>NW_028258432.1:3698571-4931428 GCF_053883595.1 Heterocephalus glaber
CTCATGGAGTTGTGACCTTTGTTGCCTTTTTCTAGGATATTGCTTAGAATTGTTTGGAGTGCTGGTTTGGTGTTCATGAAATTTCTCAGGTGTTCTTTGTCATGGAAGTATCTAATTTTCCCATCAATTTTGAAAGATAATTTTGCAGGATACAACAGTCTAGGTTGGAAGTTATTTTTCTTTTAGGGCTGGAAATACTTCACTCCAGGCTCTCCTTGATTTGAGGGTTTGTGTTGAGAAGTCTGCTGTGATTCTGATGGGCTTTCCTTTATAGATGATTTGTTTCTTTTCTCTAACTGCCTGTAGGATTTTGTTCTTCTGTTGGGTTTCTGGGATCTTGACTACTACATGTCTAGGTGTAGATTTTTTTTGATCATGGCTGGGTGGAGTTCTATATACCTTGCTTATCTGTATGTCCAATTCTCCTCCACTGTCTGGGAAGTTTCTACTATTAGTTCTGTGAACAGTGTTTTTATGTCAATTGTACTTTCTCCTGTTTTTTCATGGACTCCTATCAGTCTTATGTTATTCTTCTTTGCATCATCTAGCAGCTGTTGAATTGATTTCTCATGGTCCCTTACTATTTTCTTTTTTTTTTAAATTAAATTCTTTTATTGGTACATTGTAGGTATACAACACAATTACATTTCTCACTGGGAATTGTACCTTTACATAATGCATCTTGGTTCTTATTTTTTCCCCATTCCTAGCCCTCTCTTCACCCCCTCCACCATTCCCTATTTACAAAGACTTTATTTCCATTTCTTCCATTTCTCATCATTTTTTCTTTCCCTTCTTTCCTTTCCCCTGCCCCTCCCACTACTTCTACCCCTTTGGACCTTTTCTTCCTATGTTGCATTATTGATTATTCATTCTAATCATCAGTACATTTTAGGTATACAATATAATGACATTCATCATTGGAAATTTGCACCTTTACATAGTCTCTTTTGGTTCTTATTTTTCACCCTTGCCCAGCCCTCCCTTCAACCCCTCCATTCCTCCCTATTTACAAAGATTTTGTTCCTATTTTTCCATTTTTCTCATATTAATTCCATTCCCTTCTATCCTTTCCTCTAGCCCTCCCACTTCCTTCCCCTTTGCCCCTTTTCTTCCTATTTCACATTACCTACTATACATTTAGTCCTTATTTATACTTTCAGTTTCTCACACCAGAGAAACTCTTTGGTATTTATTCATGTGTGTCCTACTTATTTCACTTAAGAGTATTGTCTCAATGTGCATCCACTTAGCTATAAATGTCTCTAATTTCTCATTTTTTATGGCTGAGTAGTACTCCATTTTATAAAAAACCCCACATTTTCTTTATCCAGTCTCCAGTTGATGGACATTTGGGCTGTTTCCAAGTCTTAGCTATTACAAACTGTGCTGCTATGAGCATGGCACACATATATCACTGTGGTATGATTCTTTTAATACTTTGGGGAAGATCCCCAGCAGTGGAGTAGCAGGGTCAAATGGGACTTCCAGTTCTAGTTCTTTGAGGTATCTCCATACTGCTTTCCACAGTGGTTGCATCAGTCTACACTCCCACCAGCAGTGGAGCAGGGTTCCTCTTTCCCCATAGCCCCACCAGCATTTGTTATTGGTTGATTTCATGATAGCAGCCATTCTTTCTGGAGTGAGGTGGAATCTCAGTGTTGTTTTCATTTGCACCTCTCGAATGACCAGTGATGTTGAACATTTTTTCATGTATTTATTTGCTATTTCTACTTCTTTGTCTGAGAAATGTCTGTTCATTTCAGATGCTCATTTTTGGGTTGAGTCTTTTGACGGAACCAGTCGTCACTAGTCGAACAGTACCTGAGCAGAGGGGTGAGGATCAAGAAAGAAAAACACTGACTCAAAGGAAAAGAAAAAGGAGAGAGGAGGAGAGACCTCTCTTCCCACTTTATTGACCCTTTTATATCCTTTCCACAGTTCCCCTCCCCTCCTCACCACATGATCAGGTGACTAATTAGTTCACAGAGAAAAGGTCAAGTGTATCTTTACAATTCCAGGGATGTTATTTCTTTGCTTTGCAGACATTCAGATTCTTTCTATTTTCACTACTCTCTTTACAAGTCAACATCCTTGTTTTCGTGCCAGTTTCATATCCAAGGTTCATTATACTCTCAAGAGGCTCAGAGGTCTTTCAAGGTTGTTTCAACCCTTTGCTCTCCACAGTCTTTAAATTTGGGAGGTCTGATCTTTTTAAGTTCTTCATAGATTAGAGATAGTAGACCTTTGTCTGCGGAAGAGCAGGTGAAGATTTTTCCCACATTGGGGGTTGTCTCTTCACACTGCTGGTGGTTTCTCTTGCTCTGCAGAAGCCTTTTAATAAGAAGAGATCCCACTTGTTGATTGTTTGTGCTAGTTCATGGGCAACTGAGGTCTTGTTCATAAAATCTTTTCCTACACCGATGTCTTCAAGGGTTCTACCTAACCTCTGTTCCAACTGGTTCAGAGTTTCTATTTTAATATTTAGATCTTTAATCCATTTTGATTTTAGTTTAGTGCATGGTGAGAGATATAGGTCTAGTTTTAATTTTTGGCACGTTGAAGCCCAATTTTTCCAGGACCATTTATAAAAGAGGCTATCTTTCCTCCAGTGAGGGTGTTTGGCTCCTTTATCGAAGAAGAGATGACTGAGTGTGTCTGGCGTTGTTTCTGCATCTGCTAATCTGCTCCACTGGTCCTCAGGTCTGTTTCTTTGCCAGCACCATGCTGTTTTTATCACAGTAGCTTTGTAGTATAGTTGCAGGTTGGGGATTGTGATACCCCCTCCCATGTCTCTGTTACCTAGAATTGCTTTTGCTATTCTGGGTCTCTTCTTGTTCCAAATGAATGTTTGGATTGTTTTCTCAAGGTCTATGAAGTATGCTGCTGGGATCTCAAGTGGAATTGCATTGAATCTATATAGCAGTTTTGGAAGTATGGCCATTTTCACTCTATTAATCCTTCCTACCCAGGAGCAGGGGATGTCTGTCCATTTTCTGATATCATCTTCAATCTCTCTTTTCAGAATGCCATAGTTTTCAGAGAAGAGGTCTTTGATTTCTTTTGTTAGGATGATTCCTAGGTGTTTCAGTTTTTTAGATGCTATTGTGAAAGGAATTATTTGCCCTATTTCTCTCTCAGTGAGTCTGTCATTGGTGTAGAGGAAAGCTATTGATTTTTGTGTGTTGACCTTGTAACCAGCTACTTGACTGAATTTGGTTATTAAGTCTAGAAGACTTTTGGTGGAGTTCTTGGGGTCTTCTATATAGAGTATCATGTCATCTGCAAATAATGACAATTTGACTTCTTCATTTCCTATCTTTATTCCTTTTATTTCTTTCTCTTGTCTAATTGCCGTGGCTAATGTTTCCAGAACTATATTGAACAAGAGTGGTGATAGTGGACATCCTTGTCTTGTTGCTGATTTTAGTGGGAAGGATTTCAGTTTTTGACCATTTAGTATGATACTGGCTGTTGGTTTTTCATAGATGGCTTCTATCAGTATGAGGTAGAGACCATCTATTCCAATTTTTTGTAGGGTTTTTTTTTTTATCATAAATGCATGTTGGATTTTTTCAAATGCTTTTTCTGCATCTATGGGGATAATCATATGGTTTTTGTCCTTGGCTCTATTGATATAGTGTATTACATTGGTTGATTTTCGTATATTGAACCATCCCTGCATCCCTGGGATGAATCCCACTTGATCAGGGTGTATGATCTTCTTGATGATCTTCTGCATTCTGTTTGCCATTATCTTATTAAGGATTTTTGCATCTATGTTCATTAGTGAGATTGGCCTGTAGTTGTCTTTTTCAGTTGGTTCTTTCTCTGCTTTGGGGATCAAAGTGATGCTTGCTTCCAGGAATGAATTTGGGAGTATTGCTTCCCTTTCAATTTCATTGAAGAATTTCAACAGTAGTGGCAGCTGTTCCTCTCTAATTGTCTTGTAGAATTCAGCAGTGAAGCCATCAGGGCCTGGGCTTTTCTTAGTTGATAAGTTTTTAATTACATTTTCAATTTCATTGGTTGATATTGGGTTGTTCAGAGATTTTAGGTCTTCTTTGTTCAACTTTGGTAATTCATATGTATCTAGGAATCTGTCTGTTTCTTCTGTGTTGTCCATGTTATTGGCATATAGGTTCTGGAAGTAGGTATTGATGATCCTCTGGATTTCTGCTGGGTCTGTTGTCATTTCACCCTTTTCATTCCTAATTGCATGGATTTGGGCCTTTTCTTTCCTTTTTCTGACAATGTTGGCTATAGGTTTGTCAATTTTGTTGATTCTTTCAAAGAACCAACTCTTGACTGCATTGATTTTTTTGTATCATTCTCTTAGTCTCCATTGCATTGATTTCTCCTCTGATCTTTATAATTTCCTCCCTTGTATGAACTTTGGGCTTGTCCTGCTCTTCTTTTTCTAGAAGCTTGAGGTTCAGCATCAGGTTGTTTAATTGGGCTCATTCTGTTTTCCTAATATTCCTATTCATTGCTGTGAATTTCCCTCATAAGACTGCTTTCATTGTGTCCCATAAATTCTGATATGTTGTATTGTCATTGTCATTTAACTGAAGGAACTGTCTGATTTCTTCTTTCATTTCCTCTATGACCCATTGGTTATTCAGAAGGGTGTTTTTCAATTTCCACATGTTTATGAAATTTTTTGAGTTTCTTTTGCTATGGATCTCCAATTTCATTGCACTATGGTCGGATAATGTACAGGGGATAACTTCAACTCCTTTGCACTTACTTAAACAGGTTCTATCTGTGAGTATGTGGTCTGTCTTGGAGAATGACCCATGTGTAGCTGAGAAGAATGTGTATTCTGATTTTGTGGGGTGGAAGACTCTGTAAACATCTGTTAAGTTCATTTGTTCAAGAGTTCGATTGAGTTCTAGTATTTCATTACTTATTTTTTGTCTAGTTGATCTATCTATTTGTGACAGTGGGGTGTTGAGGTCCCCCACTACAATTGTATTAGTGCATATATGACTTTTCATGTCCATTAGTATTTGTTTGATATAGTTGGGTGCACTAGTGTTTGGTGCATAGATATTTATGATTGTCATCTCTTCCTCTTGGATTCTTCCCTTTACAAGGATGTGGTGTCCTTCTTCATCTCCCTTAATCAGTGTTGGTTTGAAATCTGCTTGATCTGCCAAGAGGATAGCTACTCCTGCTTTTTTTCGGGTTCCTGTCACATGAGTTTCCTTTTGAATTAAGTGTGTTTCTGGTATGCAGCATATTGTTGGATTTTGCTTCTTTACCCATTCTGCCAATCTATTTCTTTTGATTGGTGATTTCAGGCCATTAATGTTGATGGTTATAATTGACACCTATTGCCTTGTCATTGCCATGACTTTTTCTTTTTGTTGGGTTCTCCCCCTTTACATTTCATTTCTTGTCATGCCAGATGAGTTCATTCTGCTTTGCTTCCTGGGGTTGTGATCCTCAATGTCTGTTCCTAGGATAGTGTGTAAAATTCTTTGGAGTGCTGGTTTGGTATTCACGAAGTTCCTAAGGTGCTCTTTGTCATGAAAGTATCTTATTTCTCCATCAATTTTGAAAGATAGTTTTGCAGGGTACATCAATCTGGGTTGGAGGCTGTTTTCTTTTAGGGCTTGGAATATGTCACTCCAAGCTCTTCTTGCCTTGATGGTTTGTGTTGAGAAGTCTGCTGTGATTCTGATGGGCTTTCCTTTGTATATGATTTATTTCTTTTCTCTAACTTCTTGTAGAACTTTGTTCTTGTGTTGTGTTTCTGGAATCTTAACAATTATATGCCTATGTGTAGATTTTTTTTTGATCAAGGCTATTTAGAGTCCTATATGCCTCACTTGTCTGTATGTCAAGCTCTTTTCCCCTGCTTGGGAAATTTTCTGCCATTATTTCTGTGAAGAGATTTTTTATGTCATCTCCACTCTCTCCTGTTTCTTCATTGACTCCAATCAGTGTTATGTTATTCTTTTTTGCATCATCTAGCAGCTGCTGGATTGATTTCTCATGTTCCCTTATAATTTTGAAGCAATTTTTCTTTTCCTGGTCTCTAATTGCAATCTTATCTTCTATATCTGAAATTCTCTCCTCACATTGGCTCATTCTGCTGTGCAGACTTTCAATGGAGTTTTTCATGTCCTGGAAATCTATTTGCATCTGTTTCATGGATTCCATTTGTTCCTCATGTTGGGATTCCATCATGTTCCTGAGCTCCTCTCTAGATTTATTAATCATGTTTTGCACTAGGGGCACAATTTCTCCTGTTATCTGAGAAATTATTTCTGATTTCATTTTTTCCTGATTCCCTTTTGTTGCCAGTTCATTGGGTCCAGGTGGTTGAGTATCAGAGTGTTCCATCTCATTTCCCTTTGGGGTTGCTGTAGGTGATCTGGAAATCTGGGTTTGAGCCTTATTTATGTGTTTTCTCATTTCAATTGGGGGAGGGTGTGTTAGTGCCAGCATGGATTAACTCCTGTGAGCTGGGAGAGGTGGGACAGGGGCTGGGAGCAGCGGTAGGGATGGTGACCCAAAAGCCCTTTCCTGTGGGCTGGGAGCAGCGGGAGGGATGGTGACCAGTAAGCCCCTTCCTCTGGACCAGAAGCAGTGGGACGGCAGCTCAGAAGCCCCTACCTCTGGGCTGGGAGCAGTGGGACTCAGTACTTGATCTGATGGTCTGGTGTCCTCTGTGTCTTTGTAGTGTGGAATCAGGTGGCTGCCTGTGTGCAGCGGGGTGATTCGGTGTATTCTGCACGACTCGGGACCTCGGTAGGGCATGGGCAGACCTCCCTGTCTGCAGCGGGGTGATTCAGCTTCTTCCGCGTGACTCAGGACCTCGGTAGGGCATGCCGGTCCCTTACTATTTTCAAGAAATCTCTGTTTTCATGGTCTTTCACTGCAAACCTGTCTTCTGTATCCGATATTCTATCTTCAGATTCTATTAATCTGCTCTGCATGCTTTCAATGGAGTTTTTAATCTCCTGAATATCTGTTTGAATCTGTTTCATGGATTCCATTTCTTTCTTATGTTGGGCCATCATGGTTTCCATTTCTTTCTTATGCTGGGCATTCCTGGCTTCAGTCATGTTTCTGAGCTCATCTATTTTTTTTTTTTTTATCAGTTTCTGTTCTAGAGCCTCTAATCATGTCTTTCACTCTGCTCACCATCTCTGTAGTTATCTGGGAGATTATTTCTGCTTTGAATTTTTCTAGAGCCTCATTCATCTGTTTTGTTACTTCCTGTGCTATCAGTTCAGGGTGTCCAGGTGGTTGATTATCAGATTTTGCCCCTCATTTCCCCCAGAAATTGCCTTTTGTGGGGTGGAAGTCTGGGTTTGTGGCTTGCTTAAATGCCTTCTCATTTTTGTTTTTGGTACTGTCCCTGGTTTAGTTCCTGGGTTGATATTATGAAGTTGTTTATTGTAAGTATCTTTGTTCACCTATTTAAAACCCTTATGGAATGATTGCTTCTCAGAGGTGTCTACCAGATATAGCTGGTCTTTAGGTTTTGAGTCTCTAATGACTCTGAGACTATCTCATTTTCATTATACCAGGAAGGTCAGCAGTTTAGATCAATCATGACACCTTAGCCCAAGTCATACAATCAGCAACACCATAGCATCAAATACGTCTTAAAGAATGACAATTTGTGGTAATTATTAATCTATCACCTTTAAAAAATAAAGGGCCTCCTTCAGGGTATGTCTCTGCTGTTACAGTAGACAACATGGGCAGCAGTGTGCTGTTATAAGTCAATGAGTCTCAGTAAGCTAGTCCCAGACCCATGAGATTCAGGCCGATTTCTGGTTGCAAGTCCCAAGTTGAGCTCCCTGTCCTCCTGTAGGGTTGCACTCTGCAAGTTTCTACTGCAGGTTTCAGCTGCTTTTCCCCTGAAGAAAGTCTAGTTTCTGATGGGAGCTGATGAACCCTCCAACTTACCAATAATGGTGGTCTGGTGTGCCTTTATTGCAGAGATTCCCTTCACTTTTCCAGTGGGCTTGTTTTCATCTGGGAGCCTTAGAGAGGCCCTCTCTCTGTTGTTCACTTCTGGAGCGCTCAGGACAATGGCTTTTGTCCCTCTGTGCCTCTGCAGTGTGTAACCAAGTAGCTGCACAGCCAAAAGGCCAGAGGCCTGGGGTGGGGGTGGGGGTGGGGTGGGGGGTGAGTATTGTTGGAGGCACCTGCGCGGCCCAGCTGTCAGCTGATGGACCTGCCAGAGGGGGCCCTCCTCACCCTGTCCTGGTGGCTGGTGGAAAGCCTCATATCAAATTTTTAACTCAGTTTATTACTGTTCCAACTAGGTTGGAACATAAATTTATCCAGTTTTTACTACAAGTTTTATTGTGAAGATCACCATTTTCTGATACAAACTGGCAGAGCTGAGCTTCAAGCTCAGTTATATGGCAGGGTTTTTGTACATTGTGAGACATTTCTGATCAAATCTAGGCTATTGTTCCTTCTTTGAAAATATCTGAAGATATAAGTGTGGTGCATACATAAACAGTATTAGGTTTTTGCAAGAAATTTGAGCTCTTAGAATGAATGAGATTTAAAAATCTACAGAAACTCTCATTATTGTCATTCTATTCACCCTAAATCTCTAATATCCTTAATCTTTGTTTTTTGCTACCATGACAATCATTTAAAATGATCTCTTTGAATTCCTACAAGATTCTGAGACATCTTTTGAATCCCCAAAGAGGCTGCCAGATGTTTCCAGGAGAGTTTTATTACTAAGCATATATAATTTTGTTCTAGATATTTAGACAGACAAGGAGCAGCACATACTCTGTCAAATATTCAACATCTAAAGACATGGTTGGAGAGGTTTTTCTTTTGTTTTGTTTTGTTTTTTGGAGAGTTTTTTCTTTATAACAATGAACATCTTCTTCCTCTTTCCACTTCTACCATCCTCTATGTCTCATATATAAATACCTAGCCAGAAACACAAAAATCCAATGTGACGTGGGTTAGATTTCAGAACTCTTTCTTCTTTCTTATTCTTACCAGACACATTTCTGTTCATTTTAGGATGGAGTTTTTTTTTTTGGTACTGGGGATCGAACTCTGGTCCTTGAGCTTGCATAGCAGGTGTCAAAACCACTGAGCTAAATCCCTGGCCCTTAGGATGGACGTTTTTAACAAAATCTTTTATATGAATACCAAAGATCCAATTAATACAACGTGTGTGAAAAAATGGCATTTTTTAAATTCAACAAACAGAAACTTCTCACCTTGACCTTTTCAGCTCCTGCACCTTGCCTTAGATGTCCCCTGCTGAGCACGTGGGTGTCAAAGTGACACATCACACATATCATCGATTGCTTGTTATCACCTAAGACTCTCAAGCAGGGAATGGTTCCTAGCTTATGGGTTTATTTCAGATAAATGTGACTTTTTTCTTTACCAAGAAAATAAGTTTTGACAATAAAGGACTGTGTTGTGTTTTATTATTTTTAAACCCAGGTTTAGGTAGAATGTAAATACATACTATAAATATGTAAAAAGAATGGGGTGGTAGAAGAGAATGAGAAATATTACTGGGGCTGGCAAAGTCTACCACCAGTTAGCATAGATTACTCAACAGATAATTACGGATTGATAGCACCTTCTAGTCAAAGGGACTTTAGAGCTAGATTTTTTTTTTTTTTTTTGGTACTGGGGATCAAACTTCGGGTCCTTGTGCTTGCAAGACAGGCAGTGTAACCAGAGTTAGATTTTTGGTAGAAGAGGCAGCTGGATAGTATAATTCAGGCTCCCTAACATGTTGTTGAATTGTTTAATAGCAGTTGTTTTTCACATGACTCATAGGATCAGATTGGGTCAAAGATTGTGTACAGTCACCATTAGCCCCATGGACCAGAAACACACAGCCTCCTGTCCCTGACCTCATCCTTTGGATGAGGAATGGACTCATCTAAGTTCATTTCCCAACCGTTCCTGGGTTTCCACTCAGTGAGTCTCCTCTTCCTCCTTCCCTTTCTCCCCCTGCCCCCAGGATCCTCATTCAACTCATGCTCTTGCATTTTGTGTGTATTTGTGTGTCCTTCTGTGTTTAAGAGGCTTCTTTGATGGTGACAGTATTTTTCTTTTTCTTTCTTTTTTTTTTTTTGCTTTCTTTTATTGGTACATTTTAGGTATACAATATGTTTACATTTCTCATTGGGTGCTTGTACCTGTATATGATGTATCTTGGTTCTTATTTTTTCCCTATTCCATGCCCTCCCTTCACGCCCTCCACCCTTCCCTATTTACAAAGACTTTGTTTCCATTTTTTTCTTTTCTCATAATTTTTCCTTTCCCTCCTTTCCTTTCCCCTTCCCCTCCCTCTTCCCCTACCCCTTTGGACCTTTTCTTCCTATTTCAAATGATCAATTATTCATTTTAATCATTTTAATCCTTATTTACACTTTCACTTTCTCACACTAGAGAAACTATTCAGTATTTACATGTGTGTCCTATTTATCTCACTTAAGAGTATGACTTCAATATGCATCCATTTAGCTATAAATGTCTCTAGTTTCTCATTCTTTATGGCTGAGTAGTACTCCATTTTATAAAAAAACCCACCCCTTCTTTGTACAGTAACAGTGTTTCTAACAAATTATTATGTTCCCAACCATCTTGCCATACTTAAGGCACTTTGCACACAGTGGGTACTTAATAAAACTTGGTTGTTTTGCTAAATAATTGCAAACATTTTTAATGCCCCATACTTAGTTATCTTAGGGATTGAGATGAAAGTCATGGTTTTTTACGCTTTCCTGCATCCTTGACTCTTCCTTAAGTGTTGGCAGTTGCCATTGTGAAAATTTGGCCGTACTATGTTCTTGCTTTGTGTGCTTTTCTTTTGTGGTGGCTGTGAAGGTGCTCTTGCACTGTGTGGGTTCCCACTTGTTTCTAGTGGCCCCAACTCTGGTTCTTTGGTGTTCATCCATGTGTCTAGTGTTACCCCCAGCACCCTTCCAACTGGGTCCTCCACAGACCACCTGTTGCCTATTCTTCAGCCATGTTCCTTGGACTCCATATCTTGCTAAATGATATTGCCAAGCCTCTAATATACTGTACTGGAGACCTTAGAGCTATTCTCAATTCCCTCTTCTCCCCAATTCACTATACCGAATATCCTGGGTTTTGCCTCTTATGTCTTCAATGTCTTTCAACTCTACCCTTTCTCTATTTGCAGTGATTAATCTCAGTGTAGAACAAGATGACTATTTTTCCTGTACATGACTTTTTCACATCTTAAGCTGAGGCTCATATTGCTTTCTTTTTTCGGGGGGTGGGTACCGGGGATTGAACTCAGGTCCTTAGGCCTGTGCAGCACGTGGCGAAACCACGGAGCTAAACCCCTGGCCCAAGGCTCATATTTCTTGGGCAGACACTCAAGGCCCTTTAGAATCTGGCCCCAACACTGTGCCTGTATGTGCCCCATGCTCAGTCTCTCTCATTTTTCTTTTCTCTTTGAGCACACCTTGCTTTCTCCTGGTTTCTTGTCTTGCTGTTCTGTAGTGCCATTTCTAGAGGAGCCTCTCTGGTCTCATCCTGCTCACACTTATGAGATCCAGCGAGAGGACTCTGGCTACTGTCTTCTGTTTGATTTGCACAGTGTCACAACATGCCTCCTTTACATGTCTAAGGTAGCACGGGTTTGTTGCAACATAATGATGTGTTTCCCTGTTTATCTAGTGGCCAGATCCTAGTGGGAGGACTGTACTTTAATCATCTTTGTGTCTATAGCATGTCACTAGCTAGCCATAGACTTCTACACATATTCACTGAGTACATCTGGCATGCCAGATCTCCGCACCTGAAGATGCTGGTGGTGTGCCGCTCACTCCTCATGCCAGGGACAAAGTATGAAATGTGTCACAGTCAGCTAGAGCTGCTATAACAGGTGACCATAGCCTGGGGATGGGGGGATAAAGCGCTTTTATTTCATGACTTGGGAGGCTGGAGCCTGAGTCCGGGGACCCTGAAATGTTGGGCTCTGACAGGGACTCTCTTCTGGGCTTTGTGTTCATATGGCTTTTCCTTGGCAAGTGCACAAAGAGACAGGAATTTCATGTCTCCCTCTCTTTTTATAAGGACATGGATCCCATTGTGGGGCTCCACTCTCAAGACCCAGCCTGACCCTCCTCAGCCGTCTAAGGCCCACGTCCACCAATATCAGACTGGGACTAGGATTTCAACCCAAGAATTTTAGAGGGGATACAACATGGTACAATGAAATGGCGCTCTGGAGGCTGCTGGTTAGTTCATCTTTTGGAGCACTTGGCCATGAGATTTGGATCAACTCCTTCATTTCATTTTGGGTAACTGAGTTCTACTCAGCATCTGTGAGTAAGAGAGGCTTTGACTCTCAGATTTGCAGCTCTTTATGTCAGGGGGCTTTGATGGAGATATTTACCTGTTTGGTCCAATGGGAAAGGAGCAAGATGACTGAAGTCAGACAAAACAGCATTTGAGGTGATCCTTAAAGAAAGATTTAGTTCTGACTGGTAGGAGTGTGCATGAAAGACTGTTAGCCAGAGAGGAAATCATGTGTAAATATATAGTGAGGTCAACAAAAGAGATGATAAGATGAATACTAAGAGGGAATGGAAGACAGTGCTGGAAAGGAGATCACGGCTGGTCAGAGAAGACCACCACTGGCTGTAAAAGAGGGAGAATTTTCTCTGAAGGCAGCAGGGAGCCAAGGAGGGATCAGTGAATTACTGATGTAGAGAAGCGGTCTTTATGAACTTTGTTATGTGTTGTGTATGGTGAGTTTGCTGCCCACTTTGTAACTCTCCGAAGTTAAAGTTTAGTTTTGACTATAGATTTTCTCAGAAATGCTTAGAATCTCCAATCTATAAAATGAATCCCTCTTAAATAATAATTCTGAGGTATGTTTTCTTTAGCACTTAATTACATTGTCTAACTTCCGAACTTCTACTTGAGGTCTGTTTGAGTGGACTAACTACCCACATCCAGCCAGTCAGTCAGTTACAGTATCTGCTTGTTTCTGCTTCCTAAGCTCAGCACCCGACCTCCTCTTAGCAAGGATTCCCAGGGTCATATGTAGGCTGAAGGAATGATGATGACATTGTGTAATGGGACTTACTGAGCTTCAGTGACTTCAACTCTTTGAACTAAGAGCTGATGCTAAGGATTTTTTGTCAGTCGTAAATCTCATCGCAGAGCTAACTGTGTGGTGTGTTGGTGCATGTGTGTGTGTGTGTATGTGTGTATGCATGCTGTCCTGTATAGTTGCTGGAGACATCTCAGGGAAGGAAGGCTATTTATTTTTAATCATACAACTCACAAAATAAATACTAACCCTTAGATACTAAGTCCATGCCAACCTAGATTTGGCCTGCTATAGAAATGGAGAAAGGAGTAAATTATGATGGGCTTACATCACAAAAGACCATATAATGTACTTCACATGTATTTTTCTTCCCCCAGGGACATTGTGCATAGTGTAGCATGTACTGGCTCAGTGGAGAGAAATTTCATCTGGTTAAGAGTGTCAAATAAGATTTACTTTAATGAAAAGATTTCTTACCTTGGGCTAACCCAAAGTACCAAAAAATCTCCCACATGAAGCCTGACTACCCTGCTACATTGCGTTTCTCTTTCAAAGTAATGTTCATTCTTGGTGTTGGGGGTGAGTTGTTTGTAAACCTTGAGAGTGATTTTAGTCACCAGTCACACACTGCTTCCCCTCCTGCTGAAGGGCAGAGCAGCCCTGGTGCACCTGGCAAAAGACATCACCTTTCACTCTCTGCCACTCTTTGCCAGATTTTGGCTTCTATTTTTCATACCATTTCAGGCACAGCCACCATGAAAGCCTGGTGGGGTGATACATTCCCTTTTTCCAGGCAGGAAGTGGAGGCCCAGGAATAGGAGCACCTGGTTATTCACCAGTACACATTGTGGGTATATGAGAGAAGATGTGTGTGTATGTTTGTGTATGACTGTGTGTATCTTTGTGTCTGTTTCTGTGTGTATCTACACATGTGTTTGCATGTGTTTAAGTTTAAGTACATTGTGGGTACACACTGGGTGTGCATTGTGCAATTATGCACATTATATGTATATCTATGTCTGTGTATCTTCCCTATATGTATATCTGTATGTGTACGAGGCATGCTGAAAAAATACTATGGATGTTTATACTAAAGAAAAATTTATTATAGTAAAAGATAGGTTGCCATTAATTCCCATCAAAATACTCTCCCTCTCTTTGAACTCACTTATCCCATCTTTCTTGCTACTTTCTGAAGCAGTTCTCAAAGGCCTCTTTTGTGAGTGTCTCTAGCTGCATTGTCATAGCTACTTCCATGTCCTGAATCCACTCAAAATGTTTACCTTTTGGGCCAGGGATTTAGCTAAGTGGCACTGTGCCTGCTTTGCAAGCACAAGGTCCTGAGTTTAATCCCTGGTACCAAAAAAAAACCCTTTTCCTTTCATGGTCACTTTGGGGAAAGTCAAAAATTGCATGGTGCCAGATTTGGTGAATAAAGTGTATAAGGGCATAGCTTTACATTTTTATGAGGCCGGTACAGTATTTGTACAGTATTTCTATTGGCTGGCACTTGGCAACAACATTTACTGTATTTTTTTTATCATATCTTATATCAGGTAGAAGATCCTCATGAAAGAAGACTTCTAGAACTGCTTCACAACCTGGCAAAAATGAGGGGATAAATGTGTTGAAAGCCAGGGGCAGGGAATTTTTAAGGGGACTAATTACAATGTCTTTTTTATTGTAATACACTTAAAAAAATTTAAACATTCCCTATAGTTTGGTCATACTTTCTTTATGTATCTCCATGTCTCTGTGTGTGTTTATATGTGTGTCTGTTTCTGTCTGTGTCTGTGTGTCCATGTACAGCAGGTATGCATATGTATTAGTCACTTTCCTGTCACTGGGACAAAATACCCAGCACCTGCACCTTAAAGGAAGAGAGATTTGCTTTGGCTCATGGTTTCAGAAGGTTTGCTCCATGGTTGGTTGCTTCCAAGGTGGAAACCACATAGCAGAAGGATGAGGCAAGGAAAGTTTCTCATCTCACTGCAGGGAGGAATCTGAGAGAAAAAGAGATAGGAGGATCCAGGTAGGAGTATACCCTTCCAGGTCACGCACAGAGACCCACCACCTTCAAAAAGGCCTACCTCAGAATAGCACATGAATTCATCAGTGAATCCACTGGTGAATATAGCACCTCCAAACACTTTCACAAAGCCCCATTTCTGACTACATGAAATTTTGTAGGACATTTTAGATTTAAGACAATAGTATGTGTGTGCACCTGTGTGTGTGTGTGAGTGTGCATGTGTGTTTAGTGCTAGTGCAGGAAGCAGGGGTGGAAGAGAGGACTCCTCCTCTGACCTGCATTATGTGGGGAGTACCATCCCTTATCTTCTAGGATGAGGGTCTCTGGGCTCTCCTAATAGTTTTGCGGCCAGACAGAACACTGAAGTAGTAGTTGCACTGTAAGACACATGTGCAAGGAGTTTGGACATTGCAAATATGATCCATTTGGACCCGCTTGTTTCCATAATGAAAGCAACATGCTGCTTCTCATGCATAATAACATTTGACTTCCTGGACAGCTCTTTTGTTTTGTTTACTTCAGCATAAAGTATTCTACCCTTTAAAAATATTACTCTCTTTTATCTATTTTATAGTATTAAAAATACATCAATGTGTTTATATTTTAAAATGGGAAATGTCAAAAACATTTTTATAACATCTTTCTTTTAATCTCTGTTTAAAAGACTTTTAGGGAGTTTAGATTTTAGGTTATGCTCTATTTTGTCCATTTCTGGAAGGACTTGATTTTTCTATTAGTATTCCAAGATTTTTGTGTTGAACAGATGTTTAAGATACAAAAAAAGCATATCGTGTCTCTCTGATCCTGGTTTATATATTATTAGAATCATTAGGATTAAAATGCTTTGCTGGTGATATTTCCACTTTTAAAAAGCATTCAGTTTTCAAATGATGCCTTGTTCTAACATATGTTTCATTTTTGTTTTAGCCATTTGGAACATAATTTACCATGCTGCATTATAGGGCCCTGGGCTGATTATGGCTCTTCATCCTGTGTTGGGTTAGAGACACACAGAGTATATCAGAGGTGTTGAAAAGTGTCTGAATGAATTAAATCCTCTTATAGTGGAAATACTTATGCATGTCCCACTGCTCAGTGACACAGAAGAGAAATGTCCTTAGGTGTTGATAATTTCAGGCTGCTTCTCACAGGAGCAATGACCACATGAAAGGTTTTCAGCTGTTGACAGTGTAGACAGATGGAAATACTAGAAAGAAAAACATTCTACCTTTAAAAAGTCAAGAGCTTTTTTCTTTAGTTTGGAAGCAGTGAATCAAGCACTTGAAAAAGTCCAATTAGCACATTAGTTTGTTATACTTTATAGCTTTTTGTGATGTAGAGAAAGCATTTGTGGTACTTGATTTGTTCTTTTGCAAAAATCTTATGTTAATAAGATAAGCCTGTGATACCGCGCAATGAATGCCAAAGTGACCAAAATGAAATAAAAATATGTCATTAATTCATTAAAATTTCATATTCTGAGGGTCATTTAATCTACAAAATTACAGAGGGACGTCTGCAGAAGAATCAAGTTAAAATTATGGAATGATCCAATTAGCTGCAGTCATATTTATCTCATCAGTGTTTTATGCCAGTCTTGGATTTTCACATTTGTAAAAGATAAAAAGCAGGAATCACAGGCCATCTGGCCATTATGTTGACTCTTTCTTTAGGATGAGAAACTCTTCAAGGGTAGATACCATTTCTTTATTTCTGCATACTTATTTCTGTGCACATTTTCAGGGCCACACTAGAGATAAATGTTATTTTCAAGGATGCATTTGAATTTATTTCATTTCCTTGTTAATGCTTCATTTTACATGAGAAAAGGCCCTCGTAAGTCATTGGGTTGCTGGAGGGCAGTCATCAAATCAAATTCCTTCAAATTTGTTCTACTCACAGGCATTCCCAGCAATGTTCCTCTCCCCTACGATGCTTGTTAGACTGGCAATGATGGAGGAAGGATTCTGGGATTACCCTTCAAACATGTCTACCTTTGTATTTTGACTTTCCACTTCTAAATTTGTTTTGTCTTTACAACTGAGAGATCACAGTACCTTTGGCATCCTTGGACTAGATAAATGACTTCCAAGACACCGTGCTTGCTGATTTGTTGTCTCCCGTGCCCAGTTGTACATTATACTACCTGACTCTGTGAACCATTCCAAGAGCAAACTAGAAATAGGTGAAATCACTGTGGCAGTTACTATGCTAACACTGTCTTACCTCGTCAATCCTCAGCCCCCTCCGTCCCCATGCCCACTATTGCTGGGCAAGTGGCCACCTAGACCCCACTTACTTTCTATTCTTTCTATGCTGTCTGTTGTTCTGATATTGTGGGTCATTAGGGATGTGTTGGGTAATAGTATTCTCCTTAAATCTTCCCTCGCCACGCATAGGTTGTTTTGATTGGATGTTCCAAATCTTTTCCAGTTGACTAAGATATCCCCAGGCTGTAGAATCCTACCAAAATTTACACAGTTTAGTAATACCATTTACTCATATGAGATGAGTACTTACTAATTTGTAAGCTGAAAAATAGGTGAACTTCCATTAGCATTCAGAACAAATGCCTTCATACCAGGCAGGTATCTATACTGGAATTCTTTTGTAATGTCAAAAGTGTGAGACGTTTTAAAATTGATTTAAAGATCTACCTTCTACACCCATGGTTATTAGTATTAAATAGCCTCACAGGGTCAAATGCATGACACTGGAACATCAAAACTAATGATGTCCCTTTGTTACCATGGGTTGGCAGTAAGTACAGTGGATGTACCAGTGCCCTTGGTCATGATGGATATCTGATTAGGTTTGGGTGAGAACAGCCATCACTGAGCCAGATGCAGGATATTTGTAGACTAAGAATCACATTGGCAAACCCAGAGCCTGGAATAGACTATTCAGTTCTACATAACTGAAGTCCAGTCTTGTGTGTGGGGTGTGTGTGTGTGTGTGTGTGTGTGTGTGTATTTATGTGTGTGTGTGTTAAAGAGTCTTTTAGTGCTGTAGGTGTATTTAATGCATATGAATCTTACATAATCCTAAGACTTTGCTCCTTTGCAGCATTGAAACTGCTCATCTACTTCAAAGGCTAATGAATTTTACCAAAACAGTTTAGATTGCTGGCCATACTTGATTAAAAATAAAATTAATGAGGAGGCATAATAAATCTACTTGCTTTGTCCTATGTCCAATTCTTTTCAACTTGATGCCTGGTGCTCCAGAATAATACTTATGGACATGATATAGCTTCCTATTTTAATTTCCATTCTACTGACCTAAACTTAGGGATGGATCTGTAATTTTTAAAATTAATTTTATTTGTATATTTTAGGTATACAATATGATGATATTCATCACTGAAGATTTGTACCTTTACATAATATATCTTGATTTTTATTTTTTCCCCATTCCCCTGTCCTCCCTTCAAGCTCTCCACTCCTCCCTATCCACAAAGACTTTGTTTCCATTTTTTTCCTTTTCTCATATTGATTACATTCCCTTCTTTCCTTTCTCCTACCCCTCCCACTTCCCCTTCCCCTTTGAACCTTTTCTTCCTATTTCACATTATCTATTATACCTTTTGGTCCTTATTTACACTTTCAGCTTCTCACACTAGAGAAAACATTCGGTATTTACAAATATGTGTCCTATTTATTTCATTTAAGAATATCACTTCTATGTGCATCCATTTAGCTATAAATGTCTCTAAATTCTCATTCTTTATGACTGAGTAGTACTCCATCTAATAAAAAAAATCCCGTCTCCAGTTGATGGGCAATTGGGCTTTTAGCTATTACAAACTGTGCTGCTAAGAACATAGGTGCACATAACATATATCACTGTAGGATGATTCTTGTAATTCTTTGGGGAAGATACTCATCAGGAGACTAGCTGGGTCAAATGGGATCTCTAGTCCTAGTTCTTTGAGGTATCTCCATACTGATTTCCACAGTGGTTGGACCAGTCTACACTCCCACCAGCAGTGCAGTAGGGTTCCTCTTTCCCCACAGCCCCACCAGCATTAGTTACTGGTTGACTTCATGATAGCAGCCATTTTTCCTGGGGTGAGGTGGAATCTCAGCTTTGTTTTCATTTGCAACTCTCAAATGACCAGTGATGATGAACATTTTTTCATATCTTTATTTGCTATTTCTACTTCTTTGTCTGAGAAATGTCTGTTCATTTCAGATGCCCATTTTTGGATTGTGAGGTCTGATTTTTTTAAGTTCTGTATAGATTCTAGATAGTAGACCTTTGTCTGAGGAACAGCTGGTGAAAATTTTTTCCCACATTGTGGGTTGTCTCTTCACGCTGTTTGTGATTTCTCTTGTTGTGCAGAAGCTTTTTAATAAGAAGAGATCCCACTTGTTGATTGTTTGTGCTAGTTCACGGGCAACTGAGGTTTTGTTCATAAAATGTTTTCCTACACCAATATCTTCAAGAGTTCTACCTAACTTCTGTTCCAGCCTGTTCAGCATTTCTATTTTAATATTTAGATCTTTAATCCATTTTGATTTTAGTTTAGTGCATGATGAGAAATATAGGTCTAGTTTTAATCTTTGGTAAGTTGAAGCCCAATTTTTCCAGCACCATTTATTAAGGAGACTATCTTTCCTCCAGTGAAGGTGTTTGGCCTCTTTGTCAAAGATGAGGTGGCTGAGTGTGTCTGGAATGCTTTCTGCATCTTCTAATCTGTTCCACTGGTCCACAGGTCTGTTTCTTAGCCAGTACCATGCTGTTTTCATCACAGTATCCTTGTAGTATAGTTTCAAATTGGAGGTTGTGATACACCCTGCCATATCTCTGTTGCCTAGGATTGCTTTTGCTATTCTAGGTCTCTTCTTGTTCCAAATGAATTTTTTGATTGTTTTCTCAAGGTCCATAAAGTATGCTGCTGGGATTTCAATTGGAATTGCATTAAATCTATATAGCAGTTTTAGAAGTATGGCCATTTTCACTATGTTGCTTCTTCCTACCCAGGAGCACTGGCTGTGTTCCATTTTCTGATATCATCTTCAATCTCTCTTTTCAGAGTGCTATAGGTTTCAGAGAAGAGGACTTTGATTTCTTTTGTTAGGTTGATTCCTAGGTATTTCGTATTTTTGGATGCTATTGTGAAAGGAATTGTTTGCCCTATTTCTATCTCAGTGAGACTGTCGTTCATGTTGAGGAAAAGTATTGATTTTCGTGTGTTGACCTTGTATCCAGCTACTCTACTGAATTTGGTTATTAATTCTAGATTTCAATTTTTGACCATTTAGTATGATATTGGCTGTTGGTTTTTCATAGATGGCTTTTATCAGGTTGAGATAGAGACTGTCTATTCCACTTTTCTCTAGGGCTTTTATCATGAATGGGTGTTGGATTTTTGTCAATGCTTTTTCTTTATCTATTGAGATGATCATATGGTTTTTGTCCTTGTCTCTAATAATATAGTGTATTACATTTATTGATTTACATATGTTGAACCATCCCTGCATCCCTGGGATGAAACCCACTTGGTCAGGGTGTATGAGCTTCTTGATGATCTTCTGCATTCTATTTGCCAGTATCTTATTAAGGAGTTTTGCATCTGGATTGAGTTCTCATTTTCTCTTACTATTTTAAAGAAATTTTTCTTTTCCTGGTCACTAATTTTGATTCTGTCTTCTATATCTGAAATTCTGTCCTCACATTGGCTCATTCTGCTATGTAAACTTTCCATGGAGTTTTGAATCTCCTAGGTATCTGCTTGCATCTTCTTTATGGATTCAATTTGTTTCCTCTGTTGGGATTCCATCATGCTCCACAGCTCCTCTGTTTTTTTTTTTATTTGTGTCTGCTCTAGATTTATTAATCATGTCTTGCACTATGGATACAATCTTGTTGTTATCTGAGAAATTATTTCTCATTTAATTATTTTTGAGATCCTCTTTTGTTGCCAGTTCAGGGAGTCCAGGTGGTTGAGTATCAAATTGTTCCATCTTATTGCCCTTTGCGGTTGCCTTAGGTGATCTGAAAGTCTGGTTTTAGGACTTGTTTACATGTCTTCTCATTTCAACAGATGCAGCCTGCTGTGCTTTTGTTGAGGTGACTTTTGCTCACCCAGTGGTCTTCAATTCTCAGCAAGCCACCAAGTGGACTTTTCTCTGCTGCTCACACCTGTGCCAATTCCTGGGTTTTGAATGGTGGCCTTCTGGATCCCTGAGTAGCCCTTTTGTCCAGGTGGGGTTTTGGCTGGGGCCTGTGCACACTTGGGATGGTATCTGGGTGAGCTTGTGGTTACGGCCTGTCCCCTATGTAACTGCTGTATGGGAGGGCCTTTGGCTGGGGGCTATGCACCCCAGTCACTGGTGTCTTAGTAGGCTACTGGCTGGGTTCTGCATGCACTTAACAGTGGTATCAGGGCAGGCCTCTGGCTGTTGCTTGTGCACCTGTGCAGCTCTTTTCAAGGCAGACCTTTGGCTGGGCCTGTAGGTCAGAGCTGCTCAGTCAGGTGGGGCCCTGGCTAGGATCTGACTGCAACTGTTATGCTCTGCTAACTGCTAGCTTCTGGATCTGTAATTTTAATTGGTACGCACACATATATGTATCTGTCTCTCTACCTCTTTCTCTCTCACAGACACAAACACAATTATACATATTTCAAACATGGGAATAAAATGGATCAAAATGTTAAATGTTAAAAATGGTATGTTGAGTAGCAGTGTTAAGATAATTTTTATTTTCATATTTTAAAAGTTTAATAATAGGGCTGGGATGTAGCTCAGTGGGGCCACACCTTCCTGGCAAGCGAAAAGTCCTGAGTTCAATCCCCAGTATTAAAAAAAATTTATAATAAACATAAATCAATGTATTATTAAAATATTTCAATTTATTTGGGGAGATTTCAATCCATAAATTGTAAAAGGAGATACAGATGTATTAATGTCAATATAAATAAATGTTTGTATTTTATACACACACACACACACACACTCACACACACACGTATAGCTGTATATACATGCATATCTCATTTTTTGACCATTTTCTGCAAAAAGAATCTACCAGATAGGGACTGGTTGGGAGGAAAGATTTTACTTCAATAGACAGGTATTCTAATTTGACAACATATTTTATTCTCATTAAGTGGCCATCCGTTTTATGGCATAACAGCATTTGCAGTGTTACTAAAACTCCCTTATGATGCTTTGTGATCACAAGATACATTCCAGTTGCAGAGAAGTCCAAATATGTATTTTAGAATTTGTAAAACATAAACGGTTCCTGTCCCACAATCTGAGAAAACAAAAGTAGAGGGCACAGCATGGTCAGGGTGATACAGTGTGGGATGGTTCCGAGAAAGATTTCACATTCTTGTATATGTCAAGCAAAGAATTACAAGTATATACCTAATGGTAAAAGAAAAAGCAGCTGCATTTATTGAAGGTAACGGGAAGACGTGCTCAGAACAAATGGAACAAACAAAAAGGTGGCACAAGAAGAGAAAGAAGTGCTGCAGGGGCAGTGGGATGATAGGAAAGAAAAAAAGATGACTAAGAGAGAAAAAGATCAGACTTTTAGATTTAAAAGAAGTGTTATCCACCCACAGTGCCTCTTATTGGATCTCTCTAGATTTGATTAACAGAAACAACTGGCGAGGTGCTGTGTCATTTTAAGGGCATCCAATGTGCATGATTTTCCTATAATTCACTCTCTTCTAATTACATTGATGATATGTGGTTCCTGTGTATGAACTGTTAATGAATTTTGAGAGGAGGGAAAATGTTATTGTAGTTCAGTCCATTGTATCACATGCAAATGTGCTTGGAGCTTTAGAAATTTTCTGGGTCTTTTTTATTCTTATTTTTGCTTCTCTTAAGACAATGGAAGGAGGATTGGCCCTGGGGTGTTGCCTATGTTCAGTTGAATACTGGGAGAGAGGTCCCACAGCCCTAGTTGTGCTATCTGAACTAACAGTAACACCAACATCAAGCCCTTATGATAATGCAAGATGAAGGAATTATAAACCAATATTTGTTATGCACATAGGTGGATATAGAAATCCTAAATAAAATATTAACAAACCAAAGGCAGCAATATAAAAAAAGATATTTATTTTAGCACTGGAAAATGTAATGTTTGAAAATTAATAGATATGATTTTACACATTAATAGAATTAAAGAAAAAATCATATGATTCAGCTCAACAGATAGTAAAAGAAATGAGACAAAATTTTTATGAATAAGAACAAAACTTTTAGCAAAGGAGGAAAATAATAGGGAACTTTGTCAATTTCATAAAGTGAATCTACAAAGCTCCACAGCAAGCACTGTAGTTAATGGTGAATGTATTAGTCAGCTTTCCACTTGTTGGACACAATACCCAAAACCCACAACTTAAAGGAGGAGAGGTTAAATTTGGCTCATAGTCTCAGGGGATTTAGTTCATGGTCAGCTGGCTCTAAGGTAGAAACATCAAGGTGGAAGGGCATGGCAAAGGAAAGATGCTTAGTTCATGATGGTCAGGAATCAGAGTGGGGGAAGAATACCACACAAGAAGGGGAAAGGAACTAATACAGACTCCAAGGCCATGCCTCCATGAACCACTCAGACACACCTGAAGTGGGCTCCACCCATGCAAAAGGGCAGATTCCAAAGTCAGTCAAGTTGACACTACACTCTAATTGCCACAGTGAAATACTGAGGACAGTACTTTCTTCCTAGGATTTGGAAGAAGACAGAGATGAAAAGATGACCTAAGAGTAGGAGGGGAACTATTAAGAAAGGGGAAGTGGCTTGGGGAAGAAGAGGAGAAAGGAGGGCAAGAGAAGTGAGTAGAGAGTGTGGATGTGATCTGTATATAAGCTATATAATATAAGCTTCATGATATACACATAGATGAAAATCTCACAGTGAAACCATTAACTTGTTAAACTACTATGCATAATTTTTTAAAAGAGAAGGATGATTGATTTTTATCATTCCTAAAATATTGTTTTGAAAGTTACAGCCTGGACAAAAAACTGATAAAATAAAAAGCATAAAGTTTAAAAAAAGAAATAAAACTATCATTATGGTTATTATATGGTTATATATTAGAAAACTCTAAGGAATTTACCAGGAAACAAACCTTCTAAAATTGATAAATAAACTTAAATTTAACAGGGCCATAGTGTAAAGATCAACAATTGCATTTTAACATACCAGCAATAAGAAATTAGAAACTGAAAATTAAAATCTGCTTGTTATAATAGGATCAAAATCATTAAATTTCTGGGAATCAAAGTAATAAAAACAGTTAAGAGCACTCCACTGAAAATTATAAATCAAAAAAGAACCAAGCAAATGGAAATGTATACCATTTTTTATGGGTTGGAAGACCCAATATCATTAAGATGTCTGTGTTCTTCAAGTTATCTAGAGATTCAATACATTAAAATTTTCCATGGTTTTATGGAAAACTTTTTTCTATAAAATTTAAATTTGTATGCTGTATAAAGTTTGATAAAATTAGTAAACTAATTATAAAATTTATATAGGAATACAAAAGGTTTAGACTAACCAAAAAATGCTGAAAAGGAAGAGCCATATTGGAAGACTTATACTTTCTGGTTTTAAGACATATTATAAAGGCACAGTTAAAAGTCAATATAGTATTCAGATATAGATAAGCAAATACATATATCAAACAGAATAGCAAGATCAAAATTAAAACCAAATAGATATGGTAAATTTTTGTCAAAGATGACAAAGCACTTCAATGGTGAAAGGAGAATCTTTCCATGAAATGGTACGGGAAAAAGTGTATAGCTGTATGGGAAAAAAAACTTAACCTGTACACAATAAACAAAAGTTAATCCTAGATAGATTATAGAAATAATAATAAAAGCTGTAACTGTCAGTCTTCTAAACTAGAAATAGGAGAATAGCTTTTTAACTTTTTGAGCAAACGTTTCTTATACAACACAGAATTCACTAACCTAGAAAAAAATGTTTGACTTCACCAAAATGATAAATTTCTGCTCCTAAAGAGACTGTGATGAAAGTCACAGACTAGGAAAATATATTTGCAATACAAATACAATATTTGAAAAGAGCCTTGTATCTAGAAGATGTAGAGATTTCCTACATGTCAATGAAAAGAAAGAAGAACAAGCTAGCAACAATGGGCAAGATTTTTGAAAAGGCTTTAAAAAACAAAAAATATCAAAATAGTCAATCATTACTTGAAAAAATTACTCATTAATCACTAATCATGAGGAAAATGCATGTTAAATCACAATGAGCTATTACTTCACACACAACTAGAAGAGCTAAAATCAAATGACTGATAATACCAAAGCTGACAAAAATATCCACCAGCCAGAACTTTTGTACATTGTTTGAGGGATTGCAAGATGGTACAGAGACTTTGGAAAACTAGCACTTTCTTACTAAGCTAAATATCTATCTCCCTTGTGGCCCCAAAATCTTGCTTTTGGGTATTTATCTAAGAGAATTCAAAACACATCCTTCTATAAAAACGTTTACAGAAGAAGCTTTATTTGTAAAACCCTCAAACTGGAAACAACTTGAATGTCCATCCACACCAAAGTGATAATCAAACTGGAGTGTCTCACACAGTAGAATGCCACTGTGAGAGGGAAGGAAAGCTACTGATGACAGTCAGTGATGGTAATGAGTTTGAAAGATACTATGTTGAACAAAAGGTGTCAGAAATGAAGAGAACCTGCTGTATGATTCCATTTATATGTCCTTTGAGAACAGGAAAAGCAATGACAGTGATAGCAGAAAATGGCTGCTCCCAGGGAAGGGCTGACTCACAAGGGGCATGAGGGGACTTCCTGGTGATGGAAGGCTTTTGTGCCTATTTGGAGTTATAGTGACATTTGTGCGCATGGTACTCCTCTTTCACCAGGGGTTTTGCTTTCCAAAGTTTCAGTAATACATATCAACCATGGATCAAAATTATTACTGGAGAATTCCAGAGATAATTAATAAGTTTAAATAACTTCTGTTAACAGTATATTGTTAACAATTGCTCTATTTTATTAGTAGTATTGAGGTTTATCTTCTACTATACCTAAGTTATAAATCAAACTTTATCATAGGTATGTATCTTGGAAAAAACATAGTATCCATAATGGTCAGTACTACCTATGGTTTCAGGCATCTACTAGGGGTCTAGGAAGGTATTTTTTCTATGGGTAACAGGTCTACTGTACAACTCTTGAGGTTCTTTGATGTGTCCATTGAGGATGTGTGCATCGGATTTCATGTAAACTATACTTCAATATACTCATTTTAAATCCCTTCTTACCTTCTTTCTCTCTCCTTCCTACCTCCCTTCTTCCTTCTTCCCATCTTCCTTCCTGTCCACTCATTCATATATATAATTATCTATTTATTATATTTATGTATATAGACCAGTTCTAGGGTGAAAAAAGGAATGACTGAACCTCTGTATATGTTGAGAGATGTTTGAATTCTGTTGACTTGAACTCCCTAATCACATGGTAGAAGGCAGACCTCAGTGTAAATCCTGTTCTGACTACCTATTAGCTGTTTCCTTTAGTAGGTTGTATAAACCCTTCCAATCACAGCTTTCGTGCCTATAAATGGGGGCGTTAATGTCTACCTTCTGGAGTCATTTTGAGAGAGGAACAAGAGAACACTCAAGAGAACTGTGCTGGATACGTGTGCAGCAGATGTTCAGCCGAAGGAGCTGTGGTAGGAGGGTATCGAGAGTGATGCTTTTAGGAGCTGCGTTTGTGTGAGGACAATGTCTCCCAGAGGCGCCATAGATGAAAGTCTTGGTCCTCAGTTTGCCACTCCTGGAAGGGGTTAAATGTTAGGAGGAAGGGCCTGGTGGGAAGCTTTAAGACACTGGGGCATGCCTTGGAAGGAGATTGTGGGACACTAGCCTCTTTCTCTTTCCTTTTCATTTCCAGCCGTGAGGGAACAGTTTGCTACACCACTGGCTCCTGCCGGAGACCACAAGCAATGGATCCACCCCAACCTGGACTGGATCCTCAAAAGCTGTGGACAAAATAAACATTCTTTCTTTATTGAAGTATCTCAGATCCTTGTTACAGTGATGGAAAACTAATTGACATACTGTGTATTTTCTCTGCCTTGAATACAGTGCTCTTTCCTCCTCCCTAATTTCCTAGTGATTTTATTCATTAAATTATAACTCAAATATTCTTTCCTTTACTCTGCCTTCTTCTGATTCCCAAGTAAAGGCACGCTTGGCTTCTTCTGCATACTTATTAAAACACAGAAATTTTTTTCATCATTATCTATCTCAACCACACTTTCCCATTAGCTACGAGCAGCTGCCTTTTAGAGTCCATGACATCTCCCTACCTCAGCGTGTTGGTCATTTTGTAGAAACACAATACACATTTGTGAAATTGAATTGTATAAAGAAATCTCACATACCCTTCCTGGAATCAGCTGAGGCTCTCCAGGCTAGCATTCCTCTTTAATTACAATTCATCAAATATATGGAAATGAAAGCCATCTTTGCTTGATGGAGGCAGTCGTTTTTTCTGCTATAGATTATATAATATGACATTATTTCTTTCATTAATCATATCCTAGTTGTCTTTCTCATTGAGAAATGGACAAATGCATACCAAATATATATTTTAGTACATGCTGTAGGAAACATAGAAGTTCAGATGATTTCTGATACCTTCCACATGTATATTATAAAACTACAAGTTATTATGAGAGTAAGATGTCCTTCAAGAATCTTTGAAAAGGTAGACTGAACATTGACTGCACTATACTCAATAAATACTTAATAAGGTAGAACTTCAAATATGTGAGAGAATGTTGTCAACAAAATTGAACAAATGAGGGACATTTAGGGAAATGGTTAATGCTTAGGTGGCCAGATAATTGTTCCCTGCATACCATTGCTTCCTGCTGATTTTGTTCTCTTTGTCTCCCTTATGACCATAGCTCTCAGGTACTTCCTACAGCACACATAGCTTACTTTGTGAGCAAAACTGGTGTGTCTCTGTGTTCTACCTGCTTCTTCCCCAGAACCTCTGTATTGTTCATTCTCAGGTACATGTTGACTCTAGGTATCACAGGAGGAAAAAATGCTCCTGACTTTTGTCAAACTAGAGGGTCCTAATGACCAGGTAGAAGCACTTACACTATGTGATGTTACCACAATCAAAGAGACATTGATATAATGCAGCATGTTTTACTCTGTCCTTCTCTAAGGAAGTGAGAGTACAGATTATCTATTACTCCTTTCTTCCTAATATTCTTCAAAGGAAGGAGAGGGAGTGTCTTGCTACCACAGATGAAGAAGCTAAGGCATTGATAGAAGGAACTATAAGATTTACCATAAATGCAGCATTACACAGAATTTGTAGGTCAAACA
This sequence comes from Heterocephalus glaber, assembly GCF_053883595.1. NCBI lineage: Eukaryota > Metazoa > Chordata > Mammalia > Rodentia > Bathyergidae > Heterocephalus > Heterocephalus glaber. The sequence continues at coordinate 3,727,045 of NW_028258432.1, forward strand.
GAGGCAATCAACTGTATTGGCCAGAATGCTGTAAAGTAGTATTAAACTTCTAGGAACTTAAAGTATATGGTCATGTATAGTTGGCCCTCCATATCCATGGGTTTTGTATCTGTAGATTTAACCAGTCATGAATCTGTACTTCAATATCTTTACCCCAATTATATCTGTATTTCACATGTAGAGACTGCTTTGTTGTTATTTCCAGAAAATAATACACTATAACAACAATTCACGTAACATTTACATTGGCATTAGGTACCATATCATGTAGAGATGACTTAAAGTATATGAGAGGATAAGAGTACGTTCTGTGGAAACATTCTGCTATATCAGGCCATTAAACATTTGTATATTTTGTTATCCATGAAGGTGGGGACATACTGAAATCATTGCCTTATGGATACTGGGGTATGACTATACTTCTAAGCAATTTTCATAAAGATCTTGTTTGAAATGAAAATGTCTATCATGAAAATAAACATATAAACTTAAAATGTATATTGTTCATCTTCATGTAAAGTCCGTATCATCTCCAGTTTTATATCTATGTCTTGTCCAAGATACTCCAAATAAGAAAATCAGAGGCAGAGCAGACAAAGGATGATACGGTTGATACACAGTGCTTTACTATGTACTGAACATCCAAGGTCCTTGCTAGATTTAGTTGAGCCATGATTCAAAGATGCCTGATAAAGTCTTCTGTCCCCTCGCTCCCTCTTTAAGAGGAAGAATGTTTCTCCTTTTGGAAATGGCACAGATGAGCTTGTTCACACTGCTCCATGTTGACAGCTCAGGAACGCCTTGCAAGGGGAAATCAGATGATCAAAATGATCTTATCTTACTTTCATTACAAAGGCTGAGACATTAAAGACTAGCATGTCAAGGTCATGTGAGAGATAGCTGAGCACCTTTAGGGACCATGACCTGATGTGAGAATTTAACAGAAGAGGATGAAATTCAACTGTTATTTATAGGCACTGAGGGCGCTGGACAGAACTTCTGAATTGTTGCCAAAGTCGCTCTACCATGTGGACCTCCTCCACATGGGGCATGGATCGCATATCTCGACTTTGTTCCCAGAAGAAGAAAAGTATTATTCCTCTGAACATAGAGCAAAGACATAAATGAAATTAGAGAATGGTGGTTTCTATTATTAAAAGAGTAAATCACTTTTAATATGAGGTTTATAGTTCCCAATTAATTTTGTTATCCTCCTTGGTTCAAGCTTACAAAAATGCACAGCGTCTAAAGAAAGGAAGCCACTTTCCTCCAGAGTAGAAAGTGTGCAGGCTCACTCCAACCTGTATGGCTTATCCTGAGTCTCCCTGCTGTTCCAGTTCGTCACTGAGGGAACTTTCTTCCTATCACCAACAGGGACATAGATTCACCTGCTTGCAAGACAGTGAGCACTTGCCCTAGGGTGACTCTGCAACAAAGCTCTTCAACACAAAGTTACCAATTTTAAGTTGCTGAAACATCTGATGTCTTTAGGACGCTTGAGGACAATTAAAAAGGCAATAGCAACTTGTCTTCTCCCAAATCCTTATTAATCACTCTGGAAGGCAAGCTCAGAAGGCAGTTGGATATCTGGATACTTGTCTTTTAGGAGAAATTCTATCTATTTTTTGCAGAGAATGAAGGAAAAGCAATATTCAAGGCCCCAGGGAGGGCCTACGTGGTTGACATGCTGTGAAGCCCCAGAACAGTGGGCAGCCCAGGTTGTTGTAGGGCTTTTTTGGGTTTGACAAGGGCAGAAGCCCCTTCTGCTCTGTCCATCTCCTCTCATCCCTCACCTTGTTTTCTGTCTCAGCCTTATTCCCATTGGTTAATTAGCCACAGAAAAGTGGTAATGAAAAGTTTTAGAAGTGTACACAGCCCCAGAAGACATGGAGAGGAGAGGATAAGAGGTCCTGAATGGCGCTCCAGTTTCCTTCCACTTAAATAGTTGTCATTTTGAAACCTATGGAAGAATGTGAGGGCCGGGCTCTGGTACCCACGGCTTTGCAGGAGGATGATGCAGACAATGTGTCCATGAGATCTCAGTGTGCAGCCTGGGGCAGCATTTTGGCCAGTTTGGCTGCTCAGCACCACAGAAGCTCTGTGATGTCTATTTCCCAAGCGGAGACCATCTCTAGCACTCCAGGGAGGCAGGTTTTCTAAGAGGTCAGGGCTTCAGGAAGTTCTACAAACATGGAGGATAAATGACTAACAGGAAAGGGAGGCTGGGGTGAGGGCTGGATGAGACTGAGCCAGAGCTTTTCTGGAGCAGGTTGACTTGGTGAAGGAGCAATTGAGTTGAATTTTCTACAAGTTCAGAGAGACAAGGAGACCAAAGCATTTTGGAGGTCTGGTGAAAAAGCTGAACAAGGCATCAGAGTCTACACATAGCTCTCCAGTATGATGAGAAGCCAAAATACTGTGGCGAGGAGTTGGGTGCCCTGTCAGCATGATGGAAGGCACTAGATTAGATGATGATTTTGAAAAAGTGCAAGTTTTAATTAACAGAATATGCTACTTCTCAAAGTCATATGTTATTCTTTTTGGTAGAGTTTGTGTGGTCAAACATTATGACTCTCATTCTGTTCTGAGTCAGTATGGAACTTCTTAATGTGGATTTTATCCACATCCACATCACCCTGTCTCAGGTGCTTAACCCTGGCTGTGCTGAGGTTTCCTCCTATCATCCTGGACAAAGCACATCATGTCTATTCTGAACACAGGATAGATGCCATAAGCTAGCGAATTGGGCTTTGGAGTTGGCAGATTCTTGTGCCTCTGATAAGCACCCACAGCGGGAATGAAGTTTAAACTTTGGTACCATTGCTTACAGGTGCTGTTAGTAGAACTTCTGAGATCACTTTACTTGGGTTCACCTCCCTTAGCATTTCTTTGTAAGTGTGAAGAGGACTTGGAAATTCCACTTCTCTGCCCCTTAATCCAGGTGTTGGAGATTCCCATCAAAACTTGTCCGGTAAGCATGTATCCCAGCTTCTTCTGGAGATTCACATTTCTAGGGGTCACCTGCAGGATGGTGTTACTGGTGGTCAGTCCCTAGGAAGACAGCAGGGGCCACACTGAAAACGGAAGTTTGCTTGATACACTGTGGCTACAGAAATTCACATACTATGCACACTAATTCCTACTAGATATAGGGCATTGTGCAGGATGCAAAGATATACAACCATGCACCACAAAACCATGATATGTGGAGTCACTGATGGAACACATGTAGTGTTCAAAATGGAGCTAAAAAGCTCCTATCACCGAGTGACATAGCAGCTGCTGTAATGTGGCAGCACAATGCAGTATCACTTGTTCTACTGTGGCAGTAGTAGAACCTCCTGCTTATGGTGTCTGTTGACTGCATCAAGGAGCCATGTCCAGGGACTGACCTCCACCATGTAGGTCTGTGCAAGTGTACTCTGGGATGTTCACTTAGCAAGGAGACTCTCACCACAGATCTCAGGACTTGTCTTTCTCTCCCCTTTGTCAACCAATGGCAATGTCACATCACCTGGCCCTGGTGCTTGGTTTCCTTGTAGCCTAATTGGAAAAGCTTGTTGACACTGATAAGGACAAAAACACCAAGTAGCTGTGTCAAAAGAAGCTAGCATTTGGATTTCAGAGAAGAGAGAAGACACTATCCTTGGGATGCAGGGAAGAGGGACAAGGGCTCTGTTAAAGAAAATGTGCCCTGTTGAAAAGCAGAGAGGGAGACCTTGCTTCTCTTGGGTGGGGTGTAATGATTGTTGCAAGCGGTCCCCAAATTCAGGACAGAAGTAAAGATGGGTGCCATGAAGAGGGAGGGAACTCCTTCCAATCCAGTCCTCGGAGAGGTGTATGCAAGGCTGTGGTTGAAAGCCGGCATTTATTTTCCCTGGTTCTGTAAGTCCCAGAGATCCTCTGGAGTACCTTGCACATTTGGTGATTTCAGCACAAAGCGGTACAGGATAATTTAGAGTCAGGATGCCAGGTGGGTTGTTGTACAGGGCACCTGTTAGAAGGCTCAAGGGACCATAGTTCTGATCTCAGTGCCACAGCCCAGCAATTGCCATGAACCTGCCAGTCATGGAAACCAGCCCTACTTTCCTCCAGCTACTCCTGGGCGACATTTGGATTTGTTGGGTCTGGGCTGAGCTCCTTCTTCCTAGTTGCTACATCCTTCCCTACAACACTCTTCTAACCTCCCTCTCCCCCTGTTATTCACTTCCCATTGTGCTCCTCTGTGCCCCCTGGAATCCAAGTTTCCCTCCTCCAGGTGGTGAGACCCGGAGGGCCAAGTGAATGTATCTTGGCAGGTAGAGTTTCTGGGGCTTTAGTTTTTTTTTTTTTTTTTTTTCCTTTGAATCCATTGTAGATCAGAAATTTTTAAAAAAGAGATGAAAAGATAGAATAAAATGAACAATATGGGGTGAGTACTACTGGAAATTATAGAAAAAAACCAAGGCTGCTGCTTATAAAAAATTCCCCTTTTCACACTGAGCAATTTATTTTCCATTACGTATTTTTGTAAATTGCCCAGATTTAGTTATGTGCACTTATTTTTTAGTTTTTAAAAACTTTCAATGAAATGTTTGTATTTATTTTTACAAAATTACATTGTGGCAGGTTCTTTTTTTTATAATGGTAAGTTTCCTCTTGAAGTACTGATTTAAACTAAAATTTGGTGAACTTCTGGGTGTAATAATGCAGGCCTATAATCCTAGCACTCAGAAGGCTGGGGCAGGAGGACAGCTATGAATTTGAGGCCACTTGGGCTACATAGAGAGACCCTATCTCAAATAAATAAATATAAATGAAATTTAGTCAACCTAAAGCAAGTTAATAGTGCACTATGCATAATATACGATTATGTCAAAATGGTTACATCCTTGTTTTGTTTTGTTTTTGGTACTGAGGATTGAACTCAGGACCTTGTGCTTGCAAGACAGGCAGCGGAACCACTGAGCTAAATCCCCAGCCCCAAAATGGTTACATCCCTAAGTGACAAGTTTATGAAACATTGCTCTAGAATAAGTAGGCTATGCCCTCTTCACTATCTGTTATTGAAGATGGTTAAAGTTGACTCATCCTCATTCTCCTGCCTTCCCTTCCACTCCTCTACCCCTCCATCCCTCCCTATTTACAAAGACTTTGTTTCCATTTTTTCCTTTTCTCATAAGGACCAAGATATATCATGTACAGGTACAAATTCCCAGTGATGAATGTCATCATATTGTATACCTAAAATGTACCCATAAACTTAATGAATAAAAAAATGACATCCTCTAAGCTGCCAATGAAACCTATACCAGAAATCCAAGGAAATAATAATAAGTGTGTGATAACTCTCATTGAAACTATGTATCTCAATATCTGTATATTCTGTAAACAATTTAAGGACAGGGATCACATCTCATTGATGTCTTGTCTAACACAAGGCCTGTGTATACTAAGCACTTAATTTGTTTTTTTTTTGCTAAATGAATGAATCCATAGTCTTGCTTTGCATTAAGAGTAACTCTAGTAAGTTTAAGTTTCTGTTTGCTAACTCTAGAACTATTGGGTGGTAATTACATAAATGTTACCAATGTGTCTAACTTGTCAGAAGTTTCAAAAGAGCGAGACAACTTATATATTCAGCTAGTTGACAAGGTTTGAAGTCCCACAAGGTAACTTGCTGGACAGGTGTGAGAAATTGTGAATAAAATAAAAATTAGAGCTACTTAAAGGATTAAGCCTAGTCAATTCCTATGCATCTAACATTTTCTTTCTTCTTGGGGAAGAAAGAATCCTGGAAAAAAGACATAGCTGGTTCTTAATAACTACTGGAAAAAGTATCACACCGACCCCTGGAGGAGAGCCATTATTTCCAGTGGAAACACTGACTTGCTGCACCAGGGCCTATTGTAAAATCTAGTGAAATGTGCATAAAAATCCCGCATCTGGTTTGAGATTCATCTCTGCTACCAAGTCAGTCTGTCTGCATTTTTGACTGCACTCTGGTATGGCTCTTCATCTGGGGGGAGGGAGCAGGCACTTCAAGAGAAACTCAGAAGTAGGATATTTGCAAGAAAAGTGAATCACAAGAGTTTCTTTTGCTGTTATAATGGCTTATTTAAAAACATTTCTCTAAACAACAGGCAAAAGTAAATATGAGCTTATTGGAATGAATTTCAGATACTGCCTTGTTTTGGATAGCAGTGCTCTGGTCACAGTGAAATGCATTCAATTGGGCTTTGGTATAATAGGAATGACTTGTAAATGAGCAATAATATTGTAAGTTTGTAAACCAATGGCATTTTCTGTGCTGGCAATATTAAAGGCATGGCTAGCTGTTTTTCAGTGTTCTCTATTTGAGGCCCCATGGGATCATGCTAGTTTACTGCAAACACTGACAGAAGCTTTCTTCTCTTTGAGGAGTAGATTTAATTGCCAAAAGAAAAATCCTTTTGCAATTGTGTTCTCTACATCTACTTGTAGCTTAATTCACCACCAGTATAGGAATTTCTGATGCATATATAGGCAGTTTATTTTCCCACCTGGTAAATTGTATTCTAATTGATACTGTATTCTAATTGAATTTTCCCTAGTCCTAATTTTTAATTTTTGTCAATGTCCATACCACCCTGAAAGCACCCAATCTTTTAATTTTTAATTTTTAACTGTGGTTTTTACCATTTTATGATATGTATTTTTGGTCAGCATTCCACATATAATATGTGGAATGAAAAGAATCATCTGTTGTGCTTGGGGTTTTCATTCAAAAGCAAGGACATTGCTTTGGCAATGAGTGCTGGAATCATTTATGAAAATGGGTATAGTTCTCTGATTGAAATAATGGTAGAGTATATGGATTCATGCTTACTTTGATCATGATTCTCAAATGCCAAGAAAAATGCCAGCTTCATCTAGGAGGCACACTTATTATGGGGAGCTTCTAGCATTGGCATGGCATGACAGCTTTGAACTACTTGGAAGAATCGGCTATGGAATGAGGTATTCAGATGTTCCAGAGCTGTGCTGGTTGCCTGCTATTGCTTGCAGGACTTTGGTCCATCTCTGCCAGAATTTAGCCCTCCTTTTCCTATAGTTCTTGACAAGTCTTCTGGCCACAGCTTGGTCATTGAGGAGGGTGTGGTTTCCATGAGGAGGTCTCTCCTAGGTGCATAGACTGACCCTGCTGCACTGTAGTAGGTGGGGAGCTGTGTGCAGAGGAACACAAGGAAAACCTGGCTTAGGGGCCCAATGCTCTCTTACATGCCATTGCAACAGACAGCCTGGACTCTGTTCTTTTTTCTTCTTCATCAATATATTTTTATTGTGGTAAAATAGCATGCATTTTACCATTTTAACCACTTTTAAATGTACAGATCAGTGGCATTAAGTACCTTCACATTGTTGTACGACCATCACCACCATCCGTCTCCAGAACTGTTGTATCTACTGAAACTCCACTCCCTTTGGTTCCTGGAAAACACCATTCCACATTTTTTCTATGAGTTTGATTGCTCTAGGTCCTTCCTGTAAGTGGAATTATACAATATTTGTGGTATTGTGGCTTGTTTCAATAGGCATAATGTTTTCAAGGTTCATTTATACTGTCGCATGTATTGAACTTATCTTCCTTTTTATGACTTAATATTCTGTTGTATGCATATGCTACATTTTATTTATCCATTCTTCTGTGTATGGGCACTTGATTGTTTCCACCTTTTGGCCACTGTGAATAATGATGTTATGAATATGGATGTGCAAATAACCATTTGAATCCTTGCTTTCATTTATTTTGGAAATACTCCTAAGAGTGGAACTGTGCATCTTGTAAGGGTTCCATGTTTAAAATTACAACACCAAACTGATTTCCACAGTGGCTGCATCATTTTGTATTCCTACTAGTACTGTACAAAGGTTCCAATTTATCCACATCCTTGTTATTTCTGTTTTTGGATAATAGCATCCTAATGTGTGCTCTCTGTCGTTTTGATTTGCATTTCCCTAAAGGCTAGTGATGTTGAGCATTTTTTCATATGTTTATCAGCCCTTGTTTACCTTCTTTAGAGAAATATCTATTCAAGTTCTTTGTTCATTTTTTGAATGCTTATTTTCTGTTGTAGAGTTGTGTAAGTTCTTTATATGTTTTGGATATTAATCCCTTGTCGGATATTTGATTTGTAAACATTCTCCCATTCTCTGTGGCTTTTTTTTCTTTCTTGAGTGTCTTTGATGCACAAAAGCTTTTCCTTTTTTGGGGGGGCAGGTACCAGGGATGAACTCAGGACCTTGGACTTGGGAGGCAGGCGGCGGTGATACCATTGAGCTAAATCCCCGGCCTTAGATTTTACTTTTGATGAAATTCAATTCATCTATTATTTTTGTTTGTCATCTGTATTCTTTTCTTCTATGTTTTCTTCAAAAAGATTTATAGTTTTAATTCTTACATTTAGGTCTTTGATTGATTTTGAATTAATTTTTGTATAATGGTATATGGGCTTTTAAAAAATATATTTTCTGATTTTAATCTCATGAAGAACTCCAAAGTAAAGAGCATCGGCACAAAATCTAAGCAAGAGGGGCAAAGCTGGAATTAGAACCCAGACTTTATAATTTTTTATCTGAACTTTATTTTTGAGGGGTGCTAGACTAGGACTCCCAAATATAAACAAAGCTCAAAGAAGAGTAAACTGCTCTGGGAACAATTGTATCAGCACTTTGCATTCAACATCATAAAGAACTTTCCTCAGCTTATGTTAGGCATGATAACTCATAATTTATCTCTCAGATTTTCTATGATATTATGTGCCCTTCCTGTGAATTCATGGTAGCTTTGATTCTAAAGCCTTCTCTCCTAACAAGTTGTTAAAAACAGATCACCAAGCTGATGGTATAGCTCAGTGGTAGGATGTGTGCTTAGCATGTGTCAGGCCCTAGGTTCAATTCCTAGCATCAAAACAAAACATCAGATATCCCTAGTTGACTTCCTCTCTTACACAAATCTACTCAGATCTAAACTACCATTATCTCTCATGACAGTCATCTCTTAATCTATCTCAGTATATCTATTATAGATTCACAGACTTGCAACTGCAGCCAGAGGCATTTTTTCTGCAAGAAAACCTTTCTTTATATCCCTGAAGAGACTGAATCCTTTATTATCCTTTCTCACACTTAGATATTCCACATCTGCCATTATCATTGGATCTGTTGTGTGGAAGCCTGAAATCAACTTGAGTATTTACATGCAATGTCATATACTCATTTCATTGTGTAGTTACCGGAGTTTGGATAAATATGCACACCCAATGTAGCCACCTTTAAGACCTAGATTTAAAGCATTTACTCTATATATTTTCCTTGGATCCCTTCGCCGTCAATCTTTCCACCAAGAAATGAATGATCTGTCTTTTGTAATTATGAATTAATTTTGATTTTAAAAATTCATATAAATAGAATGACATCATACTCACTTTGTTTCTAGCTTATTTTGCTCAACCGAATGTTAATGAAGTTCAGCCTTGTGGTGTGTGTCGGGAGCACACTTCCTTATATTGCTGCATAGTAGTATTCCATTGTATATATGTACCATAACTGCTAATTCACCTGTTTAGGACATATAAGTGGATTCCAGCTTGGAGATAATATGAATAAAGATGTTCAGAGTATTTGTGTATAAGCCCTTATGTGAGCAAGTGTTTCACTTTGCTGATATCTGCTTTGCTCCTATGTTGAAGGCTTGGTCCCAGTTCGGCAATGTTCAGAGGTGGGGCATTTGGAACGTGATTGGACCATGAGGGATCTAAATTCATCAGTGGATTAATTCATTGATGAATTCATAATTTGATGGCATTGTTGGAAATGATGGCAAATTAGGAGGTAGGACCGACTTGAAGAGAGTGGGTCTTGAGTGTGTGACCTCGGGAACTATATTCTGTCCCTGCCCCTTTCTCCTGGACTCTTTGTCTGCACCCTGGTATGAGGTGAGCAGCTTTGTGTCCCAATGTGCTCCCCACCATGATGTTTGGCCACCCCCACAGACCCAGAAGCAACAACGCCGATTGACCAGGGACTGAAACCTTTAAAACTTGGAAGCCAAAATATATCTGTCTTCCTGTTAAGTTTTCATTCTGCTGACTGACATATATACTTAGGAATAGAATCATGTAACTTTAAAACAGATCGGGAAACTGTTTTCCCAAGTCACTATTCTGTTTATATTCTTACCAACAATGTATGGTATTTCTTGACATTCCACATGCTTATCAATATGTAGTATTGTTAGTATATATTTTTTAATTTGGCCATCCTAGTACATGTGTAAAGGCCTCTCATTATTTACTTTGCAGATCCCTGATGATTAATTGGTTGCACATTTTTTCATGGACACATTGACCAATTTTGAATATTTCTGTTAGAAACTTTTGTTCACTTTGAAAATTGGGTTGTCTCATTAAGTTTAAAAAACTTCCCATATATTCTAAAAATAAGTCTTTCTTTGGATATATTTATAGCAGATACATTTATCCAAACTCCTCTAACTACACAATAAAATGGGTACATGATATTGCATGTAAATTCTAAAGTTGATTTCAGACTTTCCCCATGACAGGTGTAATGATCATGGCAGGTGAAGACTGACTCTCACCTGTCACTTTATATCATATATGCACACAGCCACCCTCAAAATAGAACACTGATTTAAAGACAAACGCCAAATCGATAACATTTCTACAAGAAACCATTGTTTAATCTTGGGAAAGGCAAAGTATTACTATTTGAGAAAGAATTGACTAGAAACATTAGTAAATCAAGCTTTTTCAAAATTAAATATTTCCATTTAAGACACCATTAAGAAAATGAATAGAAAGCCTGTTTCTAGTGAAGTCATCATCTGTGTTTTCTTCTCTTTTATTTTGTTAGTATGATTAATTAAATCAATGAGCTTTGTAAATTATTTCCCTGAATCAAAATTCCTAAGGAAAATAGCTTGACTACTGCTGTTCTAAAGGAAAATGTAATCTCCAACTTAAGTTTTTTAAAATCTTATTTCAGGGAAGCAGCTGCATCTTAGTGTTTCAGAGCATTGAAAGCGGCTAGCATTGTGTCCCAGCTCTGCCCCACACTATCTGAGTGACTGCAGGCAAGTTATTGAATTTTCTGAGTTACCATAACCTATCTCATGGGATTTGTGTGAGAATTCAGTGGGATAGTGCTTTGTTAGCTTTTGTTGTTGTAACAGTTCTTGAGATAACCAATTTAAAACAGGAAAAGTTTATTTTGGCTCACAACCTTGGAAGTCTTAGTCCACGGTTGGTTGTCCTCGTTGCTTTGGGGTCTGTGGTGGGGCAGCACATTGTGTTGGGAACACCTGGTGAAACAGGCTGTTCACCTCATTGTGGGGAAGTGAGAAAGAGGAAAGCAGAAAAGACGGGGCATGTGCCCTGTGACCTAAAGACTCATCTAGGCCCTGTATCCTAAAAACTATCACCCGACCAAAGCATCATCCTAGGAAACAATCCTTTACCACATGTACCTCTGGGGATATTCAAGATCCTAACTATAGCAGGCTTGTTCACAGTGCCTGCATGTGAAGGCTGGCTGTGACTGAATGCTCACAATGTCCATCCACAGTTCAGAGCATTGCGTATGAATTACTCCATCTGTATGTATCAACCTATAAGAAGCTAGGCACTGTTCTGTTCCTTTCCACAGGTGACAAAATAAGACACAGAGACATGCTAGGTTTCCCCAAAGTCTTAGGCAAGTGTTCTACCACTGAGCTGTATCTCCAGCCCTGGAAAAGACTCTTAAACCAATTTCTCATCAGAGATCTACATTCAGCAGAACACACAGAATTGTGTGTGTGTGTGTGTGTATGTGTGGTTTGTGTGTATGCATGGACAAACACTACTCCATTCAAGTTTCTGAGCAGCTGAAATTTTTTTTTTTTTGCTGTGTCATCTGGCAATTCAGCTGAGTCATCTAATGCTTCACTAAGTTTCTTTAAAGGGAGTTATGTCTAAAATAGCATTTTTCTCCTCACAAATCTTTACATCTCTTTTAGGCTCTTTTTAAAGTAGAAAATGTTTTCCAGGCCAAAACAGTTTGACATAGAGTGCTAGTAGTTTTTTTCTAATACAGAAATTATTTTGGCATACATAGGCAAAGAAAAATAATCACCTAGTGAAATCCTAGTCATTAATTAAATTTTTCACCTGTGAAAGTGAGTTTACAGAAAGCCTTCTTCAGTGTTCAGTGAGAACAGAGCCAGAGCGATCTGCAATATAATAACCAAGCAAGTTCAAGGAGATCAAATAAGGCCTAGGAACAGGGCCCACTATAATTCTCTTCTGACACTTACCAGACATGGAGAATGGCAGATCTCTTGCCTCATGTGTATGTAGAATTAAGATGTTTGGTGAGATAGTCTCTCTGATATTCTTTAGCTCTTGATGCCATCAGTCTCTGATTTCAATAGGTCTTTTAGAGCCAATGAGTTTCAGCTAATCAAAAATCTAAATCAACTCTAAGTTGCTCTAAATACACCAAATGCATTGTTTAGAAAAATGTTCACTGTAGTATGCAAGACAGTCTCAAAGAGTGAGAAACTGGTTTAAACCTCTGCTAATGATTTTCATTGTTGTGGCACATTTTAATTATTTATATATAATTTAAATTATTTTGGTAAAATATTTTACTTATCCTGTGTTTTTTTTTAAATCCATAGGCTTTCTTCAGTAAATAGAGATGTCTAGTGGAAAGAAATTTGTAAATAATATTTCTGAGAAAAGAATAGGTTGGAAATGTAGGAAAAAACCTAAATTCCATACATTTGTCAATGTGATATTTCATTGTTGTAAGGGTTAGAAGTGCTGCGATAATGCACAACAAACAGTAACTGTGAGGTCAAAGGGTTGTATATATAGAAATAAATTTCTCTTGTATGGTTTTATTTAAGTTTTCCTAATAACCTTTTGGTAGCCAGAGTAACAGTAACCTACAAGGCACACCTTTCACTAGGCACACAGGGAAGAGAGATTATTACAGAGTAGCACAGCTGACTTCTCCCTGGGGTTCTCAAGTTGGAAGAGACTGGCTGAGGGAGCAGCCACAGTGCTAAGTGGAGGTGAGCGACTGTGTTCTGCACGGTGCTGCAGCCAGGTGACCAGTCCTTGTGTGTCTTCAGGGTGCTCCAGAGCCTACACTGAAGCAGAACTGCATAAACTTACCCTAAAGAGAACAGAAATAATTGCTTTATGAAATGAACACTTTTGAGTCCATACTACGTCTATGCTGTGATGTGGATGTAGTGCCCCACAGGCTCCTGTTTTGCAGTCTTGGTTCCACTGTCATGGCACTGAGAAGTGATGCTACCTGTAAGAGAGGGTCTTGAGAAGTAACTTGGTCATCAGGGACACCAACCTGGGAAGGGGATAATGTTGGTATTTTGGGAGTAGATTGGGGTCTCCTGGAACTGGGCTAATTTCCAAGTAAGCAAGTTGCTATAAAGCTAGTTCAGCTTCACAAGTTTGCTCTTTTGCTTCCTTTCTTGCACACTTGCTTCCATACATCCACCCTCCTCTCTCACACGTGCTCCTGCAGGGTTTTGCCATCTGCCATGTTACAGTGCAGCACAAGGCCTTTGCCAGATCTTGCCCCAATCTTGGCTTTTGTTTCAATCTTGAACTTTCCTGTCTCCAGAAGTGTGAGATAAATAGACCTTTCTTTATAAAGTACATAGCCTCCAGTATTTTGTTATAGCAGCAGAAAACAAATTAAAGACACACTGTGAGGTAATTAGTAGTCATCAAACTGTACAAAATGTATTTCCCAATTACATATGTATTTAGTACGTAGGTTACTGTTGGATTTTTAAGTAACACAAATTTATGCTTTAGATCTGGTGTTGAATGACTCTAAGTCATATTATCAATGCCACCCAGCCACTAATTCCAGGCTTCAGAATCTTTGTGTTGGGATGCCTATAGATTCTTTGTGTGAGGGGGAGTCAGGATACACAGCAGCTGGTGCCCTACATCCTGTTCAAATAGGACTAGACATTTGGCCAGCTTCTTGGAAGAATAGGATTGAATGTGATAGTTTTAAAAGAGCTAAAATGCTAAACCTGTACTTAAGAACCATTTTATAATTTATGAGTAGCATTGCATCTTTTTGCTGTCCTTTTCTCCTGCAATGCATTTTCTTTGATTCATTGACTATTTAGGTCTTTCTCAATGGGTCCCAATATAAGGCTTTTATTTCTAGTAATTTTCTTTTTTCCTATCTCCTACTCACACATATTATTCTACTTGCTTGCTTTGTTTCCAAATCAGAAAATGATCATGATTCTCCGGTCTTTTTTGGCAATCTTCTTTATCCTGAATGTCCCAGTATCAGTGGAAGATTTTTAAAAGTCCCTTGTGTCTCGAATATGTGAGCTCCAATTCATATTTGGTTTCTACCAGCTTTCTCCCCACCTAGTGTTTTCCATTTATACATCAATTATTTATTAAACACTCACTTTGTCACATTTTTTAGTGCTCTGTGCTTACCTCTCTTACTAAATCTATTGTATTATATTATTTATTTCTCACTGTATTAGACTCTTGAGGGCAAGAACAATGCTATATTTACCGTTGTGTTACAGTACCCAACAATTTAATCACATATACTAAAATTCAATACATTTTTTCTCTGAATATAGTAATAATGCTAAATCTTCTGGTAAAGATAAGTTCTCATAGTATTAGTTAGTTAGTTGTTCCAGTAGAAAAGTTCTAAGCCAGAAAATCATAGTAAATAAGCAGAAAAGTATCATAAATAATGCTACTGTTTAATAAATATTACTAGGAGTAAATATTAATTAACTATGGCATCCTCCCCCAAATTTCATTGAGTCTGAAGTGTTTTGCTCCTTTCCCTACAGAATTTTTATTGTATAATTTCTGCAATATTATTTGGAGAAAATATTATGGATATGGTTGAAGACCCCATGTATTCCTCCTTAATCCCATTTTTCTCTCTCATCCCCCAAGAGAACAAGCATCTCAATTTATTGTTTAGTATCTTCATATGGGTCTTTAACCATCTGGGCCCTCTGAATGTATTTTTAAACAATACTTGGCATTGTTTTACATATTTGTAAATGCTATAATAGTCTCTATACATTTCTGCAGCTTGATTTTTCCCAATTGATGCTTTTTAAATTAGTGCATGATGATAGATGTTGCTCTAGCTAGCTCATTCATTTTAATTGCAGAATGGTATTGCATTGTGTGAACAAACCCACAATGTATTAATCACCCTGTGGTGACGGGCATTGGGATGCCCTCCCATGCATTCACTATTGTGAGCAGTGTGGCAATTAACATTCTTGTACATGCCTCCATTTGCACATATGTAAGTATAATTGCTGGGTCAAAAGGGTATGTGCATTTTAAGTTCTTTTATTTATTGCAAAAGTGCTATTTTAAAAAAATTAGAACTTGATCATTTGTGTCTTTTAACTGTTAATTTCTCCCCTATTCATAATGCTTTATATATAGGGTTTCACTGCCGCCATCTTACATCAACTTCTTATTTATCTTGAGGTTTCTATATTTCACCTGCTTTTGTTATTTTATTGTCACCCTATCATTTGCTTTGGACTTTAATGATGCATTCTATTTCTATGCATCTAGTAGTTATCCTTAACATTTTAAGATTCACACTTGATATAAAGTCTACATTTAGACAGTAACTATTTTCTTTTCCTAAACAATCAGGGTTTCTACATCACATTAATTTTGTGAGCCATTTCCATTTCTGCTATTATTTTGCTTCTTGACTTGGATTTTTATACATATGAAATAGTGATAAATTAGATTTACTCACAAGTTTAACAAGTTTGACCAGTTTCTCTTTCTCTTGAATACTAATGCTTCCATTTGGGTTATTTCCTTTTTCATGAATATACTCCCTTTTCTCTCCCTTTCTTTCTCTCTTTTTCCTTCTCTCTCTCTCTCCCCCCCCCCCCCAGAGGATCAAACCCAGGGCCTCCCATATGCTAGACAAGTGATTTACCACTAAGCTACAGCCCCAGTCCTTTTTAAAAAGTATTTTAAAAGCATTTTTTAGTCTCATTTAGTCAGTCATACTGAGCTTGAACTTGCAGTACTCTGACCTCAGCCTCCTAAGTAGCTAGAATTATGGGTGTGTGTCACCATGCCTGACTATGAATACATTCTTAAATAAATTTTCTCTTCTTCCATTTTTGTATTTTTATGTACCAATGTTAATTTTTATTTTAATGCACCATATTAACATGCCTACTTTTATACATTTTCCATTGTATGTAAGATAAAATGTGAGACCCCATGTGAATATGCACCTGCCTCTTGTGGAACCTGACCTCACACTATCTCTTCTCCAGTAGTTGTGTTCCAGATTTCTGGTCTCACTTCTCAAGTGCACTATTCCAGAACCCTTTCCTGTACTCTTTTAAAAAAAAAATTTATTTATTTTTTTCCCAGTAAGTTTATTGGCACATTTTAGGTAAAAAATACAGTTACATTCATCTTTGGGATCTTGTACCATTACATGAGTAACTTGGTTCTTATATTTTTTTCCCTTTTTCCTGCCCTCCCTTCACCTCCTCCACCATTCCCTATTTGCAAAGACTTTGTTTCCATTTTTTTCCTTTTCTCATATTTTTTCTTTTCCCCTTTTTCCTTTCCCCTATCCCTCCCACTTCCCCTGCTCCTTTAGACCTTTTCTTCCTCTAACACAATATCAATTATACAATTTAAAATTACAATATCAAGATCTAGGAAACATTACCACAGATTTTACAGAATTTAAAAGGATATAGAAAGCATATTACAAAAATCTTTTTTGAAATAAATTTGACAACTTTCTAAGAAGTACCTTGGAAGACAAATTAATGAAACTAACTCTGGAGGAAATATAAAATTTGAATAACACCTATTAAAGAAAGTATATTCCTAGCTTGAAAACCTACCTATATGAAAACAACAGGCTCATATACATTTTGACTGATAAATTATATCAAGCAATTAAAGCAGAAAAAAGAAGGAACACTTCTCCCCTCATTTTAGGAAATCAACATTGTGCTAATCCTAAAACTGGATAAAGATAATAGAAGAAAAAAGTATGAACATAGGTAGAAATTTGTTTAACAAAACAAACTATTAGTCAGATCTGGCAGGATGTAGAAAGTGGTTTTGTTATAGGGATGGCAGTGTTGGTTCAGCATTGGAAGATCCACCCCCAAAAGTCATCATTTTAGGAAAAAGCCATATGATCTTTTCACTAGTTGGAGAAAAAGTATTGGAGTAAATTCTAGAGCTGTTCATGGTAAAAGCTATCAGGAGACCAGAAGTAGAACAGAACCTTCTCAACAGATTAAAGAGATGTACTCCATACTTCCAGCGAGAATGCCTTATATGAATGGAGAAGATACACTGCTTTCTCCTTAAGGTGGGGAACAAGGGCAGATATGCTTACTCTTTATCTGTCTATTAAACTTTGAAACCTAGTCTCCACCGAAATAGTCTGGCAATAAAATGACACAATTAGGATAGGATCGGCAAAGTAGAAGCAAAATCTTTATAGGTAGATGAAATGATCTTCTACAGAGAAAATACTAAGAAATTTCTAGGAGCCCCTAGAACTTGTACTTGAATTTAGCAGGATTAGAAAACACAAGGTATATATAAAAATTCAGGTCT
Source organism: Heterocephalus glaber (assembly GCF_053883595.1). Classification (NCBI taxonomy): domain Eukaryota; kingdom Metazoa; phylum Chordata; class Mammalia; order Rodentia; family Bathyergidae; genus Heterocephalus; species Heterocephalus glaber. The sequence goes on from NW_028258432.1 coordinate 3,744,750, forward strand.
GTGTATACTTGCTATAAATGAAGAATTGGATATTGAAATTTAAAAGTTATGTAGGAGTACAAAGGACCTAGAAAATTAAAAAGAAAAAGGAAAAAAAACCCCAACAATGTTGGAAGATGTTTAGTACCTAATTTTAAGACTTCTTCTAAAGCTACAGTAATCAAGGCAGTGTTGGTGTAAGGAAAAACATATAGGTCATTGGAATAAAATGGAGAATCTAGAAATAGAACCACACATATATGGTCCACTGAGTTTTGAAAGATTATTTAATATTAGCATTTTATAGAATATAAACTCAATTCAAGAGCTGAGGAAAAGGTAGTGTTTTCAGCAAACAGCACTAGAACACCTGGTATCCATATTAAAAAATGAACCTTAACCCTTTATTTCCATACATGAAAATAACTTGAAGGGATCTATGAACCTAAATATGAAAGCCTAAAATTATAAAACTTTAAGAAGAAATTATAAGGGAAAATGTTTATGAATTCAGGGTAGGCAAGAACTACCTAGGATACAGAAAACATGATGTATAAAAGAAAAAATTTTGATAAATGAGATTCCATCAAAATTTAGAACTTTAAATGACATCATTAAAATGAAAAGTAGTCCTTAAACAGACCATATTTACAATGCATATAACCTATGACCAGAATATATAAAGAACTCTTTCAGCTCATTAATAGACAACCCAATTAAAAAGTAGACATAAGAAGATGATAAATAGCCAGTATAGCACAAGGAAAGGTGTGCAACTTTAGAATCAGAAAAATACTAATCAGCACAATGACAAGATTGAATTATACACTCATTAGGGAGATGAAGTTCAAAGTTTTAAAAGCCTTGTCATGACTTTTTCTGTTTGTTGGATTCTCCCCCTTTGGATTTAATTTGTCACGCCCAATGGATTCATTCTGCTGGGTTTCCTGGTATTGTGATCCTCATTGTCTTTTCCTAGGGTATTGTCTAAAATTTTTTGGAGTGCTGGTTTGATATTCATGAAGTTCCTGAAGTGTTCTTTATCACAAAAGTATCTTATTTCTCCATCAATTTTGAAAGATAGTTTTGCAGGGTACATCAATCTGGGTTGGTGGCTGTTTTCCTTTAGGGCTTGCAATACATCCCTCCAAGCTCTTCTTGCCTTGAGGGTTTGCACTGAGAAGTCTGCTGTGATTCTGATGGGCTTTCCTTTGTATGTGATTTGTTTCTTTTCTCTCACTGCTTGTAGAATTTTGTTCTTCTGTTGGGTTTCTGGAATCCTAACTATTATATGCCTATGTGTAGATTTCTTTTGATCAAGGCTATTTAGAGTCCTATATGCCTCACTTATCTGTATGTCAAGTTCTTGTCCCCTCCTTGGGAAGTTTTCTGCCATCACTTCTGTGAACAGTTTTTTTTATGTCATGTGTACTCTCTCCTGTTTCTTCATTGACTCCAATCAGTCTTATGTTATTCTTCTTTGCATTGTCTAGCAGTTGCTGGATTGATTTCTTGTGTTCCTTTACAATTTTAAAGCAATTTTTCTTTTCCTGTTCACTAATTGCAATCTTATCTTCTATATCTAGAATTCTATCTTCACATTGGTTCGTTCTGCTGCGCAGAGTTTCAATGGAGTTTTTAATCTCCTGGAAATCTGTTTGTATCTGTTTTATGGATTCCATTTGTTTCCTATGTTGGGATTCCATCATGTTCCTCAGATCCTCTATTTTTTTAATCTGTGTCTTCTCTAGATTTATTAAGTATGTCTTGCACCATGAGCACAATCTTTGCTGTTATCTGAGTAATTATTTCTGATTTCATTTTTCCCAGATCCTCTTTTATTGCCAGTTCAGAGAGTCCAGGTGGTTGAATATCAGATTGTTCCATCTCATTTCCCTTTGGGGTTGCTGTAGGTGATCCAGAAGTCTGTTTTTGAGGCTTGTTTACATGTCTTCTCATTTCCACTGGGGGTGGGGGTGCTTCTGGTGCCCGCGCGGTTCACCTTCTCTGCCCTAGGAGCCTGGGATGGAGGTGGGGAGCTTCCTTCTGGGTGCTGGGACCAGTTCACCTTCTCTGGCCTAGAAGCATGGGATGGCAGAGGTGGAGCTTCCTTCTAGGTGCTGGGACCAGCTCAGCTTCTCTTCCTGTACTTTTTAAAATGTGTAGAATGTTCTCTCTCCCCACCACTTGCTGTACAGCTAGCTCCCATTCATTCTTTTAAAAACTGTTTTAAGTTTAGAAATAACATTGTACTTTTTTATTGTGTATAACATGTTGCCTTGAAGTCTATATATATTGTGGAATAGGTTAAAGCTAGCTAATAAACATATGCATTACTTCACATAGTTACTGTGGATAGATGCACATAATTCCACTCTTTTTACATTTTTCAAAAATTCTATGGAGTATATCATTGTTTACACCTTTCTGTAAAATAGATGTCTTAAAATTTATTTTTCCTATCTAACTCTAATTATTTGTACTCTGATCAATATTACCCGTCCCTCCTCATTTCTAAACCACCTGATAATCACCATTTCACTCTTCTTTAATGAGTTCACCATTTTTGCCTTCTACATATCAGTGAGAACATGCAATATTTGTCCTTCTATGCCCGGCATTATTTCACTTACCATACTTTCCTTTAGGTCTACATATGCCCTTGTAAATGAGAGGATTTCCTTCTTGATAAGGGCTGAATAGTATTCCATTGTGGGTGTATGCCACATTTTCTTTATCCATTCACCCACTGATGAATGTAGGTTGATGTTATATCTTGGTTATTATGAGTAATGCTGCAATAACATGACCATTCAAGTAGATCTTTGGGATGCTGATTTCATTTTCTTTAGATGAAGTAGGTCTTTCAGTGAAGATCCATTAGTAATTAGTAGTAACATGATTTAGATTCTTGTCTGTCTAAAGCTGTCTCAGCCCTTATTCTTTTTTTTTTTTTTTTGGTACTGGGGCTCAAACTTGGGTCCTTGTGCTTGCGCAGCAGGTAGCAAAACCACTGAGCTAAATCCCTGGCCCTCAGCCCTTATTCTTGAAACTTGCTTATCTGGGTAGGTAATTCTAGGTCTCAGCTACTTGTCTCTGTACATAAAACATATTTTTTCTGTTGTTTTCCTTCTTCTGTTGTAATGTCAGCTGTCTCCATACTTGCCATCTCTTTGTAGATAGCTGATTTGCTCTTTGGTTGCTTTTAAGATCAATTCCTTGTCTTAATGTCCTAGGTATACATTATGATGTGTTTGGGGGAGTATTTATTTATCTTGCTTTGATTCTTTTGTGACTGCTCAAACTGAGGATATATAGTGTCATTTTTTTCTGGAAACATGTGGTTTGACTTTTGCCATTCTCTTTCTAATCTCTACTTTGGAAAGTCTTATTTGGAAAGAAAGATTGGTCTTTGAAACCTCAGCCTCAACTTACATCTTTTTCTTATTGTTTTTATTAAATACTGACACATACAAAAATATAAATATTGTAAGGCGTGAAACACAGATAACACATCCATGCACTCAGCACCCAGCTGAGGACCAAAGATGAGCATTGCTCTCAGAAGCTCTCTAGAGCCTCTCCTTATCTACCTACATGGGTCCTGTCTTTTCTTGATGGTAAGACCACAGATATTGTATCCTTAACAGAGCACTGCTTAGTTCTTCATGGGTTCCAGTGTCCTACAGATGGAATCATACTCTAGGTAGTCTTTCTGTCTTTCTTTCTTTCTTTCTTTCTTTCTTTCTTTCTTTCTTCTTTTTTTTTGCTCATCATTAACCTTTGTTCATATTTCAATCATTCATACATTTTCATGTTTTGTAAACAGCAGAAATTGCACAGACAAATTTCAGTTTGGTTTCTTTGTCTCCAGTTCTCTCACTATTTCTTTTCCTTCCCCTGGTGACTAGAAACTCCAGTACAATAGTGACTGGAGGTAGTGATCTCATCTGCCTTTCCTGTCCCTCATTCTAAAGGGTGTGTGTGCCTTGTTTCTTTATTGTTTATGGTACATTCTGTAAGTTTTCAATCGTTCATAGAGGTGACATTATATCCTTTCTGCTCCTGGTTTATTGTGCAGCTTTTTAAAGAAATCATTTATAAAAGTTTGGATTTTATTCAATGCTTTTTTGTTTATTTTTATTAGCACACATTTGCAGTATTGATCACATTTACCGTGGGAAGCTGGAACATGTAATCTTAATTCATTTTTCCTTGCCTATTCCATCCTTCCCTGCTCCTCCCATCTCTTGGTCTCCTTCCCATTTGGAAAGCTTTTTATCTTTCAATTCTTTTTAAATCCTCCTTTCCCCTGCCCTTCATCTCTTCTTCCCTTTCCTATTTGAAAAATACCTCTGCACTTATCTATTTTTTATATTGCTTTTGATTAATAATTTGGGTTTCTCATACAAGAGAAACCAGGAGATATTTAAGCTTGTGTGTTTGATTTATTTCATTTACTATTATGGTCTCAAGGTGGATCTATTATCCTACAAATGATTCAAGTTTATACTTCTTTATGGGGGTGTAGTACTCCATCGTGTATAAAAAGTTGTATTAAATTTCTCCTTCAAACTGTTAATATGAAAAATTGTCTAAATTGATTTTCTAATGCTTTGCCTTTGGAATCATTCAATTTTGTCATAAATTATTTTAAAGCACATATCTTAATTTCTAAACAAATGCATTACACCTAGTTATCCTTTTTGTTGTTGATTTTACCTTAATTCCACCATAATCTGAGAAAATGGTGTGGATAACACCAACCTTTTGAAATATGTTGAGACACGCTTTTGTGGCCAGGTGTGTGGTCATGAATGGTAGTGATCTGTGTGCTCATGAAGTGATTGTGTTTTCTCCTTCTTGGGTCATGCTTGCTAATTGTGCTACACAAAACTACATACCTCACTATTAACTTACTGAAAAGGATGCATTAAAACTTCTGTTTATTTTGGTTGGTTTGCTTGTTTCTGTCAATTTTATCCTTAGTATTTTTTAATGTTGAATTTTAAGATCCCTATAAGATTGAAGCTAATAAATTGAATTGTCATCATTGTGACTCTGTATCTCTAATAATGTTTTTATTTTATAGTCTGGTAGAGCTGAAGTTTAAAAATTCCCATCTGATAATCTTATCTTTTAATGGAGAAGTTTTCTATTTATATACTTTGTGATTACTTCTATGCTTGGATTTAAATCACCACCGTATATTGTGTTTTGTATTAGTCTTGGATTTTCTGTTTAATTTTGTTTTCATATTTGTTTTCATTGGATAGACTGAAAATTTCATTTTATTCCATTTCCTCCTCTACCTGAATATAAACTATGCCATTAATTTCTATTCTTCCAGTGAGTGGCTTAAAACTATTGGTCAATAATTTTGTACTCTTTGTAAATAGTTAAGGAATCATAGAATGCAACCTCCAATGCCTGTTCTGAGGTGAGAGAGAAAGAGAGAGAGAGAGAGAGAGAAAGAGAGGGAGAGAGAGAACATATATATGATAATGTTTATTTTTTAATAGCACAAAGCTGTAAAAACTTATCTGCCTCTTCTTTTGCTTATCATTCTCTTTTTCCATTTAGTATTACTTTTCTTCTGTCCTTGAAATTCCTTTAATAAGGACTTGTTGGTAGCATGTGCTCAGATTTTCTTTTTCTAAAAATATATTCAGTTCCATTCTTGGAAGACATTTTTTGGTGGATATGTAATAATTATAAGCAAACAAGTCTATTCTTTCAGATTTTTGACAGTCATATCTCCCCCCACCATACTCTCTATAATTATTACTGAGAAAAGTTGAATTAATGCTGATCCATTGTAAATGATTTCTCTTTCCTTTTGCTTTTGAAATCTTCATTTCATAACAAGTGCCAGTTTCCCTATGTGTCTATGTATATATTTTCTAGATTCTTTGGCTTCTTGAACTTGAGTACCAGGGTACTTTAACAATTTTGGAAAATTCTCAGTTACTATCTTTTCATATTTTCCTTCCCTTGTTTATTATCTCCTTATGAATTCTAAGTAGACATGTATTGAAACTTCTTTTATTATCTGTGAAGTCTTTTATACTCTTCATGCTGTGTTTCCCTGATTTATCTCTGTGCTTGTATTAAAATGTAACTGAAAAGTTTTTGTTCATAGAGGTGACTGAAGGATGACATGGAGAGGTCAATGCCAGGGAAAGAAAAGTTTATTTTCCCTTATGATTTCATAGAAATGAAGGGCCTGGCCAGCCACTCAAGACTACCTGGGGACTCACTAGAGTTGGTTGGGCCAGGGGTGGGAGTAAGGAAAGCAAGGACCACCGCTCCATCGGAATTTCTACAGGAGAGTCAAAGTAAGTAGAGCAAATGGCTTATGATTGGCTATTTTGAATGGTTCTTGCAAGATTTAGGGCAGCTGTCTCATAGTTGGCTCTGAATTGATTTAGGCCAGGAAAAATGTTTGCTTGGTTTGTGAGAATAAGAAAAAGGAGATAGCTGGGAGTATGGACTGGGGATTTGTTGGTTTGTATACAGAAGGCATATTCATAGGTGAGTTGCTCAATTATCCCTTGTAATTAGCAAGCCCTGAAAGTGACAGTCTGGCCACAGTCAACCTGCCTCCCTCAAGGTGTCAAAATATAATAAAATCAAATATATGATAAATACAATGCTCCATTCTGAAAAATGTCCTCATCTCTATTTTCCAGTTCACTGATCCTGCTTTCAACTAAATCTAAACATTTACTAAACCGTTCATTGAGTTCCTAGTTTTAATTAGCATATCTTTTATTTGAATAATTAAAATGATTTCTTGATTTCAAAAATTTTTTTAGTTTCTTATTTTACTTACTTAAGTATACTGTTTGCCTATTTTATGTTTGTGTGTGGTAATTCCATTGTGTCTCTGATTTTGCTGTTATTTCTGCTGTGTTGCCTTGATTCCTTATATATTTTGTGGTGTTTCATTATGAGATTCATTATTTGAAATCTAACTGTGGAAAGTTTTTGAAGCAGAAATGAGCATATATTCTTCTAGAGAGAACTCGTATTTACTTTCACCAGGCATTTAGACACTAGCAACCTAGGATTCCCATCTATGTTTTAAAATTTGGAGTTTTCAGTTCATCGATTTAGACTACAAACTTGTATTATAGCTATACTTACAAACTGTAAGGGAAACATTTCTTTTCTCCTTCAGTGCCTTTTTGCTACAAGTAGATTTTGAGGGTTCCCTGGAGATTGGGTATATATCATTTGAGGTTGAGTTGTAACCTTGGGATTTCATTGCTAAGGTTCTGACTTTATATAGATAATTTTGATTAGATTCTACCTTTGATGTGCCACTATAATTTTTGTGATGATCCCTAAATCCATAGTGGAATCATTGTTTTAATAAAATCTAGAATTCCCCACACTCCTAGGGCAGAGAAGGTGAGCCAGTCCCAGCACCCAGAAGGAAGCTCCCACTGCCATCCCATGCTCCTAGGGCAGAGAAGGTGAGCCGGCCCCAGCAACCAGAAGGAAGTTCCCCTGCCACCATCCCATGCTCCTAGGACAGAGAAGGTGAGCCACACCGGTGCCAGAAGCACCCCCCCCCCCATGGAAATGAGAAGACAAGTAAACAAGCCTCAAAAATGTCCAGATCACCTACAGCAACCCCAAAGGGAAACGAAATGGAAAAATCTGATACTCAACCACCTGGACTCTCTGAACTGGCAACAAAAGAGGATCTGGGAAAAATGAAACCAGAAAAAATTACTCAGATAACAGCAAAGATTGTGCTCATGGTGCAAGACATGCTTAATAAATCTAGAGAGGACACAGATTAAAAAAATAGAGGATCTGAGGAACATGATGGAATCCCAACATAGGAAACAAATGGAATCCATAAAAACAGATGCAAACAGATTTCCAGGAGATTAAAAACTCCATTGAAAGTTTACACAGCAGAATGAGCAAAGGAAAAGAAAAACTTCCTTAAAATAGTAAGGGACTACGAGAAATCAATGCAGCAGCTGCTAGATGATGCAAAGAAAAATAACATAAAACTGATCAAAGTCAATGAAGAAACTGGAGAGAGTGCACATGACATAGAAAAAACTGTTCACAGAAGTGATGGTAGAAAACTTCCCAAGGAGGGGACAAGAACTTGACATACAGATAAGTGAGGCATATAGGACTCAAACTAGCCTTGATCAAAAGAAAATCTACACATAGGCATATAATAGTTAAGATTCCAGAAACCCAACAGAAGAACAAAATTCTAAAAGCAGTTAGAGAAAAGAAACAAATCACATACAAAAGAAAGCCCATCAGAATCACAGCAGATTTCCCAATGCAAACCCTCAAGGCAAGAAGAGCTTGGAGTGAAGTATTTCAAGCCCTAAAGGAAAACAGCCTCCAACCCAGATTGATGTACCCTGCAAAACTCTCTTTCAAAATTGATGGAGAAATAAGATACTTTCATAACAAAGAGCTCCTTAGGAACTTCATGAATACCAAACCAGCACTCCAACATTTTTAGACAATATCCTAGGAAAAGACAACGAGGATCACAGCCCCAGGAAGCATAGCAGAATGAACCCATTAGGCATGAAAAGAAACTAAATGCAAAGGGGGCGAAGGCAACAAAATGATGACAATGATAAGTCAATATATATCATTATAACTGTGAATGTTTATGGTCTCAATTCACCAATCAAAAGAAATAGACTGGCAGAATGGGTCAAGAAGCAGGATGCAACAATATGCTGCATACAAGAAACACAATTCAAAAAGAAACTCATAGACTGAAAGTTAAAGCGTGAGAAACAGTATTCCATGTGACAGGAATCCCTCCTCCACAAAAAAAGTCTGAGTAGCTATCCTCTTTGGAGATCAAGTGAATTTCAAACCAACACTGATTAAGAGAGACAAAGAAGGACACTACATCCTTGTAAAGGGAAATGGAAGAGATGACAATCATACATATATATGCACCAAATGCTAGTGCACCCAACTCTATAAAACAAATACTAATGGACACGAAAACTCAAATAAGCACTAATACAATAGTAGTGGGAGACCTCAATAGCCCACTGTCACAAATAGACAAAAAGTAAGCAAATAAATACATGAACTCAATCAAACTCTTAAACAAATGAACTTAACATTTTACAGTGTTCCACCCCACAAAATCAGAATACACATTCTTCTCAGCTGCACATGGGTCATTCTCCAAAATAGACCACATACTCACACATAGAACATGTTTAAGTAAAGTGTAAAGAAATTGAAGTTAGCCCCTCTATATTATCAGACCATAGTGCAATGAAATTGGAGATCAACAGCAAAAGAAACTGCAAGAATTTCATAAACACATGGAAACTGAACAACACACTTCTGAATAACCAAAGAGTAACAGAGGAAATTAAAGAAGAAATCAAACAGTTCCTACAATTAAATGACAATGACAATACAACATATCAGAATCTATGGGACAGAATGAAAGCAGTCTTACAAGGGAAATAAATAGAAGTGAATGCTCATATTAGGAAAACAGAATGAGCCCAATTAAATAAACTGATGCTGAACCTCAAGCTTCTAGAAAAAGAAGAGTAGAACAAACCCAAAACTCATGCAAAGGAAGAAATTGTAAAGATCAGAGGAGAAATCAATGCAATGGAGACTAAGAGAATGATACAAAAAATCAATGATGCCAAGAATTGGTTCTTCGAAAGAATCAACAAAATTGACAAACCCTTAGCCAACCTTATCAGAAAAAGGTAAGAAAAGACCCAAATCCATGCAGTTAGGAACGAAAAGGATGAAATTACAGTGGACCCAGCAGAAATCCAGAGGATCAACAATACCTACTTCCAGAACCTATACACCAATAAGATAGAAAACACAGAAGAAAGGGACAGATTCCTAGATACATATGAATTACCAAAGTTGAACGTAGAAGACCTAAAAATTCTAAAAAACCCAATGTCAATTAATGAAATGGAAAATGTAATTAAAAACTTACTGACTAAGAAAAGCCCGGGTCCTCATGCCTTCACTGCTGAATTCTATAAGACATTTAGAGAGGAACTACTGCCACTGCTGTTTAAACTCTTCAGTGAAATTGAAAGGGAAGCAATACTCCCAAATTCCTTCCTGGAAGCAAGCCTCACCTTGATCCCCAAAGCAGAGAAAGACCCAACTGAAAAAGAGAACTATAGGCCAATCTCACTAATGAACATAGATGCAAAAATCCTTAATAAGATACTGGCAAATAGAATGCAGAAGATCATCAAGAAGATCATACACCCTGATCAAGTGGGATTCATCTGAGGGATGCAGGGATAGTTCAACATATGCAAATCAGTCAGTGTAATACACTATATCAATAGAGCCAAGGACAAAAACCATATGTTCATCTCAATTGATGGAGAAAAAGCACTTGATAATATCCAACACGCATTTATGATTAAAAACTCTACCAAAAATTTGAATAGACATTCTCTACTTCAATCTAATAAAAGCCATCTATGAAAAACCAACAGCCAATATCATACTAAATGGTCAAAAACTGGAATCCTTCACACTAAAATCAGCAACAAGACAAGGATGTCCACTATCACCACTCCTGTTCAATATAGTCTTGGAAACATTAGCCACAGCAAATAGACAAAAGAAGGAAATAAAAGGATAAAGATAGCAAATGAAGAAGTGAAATTGTCATTATTTGCAGATGACATGATACTCTATATAGAAGACCCCAAGTACTCCACCAAAAGTCTTCTAGACTTAATAACCAAATCCAGTAAAGTAGCTGGATACAATGTCAACATTCAAAAATCAATAGCTTTCCTCTACACAAACAACAGACTCACTGAGACAATAGGGCAAACAATTACTTCCACAATAGTGCAAACAATTCCTTTCACAATCACATCCAAAAAACTGAAATATCTAGGAATCAACCTAACAAAAGAAATCAAAGCCCTCTTCTCTGAAAACTATAGCATTCTGAAAAGAGAGATTGAAGATATCAGAAAATGGAAGACATCCTTTGCTCTTAGGTAGGAAGAATCAACATAGTAAAAATGGCCATACTTCTAACACTGCTATACAGATTCAATGCAATCCCAATTGAAATTACAGCAGCATACTTCACAGATCTTGAGAAAACAATCCAAAAATTTATTTGGAACAAGAAGAGACCTAGAATAGCAAAAGCAATCCTAGGCAACAGAGATGTGGCAGGGTGTATCACAACCCTCAATTTGAAACTATGCTACAAAGTGACTGTGATGAAAACAGCATGGTACTGGCAAAGAAACAGACCTCTGAACCAGTGGAATAGATTAGAAGATGCAAAAACAACTCCAGACACACTCAGTCACCTCATCTTCGACAAAGGAGCCAAACACCTTCACTGGAGGAAAGATAGTCTCCTTAATAAACAGTGCTGGAAAAATTGGGTTTCACCTTTCCAAAGATTAAAACTAGACCTGTATCTTTCTACATGCACTAAACTAAAATAAGAATGGATTAAAGATCTGAATATTAAAATAGAAATGCTGAACCAGCCAGAACAGAGGTTAGGTAGAACTCTTGAAAACATTGGTGCAGGAAAAGATTTTATGAACAAAACCTCAGTGGCCCGTGAGTTAGCACAATCAACAAGTGGGTTCTCTTCTTACTAAAAAGCTTCTGCACAGCAAAAGAAACCACCAACAATGTGAAGAGACAACCCTCAATGTGAGAAAAAATTTTCACCCTCTGTTCCTGAGACAAAGGTCTACTATCTAAAATCTATAAAAAATTTTTAAAAAATTAGACCTCCCAAATTTAAAGACCCAGTCCAAAAATGGGCATCTGAAATGAACAGACATTTCTCAGACAAAGAAGTAGAAACAGCAAATAAAGATATGAAAAAATGTTCATCATTACTGGTCATTTGAGAGTTGCAAATGAAAACAATGCTGAGATTTCACCTCACCCCAGAAAGAATGGCTGCTATCATGAAATCAACCAGTAACAAATGCTGGCGGGGCTTTGGGGAAAGAGGAACCTGCTCCACTGTTGGTGGGTATGTATACTGGTCCAACCACTGTGGAAATCAGTATGGAGATAACTGAAAGAACTAGGACTGGGCCCAGGGATTTAGCTCAGTGGTAAGTTCTGCTGCCTGCCCTGCAGGCAGAAGGATGTAAGTTGGATTCCTGGTACCAAAAAAAAAAAAAAAGAGCTAGGAGTTGTAGTCCCATTTGACCCAGCTATTCCCCTGCTGGGTATCTTCCCCAAAGAATTAAAAAAATCATACCACAGTGATATATGTGCACCCATGTTCATAGCAGCAGAGTTTGTGATAGCTAAAACTTGGAAACAGCCCAAATACCCATCAACTTTAGACTGGATAAAGAAAATGTGTGTTTTTTTTTTTTTTTTATAAAATAGAGTACTACTCAGCCATAAAAAATGAGAAATTAGAGACATTTATTGCTAAATGGATTCACATTGAGGAGATACTCTTAAGTGAAATAAATAGGGCACATATGTGTAAATACTGAATATTTTCTCTAGTGTGAGAAAATGAAAGTGTAAATAAGGACTAAAATGTATAACAGATAATGTGAAATAGGAAGAAAAGGGGCAAAGAGAATGGGGAATTGGGAGGAATAGGAGAAAGGAAAGAAAGGAATGGAATTAATAAGAAAAAAAATGGAAACAAAGTCTTTGTAGATAGGGAGGGGATGTGTTGAAGGGAGGGCAGGGGAATGGGGAAAAAATATGAACCAAGAGAGATTACGTAAAGATGCAAATTTCCAATGTTGCATGTCATTATATTGTATACCTAAAATGTACCAATAAAATTAATTTTTTAAAAAAAGAAAAATAAATGAAATGCAAAAAAACAATACTTTGGTTTTAGCAAAGTGGGCTTACACAGTGCTACTGGGCATGAACCAAGTTTGAGTGAATATACATTCCTTTTTTAGGAAATAGCTCTATGGGGAAGTCATTTTTATTCTATTATCAGAAGAGAGAGTCAAAATTACTCAAGCAAATACAGAAAGAAGCATACGAGGGAAGAGTTTTAGGCAGAAGAAATGTCTACAAAGCTCTTGAGATTGGAAAAAAAAATTGCATAAATGACAGAAAGTCCAGTAGGGAAAATCACAGTGTCTGAATTAGGGGAGAATGGGTAGGACTGGGGTTGGAGAGACACAGAGACTTGTGACCCTTTTGAAACTGAATCTGACAGAAGAGTTTTAGTAGGAGAACAACATGATAAGGTGTTTGTTTTGAAATGATCATGTAGGAGTTTGTGTGGACACAAAAGACAAATGACAGCCCCAGATAACCATGTTTAGGAAGAGATATTATGGCCTTGGATAAAGATGGTGGCCATGGGCATGGGAGCAATGGAGCCATGCAGAGGATGCTTAAGAAGCAGAATTGATAGGATGCAAGGATGAGGGATGATTGGATCCCAGAATTATGTGCATTAGGGAGAAAGAGAGGAGATAATAGGGCATGGTAACTGCAGCAAACAGTTCTTGTTTGCTGTGGCTTCAGTGTTGTACTTAGATGTTTGCATGTATAAAATCCTTGCAACTCTTCTATGTGTGGTCACATACTTCTCTGAAAACTCTCTCCTAAATTAAGTCACTGTCATTGTCTCTGTTCTGCCTCTGAAGATGAAGCAGAGGTGATTTTCTCAAAACTGATTTTTTTATTTCTGAATTTTTCATATTTTTATTTTTACTGAATATTCCTGTACATACAATATATCAAGTTCTTTATATTTTAAAATATATTTTAAAATCTCGGGGCTCAGTGGTGGGGCTTGAAACATGGTAGACAAGTGCTCTACCACTAACCTACACCTCCAGTCCTGTCAAGTTCTTTTGCTTCACTATTTTTAAATTGGTTACGCAGATTAATGGACTTCATTTTGGCAGATTAGTACATGCACATAACATATTTTGAGCATTTTTGCACAACACCCCCTTGCCTTCCCCTCCCCCAGTTCCACAGCTATTGGCCTGAATGTATATACAGTATTTTGCTTATATTCATCTCCCCATTGCCTACAATTACACCCCCTCCTTGTCCACCTTATTCCCTTTCTCTTGTCTAATAATAGCCTGCCTTCTACTGTCTTATCATCTTTTTCAGATTCCATATGTTAGAGAGAACATGCGATATTTGCCTTTCTGAGTCTGGCTCAACACGATGGTCTCCAGATTTACTCACATTCTTGTAAAAGACAGAGCTTTATTCTTTCTTGTGGCTGAATAATACTCCCTAGTGTAGATACCACATTTTCTCTGCCCATATGTCAGGCACCTAGACAGGTTCCATATCATGGCTATTGTGAATTTTGCTGTGATTCAAAGTTGATTCTAAAGTGCCCACTGCATGGGAAGCCTGAGCTGCTATCGTGGACAAACTCAAGACAGAGAAAGTAGCACCATGGCTTTAAGAAGTATGTTTCATGATGTAATCATTATGTGCTGAAAACATTTGGTAATAAAAATAAATTTTTATTCATAGAGAAGACAGGACTATGAAACTTGCAGACAGAGAATGATGACATGCAACACTGCATCTGTGAACAGGCTTTGGGAATGAAAGAGAAACGGTCAGGATGGATCCCTGGAGGAGTGGGATGTAAGCATAGTTCGCCACTGCTGATCTTGACTTTGAACACCTGGATGAGGCAGTATTTGTCATGTTTCCCTACAAACTTACTCCTATTTCCTCTTGCATACTGGATTCTCTGGAAGGAAGTCAATCAGCATAATCCATACTTAAGGGGCTTAGAGTGATCTTGCACCTCTCTGAGGATACAATAGCTACATAAGTTATTGGGAATTCTGCAGGGGAGATTTCCCTGTCTTCTCACTTATTTGTTTATCCAACCATTGATTTCTTTTAGTAAGGACTTAGGTGTATATATTTTATACTTTGGTTTATATTGCCAGGGAATCGTAAAGCATGTGTTTAAGTATGTGAGAGTATTTTTTCTAACTTCAGGTTTGAGGGCAGAACCTATGCAAGTTTATAAAAAAAGGCAGATGAATGGATAAAGTTGATGTGGTATGTATATACAATGGACTACTATTCAGCCACTAAAAGAATTCAATCCTGTTGTTTGTAATAATGTGGATAATATGAGGAACATTATATTAAGTGAAGAAAGTTAGGTACAGAAAGGCAAATACTGCTTGATTTCGCTCATATGGAAACTAAAAATGATGATTTAATAGAAATGAAGAGTAGGATAGTGGTCATTAGAGGCTGGAGAAGGGAAGGAGGAGGGACAGGAGATATAGGAATGTTGGACAGTGGGTACCTGTTATGGTTCTCCAAGTACCTCATGTACTCATAGGTGGGGCTTTTGGCAGGTGACTAGGTTATGGGACTGACTTGCTGTTAGGAGATGGGTCTGGCTGGAAGAGGCAGTCAGTGGGAGCGTAACCTGGAAAGGTTCATCTCTCTCCCCACCCCCTCCTTTCACTCCCTTTCTCTCTGCTTCCTGTACCCTCTGACACAAGCAGCTCTCCTCTGTCATGCCATTTCCCATGCTGTCCTGCTTTGAAGCCAGCTGACTAAGGACTGAAATGTGAGCCAAAATAAACCTCTCTTCCTTTAAGTTTCTAGTGTCAGGTATTTGGTCTCAGCAACAAAAAAAGTGACTAAGACAGATTTTGATAACAGAGAAGTAGGATCATTGCTGTGTCACTACCTGATCATGTAGTTCGGAAGCCTTTGGAACTGGCTTGTGGGAGAAGTTTGTAAAGGTTTGGAGATGCCAGCTAGAGAAGCTCTGAGATGCTTAATCCAAGCTTGGTGGAGATTCTGATTGGAGCTCAGAAGACCAGAATTTTTTTTTTTTTTGTATCAGTGATTGAACTCAGGTCCTTGCGCTTGTGCAGCAGGCAGCGAAACCACTGAGCTAAATCCCCGGCCCCAAGAAGACCAGAATATTGATAGACATGCAGACAGTAAAGACCATGCTCATAAGATTTCAGCTGGAGTAAGTTCTGGTGTTCCACAGCACAATAGAATGACTACAGCATGAATACAATTTCCTATATACTTCAAAATAACAAGAAGAGAAGACTTCCAAGGTTTCCAACACAGAGAGATGGAAAATATTAAAGAGATGGAAATGTTAATTATCCTCTTTGAACTATTACACATTGTATATAGGTATCAAACAATCACACTATACCCTATAAATATGCACATTTATTATTTTAAAATTTTTATTAATACAAGTTTGCAGTACATAAGATTACATTCATCATGAGGAGTTGGTACACGTATATAACACATCTCAATTCTTTTTATGTCCCTTTCTCCTCCCAAGTCCCCTTCCCCTCCATCTCTTGGAGCTTTTCCCATTTGCAAAAGAATTAAAAATAATATTTAAAAAGGCCTCTTATGGTTTTGAAGATATCGCACATACACCTACTCATAACTATCCACAAAGCCCTGTCCCTCCCCACCTCCATTCACATATGCTCACTTTGCTTCTCCTGTCCTCCTCAAATTAACCTTTCCTGTCTGGAGTAGAGTGAGCAGTGCCATCATCCATGTGGGCCTGACCTGCCTGAAATACTTGTGAGTGTATATGCAGCAAGTGTGAGGGCTCCAGGGCATTTGACCATTTCCTCTTGTCCCTAAGGCTGTTAAACTAAATTATAGGTCTGGGAGAAGGAGAGGCCAGCTGTGCTTCAGCTGCAGGGCCCAGTTGTTGTGACAAAGTGAAAAGTGTGGGCACCAACAGATCATTAACTGTGTAACCAAAAATAGGCTGATGACCAGATTTCACTCTGTGCTTGGAGGAGCCCATGCTGATTCCGGCCCAGGATGGTACCAGCCATTCACCAAGAGAGAATTGGCAATTTTACCTATCATACCATCTCACATTCTTCATATTTTATTTCACTGGGGCAAGTTTTATTTTTTTCAAAAACTTTTTTTTAAATTGACAGGGGTTTTTGTCTCTGTTTTGGTTTTGTTTTTTAATTTTCCCCACAATTTCCTGTTGCGCTGCCTCTTTGGCTGAGTTCAGCTTGACTCTTGACTATAATTATTATGAGGCTCGTGAAAAGAGTTGAAAAATCTAAGCTGACATTAAAGGTGCACTACACTTGAATAAACCCAGAGACAGAATATCGCAGGTTGGATTGGAGTAGCCCCTGTGCTTTGTCTAGAGTAATACATTTAGATGGCTTTTGGTTTGGGTAGCATTAATAATCATGGAGGTGCTTTCTGGAGCTTGTAAACACTGCTCATAATGGTTGCTAAAGTGTGAGGCTGAATAAACATTATCTCAATGGGGTGGGGAGAATTGGACAGAATGGAACCAAATTGTGCTTTGAAATAAGACCTTTCTCACTTGGAAGGAGTGCAGAGAGACTAAGGTTAGGATATTAAAGAGCAGCTACACCATTTCCTTGATTGCTTGGCAATCCACAGTGACCATAAACAATTGACATCACGCTTTGGTGCCTCCATTTCTCTCTTGTTATCTCTAAGAGGCTGATACAGTCTGCACTATAGACATCTCAGGCACTGATTCATTCCATGTTGGAAGAAGAGCTGGGAATTAATTTTTTTTCTGTAATCAAGTCATATGAATACATATTTTGACTTTGAGGGATCCACAGACACCTTCCGATTCAGCATCATTTTATAATAAGAGAACTCAGGCCTGGATTACTATCTGTACCTGATTAGGCCCCTCAATAGATGAGACAGAGGCGTTGATAGAACAATACTATACAATAAACTAGGTCCTTGCCTTGCCTCTGTGTCGGTTTCTTTTTCTCCCACAGAATGTTTTGTTCCAGAAGTGTACCAGTTTGTGCTGCTGGGCTCCTACCCAGTGTATCAAAATGTTTTGTAACTGTTTGAACTTG
The DNA here is from genome assembly GCF_053883595.1 of Heterocephalus glaber. Classification (NCBI taxonomy): domain Eukaryota; kingdom Metazoa; phylum Chordata; class Mammalia; order Rodentia; family Bathyergidae; genus Heterocephalus; species Heterocephalus glaber. Next base: position 3,762,626 of record NW_028258432.1, read on the forward strand.
TGCCCTCTCAGGAATGTTGTTAGCTCCGCCCCTTTCAGGAATGCTCTGTAACTGCCTCCTTGCTTCTGTGAGCATGCTCGCGTATCCTGTAGATTCCTATATAAGGAAGCTGTCATTTCTGGTGAGGCGCTCAGACTTAAGAGCACGACTCCTCTGAGCCTGCCTGTGTAATAAAGGTTTTTCTCCACCTCTTCAAGTGACCATTGGATTCTTGAGTCTTCAAATTGTGGCAGCTGTGACCAGAGCTGCAACACTCCGCTGTGCCTCAGAGCCTCAGAGTCTCAGCGCTGTGGCCCTTGGCTGTGATACTGAGCTGAAACACTTGGTTATGGCACTGAGCTGTTCTGCTCTGCACAACAGTGTAACTTCTTGAGGCTTCTGCAATCCGTGACATCAGCCTTGCCATCATAGCCTCCACTGCGCATTGAGTACATTCAAGGTGGACATGCACTTATCTGGACAGGGCAAAAGACTCCGGGAGGCATGTTTGCTAAGGAAGATGTATGGGTATATTGTCTTGAAGGTGAATCAAAATGTAAGCCTACATAGAAGCAAGGGCTTTAATCACACAACTTGTTCTCTTCCTTAGAACAGTCTTTACCCACGTACTGTAATGCATTGTCTAGTAAAGGGAAGCTGACTTCTAGGAAGATCAGGGAGGTGCTCCTGGTCAGGCATGAATTTGTCTTATCATAAGGAACTATAAGGGAGTTATATCTGCTGAGAGCAAACCACATGCCAGGGTGCCAACCAGGTACCATGTAGCATGGGTTACCATACAGCATCTCATTCCATCCACATAAGAGTTCTTTGAGGTAAGAATTAGTCTTGTCACTATTTAACATGTAGTAAAACTAAGTTTTAGGGAGGGAAGCTTATTTGCCCAAGAACACACTCTTGGTGGTGTAACCAGAATTTTAACCAAGAGCTATGACTACTCCCCTTCTTTGCATTTATAGTTGAGTTTGTCATTGAGATGTCAGAACTCATAAGGTGTAGCTCAAAGCACCCAATACCAGGAATTTTGTTGTTGTTGTTGTTGAGAAACACTCAGGATTAGGAGAACTTTTCACTTTCTTCTTTTTGGTACCAGGGATAGAACTCGGGTCTTTGCGCTTGCAAGGCAAGCAGCGGAACCACTGAGCTAAATCCCCGGCCAACACTTTCTTCTTATTTTTGTGAAGCAACTGTATGTTGCATGCCAGTGGGGAGGGGCTAGGAATACTTGTGGGCTGCATTGCTCATCTTATCAAAGTTGGTGAGGTGGGGGAGGGTAATGGTATAATTTAACACCTTGGCTAGAAAATACCTGGTTTACTAAATTTGGGGCACGTTGGGGTAAAACAAATGATTTGATGAAATGTCCCACTGATTGTGTGATCATTTAATTCAGGACCAACCTCCAGGGCATCTGTTCACAAAATTCTAACTTGCAGCTCTGTAACAATGGGCACATTGTCAGGGACACGACTGGAGTCTAGCTCTAGAGCAATATTCCCCAGGACGTTGCTCCTGGTAGAAAACTGTGGCCTCTGGAGTACCATGGCTTGTGCTTGGAACGTTGTCATCATTCTCCTTATGTCATTGTGTTAATTGTCTGCCAGGCAGGGCAAAAGGAGCTTGAAGGTTACAGTCAACCTAGGCTGGACACTGTTTGGCTGTGAGGGCTGGGGGTAGTGGTGGGGTGTCACATCTTCCTTGTGATTGACTTTCCATTGTCTTCCTCTCACTCCATAGATAATGGAAGTAAAGTCCTCCTGGGGTTGGAATGAAGAGTAGATATAAAGTAGGTTAGGCAGTAGCATGATGTCTGACCCAGAGTAGGATCCCACCACTGGTGGCTTTTATTATTACAATTATTAATGGATATACTTAAACTTGTTACATAAACACATCTGACAAGTCACATGTTTCTTAAGAATAGAGACCATCTGTCTTACATTGTGTTTCCTTTTCCCTCTCATACACATTTTAGACTCTACTAAATGTCCTTAAAACTTAAATATACATGTGGGTGTGTGTATGTAGATAATGTGTGCACATATATTATATGCTAGAACCACATCAAATACATTTATATGTGACATATTGTTTTACAGAATTCAAATTTTGTCTGCCACTTTTAACATTTCCTAATTAGCTCAACCCATTAATATTTTGAGGATTAATATTGTTACAGTTTTGTGGTCTTGTTGATGTGGGGTGGAGTGAGATCTTTATGTAAAGGAAAATTGGGGCTCTGTACTCCCCTTCCCATGGGCCCCTGGCATTGTAGGTGAGTGAGAGCACACCTCGAGTCACACCATTGTACCTTGACATAGGTTATTTATTACTGACTTCCCAGCTGCCTATTTGTTGTTATGTCACAAAGTCTGCCTGTGACGGAAGACTTCTGTGGACCATGAGCAAAGGGAACAATCCTCATTTGTTCTCTGAGAAACAAGGCAGGCGCTATCTCCCATGGGGAATGAGTGGTGTGGGCTGGGGTGGGTGTTGGGGCTTGACAGCCTGGACCAGGAAATGTCTCACACCTTCCCACTTCAGGATACTTTTGGCACACACCTAATTTTTTTGTCATGCCTTTTGTTCTAGTGTGGCTTTTGCTGAAGGGGAGATTATATAGACAGCTCTTGCACCAAACATTTATTTAAAATGAAGTAGCACCAGCTGCCATCTTCATGTCAGGGAAATAGATTCTTCAGGGGCCTTTCCCCTCCAGAGTCTGTCAAGGCAGACAAAGATAACAGCCTGCCAGGGCTCCCTCCGCTGCAAGAGGCGTCACTATTAAATCCCCGGAATGTGCTGTCAGCTCCTCCTCTCTCTGCTACTTGCCTTTGTTTTTTCAAATGAGTAAGATCCTGGGTGGGCAAAGGATCTTACTGGGAGATCTTAACTTAGCATTCCCTCCCTCAAAGCGCTAGGATATTTTAATTCTTATCCTTGGTGCCCAGCACTTAAAGCACATGAAAAGGAAAGCTTAAGACTGAAGTTGAAAGAAAATACCAGAAATGGCATTTAGAAGCAATGAAACATGGCACTCGACAGATGAGACGGGCAATACCGCAGTATTAGCCATAGATTTCACGAGCAAATTTCAGGGTTCCACGGGCCATTAAAAGCAAAACAGAAACCATAATTGCCCTTAATCTCTATTCATTCTGCATGTGCCAATCCTGTTCAAAGGGAGATTTTGAGGGGAAAGATCAAGAGAAAAATAAGCGTGCATCTTTGGACAGTGCCAGACTTGATCCTCTTTCTTTGAAGACTTGTTAAGAGTAGGGCTGGATACTGAGGTGGGAGTCCTTCTGAATGCTGATGCTAGGTGACATGTTGCAAAAGACTTGACTTTGGTGCATTGTCTCTGTCAGTCCCTACTGCATGTATAGTTCCCTTTTGTGTAGGTTAAATACTTGTGCCGGAATTTTGGTTCAGATGCAGGACAAGATGATCAACTCTACATATGTACTTTCACTTAACTATCCTTTTTAAAAAAAAAAAACAAAACTGCTTAAATTACAGTGAAATTAGTGGTGTGTTGAAGGGGTTACAGATTAGGATTAAAAAACAGAGAGAAGAGAATGGCCCATTTAATCCAATCGTAAATCTAGGAAAAGGATTGCCCCAGTAACTTCTCAGTGCTTTCCTCATGAAATGGGAGAAAATTTAATGCAATGATCTTGATTTTTTTTATCAAACAAATATATCATTTTTTAGATAATAAAAAGTAATAGTTAACACTAGTCTGCATAGGCTAGAATGTGAAATACTCATACTTTGATATACTCAGGTGCCATGATCTACTGAAGACTATTTCAGATAATATAAGACACTAGAAAGTTAGTATTATCTATGCCTTTCATATAGTCTGATGTTATAGTGTACACCGCCATTACTTCAGACAAACTCTATGTAACAGAGTGACCATAATCCAGCAGATTTTATTTCTATCCACATTTACAGAAAATTAGATTGAGCTACTTCACTGATGGGTAAGTCTTGAGAAATTCTCTCCTATTTTCATCTCTCCTCTTTCCTTTTTTCCCTCCATATATTTGCCATTTTTTTCCAAATGAAACTTACTCATTTTCATATAGATATTTCTTTTAACTACAACTTTGCTTTCATATTTTAAACTCTCTTGAGTTTCTCTAATTATTATAGTCAAGTTCTCTTTCTCTCAGTAGGGATAAATCAATTGATGACTCTTCTTTCCTCCCATTTTTTTTTTTAATTTTTTATTTTTTTAGCAAATCAGACTGGACTCTAATGTTTGTTGTCAAAGTAAATGACAGGGTTGAATGAGTAATATTTCCACATGTCTTTCTCTGGAATCAGAGGTCATGAACAAAGAGGAAGAGACATTATCATCTGACTGGTATTGGGGGAATGGTTTTCTTTTTTATTTTGATTTAGGTTTAGATACTACTGGATATGTTTACATGGGTTCTTATTTTTAGTTTAAAGCCTTAGTGTCTTTCTTTTCCTGATGGGTAAGTATTTGGAAGAAAACTTTCCTTTTGGATACTACACTGACCTCCAGCTCTCAACTTTTGCATCTTACCCGTCTGTAATGGATAGGTCAGGGAGGGATTCTAACTTCTGTAAATTATCCCACTTTGATCAGTTAAACTTTAAAGAGTAGTTTCTTCAAAAGATGTTGAAAGCTGCTTTAAGATCAGTGACCTCATAAATACTAAGCAGCTACTTCTCATCAAATTTCCTCATCAAGTAGCATATGTAACTCTTCAAAACTTTCCTTTATTCAATTTGTCACCCTGAACCAGAAGATCACTACATTAGAAAAACAAAGCCCATCACGATTACCATCTCCTTTGGAAAGCAAAAAATTATACTTATACTGTTCCATGAGAGATTATAATTCCTGGTGTCATAGATTGAGATTTAAACCATTACAATGGTTCTTTGTGAACTCAGGGCACAAAGGAGTTGAAAAACCACAAGTCCCATCAAGAATAGCTTTATGCTTCCATGTAATTACTTAGTTCTGGAGTGACTTGAATTTTTAGAAAAATAATGGGAATATTAGCAAAATATGTTGTGATAAAGAACAAAAGCTTAGCTTTGCTATAAATAATTACTTAGTTTAAATAAATATGAGTTTAGGTCTATCTTATTTAATGTATAAGATGTAAGCAAACATAGACAGATATTTATCTAATCTATGGGAAAAAATCTTTCCAAAATAATAAATAAAAGAGAGGAATTATAAAGGAAGTGACTGTATGTCTAACACTAAAAATCATTATGAATCTTTATATATTCAAAACTTCATCGATAACATTTTAAAAAGAAAAATATTTACATTGACCCTAATGGTGACAAGTTACTCTCCTTAAATTTTTTTTTAAAAAACTGATGGAAGTCAATAATTGGAGTGCAGTCAGTAAGACTATGTAAATAATAAAAGAGGAAATTGAAATGTCTCATAAACCATTAAAATATTCAACTGTGTTAGTAATGGAAAAAGTACAAAAATTTCAAGAACTCAACTAAGAGTTCTCAACAAATAATTAAAAGAAATGTTAATTATTGGTAAGGATGTAGTAATTGGCATTTTTAGATACCACTGGTACAGTTGTACACTGATATGACCTATCAGAAAGTTGTACACTGATATGACCTATCACCCTGTTCATTAGGAACTTTCCAAATCATTTATGCATATATCATTCATTGAAAGTTTTATTCCCAGTAAAATATTAGAAATAACCAAATAATCAAGAAAATTATTGGGGCTGATAGGGTATATATCTACAGAGTCATTAAATGACACACATTGATAATTTTAATAATAAAGGAAAATGTTCAGGTTAATTGTAAAATAAATACAAATTAAATATTCAGTGTGCCCAAATATATAAAATTCTTTTTGTATTAAGAACTTGCATGGAGATACACCTAAATAGAGGGGAAATTATTTCTACTTTTATTCTTTATACTCTCTCTGTTTTTGCTATGGTGAGGTATTTAAAGTACTACTTCTAGTAGTTTCCAATCAGTTTCCATGTTATTTTTACATCAGTGCAAACCTTTATGACTAAGTATCAATTATTTCATCTGCTTCATGGGAATTGTTAATGTATGTGTGTGTGTGTGTGTGTGTGTGTGCATATATATATATATATATATATATATATATAAAACCAGTGAGTGTATATTGTTAGTATATACAGCTTATGTATCATGCAATAATGCATGTATATATACTATATAATATAAACAAGTTAGTATATTACTATGTTAATATATTAATATTCATTAACTTTCATTAGGTTATGTCAGTAATTAATACATTGCATAGCATAATATATAAACTATATATAATATCAACATATATTACATTTATGCATTTTAGCTTATGTATACTCATGGATTTCTGTTTATAATAAAAGGACTAATTTCATTTCAACTGAATTGAAATTGTCTCAATGGATTCTACTTTCCTTTATAATAACACCCTCAAGTATGATTCCATAAAGTGATGTTAAACCTAGGGATTTCCAAGACCACCTGAGGGCTTTCGTACTTAGCAGCATGTGCTATAGCAGATCTCCTGTCCAGCAGAGGCTTTTGGACAGTGTCTTGTCCTTTGTAATAGAGTATGACTTTATAAAGTGCTAAGTGTTGCTGTGAATGGACATCTTTACCCATAACTTCAGTGCTCAGATTAGCTAAACATGTTGCCTTTGAAAAAAGAATTAAGTTGAGCTCCAAGAAAGGACAAACACATGGGAGAATCAAAAGGCTCTTTCAGATTTGTAAAGCTAATATCAAAGAATTTAAAAGTTTAACCCAGCCTTACAGGTGTCCTTTGCTTTGATCATTAATTAAAATGTGACTTTTATCCACAGTGTCACTGTTGGAGGACTTGACAAAACAAAGTGTGTCAGATACCTGACAATTTCTTATAATGCCCTGAAAGACAGGTGTTCATTCCTGTAAAAGCTTTGAAGCTAAAAATAAAATAAAACAAAATTTAAATTAAAGGATATTCCTAAGCACATAGTAATCATCTTAATACGTATATTTCAGGGTCTTTTTTCCCTCCCTGATGAGGTGGGAGTGAGTGGGTGGGTAGGTAGGGGGAAGGGTGGTTGGTGTTAAAGACCTGCAAAACCCCCAGCTGGAAAGGAATGCAGAAAATGGGGTAAACTAAAGCCTTGTAAGTCATTTGAGATCAATCGTCAGAGAATGTGTCTCAATGGTGTCATTATCAGATTAATATTTGAGTTCCAATTTAAGCTGGAATTATTTGGATAACAAAAATCAAAAGAAAAGTTTTTACAAACAATTCTGCCTTGGAGCTAAAAAAACATATCAGAGATGGGATTTTTGCGATTTTCCACCACACCTCTGAAATTCCTGTAAGCTTGTGTGTTGATCTGTAAAAGAATCATGGACATCCTTACCTGTACAGCTCTGATTTGTTTTATCTTGAGTCAATATTGGAGAGAAACAAAATCTTATGTCATATTAGTTTCAGGTGGACAGTAGACCTCAGAGCAAAATAATCTGCAGAGTAAATCTAGTCACTGTAAAAACATGACTTATTAGGTAAGTCAATATATGTTGGAAATAAGAAGGGATGCCTCTTGGAGGATAAAAGCAAACTTTTGGTTAACTGTTCTTTTTTATTTCCTCATCAACATTTACTGAAGCCAGGGTCTCTACTGTGAGTTTAAAAATAAGATGTTTCTCAACTTTGAAGCAACTTTCATAGTAGAATAGATGGCAGTGCTGTAAATTAAGAGCACTCAGCAAATGAAAATGTTCAGTGAAGTACATACATGGACTAGGAAACTATAGAGTGTTGAAAGGAAGGCTGAGACGCATTCACGATGCACAATGCTGAATAAGTGGAATTGAGCTTCACGAAGGTGTTGGCAGGAGAGTGAGGGCAGAGGCAATGTGCACTAGTGAAGAGGAAATTCCTAAGAAGATAGGAGCCCAGAGGGACACAAAAAAGGAGGTTAACATAGTGGAGCAGTGAGAGGCTACAGGTACAAGGATCTTTCTGTGGTGAGGTACAGTTCCCCAGGCTGTGGAGTGAAGAAGCCATGAATGGGGGCTGGGCATAGTTGGGAAGATTTAAGCAGAGAGTAAAGGGATTAGGTGAAGGGAACATAATGGGATTAATATAGTCAATCATGTTGGTGAGAAAAATTACTGATCCTGGTATAGGACACTGATAAAAGAACTTAAATCAGGCAGAGAAAATACAGTGGGGATTTTGTTCAGACTTCAGCAAGGGCATCAAAACCAAGTTGTAGAAGAATATTGTCAAGGAAAGATGTTCACAACAGGTTTATACACTATTCCCATTAAAACACACACATACACACATTTGGAAAGAAGCTTGCCGAGAGCTACAGGACAATGATTGTTCTTCATTCTATGGAGCTACAACCATTTCTCTATGCTTTGGTCTCGTGTTGGCTTATAGAAGTTGACTATGTTGAGTAACTTTTTTTAGATTTTAAATTATTTAGATTTTAAATTACATTTCGTATTTATGTGGGAAGATTCTTAAAGATTTCTCCTCCCTGTTCTCTGTGCTCACTGCATCAGCACCGGGTTTTAAGTTCTGTTTCTCTCCATGTCCTGGTTACAGCAGGGAGTCAGGTCTGCAGGAGCTTCAAGACATGCACAATGCCATCCTGGGCTCCTCAAGCCCATGTCCGCTGGCCTATGCTGCAAGGTGCTTTCTCTTGAGCCCCCAAGGCCACAGTCATCACAGCTTCCTAAAGCTTTTATCTAACCTTTCAATTTTAATAGATAAACGATTGTGTATATCCAGGGTGGGGAGAATGATAATTCAATATATGCACACAATGTGTACTGCTCAATCAGGTTAACTAACATTCCCATCTCCTCAAACACTCATCATTTCTTTGTGTTTGGAACCTTTGGATGTTGCTTCTGGGTGGCTGTTGGTCTCATCTACATTCTTCCACCCAACATCCAAATTGGTGCTGAGATCACTCTTGGAGACATTGTTAAGCAGTAGAGTTATATGCTTGTTTATTTCTCTCCCAGAGTGAAGCCTTTCGTTAATTTTTTCCAAACATCATTTTCCTTGGAAAGTGTTGAGTTCAGCTGATCATGCAGCCAGCAACTGACTTCTTCGGAGAAACATAGGACACCTCTGAGAGTATCTGCTGAGAAGCAATGCTTTGACTTCATGCAAAGTCACAACTTGGCCTTTGTCAGACCCAAAAACAATCTATAAGTTCTGCTGTTGTTTTCCCATCAAGAGTGAAATCATCTCAAACCAAGACATTGACTTTGGTGATAAGAAGAGTACTCCTCCATATCATTCATTGGGCACTTGCTATGTACCTGGCTCTATACTGTACTTTGTGCATTATGCACTTAGCTTCTGTTTTTCAGCAACCTTATGAAATAGATACGCCATGACCATTTGACTAATAAGAAAATTAAGATTCAGAATTTGAGTAGGTTCACACAGAAAGTGGTGGACACTAGGTCACTTTTATCTGTATTCAATCAGGCTTACAGGGGACACCATGACTGTGGGATGCACCGTCCTTAGTCTTTCAATATTTCTAAGAGGTGCAAGCTACTTGAAGCATAGTAAGCCTTCAACAGTATTTACTGCATGAATAAATAAAATTTCTGAGATTTCCTCCTTAACTTTACAGCAAAATTCCACACACTGGCCCAGTTGTAAAAAGAAATCAACCCAACTGTGATGATTTTACAATCTCTTCTTCTGTCCATGTAGCTGCATCTTACGATATATGAATTATGAAATCTTGGCGCCTAAGATGAATTATGAGGAATTCACCTATAAGTGGAGGAACTGAGACCCACAGAAGTGGGGAGATTTGAGCAGAGGTACAGGAACATATTAGATTGTTATTCTGTATGTATGTTGTTGTACACTAGCATTCTATCTTTTTTCCCTTCCTTCCTTCCTTCCTTCCTCCCCCCCCCCCTTTCTTTCTTTGCCAATACACTCAGTGAGAAAATTTCACTTGGGGGCTTCTGCCTCTCCATCAAGGATGTTATCCTGACCAGCCTGATTCCCTGGATCACTGGTGGTTGACCATTCCCACAACCTCGAGTTCCATATTTTTAGTGCTAGTAAGGTGGTGATGATGGCACTTAATGAATTTCTAAAATGTTTGAATGGCCCTTTTCCCTTACCGCTGATGAACTCTGGGCAGTTGATGTAACTTAGGTACAAGGAAGGATTTTATATCACAACTGCCAGAGATTTTATTGAATACAGGAAAATCTTGAATACTTAGTCATGTCACTGTTTTCTCCAGGTTTTATATAATTTCTACACTTGGACAGAAACTGCTGGCTTGCTTCTCTTCCTTATGGTTAGGCCATAGTGTGTATTTAACAAAGTAAATCCTGGTGGAGTTTCTAACTAGGGAAACTATGTACATTTGTCCAAAGGGAACTAAGGTTGCTATTAATTGGCTGATTTACGGGGTAACTGAATGAAAAAAATGGAAAGAAACAATTGCAAACAGCTTGGGAAAATGTGCTTTATCCTTTCCAAAATATTGCTGATTTTTATTATCATTAACATCTGAGCATTTCAATATAATCATGCTTTTTAACAAACAGCTTAAATTAAATACATTTTAGAAACTTTCACTTGTAAGCATTCACTAAGTAAATCTTATTCATTGTGGTAATGGTCAGAAAGCAGCCTGGTTATGATCAAGTTGTCAGAATTTCATTTATTTAAAAACACAAATAGAGCCAGGGAAACTTTCCTCCTGGTTCAAACTCCATCATCCATCACTGGGCCTGAATGGCTAATTCTCCCTCTAGATACAAAACCTTACGCACAATGTCTGCTTACAGATTTTAAAAGATAATATTCTATATAGATTATTTTCATCTTTATATCCAGATTTATTTTCTTTGATGGTTTTTATTAATTTGAGTGATTCTCAATTATTTATTAGAGCACAATCCTAAAATTGATTTCATTTTATCAAAAAAAATCCAATGATACCTTTTAAAATTATATTGTTTTGAAGTCTAGATTTAGTTTTTGAAAAATAACCTTAAAAGTGTATTTCATTCCAAATAACTGGCTAAGCTAATATTTTATAAGTGATTGTTTTGTTTTTGATGGATGGCCTTAAAGAAAAAAGGAATTTTTATGGTGAGTTTGCTCTTGTGGACATTTTGTTTTATAATGTATCTATTTTTTTTAAAGGTATAAAACATAGCTTTTTACTTGATTATCTGCCTTTATATTGTGTTATGAATTGGAAGTGTATACCCCTCTTATTCATTTATTTGAACAAATATTTACTCTGTATTGGGAATTGTGCTATTTAGGGGAAAGGCACCCGTGATTAGCACCAAGTCCCACCCTAGAGAGAGAAACTGGAGGATAAACCAAGCTGTAGTGCTCAGTCAGCCAGGATGTCCTGAGCATCTTGTCTTCGTTGCCCACTTTGCTGAGCTCTGGGAACATAACAGGGAACAAGCCAGGCATGGCCTCTGCTCAGTGAAGTTCAGGAGGGGGAAGCCCTTGTCACATGCAGGTGCAGATGTGCTGAGCCTCAGGTCCTAGAGGTTGGATGTAGCCAACCTCACCTTGGGGAAGAAGGGCATCAGAAGAGGGCTAACTTAAGAAGAATCATTTCAGCTGATTTCTGAAGAGTTATTGTCAAGCTAAGCAGCTCAAGTGTAGGGGGTCTGGCAGTGTGAGGATTCCTGGCAGTGGGAACAGCTTGTACCAGGAAAGTGGGGTGGGACACAGCAGGTCCATTCTGGAAACATGAGAAGCCTAGTATGCCCAATGAAGTGAGAGAGAGGTAGAGAGTGAAGAGAGCCAGATGACACCAGCCAGGCACCAATTCAAGTCCCCAAGAAGCACTGTTCAGCTCAGTTCCTAAAGAGAATCTCCCTCAGCTGCTTATAGTATGCCCACCTGTGCAACCCAACTGATAAACCCAAAGTGTAAAGGCTCAGGGTACCCCCGGCTATACTCAATACCTCAGAGTGTTTGGTGTTAGACCTCAGGGCTAGTTAGTGCTGTAATCATGTACCAAAGTAAAACCAGTGGTAATGAAATACCAGCCTCTGATTTCTGGCTTAGAATTCCATTGTCTTCAGGCATTTTAAGGAGGTCTAAATCTCAGTCATAGGTTGGGCCCCTCTCTGAGTCTTTTAGCAAACCAGGTGTTTTGAGATTGCTCAAGATGTTATAATCAGGACTTTGGAAAAACTCCAGATATGGCACATCTCCGTTCAGAAGATAAAAAAAGCAATAAACAAAATTGGTTATCAGTATATAAAAGTGAGTTTGTGGGAAAACACACACACACACACACACACACACACACAAAACCCAAACCTCAGAGTGGCAATATCATTTTCAAAGTCTTCCCTGGGTTGAGCAATAGGATCTGTATCAGAGCTGAGTTTAGTAATTATCTGCATTTCACCAGTTGTTTAAACTGAAAGTTTGGGTTTATTTACAGAGGAAGATGACAATTTTGGGAAGACTCAGTGTGTCTTAAGATTTTTCAGATGAAAACAGCACACCCAGATCTAAACATCATCTGTGGACATCATCTTATTTTATTCTCCTCTCATCCCCAAAGAAAAAATAAATAAAGCACATTCCCTGGATCTTTTGGATTACATGCTAGGTATAATTAATATGTCTGTTGAATTTCCTGTGTGGGTGGCACTGTATAACAGTTCAGAAAAAATGTTTCTTTCAGCACTTTGAACATCATCAGTCATTTGATTCACCTCTTGCACGTCAGCAGCCTTTGCTCCATGGATGTGATTTTGGTTTTAGTGCAACTGTTTTCAGCACTACTGGTTGTACTGGGGGCTGACGGTACTCACAGGTGTCTCTCTTAATTTCTCTAAACCACACAGTTTGGTGAGATCTGTGGTGTGTAAATGTCTACTACATAATGCTCTGGCCCCCAAGTGAGAACTCTCCAAAGTAGATATATGCACATTCTCTTGTAAAGTTTGTGTTTTCACTTGTTTTCTTTGATTCAAACCAGAGCCCCCTTCATACAGCAAGTTGGGATTTGATAGTGCCTTCATTATATTTACCTTTTCTTAATATTCAGCTGGTTAGAGGCCATTGATTCTCTGGAAGCCTGAGCTACAGGATAATTTGGTTGTCAGAAACTGGAAAAAGAGTGATGTTAAACCATGAAATAAAATAAAAATACAGTTCACCTGGACAGGTTAAACAAAAACCTGAGAGTAAATGGGAAGGGCACATACTGGAATCAGACCCACTTATATCCTAAGCCTGGTTTTCCATTTATTATCTGTTTGCTCCTACATGAGTCATTACACTGTGCTCATTCTCAGTTTATTCAAGTGTAAATGCATGGAATGCATGTTATAAAGGCAACGAAGACTAGTGATAATATACATAAATCATTTACCCTGTACCTGTGTGTTGAGCAACTAGGCACTTAATACATAACCGTTATTGTTATAGAGTTGGCTTTCTATATCGATGGAATGTGGAAATTCAGTCAATGATGGGGGGGTATTTTGGGAAAAAGTCTTACTTTAATGAACATGTACAGACAGCTTTATCATCACTGGGGATTGAATCCAGGGCCCTTGCACTAAACTACACTCTCCTCCATTTCTTAATATTTATTTTGAGACAATTCGTTAAGTCGCAAAGCTATACAAACTGGGCTTGGGATCCTCCTGCCTCAACTTCCCAGAGTGCTGGGATTACAGGTGTGAGCCTCTGTGTCTGGTTTACAGATTATTTTCTTATCATTATTCCCTAGACAATATACTATGACACTTACTTACATAGCATTTACCTTGTTCTAGGAATTGTAAGTCATCTACAGGTGATTTAAAATATTCAGGAGGATGTGTGTAGGTTCTAAACAAATCATTTTACATAAGAGGATTGAGTGTCTGTGAGTTTGGAGATCTAAGGGGGTACTGGAACAAATCCACTGTCAATGCTGAGGGTTGACTGCACTTACTAATAATGATAATGTATATTATACATACCCCCAATATTTTCATCATCAGAGCTATCACCTTCAGAGACTGGATTAATATAAACATAGTAGCAAAATATTGCCTCAGCCCCAGGCTGGACTTCAAATTAAACAGGAATTAGATTTGGTATGCCACTGAAATAAAAGGAAGCAAAATATTAAAGCAATAGATGAAACTTAGAGGAAGACACATTTTAGTTGCATTAGTGGCTGGTAGTTCTAACGAACAGAAATACTATAGGAGCTGCCTCACTAGACCCTGTGCTCTGGTCTGGGTGTGTCCAAGCAGAAGCAGATTGCAGGTGGTCAGAACTAATACCCCAGAGAATATTCTTTTGGGTGGAAATATGGATAGATAATCTTCAATTATTTTTCTCTAAGATTCTATGTCTCTCCAGCAGGGATGAGTATGTGGTACTGTGGCACAGGAGGGTAAGAAGACATTTGAATCCATTGGATTGAGTCTGATTGAATTAATCCCGTAGACATTTATTTGGTTCCTACTCAGTTCTGGTTGATTTGGAAGAAAGAAGTAGTAGCAGAGGTTCAGTGATTGTATAGTACAGAGTCACACACTGCAGAGTTGACCAGGGCCACAAAACTCGTCAGTTCCAACCTTCTATTCACTACTCCACTAAGCTCATTTGGTCACTTTGAGGGCTGAGAAGCATAGCAAGGTTGTCCACAATGCTGTTATAAAGCTCTAACTTCATGTGAATTCCTCAGTACAGTTGTCTCTTAGTATTCATTGGGGATTGGATCCAGTATTCCTCTTGGGCACCAAAATCTGTCCATGGACTGTTGCTTATATAATAAAACAGTGTAGTACTTGTGAAGAACATGTATAATCTTCCCACATACTTCAAATAATCTCTGGAAGACTTATAATATCCAGTACAATGGAAATAGTTGCATTATTTTGAAGAGTAATAACAAGACAAATCTGTATTATGTTCTTACAGATATATAGTAGCACTTTGGTTCATGAACTTAATTTGTTCTGTGATTTTGGAAGAGATAGCTATGTTTGTATTTGCATGAGAAAGATGACTACAGTAGTGCTTGTCACCTGATACAGGGTTTGCAAACAAAAAAAATTTTGCCAAACACTTCTTTTTGTGATCCAAATTATTTGCAAACAAAAGTGTTCATTAACAGAGGTACAAGTGTAATTTTTAAAAAATATTTCAATACGCAGTTGGTTGAACCCATGAATACAGGACCCACTGATGCAGAGGGCTGACTGTGTATTGCATGAAAATACATAAGCTTTCCTGTCCTTTGAGGGATAAATCAGATTCTGGGGCCCAGGGTCCAAGTTGTGGCCTTGGCAGGTTTACCATGTTAATGGTCTCTTGAGGTAGTTAGCTGGCATTCCCCAAGGACACACAACCACAGGCTATGTTACTTTGGCTGATGAATGACTCTTTATTGGACTTTCCAATTGCCACACCTATGTTCATGACCTTTTAGGTATCCAAGTTACACTCTTAACTTCTTTGGGGTTTGTAGTAAAGCTCATTTTGTGTGAAAGTATTTTAATACAAGAAATAGATCACATCAAGAATTTACATGTTACTGAGTTTATGTTTGTTTCTACTTCATCTAATATTTATTATGAATTCTGTTACCTAGCCTAAGGGTTGGCTAACAAAATCTGGGTAGCCACCTCTTTTTGCAAATAAAATTATTAGCTCTTTCTTCTAGTTATGTGTCATCTGCAATTAGGAGAGCATTTCTTCTGTTCTCCCAATTATATTGTTTATAAAAGTATTGGGTATAACAGGGCTAAGAAAAAGTATCATACATATGATTTATTAATCAAATATTATAGACACAACTATCACTACTGTACTTTCATTGTAGCATAAAGAACCATGAGTCACAGGTATCCATACTTTCTTGGACTTCTGCCTTTTGGTAGACCTCACTTCCCAGCCTCCTTCGCAGAGAGAAATGACTAGGTTCTGGGCCCAGAGCTGGTGGTAACAATGATGTGAAACACTTCCAGGCATGGTACACAAAATCCCTTCACGCTTAGTCCTCTCTGTCTCTCTTTATCCACCAAGTCCACAGAGGAGACTGAACTGTAGCAAGCACAGTCACAGGTGGAAGGAAACTTGGACCAGAAATGGTGGCATCAGCCAAAATCCTTTCACTGACCCTTAGTGCACTGTAGCATGAAGGAGAAATAAACCTGAAATAGCAGGCCTGGTCTGAAGGGCTGGCTAAACATGTCAAGTGGCCTCTTACTATTCCTTCATGGGATTCCTTAACCCAAGGCTCTCTCTTGACAGCCTTAAATGCAGGGGAGCTAGCTTAATAGGTACACACCAACAGATTCCCAGGACCAAAAGCACATGCACAATGTGGGTCCGTAGAAAGAAGTGGAAATTCCTCTATCTATCTTTTAAGTCGTCCTTAGACCATCTTTAGTCTAAGTTTCAGTAGTTACTTTTCATCATATAGGATTACAAAAATTATAAAGTTTAGACTAGTGAATAAATAAATATTTTTCCTTTAATGGATTGTACTACTTTTATTTCTTCAGGTTAGTTACAAAAGGAGACAAGAACATTTAATAAAGGTGTACAGTGATTAAGATTATTTCTCAAAAGTTGCTGAAAGCATTTTTAGAGTTCGACTTGCTAAGCAATAGAGTATGAATTCAAACACAGGCAAGAAAAGTGCTTCCCCAAGTTTTCCAAAAAGATGTTTTGAGGTTTTAACTAATAGTCACCAATGCTTGGGAAAAGTGTCCTTGCAGAAGGCCTGACTCGATACCCTGGCTTTAATCTCCATATTGCCTTTGATCTGACTAAAAACTGCCCTGAGGACACTGCACTGAACTCAAGCAAAAGAGGACCTTGAAATTTCTTGTTAGTCACTGGCACATAAACTTGAGTAAATGAGATGCCAGTGTTGGTCTTCAAATAGATGGCACTTATAGAAAAAGATAACTTGCCTGAGCTCACAGGTTTCACAAGCCTAAACCATCTTACATACAGAAAGATGGGAGAGAGGCCGAGCGAGGTGTGAGATAAGAAATGTCAAATTCAAAATAGCTTCACTTCTAAAGGTTCACATCTGAGGAAGTAGGACTGGGTGGTAAACAAGGGAACTTTGAGCCTTGAGGAGAAGCAGCCTGATGTGGAAGAAGAGACACAGGACACAAAGGCCAATGCCACTGCTCCACCCAGCTTGAGTCTGCTTCCTAATGTAGAAAAAGTGACTCAGAATCCCTAGTTGCTTTGTGAGGATGTTATAAGGATAGAGTGAGATAATGAATATAGCACCATTTGCAGACCTTTGAATTACAGGCAAATGAAATCATGTTGTTTCTTTCTTTTAGGAAGGGAACTAAATGAATAAATGAATGGTTTTCATTTTTCTTGAATGGTTCGAACTGGAGCTTAAGATTCCCCCACTTTAAAAATATCAGTTTTATAAATGTCTTTAATATCTAAAATTTTCAAGGTGCTTAGGTTATTAAAGAGTAATTTGACAAATTACATTTCTCTGCAAAATACCCAAAAGATCATCTTTCATCTATTGGCACACCTAGTCATGGTGATACATTTTGGGGATGCTTGTGCCTTGACCAGGGATCTCAATGAGCATAGGGTCAGTTTTCAAGTAGAATAGTTGAATTCCTGTGCTTTGTGTTTAGGGTCTGTACCTTGACTCCAGCCATGCAGTGCCTAGTTGTTAAGTTCATGCCTTGCAAGATCAGGCCATGAGAAAGCCAGTGTTCATTCAGCAAATGTGCATTCAGCACTATGTAATGTTACATGCACTCTGTTAGGTTCTTTCCCTTATTGGCTTACAGACTTGAAGTAGAGGTGGACATCCCAGAAGAAATTACTTGTGGGATGAATGTTATAAAGAGAAATACATGGCTCAGGGTATATATATATATATATATATATATATATATATATATATATATCTCAACTATTTGACAAATAAGGCATCACTATCTGTATTATTTTCTGAGTCTGTATACAGACTCACATAGCATTACTGTATTTATTATTCATGAACTCTGATTTAATTTTTATCGTCTCATAGCACCAAGATTATTACAGTAAAAAGTAAGAATTTGGTGTTGCTCAGGGAAAGAAAGTAATCAGATACCATTTAGCTCATTGGTAATTGTTGCTCATCATTTGTCTTCATAAAAACAATCTGCTGAAGCTGGGTAGTATTTTTTTTTAGTCATCTTCAGCCATTGTTGACTGTGTTGAAACAAAGCCAGAGTGAACATTGATACCAGGTGCCTGTCCTAGCAGAATCCAATATCACACCTGCAGATAGAGTGTAAGATTACATCATGTGTCGTGCCTGAGCAACACAAATGACTCTATACTTCATCTCAAATAACATTATAATTTACACTTGGAGACTTCAGACTCTGTAGCCTTGGCCAAATGAAAGTATTTGCAGCCAAACACATCAAACTCAATATATTTCACAGTGCCAATGGGATTGTTTTCTTGAGAATGTTGAACATAATTAAATCTATTGATGGCATTTCATATAAAAATTACCTGTCCTGGAAAGGTAGACTTATAAACATTTGGCTGTCAATTACAAAGATGCCACAGAGTTTTGTGCTGGAAACCAAAGCAAAATGAAAGGACTCCAGTGTGCTATGTGAATTAAATAAGAGTTCACAGATGAAAGGAACAACAATGAGATCTTTTGTTTTACAAAAATGTCATAGTTACAAAGGTATAAATTTAAAGTTGGAGAATCACTTTGGGCAAAAATGAAAACCTTCTTAAATCAAACATTTTCCCAGATCCAGGACATAAACTAGAGTAATCTTCTCTGAACTTTTGGAAATATTGTGTAGATATTTCAACACCTACTCACCCTATACATTCTAATTTTCACCTTTGCACTTTGGTGCTTGACAGGCTTCTCTTAGAAGGCAGTCAACATCACCTGTTCACACTTTGATCCACAGATTGGAAAGCAGCTGTGCTTTGTTCAGAAAACCATTGCAAATGTTTACATGAATAGAGGAAGGGAAGAATGTCTTCACTGCCTTTCTTCCCTACCAGCTTCTTCAAAGGCTTGGAGGAGCTTTCCATCTGGCTGTTGGGTTTCTTTGACTTTTGGATTTGTTGCATGATTCTCATATTCTCTAGGGAATTGCCCTAGCATTTTGAGTCTTTCAGACACGTTTATTTTATTTTAAAATTGGTAGCCAATATCTCTGTGGTCTTGGGTTTGATTGAGTGGATGCCAGAGAAATTTTTACTGCCACAACAACAACAACAACAACAACAACAACAACCCCTCTTAACTCTGCCTTAATTTTCTAGTATTTCCATGAGGTCAAAATTCTTATGCACTGTTACATGGATAATGAAGATGTAGGACAGAGGAAGCTAGAATGTTGTTTGAAGTCTATAAAATTTTGTCAAGAGGACCTCTTAACAAGTTGAAGGGTCCTGGATTCTTTGGAGGAAGACTGAACTGGGAGGAATTTTGAAAACAACTATAGAAGAGTTGAAAAGGCACCAAATCGAATCCTGGTTTATATCACTTCAGTGTTTTATGACCACAAACTTCTAATGAGGTTGTTTTATTATACGATTATGTATAAGTCGAATAATATGGAAGAATGTGTGTATGTGTGGTCTACAGAATGATGCCATCTTCTTACCAGGCCCTTTTGGTCAATTTTTAATTGAACAATGATTTTCTATAAAAACATTTTTAGTGATCCCACCCCAGGAAACAGTATATATTAGAAGCTTTCCTGGGACAATAATTCCCATGCCTCCGTGGTTTCCAGTAGTGCTCATTTCTTGACATTTCCCATTGGTGATGGCTGCCGTAGCTTCTCTTGGCTTTGTTGTGTCTGCTCCAAATGCCTTCTCATCCTTGGACCTAGACTGAAGCAACAATATTACTTGGGACAAGGTATCCCTGTAGAGACAAAAGGCAAGGCATCCGGCACTGTTCCTCCCATTGTTTTAGTCCAATAAAGCCATGTGGTCAAGCCCTGCAGTGGCAGGTGGAATTGTAGCTTTCCTACAGGAAGACAATGAGAGTCACAGAAGGAGAGGTAGGACACATGTCACCTTACAGAGAAGGGAATGAGTGATTAGGAACAAGAATACAGTCTGTCATAGTATGTTGTTTTTGCATGTCTTCTCACCCAATTTTATAGCTATCCCAAGTAAATTCAATTTTAGAGACTCAGAAGTATTGAAGTATATACAGCCAAACAGCCTCTTAGTTTATTTGTTTAGATGTTTATTTATTCCTTCTATTCTAGTCTGTACACGGAGTGCTAATTAATATCTCCCAATGTGTCATTTTTACTTTATTTACTTTCAACTTAGTTCAATGAAGGACTACACTGGGCTGAAGGAAAGACTGTACCTATACTGTATTTAAGTAATTTTCTCTTGAGTTTAAATTTTACTTAGCTATTGAGTTTATCATCACAAAATGTTTGTATTTCCTTCAAAGTAAGCTTCTCACAGTTAAGGAATTAAATGCCAAACTTATTCACACAATTATTCACAAGTAGTGACAGTAATTTACATGTAGCATTATCCCAAAGGATGTCTGAGCATTCAGCTCCTCTGGTAATCAGTTGTCTAACACTCTAAACCATTAGGTCATTAAAGAGTTCTTGGCACTTTACCTAAAGGCTTTTGGGTGTTAATCCTAGTTTCCTGGTCATATTCCAACTAGGGTAATGACTTTCTGACTTCTTAAATTACTCCTGCAAGTTTTGGTCAAACAGGATGTGCTTGCTTTCTGCTCCATGTGGTTTCACTAAGTGGCTTGCTTGTTAGAGATGTGCCTCTTACGTTGTAAATGAAATGAGGAAAATTTAAAAGCATTTCTAAAAACTTCTGAGCTTCAAGTATGTGGTGAACTAGGTCATGAACCTACATGTGGTGCATCGCCTGGCGGACCTCAGGAAAAACCAAAATCGAGTTCCTTCCTTCTTACAATTTACCTGGATATGTTGTCCCTGAGTGAGCTCAGCCTCAAAGAACACCCAGTGAGTGGACCCTTCTCAGTGTCCCACTGAACAGTTAGTGGAGAGACACTGTGGAACCTCCTGACCTTTTCCCCTGACTGATCAGGGACATTTCACTCAGTCTCTCTTGGGAAGATTGGTTGAGTGAGAGATTATGAAAAATGGTTAGGTTGCTCAACAGACGCTGCTTAAAAAATATTTCTCATTTTTACATTTTTTGATTAATAGGATATGATGCAACTTGTACAAAAATATAAATAAATAGTTGCTGAATGATTGCTTAATTGCTATGTATGTTTTGATTACCCAGGAGTCACACTGGTTTCTAATATTTTCACCAATAAAGTCCATTCAATTAGTTTTTGGCCTGTTGGTTCTAGAAAGATTTTTGCCTCCCAAATGGGATATATCAAGTAATAATCAGTTCACTTTCTTAGTTTTCCATTTTTAACTCTCAAAGATGTAAATAATCAGCTAAGAATCAGAGTTACTATTAGACTGTCAGCTCCTTTGGGTAGAAAAAAGGTCTTATTTCTAACCTCAGGGCTGAGAATGGCCACAGACATATTACAGATACTAAATATTATGGAAAGAAAGAAAGGAGGAAATGGAGAGGGAAGAAAGAAGGAAAAAGGGAAGGAAAGAGAAAGAGGAAGAGGAGGGAAAAAGGAAGGGGTAGAGAAAGCAGGGAAAGGAGGAAAGAGGATAAAGAAGGAAGAGAAGGAAGGACGGAAAGAGGAATGAGTGCTACAATCTTAATGTAGATGCATTTCCTCCCTTAAACGCAGCCAGCAGGAGTTTGCTTCTCCTTGAAGGCCTTGGGGTGTGTGGTTATTTGTGAGTGTGTGTATTCAGCCTGTCGTAGGTTGACATGTGCTCAGCTGTGTCTATCAAACACACTTACCGGTTATATTCATTTGCCCAAACATCGCCTTTCTCCACCTGTGCAGCTCTCCCCTCCGGCCAGATCAGCCTGTTTACATCAATGAGAGTATCAACGGAGGTTCGCATAGCTCTAGAAGGCAGCTGGAAGCCCATTGCTATGAAATAAAAACAACGTAATGGGAAACAGTATTTATTGTGAACTAACTCTCAAAAAAGACTATAGTTCATCATGAAACAAGTAAAGTCATTGTTTCTGGTAGAAGCCCTCAACATTCCATTGATTACTTCCTACTGCAAATTAAATCAGTTCCTAAACAACCAGTTTATTATTACTATTTATTATGAGTTTATTTTAAAGTAGAAAATAGGGTCAAATATGCTGATCTTACTTTACTGGGGTTTAATTTGTTTTTTTTTAAACTGAAGAGAATACTTATTTAAAAGTGTTTTGTTTTTTTTTTTCCTAGAACAGTCAAGTGTGGGGCTAGGAATGTAGCTCAATAGTAGAGTCTTTACCTAGCATATGCAATGCCCTAGGTTCAATCTTCCAGAAAAAATATCATGACTCAACACATGTATGAATCAAATTATCACATTGTGCCTTATAAATATGTACAAATATTAAATGTCAATGAAATAAAATTTGCAAATAAAAACATTTAAAAATTTTCATAGCCATATTTTGTGAAGGAGAGTCCGGGTAGGTTGTAGATGAAAAGGCTGAATGCTCTTTCCCCCCACACCAGGAAGTGCCCCAGCTATGTCTGAAATGAAAATCATGGCCTTCCCACACCTATGGAGCCCTCTACTGGGAATCCTACCTCCACCATGGAACAGGCTGCCCTGCTTTTCATGTATAAAGCCTTGCCAGGCTCCTCCTGAAAAGAGAAAGAATAGTCATGGCCTGAGCAGAAGACACAGGCTTGAGATGCCCCTTTCCAATGAGAGCAGCTCCTTCCCAATGTGACCAGGAACATGGGCTTTTCTGGTGCAGATGCTTCTCAAGGAAAAAACTCCAAATGGCTCATAGGGATATACATATTTAAAGCTTGGTTTAGAAGATTAAGACAGATGACAGCATGATGCAAGTCTGAGTTCTCTTAAGGAGACATTTCTAAGCCCTCTAAACCATTCCTTCCCAGACTAACTAAGGGTTTTTCAATAAAATGGAGCCCACCATTTTTTCAGTGTTTGATTCTGGCCCATGCATATGGCCAAATTTCAAATACTTCTTATTTTCTTCTGATGGGTTGGAATGGTGGGAAACAGAGTGCATCTTTAGCCAGGGCAGAGTAGCCTGGTTTAGTGAGAATATGCCGAGGAGTAAGAGTGAAGTAGTCTGGGTTCCTATGTAACCTGCAATAATCACTGAATAGATGGTAGATGAAAATTGAAACTAGGGTGGGGTAATG
Organism: Heterocephalus glaber; assembly: GCF_053883595.1. Classification (NCBI taxonomy): domain Eukaryota; kingdom Metazoa; phylum Chordata; class Mammalia; order Rodentia; family Bathyergidae; genus Heterocephalus; species Heterocephalus glaber. The sequence continues at coordinate 3,785,971 of NW_028258432.1, forward strand.
ATGTTAAGGATCCAGATTCTAACAACCTGGGTTTTCAGCTTTCCAATACTTTCCAGCTTTCCAATACTTTCTTCTGAGTTTTGACCATCTGATTTAAGCCATTTTATTTTGGGGATCTTTGTTACAGCAGCCTAACTTGGTAACAGTGGGCTCATATATTATTAAGCTTAATCACAAGGTATTTGGAACAAATATAGATCATTATATGAAAAATTGCCAACCCACCTTCACGATATAAGGGAAAAGGCTCTTTGTTAGCCTAAAACTCATAATTTCACTCCTTTCTCCCTGACTTCTCTGTTCTCTGAGGTTGCTCATATAACCGTTTATCGGATCTCCCTTTACTATTTCAGTCTATGCATGAACATAGTTCTGTCTCTTCATTTTCTATGATGCAGCTTGGGGCATTTGATAAGATTGTGGATAATCACAGCAGAAATTTACATAATAAATAATGTATAACTTGCCATGAGACATGATTCTTCTCAAACCCATCTCTGAGGGCCCTCAATCTCCTGGTGAGCACCGAGCTTTCCTCTCTGTGGCAGGAACTTCCCCCCACTTCATCCCCCAGCCAAGAGCACCCCAAGACATAGATGGAGTGGGAAGAGTTGAGCCGAAAGGGTTTGAGATTACTGTCCAGGCTAAAGCTACATGTGAGGGTTCCACTTGGAGTCTTGGCTTCTCTGCCCATGAGGATTGGTATCAAGATGACTGGTCCAGGGAGTAAAGCTACACCACTGTATGGTAATAAGAGCAAGGCCAGCTCCTCAACTCTAGCGGATTTAAGTTTTCCAATTTAACAGATGAATAAGAGGACCTAAGAGTTGAAATCACTTATCCTAAGTCACATGGATTTTAAGTTTCAGAATCAGGATTTCAACTCAGGTTTATCGGAGGGGCTTGCTAATGCCTGCCCAAGGACCTACATCAAGCTAACTGCTCAGAATATCTAGAAAGCTGGTGAAAAGTGAACTAGATTTCTGATTCTCCTTTGGTTTGAAACTTTTACATGGTCTTGGGGTGAGTCTTAAGTCTTTGAATTTTATTTTTAATCATGTAAACAGGTGATTTGAATGCACCTCTGGGCTTAAACATGTCTCTAATCTTTTCCCTTTGCCCACTCACCCTGCAGCTCTACCATACAAAATAAATGATTCAAAATAAGAGCACTATGTCTCAAAAGAGAACAAAATTTAACATTAGCTGAGGAAACACTTTACAGGTAAATTACATAAATATATTATTACTTCTGATATATGTTCCAACAAAATTTGAGGGTTGGGTTTTCACTCATGCATTACTACTTATGAAGTGAGGCTTTGTGACCAATCCTTATGGAGAATATCACAGAAGCAAACAACACACATGAAACAATTGAAGAATAATAAGACATGAGTCAAAAATAAACCCTGCATTACAGCAACAGAGGCTAGGTGGAACAGAAACAGAGGAAAATGAAAAATTATGGGAGCAGGAGAATTGGGGTGTCATCATGATAGAGTGCCTAAGTCATGTCTGGAAGAGTGAGCTAGGTTTAGAAAGGTGGATGGGGGCTGAAATCCCACATAGAAGGAGTTGAAATGATGAGGCATACTTTGTCACAAAGCAACAAGAGACACTAGAGATGTTCTGATTTAGGCACAATATAAGGACCTCCAAATGATATCAGGGAACTATTATAACTCCCAACCTGTTAGATGTCTAATATTCTGAGTTCATGTTCTCTAAAATAAGAAAATGAATTGTAGGAAGAATGGAGGTTAAGAGCAGGAAATATTTATTAAGGAAAAGATAATTTAGGTCATAGATAGACAGGAGGGGACCCAGAAAGTAGGTTGCTGCAGACTCCACTTACAGGGGAGGCTTAATAGAGCAAAGTCACGAGGTGGGTACAAAATCATGAGGTGAAAAGTTACAAGGTTGGTAAAAACTGTGATCAACTAATAAGATTACAAGTATAGTCACTTAGGCAATATTGATCTAATGGGGAAACAAATCACACAAAGAACAAAGACCTTTGCTCAAAGGGATAGGTCAAGGTCTTGGTCCCCCATCCAGGTGATTGATGCCTATTTAGAATATTAATCATTATTGTTTATCACTGGAAAAGTAGGTGTAGTCATTTCATTTTTGTCTTGAGGTCGGCCTTTCTTCACCCACTACGTGTGTTCTTATCTTCTGTACTGGCTTCCTCTAAGGCCTAGACCTGTCTGACTGTCTTAATATTTCTAACTAACTTAGCTGTCCATAACAGTTCTATAGAATGTGGCACAGACTTTCTGAGCTGTTCAAAGTATAAATGGAAAGATAAACAGAAGCTCAGGATGACTCATGTGTATTAATTCAAAAATGTGTATGTGAGGAAGGGTGAAATCCTTTACTATCCTGTTGGAGGCTAGAGGGAAACTGAGAATGAGTGGTGGTGAGCAATAGTGCAAAGGATGACAAGGAAGACTGACACAGAGACTCTGGAGGACTTGGATGTCACCTGCTGGGATATTTGTTTGGACTTAAGGTACAAAGGTCAGGTAGAAGGAAGCTCTGGGCTAGTGACCTGGCATAGCAGAGTACAAACCTAAGACCAGGCTGTGTGCCATGAACTGATGAGGAGCAGCTCTGGTGGCTTTTCTTAACTTTGGACCCAATGACATTTTCTTCCCTGCCCCATGGGTCAAGTTGGTTTTGGAAGTGAGACATTTATTTCATTCTCCCTTGAAAACAAACTTTACATCATTGATGTGCCGCTAAAAAATGCTTGTGCTAAATTCCTGCCTCTAAGCCAGTTCCTATGACTCAGATGGTGTGCATTTCAAGATTCTCTCAACATAATTTCACATAAAAAAGAAACATCTTATATTGGGCCAACTCTGAGAAAACCAAACTGCCTTGTATCACTAATATGTAGATGGATTGATTCATAGTTGTGCATCTTCAAAGACCTTGATAATCATCTTTGTTTGCAAATTCCTTATTAACATGGAGATAAATGTTATCATAAATCTGAACTATAATACTATGAGCTAAATGTTTTGGTCTTTAAAATTCATTTCCAGAATATTCGATAGCATGAGTCTAAGGACCCTATGGCACTTTCCCAATTGGACACAGTTTGAGAGTTTTTAGGTCTCCGTTTTCTTTAAGCAAGATGATAAACACTTAATAAGAAGATGGAACTTATGGAAAGTAGCCAGAAGAGAATAGCATTCTACGGAAAGGAATTCCACTTCAGATGCAGTGCTGGAAAGAAATCCTCAGACTTGGGCTCCTTTTCCCTTTTGATGATGGTTTTAAAAACTGTGAAAACAGAGAAAGCCAAGTGTGTGGTCTTCAGCAATTTCGTAATAGTCTGCAGGAGACCGAGGGGGTGGTGGTTTGCTGGAACAAATGATTAGCTTTTTCTTTATGATGACAGAAAACAGTTGCAATTCAAAAATGCCAAAGGTTCTGCAGCCCTCCCTTTTGGCAAATTGTTAGGTAATCACTCCTTCCAGGTGGTGCTTTCAATAAAGACCTTGGAAAGTCACGTCCCCCAGAGATGGCCTCGGGCAGAGCCATTGTCAACTGGGAGGAACCTGTAGAATCATGGAGGTAGAGCTAGAAGAAGGGCTCTGAATTTCTCTTCAGGAGAATTTATTTCTCATTTCCCAGTGTGTTCCAGTGCCTCTGTCCTGGTCCATAAGCTTTCTCCTGAGTTTTTCAAGCTGAATTGAAGGAACCCCTCTTACATTCCATAGTTAATATTATCAACTTTACTTACTCTAAGTTATCCCAGGAAGCATGTCTCTATCTACATAAAAATCAGCTTAATTAAATAGATTCTAATTAACTAATAACCTTGCTTGGAATATACCAACTGTTTTGACTTATTTAAAAAAAAAAAACCTTTCCCAAGACGGGTTTTAATCATGTCATTTTGGTGGAAATTTGACCCACCTGCTGTGGTACTGGAATTCTGGACTAGCTCTGCTCTTTCAAGGTGCTGTGTTACTTCCTTCATTTGTCAACGAGGAGTGGAAAACATAGCAGATACGTGCAGAAAGCTGAGTAGCTGGGCATGGTGGCAGAGGCCTGTGATCCCCTCACTCTGGGGGGCTGATGGAAGAGGATCCCAAATGTGAGCTCAGCCTGGACTACTTAGCAACACTCTCCCTAAAAAGAAAAAGAGAGAGAGAGAGAAAAGAGAGAGAGAAAAAGGGCTGAGGGATATAGCTTACTATCTGGGATCAAACAAACAAACCAAAAAGGCTGTATCTTCTGAGGCCAGTTCGAAGTTTTTCTTTCAGCACACTTCTAGGCTTGGATCAACCAAAAGTATAAAAGGGGATCTGTATCCTCAACTGCTCAGTCTGCAGAGAGATGGATGTGGCAATGTTATACCAATATATGGTGCAAACCTAAATCTAGAGTTACCCACAAGGTACACTAGAAAATTGTGACCTTTGAAGGGATGTGTTTGGACTACATTATGGCATTCCTGTGGTCAGCAGACCTGTGCTGAGCCCTCCAGATTTGCATGGCCCTGCAGGTATTGGGTTCTAATTAATACCAAGGTAGATCAAGCAGTTCTGGTAGTGCTGCCTAGGGGTGGCTGGTCGGCTGACCCAATCTGCCCAGCCTCCTAAGGTCTTTTCTGTTGCAGAATTCACAATTGTTTTGAACCCATTGGCTCCCCCTTGGGAGTAGATGTCTAAACTTGGTCATTAAAGCCCAATTCTTATAGTACTCTTCAGGATCAAATCACTTCTGAGAGTGATTTTTGCTGAAGCTTATTTTTGGATGTCTATTATTTTGACTCCTCATCCTCCTCTGCACCTTCAAGCTTCTGTTCCCATTACTAAAGCAAATTCCTCAGTGACCCCAGAAAATTTGCAATGATTTAAACTACTTGTGGTGAAGTTTTTCTAGGATCTATTACTCTTTGTATGTTGAGGTTTCAGATTTTTCTGCTATGACAAATTCTTCTGCTGTGATGGCCAAGAAAGAAGACAGCTGATCAGGAGCTCTGTCATTTCCACAGAGCTTGCTTAGCCAAAAAGGGTACTATACTGTCAATTCAGAGAGTGTACTGTTCATGGAAGATCTCTTAACACAGGGCAATTCAAATATTTGAGTGTGCAAGCAAGGTATCTGATAGGTCTCCCACTACCTCAGCAGCTATTATGTATAGTAGCTGCCCTTTTCCTATAGTGCCTTGCCCCCTCCCCTGTGTGACATCATGCCAAGATGGCTGCTCCCACCAAAGAATAAACCCTTCTTCCCAGCATGCCCCTGTTCCCGCCTAGAAAGTAACCTAATCCTCGCTCACCTCCTACCACCTAGTGACATCACCAGCTCCTCCATTCCCTAGTCACTACCTCACTCAAGCCCACCTCAGCCCCTACAAACCCCACCCCAGTCTCTATAAAAGACTCTTCCTGCCCCAGCCATATTGCTTTTGTCTCTCCTTTGTTCAGAGACAGCCCAGCAGATATATTTCCCTAATAAAGGCTTGTTGTGGCCTGGTCTGGTCTTGGTTTTCGGCCCTTTTACCTGACAGTATCATGTTATGGAGACACTTTAGAAAAATGGCTTTTGGAGAGACATTAACTTGATACCCAAGATGTGAAAAACATAGTCACTTTATTACTTGCTACTCCTACTTGCAGGGTGAATAAGGGGGTGAGGTGTGGCCATTTGGTGGTGCTGGTAAGTGGTGGGCTATGGCATCATGAGATGTGTGCAATGGGCCCTTCAGCATCAAAGAGAGAAGATGCCGTGCATCGTGAAACTCTGGAGGAAGGGCACACTTTGAGACGTGTTTTCATTCACCAGATCAGACTGATTTCATTTAGAATACTTAAAATGGGTTGCTTCTCCTCAAAGGTTCCCCTGATCCCTGCAACGGCATATTTTTTGGACACTGAAATTTCTTTGAGATTTCTTGAGATTCCTACCTAACTATAGCTACTTTTATAAATATGTACATATTCTTTCAGCCTCAGCCTCAGACTGGGGGTAGGAATCATGTTTGGTTCCTTGCTAGAGTCTCTAGTAGTTGTCCAGTACAGTATTTGTGAGCAGTGTTCTGTAAAAGTTTGTTGATCTGAGGCATTGCCCACCCTCAGGAGTTCAGAATCCAGGCCAGATAGAAGGATTAAAGGCCTGGGACAAATCACACCACCTCCCCCTTGCACAATATTTTCATCAAATAAAAATGCATTTAAAATGAACATCAAAGGCAACTTTAAAAGTGAAAAGTAACAACAAAAGGCTAAAATGCTCCCCAAATTGCATGTTTGGATACAGACAGGGAATCCATTCTGCATGCTGTGGTTGCTGTGGTGACAGAGCTGGTTTACAGCTAACTGTTAAACACAGACACATCCATACTTTTGTCTTTTAATGGCCAGCTAAAGGTCCTTTTTAAAGTATTTCACCCTCTTGTTGCCCCAGCACCACCGCCATGTGGCTCTGAAGACCATACTGGCAATGCCACAGATCGACCAGCACACAGCACTAGCAGTGTGCACACTGTGAACCCTGTGACAGAATGGGGAGAGTGGGCTTTCATACCTGTGTCCTGCATAGAAAGCACAAACCAAGTCTGACACTTCCTGTATTCATAAAGTGTATTTGTATTTCCACTGGCTGTGTTCGGTATCCTGATAGTTCCCCATTTGTTTTAGTATATCTTCATGATTTTTACACTTGTCTTGTTCTTGGCTGCTTTGGTACCCAACTGACTATGTGATTAGGATTAATCCTTTCAATACATTTACCAGTTCATTTAACATGTCTTTGGTAAGTCCCTACTATGTGGCCAGTGGCCACATCAACTAGAGTTCCATCCATACATAATCCTAGACTCTCTTAGTAGCTCTCTTAGTTGGTCAACACTCTGTAATGTCAGCATGATTACCAATCACTTAACAATGCACTTCTTAAAACCTGTGCCTGTTCCCACCATTAAACCCCATATGACTAACGATTGTTCAAACTATTTGCTTAAAAACATTTAAAGCATTAAATTTACAGAATAAAAGTCTTAAACAACGTCTTTGAGCATTACTGGGAGGTGATGGCATTGATTTAAAGTAGAGTAGACATGAGAGTGAGAAATATTTCAGGCCTCTCCAATTTAGTCCCTGAAATCCATTGAAGAGCGACTCTTTCATTTGCATGTGTGCTGGTGCATACTTGTCCAGGATTGTCTAATGTCAGGATGTCTTCCATGAGCAAGGCTATAGTGTGTTCAGTAGATAGAAGAACATGCTATGGATATAAGCCATTGCACAAAATGTAGTGTTTTAGATTTTGCAGCCTCCAATTCCATGTCCTCTCTCACTGAGCCAACCACTGTCTTGCTACTAATGGTCAAAGGCTTTTTCCCTTTCTTTTCCATGGTAACTTTCAGTGTCAGTGATCCAAGCCAGGAAGGGGAATTCTACCTAATAGCATTTTCTATTTTAGATTGTTCTTCATATAATATTGTGCCTATTGGGGCCATTGACATTACTTTGTTTTTTATTTTGTAGACTGAAATTTTTGTAGAGTCTTCTAGACTTGATGAACTATGCTCTAGTCTTATTTTTAATAGGAGTAAAGCCATGATTTGTCTTAATGATCACATTATATAAGTTAAATCTAAGCATCTGTGAAGATAATTTTAAATGAATACAGATTATCAACTTCTCCATCTAGCTCTCAGGTGGTAGACACAGTGACCCCCTGGCTAGCAGTTTTCCTATGATGCCTGCTTAACTGTGTTGCTGCACCACTGTACATATGGTGGAATCTGGCTCCACAGAGGCCCATTTCCATATAACAACTGTAAGATCTTCCTATTTTCTCCATGGGTTCATTGGACACTTTTTATCAGCATACCTCTAATTGCAGCATGATTACTTCCTCTGGGAAGTAGGAACTTCAGACCTCCACAACTCCTTACATGAAATCATGATTTATGGGTTCTGGAGCCTTTGCCCCAAATCAAAGTACCACGCAGCATTGGCCATTAACTAGAGCACTTAGATCCTACTCTTAGGAAGAGCTTGAGAGGAACTGTTCGGCATAGAGAGTTTGAGATAGGGCAAGAATCCTCCTTACTCCTTCTCCTTTGACCTACTGCTGCTTGTTCAGCTGTGCTTTCTTTCCACAACCTTCTCTCCTCATGGCCATGCCCCCACCTAATCTCTGGATTTAGCTTTCACCATGGCCTTTTATGCTCAAGGTTAATGTCACCTGCTCCTCAGGGTGGAATTAGCTTGGAAATAGCTTCCATAAACCAGGAGGCAAGCAACTAAGTTTAGCTACTGGGCACATTTAGAATACATCTGCAAATTATATATAAACAATAATATTTTTCCAATGTACCTAAAAATTTATCAAGTGAAAAAATATTTTCAGGATATGAGTTTAAAACATTTTGACAACTATCTTTCCCTCTCTTCATGTGGGGATCTGGGATTGGAGCCCATTAGCTTGGAAGTAGGGCTCTGTAACGTCTGCAGACACTGGAGCTTACAGATCAACATGTGCTAGGCAGTTGTTGATCACTTTGCTCTTCATTATCATTCTCGTCTCATAGAAGAGGCCAGGTTGGCTTGTTTACAAATTAAGTGTGCTTTTGTGTTTTACAAGTAAGAGTTCCTCTTTTCCATGTTTGACTTTTTAGTGCAGACTACATCTTTTCATTTTTGCGTAAGCAATTCTGCTTCGAAATTTGGACACAGAAACTAAGACACGTCTTGTGAAGAAAGCTGTGAAGCAGCGGTTTTTAAACACATTTGACTTTGACTAAAAGTAATAATTACATGTAACCTCATAACATGATACCCACGCCTATGTGAAACTTATACTTCTTAACCCTCATCCTCTTTTCTGTTTCATTCTGTCCTATTCCATAGAAAAGATGTTGTCTACGAGGTACTAATTTGCTTTTGTAGCCTAATTTGAACCATCTAGAAGCTGTCTTGTCTCTGTGAATTAGTCAGCTTTTCATCACTGGGACATACTACCTAATATATACAACTAAAAGGAGGGAAGAGTTATTTTGGCCCCCACTTTCAGAAGTTTCAGTCTATGGTGGGCCTGCTGGTTTCAGTCCATGGAAGATCAAGGCACAGAAAAGCTGTTCTTGTAGCATCCAGGAAGCAGAAATCAGGGAAAGAGCCTGAGAAGAAGGGGCCAAGGACTAAATATGATCTCCAAGGTTATGTCTCCATCAGCCACCCAGACACACCCGGAAGTACGCAATCCTAGTTTGCTAGGTATCTCTCAATCCAGTTACATGGATCGCCAAGATTAGCCATCACACTCAGTCTGCACATTGTCTGGTTTAAAGTCTGTGATTTCTGCCATATGCAGGTGCACAAGTCCCTTCTATAAAATAGAATGGAGTTTGTATATTGCCTATGCATATCTTTCCATAGACTTTAAATCATATCTAGTTTATTTATAATACCTAATGCAATGTAAATGTTATCTAAATAGTTGTTATACTGCATTGTTCAGGAAAGAAAAGCCTGCATGTGTTTAGTACAGTTGAAATATTTTCCCCCTGGTATGTTCAATCCATGGTGAGTTGCATTCGTGAAGGTGGAAGCTATGAACACAGGGAGTCAGTTGTACACTGCTTATTGACAGTTTGGGCAGAAACTCTTGGTTGTACCAATTAGTTGTAGTGACTACGTGGGGGAATGAGACCCGAGAACACTGGCTGTACTGACTGTTCCTCTCTGAGCTCAACCTCAGTTATGAACTTTGACAGCAAGGAAAGGCGAGAAAGTCTCTTTTGTTCTTTTATACCCAGAAAGGGTCTCTTGACATGGGACAAGAGATGGCTGATCTCTAAGAGAGACCACACATGCCATGTGCATTCAAGAGACAGTTGCACTTGGCTTTGCCACTTCCTCAAATGAGAAATGTTCTCTGCCTGTTTGTTGGTCACGAACATCGAGATAGCTGCTTTCATGGGCTCAGACCCATTCAGCCCTGGAATTTGTCCACAATGTGGAGCAGCAGATGGGCTGAGCTCTCCACACTGCTGTCACCTTCATAGAAAACCTAAACTTTATTCCTTTTGCTTGTACTTTTCTTTGCTATCTTCTGTTCACCCTAGCCAGCTGGAATTGGCCTTTGAAAAGGCAGATCTTGATTCTTGCTCTGATTACCAGCACTTGACCTGACGGAGTGTTCTGGTACTTTATGTGACACCATCTGTGCACATCATTGAAGCTTTGAAATTGTGCCAATTTTGCTATCCTATGCCTTTTTTTTCACACTGAGATGAAGTCCTTTCATCTGACTGTAGTATAGAACATTGTGTAAGAAGCACCCGAGCTCCAAGAGTTTTCCTCAAAATCTCTATAAATATAGTAGTGTCCCCTCATCCCTTATGTATGCTCCCTCTAATAACTTTTCCTTTTGAAAACATTTACCCCCAAAACATTAACCCTCTTTGTTCTAGGAGGTAGGTGCTGATACTCCTGCAGATGCAGAGCCAGCACTGTGAAGACAGTAACTTAGATACAGCCTACTGTAAAAGGGGAAATATCTGTCAATCAGTATGGCACCAATTGCCAACCAGCTGGCATAGATACAAGTCAGAGTGCTGAGGCAGGTACCTGGAGGCCTCTCTGTTGGGAACTTGGGGTTCCCAGAAGAGGGCCTCAGTTGGGAAGGGTCAGTTGACTAGGGTCAGTGGCTACTTACCAGCCAGCATGGGACTATTTCAATATTTTCACACCTGATTCAGACAGCCTTATGCTCCTGGCTGAATAGATGAATTGGATGAAGCCTGTTGTGATCACAACTATATATCTGGTATCGATACAGAAAAGGACCATTTTAAACCTAAGGATATAAAATGCTGAGCCATGCTTCTAGGAAGTACATTAAGCCAATTCTGATTTTGCAATTGGTTTTTAAGTTTTCTCTCAGATGGCATAGGAGATATGATATGGTTGTCAGCTTTTTGAGCTTTGCCCAGGCTTAAGCGGGAAGGAAGGAAAACTGAAGAAAAGAGCAGTAAAAGTCTGTTCCATGATCTGATGATTGCCTCATGGATACAATATTAATGCTGGGTGGCAACAAATCCAAATTATCTTTTACTTCTTTAAGTCTCATAGTTAATAATTCCTTACTGAAAGGAGGTCATGGCAGATCCACTACCAGAATATTCTGGGTACGCTGTGAACTTATTTTACCAACATGGCTAATTCCTTTGGAAGGAGACTCAGCATAGGATGGGAGTTGTTTTTCTGAGTGGGTCCTGTGTACAAATCAGTACCTACACCTGGAATCTGATGGGAGTGTCCTGGCCCTAGCTGCATTCATCCTTTCCAGAAGAGGATACCAAACTCAGGCTGGCAAGATGAAGACAGCTGGCTTTCTCATGTTAGCTTTGTTGCCACACACCACTGACAGGACTCCCTGCCAGCAGCTGTGGAGACTTCCTGGCCTGCCATCTGCCTCCTGGATGCTTGGCTTGGAGGACAGCCATTGTCGACTCTTGAATTTGCTTACAACAGGCACTACAAGCTTTTATAGCAAAATGGAAGGAGATCCATCCTCACTGTGCTAACACCCACATGAGACATCTACCAAGACAGGAACATTCTAAATAGATGTGCCCATGTTTAGATGATGACTGTCTCCTGCTTTCTAAACCAGGTTTTTATTACCTTTGCTTAATATTTCAGTTTTCTGTTCTCATTTGTCAATAGACAAATCACCATTGTGCACTCATTACGCAGCTTTGTCAATAAAGTATTCCTGGTTAATCTCCTTTTACATAATCTCTACCTAGATAAGTTAAATACTTCCAATCTTACTTTTTGCTTTTTTTTTTCTTGAAGACCTGATTTTGTTTAACAAAGATTTGGTGGAGTAGATCTATCAGAATGATAATGGTTGAAGTTGCCTCTGCCTTTAAGTGCAGATGTTACACAGGGAGGTAGAGGTGTGTATATGAGAACACAGAAAAGAGGAATTACAGGTAAATCCAGACTGTCACTGTTTCATGGCAAGAACGTCCACAGAATGCCATTGGATTGAGTGAGAACTTTGAGAAACAAAAAGAAGTAGGAGGAATATAGCCAACCCTAGGGAAGAATAATATACTATCTGAAAAAGAAAAGAGAAAATGGATGGTATCACCAACCAACCTGAGCAAGGATAGAATCACAAAGGCACACATAGTCACAAAAGCACAGGGTGTAAATATGAATTCTCTGAGAACAGTAATAGGCTAAACCCATTGGCTAAAATCTGTTAACACTGACTTTTTATTTATTTTTCCTGGAAACAAGTGATAATACCTGCACAAATTTCATGAATCAGTGTTTCCCAGAAGCCATTGTTGTCTTTTCTATGTAACATCCCATCAAGTATTCAATCTGAGTATTCTAGTTATGATTCTGTCAGAGTGGAACTGTTTCAACTTAATTTGAGTGGTTAATATTTCCAGAAAAATCACACGCACACGTGTGCACACACATACACACACGTGCACACAAGTCTGGTGTACTCCCTTAAGCAAGTTTACAATATCTTTGGGATGTCTTCCCCTCACCCCCAAAAGCACACCCAAAATTAAATGAAACTAAATCCTCATACCTTTATTCATTCAACAAATAGCCACTTAATATCTAGTGTGGATTCCTAGAGCCTTTATCATGTGAGAAGAGTGGGGTGAGCCCAGGGTGCAGGTGGCTGCAGGAGCAGATGGTGTGGAATTAGAAGAGCCAGCTAAGTGGTCCTGGTGCTGAGTAACCTCGTGGGCTGCAGGCAGAGGGGTTCAGGGCTTGGAGGCATGCGGAAGGTCCAACAAAGAGGCAGTAGACAGCATGAGCCCATCTTCCAAGAAGCTCCTGAATTCACTTTCCAGCCCTTTACTTATTGATGCTGGAGATCTTGGGCAAGTTGACATCTTTCCATCTTGGTTCCATGACTGGTATGTGCATGGTAGCACCTCCCTTTAGAGCAGCTGTAAGTTAAAGTGTGACCTAGTCTAAGTGGTTGCCATTATCATTATTGTCTTTGGAAATCAGGACCAGCTGCTTGGTCGACTGGGGAAGACTTAGGACCAGCTAGCAGAGCACCTGAGGCTGTGAGCCATGAGCTGGGGCAAGGTGCCCCCTCATCATGACGCTATGCTCAGGGACGCTGACAAAAGGTGGTGAATGGCTGGACAAGTCCTGAAGGGACAGCAGAGTTCTTTGAGTGTGGGAGAGGTGGTTCCAGGAGAGGGAGGACACTGTCTGGCATGTGGGCAGCAGCAGCGAACAGAGCCCTGAAGGAGATGGGCAGATTCAGAGCTGTCCTGAAGGAACAAATAGACTTTGATTTCATTTCTTTGAATCCTAGACTTTCCAGAGAAGACCTTCAAAGTCATGTTCTTCCTTTAACAGATTAAGGTCAAAAAGGGCAAGGCCAAGCCCAGGGTCACACAGCTTTTCTGAGCTTGGGGACCAGAAGAAAACCAGGGTTTCTGTGTTCCAAGCTCTCCCCTTCCTTGGCCTTTGCTGCCTGTCTTGTTTAGGAAATGAGATGATAAATGCGTCCTGAGCATCCACCCACCTACTCTGTGCAAAGCAATAGACTGCTCCCTCTTGGACAAGGAAAGAAAGACTCCTAGCCAAGGGATAAATTGCTTCAGTGCTGCCATTTCTGAATGGTGACTAAAGTTGTTACTTATATTCAAACTTCTTGTAAGGTCAGAGAATGACAACACATTATTCACCCTGGGTTGTTTGCTAAGAAAACACACAGTTTGTATGTTGGCCTGAACCCAAGTTCAGTTTGAGAACTCTCAAATTGCAGCTTTCAGAGTTGTGGGCAAGGGTTAGAGATACAGAGATGTGATAAGAAAGGAGCCTAACAGATGTATACAAAACTAACCATTTGTTAATTGCATGGGAGAAAAGTGGTTTTCCCTTATGCGTTTTGTTTAATTCCTTTCCTTGTACTGTAAAGGGGATGCAAACGCAAGGCCCTAGTGATTTGGCCATCTTTCTTTATTTTTTTTTTTTGAAGGACTTTAGAAGTACCTTTCCTAACCTTATCAAAGTGACGAGGCACATTGATGCTTTGAGTAGGCATTCATAAACATCAGAATTAGGACATTTTTAAGCTAGGAGCCTCAAAGAACTAGTTAAGTGACTTGCTCTCCAAAAGAAATGTTCCTATTACCAAGAATTATGGGTGAAGTGTATTCAAATCTAGGGGAAGTATTATGAATTTTTTGAAGGCGATTACTGGTAATGTGTCTTATAGTAAAATTATTTTAAAAATTTAAACAAAAGAAATGTCTCTTTGTAATACTGTTTTCTATTTATTTCAAGGAGAAAATTTCAGTCACATTTTATCCAAGGCTTAGTCTTTTTTTTTTTTTTTGCTAGTGGGCTCTGTTTTCATTTTTCTTTGTTTCCTTGTTACTTCATAATGAACTTTTGAATTTATTTAAACTTGAAATCATCAAAATGAAGTTAAGGAGCTGTTTTGCCTGTGTGTGTCCTTTTAAAGGGACAAGTAGACGAAAAGTGAGGCAAAATGGTTTCTTAGGTTTACTGAGGCTCAGCCGAGATACCGAGCAAATGACTAAATTTTTCTTTGCTTTAGTTTCCCCCATTTGTAAAACAATTTTAATAATACCTGGGACTGCTGCCTGTGAAATCATTTTATCCCCTCTGAAAAAATGAGCTATCAAAAGATGATATGTGATTAAGCAATACATAGCTCTTGATTTGTATGAGAGTGCCAGGTTTAAGCAATAATGTTTTGGCCAGCATTCTGAAGGAAATAACTCAATTTTCACAATCCCTTGGGCTTACCAGCCCGTGATGACCACAATAGCTACATGCTTGAATAAAATACAAATTCTTCTCCAGCATGCTGGTTCTCAGTGTTCCAGGCAACAAACTACATAGATGGTTGTTCGGCTTCACATTTTTTGAAGGGGAGTCTTGTCTCATCAGATACGCATTCCACAAAATTACCTTAAGATTTGTTTCACCATTACAGTAACATTCTCAGCTGCCCACGAATCAAGTGGATGAAAGCAGAGCCCATCAGAAATCGTTTCTGGTTGACTATCACTTTTCAAAGTATATGTATATGTGAGATAGCCTTCATCTCTCCCCAACTACTGTTAGAAATAATTAATGATGTATTATGAGATGCTTTTCATGCCAAAGAGTTCCAAGCTCTTTGCAAATGCACATATAAACAGGAATTACTTCACCCTCCATTGAAACGCAACCACCTCTTGGCTGAGATGAGGCAGCTGTTTAATAATGCATAGCAACATTCCAAAACAGCGGAGGCCTGGAAGTGAGCAGCAAACTCACGTCCAACTCAAGTCACCTGAGACCTTTCCTGGGCCGACTTGTGCTGTTAGGGAGCTTTCGCAACCATAGGAGGCCAGGACATCAGTTTTATGCCTCCCTAGGAAGGCCAGCTCCCTCTGTTCAGCACTGGCTCATGGTCCCCTGCTAAATCATCCAGGTCCTATACTGCAAGCCGGTCCTCTGAAGTAAGGCCTATTTTCCACTCTGGCTGCTGGAGGAGACTAGGCCATGGTGGCTTGAATCCTGCAACAGAATTTGGGTGTGAGAATGGCCTATGGTAGTAGAATGTAGAAATGCATCCAGTCTACAAAGCATGCTCTCCAACTCTAGAAACATTACCCACATACTCATCAATTTTGAAGCTGTATTGTGCTTCGTGTCGACCAGTCTCATGGGCCACATGATAATCAGACCCTCCAAAATATCTCTCTGGCTACCAAAAGTGGCTTCTCCTTTGGGCCAAAGCAGAACTCACTTTATAAGTAGATTCATCTTGCCTTGTTCTTCTATGCTGGGGCCTTGGTGGTTCTTGGCTTGTATCTTCCTCACCCAGGCCCATGAGTCTTTGCAGTTTGAGTGCACATAAAACCGTGTGCTTTGCCTACCTCAAACATTCTTATATGAACAAAAAGGGTTTGAATCGTAGAGTCTAGGTAAACCAGAAGGAAACAGCAGCGGTGGGGACAACATCTATCAAACATTTGTGTAGCCAGTGTCTTGGGTCACAGCATTGGCAGGCAAAGCCACTGCCTTTCCACCCTGACTTATTCCCTGAGCCCAGCCATTCTGTCTTCTCAAACACAGGAGGCAGGACTACTCTTCCCACTCACCTGGTGACAGTCCCAATTCTCCATGGCTAATTCCACATTTCCCAGTCAGGTCCAAATTAAATATTGATTTTACTAATTTTAAATTCTTTCCCCCATGACACACTGTACATTTTTGGAGGACATTCTGAAGAACTATTTTGACTGATCATTAAGGGACTACTTCTCCCAGATGAGATTTTGTGGTGGTGGGATTTGGGGGAGCAAGAGACATGTCTGCAGTCATTTTCTCTGGGGAACAGCACAGCCCTCACCACCAGGAACGCTGTCACTAACCAGGGATTTGGAGCAACTGTAAAGACTCCATGATGTTGTGAAGTCATGCATGTTTAGGTCGTCATCTCTTCTTTTCACCTGTCACATTTAACCGTTCCGAGTCCTGCTGGTTTGTGTCTCCCTCAGTCCTGCTTTGGATACACAGAATTCCTCACTTGAGCTGTCACTAGAGGTTCCAAATGTCCCCTTTTCAATTTCCTTTTTATCAAAGCCATATGTCATTCCATTCTTATAGCTTGTAAGAACAAAATTTCAACTAATCAAGTTTCAAGATCAAATTGGCTTTTTACTAGTAATCCATGAATTGGGCAGCATTTTACCTAAAGATTTAGAGAGGTACTTCATCGAGTATGGTAGGACTATTGGTTTTTATTAAGTAGCTTAAGCAGGAAGAAGGAAATGGTGTAGTAGGAAGAACAGATTTGCTATTCTCAGTGTGGCAGAGTGGAGTGTGAACTTGATTTGCTTTGGCATCCACTGGGGAATTGGAGAATCATACTTCTGAGGGTGTCTGGGTGAGTCATGGAAGAATGGCCTTGGGGTCTACATCAGTTCCCTTGCCCCTTCTGCTCTGGCACTGCTCCCTTGCTCTGTTTCTGGCTGCTATAAACTAAGTGGCTTTACTCCACTACATCATAATGTCTCTGCCTTAGAGACTGATGGCCCCAAAACTGTGACCAAAATTAAGTTTCTCCTCCTTTAAGTTGTAGATGCTTGGTATTGTGTCTCAGGATGGGAAATCTGACTGATAATAGAAAATTGATACAGGGAGTGGGGATGCTGCTGTGCCTGTACCTGACTATGTGGTTCAGAAGCCTTTGCAACTGATTTGTGGAAGGGGTTTGAAAAGGTTTGGAGATGCAGGATAGAGGAGACCCAGAATGCTGTAAGCAGAGCTTGAGGGGTAATTCTGGTTGGAGCTTAGAAGACCAGGATGCTGATAAGAAGGCAAAGAGTACAGGCCAGGCTCAGAAGTTTCGGGTAGGAGCAAGGATTCCATTAGCCATTGTGCTATAGGCATGCATGTTACAATATGGCACAAATTATGTCTATATATTGCCCATGTTCTAAAACTGCAGGGGATTGGGATGAAGGGTGGAGGACAAATTAATGTTGCAGAAGAAATTTCAAGGAAGTTTAACATTCAGGTTGTGACATGGGCACTGCTGTCTGCTTTTAGACAGATCTACAGTAAGAATCAGGATGAAATGGTAGAGTTGAATGATTTGAAAACTATCAGTTTCACCAGAAAGGAAGGCCTGCAAAGTTGGAGCAGAGGAGACCACTGTTTCTAAAAAGATTAGCATTAAAAAGAAGCCAAGTATTTTGTACAGGCACAAGAAGAAATATTCCTTGAGAGTACCTCAGATACCAGCAAGACCCCAACTTGTAATAGGCTCAAGGATGCAAAACTGTAAGTCTTTCATTTGAGAAGAGAATCCCTGTCATCCAGGGAATTGGTTTTCTGGGACTTACTTCACCATGCTTAGCCATCCAGACACTCAGAAGCCTCTACCACCATGATTTAAGGGGCTAATACTTGAGCAGATGGCATCATTCACTCGGTGCTGGTTTTATAGGAATGCTGAATGTAAGAGTTATGGGAGTCATGGAGGTTTACATCCAGATTTCAGAAGAAGGCCCTAAGAGGTCAGATGGTGTGCCCCTGAAAGGGTAGTGTGTGAAGCTGTGAGAGTGAAGCCAAAAATGCAGTGGAGACCACAGGAAGTTGGAGATAGCAAGAGCATGGAACATCTGCTGAGGAAAGTCACAGGCAGTGAGTGGAGTCATCCGAAAGAGAGGCCGTGAGGGCTGCAACTGGCAATGTCACAGGGACAGGACTGGCCAAGGCCTTTGGAATTCACACCTCACGACAACTGACCCTAGGTAATGGGCACAGAACTACAAGATTGAATTTTTCCCAGCTAGATTTCAGTTTTCCTTTGGACCAGTTCCTTTCTATCCCCCTCTTCCTCCCTTTTGTAATGGGAATATTCACCCTGTGCTATTGGAAATATTTAACTTTTTATTTTCATAGGGACTCACAGCTAAGAGCTTGTTATGAGTCTCAGAGAAGGCTTTGGATTTGGGCTTTTCAGCAATCCTGGAACTATTAAGACTTTGGTGACTCTTAAAGACGCACTAAATGCATTTCAGAATGAGATGAACCTGAGTCTCGTGGGAGAAAGGGACAGAATGTAATTGTTCAAATCTAAAATGTCTCCCTAAAGCCTTGTGTATTTAGAAGGTGATTGGATCATAGGATCACTGTACTCATCAGTGGACTCATCCCTTGGTGAGTTCCATAGCTGAATGGGCTGTTGGGTGGTGTGGCCTGGTTGGAGGCAGGTCCATAGTGACATGACTTAGCATACTGTACTGTATTCTTGCCCCCAGCTCTTTCCTTCTCTCTCTGCTTCCTCACTGTCATGTAGTGAACAGCTTTCTTCTACCATGGTGTCCTGCAATGCTATTCCTGCCTTGGAGCCAGCTGACCATGGACTGAATCCATGGAAACTGTAAGCCAAAACAAACCTTTCTCCTTTAAGTTATGGGAAGGAGCTATGAGAAAGTGACTAAAACAGAATACAAATAATATGAAGCAGGCAGTGGAGAAGGCAGAGGGCAGGGACTTCCTCATATATCAGTAGCAGGAGGAAATCTGTCCCTCAATATCTAAGCTGGCTTTTCCCTTCTATCTTCCAGGAAGAGACAGCATAGCATAAGGAGATATAATATGGTCATGTGCTGTTTTTGATCAACCACAGACTCATATACCATGGTGCTCCCATGAAATATTATCACCTAGTGTAGTTATCTTAGTTTGTACATTCTGTTATGTCTACACAATGATGAAAACCATTTAATGAATTTTTCAATCAATGTCCCTGTCATTAAGTGATATGCACCTATATCTTGAAAGTCTCCATGAACAATAGAGGGTGTTTATGTTCATAAGGTCTGTGTGTTAGGAATAAACTCTAAGGTCCTATTGTTATGCGGGTCTGTCAGGAGCCATGGCATAGATAACACACAAGTTACCGGACTGTTACTTCATGCCAGTGCATTTGTCTGTGAAATCATTTCTGTGAGGAAGAACTGAAGGAGGCAGCAAAGTTTGATCGAATGTAGTCTCTTGCTTTGACCTTCAAGCCTGAAGTCTGTGCTGAAATGTGGTCTTGGTGCTTGTGACATAGACCAAAGGCCCTTTTTTTTTACCCTGTCTCCTTTTCCTCTGCTCCCTTCTTGCTGCCACCATGACCTGTGTCTCCAAGTTAATTCCACTGACAATTGTTGGGGACCTGCTAGTATGCTTTCAGGGGTCACAGCTTTCTGTTGCTTGAAGACTTACATACAGGGACAGCTCTACACACCTTCCTTTCCACTTCCCTTGGAGTCAGTGGGATATGTTTGCTCACCTAGTGGCATTGCTATTGTAAGGAATTTTCTAACCATGAATAGCAAACATTCTCTGTGTTCATAAAGAAATCCAGATCTCATTCTGGACATGAGGCAAAGACCTCAACAATCGCATAATAGGAATTTCTCTCCAGTACTATTTGAGTTGGAATCAGAGGGGGCTGACTCTAGTGTTTGGGATTAGCCTGAGAAAGTAACCATAGAAAGGGATGTTGGGGTTTAACTGAAAGCATTGGCCAGAAAATATGGTGTCTGGTAGCTGCTTACTCTCCCTTCCTAGATGAAGCTTAAATGTGTGTGACTAGGACATCCTCCATGACTGATTTGGAGATTCTTCGTGGAATGCATGCCCTGTTGCAGGCAGTGGGCTGGGAGTAGGGTGTGCAAGATGAGCATGCTGTGGTTCTGCCCTGGGGGACCTCACAGGGGAGGTGGTGTGAGACTTTCAAGCACACACTGGTAAAGCTAGCTCACCTGCATGGTAATTATACATTTCACACAGGCTTAATGAGATGGTAGACACACAAGGTAAATGTGGCATAATGGCTTAAAATTGAGGCAAGGTAATTTCTTATATGCTGTAGGTATTAACATTTAGTGACCCAGACAAACATCTTTTAAAACCTTTCTGTGAGTCATTTATAATACACTAAACTTAATCTGAAAGCAAAAATGTCATCCTAGCATTCACAGGATCTTTGCTTCAACCTATCCACCTTGATTATATCTTTCAGGAGTATTTATTTGTACACTTACTCATGTAAGCATTTATTTAGTATTTTAAATATGGAGAATATACTTATTCATTGGCAAAACAAATGAAAACAAACCCCAAATGTTAAGTTATCTTATTCTCCAGGATTCATCTATGTTACAGAAAATAGATTTGTTTTCTTTCTTAGTAACACTTGATCTGTTTCAGTGAGTCTTGTAGGTTTCCCCCTCTTACTCTGCAGCCACCATGGGCAATTCAGCCACATTGTGTGTGCAGGGTGCCTTTGTATGTGGACTGGCTGTGACACAGCTGGCTTGCACCTGGGTCAGATAAGAGTGCACTTGTGGCTCCACAGAGATCTTTCCTGGCCCAAGCTGAATTGGAGACTTTGTGTGTGCTTCTCTGTCACCTAGGTGCCCCTGCCCCAACACTCTTGGCTTGGCTGCTTCTCAGAAGAGCCAGGAGCCCTACAGGCAGCTTCCACAAAGCCTGCCTCAGGGAGGACGCTCAATAATGTGCTGACTGACTCACTGGCTCAGTTACTTTTCTCTTGTTGCTGAGACAAAATATATGACACCAAAGTAAGAGGGGAAAGGGTTTATTTAGCTCACAGTTTGTAGAGGTTTCAGTCCATAATCAGCTGGCTCCAAGGCAGGGTAGCAGATGGCAGGGGAGAACAGTTCATGGCAGTGGAAGACAGCAAAAGCAACAAGTGACCTTCACAGTGTCTTCCTGCCTCTTTTGTGTCACTCAGACTACTTAGGGAAGGCAGCATTCACACCCTTAATCCTAGTGCCCTTGGGCCAAGCATTGCACCATGAATCAATCACACACTCCAGATTCAGCCACCTCTGAAACAGCCCCAGCTCATTTTCATGAGGCTTTGGGGGTTATCTAAACACAAGCCATAACAGTGACTAAAGAAAAGGAAAGTTTTCCCTCAGATTCTCTCCCACGGCGGGGAGATGTCTCGGAAGAGGAGAATGAGGTGTGAGTAAAGGTGTTGGTTTTCTAAAGACCAGTCAGTATTCCAACATGACAATGATGTTATCAATCACTTTTAAATGACTGACCTGACCATGGAGAAAACAAGATAACTAAATACCCTCATTTATCCAGTGGATTTTGTCAAGCATCTGGCATTGGGTCCCTTTCTGACTTTTTCTAAAATTAATTTTGTTGGTACATTTTAGGTATACAATATAATGACATTCATCATTGGAAATTTGCACCTTTACATAGTCTCTCTTGGTTCTTATTTTTCCCCCTTCCCCTGCCCTCCCTTCAACCCCTCCATCCCTCCTTATTGACAAAGACTTTGTTTCCATTTTCTCATTTTCTCATCTTAATTCCATTCCCTTCTTTCCTTTCTCTTACTCCTCCCACTTCCCCTTTCCCTTTGCCCCTTTTATTCCTATTTCACATTATCTATAATACCTTTTAGTCCTTATTTACAGCCCAATTGCCCATCGACTGGAGAAAGGATAAAGAAAATGTGGTTTTTTAAAAATAAAACGGAGTACTACTCAGCCATAAAGAATGAGAAATTAGAGACATTTATAGCTAAATGGATGCACATTGAGGTGACACTTTTAAGTGAAATAAATAGGGTACACGTGTGTGAATATCGAATGGTTTCTCTGGTGTGAGAAACTGAAAGTGTAAATAAGGCCTGACTTTTGATATAGCTACCTTTGTGCTAGCAACCACTACTTAGGATCCCTAAAATCCAAACTTAGCTTCCATTAATTTACTGTAAGTGCCTGACCTATGGATGGTTCCCAAACATACCTCTCTCCTTTCCAGCCAGTACATCTTCCATCCCGTCATCTCATCCTTGGAATTGAGTCTGTCCTTGTTCTCCTTCATTTTGGGCCTCCCTCATGCTCCCATCTCTTGGCTGTGGGCCTTATCTGAGGGAATTCATGCAGAGGGGCCAGGAGTAATCGCTGCACACAGAAAGTAATCTATAAAAACCTGCCTTGTATCATGGCCTTGTTACATATATCCTCAGCAGAGTGATTCAGGTCACAGGTATCCACATAAAACAATGGGCAGTTACAATAAAAATTCATTCTTATTCCTCTTGACTCAGAATCATTTCTGTTCTAAATTACTCATGTCTGGAAATGACTGGTCATGCTAACAAACAGGCAAATAAACAGGCTAACAAACAGACAAATAAGCTGTTTTATCTTTTAAAAGTGATTCTTAAAATTTTTTTGAATTTTTTAAAATTTAGAAATATTTTCTTCCTTTGTGTTTGTATTATGATGGTTTTGGTAAACATCTTCACCCATTTTAACTCCTTGTGATGCTTTCCCATTCTGGTGATATGAGAAACTGACTCCAAGGACTGCTCTCCCTGCTGAGATTTTAATCTGAATGTTAAATCTTCAGTATTTTTTTCTTTTGAGCATGAGACTCAAGCATTCAGAAGGAGTTACTAGAAGCATCACTATAACATTCTCTCTCAATTGCTTTTTGAGATTCAGGTTCTTCCCCCCCCCCCCGCCCCCATTCCTAGCCCTCCCTTCATGCCCTCCACCCTTCCCTATTTACAAAGACTTTATTTCCATTTTTTCCATTTCTCAGCATTTTTCCTTTCCCTTCTTTCCTTTCTCCTGCCCCTCCCACTACCCCTACCCCTTTCGACCTTTTCTTCCTATTTTGCATTTTCGATTATTCATTCTAATCATTGGTACATTTTAGGTATACAATATAATGACATTCATCATTGGAAATTTGCACCTTTACATAATCTCTCTTGGTTCTTATTTTTCACCCTTGCCCAGCCCTCCCTTCAACCCCTCCACCCCTCCCTATTTCAGTCCATAATCACCTCAGTCTCTTGTCTCTAGGCGGCGGTGAGGCGGAAACATCATGGCAGAAGGGTGTGGGAGAGGGAAGCTGTTTACTCTAGACAGCCAGGAAGTAGAGAGAGAGCCAGAGTCAGACCTCTATCACCAACTCCCTTTAACTAGCCTCATTTCCTGTTCCTTTCACCTTTTAATAATCCCGCCAGGGCCAGGGATTTAGCTCAGTGGTGCCACCACCTGCCTCACAAGTGCAAGGTCTTTAGTTTGAACCCAGGTACCAAAAATCAAAACAAAACAAAAAGACAATAATGCCAGCAGATTATGAATCCATCACTAATGAAATCAGACCTCTCACAATCCAATCACCTTCCACAACTCCCACCTATGAACACATGAGCATCTGGGGGGATATTTTAGCTCCAAACCATCACAGAGATTATAGGACACACACCTTTCACAGTGTGCAGGTGAGGCGGCTGGCTGTCTTTCTTCTGTGGATGGGTGGATGGTTATTTGGAGGTGGCAAAGATGGTGAAATCAAGAAATTGCAGATGACAATACTTTCTCTTAAGTTTGAGAAAGGATCAAGTGAGCCTAGTTTAAGAAAGCAAAGCATTCTAGAAAAAGTATCAAAAAGCCTTCAGAAATTGCAGAAAAATCCAAGGAGATAAGAAAAACAAGAGACCACTCCCTTACCAGATACCTCTGACCCTTCTGTTTTCCCTCACTGGTAAAATGAAGGGAAGAACAAATGACTTGCTGTTTTCAGACACTGCTCTTTGGCATGACTTCACAGGAGGAAATTTCCCAGCTCTTCTACTTCTGAGGTCACCGACAACTATGGAGAAAATCACTAGCTGGTGGCCATTTCAAGTAACTGTTTGTCTAACAACTCCCCCCCTCCCCCCGATAAATTAGCCACTGGGGTGTCTTCAGATATTGAAATTAAGTGTGAGTTTTTCTATCTTTGAGAATTCATCAGAATCAGCCAGGAGTATCAAACAGCAAGGTAACGAAATTAGAGAGACACAGCAGGATGAGCTGAGAGCCTGAGTCAGCTCTCCAGTTCCAATTTCTTTACTAATATGCTCTTCCTGCTAAAAAGAGTTTGTTTGCACTTCCTGTAATTCCAGTAGGTCACCACTGTGTGATTGTTTGACCTCTCATTACCCAAACCACCAAGGCATCAAAACACAAGGACCAACTAGGGCTTTAGAAGAAGAAGGCTGTTAAGTTTGGTTTGTTTGCTTTTTTGGTAGAGTAGTTGAATTTTCATAGGATGGTAATCTAGTGAGTATAAAAGTGAAGTTTAATTCAAACAACTAGGGCTGCGCTTACCTGTAGGTGAGAGAGGCTGTTATTTAAGATGTTTGAAAGTGATTTCTTTCAGCAGGTGAATGAACTGACATTTTGTACTAATTCTTTCAGGATTATAGAGTTAACCTAAAATTGCCCTTTATTCATCGGAATATAATTGCCAGTGGTTGTACACAGGAAAATGATAAACAATCACCAAAATATTCATTAACTGTGATATATTTTTGCCCCTTTTCATGAAGTTGATACATTGTTGAAAACTATATTTTACATGAGAAATGTGCGAAGAAGCATTATTAGGACTAATTTCCCATTATTTCTGGTTCCACACATGGAAAAGAGTACATGTCTTCATCTATGTTAAACCTTTTCCCTGAGATTTTTGTGCTAAAGCATTTACTTTCTTGAAGATGGTTAAAGTATAAGGACCCTGGATGCAGCCTTTTGGATCCTCAACTTCTTGTATCTATGAAATGGGAAGAATATCTACTGTGCAGGATCCTTATTGGGTTGGAAGACAGTGTGCAGACAGTACTTGCTATATTGTGGGCATGGAGTCTGTGGAGTTATTGTATTGACTCTTGTAATACTAAACATAATTTCATTGACTTGGTTTCTATAGTACTAATGCTGGTAGTGGTCTAGATATCTTTTCCTTTTTCTTTTCTTTTTTTTCTTTGTTTATTCTTTATGATAATGCTATTTGTACCTAAGACAAAAGGGAGACACTGGGCCTTCTTGCTTTTGAAGTATAAGCTGAGAATCCTGTTTTTTGTTGTTTTTTTTTTAACATACTTGGGACATTTTTTAAGTGGAAAACTTAAAGTTTCCTTAAGATTTAGATCATGGAAATTCAATGATTTGTTGCTTGACAACAAGACAGCAAGCTATAGTATCCTTATTCCAATGAATTTAAAAGCTATTCCTTCTCTGACGAAAGTGAATCATTTGCAACTCTAATTTATTATTTTTAATGGAAATTTTGCATTATTCCTGCAAAAGAGAAATCAGGCTCTATTTCTTAGTATTTGGTAAACATTTAAGGACACTATAAAATTTTAACAATGATGACATTTCAACATCCCCACTTTTGTGCCTGACATTTTCTTTTTGGTGGCTTGCACTGGCAATCTTTGTATCTGTGACATCTGACTTCTGTGTCTTGTAGGGTAAGCTTTCTAGGTAAAGGCATAACAGTAAGCTTAGTACAAATTGATCGCACTTAAAAAAGTCAGAGGGGCTGGGGATTTAGCTCAGTGGTCCCGCCTCCTGCCTTGCAAGCATAAGGTCCGGAGTTCGATCCCCAGTACCAAAAAAAAGAAAAAAAAATGTCAGAAAACCAATTCCTCTCTTCTCATTTTCAAGTCACAGTAATAAAAATGGCTTAGAACAAGGATTCTAAGTCTTAATGCACTTGTGAGAATTGGCCCTTCTGTCTTGGAGCCTAAGAGGAGAGGTGTTGGGAACAAGACTCATTTGAACTGTCACATCATGGGAAATGGACAAGGGTCTAAGTGGGAATTAAACTAAATGTGAGGCCGAAACAGAACCCCAGGCTTGGAGGGCTCCAGAATGGTCAGATGGAACAGGAGCAAGGATTGTCCACAGCTAATTCTGCAAAAGGGCAGGCAGTTCTTAAAATGAGCCCATGTGCAATTAGAAAGAAAATTACCCCTGATAAAAAGACAGTGCAGCTTATTTTAGAAACAGAACACAGCTGGGCTCTTTGGTGACAAAGCTAGGTGGCTGGAGAGGGAGTGGGGGACAGAAGTGAAATCCCCCTTCCCATTCCCATGCTGCTCAGCTCACTGGGATGGGGTAGGTTTGGGTAGGTCTGGGAGGAGACATTGAAGAAGGGGTTCCTTAATTATTTGTTTTGCTTTCCCCAACACTGCATGGATCAATATGCCTCTCGTCTGTGCAGAATACGCCAAGAAGCAGCATTCTAGAGGGGTTATTCATATTACACAGAGCTTCAAGGAATACTGTATTAAAACAATTGGCACCTCTCTTGATGATAGCTCTTCAAGTGCCTACAATCCGGGAATAAAGGTCTGTAGACAATGAGTTGTCAGGAGTAAAGGCTTTGGATGTCAGGCTGACAAAGCTCATGCTTGGTGGGCTGTGCAACTTCCTAGTCAGTCGGGATGGTTTATAGGTGGCAGATGTGAAATTGTCAAAGCTAAGACCATGTGCACAGTGATGAACGGACCCCTCACTTCCTCCCTGTCTTCCTTGTCTCCTCCTGCATTGAACCTCATTCCTGCAGCTCGGCTGACTTAGTCCTTTCACCAACAGAGGCAGAGAAGCCCTTTAGTCTCCACCACATCATGAATGGACACCTCAAGATATATTTCTAGGACTTGCTTAAAGGATCCGTTTTCCTTGTGAAAGAAAAAAAAATGTTTTAATTTTCTAATCCCTACCCCTGAGTATCAGAATTGATATTTGCAAAAGGTTCTGGGAAAGACCTAGATCTGGATCTTAGTTTTGAGCAGCACTTAGTGAAGCACCTCTAGGACCCACAACAAATCACAGAGGTGTACTGTTTCATCTTTTATCACTTCTATTTTAGCTTTTCAGAGCTATCATTTTTTCTTATATGGTTTTTGAGAGAGGGTCTAGCTTTGTTAGTCCAGACTGGCCTCAGACTGTTTATGCAATCCATGCTGGCCTTGAATCTACAATCTTCCTGCCTTGGCCCCCCAAGTGGTGGGAATACAGGTGAGTTCTTAGAAGTATGTTGAGGGATTTATTTTTTCCAGCAGTGATGAAGCAATAACATTTACTAGTGTTAGCAATAATAAAATGATTAACAGTTCTAATCATTTCTTACAAACATTTCAAGCTTTCCTTTCTATCTGAATCACAGAAGCCTGACTTATAGATCTAGGATATATATGCACTCCACTTGGAGAGGTCATACCGACTCACTTGTCCATTTCCAACTCTGGTCCCCCGAAACTCCGGATCATATGACATTGGCCCCAGAGTCTCCCCTTTTCTTTATTTAAGTCATCAAAGTAACAAACAGACACCCTCCCAGAATGTATGTGCATGTGTGTAATTGTGCTTGCTTTTCTGATTAGGGTATTTTAAACTGGAAAAACTCTTCAATCAGGCAGCTGTGATCACATCAAATGCTCTGTTTTGATTTTTTTGTTGTTGTTCTGCTGTTATTTTTCTTCCAAACATTGAGGTTAAAAGAGACAAACCTCCAGGAGTGTATTTTGCAAAAGTGTCTGGCTTCTTTGCCAGAAAAGAACCCACAGGTTCAGAAATGGATGGTGACCCCTTCAAACAGAATGCATCCGAGCCCTGACTTCATCCCATCTCTTGTCTTACAGAAAGAGTGGCTCTCCAGCATATCCATCATACGAGAAAGAGAAGTG
Organism: Heterocephalus glaber; assembly: GCF_053883595.1. Classification (NCBI taxonomy): domain Eukaryota; kingdom Metazoa; phylum Chordata; class Mammalia; order Rodentia; family Bathyergidae; genus Heterocephalus; species Heterocephalus glaber. The sequence continues at coordinate 3,814,069 of NW_028258432.1, forward strand.
ATGGAAGAAGGCATGGCTAAGGCTTTAGGCAGACAATGACATAGAAAAAAATGTTCATTTTTTTATAATAGGCTAAAGTACTGAAACTAGATGTGATACACTTAATTGTTTTAGTCATAAAAATTGACTTCTCTTTTGTTATCTTCATTACCAGTTAAGTACCTTTTCAAACTTCCATGTCCTCCTGAGACCTGAAAGTGAATGGTCTAAACTCTTCTTTTGACTCTGCTAGCATATCCAGGGCCAGCTTAGACATCCATGCCTGAATGTTCTCGCATGGTGTGGTGGAAGGTGACAGGGGCACAGGAGATGAGAGGACTGGCCAGTGGTGGGTCCCACGCATTGAGGGCCAAAGAACAGTTATGAAAAAGAGCTCAGACTTGGTTCCCTGGTACAGAGCTGGAACCCAAGACTTGCCAGGAGTCTACTCCTTTGCTAGGCATGTAGAGCACAGCTGGGACAAGGGACAATATTTTGGAGGCCAGAGGACGTCATTAGCATACAGCCTACAACCAACACAAGGTCAGAAGGCACCCAGAGCCCCAGAAGGAGGACAGGACCCTTATCTCCTGCCCCTTACACTGGGGATGCCACCTTGGGGCCATGAGTAGGAGGAGGCAGCTGAGAGACTGAGGCTGAAGAGCCTGTTACAGCAATACCATTGAAAGATTTCCACAAATCTGAGTATAAATGCACAGTGAGTACAATGTTGCAACTCTATCCTGGCTGTTAGCCCCAATCAGTGGGGCTTGGGTGGGCAGAGCACCTGGGAGGAGACCGAGTCTTTGTTATATTGAAAGCACATGGCTGGGCAGTCTCCTTTGCTCTCTGAGCAGAAGTGACCTGTGACACTGTGATCTGCTTAAAGCATCATCTACTAAATGAATCAGTGTCTCGGGTCTGTGTTGGATGAGCCAGAGGTCTAACTCAGAAACTTTCTGAGTAGTCAGCATCCCTCTGTGGACATGGAACTTTTTCCTGCAGATTTTTGAGTCTGTCATAACGACCTTATTTAGCTCCTTCCTTTGTTTCTCTCTTGCATGATCCCCACCAGTAATCATCTGGCTTTATATGGAATGCCCCAGCTCTTCCAGTGCTGGAATTCTTTTTGGAGAACCTGAAATGAGAAAAATGAGTCAGCGACACAAACTGATGTGTAACACTGGTATTACGGCTGTCATTTCCTGCCAGCACCAGGCCTGCACAGGTCAAGACCAGCTGCTCTGAGTTCTGGGCTCCAGCTAAGCAGAACACCTGATATGATGAAGCCTGTCCTGCTAACAGGCAGCCCAGGGCAGGGGCAGATCCACAAGATGGCTGAACTGGAAGCTGTGAGCTGTCAGCTGGGAAGCCCGTCCAGGTGCACAACCTTCTGGCCGGCCCCATTCCTCATAGTCCCTCGAGAGAGCGCCCCACATCCCAAAGTGTGAAGCAAATGTCACCATGCACGCCTTTGGGAGATCTCAACAGACACGCTGGTGAATGTCACTCAAGCTGTGGTACAATGGCATTAAATTTCACAGGTAATTTATGGGATCAAAGTTTTAATTTTTTCTTTCTTTTTTTTTAAGTCTTAAAGTTTCCATGACTTCAGCACCTGGGAGAGCTGGTGAGCCTAACGGGGCACCTGTTAGACAGGCCCAGAGGACAGCAGATGGAAACTCTGAGGGGAGTAGAAACAGATGGGGCCTCCTCAGGTGAAACTTGAACTTGAGTATTTCAAAGTTCACTTTGCTGAACGTAAAATCCCATTAAGCATGTTCCAATCAGGAGTTAAACCGACAAGCTGCCCAGCGATTTTGCTCGTTATGAATTTCCGATACACTTAGCCATCACAGTGCTGTGGCAGGGGTTAAGGAAGCATTTCCATGCAGACTGCCTGCTTACTTGCAAATGGAAGATAATGAAGCCATACTTTCTCCTACTTGGGGCTCTGTGAAGGTGGCCATGCTCTAAATAGGGAAGCATGCTTGGGCTTCTTTCTTTTTTAGTCCGTTGTTGTCTCTCCTCTATAATTTTCCCCTTCTCCATTTAGACAGCTGTGCACCCACGGAAAGCCAGGGTGGCCAGGCAAGTGGACCTGCACTCTGGCCAGTTGGAAGCTTCTGGTGTTTTGAAAAGATGTCACTTCATCCCACAAGTGTCTCCTCCCATGAAAGAGGCCAAACGTGTAACACAGCTCTCACGGGGGCAGGACAGGCCTAGAAGACAGCACGGTGTTCATTAGCAATGGGGGACTCTACCACCTGCTATTTCTCAGAGAGCACAGAACTGTAAGTTGTGGGAGACAGTCAGCTTCTAGATTTATCTGTGTCTCTGTGAGAAACCTGCACGGCCCAGAGGGAAGGTTGCTCTTAGGTGAAGGAACCTGTGACGAGGAAGGAGCTTTCCCTTGGTCTTTGCTTTCTGATGTCAGAATGGAGGGGTAATGGATGGGGGGGTGTCCTGACATTTAATAGAGAACACATCAGTGTGAGTGTCTTTAGTTGCACTTTGTGGTTTTCTTAGGGGCCTGAACTGATGAAGAACATTTGCCTTTCATGGTCATTTTGAGTTTGGGGAAGGGCCAGAAGTTGTACACTGCCAGGTCCAGTGAATATGGTTGACAAGGATATGCCATAATGTTTCTACAAATCTGCTTTTCTGTCTGCACTTGAGAGCAGCATTCACTGTGTTTTTAATGATGCTTTGTAAAGACACACATGAAAGAGGACTTCCAGAATAGCTTCAGAAAGTGGCAAGAATGATGGGATAAGTGTGCTTGAAGCACTTTAAGAGTGGGGAGTATTTTGAGAGATATTAATGGCACTGTGTCTTTTGTTGCAATTAATTTTTAAAACTTAAGCATTTACTGTATATTTTGATTGCCACTTGTATCTTTCTGAATTTGGGGACAAATATATACCTAGGAGACTATGACCACCATCAAGGCTATAAACATATCCATCACCCTCCAAAGTTTATCCTAATCCTATTATTAAACTACTATTATTATTTATAATGACCAAATTCAAGATCCTATGTTGTGGCAAATTTTAATGCAATACAGTATTTTTGGCTATAGGCATTGTGATATCTATTGCATCTCCAAAAGTTATTTAACCTTTCAAACTCTAACATTTTACCCTTAAACAATATTTCCCTATGCACCCAGCTTATTTTAAGCATTGATGGCAAGCCAGTTTTAAGCACCATGTTTAGGATTGCTATGCAAAATACAAGACGTTCAGAATAATTTCAAGTTTAGATAAAACAATGGATTTTTAAAGTATAAGTCTGGGTAAAAGATTGCAAGGACCATGTTTATACTGAAAGTAATCTATTGTTTATCTGTAATTTCTCTCCAATAGTATTTTTATTTGCTAAATATGGCCACCTTTGTCAGGTTAGAAGAAGCAATAGTTAATTTTAGAATGATTGCCATGTCTAACAAAGATACATCACTCTATATAGATGACATAGCAGCAGACGCTTGGGGAAAGCAGTGAAGAAATATGCATTAGTATTGACCTGAACACTGAATCACAGTGCTTTGTATTTCTCAGTGTTTCAGGAATTGTCTGTGCTATTTGGCGTGAAGAAAAAAAATGTAATTTTGTATCCTAGAAAAGAACTTTGGAACCAAATGATCTAGACTCTTGCAAATGTTTAGGATGCCATACATGATTGGCCTGCAGAAGTTCAAATGAAATACCTGGGCTTACTGATGAAACTAGATCAAGTGACAGTCTGGGCTCAAATTAGGCCAGTTTGATTCTAGAATTGTTGCTGCAAATCTCCAGGGGTGTACATCTCAGAACCCTGAGATTCAGCAACCACATGAGACATGGAAAATGGGACCAGCTCATGTGATGCTTTTTGAAAAATAGAAAATTTGTAACTTTAGGATGGATTTGATTATGTCTTTGCACAATAATTACTTTGTGACTTTTAATATCTCTTTAATTCTTCTAAGTGATACAGGGAAACTAGGGAAACACTGTTGAAGTATCAAAAACACACAAAAATATCAACTAAAAATTTTTGTTGGAAGATACTTATAACATTGAGATTGGCCATTGGAGGTTACTAGTCAAGAGATGGTGGTACCAAAACCCACTGCTACTCTCAATCTAGTAACAATCAGATATAGAGATTCTATAAAGAATAATGTTTGTTTGACAGTAGCAGAAGATTGCAATGGAAATAGTTTCATTTTAGTAAAGCATGGATGTATTCAAAGGGCTTGAGGCAAGGGGAAATTTATAAAGTCATAAAGGGAGAAACTGACTAAGCTATTCCCATGCAGAGTTCTTTGGTCTTGCAGACCCAGGCAGGAGTGGCATCATTTGTTGGTGGAGGTGCAGTTGCCAGGCAAATGTTCTGTCCTGGGCATTGGAATTGTTGCAGTCTTCAAGAATGCTGGCGATAAAATGTGTTACAGAAACCTGTGCATATGTGGGAGGTGTGCACAGTAAGGGTGGGTATAGAATGAGAGGGAATCTCTGGTGGGCTTGAAGGTCCCTGAAGCAGCGTTTATCTCAGAAAGGCAGGCAGAAGCCCTTTCCTTTCACAATTTCTTGGCTCCAGTTTTGTCAGGATCAGACAGACATGACTTTGTCTGGGTAGCAGTAAATCTCACAATACTACTAAGATCTAGCACATTAGTACAAATATAAAACACGTCTCTGAAAGACAAATAGGCTGATTTCTTGAAAGGCTAATTTGGGTAGCCACTGTATTCTGGCAAAGCAGTGATGGTTATCTTAGCTGGGGCTGCCCTGACAGATTACCTTAGGCTGGGGGCTTAGAAAATAAACATTTATTTCTCAGAACTCTGAAGGTCTGAGGACCCAGGCCAAGGTGTTGCAGATTCAGTGTCTAGGGAGGGCTGGCTTGCTAGTTTGCAGATGGTGCTTTCTCACTGTGTCCTCACCTAGTGGGGAGCAGAGCCCAGTCACTTCCCTCAGGTCTTCTCAGGGCACTGATCCTCTTCCCTCCCCAGGGCTCTGCCTTCCGTCCTTGCCTACTGCCCCAAAGGCCCACCTCCTGATACCAGCACACTGAGGATTGAGATTTCAGCATACGAATTTTGAGAGGACACAAACCATTTAATTCATAGCAGTGGTTAAAAACATTTCTTATGGGGGGCCAGGGATTTGACTCAGTGGTTCCACCATCTACCTCCCAAGCACAACGTCCCAAGTTCGAGCCTCAGTACCAAAAAACAATACAAAACAAAAATGAAAACCATTTTTTATGCTCAAAGGATAATAGGGTCTTCAAATACAAGAGAAAACACATGGGAAAATAGATAAAATGGGAGCCCGTTAAAGTTCAGGTCCACTAACATTTTCATCCTACAAAGGATCACGCAGACAAGGGAAAAATCTAGAATAAAAAAGGTTTTACTAAAATTGAGGAAAGAAGGCTGAATTAGAACAAGTAGTAACTTTACCTTCAAGTTTTTCATACCCTACACTTTGTCATAAGTATGATTAGTGTTTTCCGTGTTACAGTTACTTGTGAAAAAAAAGGCTATATGGCAGTGTCCCACGGTGCCTTAGCTCTTGTCCAGCGAGGCCAGCCTTGATATTGTTGTGGCAAAGCGGAACAACTCAGTGCTATAGCTAAGTGTTACAGCTGTGTCACAGCCAAGTGCCACAGCTCTGAGGCACAGCTGAGTGTTACAGCTGAGTGTCACAGCTCTGGGTCACAACTACCACAATTTGAAGACTCGGGAATCTGAAAGTCACTCAAAGAGGTGGAGAAAAACCTTTTATCGTGTTGGTGGGCTCAGAGGAGTTTGTACTCCACAGTCTGGGTGCTTGACCAGAAATGAGAGCCTCCTTATATAGGGATCTATGGGGTTGGTGAGCATGCTCACTGAAACAGAGGGGCAGAGTTAACAGAACATTCCTGCAAGGGGGTGGAGCTAACGGAACATTCTTGAAAGGTCACACAGGTCAAACAGTTACAAAACATTTTGATATATTGGGCAGGAGCACTGCAGCACAAACATATTTCTGGAACAAAACATTTTGTGGAAAAAAACATGGAGGCAAGCAAGAACTTGTCCTACTGTGTATTATTGCTCAGTGTGTGTCCTTCTGCTATCGTTCATGCTGGAGTTTGGGAAGATTCAATGGGATAATCAATCCTGTCTCATTCACAGGAGCTAACCTGGTTCTGATAAACACCCAAGCCAGAATGGTTCTTCAAGGATAGTGAAGAACAGAAGCCCCCAGTATCTGCCTGGGACCCCAGTGACCAATTTTACCATACAAACAGCCAATATCCACTCATGTGTTTATTTAATAGACTGACTAGGCACTGCACCCATTCTGAGCAGTAAGAAGTGACAGATGGAGTGAGATTTTAACTTGCCTCCATGGAGTTTAATGTTTATGAAGGAAAATAATTATTAGTATAGAAGAGCAAAGAGGCAATTCAGGTTTAAAAAGTATGACTATGAAGGGAAATGGTCAGGTTCTGCATTTGAGAATAAAATAGAATATATTAAAATATGGTCATGGAGGGCTGGGGATTTAGCTCAGTGATTTCACCACCTGCCTCACAAGCACAAGGTCTCAACTTTGATCCCCAGTACAAAAAAAAAAGGTCTTGGAGAGCTTCCTGATAGGACACAAGTGATCTAAGTTGTTCTGAAAAGCTCTGGATCCACCCCCGCATTTATGTGTTCTTGGAATTTTTTCCCTCCTTCATTGAATATAACATTTTTATTCATAAAGAAAAACAGGTAGCATCTGTATTTTTGATCAAGTTCAAGGTTCATATCCATGAGAACTACCAATTTCAAGTATGCAGGTAACCACTCTTCAATGAATATAATTAGAAATTGTTGATTGCTTTTATTATTAACATTTCACAAAGCTTTTCTTGTCTGCAATATACTCTAAGGATCCTAATCAGGTATGTAGTAATGCACTTAATTTATAGCAAGGAAAGGAGGACTTTTAAGTCAGAGAGACTCTAAATTAATACCTATTATTTTGGTAGAGCTGACTTGATATCTCTCTCTCTCTCTCTCTCTCTCTCTCTTCTCTCTCTCCAAACTTCTTCCCTCTGTCTTTTTAATTCTGGTAAAAACTACCCAAGGTCATCACCTTTTTTCCTCTGAAGAACTGTCATACTTTAATGACCTGCTGCTCTTGGTCCAGTGCCCTAGAATTCTGGAAACCAGGATGAGCTCAACTGCTGGACAGCACTGGTCTTCCTGGATGGAAGATGGGCAGAGCTCAAGTTAGTAAGTTTTGAGCGGAAGGCTTAAGCTAGGACTCAGGAAAGGATGGTACATTTCTCAACTCTGGAAGGGCTCTAAGGAACCTACAGAGAAGTGATAGGTATTCTGGGGCCCCTTCCTTTCCTTAGGATGTATGTTTGTGTGTACAATGCATAAAGTCATCTAAGGTCTTCTTTTTTCTTTAGGCAAAATCAAAGAATGTTTCTCATTTTTGAGACTCGTTTTACCCCCTCTCATGAGAAAAAGACTGTTTTCTTTGAATTTTGGTGATACTTCACACACCTAAAGAATTCCCAGTCTTTATAGCTGCTTCTGCAAGCTTTCAAAGCACCACACACATGCCCCACAAACCTGTGCACACCTGCCCAACTCCTACACCACATACATGTATGCACCATATATACCACACAAACTACACACACCATATTCGTATACATACAGCACACACACGCTCACAAAACTATACAACAGGTTCCACACACATACACAACACACATGCCACATACACACACACATAGCACACACATCACATGCACACACCTTACAGACATGTACATGCACATACCTATTATTATACACACATAACACATGTGCACACATACAAATAGCCTGATATACTAAACATCCCAGGGGTCAAGTAAAGAGAGATCTGAGGTCATGGGCTTATTTTAGAACATGAAAAACCACAGTTCATAGTATATTGCACACAATGAATGAAAGTTTTTTTTCTTTTAAAGGTCTTGAAAGTCTCCTTCTTCCAACTAACTAAACTGATTCGTCTTATTTTTATATCACTGTAAGGTCTGTAGAGCAAATATCATCTTTGTTTCACACTTGAGGAAACTAGTTCAGAGAGATGGCAATTTCCTCTTATCCCGTTCCTGGCAGGACCTATGTTTCTATTCTAGTGATGGCTTCCACAAGAACATGCAGTCTTCCTTGGAGTTATACTTAATATTTGTGGAGAATCTCATGTCCTCATTCTACCTACTTCTAACAATTTAGGCCCAAAAAGCTCAATAGGTGATATCATTTGATAAATGTTCCCCAAAGGCTTAAATATGCAAGGCTTGGAGGCCAGCTTGGGACTATTAGGAGACCCTGGTTTCTTCCTTTTTGCTATTTTTCACTCACTGGCTCACCAGGAAAGGAGCAGTTTTGCTTCTCCATGCATTCCCATCGTGATGTGCTGCCTTTCCACCAGCCTAAGAGCGATGGGGACATGTAACTGTGGACCAGACCCTTCACGACTGTGAGGGAACTAGAACCTTTTCTCTTTATAAATTGGTAATGTCAGGTATTTTTCATAGTGATGGAAAGCTGATTCACACAGTAGGCTGCTTGCTGTTTTGAAAATTTATAAAATGATAATGATCTGTCAACTCCAGGTTTCTTTCTTTTGAGTGTGTCACAAAATTTAATGATGTCAAAGTTTGGATATGATCAATCTAAGGCTTTAGATGTAGTCATTCTTCAGAGTCTTATCACTGAGACCTTCCAAAAGTAAGTGAAGAAGTATTTGAAAGGGAAAGGAATTAGAAGTAATTTGTGGAGTTTTATACAGGAAGATTTTTATACTTTTTCACTTCATGACATTCTGCTTGAATGCACCATTGATTTGGTAGAACTACTGTGTCATGTTAATGAACAGCTGGTTTTCTCTCTTTCCTCCTCTGAATTAGAGATTCATGATTTATTTTGGTCTTGTGAAGACACATTCTCAGATTGTGATGACATACACAAACCATTTGACTGAATTCAGTAAAAATAAAGGAAAATAAATCCTGAAGAGCAAATAGAACAATTTGATTCCATCAAGCCTTTATTTTTATTTACAAGATCCCAGATGGCTACTTTGACTGTGTCTTTTAGATTGTCACTGCCCTTTAAAGATCAATGATTTAATTCTAGAGGCAGACCCCTGGGTCTCAGTCTCTCTTCCCCACAAAATATGTCTGTCATGAAAAAAGAGCTTAATTTTCTGCACGGCTGAATTACTCAACACTGGAATTAAACATTTTCATGAGGGTTTATCTCCTACAGAAAGCATTCTCTTTCCTTAACACTGGGATGGGTGGTTCATGAAGTGTCATAAACAGTTTACTTTATAACTTAAAAAGAAAAAGTAGTGACTTAACCTGGCCTAGGAAGAGTTTGCAACTGTAGTTGGTTATAGGCTGGTTCTGCTGAGGCCAGAGGTCATTTACTCGGCAGACGCCGACAATAAAGTTTTGGCCTCCATTTCCTTTCCATGAGAAAGGAACCAGTGGGCGGTACCAGGAGTTCACTAGTTTCTTAGCCCAGTGAGTCCTTTCCCCACATCTTTCTGTGTGTGCATTTTGATTTTGTGGCCAGAATAATATTTACTCATGGGGCCTATGAGGAAGACATACCTGATGGCAGACACTGGGTGGTATTTGAAGTCTGTGAGTGCCTGGAGGATCTGGACACTGACGGTGCCAGCCGTCACTAGTCGAACAGTACCTGAGAGGAGGGGAGAGGATGAAAGAAAAACACAACCTCTGAGGAAAAGAAAAAGGAGAGAGGCGGAGGGGGGAACCCCTCTTCCCACTTTATTGCCCTTTATATACCTTTTCCACAACCCCCAACCCCTCCTCTGCACATAATTCGGCGACTAATTATTTTCCCGGGAAAAGGTCAAATGTATCTTTACAACTCCGGGAATAACGTTCCCTTGCACTGCAGACATTCGAACTCTTTCTATTTAACCACTCTCGTTACAAGTAACCATCCTTGTTTTTGTGCCAGCTGCATAGCCAGGATTCATTATGTTCTCAAGAGACTCAGAGGTCTCTCAAGGTTATTTCAACCTTTCGCTCTCCACAGGACACTAGGGAGAGAAGGCCTCGGAGACTTGTCTCTTTTACTGTCTCTATAAAAAGTGATTTCAAAACTGCGTAGTTTAAAGCAATGGATCCGCCCTTGAGGCAGAATCATCTGAAGGGCAATCCACTCTTGTGCCTGGTGGCTGGTGGCTGGTGGCTGGTGCTGATATGGGCCAGAAAGAGCACATGTGCATCTTTTAGTTTGAGTCTTCTCCTAACATGGAAGTTGGCTTCTGAGAACAAGAGTTCTGAAAGAGAGGAGGAAGGTGGATAGGGAGCGGTCCACTGCCTTTCTGAGCTGCCGCTGGAAGCCATGCATATTACCTCCTTGGATTCTACCTTCTTTTAAAGTGATCAGAAAGCAACCCCTCCTATTGATGGGCCCTGGCAAGTTTCTTCAGGAGCAGAAGGAGCCAGAAATATCGTCCTCTAGAAGTCCATGAGAGGAGCACCCCATGGGTTGGTTGAAAACACACATGGTTCCCATTTTGTTTGCTTGTACGCTGGTGCCACTGGAGTAAAAGCTCAGTTGTAACAAGGTCACTTCTATGGGTCTGAATAAAAATGCTATTCAAAAGTGAACTTTTTGTGCCCATACATCTGATAATGAACTTTTAGAAGTATTATCTTATCCAGCCACTTCAGTGACAGCCTTGCAAGGTAGATGTGAACCTCCCCACTTGGAGGAGGAGGAGGAGGAGGAGGAGGAGGAAGATGAAGACTGAGCAAGTTTAAATGACTTTTCCAATGCTAATGTTAGTAAATGTCAAGACAGATTCCAATTTACATCTTCAGATTCAAGTCCAGTGGGCCTTTTGTTCTAACCACGTGACACCTGAAGAAAGAAGGACAAAAGCAGATAAATGATCAAATTAGATGTATTCTGGAGTTTCACTGAGGAAATAAGAGATTAATGTGGAACTGAATAGGTTAAAAATATTCACAATTAATTTTTTTTTTACTTGAAGTGTTTTGTACTCAATGGTGTTGTATTTACAAACTTACTGCCTGTTTACTTAAGAAGACTTTATTAAGAGCCTGTTATGTACCAATAGGACAGAAATATAATCACAATTCTGTAAGTGTGGCCTTTGAGGTTTTCCAAAGCCTATTGGAAGAAATAGAAAAATAAAAGACAATGAAATATGTCCTTTTCAAAATGACAGGGACACAATTTTTGGTAAAATATTAAGGTACCTTCTCAAATCAAAATTTCAAGAATGTTAGGAAAATAAAGCTTGAAAATGATACAATTAGAGCACAGAAAAATGTATAGTTATAACAATCATGAGCACTCTAAAAGTTTTGAGAAATTAAAAGAGAAAGAGAATGGTTGAAAATGGACAGAGAGAAAAATAAAACAAAAACAGAGAAAGGCTATCTCAAATACTGTATAAGCAGAAGCAATCTGGTTTATGGGTAAATGAGTTCCAGAGGTAATTTAAACCCACTACGAATAAATTTTGTGACATACAGGTTTTTATTGGGTAATCACCAGGGCAATTGATTAAGTTTCTGCATTTATAACAAATAGGCCAGATGAACACTGCTTAATTTCCTTCCTGAGCTGAGCATCTAGCAGCAGTACCATTTGTGTCCAGAAGAAAACCTAAAATATAATCCAAGGAAAGGTAAAGAGAAAGACATCCAGTGTTGCAGGAGCTTTGGGTTGCCTTAATAACCACATATAGAAATGCAAAGAAGAAAGAAAAGAAAATGTAACAGCAATAGCTGACTCCAACATTTTACACAGACAAAATTAATTCTGTTCCCCTTCATATTAGGAATTCAAGTTTAGCTGTTCCCACAGGAGGCCTAGGCACAGAGAGGCAGCAAAGACACCGGAGGGGCAACATATCTTGCCACATCACCAGAGGAATCCACTGATAAGTAGATGGGGATTCTTATTTGAATTGGAGTCAGTTGAAATAAGCCTCAAAATAAGCCTCAGCCACAAATATAAGCAGGCACTATAAATCATCAGTATTTTATTGTTAATGAAATAAATAGCATCACATCACCCCTCTTCCAACACATATGAAAGAAAGTCACTATGGAAGCAAAGTTAGTAGAACTAATAGATTAAAACTTGAAATATAACCCTAGAGAGATTTGAGGAGGCCTCCCATCTGCAAAGGAACAAATTGAATGAAAAAAATTTGGTATCCTGGAAAATCCAACTATGGCCATTAAAAAAATGTTAAAAGCAGAATAAACATAGTTGAAGATCAAAGGATGAAATGAGGCAGCTGAGCCTAAGGTTTATGCAATACAAAAAGTAAGATAGTTGCCAAGTATGAAGGGGAGAAAAGCTAAAAGAGATGGAAGAAGTTTCTAGAGATTAAATGTCCAACTGTGGATTCCACAGGAAGAGAACAAATAATGAAAAGTAGAAAATATCCAAAAGCTAATGAAGTGCATGATTTTTGAAACTCAAGAGGACCTGGATCAAATAAGTAACGTAAGATACACTTGCATCTTGTCTGGTACAACTACAAACACCAGACAAAGGTCTGGGGGTACAGCTCAACAGTAGAGTGCTTGCCTAGTACATGCAAGCCTGGGTTCCATATCCAGTACCACAAACAAAACAAAGCAACAGCAATTAAATACCCATAACACAAAGACATGTCTTTAAATTTTACACTTAAGAAGATCAGGTAACTGAAAATGGAGGAGAATCAGATGAATATCAGATTTCTCATCATTTATACTAGAAAACAATATAGATAATAATGAAACCATCTTCAAAGTCAAGTGATAAAACAACTTGGAATACAGAATGGTTACACACCTAGGTAACGTTTCATTCATGTGTGAGGGCTAAACAAAAATAATTTTAAGTAATACAAGACTTACAAAACGTACTAAGAAATTGTGTTACACTTGATCTTAGCCAAAAGGCAGAGAAGCAATAAGATATTCTATTAAATAGTTACTCAAACAGTGGTGTTGTGTCTGTCTCTCAAAAGCAAGGTCGTGAGATTGATCCCTGGTACAAAAAAAAAAAAAGTTACTCAAAGAGATGGACAAACATGGTTAAGAAAAATGCTATAAGAAATGGGATATAAGAAACAGTGGCAAACAAAGACATTATTTTGATAAAAATTCATAAATTGAAATCCCATATAATTTCAACCCAGAAAATTATGGAAAGTGAGGGGAAAAAAAAGCTTGTGAAATTGCTTCAAGGTTTATATCCTACATGAGGAGGATATGGACATGGAAAATTCTAGATAGTAACAGAAAAAAAATTGTATTTAAATAAACTTGTCAATATTTTAAAAACAATTATTCAAAAATAAAATAAATGCACATGCTAACTCAGTAGCAAAATTTGAGGGGGGAGATCAATTAATTCAACATAAAGAAGGACAAAAAATCCCCAGAAAGCGTGATAAATAGAAAACAATATTCAACTTCCTAAATCCATCCAAATGTGACTATCATGTAAGTAATCATCTAAATGTGAGCAGATTTGCTAAAAACAACATAATATCCTGACCATATAATCTTTATGACTTGTTTCATCCACATGAAAATATGTTTCACCTACATTTTTGTTGATTGATTAAGTAAAATTTAGGCTAGCAATATTAATTGCTTTAAGGAATGCATTCTATTTGTTACCCTCATTTGTAGTCATTTCAATGTTTTGTAACATTTCACTATTACAAGCAATAATTCAATATACTCTCATGCATAGTCTCACCTGCATTGTAGTGCTCTTCTGGGTGGGTAATAGACAGTGGAATTGCAGGGTCTCAGAAGATGGGTGTCTCCAATTTTAGGAGAATGACTTAATTGTTCTCCAAAATGCTAAGTAATTGTTTAATTTATTTATGCAATTTCATGAAAAAAGGTACAAAAGTATACATAAATAGGACAAAATATACACACTTCAGAATAATTCATATTTAAAAGGAAAGAGAATGAAAAGGTGAAGGAAACTTTGGGATAGATACAATATTTTACTTCTTTAGAGGAATCAAAAACTAATGACAAATTTATCTGTAGATCTGGGTAGAGGACACAAGAGCTATTTTCTCGTCTTCATGTGACACATTTCATAATGGCTGTACAGTGGACATGAAAATTCTATATTCATTAATGTGGGTATGGGGGTATAATGGGAAACGTTTTACATTTGAACTGACTGTTGAGAATGAATAATTCATTATGTGCTGGAAAATGAAGAACGGCCAGTCATATGAAAGAGCAGAAGACATTTGGGAGAAGCAGCAGTGGTAAGAGATTGGCAGGAATTTAGGTGTGAGGAGCAGCTTTGGGCTGGATTATTAGGAGTCCTGAGATTCTGAACTGAGCTGCTGAATGTCCTTGACTCTGTCTTCTGGGGAGGGGGAAGCAGTAGAAGGCTTTTAAGCAAAATGATTTGGGTTTAAGAACAAAAGAAGCCATATAAAGGCTGAATTGAGGTAGAGAAATACTCTAAGCAGGAAGGTACTTTGGAACACATGAAAACCGAGGTTGTGATGGTCTGCAATAAAGGCTGGCAAAATGGACAGGACCTAGTGACAGGTAAGTATGAGGGGAGATCACCGCTGGAAGCTCGAGAAGCAGTTCTAGATTAGGAAGAATAGTGCCGTCAAAAGAAGAAATACAAAAGAGAAATGAAGCTTTGGTGTGTGGGAGAGGCAATGAGTTAGATTTGAGACAGTATGAGTTTGAAATGCATATACGATTTGGAGATGTTCAGTAAGTAATGAGAAAGAATTTTTATCAAATACTCAAGGCACTTACCTCACAATCATATCGTTACAACAACCATATCAAGTCGGAAGTAATTCATGCTGAAGTTAAATAATGTGAAGCTGGGTTCAAAACCAGGATTGCCTTACTTCACCAGAAAACAGATGGCAGTGTGTCTGAGTGCTTTCTAGGGCATGGTTAAACATCACCCTTTCATTTAATTCCCTAAGTGGCTTCTAGTCTACTGTCATGTCCATTTTATAGATTAAAAGGTTTAAGCCATAGGCTTATGAAGTGGTCTGTAGTTGCTTGGTGTATCCTTGTTGAAGCCACAGACTCTGAGTTAGATTTGGTTATCTGTAGTGTTACCCACCCCTTTCAGCCTCAGTAACTGCACTGACTATGGATTTGTTTTGAATGTTAAAGGGGTAATTCATGCACAGCACACAGAACAGTACTTAATGTATAACATTATGCCCAATGTAGCAACTTATTGTTTACTACTGAAGAAGGTCACACATTGATCTTATTATTCTGTGAACAAGGACATTGATATACCCAAGTCCACCCAGCCAGGGAGCAATGAAGCTCATAATGAAATTCATGTACCTGGTCCTTCAGTTCCATGGTTTCCTCTCCTTCCCTCCCTCCTCTCTGCCTCCCTCCCTCCCTCCCTTCTTTCCTTCTTTCCTTCCTTTCTTTCTCTCTCTTTTCTAAAGACTCAATTATAGGAAGTAAGCTTTGCACACATTAGAAAATTTTACCTCACGAATACTTGCTGTGAAATTGTGCTGGTGTTTGAGAGAAGAATGTACTTTTCATTTATCTGAAGAATCCAAGTGGGAGGAATAAATACACTCTATTCACTGGTACTGTGTATAATTTCAATACTTCTCTTGGATTTTCTTAAACCTCATTCTTTTTTTCTTTTAGTACTGGAGATTGAATCCAGGGCCTTTGCGCTAAGCTGCATACCAGCCCTTTTAATGTTTTTTTGAAAAAATTTTCAGACAGGGTCTTGCTAAATCACTGAGTTTTCTATGTTGGGGTTAAATCTGTGATCCTCCTGCCTCGGCCTCCCAGAGTGCTGGGTTTACACGTGTGCATCATTGTGCCCTGTGTAAACAGTGTCCTCGTGTCCTTGCTGTTCTGCCCGGTGTCTGTCCTGCAGCTGTTGAATGTCACGGTTCTGGGCCACTCTCGTCAGTGGCTGCTCTAGGTACCAACCATTGGGCCCACGTCGTGAAACCCGTGAAGTTGTACAGCCTCAAGGGAACACTTTGTTTTCAGGAGGAGAGAAGATCACTTTTGACACATAAGTCTGCGATTGGTTTATAATTTCCCCATGACATGGATGGCAGCTGGCAGTTAGTTGTCCCGAAGGAGGAGCAATGTGTCCCAACAGTGTTCTGAGTGCCATCTCCCCAAGAGGCACTAGGACCATGATTCCTCTTGCTCCCCTTCAGTGAAAGCTCTGCTCTGTATGTGAACTGGGACTGCTGCCCACCCAGAGCTCTCAGGATAACCTTGACTTTGTGTTTCTGACTATGAGAGTTGTCTTTCTTCTCCGTTTAGCTCAGCAATGCTCAACACTTTTCCCAGAGAAGATGCTAATTGTTAAATTAACTGTCACACATTTTCCTGTTCATTGATAAAAGGGGCAAAACTACTTCTTCCCCCACTAGATAACTATGGGAAATTGAAGAGAAAGTATTTCTCTAACTCTCTTGTTTACATCAAAAGGCTTAGATTACTAAAGATGCACTCAGCTGATACTATTTTTTCCCAGACTGAGTGGTACAGAAATTACCAAAAGTCTACACAAATATTATTTAGTTTCAGAATGTTTTAAAGTTTTTTCAATTCTCTGAATATGGTAGTTTCATAATTATGCAAAGAAAGACAACTCAGAGAGCATTAATATTTCTGTGCTCATCACTCAAACATGATTTTATTTAGAATTAGCCAGTTTAATTCATTGTTCCCCTGAATCCTGACATTGCCCTGATACTGTTCTGGGCTCCTTGGTTTCCTTCTCCTGCCTGTGTCCACATTTCTACCTTTACGTTGTCTTCATCTACCCTCATTCACTCTTGGGCTCTCTATCACATGTGGCTGAGCTGCCTTGGCCCACCCCTGCTAATTCATGACAACGGCACTTTGCAGCACAGTTGGAAATCCAAGCATCTTATGACATCCATATTTGAGGTTAGACATTTTCAAGAACTTGAATTTTAAGACCAATGGCAAATACACTAAGTATCTTGAAAACAATATAAATTGTTGTGGACTACAATTTGGACATTTCCTATATTCAAAAAATTCATTCAACAAATATTTGAGTATGAATGCAGCCCAAAAAAATGTGCAGAGAGGGGTGGGGCACAGTGAGGATCACTTTAGCCCGAATGGAGTGTGCAGTGGAAGAGAGAGATGATGAGAAGCACTTATGCTGTGGTCACAAGCCAGGTGCCAAGAGAGGGTGCAACAGGATCCCCACAGAGTCCAAGAGGGCTTCTGGGGGGCGCCCATGAGGACAGGGCCACAGAGCTGAGATCCGAAGGGTGCCTGAAGCTTATGGATCAGGCAGGTGGAGGAGGGAAGCAGTTCAGGGCAGGGCTTGGGGTGGAAGGGCGCACGGCCCATCCAGGACCTGAAGCCAAGTCTTGGGGGAGGGGTGCTCAGAGCTGGGTGGAGTCACAGTAAAAATATTTTTTGTTTGTTTTTTGGTGCTGAGGATGGAATGCAGGGTCTTGCAATGCTAAATATACCTCTACCATTGAGCTACACCCTAGCTCCACAGTAAAGATATTTTAAAAATTAGTGTACACATTCATCTTGGAGATGAATGGTACATATACATATCTCATCTTGGCCACCCTTATTCCCCCTCCCCCGTCTCCCCTCTCCTTTCTTCCCAGATCAACTTGCTCATCTCCACCGAGTCTACCTCCCTGTTCCTCCCATCTCTCCTTAATTTTGCTCTTTAAATTATTTATATTTTGGGTCTGTCATATTAGAGAAACTATGAAACATTTAACAATATGTCTGATGTATTTTATTACTAATTATGGTTTCAAAATCCATCCATTTTCCTACAAATGCCTCAAATTTATTCTTCTTTATGGCTGATGAATACATATATGCATATATATCACATTTTCTTTATCCATTCATCTGTTGACGGGCATATAGATTACTTCCATAATTTAGCTGTTCTGAGTTGCACTGGTATAAACAGGGGCATGCATATAACACTGTGATATGATGACTTTAACTCTTTTGGGAAGATGGCAGAAGAGGTATATGTGAGTCAAGTGGAATTTCTATTTTTTAACTTCATGTTAGGAATGAAAAGAAATCTGTACCTGGGCCTCCTTATCTCCCAACTTTGGGGCCTTGGTTACCAGATGAAAGAACATCTTTGGGGTGTGTCCTTCCTGGGCCACTTGGTCCTGTCCCTTAGGAGCCCTGAGGAAGGACAGGGAAACTCATCAGAATAGACAGCTCTGTGTCCTGAGCTTTCGAGCATGCTGTACACTCAGCGCTCATGTCCTCCTATACACTCTGGTCCCTGAAGTTTGGTTCTAAATAAGCAAGCTACTTAGTCTCTCCCAGTTCAGTGGCCAACTCAGATCCTGAGCTGGAGTCTCCCAGGAGGTCAGTCTTGCTGTGGATCAACTTTTTGTTTTAATTTTTATTGTATTTATTTAAGGTATATACATATGATGTTCAAATATATTTTGCAGAGTGAAGCAGTACTGTAGTCCAGCAAATACACATATCTATTAGATCACATATTTACCTATTTTTTTGTGGTAAGGGGCCCTAAAATGTACTTTCTTAGCACATTTTCAGTAAAATATAGTATTATAATTATAGTCTGGAATAATAGCAATCATGAATCCTCCAAATCTCCTGCAAGCCATTTTTTTTGTAAAGAAAAAGTAATTTTCATTTATTGGAGACAAAAATAAGAAACATGAATAGAAAGTGTTTTTAAAATTAATTATTAACTCTCTGGCCAAAGGTCAATATCCAGAATACATTAGGAAGTCAAAAAACTTAATAACAAAAAACAAGTAATCCAGTTAAAAATAGGCAAAGGATATAAATGGACATATCTAAAAGATGATCTACCGCCTTTTTAATTGAATGACCTTTTGTTGAATGTCATATATGTCCTTAGCTATGTAAAAATGTGGACTAAAAATTATACTAGTACTAAAGAGATAAAGGATAAATACTAGTCCTAAAGAGATAGGAAGAGATAAAACTAAAAACTTCCTCAGACAACACATAGGAGGAAATGGTTGGGACTAGGAATTAGGCAAAGATTTCTTGAACAGGAAACAAACAACAAATAACTACAAATCAAACTTCATCAACAGCAATAAAACTTTTGCACTTCGAAGATACCATTAAGAAAATGAAAAGGCAAGCCCGAGACTGGGAGAAAATATTGGAAAATATGTCTGCCAAAGGATTTATTTTGAAAACACTTACAAAAAGCCCTTCCACAACTTGGTAAGAATAGGAACAACCTAGGGAAGAGTAGGCAACAGATTTGAGCAAAGATTTCACCAAAGATGTGATGCTTTGCTTCCCTAGTCATCAAGGAGCTGAAAATTGGGTGTACAAAGAGGTATCACTGCACACCCACTAAAATGGCTTAAATGAAAAAAAAAGTTGATAATACTAATTGTGGGCAAGGATCAAGAGCATCAGAACTCTTATAAACTGCTGATAGGAATGGAAGATGGCATAATCACTTTGGAGAATGATTTTATAGTTTATTACAAAGCTAAATGCACACCTGTCATTTGACCCAGTCAATAAGCATTTTAAATGATGTATGATTCCACTTACCTAAAATTCTGGAAAATGCAGGCTATTCTGGATGTATAGGGAAAGAAAAGAGATCAATCATTTTCTGTGCATGGAGTAGAGAGAGGCATGGGTTGCAGAGAGGCACAAGGAAACTTGTGAGGGTGAAGGCAACGTTAGCTGATTATGGCCATGGTTTCCTATGTATGAAATGCCTTGCGTTATATACTTGCAGTATGTGCAATGTGTTGTATGCTAGTTCTACTTAAAGAAAGCTATGCAACTTTCACCTTCAAGAGCATTAGGTTCAGCTGGATGTGATTAGGCCTAGCTTTGTCCACCTGACTTGCGGCGGAGTGGGGGGGGGGGTCTACTTCATTAGAATTGGTTTTGTCTCTGGAGGAACCTCTAATTTAGGATGTTCTGAACTGACTCTTCTGTTCCTGGTACCGTTCTGAGGGACTAAATGGTAAGTAAGAGACTGCTCACCTCATGTTCTAGTACTGGGGAGGAGCTAATCCTGTAAGGACAAAATCCTTACAAGGAGCAGTAAGAGAGAGAGCTCACCAAAATGTCTGTAATTTAAGCAGTTAATCTATATTCCAACATAGGGTGTCAGGTTTTTTGCAAGTGTTTAATGTTCACAGTGACTTTGGGATTCTTGTCCCTGTTTTATACAAAGGAAACTGAGTCAGAGGAGATAAGCCATTTGCTTTTCAGATGTCACTCAAATGGGGCTTAATGTGATTGCTTCTCTGAGGCCTGTAATGACCTCTGATATCAGCCCATCCACTTTCTCTTGCACTGAACTTCATCTTGATACGGAAAAGTTTTAGATAACTTCATAGATTGAATATTAAAGTAGTTGTAGAAGCAAAATAAGTAATGTGTTCTTTTAAGATTTGCTTTTCCTGTAACTCCTTGTTTAAGGTGAGGATTACCTGACTCTTTAACCAGTAACTTCATTCACCTAACAAAGTTATCGTGGCAGGGAGGGTGAATTTACCATCTATATGGCCTGTCTTGTGTCTGTGACTTGTAAATGGGAACTGGAATTGTATTTACACATCAAAGACCACTAGGGATGAGATAATGGCTAAAAAGGATATAAAAAGGGAAATGCTGAACAAAGGGGGTGCGGATACGGACCAGACTGGTTTCTGCCATTCCCATCCCCTCGCGAGAAGAAATTTTATTATTTTATCCGAATTCTGTGTCTCTGTGTATTTCTTTCCGAGATTTCTGCAACATTCCGTTAAAGATCCTTGAAGCAGTACTAGTCTGTGTTGAAGGCTGTGGTCAGCCCACTCTTTGAGGAAGAGAAAACTTCATAGACTTTCATTCTCCAGGAAGATTAAATGTTGTAGGATGAGAGTTCACTGTTGTTCATTTATTTAGTTTCTAACCTGATACACTGTAAATACACTGTTCGGGGGATAAAGTTTAATTAGCTTTCACAAGGGCATGGAATAATGTAACCACCCATGCAGTCAAAATATAAAAGTTTCCTTGCTCCCACCGTTCCTGGGGTCTCCTTTTGCTCAGCCACCTTTGCCTCATCCAAAACCCCCAGCAGTCACCACCCTCTTCTGCATTTCTGTAACCTTAGACTTTCCAAAAATCTTCTGAATGGAGCAATACAGGATGTAGTTTTTGAATATGGCTTCTTTCATTCAAGTGACTGCACTTGACAACAATCTATCAGCTTTTTCCTCTCTGTTGAATTGTATTCTACAGTGTGGGCGATCCCACTTCACTTCTCCCCAGTTGAAACAGATGTGCATGGGTTCTGAATTTTGGTGATTATAAGTAAAGCTGCTATAAACATGGGCATAGAGAATTTTGTGTGATTGTACATTTTCATTTTACTTGGAGAAAATATATAAGGAGGTAGTCTCCCAAATCTCTCAAACACTGTTGATTATTTTTGTAGCTTTTTTTCTCTGTTTTATTTCTATTGATCTGTCTTCAAATTTATTCATTTCTCTGTCATCTCCTTTATGCAACTGGGCCCCATCCAATGAGTTTTTTATATCAAATTTTTATTTTGTAGTTTGAAAATTTCTATTGCTACACAAAGTTTCTTTTTCCTCAAGCTCTTCAATTGTTTTATTCATCTAAAGATTGTTCACTTACCCCATAGAGATGGTTATAATCTCTAATTTACTGTCTTTATCTAATAATTTTGACATCTGGGAACCTGCTGGGAATTCATGAGATTTTCCTGGTTTTTTGGACACAGAATAATTTTAGATTGCTTTTTGGCATTTAGATACCTTACTGAGAAATTATGGTACTTTAAAAACCTTGAGATAATTGATTTTTCGTTTTGGCAGATAGTCCACCTGCTTCAGCTGGTACCACAGATTCTGTCTTTCCTGCTGTGGGTTTTGGTTCAAGCCTCAGTTTGCTTTGCAGGGTGTTCTCATTGATCCTGGGTTTGGGCAGGTTCACACTTCCCTCTGAGGTTGGTCTGGAACCTGGGTGGAGGTTTGAACGATTATTTCATTTTTAAAGCTTTTGCTATGCATCTGGGGATCTAGTCAGTGTAAGCAGCTTAGAGAACCCTGGGACATCTTTTGGTTCATGCTCAGAAATCAGGGATCTTTTCCAGCCCTCTCCTGCCCTGGGTTTCTCTGTACTCTTGGCCTTCCAGCCAGCCCTTTCCCAAGTTCCTACAGACAGAAAGTCAGGTACTTTCAGAGATTTTGTCTGTAGTCCTACTGTGCAGGGCAACATGGAGAGAGAAAAGACAAAGAGAAATGAAGATTTTCCTTGAACTCTTTGAACCACAGGCCCATCTTTCCATTTCCTCTGTCCAGAGAAAGGGGATTTCTACTTGGGTTTCAGGTGTTTGTCCTTACAGGGTCACTGAAGTAGTGCAGCTCTGGGTTGGGTGTTAGCCCAGGGATAGTACCTAGAAAGGAGGAAGAGAGATAGATAGAGAGAGATAACCCAACTGCTGTCACCTGGATTCAGAAATGCCTGAAAGGTTTGGATAGATGCTGTGTTTTTTTGCTCCCAAAGAATCTTAGAATCATACAACAGATCCTGTCAATAGTGGCTAAATTTTAAAAGGAAAGAAAGAGTATTTTCTGTGTGTCAAAATTAGGGTGGCACAGTAAATATCTATGAACAACACAGCAAAGTGCACAGGGTGGGACTGGGACATACATAAGTGAAACATCTTGTAGAATCTTTTATCAAGAACTTGTGAGATTATTTTCAAGCATTTGAAACCCCCAGCATCAGAACTCTGCTTTCAGAAACAAAGATTTTTTCCCTCTGCATTTGTGTTGATCTATTTTCTGTTTCTAAAACAAAGTATACCAAACTGGGTACTCTTTAAAGTAAATAAACTTACTTCCTGTAGATCTGGAAGCTGAGCTGACCATGTCACAGAGGATGCATCTGTTAAGATCCTTCTTGTTGATGGGGATTCTCTAGAAACCCGAGGCGGCACAGGGCATGGCAAGAGGGGCAAATAACAGCAGAGAAAGCCAAAGTGGCAGCCCCACTATCAGGATAACCTATTAATCCATTCATCTGTTAACCCAGTAATCCCTCAAGAATCCATCAGCCCTTAAAGGTTCACTTGGTCTCATTTCTTAATACCTCTAGCAAGGGTTTCATTTCAACATTAATTTTGGTGGGGACCTTCAAGCCCTAGCAGCATGCAAGGAGTCAGCCACACACAGGGGTCTGGGCCCTGCTGGTGTCCAGCTGCACCAAATGGAGAAGCATGTGGAACCCTGGTCTTGTTTACCATCTCTGAGGGGTTTGTGGCATCGGGAATTTCAAGCTTCACTGCAGGACAGAGCAAGAGGAGGAAGACATGGAAATGAAGACCAGAAGGAGGAAGGAAGAAAAGCCACTGAGCCAAAATAAAAAGTCAGACATAAATTTTTTACTGGTAGTTTTCAGATCCAACATTCTCTGTGAATAGTAGGACAGGAAGTTGAATGTTAAGTGATGTGCTGAAATGTGTTTGGATAGCACATCCAGATGTTCCAGAGTACGAAATTATCAACCTCAATTATCTGGATAATTGAGTTTCCACAGTTCTCCTCCATTTTTTGGTGAAAAAACTGCAGAGTTCAGTTTGTGTTTGTATTGTCTTGTCATCACAATTAACAGTATTAAACAATATTCATTTAGCAAGTAAAACATCCATTTGACGCTTTCCTTCTCTAAAGAGTTTTGGAAGTCACACTTGACAGACAAGATGTGGATAGTTGGAGAAGACACACACACTCAATTGTACAATAAACACTAAATTCATAGAGAGCATGGATGAAGTATTTAAATTGCATTCAGGCCAAGGGGAATTTCAGATTAGGTTATAGGAGCTGTAGGTTTAGACAGGTTATAATTAAGACACTTTGCATCTTCCCCACAAGCTGGGGAGGGCAGCCAGAGGAAATGGCTCTCAGGGCCTTGCTGAAGGACCTGGAGTTTAGAGGATGTTGGAATTTCTGGTGAGGGAACTTTTCTGTACAGGAGCAATGCAAGCAGTTTGAGAGCAACACGGTGGTTCTGGGGGTGAGAGTTTCTTGTGGCTCCTATACTTGGGTCATTGTAGGGAACAGGGGAAGGGGATGTTACCAGAACCTGTGCAGTAAGTCCTAGTCTCCTGCGAGCCATGGCAGTACACGGAGAATTACAGGAAAGGTAGACAAATGAGACTGAGAAGAAGCTGAGCTTTGGGTCTGATCACTGCTGCTCTGCGCTGCAAAGACAAAAGCCCCCAGCTTACCGCACCTTTTATTCAGTAAATGGGGAAACAGATATAACAAATGACTTGCAGAGAGTTCAGTACATCCGTGTAAACAAGATGTAACAATCCAAGAACGATGAGGAACTGAGTAGATGAAGATCTTATTCCTCCCAGGATGTCTTCAGCTGGTGTAATCTTGTCCTGGAGAATCACAGCATCACCGGATCATTGAGATCTCAGTTTTGACCGGAGGCCAAAATGGAATTATGTCTCGGAATTCCATAGCTGGGCTGTAGGCAGGGGAACTAGGCTAACCAAATGATTTTTCCTAAAATTATGTAGCATTGCTCCCGACAGGTCATGACTTTTTTTTTGATAAACTGATGTAAAATACCTTACTATCTTTTCTTCAAAGAACACATCTATGCAAGCACACACACGCCCCATTGTATTTCTAATTTGGGAGTTCATCAGCTGGATTGTGACATTGCGAAGGCAGAACCTCTTCTTGATTGACATATTGTATCTAGCACACAGTAGACACTCAGTGAATGTCTATTAAATGTGGTGAATTCAATAAAAAGATATCTATTGAATAGCTACTATGTGTCAGGAACAGATTTGGGTGCTAGAGACATATTACTAAGCCAAACACTAATATGTCCTTGTCTCCATGAAGCTTGGGGAAAACCAGACAGCAAACAAGATTGATGAGTCAAAGCTGTAATATTTTAGGTGGTGAGAAGTACTAAGGAAGAATGTCAAATGGAAAGGAAGTATAAAACTTTAGGTGGGGTAGGGGAGCATCGTTAACTACTGTTAGCTAACCACTATGGCCTGAATGTTTGTGTTTACCCCAAACTCGAAGGTAGAAACATAGTCTCCAAAGTGGTGGGATTAAGAGGTGGCACTCTGATAGTTGATTAGCTCATGGTAGGTGCTGCCCTTATGAGTAGGATTAGGATCCTTATAAAAGAGGCCCAAAGGAGTTTGTTCACTCCTTCTGCCCTATGAAGATGTAGCTATAAATTAGGATCTATGAAGCAGACACTGGATCTCCTGCCACATTGATTTTGGACGTCTCAGCCTTCAGAACTTGAGGAATACATTTCTATTATTGACAAATTACCCAGTTGAAGGTATTTTGTTGTAGCTTCCTAAATGGACTAATATAGGTGGTATAACCAGAAGAAATTCCCCTGAGAAGGTGGTATGGAAGGACAGACCTGAAGGAAGTGAGAACAGCCACTAGCTATGGCAGAACTGGATGGATGCGTGGAAGCGAACTGAAGACGGCTGCAGCAACCTTTGATGGGCTCTGAAGCAGAGGCCAGATAGTTCCAGAGAAGGTGACTAGTGCTTCAGAGTAGAAGGAAGCTCTGTGTGTCGTGTGACATGCAGAACCAACCTTGAAGCATCCTGGTTCCTGAAAATGAGCTTAACTTTAGAAGGAATACCCTTGGACTTAACTGGGGACATTGGATATGTTTAGGATGCCTTGGGATGGCCTCAGAGGGTTGTGGAAGGCCTGGAAAGAGAAGCAAGAGTCACACCGAAAGGAGAGGTGATGCAAATTGAGAAGTGAGAAGCAGCATGTGCTTTAGTGATTCATCTAAACAATCTCTCTTCCTTAGCTGTCTGCCTGAGCATTATGTCAGAGTTCCTGAACTGTTCTGTACCCACAGTGAGCCGAGGGGACGGAACATGAACATCAGTGAAACATGTGCAGTTTCATGGTGTGTGTAAATAGATTGGTAGAACAGCATGAACTACTGGGTAATCACTTCAGATGACATTTTTAGAAAGGTAGAATGAGTTCCACTTAAGTATGTCTTTCCTTGTGCTTGTGGAACTGAATCATTTGGGTATATATTCTAAACATATTTGATAAGTACATATGAAAAGTAGAACTTGAAAACAGAATTTCAATATCTGAATGTTTTCTTGTATGACTTGTAAATCTTTGCCTATCAGAAATAGTGTGTAAATGTATATTCTTACTAGTATATTTTTGCATTAAAAAATAAATACATTCACTGGGGAGAATTGGTGCATCTGTGTATCACATCTTGATCCTTTTTACTTTCCATTCCCCTCCCTGCCCTCTTGTTTGCCCATCCCCAGATTCCTTTCCCATTTACACAGAGTCTTATCTCCCTGATTCCCATCATGTAGCTTTTATTTGGACCTTTAATTATACTGTGAATTTCTCACACAAGAAAGTATGTGATACTTAATCTGTATCTGATTTATTTCTCTTAGCATTATGGTCTCAAGGTGCATCCATTTTCCTACAAATGACTCAAATTTATTCTTCTTTACGGCTCAGTAGTACACCATTGTATACCATTCCACATTTTCTTGATCCATTCTTCTGTTAATGGACATGTAGACCATTTCCAAGATTTAGATATTATAAGTTGTAATGCTATAAACATGGGCATGCCTGCATCATTGTAATATAATGTCTTTAGCTGTTTCAGGAAGATACCCAGAAGAGATATAGCTGGGTCAAACGGAATGTCTATTTTCAATTTTTTGAGGAATCTCCATGCAATTTCCATAGTAGTTGTACTAATTTATATTCCTGCCAACAATGTAGAAGTGTACATTTTCCCTCACAACCTCATCACCATTTGTTGTTTTTTTGTTCTTGATGATGGTCATTCTTTCTGGAGTAAGATGAAATCTCATTGTTTTGATTTGCATTTCTCTAGTGGCTAAAAATGCTGAAAAAATTTTCAGGTACTTAATGGCCATTTCTTTCTTTTTTAATTTTAGACAGGGTCTCACTATGTGTAGTTCAGGTTGGTCTTGAACTTACTATGGAGCCCAGGCTGGCCTTGAACTCACGGTGATCCTCCTGTCTCAGCCTCCTGAGTGCTGGGACTATAGACATGTGCCATCACATCTAGCACATTGCATTTGTACTTCTTCTTTTGAGAAATGTCTGTTCAATTCTCCATTATTTTGATTGGATCTTTTAGTTTTGGAGGTCTAATTTTTTTGAGTTCTTTATGTATTCTAGATATTAATCCTCTGTCCAAAAAGTAGTTGGCAAAATTTTTTCCTATTCTGTGGGTTAGCAGTTTATTTCCTCTGCTATGTGGAAGCTTCAATTTGATATAATCACATTTGTTGATTTTTAGTGCTATTTATGTTCAACTGGAGTTTTGTTTTGAAAGTCCTTGCAGGTGCCTATATCTTCAGCCCAGTACCATGCTGGGTTTTTTTTTTTTTTTTCCATGCTGTTTCTATCACTGTACCATTGTAATATAAATTGACATCCAGGATTGTGATTCCTCTTGCTTTGATCTTGTTGCTCAGGATTGCTTTGGTTACTCTAGGTGTCTTCTTGTTCCATATAAATTTTAGATTGTTTTTTCTATTTCTGTGAAGAATGCTGTTGGTCTTTTGATTGGAACGACATAAAATCTACATACAATAATAACTTGTTTGGGAACAAAATGCAGCTATCTTCCCCCAAATCCTAAAACAAATTAACTTTGTAAACTGAGGTACCAGTTGAATTTATGTATTAGTTCTAAGAGAGGTATTTTGTTGAATTTATGTATTAATTCTAAGAAGTATCAGTTTTGGATGTATGGCCATTTTGACAATATTGGTTTTGCCTATCTAGGAAAATGGGATGACTTCATTTCTTAATATCTTCTTTAATCTTTTTTTTTCAGAGTACTATAGTTTTATTATAGAAGTCTTTTACTTCCTTTGTTAGATTAACTTCTAAGTATTTAATTTTTTTGAAGCTACTCTAAATGGAGTTTTTTTTCCTGTTTTCTTTCTTGGTGGGTTCATTATTGGTAAAACATTGATTTTTGTGTATTGGTTTTGTATCCTGCTCCTTTGTTGAATTTATGTATTAGTTGTAAGAATATTTTGGTTTACCATTGTGGGTTTTCCATGTAAAAGATTAAGCCATTTGTAAATAAGAATAACTTTACTTTATTATCAGTGTCCCTTTTATTCCTTTCTTTATTATCTTTATTATCAGTACTTTATTATCAGTATCCCTTCTATTTCTTTCTCTTGTCTGATTGTTCTGGCTGAAGTTTTGAGTATTATTTTATAACAGGTGTGGAATAAGTGGACCCTCTTATTCCTGATTTTAGAGAAAATGTTTCCAATTTTTCCCAATTTAATATGATGTTGGCAGTGGATTTTCCATTTATGGCTTATATTAGTTTGCAGTAAGATTCTTCTTTACCTATTTTTTCAGCTTTTAAAAAAATCATGAGTGAATGTTGGATTTTGTCAAAGGCTTTTTCTGCTTCCATTGAGATGATTATGTGGTTTATGTCCTTGCTTCTGTG
The DNA here is from genome assembly GCF_053883595.1 of Heterocephalus glaber. Taxonomy (NCBI): domain Eukaryota; kingdom Metazoa; phylum Chordata; class Mammalia; order Rodentia; family Bathyergidae; genus Heterocephalus; species Heterocephalus glaber. Next base: position 3,842,743 of record NW_028258432.1, read on the forward strand.
TAGGCGATGCATTATGTTTATTGATTTACATATGTTGAATCATCCTAGCATCCTTGAAATGAAGCTAACTTTTACATGATGTGTTGCATTGTTTGCCAGTATCTTGTTGAGGATTTTGTTCACCAGGGAGATTAGCCTATAGTTTTATTTAAGTCCTTATCTGATTTTGTTATCAGAGTACCGCTAATTTTCAGGAATGATTTTGGTAGCACTGCTTTCCTTTAACTTCACAGAAGAGTTTGAGGAGTATTGGTGTTAGGTCTTTTGTGAAGTCATGATAGAACTCTGTGATGAATCTATCAGGTCCTGGGCTTTTCTTAGTTGGTAGGATTTTATTACTACTCTATTTCATTGCTTGCTGTTGGTCTTTGTGGGGACCTAAGGCACCCCCTTTTTAGAGGGTAGAGAAAAAAGCAGCCTTTCCGTGGCTATGAGCAGCAAGCAGCTTTTCGAGCAGTTTTGTAGTTTGAAGTTCACAGGTTGTAGTTTAACACCTTTCTCTGGGCAGGCAACACTGTCCCTCCTGGAGCAGGTTGCCATGCCTACCCAAATTTCCCTATTAGCTCACATACCCAAATCCTTAGCAATAAGTCCAATAAGTCCAATATCAATCAAATGTGGACCCTCAGGGAGGTGGAGATGGAGCCCCTTCCCCCCAAAACAGGACCTCAGCCCCAGATTTGGCAGCGACCCAGCTCTAGCCTCTGCTTCCCCTTTCAATACCTGCAATAAAGTTACTTCTGCTTTGCGCTGGTCTGCTGGCTCCTCTTCCTCTTTCTGCATCGAAGAGAGAGACAGGCCCAGTGAGGGTGAGTCTGGGGACCCCTAGAACTCAGACCCATCAGACATAACAGTTTATTTAAGGATTTTGTCTTCTTGGTTCAACTTTGGTAATTCATATGTGTCTAGGAATTTCTCCATTTCTTCCAGGAAAATATAAGTTTTTAAAACACAGTGGTACCTCAGTTCATGAACAATTTAGTTCGCAAACAAAAGTGTTTAGCAAAATTTTCTTTTTCTTTGCAAATCCTGCATTGTGTGTCAAACATGACTATGGCCATCTTTCTTGCATAAACACAGACATGGGCATCTTTTCCAAAACTGTGGAACAAATTAAGTTCATGAATCAAGGTACCATTGTAATTTCTTATAATTGTCTTCATTTTGGTGGTGTCTATTGTGATTTCACCTTTTGTGAAGGTGTATTCTGAAGAACATTACACAGTATTTGTGATCTGTACCTTTCAAGATCTTTGACCAAGACCTGATATTCTGGATTGAATTCAAGTAAGCTTGAATTTGATATGAGTTTTACTGAGAAAGTATAAGTAAAAGTGTAGTAGTACCAAATTTTTAAAGACTAGATGAAGGTTTGGCTGTCTTTTCTAGATGGAGATTTCTATGACCTAGTCTACTAAGCATTTATTTCAGAAATATTTATTGTTTACCTATAGTGTACAGATATCTGTTTGGATACTAATGTGCATGGAAGTTAATTACATGACTTTAAATATATTTCTGTGTCATTCCTGTTTCCTGTACGTATCCTGACCTTACTGAATGAACAGTGGTGTGATCATTTTATTCTCATTCAATAATTCAGAGGTTTTCAAACTTCCTTGGTTCAAAGCATCCTTACTGTCTCAGTAATTTGTTTCATCACAGATCATTCAGACAAAAGGAGTATTTAACACTTTTGTTTGTTAAGTAGTTAGGTCTGAACTTACTAAGTATTTATGTCCTAAAACTTAGAAGTTATTTTAAGAAGTACTGATAGATAGTTAATTGGGCATATGTACCTGCTGAGCCTTGGAATCATGCATGCCAATTTATAATCTGTATCGATGTTCACATGGTACTGTCCATGTAAAAATCACAAAAACTAATATATAACATTGCTAAAATATGATGTTATTGAAAGAAATGTATTGTGCTATAATACTGAGTCTCAGAACTGATTTAAGTTTGTTGTTTGTGCAGTATCCAATCAGATCTGTACCACTGCTGTGCTATCCTTGTGTTTAAAATGCTCCACGAAGTCTCTGCTTGCAACCCTTTGGGGTGTGCAGTTTGGGAATGAATTTCTTTTGGTTGCATTAACTGAATACTTTTTATGTACCAGTCAGTGGAACAACTTCTAAACCAATAACAATGCTGCCATAGTCTGTTTTCTGTTGTTATAATTGATAACCACAGACTGGGAAATTTATAAAGAAATTTCTTATAGTTCTAGAGGCTGGGAAGCCCAAGGTCTAGGGGCCGCATTTTGTGAGCTGTTTTGCTGGTGCAGACTCTGGTGCAAAGGCCACCGAAAGTGGTGTTGGTCATCACGTGGGAAGAAAGAAAAATTGTGCAGAGAGCTGGATTTTATAACAAAGCCACTACCTTGATAACATATTCCTGGATTAATTCATGAGTAGATTAGTTCAATAATGTGCACAGTGCCTTTGTTACCCAATCTCCAAATACCACTAACATATGACTTTGGGGATTAGACAGCTAACACAGGAATACTGGGAGAGAAACAATCAAACCATAGCAAATATCAAAAGGATACTTCTGGCTAAGGAAACTGTTTCTGAGGTGGTGCTAAGAAGTCTAACTACCTTCCTCCTGGACTGGTCAATAGAACACTGTGATGGTGGAAATGTCTTATGTGTGTGCTGTCCTGTAAGACAACCAGTAGCCCCATGTGGCTACTGAGCAGTTGAAATATAGCTATTGAGATCAAGAAAATAAAGGTTTAATTTTATTTACTTTTAATTAATTTAAATTTGAAAAGCCACTCATAGCTAGTGGCTAAGATATTGGACAGTGCAGTAATACTTTCTCAGGCTCTAAAAAGTTTCTTGGTGTGATATAAATAAATATTCTCTACTATAGATATTTTATTTATATTAGGAATCATATAAAGCTATTACGGGGGGACAATCCTACCATTATTCACTATCAGTACTCAGAATGCCTGCTAACCCTTCCTACTCAGACCCTGTATCTTTGGTCCCATGCCTTAACAGCTCCTTTTTTAAAGTTGAAAACCACCACGAAACCTGGTAGCTTAAAGTAACATAGCTTTACTGTTTCTCATGCTTGTAAGAACTCCCTGGGCTCAGCTGTGCTGTTCTTCTGCTGGTGTTCTTGGAACAGGCATAGAGTTCTGCTGGGAGCTCTCTTGGCCTCCCATTCCTTGAGATTCTCCAATGACCTCTCACCCAGGGCTTCAGAAGTCCAGACAGTTTTTTTACCCAGTAGTTAAATTCTAAGTGCACAGAAGCAGAAGCCTCCAGATCTTATAACTTAGACCCAGAACTGTTATAGTCCTCTATGCCACATTCCCTTGGTGAAAAACATTGAGGTTTAGCCCAGGTTCAAGGGAACAGAAAATAGATTCTATATCAGGATGGGAAAGCAACCAAGAATTGTAATCAGCTTCAACCCATCGCATTGGCTAAGTCAGTTTTATTTTACTTGTTTATTTTCTTTATCTTCATTGACTTTTGGAGGCTTGATACTTTCTGTTGTCAGAGGGATGAATTGAATGTTAATTTAAAGGTGAATAAGACATTATATTTGTACAAATCCTCTGACAGAGAAAAGAAAAAGGCAGCCCGTTTCTGAACAATGATTATCATGATGAGTAATCAGAACTTGACATTTTTGATTGTAGTTAAGTTACATTCTGATTGTGCACTTCTACCCAAAGTCTCATGTGGGCCTAAGGGTTCTTTCCTAATATAAGACAATGTCATAACACATAAATAAAAAGTACTGTTCCATTTCAAATAACAGAAAACCTAAAGAGTGATTCAATAAAATGAATGCTTTTCTCACAAAATAAAAACAGATAAGGTATCATATAAGTTTTTGAGGAAATCACATAGCTGTCATCTGAGGAGAAAGCTTATTCAAAAGTTTCAGGAGTGTGTTCTCTACTTCTTATCCCAACTGTTGTCTCTGTTTTCAAGGGCAGAAGTTTTGTGACCATCTCTCAGTCATGAGACAATTCTAATAACAAATACATTTCTTCTCAGCACAATTTGTCTAACGTTCCAGTAACTATGATTTTGGCCTCAGAAACTGTATGTACCCTAATTTCACACAAAGTTTTTGTCATGTGAGTCAATTTTAAATGTCCGGAAATTGGTTCAATTTTCCCTAATATCTTTGTGCAATCTGGCTTCATCCTTTCTAAAAATGCTCTTTCATTTTGATTACTTTTAAGCTGTGGGTGTGTGTGTGTGTGTGTGTGTGTGTGTGTGTGTGTGTGTGTTACTGGGGACTTAACAAAGAGCCTTTCCACTAAGCTACATCCCCAGCACGTTTTCTTTATTTTTACATTTTGAGACGGGGTCTTGCTAAGTCCCTACATTGCTCAGACAGGACTTGATTTTGGGATCTTCCTGCCTCGGTGTCTTAGAGTGCTAAGACTACAGGCATGTACTGGATGCCTTTAGGGTTTGACATGTTATATTACCATGTAGACTTTCCTTACATGCAACCCCTTCTACCCCACAAATCTGAACTAAATCTTCCAAGCTCACCTCTAAGTCTTCACTGACAGCATCAGTCCATACTGATCTGTTCTCTAATACCTATTTTACCCTGTGCTATCCTGCCTGTATGGAATCAGTACTGAGTCAACACTTCTAGAATCATGTTTAAAAATTGTAAGGAGTTCTAGAACATTCTTTTTGGAATGATGCTCATTTTTCTATTGGTAATAAAGACAGGTACTAGTACTCTCTAAGTACCAGGGATTTTCTATTTCTTATAAAATATAATAATCTATGAAGTAAACATTACTTCATAATCCCACTCCTTCTTATATGCAGACAGTGAGGCAAATAAAGATTTTAAAGTCTTTATTATCCCAGTGACATAGCAAAGATGGAAGTGGGTGTTCTGAATACCAAATTCTTGCTCTTTCCTTGACTCCACATTCCCTCCTTTTAGATATGGAGATTTGTTAATATGTTCCTCAAAATAGAACAAGATTGAGAATTATCTGTCTTTTCCTTTTAATCCTTGAGCAAATCCTCTGCACTCTGAATCGAAAGTAAACACATTTATTCCCCTGTCAATCTTTTGTCTTTGTTATTTTAAGAACTTTTTCTTATTGTCTCAGAATCCTTCATAAACTACTCCTTTATTTCATGTTTGGTATACCTGTTTTCTTGTTGAAATTGGCATTTGGATTTTGTGGGTTTTCCTGTATATTCTTTGGATATTTGTTTCTCCCTTTACAAAACCATTTTCCTTTTTTGCAATTGAAATCTTTTAATGAATATATTATATCCCTGTCAACATCTCTTTTTCATGCTTTGGGAAATCTAATAAAAATTTTAATATTAAGTATGTTTTAAAATAAGTATATTAATGCACATAAAATTATATTAAAAAGTAGTAAGGGAATCAGGTTTGAGTGGTGTCTATCTGAAACTGGTTGGCAACTTTTGCTTGCTTTTCTTACCACATTGAATTGTAAACCAGTTGACAAGTTTTGTTGAGCTATGTGTCCTTGTGTTGACTCATGTTTCTGGTCCTGTTATATAAATGCTCCTAATTTCTATTCTACCTTCTAGTATACCGTTAAGTGGTAAAGGAGAAAGTTAAAGGAATGTCATCCAGGTTGTGCATTTGTTATCCAGAATGCTTGGGACCAGGAGTATGTTGGATTTTAGATGTTTTTTGCAAATTTGGGAATATTTGTCTATAAGATATCTTACAGACGAGACCTAAGTCTAAGCACACAATTTGTGTTTCTTATATCCTTTATACATATAGCCTAAGGGTAATCTTATAGAACATTTTAAATAATTTTGTGCATGAAATAAAAATTTTTCACACTGAAAAATCAGAGAGGTATGGTTGTGGAATTTTCCACATGCGGTGTCATGTTGGTGCTCAAAATGTTTTAAATTGTGGAGTATTTCAGTTTTTGGAGTTTTGGATGGGGGATGTTCAACCTACATTTGCAAGTAGGCCAGTTAGTATTATGTGACTTGATGGAAAAGAAAATATATGGGAAATTTTTTCATCTCTCTCCATAATTTGAATAAGTGAATATTAAGAAATTTAATTATTGAGTAACCAAAAGCACCAATTAGTGTAGGTGTCTTGAAATTTTCAGCCTGCAAACAAGGACTTAGAAAAGGCAAAGGGTTGAGAAAGATGTGGGAAGATTTTCAGCTACCCAAGTGGAAATCATGAAGATAAGGCACTTTGAAGGAACTCAGGGAACCGTGACAATAATATTGCATTAAGGAAGTATTGCAGCTATTTTAGTTTATATAGAAATATATTTTTCCAAAGGTAATTCAGTTATTTCAAAGGAGACATGGATTTGAGGGTTGTGAAGTGAATGAGTGTTCCCCAAAGACTTTATGACTTTACTTAGCATTGAGGCAAAGTCCAGGGCTGTGGGGAAGCATTAAGGTATAAGCAGCCTGCAGATACCCTGGCTCCCATACCTAGTAGCCATATGACCACTGTGCCTTTCTCATCCTTTCTGAATCAGAGTCTACTTGTCTATCAAAGGCCATGATCACATCACCTACCAGTCAGACTCTCAGGAATATCAATGGAGTTGAGAATACCGAGTCCTAAAAATAGTTCCTTATTCAAGAAGCATTGAGTAAATTGCTATCATTTACCATTATTGTATGATTGGGTCTTTTCTCAAACACTGTCTCACAGGTAGTAGCATCCAGAATTTGTGGATGAAGACCCTCACAGAAAGAGAAAAGAAATTTACAGAAAAGAATTTTACAGAAAGAGAAAATAATTTCTCTGAGGCCACATGCAAGCTATGAACAAGCAGTGTGGAGATCTGAGTGGAGACTTGGTGGAGGCAACAGCTCACAGGCTTATTTGAATTGAGTTTCTGAAAAAAATGCTTGGACAGTCATAAAAGACAGTGCTAATTTTCTAATAAAAAATTGCTTTTCATTTGACTGTGGTTGATTAGGAAGTGACTTTTCCAAAAAGGCTTAAAGGAAAGATAACACTGAAAACTTACCCAAAGTCTGCTGAAATGGTAGCCAGAGTCGTTGAGCCATTGTGAAAGAAAGAAGTGCAGTGCTTGGTGTAGTGGAGTTCAGTACACAAGAAAGCCGTTCTCTGAGTGTGTGTTGAGAAATGACATGAGAGTTACAGCATGCTATCCGTACAGTGATGGCAATGTTCCACAGGTACTAATTAAGACTAACTGGTCTCTGTTTCCAAGCATCTCAACCATCCACTTTCACTTTTATGGGACTGTTTGTAGATGTCATTGAGATAGAGTAGGTGACTAATACACTGAAGTCAGAGTCAGAATCCCCTATCACCTGAAATTGTTGTTTGGATAAAATTATGTTTAAATGTTACTTCAGTTTAGAGCAACAAACATGGTCTAAGAATATTATTGAAGGCAGGAAATCCTGACAGACATGGGGTCAGCATAGGTCACCATAAATTGGACAAGGAAACAAAGCTTATGATAGAATTAGGTTGCTTATAGCTTATCTCTAAAATTTATTTTCATAAAGTGAGTTGGAAGAGGTTTTGTTTTCTGGGTTTTTTTGTTTTTTTTTTTGGTACTGGGGATCGAACTCGGGTCCTTGCGCTTGTGCAGCAGGCAGTGAAAATGAAGAGGTTTTGTATAATATGATTCTAAGCTGGAGAAACCTCAGGTCTTGAAATATCCAATCTTGTAGAGTAAGTTATAGGAGTAGAAGAATAATAGATTCTCACAGTTAGTTGTGATCTAAAATATCTTTAGGTTGAACTCTTTATATTTGTTTATCCCTATTTTTCCCTTACCTCACCTCAAGCATCTCACATGATAGAAAACTTACTATTGCACATAGGAAAATTGCATTTCAGATAACTTTACGGTAGACAAATGTTTCCTTAATTAAGCAAATTCTGTTTTCAGTAACTTCCACCCTTCTGTCTTATTTTAACCCTCTAAAACCACATTTAAGGGAAGGAAGGAGGGAACCAAAACAAATGATACAAACACAGGTCTATGGACACATGACCAATCATACAGAAGACTGAAAAGATTGTAACTGCCAGGAGCTTCAACAAGAATGAACAGTCAACTAATGGCCAAGAACATTCCATGGCCTTAAGTGGTGTGTTCTGGAGGGAGAGAATTCTGTACTCATCTGTGGAGCCAATACTTCTCATTCCCAGTATCTATGTCATATCTGGCCACGATATGCTCCTGAAAACTGTTCTTTATGTTGATGATCCTTATTCTTTTAAAGCCTCTGGTTTTAAGACCCTTAAAAGAAGTGGCCAGTAGACACTTCAAATTGTTGACATTATTTTTTCAGAACTGAAAACTGTTCTATAGCGTGGCCTGCACTGATAAGAAGGAGGAGGAAGAGGAAGAAGAAGAAAGCAGAAAGGATGAAGGAGGAGAGAGGAAGGAGAGAGAAAGAAATAAAAAGTAGGAGGGAAGAAGGAGAAGGCATTGTTTCCTGATATGACAATGGTAAATTCTTCCTAACTCCTGCTGGCTGCCTCTTTTCTCAGAAATTAAATCATCTACATTTCTGATTTGTTTAAAATATTTGCTCAGCTGAACATTAAACATGACAGCCTCTACAGCTTGTGATTTCAAATTTCTCATTTTTGACACTATAATATTTATTCCTTTCCATTTCTTCTTTTGCTTATGTTTTCTATATATATTCAAAATTGAAAAATCTTAAAGTTCTGTGGCAGACTCAGGTGGAGGATGGTACAAAGACAAGGTTTTTCCACAATTAAGGTTTTTTCCCATTATACTCCTAACAGCTTGCCTTTGAATGATTAGTTAGAATGAGGAAAGGAGTCTAGGGATGGTATATTTTCCTTTCTTGACCCTGAACATTCAGTGGTCAAGAAGGCAATAGACAAGACCAGAACAGGTGTTGAAATTGAAATAGTCAACCCGTTCACACAGAAAAAAACTCTATTTACAAGAAAATGTTCTGCTCCATGCTTGATTGTCAACTTCCACAGCACCACTATCCTCAATGTTTCCACTCCAGAGAAGTATTTCAGTCACTTATTGCAAAAAGCATGAAACTACCAAACTTTAAACTTGTTTAAATTCCATATGGGTCAACTGAATGCCACGTGCAAGATATTGGGCATGTGGTAGAGAACAAAAGAGACCTAGCCTCCTGCTCTTACTACACCTTCTGACTCTACAGGGACAACATGATGGGGAAAAGTCTCCTGAGCCAAGAAGAGAGTTGGGGAAATCCTTGGAAGACTGTACAATTTGTATCCATGTCACAAAACAACTCTCATGTCTTCCCATGTAGCGTGGATGACTGACCATCAGTCCTAATTGGTATTTTTGGTGTTTGTTCATATATGATAAGTAGCTGGTTCCAAAAGTTATTGACAGACTTGGAGGATTGAAGTAATTTCATTGCGATAGTTTTCATTGTTCATCTTTCAGCCCTAACATTATTTGTCCAGAGTACTTACTGTGTGCTCTGAGCTCTGTTAGGCTAATGATGTAAAAAGAATTTGTACTTTCAAAAGTAAATATCTGCTAGATAATAGCAATTGGTTGGATGTAGTCCAACTCTGGTGCTATGAACATCTTCTCTCCTGCCAAACATTTTTATCCAATGGAGCACAATACAAAACTTGCTTTACATCCCAGAAACTTTTCCTAACCAAGAAAATTTGGATTCAATATGCTTATCTTTCATGTGATGAAATGTGTTTCTCCTAGTAATGTGTGTGTGTGCTTACATCATATAAAAGTGAAAAATCAGCAAGAAATCGATATGAACTTGTATAGACCAGCTGCCTCTGTTAGTGATGATGTTTATTCATTCTGGGTTATGGGGACGAACCATGTAAACAAACACAACCCCTGTCTCAAATGAAAAATAGCATCTTATTCCTAATTATGGTGTAACAGAGCTAGCAGTTCCTTAAGAGATGCTCATAGAAGATAGTGGCTTTTCAATTCTGTTTCCTAGCAATCAACAGAGTCAAATGAAGTAATTTTCATATGTTCATAATTAAGAGGTCAGAAAAGGGAAATAATTGGAAAGTACATTTTGTGTTTCATTCAGCAGTGTATTCATCAAGGTACTTATCCTTTTTCTACATATGAAATATCTCAAGAGTAATTTCTCCACGTCACAAAACTCTCTTTTTAAATGAAAATGGTTTCTCTCTCTATAGATATGAAAGGAAATTCTTTAGATTATTCTTTAGATTATGTGAGATGAGGAAATGAAGGAAGGCTATTTTATGTAAAAGGATAAGAATGTGAGTAACAAAAGTAGGGAAAGATACCAGGTTATGGTTGACACCACTGTTATCTAGTGAAGGACAGCAGGAAATAGGGTGGATTGAAAAAATATATTTTTGTCACTTTCCCAAGATCATTGGATGCGCTATGTACCTTCTGTCTCTTTCAACATGGCAAATTTCTACTTTTCAAGAGAATTTCTTTTTTGTTTTTCTCATGAGCTGGGGGTCAATATATAAAGAATTCACTAAGTGAGCAAACGCAGCAATTTTTCAAATTGCAATGATCATACTGTTTTTTAAAAAATTTTATTTTATTGATATATTTTAGGTATACAATATAATGACATTCATCATTGGAAATTGTACCTTTACATAATCTCTCTTGGTTCTTAATTTTCCCCCTTCCCCTGCCCTCCCTTCAACCCCTCCATCCCTCCCTATTTACAAAGACCTTGTTTCCAGTTTTTTATTCCCTCATATTAATTCCATTCCCTTCTTTCCTTTCCCCTACCCCTCCCACCTCCCCTTCCCCTTTGCCCCTTTTCCTCCTATTTCACATTATCTATTATACCTTTTAGTCCTTATTTACACTTTCAGTTTCTCACACTAGAGAAACTGTTTAGTATTTACATGTGTGTCCTATTTATTTCACTTAAGAGTATTGACTCAGTGTGCATCCATTTAGCAATAAATGTCTCTCATTTCTCATTTTTTATGGTTGAGTAGTACTCCATTTTATTTAAAAAAATGGAGTACTATTTTTAGTCTCCAGTTGATGGGCATTTGGGCTGTTTCCAAGTTTTAGCTATTACAAGCTGTGCTGCTATGAACATGGGTGCACATATATCACTGTGGTATGATTCTTTTAATTCTTTGGAGAAGATCCCCAGTAGGGGAATAGTGGGGTCAAATGGGACTTCCAGTCCTAGTTCTTTGAGGTATCTCCATACTGATTTCCACAGTGGTTGCACCAGTCTACACTCCCACCAGCAGTGGAGCAGGGTTCCTCTTTCCCCACAGCCCTGCCAGCATTTGTTATTGGTTGATTTCATGATAGCAGCCATTCTTTCTGGAGTGAAGTGGAATCTCAGCATTGTTTTCATTTGCATTTCTCGAATGACCAATGATGTTGAACATCTTTTCATATATTTATTTGCTATTTCTACTTCTTTTTCTGAGAAATGTCTGTTCATTTCAGATGTCCATTTTTGGATTGGGTCTTTAAATTTGTGAGGTCTGATTTTTTTAAGTTCTTTATAGATTCAAGATAGTAGACCTTGGTCTGTGTAACAGCAGGTGAAGATATTTTCCCACATTGTGGGTTGTCTCTTCACACTGCTGGTGGTTTCTCTTGCTGCGCAGAAACTTTTTAATAAGAAGAGATCCCACTTGTTGATTGTTTGTGCTAGTTCACAGGCAACTGAGGTTTTGTTCATACAATCTTTTTTGCACACTAATGTCTTCAAGAATTTTACCTAACCTCTATTCCAGCCTATTTGGCATTTCTATTTTAATGTTTAGATCTTTAATCTATTTCAATTTTAGTTGAGTGCATGGCAAGAGATATAGGTCTAGTTTTAATCTTTGGCAAGTTCAAACCCAATTTTTCAAGCATCATTTATTGAAGGTGTTATCTTTCCTCCAGTGAGGATGTTTGGCTTCTTTGTCAAAGATGAGATGGCTGAGTGTGTCTGGAGTTGTTTCTGCATCTTGTAATCTGTTCCACTGGTCCTCAGATCTGTTTCTTTGCCAGTACCATGCTGTTTTTATCACAGTAGTTTTGTAGTATAGTTTCAAGTTCGGAATTGTGATACCTGCTGCCATGGTTCTGTTGCCTAGAATTATTTTTGCTATTCTGGGTCTCTTCTTGTTCCAAATGAATTTTTGGATTGTTTTCTCAAAGTCCATGAAGTATGGTGGTGGGATTCCAATTGGGATTGCATTGAATCTATATAGCAGTGTTGGAAGTATGGCCATTTTCACTATGTTGATCTTTCCTACCCAGGAGCAGAGGATGTCTTTCCATTTTCTGATATCTTCAATCTCTCTTTTCAGAGTGCTATAATTTTCAGAAAAGAGGGCTTTGATTCCTTTTGTTAGGTTGATTCCTAGGTATTTCAGTTTTTTTGGATGCTATTGTGAAAGGAATTATTTGCCCGATTTCTCTCTCAGTGAGTCTGTCATTTGTGTAGAGGAAAGCTATTGATTTTTGTGTGTTGACCTTGTACCCAGCTACTTGACTGAATTTGGTTATTAAGTCTAGAAGACTTTTGGTGGAGTTCTTGGGGTCTTCTATGTAGAGTATCATGTCATCTGCAAATAATGACAATTTGACTTCTTCATTTCCTATCTTTATTCCTTTTATTTCTTTCTCTTGTCTAATTCCTGTGGCTATTGTTCCCAAAATTATATTGAACAAGAGTGGTGATAGTGGACATCCTTGTCTTGTTCCTGATTGTAGTGTGAAGGGTTTCAATTTTTGACCATTTAGTATGACATTGGCTGTTGGTTTTTCATAGACGGCTCTTATCAGATTGAGGTAGAGACCATCTATTCCATTTTTTTGGTAGTATTTTTATCATAAGTGCATGTTGGACTTTGTCGAATGCTTTTTTTGCATCTATTGAGATGATCATATGATTATTGTCCTTGGCTCTATTGATATAGTATATTACATTTATTGATTTGCATATGTTGAACCATCCCTGCTTCCCTGGGATGAATCCCACTTGGGCAGGGTGTAAGATCTTCTTGATGATCTTCTGCATTCTATTTGCCAGTATCTTATTAAGGATTTTTGCATCTATGTTCATTACTGAGATTGGCCTATAGTTCTCTTCTTCTGTTGGGTCTTTCTCTGCTTTGAGGATCAAAGTGATGCTTGCTTCCAGGAATGAATTTGGGAGTATTGCTTCCCTTTCAATTTTATTGAAGAGTTTAAACAGCAGTGGCAGTAGTTCCTTACCAAATGTCTTGTAGAATTTAGCAGTGAAGACATGAGGACCCGGGCTTTTCTTAGTTGGTAAGTTTTTACTTATGTTTTCAATTTCATTGATTAATATTGGGTTGTTTGTAATTTTGAGGTCTTCTTCATTCAACTTTGGTAATTCATATGTATCTAGGAATCTGTCCATTTCTTCTGTGTTGTCCATGTTATTGGCGTATAGGTTCTGGAAGTAGGTATTGATGATCCTCTGGATTTCTGCTGGGTCCATTGTAATTTCATCCTTTTCATTTCTAATTGCATGGATTTGGGCCTTTTCTTTCCTTTTTCTGGTAAGTTTGGCTAAGTGTTTGTCAATTTTGTTGATTCTTTCGAAGAACCAACTCTTGGCTTCATTGATTTTTTTGTATCATTCTCTTAGTCTCCATTGCATTGATTTCTGCTCTGATCTTTATAATTTCTTCCCTTGTATGAGCTTTGGGTTTGTCCTGCTCTTCTTTTTCTAGAAGCTTGAGGTTTAGTATCAGGTTGTTTAATTGGGCTTGCTCTGTTTTCCTAATATGAGTATTCACTGCTATGAATTTCCCTCGTAAGACTGCTTTCATTCTGTCCCATAGATTCTAATATGTTGTATTGTCATTGTCATTTAATTGAAGGAAATGTTTGATTTCTTCTTTCATTTCCTCTGTAATCCATTGGTTATTCAGAAGTGTTTTGTTCAATTTCCATGTGTTTATGACATTTTTGTGTTTTCTTTTGCTATTGATCTCCAATTTCATTGCAGTATGGTCTGATAACATACAGAGGATAAGTTCAATTCCTTTTTATTTACTTAAACATGTTCTATGAGTGAGTATATGGTCTATTTTGGAGAATGACCCTTGTGCAGCTGAAAAGAATGTGATTTCTGATTTTGTAGGGTGGAACACTCTGTAAACACCTGTTAAGTTCATTTGTTCAAGAGTTTGATTGAGTTCTAGTATTTTATTACTTATTTTTTGTCTAGTTAATCTATCTATTTGTGATAGTGGGGTATTGAGGTCCCCAACTATTATTGTATTAGTGCATATATGACTTTTCATGTCTGTTAGTATTTATTTTGTATACTTGGGCACACTATTGTTTGGTGCATAGATGTTTATGATTGTCATCTCTTCCTGTTGGATTGTTCCCTTTACAAGGATGTAGTGTTCTTCTTTTTCTCTCTTAATCAGTGTTGGTTTGAAATCCATTTGATTGGCAAAGAGGATAGCTACTCATGCTTTTCTTTTTTGGGGGGGGGTTCCTGTTCCATGGAGTATTGTTTTCCAACCTTTCACTTTCAGTATATAAGTTTCTTTTTGAATTAAGTGTGTTTCTTGTATGCAGCATATTGTTGCATCTTGCTTCTTGACCCATTCTTCCAGTCTATTTCTTTTGATTCATGAATTGAGACCATTAACATTGATGGTTATAAGGGGTATGTATTGATTTATCATTGTCATGACGTTTTCTTTGTGTTGCATTCTCCCTCTTTGCATTTAATTTCTTGTCATCCCTAATGGGTTCATTCTGCTGTACTTCTTGGGGTTGTAATCCTCATTGTCTTTTCCTAGGATATTGTGTAAAATTCTTTGGAGTGCTGGTTTGGTATTCATGAAGTTCCTAAGGTGCTCTTTGTCATGGAAGTATCTTATTTCTCCATCAATTTTGAAAGATAGTTTTGTTGGGTACAACGATCTGGGTTGGAGGCTGTTTTCCTGTAGAGCTTGAAATACTTCACTCCAAGCTCTTCTTGCCTCGCGGGTTTGCATTGAGAAGTCTGCTGTGATTCTGATGGTGTTTTCTTTGTATGTGATTTGTTTCTTTTCTCTAACTGCTTGTAGAATTTTGTCCTTCTGTTGGGTTTCTGAAGTCTTAACAATTATATGCCTATGTGTAGATTGTTTTTTTTTTTGGTACCGGGGATCAAACTCAGGTCCTTGTGCTTGCAGGGCAGGTGGCCACACCACTGAGCTAAATCTCTGGGCTTTTGTGTAGATTTTTTTTGATCAAGGCTAGTTGGAGTCCTATATGCCTCACTTATCTGTATGTCAAGTTCTTTTCCCCTGCCTGGGATGTTTTCTGCCATCACTTCTGTGAACAGTTTTTTTTTTATGTCATCTGCACTCTCTCCTCTTTCTTCATTGACTAATCAGTCTTGTTGGTTTTCTTTGGATCATCTAGCAGCTGCTGGATTGATTTCTCATGTTCCCTTACAATTTTAAAGCAATTTTTCTTTTCCTGTTCACTAATTGCAATCCTATCTTCTATATCTGAAATTCTATCCTCACATTGGTTCATTCTGCTGTGTAGACTTTCAGTGGAATTTTTAATCTCCTGGAAATCTGTTTGCATCTCTTTTATGGATTCCATTTGTTTCCTATGTTGGGATTCCATCATGTTCCTCAGCTCCTCTATTTTTTTTTTATCTGTGTCCTCTCTAGATTTATTAATCATGTCTTGCACCATGAGCACCATCTCTACTGTTATCTGAGAAACTATTTCTGATTTCATTTTTTCCAGATCTTCTTTTGTTGCCAATTCAGGGAGTCCAATGTTTGAGTATCAGAGTGTTCTATTTCCTTTCCCTTTGGGGTTGTGTAGGTGATCTGGAAGTCAGATTTTGAGACTTGTTTATGTGTCTTCTCATTTCGATGGGTAGGAGGGTGTGGGTGGGGTAGAATGTGTGTGTGCTATTGGCGCCCACGCAGCTCACCTTCTCTGAGCTGGGATTGGTGGTACGGTGGCCCGGAAGTCTCCTCTACTCTGGGAGTGGAGCTACAGCTGCCTGGAAGCCTCTTCTGCTGATCATATTAATTGTTATTACCACCTTAAAGATATTCCTGCCCAGATACTTTATATTAAAACAGACTCAATAATTACTAAACTTGTGACTTGCATTGTTCTCCCTAGTAAAGTACTAGGCCAACTGAATCAAAGAACTCCAAATGGAGTCTTCAGTGACTATGAAGGAAATAAAATCAGAACAAAAAGGAAAACAACAGTCAAAACGAACAAACTCATACCCATAGTAAAAAACTCCAGTGTCTTGCATTAGTCTTATAATATGGCACCAGGTAAATTTCAGTGCTAAAATCCAGTTTTACCTCCAGGGCTTGTTAATACCCTACCTACCTATGAGGCTGAAGAAGTATTCAGCTAGAAGATTCAGCCATTGCCCTACTCTAATATAGCAATTCTTGAGTAGTGATTGGTTGTATAAATACATATGCATCCTCCTCATTTCTCTGCTCCTTGTTCACTTGTGGCATGAGAATGATAATTTGAAACTTTACATCATTTTATGTACTAATTAATTCAGTATCTGAAAACATTTCTAATTAATGGTTTTCCATGAAACTTCTTTAATGAGAGAACTTCGGTGGCTTTTTGAAAAGTGCAATGTTGAATTCATTCAGATGCCCTGCAAAGATACATTTTCCATGTGGAATGTTAACATCTCGCTGATACTAGAAAAGCCTGGTAAAATTCAAAATATTTCAAAGATGGCAACATATTACATATTCAGTCCTATTCATTTTATATTGCATTTAAGTGGGGAAGCTAATTATACAAGGGTTGAGTTTTAAAAATCTTTCCTATCTCAGAGATTCCTTGGAACTAAATATAGTCATAGCTAATCTCAACATGTGGCATCATTCAAATTGATTTTATTACAGTCATGTAATTTCCCATGTAATTTGGCTTATTGAGGTAGTGGTGGTACTAGCCTGCCACTTTGAATAGGTGAGTAAGATTGGTGACCTTGTCATATGATTTATTCCAAGTCACCTGCTTTGGAGCATTCCTGGGAAGGCTGAGTCAGTCTTAAAAGACAGCATGCAGTTTCCCTCCATGCACCTCAGTCTCACTAAACTCACATGAACAGAAGCCTTGTTTGTTATTTTTGTCAAGAGCACGACTTAGTATTGAAACATCAGAGCTGGGAAAGGTGTTAGGGTTGTGCAGAATCCATCAGATTAAGGTGTAGATTTGCTGGACAGTAAACACTTAAAAAGAAGACAAGTTCCCTTTGGCAGCACAAAAGATTAGTTGAAGGAGGTCAGGTATGACTAAGGAGCTGGAATGAAAGGGTTTTGTTTGTAAGGATCTTGACATGACCCACTATTTTCATTATGAAGAGGGCTCAGAATGTGGATCTGTGATCCTGGCAAAGTCATTTTGGGTATATTTGGTTCCTAGTCCTGTGTTCTAGTAATCATCAGTAGAAGACATCTGTGTTTTCTTTCAAACCCTTCTCCCGAAAGGTGATTTCTTTTCTTTTCTTTTTTTTTTTTGGTACTGGGGATCAAACTCGGGTCCTTGCGCTTGTGCAGCAGGGGGTGGAAACACTGAGGTAAATCCCCAGCCCCAGAAAGGTGATTTCTTATACCTAGGAGGTTATAATTAGAAAAAATAAGAATAGATAAATCTTTGGAAATTCCAAGTTTTACTTTGAGCATAGGGACAAATTGTTATTTGGGGGATAATCTGTATGTTTTTGATATTTAAAGTATACCTCCTACATAAGAGAATTTATCATATAAAATTATTTTGATTCTTATGATTAAAATATAAAATACATGATCAAGCAATTGATTTTAGACTTGGGACATTCAAATGTATAAAAGAATTTGGTTATGTTTTAAACACTGGTTATACTTATTCTATAAGATTTGTAAGTTGAACTTAAAGCTTATGGAAAATTGGGTTTTTACTTTTGTAATTTTAATAATTTGTATATTAGTTTAAACAAATCTGATAACTACAAATCATGATGTCTGGTCACAAAGGCTCCCATTTAACATTGGAACCCTGCTAGTGACACTTTTGTAGATGCATAAGTGGAAGGAAGCCCTGTCCGTTTAGAAGCCTCCCCTCCTGCTCCTGGCCCTGGCCTGCCACCTCCTCTGGAAGCCTTTTCCAACACACCTGCACCACGTGACTCATTCCTTTCCTCTGGTCACCACTCATTTGCTGCATGTCTCTATGAAGTTGTTTTTCATATATTATGATGCTTCCATTTTTATGTCTATCACTCATGCTATCCAGAAATTTCTTAACGATTTATCACTGTTCCTTCCCCATTAGCTACCAGAATTCATGTTTTGTTCTCAGCATTGTGGAAGCCTTGCTGAGGTGTTACAAGAGTCTCAAAGTGTCCTGTGACATTGCTGTATAGTTCAAGAAGCTTTGTATTTTGATTTGGGAGCTAAGCTTGGCCCATGTGAGCAGCAGTGAATGTAGCAGTCCTATGTTGCTCCCTGGGGATTTTGATTATCCAGTTCAGGTTGGATCTCAGAAGTCAGCATGTTCAAAAACTCTCCAGAGGATTCTAATGTGCACTCAGGTTTGGCAACTGCCAGATTATAAGGAGGTGATAGAATTGAGAAAACCAATGAGAACGCACTGGATATTTATTAAATATTCTAAATTTTGGCTCAGAATACAGATAGTGGCTATAGCAAGGGATAGTGGTGGTCTACACTGCAGACGGTTCTTGCACATGTCCAGCCTCATTTAGGGGAGCTTCTTATAGCCACAGGACCCTAGAGATGCCAGGGGTCAAGGAAAGCCTCTATTTCTTGGAGTGTAGAGGGAGTCATTGCAAGGCTTTCACTGTTCTGATCAAGGGTCTGGAAAATGGCTAGAGAGAGCCTGGGTCCTGAAAAGAGCAGATCCTAAGAAGAGTGTGGCTTAGAAACAGGAAGATCTTTGTGCTAACCTCAGATCTGTGAGACTGTATTGTATCTCCTTGGTCTCTGAGGAACCAAGTTGGGGGGTGGACAGGTGGAGGTTTTCACTGTCCCCAAGCAGACCAGGGACCTCAGCAGGGAATGATGGCCTTTTTCCTTCCACACTTGTGACTTAAAGTGGGAGAGACCACTTCCCCGTTTATCATGTACAAGGGTTCTGCATTCTCTTCAGTCTACAAATCATATCCCCAAACAAATAAATACAAGTCTCTTTTTGTACCCAAAGAGGAAGAAGAGCAGACAGATGAAACACAATATAAACTTAAGAGCAACCAAAAACAAAATGCTAAGAGATATTTAAGTTAAATATTAATTTAAAATACTTAATTTTCTAAGGCTGACACCATGACTTCCCAACTATATAATTGATTCATGAATTAAAGATGAGATGATCATAGTTGAGAGTGAACTTTGAGAACTAGAAGTTCAAGGGGACAAAATATCTCAAAATAGTTCATAATTATAAAGAGATTGATATAATAAGGACAAAAGCATTTGGAGAGGTTGAAAAATCCGTGATTTAGGGTGAAACACTACATCCTGATGGAGAGAATATTTGGTAACTTGTTGTCCAAAAATAATATGAAATATATGTCTAATTCTTAGAAGTAACTATTATTAAAATGGAAAATGTATGCTAGAACTTTCAAATTAACAAAATGAAAAATAAAATGATTAGAAACTTGTTCAAACGACAAAACCAAGGAAAATAAAAAGACAAAATAATTTGAAATATTTAGCAATCATAATAAGATAAAAGATGTATAATCAAGTACATGGTCATTACAGCTAATGTGAATGGACCAAATGTTCTCATTTATGTAGGGATCTTTTTTTGGGGGTGGGTAGCGGGGATCGAACTCAGGTCTTTGCTCTTGTGCAGCAGGCAGCAAAACTACTGAGCTAAATCCCTGGCTAAATGTACTCATTTAATATGACGGTTTTGTTACATTATAACACTAACTCCAGTTATGAACTGTATAGTAATCACACTTAACACAAACACAAAAAGCTTGAAAATAAAGTCATGAAGAGAATTATTAAAAAACTCAAGGTAAGATTTAAAAAAGGTAAGAAAATAAACATGAAAAGTAGAAAGTGGGAAAGGTAATATATTAATATAATGTCAGCTAATATCATTATATATTAAAATAATAGCTTTTCCTTTAAAGTTAATCATTAGTGAGAACAGGAGGAATGTTGAATAATGATAAAAGGAAACCACAACATTCCCAAACCTTTGTGCATCAAAATAGAGTTGCTAAATATGGGGCAGTGACTATGCAAAGTGCTGCATGTGATAAGAACAGATCTAGGAGACAGATTAGCCTTGGGAAAACTGAACAACACAATCAATGTGTTACTTGACTTTTAGTTGCTGTGACATGATGCCTGACACAATCAATTGAAAAGGAGGAATTATTTATTTCGGTCATGATCTCAGAGGTTTCAGCCCATAGCTGGCTGGCCTCATTGCTTCTGGGCCTGTGGTGAGATAGAATAAACTGGTGTGAGCGTATGGTGGGGCAACACTGCACACTTTGGGTAGCTAGGAAGTCGAGAGCAAAGAAAAGATTGGCACCTCTCAGTCCTCTCCGCGGCTCCTAGGGACCTCACTTCCTCCCACAGGCCCCACCTCCTAAGGGTTCCTCCAACAGTGCCACATCCTGGTGGCTGAGCCTTTGACACATGGGCCTGTGGGGGGACATTCATCATCCACTACACGACAATCAATAAAAAAGCAATACAGGGCCGGGGATTTAGCTCAAAGGTTTCGCTGCCTGCTGCGCAAGCGCAAGGACCTGAGTTCGATTCCCGGTACCAAAAAAACCAAAAAAAAGCAATACAGCTGGTATTTCCCAAAGAGGGGATATACATTTTTGGTATGACTTTCACGCAAAAACATGTTCGTTATTTAGCCATAAAGGAAAACTTATAAATACAGATTTGAAGCCATTTTCAGTCAGTCAGGAGGTCACTAAAAAGATTTTACTATCGCAATACTAAGGAACACATTTCCACAAAATCTTTAGACCAAAGACTGAATAAAAAGAGAAAGCACAAATCACCTAGAAAGTAGGAAGCTGATGTCATAGCTGTGAATGTGATGGGGCACAGCTGAGCTCAGAGGAATGTGTCACAGCTGAATCCATTTCACAATTAAGGAGTGAGCCCAGAAAATGAAGGAATCAAGGAAATATGAACTAGGAAGTCACCTTAAAGAAATAGAAAATGTAAAGTCAAGTCAACTAATGAAACTAAGAAGAGAGAATTAATAAAGATGGAAGCCAAATTTAATGGGAAAAATACAGTAATAAAAATTTTCAGGAAGGATAATTTAACCAAAAATTGGTTTCATGAAAGATTGGTAAAGTAAGACTTTGCATGATCCTGATTCATAAAAATGAGAAATTAAAAAAAGCAAAAAAGGACCACACTTTTGAAAGACCACTCATTATATCTAGTTAGTCTAAAAAAAGAAATTATAAAGAGAAACTAAAGCGGTGATGTTTCCTGACTGAAGAGTTAGCAAACACTGACCAAGAAAGGTTATGTAAAAGAGAGGGGGGAGGAATTTTGCTTCCAATGACCATATTGCTCATACTTTTCTTCTTTATAATACCTTATGATGATTCATTAGTTAGTGCTATACTTTAAAGCATCTGTAAGCCTGACTCCCTCAGGAGTCAGTCTACTTGTAGTAAGCAATGACACCTAGTATAATGGCTATTGGTGATCTACACATTCAAAGCTCTTAATACAGCCTGAGAAATCTGTAAGGCCAGGTTGTTAATGTCACTCACAATCCACACTTTAGGAATTCCCTGTTCATGGGTGCCTACATTTGAAAATATTGTTATTTTGGGGGAGAAGATGAATATCATTAGATATAGATATATAGAGCAGAAAGATATGTATATAGAACTAATACATGGGATTTCTCTAATTTTAAACTATAGGAACAACAACATATCTTGGAACTGGATTGACATGTTCATGTGCAAATGGATATATATAAGAAAACATGTCAATTCAAAGAAGCATTGGTTGCTTGTTAATATTTATGATCTTTATCCTATACAGAGACTTTATTGTCTAAAGTAAAACTTGACCTTTGAAGATATTCAAATGAAAAATAAGAATGTCTTTGTATAGCTGAAAGGTGAAATTTATGGAAAGAGCTGATTAAATTTAATTCTATTCTTGACATATCATACTTCATAGAGTTGTTCTGTAAAAGAAAACAAAATAATAAAAAATGCTAAAAGATCATGCTGTACACATGACTGATAAATATATACAATTTTATTTATTAATTTAAGTAATAAATTTGAAAAATAACCATACACAGAATTTTTAAAAAGAAATAAAGATAGTGAAACAATTCCTTCATTGCATTTCACATTTTTTATCTTATTTGAACTTCTTAAAAACAATGAAAAAATAGAAGGTAGAAGGTATAATTTTCCTTATTATATACAGATTTAAGTACACCAAATTGTTAATGATTACATGGCAAATGAAAAGAAACCAAAGACTCCTAGTCTTGCAGTCTCACTCTGCCAGCCTTTTTTCCAAAAGGGGAGATTGGTTTCATTAGCACTTCATGTGTGAGTAAATGCTAGCCATCTTAGGGTATAACCATGGTAAGTGTGATGACTGAGACAGATGGGGGGGGGGGAGACAGAGAGAGAGAGAGGGAGAGAGAGAGAGGGAGGGAGAGAGAGGGAGAGAGGGAGAGAGGGAGAGAGGGAGAGAGGGAGAGGATTTTATATAGCATACCTGGGAGAAATCCAAGCCAAACAAAGTGAAAGTTGAAAGCAAGGACATGTTTCTTTAGTTCTCCGGGCTGTAACCTCCCAGAATGACGTGGAGTCGCCACTCATCTGAGTCATTCCAAAGTGTCCAGACAAAACACCCACAGTCTCAGCCTGGGGAATAATCTTGCCTTGGCAACAGGCTGGAATCAAGAGCCCATTTCCCCTGATTGTTACTTTGACATTACAGCAAATCCACAATGTTTGTTTTTGAGACACACACACACACACACACACACACACACACACACACACAAGCACGCACATGCTCACATCTGCTTTGGTGTCTTTCTCTGGGAGTAGGAAGTCTCCATATACTAGGGTGGACCAGACTTCTTGGAGTTGGTGGTTCAAGTCAATAAACGGTGTGCTGCTGACTTCTCTGTCCCTTGGTGCACTTTGTCTTTTTCTGCTTTTGTGGTGAGAGGATGATAGACAGTTTTCTCAAGTATTTTTAAGAAAGAACAATGTAGCTTCAGGAGAAAGAAATTTTTGTTAGGTATTTCTATTTCCTTCCAGAATAATTGTGCTATAACACACACACACACACGTACACACACGCACTTAATTCACTGGCCATTTGAGTATCATTAAATTCTTGTCAAATTCATGACTCTACTACTTAAATAATATTTTTATTTTTGAAATGAATTCATGTACAACAAAAGTAGCCATTCTAAAGTATATAATTTAGTAGTATTGATGTACATAGTGGTATTTCATAAAGAATCCAATGGTATTTTGTATATTCTCAGAGGTGTAAAACCACCAGCTCTTTCTACTGTCAGAACTTTTCATGGCCCAATAGAACACCCCATTCCCATTCAGCAGAAACTTCCTGTTCCTCTCCCTCCTGATTTCTTGCCTTCTGTCTGTGTTGATTTGCCTATCCTGAGTCTATCTTATGGGATGGCTGATATTTTGTATCAACAGGATTGGGTCACAGGGCTTCAGATATTTGGTCCGACATTAACCAGAATGTTTCTGTGAGGATGTGTTTGGATGAGATTAACATTTAAATTGGTAGACTGAGTAAAATAGATTGTCCTTTATCATGTGGATGGACCTCATCCAGTCAGTTGAAGGCCTGAATAGGAAAAAAAGGCTGCCCACTTCTGAATAAGGGAGAAATCTTCCCTCTGATAGCTTTGAACAGGGACAGCAACATATTTCCTTTGTTTGGCCTTGAGAATTTTTACTGAAAATTAAATTTTTTTCTGATATTAGTATAGTCACCCAGGCATCCTTGATTACTGTTTGAACGGCAGACTTTTTCATTTTAAACTTATTTGTGTTTGTGACTTTGTGAAGTGACTTTCTCTATGAGTGGCATATTATCTGATCGTGCTTTTCTCCCTGTTACCATTTCTGGCTTTTAATGGCTAGATTCAGAACTTTTGTTCTGCCTTGAGTCTAGAGGTCTCCCTGAAGGCTCAGGCACTCATAGGTAGGGCTTTTTAGAGCTGGCTGCATCTAGGGCAGTGGTGGTGAATTTATGGCACTCGTGCCACAGCAGGCACGCAGAGCCCTCTGTCAGCATGCCAGCCAAGTCACTCCAGCACCTGAGCTTCGGATATTCAGGTGTAATTGCAGTGTTGGCACTTTGCAATAAATTAGTGGGTTTTGGGTTGCAGTTTGGTCACTTGGTCTCTAAAAGTTTTTCCATCACTAATCTAGGGTGTGTAATACTGGCAATAAGGGTGTTTGGTACTAAATTAGTTCACTGACTAAAATTAGCATAGTTCTGGGTGTGGTTGAATGGGTTCACTGAAGATAGAAGCTCACCCTGGTTATGGGTGGCACCAACCAAGAAGTCTGTAGCCTGTTTGGAAGAAAAAGGCTTGCTGCTCTCTGCCATGACACCCTGCCTGGGAGCCAACCGACTGCAGACTGAAACCTCTACAAACTGTGAACCAAAATAAACCTTTCCTCCTTTAACTTTGAGTGTCCAGTATTTTATCTCAGCAACAAAAGTGACTAAGACAACCTTGATATTTACAGTGATGACTGGCAAAGAGTTTTCTTCCATTATTCTGCTATTTGTTTCCTATGTGTCTTCTCTTGCTGTTGTTCTTTAAGTCCTCCCACACTACTTTCTCTTGTATTTGATCTTTTTCTAGTATGCCATATTGATTCCCTTTCCATTTTGTTTTCATTATAGTTTAGTCATTTTAGTTATTTTCCTGGTTGGGGGAGTAGTAATTAACATTCTAAATGTATAACCAATTTGAACTAACACAAGCTTAGCTTCAATAACATACATTAATTATATTTATCCAACTCCACCCTCATTTATGTTGCTACTGTTATTAATGACATCTGTGTGTTGTATACCTATTACTATATATTTATAATGATTGTCTTACGCATTTGTCTTAAATCACATAGGAAACAAAAGTGCAGTTACACTGGCTTTAATATTTATCTCTGTATTTACTTGGACCAGTGGTCAATCTCTCTCTCTCTCTCTCTCTCTCTCTCTCTCTCTCTCTCTTTCTCTCTCTCATCTGGCTGTGAGTTACCAGCTGATGGTGTGGGTGGCAGGGTGAAAGACAGCCTTTCACATTTCTGGTATGGGCGAGCCAGTAGTGACAAATTCCTTCAGCTTTGTTTATTTGAGAATATCTTAATTTAACTTTCATTTCTGAAGATAGTGTTGCCAGATATGGAAGTCTTGGCTGCCACCTTTTACAATTTCAGTTCATTGAATATATCTGCCTGCCTTTTGACTTCCCCTGGTCCTAATAAAAAAATTAGTTGTTACATCCCTTGTACTTGGCAAGTAGCTTCCCTTACTAATTTCAAAGTACTCTCTTTGCTATGAATGGTTTGATTATAATATGTCTCTATGGATCCCTTTGAGTTTATCTTGTTTGCAGTTGAATTTCTTCTACGTGTAGATTCACATCTTTCATCTAATTTGGGAAGGTTTTGGACATTATCTTTTCAAATATTTTTTTCTGTCCCTTTCTCCCTTTTCCTTTTAGGGCTTCCATAATGTGTATGTTGGTAACTTGTCAAGGACTTCTTTCTGTTCCTCAGACTGGGTAATTTTAATTGAGCTGTCTTTAAATTCACTGATTCCAATTCCTTTTTCTGTCTGCTTGACTTCATTATTGGGCTCCCAAGTAAATTGTTAATTTTAGTCACTTCACTTTTAGCTTCATAATCTACTTGTTTATAATTGTTTTCTTGATTTCCTTTAGTCCCCCCCTGCCCCCCGATAGTTTCTTTTGGTTCTTTGATCATATTTAAGGCAGCTAATTTTAAGTCTTTGTCTAGTAAGTCCAATATCTAAAGTGGTGTCTATTAATTTCTCCTTTTTTTGTTAATGGGCTATTGCTCTGTCATTTTTGTTGAGAATTAGATATTTGGGGTATGGTAATGTGGTAATTCTGGAAATAAGCTTCTGCTCCCCCCATTGCTGTTGTTGTTTGATAAAGGCTGAAATTGTCCCTTTTTAAGTAACTTCCTCAGTGTATTTTTGGAAAGCCAATCTTCATTCCTGTCATATAGAATCTCTGGAGTGCCTTTTGTGATATCTCTGCATCCAGGTGATGTCCTGACAGAGATTTTCTTAAATTCTTGAATCCAGTAAGAAAATAAAAGAAAAAGATGTATCTGAGTTTTAAAAATCTCTGATACATGCAGTAGGAAAAGCCACTTCAGGAAGAGAGGTTTTATATAATGCCTATCCTTTGTGCTGGCCCCTTGGTGATCAAAAGCAGTGATTAATATGCATCATTCCTATGTAGATGGGGACAAGGCCCATATTGTCCAGTCTGGCTCCAGCTGGCCACACAATTAGTGCCATCCTCCAGGCTGTTTGGCAATGCTGGAGAGAGGGGATTATCATCACAAAGCAACATACTAGCATCCACTGATGTTTACCAACCTCATTCTTCATCAGGTACCCCCCCCCCCCGGATGTAGACAGCATGTGTCTAGATTAGAGAACTCCAAAACTGTTGCTTCAGACACATCTACCAGCTCAGCTGTTGGTTTCTTTGCTTGTTGGTGGAAAGACTGGTTCTTGGAGCTTCCACTCCACTACCTTTGCGATATAATTTTTACTTTATCATTTTTGTTCTTCTTTCTATGAAGAAGAATCCAAATCATAATTTATACCCTTATTCTTGATAGACATCATTCATGTTCTAATTTTCTTATTTTCTTGCTGTGGACCAGATAATAAATAGGAATCTGGAAAACAATAAGGATTTTAAATCAGTGTGGATGTATGACTTTTTTACTCTGGAACCTCCAGGGGACCGGTAAAATAAGGTAACTTTCAAGACTATTGTGAGAGTGTATTTTGTTTTAATTTGTTATATTATGTTGTACAGGAAAACTATTATTTAAAAGCATTATATTTTTTGAAAAAGAGAATAAAATTTTAAAAATTATTGTGGGAAACAATTCATAATCATGAGTTATTTGGGATAAACTTACAATATGAACAATGTACCATTATAGAAAACATTTTCTTAGAAAAGCCCAAATAGAGCATCTTGGAAGCTTGAGGAAGTGGAAATGATGACTTTCATTCCAAAGAAACTTTTTTATACTCTGGTGATAATTATAAAAAATGGGCTCATTTGTGCTATTAACTTTTCCTAAGTTTTCAGTAGAATAAATACTAACATATATATTTTTAATATGTGATACTTATAATTTTCTATGAAGGACGTTGCTATTTGTATTCTCTGGTTATTAACAAGTCTTAGGAAAATCAATTCCTGATCTAGATCTAATAGAAAACATATAACAAAAGGCTTATAAAGTCCACTGTATTCTCCTGTGGCATGATCCAAATAACAAAGATTCTTGACAAGAGAAGGCAATAAAACACCATGAACTGATCATGCTAACATATGATGGGTCACTTTTAGAAGTATCAGAAATATAGAAACTGGGTGTGGTGACACATTCCTGTAATCCCAGGACTCTAGGAGGCTGAGGCAGTAGGATCTAAAATTTGAATTCAGCCTGGGAAACTTAGTAACTTAATGAGACCCTATCTCGAAATAAAATATAAAAAAAGGGCTGGAGTGTATAGAAACCCTGGATTCAATACCTTGTACCATAAATAAATAAATAAATAAAGTCTCATTGTGTATAAATAGCCTGATAATTTTGTTAAATTTTCATAACTTCATTTTAGATGAAGGAATAGAAGAAATTTTGATAAAAGCCACATTACATAAAAAGTGTACTCATTCTTGTATTCATTAACTCTTTTGGGAAGCAAATGTTTCATTTAAGGAGAAATGTTGCTCAGGCAGTCGTTCATCTGATAAGTATATCTTGATTAATTCTATGGTTTGAAATATTTTATGCCACTGGATAAAAATTACTTTGAAGGTAATTTGAAATAGAGAAATTCATTTCAGATAATTATAAATGGTTTTCTACTGAGTATGTGTCACTTGGAGTGCTTACAATTTTGTAGGTATGCATAGTAAATACATATCATGTACATAAAATATATGCATGTACAATGTATGTGGATGACTTACATTTGTTTTTCATAAAATGGAGGGAAATAATAATTTTCCTTGTGGAAAGATGTCGTCATTATTCTAAGGCCCTTGACAGCTTTCTAATGATCTTCCTGGAGTATGTTGAGTAAGGAGATTAGGATGAAACAGACCAGCTGAGCAAGTGTGCATGACCTGTCAATCACAGAGGTCCTGGAAATGTGCAGAAAAACAGCGCACAAAACCCTGTGTCTGGCAGCAACAAAAAATGCTACCTTCAGTTCTTCTTGCAAAAACTCTAGCATGTTTTTAATTGGGGCATAGACCTGACCTCAGCCTGAGGAGTGGGAGATACAAAGATGGCTGCCATTAACCTCATGGCAGCTGATCTCTCTCTGTTGCACAGTGATTTGCCATCAACCTGTAGAGTGCACTTCTTTTCCTACTTTTAATTGGCCCACACTTGGTCTGCAGAGTGTGTTTCTTTTCCTACCTTTAATAAATGTAAAACCTTTCTACCTTTTGCACTTTTTTGTCCAATTCTTTGTTCAGGACAGAAAGAACCTAGAAACCACCTCTAGAAGGAGACTCCAGCACTCTAACACTGGTAGCAGCACTGGTAACATTGTGGTTGATCTGGTTCAAGAATTATGTGCGTGAACAGTTGCTTATGGGCCAAATTGGTTTTGAAGGTGTAAGAGAGAGAACGAAATCATTTAATTGGGATAATATGATTCTGAGCTTTGAGAATAATTAACTAAGGATTGTAAAATATATTTCATTTCCACTTTAGATACACTGGGCAGTGGGCAGACCCAGCATGAACAGATTTCTAAAGCCCAGTGAACTGCTCATTGCAGTTCTCAGAGATTTGACTTTTGTTTTTTCCCTTTGGGAGATTAATATGATTAAAACAGCTACTGTAGTAGCTTTCAACTTTTTGTTTGAGTTTCCACCATCTTTGGAGCCTTTTCCTTTTTTCTGTTGTTGATTTGCAGTTTCTTAAGATGTTCCTTTGAATTTCCCCTTTGGTTTGTCAATATCCAAGATGGCAGCCATGGGCTGCCCAGTGCCCTCCTAAGAGGAGGCATTCCTGCTCTGGAATGTGCACAGCTGCAGGGACCTGGCTGCTGAATGGAGGGGATTTGGCAGTTGCTCAGCCATGTGATCCATGAACACACAAAATGCATCAGTGAGAAACTAATACTGCTCTAAGGAAAACTTATAGGAAGAAAGAAAACAGGTGAGGCCAGATGATCTAATCCAATTAAAACCATGGAAGCTTTCCTACTTATCTTCAAATAGTTTACTTACAAATATAGCACAGGATCACTGATTTCCTTGCTTGAATGTGACATAAGGATGTATTTTCAATTTATATGCACTGTGAGGTGCCAAATGATCACTAAGGGAATCGGTGGGATATATTTTCTTCATAGCTTCATGGACTTCATAGAGAGCAATTTTGGTGGAGGAGAATTTGAGATCCTAAATGAACTCTAGGGTTTCTTCCTATAACTTTTATAAACAGATGAGTATGTTTAACTGAAAGTCAAAGCACAATGGAGACTCTGGACAAGTTCCAGTGACTGGATGTGAATAAAATCTTCCTCTCTTTGTGCTATTTCTCTTTCTTTTTGTGTCTGGGAAGTCCTTTCTATTTACTCTTTCTCTTGCTTCCTCTTTCTCCCTTTTGACTTCTAATCTTATCTTATATTTGGGAGAGATTAGCCTGTTTCTTTCTTATCTATGACAAAGGAATGTCTGACGCCTTTCTCAAAGAATCTATTTCCTGATTTTGAGACCTGGCAAAATTTCTGACATAATATTTTGAATGTGACTGAAAGAAGATGCCCAAGATGTACTTAAAGAAGACCAATGCTTTCTCTCACACAGAAATCTGGTGGTGTTACCAAGTTTTAGGGTGTTCTTTCTGTCCTGAACAAAGAATTGGTCAAGACAAGCAAGCACAAAAGATAGTGAGGTTTTAAATCTATTAAACGCAGAAAAAAGAAACATAGCCTGCTGAGCAAGATTGGGCCAAGTAAAGGTAGGAAAATAAGTACATGCTACTGTGCAAGACCAGACCAGTGTATAAGAGAACACAGTAGCACTGAGCTCAATGGTGGCTGTCTTTTTCTATGTTCCACTTCTCTGGCTGACATCAAGTTTAGATGGTCCTATCAAAAACCTGCTCAAGTTTTCAGAAGAAGAATTAAAGATAGCACTCTCTGATTGGTTCCACGTGCAGGGCTTTCTGTGCCTGTGTCCTGATATTTTGCAATTAACAGGTCATTGCTACTTCCCTAGCCAGTCTGTCATGTCCTAATCCCCTACCTCAGTGGTGTTCATGAGCCATAGAACAATGACATTTATAAAGTCACTTCACAGAGACAAGTCAAGCCCAGAGCTAGGATCTAGAGCTAAGGAGACAGTAGATATTTGATAAGGTACAACCATTCCACCTACTCTGTTGTCCAGTGGGAAGGCACACTACCGACTACTGTGAGGATCTGGGAGTGGTTCAGAGGAGGGAAAATCCAAGCTTGGCAAGGAGATGTCACAGCAGGATGTATGAATTGGACAGCTGCTTGGGATTGCCCAGAGGGGATGACATAACAGCCTTGGAACTGTGCCATCTGGATGTGAGGGTCTCTAGCAAGCTGTTCACCTTGATAAATAAGTTATTTTAGTTGGTTCCTGTATTAGCTTCCTCGTGTAAATTTGCTTAGTTATTTTTGCTTCTTCTCAGTGTCGTTTATCAGGGAGAGAAGCATTGGTAATTCAGTTTTTCAGCCTGCCTCAACTTGTCTCATTATGCTGCATCATGATTATTTACTTCCACGTGTGTCTTTTCCACTAGACTGTAAAAAATTAGTGGCTTGTTATTTTTTAGCATGATAGATATGTTGTCTGGTAGCAACTTCCAGTCACTATTGAATGTGAAATGCATATTGTAATAAAAAACAAACCCAGGTCAACTTCTCCCTGCCCCCAACTCAGTCTCCACCCATTCCTCTACCCCTCCATACCTCCATCTCCTCGTTTTTAACCCCATGATGAAAGCCTATAACCGTAGTGTCACCAAGATGACCTGAAAGGCTCAGCACTTGGGGTGGCCCCTAGCAGCTGGGATAGTAAGAATAAAACTTTGTGATGGGGCTGAATGGCCCTGCGTTGATCACTTGTGCAAGGATGTGTTTAGTCTGAGATTGCTGCCTCCACTGCTGTAGACCATCTGTGGTGAGGCTCTGCTGCTGCCTTCTAGTCTCAGAGGTCAGCAGGTACATTTGCCATGGTTGTTGTGGTTGTTGTTGTTTTTTAATCCACCTGCTCTTGTTTGTACAGACTCTCAGATTTTGCAAATTCTGTTAAATCTTGCCATTTATTCAGGAATAAATATGGAAAGATCCACTTAGTTAACTAATGACATTTATCAAATACTTATTTTTCAGGGCATTGTGCCAAGTTCCTAATAATTAACTACAATTTTAAAGACAATTTGTGTTTCCTAAACACCAGGCATGCTAGATTTCATGTTCTAAGGCAAAGAAAATATGTACAGTTATGCACTGTGTAAAGATATTTTTGTCAATGATCACATATATGATAGTGGTCTCATAAGATTATTGTGGAGATAAAAAGATGACACCTATTTTTCTGTTCCTTTACTATTTTTATATATGTTTAGATGCACACTCAGAATTATGTTACAGTACCTCAAGAATTCAAGCAGTCGCATGCTGTACAGTTTTGTAGCATAGGACCAATAGGCTCTGCTGTTCTCCCTAGGTGTGTAGTGGGCTATATATATTTGTGAAGGTATATCTTGTGATGTCTCCAAAACAATTGTCTAGTAATTCTTTTCTTAGAATGAATTCCTGTTCTTAAGCAATGCATGTCTGTAGATGCAAAATAGTTTAATAGCTAAGTTTGTGTATTGAGATTTTTTTATTCCATTAAGTTTATCAGTACATTTTAGGTATACATTATGATCATATTCATAATTGGGAATTTGTACCTGTACATGAAATATCTTGGTTCTTGTTTTTTTCCCATTCCCCTTCCTTCCCTTCCACCTCATCCCCATTTACAAAAACTTTGTTTCCATTTTTCCTTCTTTTCTCATATTTTTTCCTTCCTTTCTTCCCTTTCCCCCTCCTCCCTCCCTGCTTCCCCTTCCCTTTTGGACCTTTTACATTATCTGTTACACATTTTAGTCTTCATTTACTCTTGCAGCTTCTTACACCAGACAAACTATTCCATATTTACACGTGTCCAATTTATTTCACTTACGAGTACGGCCTCAATGTGAATCCATTTAGTTATAAATGCCTCTAGTTTATCATTCTTTATGGCTAAGTAGTACTCCATTTTATAAAAAAACCCCACATCTTCTTTATCCAATCACCAGTTGAGGGGTTTTTGGGCTGTTTCCAAGATTTAGCTATTACAAACTGTGTCGCTATAAACATGGGTGTGTATATATCGCTATGGTATGATGCTTTTAAATCTTTTGGGAAGATATTCAGCAGGGGAGTAGCTGGGTCAAATGGGACCTCTAATCCTAGTTCTTTGAGGAAGGTCCACACTGATTTCCACAACAGGTGTACCAGTCTATACTCCCATCAGCAGTAGAGGAATGTTCCTTTCTCCCCACAGCCCCACCAGCATTTGTTCTTGGGTGATTTCTTGATAGTAGCCATTCTTTCTGGAGTGGGATGGAATTTCAGTGTTGGTTTCCTTTGCATCTCTCAAATAACCAGTGATGTTGAGCATTTTTATATGATTATTTGCTGATTCTACTTCTTTATCTGAAAAATGTCTGTTCATTTCAGATGCCCATTTCTGGATTGAGTCCTTAAATTTGGGGGGGTCTGATTTTCTAAAGTTATTTATATATTCTACATAGTAGTTCTTTGTCTGAGGAACAGCTGGGGAACATTTTTTCCCACGTTGTAGGTTGTCTCTTCACTCTGTTGGTGGTTTCTCTTTCTGTGCAGAAGATTTTTAGTAAGATGAGATCCCAGTTGTTGATTCTTTGTGCTAGTTCCTGTGCGACTGAGGTTTTGTTTATAAAATTTTTTCCTACGCCAATGTCTTCAAAAGTTCTTCTTCCATCAGGCTTAGTGTTTGTTTTAATATTTAGGTCTTTGACACATTTTGATTTTAGTTTAGTGCATGGTGAGAGCTATAGGCCTAGTTTTAAGCTTTGGCAAGTTGAAACTCAATTTTTCCAGGAATATTTGTTAAAGAGGCTATCTTTCCTCCAGTGAGGGTGTTTGGCTCCTTTTTCAAAGATGAGGTGGCTGAGTGTGTCTGGAATTGTTTCTGGATCTTCTAATTGGTTCCACTGATCCTCAGGTCTGTTTCTTTGTGAGTGCCATGGTGTTTCTATCACAATGGCTTTGTAGTATAGTTTCATGTTGGGGATTATGATGTCCCCTGCCTTGTCTTTGCTGCCTAGAATTGCTTTTGCTATTCTAGGTCTCTTCTTGTTCAAAATGAATTTTTGGATTGCTTTTTAAAGTTCTGTGAAATATGCTGTTGGAATTTCAGTTGGTATTGCATTGAATCTATGTGGCAGTTTTGGGAGTATGGCCATTTTCACCATATTGGTTCTTCCTACCCAGGAACAAGGGTTATCTTTCCATTTTTTAAATATCCTTTTCAATCTCTTTTTTCAGGGTGCTGTAGTTTTAAAAGTAGAGGTCTTTTACTTCTTTTGTTACATTGATTCCTAGGTATTTCAGTTTTTTGGATGCTATTGTGAAAAAAACTGTTTCCTCAATTTCTCTCTCAATGAGTCTATTTTTTGTGCACAAGAAGGCTATTGATTTTTGAGTGTTGACCTTGTACCCGGCACTCTCCTGAACCTGTCACTTAAGTCTAGAATATTATTAGCAGAGTTTTTTGGGTGGTCTATGTAGAGTAGCATGTCATCAGCAAATAATAACAGTTTAACTTCTTCCTTTCCTATATTTATTCCTTTTATTTCTTATTCTTGTCTAATTGCTGTCACTAATGTTTCCAGGACTATATCAAATAGGAGTGGTGATAATGGACATCCTTATTGTGGGAAATGGTAGAATTCAGCTATCTAGTTGTAAGAATAGATCACAAGAAGTTTGTTAACTAAGAGAATTAAGTCATTTCTGGGAAATTCCACAAGTCTGTTTGTTAAAAGAATGCCAGAAAACTTTGAGACCTTGTAAAAGTCTCACAGGAGAAAAACAGGTTTTCCTAGTTTTCTTGTTTACCATTTTCTGGGATCAGAGGACCATGACCCAATGACTCTATGGGTGGTAAGAGAGATACAACTCACTATGTACATCTGTGATGTTTATGGTGGGCCAGTGGGCTTGATTTTTGGCTAAAGTCGTCCTGCTCTCTTGATACTATCTGATAAGAAGAGGGCTGCGGTGTGCTCTTTGATGTATGGGATTGGTGAATGGAAACAGGGGACTTGTGAATTTGCCTGTAGCTTTTATGAGTCACTTAAAGTCACTGGTTATCATCAGAGGTGAAAATCAGAAAGACAATATCCAGAATAACTAAGCTGATTTCCTACATGTATAAAAGCCTTGCTTCTTTCCTTTGTGATTGTCGAGTAGTGCCAGAGAATTAAACTGCTGTTCCTCCCCCAGGCTGCCTCCTTTTCTTTCTTTAAAAGTCGGTGCTTTCCGGGGTTCCAGGTCTCCCTCAAGAGAGGCCTTTATTAAAAATAAAAATCAACACTTATCTTGTTCCTGATTTTAGTGTGAAAGATTTCATTTTTTGACAGTTTAGTATGATCTTGGATATTGTTTTTTCATAGATTGCTTTTATCAGATTGAGATAAAGACTATCCCAATTCTCTGTAGGATTTTTTTCATGAATAGGTGTTGGATTTTGTAAAATGCCTTTTCTGTATCTATTGAAATGATCATATGGTTTTTGTCCTTGACTCTGTTAATATAGTTATTATATTTATTGATTTACGTGTGTTGAACCATCCTTGTATTCCTGGGATGAATCCCACTTGGTCAGGGTGTATTGTCTTGATGATCCTCTGTATTGTATTTGCCACTATCTTATTAGGATATTTGCCTCTATGTTCATTAAGGAGATTGGCCTGTAGTTCTCTTCTTTTGTTGGATCTTTCTTTGCTTTCAGGATCAAGGTATTATTATGGTTTGGGTCTAGTTGTCCCCCTAAAGCCTCATGTGGTCATAGACTTGATCTAGAGGGTGTGAAGCTGGAATTGATTCATGATGCAATGCTAGGCTCAAGGGCACTAGGATTAATGGTGTGAGTGCCACTCCCTCTGCCCTAATTAGTCTGAATAAGATAAAAGTGGCAGGGAGATGTTAAGATTCTCCCTTGTTACCTTTGCTACTGTGTGGGCACCACATTGTTTCTCCTCTGCAATACCTGTTTGTCATTCATGCCTTGAAGCCAGCCAATTTTGGATTGAAACCTCTATGAACTGTTAGCCAAATAAATCCCTTCCCTTCTAACTTTGGTGTTAGGTATTTTGTCTCAGCAATGAGAAAAAACTAATACAGTAATGCTTGCTTGCAGGAATGAATTTGGGAGTATTGCTTCCCTTTCAATTCCATTAAAGTATTTGAGAAATAGTGGCATTAGCTCTTCTCTAAATTTCTTGTAAAATTAAGCAGTAAAGCCATCAGGATCTTGGTTTTTCTTTATTGGTAAGTATCTATGATTTCAATTTCATTGGTTGATATTGGGTTGTTTAGAATTTGTATATCTTCTTGGTTCAACTTTGGTAATTCATATAGATCTAAGAATCTGTCCATTTCTTCTGTGTTTTCCATCTTATTGGAGTACAGGTTCTCAAAGTAGGTATGGATGATCCTCTGGATTTCTACTGGGTCTGTTGTAATTTCACCCTTTTCATTCCTAATTGCATGGATTTGGGCCTTTTCTTTCCTTTCTTTGATAAAGTTGGTTAAGGGTTTGTCAATTTTTTTATTCTTTTGAAGAACAAACTCTTTGATTCATTGATTTTTTATATTGTTCTCTTAGTCTCCATTGTATTGATTTCTGCCCTGATTTTTATAATTTCCTCCCTTCTATGAGCTTTGGGTTTGTCTTGTTGTTCTTTTTCTAGGAGCTTGAGGTTTAGCATTAAGTGGTTATTTGAGCTTGCTCTGTTTTCCTAATATGGACATTCACTGCTATGAATTTTCCTAATAGGACTGCTTTCTTTGTGTCCCATAAATTCTGGTATGTTGCATTGGCATTATCATTTAATTGTAGAAACTGTCTAATTTCTTCTTTAATTTAGTCTGTGACCCATAGGAGGATGTTATTCAACTTCCATGAGTTTGTGAAGTTCTTGTGGATTCTTTTGCTATTAATCTCCAATTTTATTGCACTGTGATCTGACAATATACAAGGAATAACTTCAATTCCTTTGCATTTACTTAAATATGTTCTATGAGCTAGCATGTGGTCTATTTTGAAGAATGACCCATGTGCAGCTGAGAAGAATATATATTCTGATCTTGTGGGGTGGAACACTCTGTAGAATCTATTAAGTCCATTTGTTTAAAAGTTTGGTTCAGTTCTAGTATTTCATTGTTGATTGTTTTGTCTAGTTGATCTGTCTATTTGTGACAGTGGGGTATTGAGGTCATCCATGAGTATTGTATTAATGCTTATTTGATTTTTCACATCCATTAATATTTGTTTTATATAGTTGGGTGCACTAGTATTTGGTGTATATATATTTACGATTGTCATTTCTTCCTTTTGGATTGTTCCCTTTACAAGGATGTAGTGGCCTTCTCTGTCTCTCTTAATTAGTTTTGGTTTGAAGTCAACTTTGTCTGCAAATAGGATAGCTACCCCTGTTTTTTTCTGGGTTCCTGTCACATGGAGTATTGTTTCTATCCTTTCATTTTCAGGCTATGAATTTCTTTTTGAATTAAATGTGTTTTTTGTTGTATATAGCATATTGTTGGATGTAGCTTCTTGATTGATTCTGCCAGTCTA
The DNA here is from genome assembly GCF_053883595.1 of Heterocephalus glaber. NCBI lineage: Eukaryota > Metazoa > Chordata > Mammalia > Rodentia > Bathyergidae > Heterocephalus > Heterocephalus glaber. The sequence goes on from NW_028258432.1 coordinate 3,880,025, forward strand.
TGTCTTTTGATTGGGGAACTGAGGCCATTAACATTGATGATTATAAGTGATATGTATTGACTTATCCTTGTCATGATGTTTTACTATTGTTGGCTCTTATATTTTTCTCCCCTTTCTATTTAATTTCTTTCCTTGTCTGATGGGTTCATTCTGTTGGGCTTCATGGAGTTGTGACCCTCATTGTCTTTTTCTAGGCTATTGTTTAGAATTTTTTGGAGTGCTGGTTTGGTATTCATGAAGTTCCTCAGGTGTTCTTTGTCTTGAAAGTATCTTATTTCTCCATCAATTTTGAAAGGTAGTTTTTCAGGTTACATCAATCTGGGTTGGAGGTTCTTTGCTTTTAGGGCTTGAAATACTTCACTCCAGGCTCTTCTTGACTTGAATGCTTATATTGAGAAGTCTGCTGTGATCTGATGGGCTTTCCTTTGTATGTGATTTGTTTTCTTTTCTTTAACTGTTTTCAATATTTTGTTCTTCTGTTGGGTTTGTGAAATCTTGGCTATTATATGACTAGGTGTGGATTTTTTTTTTACTCATAGCTAGTTTGAGTCCTATATACTTCATTTATCTGTATGTCAAATTCCTTTCCCCTGCTTGGGAAGTTTTCTGCCATTACTCCTGTGAACAGTATTTTATGTCATTTGTACCATCTCCTGCTTTTTAATTGACTCTTATCAGTCTTATGTTATTCTTCTTTGCATCATCTAGTAGCTGCTGGATTGTTTTCTCATGGTCCCCTTCTATTTTTAAAAAAATCTTTCTTTTCCTGGTCACTAACTGTAATCCTATCTTCAATATCTGGTGTCCTGTCCTCACATTGGCTCATTCTGCTGTGTATAATTTCATTGGAGTTCTTAATCTCCTGGATGTTTGTTTGAATCTGTTTTATGAATTCCATTTGTTTCCTATGTTGGGATTCCATGATGTTCCTGAGCTTGTCTATTTTTTTTTTTTATCTGTATCTGCTTTTGAGTTATTAATCATGTCTTTCACTATGGTCACCATCTCTTTTTAACTGAGAAATTATTTTTGATTTCATTTTTTCTAGACCCTCTTTCATTGCCTGTTCAGGAAGTCCATGTGCTTGAGTTTCAGGTTGTCCCACCTTATTACCCCCTAGATTTCCTTTTGGTGATCTGGATTTGTATCTCATTTCTATTTTTTTTTTTTTTTGGTTGTTGTTGTTGATGTTTTTGGTTTAATTTCTGGGTTTCTGCCTGTAAAATGCTTATTGCAAGTATCTTTCTTGCTAGTATTTAGAATTCTTAATGAATGACTACTTCCTGGATCATCCTCCTGGTATAGTGAGCCCTTGGGCCTTGAATCTGTAATGGCTCTTATGTAATCTCAGTCCTGGCACATGAGGAAAGACACTTGACCGGAACAATAACATCACTTTGACCAAAGTAATACAATCAGCATCAACAACAGTATCAAACACAGCCCAGAAAATGACAAATCGTGGCAGCCATTATCTGACACCTTTAACCACATGAACTAGACCATGGCCACATATCAAAATTAAGGACCAACCAGAAATTTTTACAGTCAACAAGCCCTTCAATATTGTGGCCTCACCCTCTGGGAAGAAGATTTAGAAGGAGTGTGGGGGTGGGGGGGAATAGATAAGAGAAGAGGGAGAGTTTAGAAATAGGGCTAGAGGGCACAGGAAGATCACACAAACTTTGGGAAACTGTTAAAGACAGGAGGAAAAGAGAGATGGAAGTAACAAATATAAAACAAAACAAGCTAACAGCAACAGGAAAACTAGAAATTGTATTCATTCTCCTATGAGAATTAGAACAATGAAGAGAAAAGAAAAAGAAAAGAATAAAGAAGAGAAAAATGGAGAATAACAGGAACAAGAAAGGAGAGAAATGCAGAAGAGAGGAGAAGGGAAAAGAGAAAGAATAAAAGGAGGGTCCCATTCAAACTGTGTCTCTGTTGTTACTGGTAGACAACATGAGCAGCAGCCTGCAGATCCAGGTTAGATAATCTCAGTGAACCCGCCATAGTCCATTGAGATTCAAACTGGTTTCTGGCTGCAAGGCTAGAACTGACCTCCCTGGTCTCCTAAGGGTTTGGATTCTATACAGCTCTACTGTAGGTTTGAGCCACCCTTACCCTGCAGCAAGTCCTGGTTCCAGTAGGAGGTGCTGATGCCACCAATTCACCCACCACTGTAGCCCACTGGATCTTCACTAGAGTGTCTCTCTTAGTTCTCCCCATGGGCTTCAACTTTCTGACTTCTGGGGTTGAGATCTGGAACCTTTCCTCAATCAGCAGTCTTTCCTATGTCTCTTGCCCATCTCCCTCTGTGATCCTGTCTGCACAGCTCTCTAAGCTGCTCTGGTGCCTTTCTGTGTGTCCACTGTCTCAGTGCAAGGGGGTAGAGCAGTGTTCCTTTCCTGTCTCCAGCCAAGGGAGATTTATTTTCAAAAACAAGGATGACATATTTTTTTCTTGGCAAACTAGAACCTGTCCTGAAAAGCATACTTGCAATGGTGAGTGGGCTTAGAATCTTGTAATTTAAAGAGCAGGTGAGAGAATTTGTGATTTTGGCCTGGGGTAGAGAGGACATGATGGGGACAAGATCACTGTCTTCAGACTTTTGAAAAGCTGTCAGCTGGGAAGAGGATTAGCCTAAGTCTGTGAAACCCCAGAGGGGATACATAGGGGTGGAAGTTTCAAGGAAGCAGGTTTGGGTTGAAAGAAATTTCTAACAATTTGAGCTATAGTTAAAACAAATGATGTGTTCTAAAACACCATAGGGTGTGTTTAGGGAAGGAATTTCTGGGCCAATTAATCCATGGGCATTTGGATTAGATTTCCTTTAAGGGAACTTTTAACTAAAAGATTCTGTGATTCTTTGATAGAAAATTCCAATTTACTCAGAGTTAGTTTGGTTTGCCTCAATCAAGCACAACAGCAAACTTACTGACGTTCACATCCCAATATGCAAACTTGATCACAGCATTTGAGGAGCTGAGTTTGTCCTCTGCCAGCATCTCCATCTCCATTCAATACAAATTTACCATCTTTGATCCAAAAATCTGAAACTCCTCAAAAAGTCCACAACTTTTTGAGCCTAATATGACACAACTGGAAAACTGTTTTATGCACAAAATTATTAAAAATATTATATAAAATTACCTTCAGGAAATGTACATAAGGTATGTCTAAAGCCTAAGTAAATTTCACCTTCAGACTTGGATCCTGCTCTGGGTGGGCACTTTATAAAATAAAGAGGTTTCGTTTAGCGCTCAGCTTTGGAGGCTGACGAGCTTAGGGGGCTCATCTGGTCATCCTCCAGCGAGGGTCTCCCTGGCTGCAACACACAAACTCCACGGTTTGTTCCCAATGGCTCATGTGCTGGAAGCTTGGTTCTCAGTGTGACATGCTGAGCTGCAGGATCTTTAAGAGTTGTGTTGTGTCCAGATCGTGAGGTCTCTAAAGACTATCAAGGAGCCGATTTTGATGTAAACACATGAGGGTTGTTTATTTAAGCTCGAGCAGGGACTCTCATCTGACACCGACACAGCCGGTCAGGATTGAGAGCCTCGACTCTAAAACATCAGAGGTTTTTATAGAGGCTACAGCAAGGCACGGGGTTTTAAAAAGGTGTGAGGTTTTAAATCACATGCAAATCACATAATTGGCTAGCATTTAGTAAGTTTTGAAAGTTTAAACTTAATTGGTTGGGTCTTGTGTGTTGAACTGTAAATGGCTGTTTAAGTCATCGAAAAGAACATCTGGGATATTGGGGTATTGGGGTAACTACTGATTAGCTGTTGTAGGCCATCGAGAAGAGCATCTGGGACATTGGGGCAGCTATTGATTAGCTGTTGTTAGGCTAGTTGTTAGGGGACTGTTGAACATTATCACAGGCAGGTGGCCAAAGTGTATCTTGTGGTTTTTTTTGGAACTAGAATTCATGTCTAGGCCACCTTACTCTAAGATGGGGCCAAATTTTAAAATGGAGTTACTCAGGTCTCACATTCCCCCCTTCTCATGGAACTATCGAGGCCCAATCATGGGTCTTGGAGGGTTAACTTTATTGGGTTTTTTGATATAAGTTGATATTGTGACTTGAGAGTCAATATTTGTATTGTATTGGCACATTTTTTTAAATGAATGAAGTCAATTGGTTAAGTAAGTAAGGTTTAAATATCAAAAGAAGTAGCAAAATAAGTAGGGTACCTAACAGTGTGGAGATTAGGGTGGTCAATTATGGAGAATAGTTAAACAGTGATTTAAACTATTTTTGGGCTTGTTTGTGTTTGGCAAGGCCTTTTTTAATCTTTGTCATGGACTTTTTGATCACATTTGAATGATCTATGTAGAAACAACATTTTTTTTTTTTAGGGTGGCACAGAGTCTTTTTTGTTGTAGGAAGATTAAATCTAGGCCTTTTTTATTTTGGAGCACCATTTTTGTTAGGGAGGTTAATGACTTTTGAAGGTGTGTGATGGAGTTTTTAGGTTTTTTTATATCAATATCTATGGTAGCCCTTAGATCATTATAATGTTTGTTTTGTAAGACTAAAGAGGAGACTCTAGTTTTTGTTTTTGTCAAGCTTAGGCCTAGGAGTATTGTCAGGGTGATTGTTGTTATGGGCTCTCGTTTAATCTTAGTTGGGGCTTTATCTAAGTATGGGGCATAAATATCTTTTTTAGGGTGATAGATCAGTCTGGGAACTAATTGTATTAATATATAAAAGTCACTAGTCTGGTTGAGCACTGTTTTATGCGTGTAAGGGGTGAGCCCTGTGGAGTAGGTCTATCATCTATCAGGGTGGGGGGGGTAAAGGTATCTTTTAGAACCAGGCTGGAGAGTCTGGCTATAAAGGTGTTGGTGAGTAGTCGGGATGTTATCAATATAAGTGTCGCTCTCAACTATGGATTGTAGAGTCAGTCTATCTGTCTCCTTTTGTTGTCACCTGTATTGACTAGCATTTTTTGATTTAGTAAGGTTTTTTGGGAAAGCTATTTTTTTTATAGTAGGGGGGCTTGATATCATAGCGCAGCCAACAAGATTGAGTAAGATCAGGTCGAGAGGCATTTAGGGTTTTAAAGTTTGGACCATGAGTTTTTAGAGTGGTTTGTCTGGGTTTTGGTCTTGTCTTAGGTCTTTGTGAGTCAGTTGAATATCTCTTAAAGAAAATAACAGCTCTTGATCACTAAGCTCAGTGAGCACTTTAGACTGGAGGTTAGGGATAATGAGAGGGGGCACCCCAAACATAATTTTAAAGGGAGTCAGTCTCATCTTATAGGGTGAATTGTGTACCTTATAGAGGGCAAAGGGAAGGAGAGCCACCCAGTCACCGCCAGTCTCTAAGGCTAATTTAGTTAAGGTCTTTTTTGGGTCTTGTTTATTTTTTATTTTTTTGTCTTGAACTTTGGGGTCTGTATGCACAATGTAATTTTTAATTTGTCTCTAGGACCTGTACTAAACTCTGACTCACTTTAGAGACAAGAGCAGGTCTATTGTCTGATCTTAACATAACAGGAAAACCGTATCTTGGTAGGATGTCTTTTAAAAGCTTTTTGGCCACAGTCTGTGTCATTTTGTGTTTGGTAGGGAAAGCCTCTGTCTAGCCCAAGTCTTTATGTAAAGCTTTGTCAAAAATGGTGGGGGAGTTTTTTAAATCTTTGAGGAAGTCGGGTCTAGGTCAGCTGTCTGTTGATGTCTTGTTTAGGGTCACTCTATTTAAATGTGAAGATGTGTTGGCTTTTGGGTGCCAGCGGAAGGCTCACGGAGGTCTTGTACTGGTTGATAGTCATCCGAGTGGGGGTTTTTGTACCAGCAACAAGGGGGTGTTTTAGGCCGTCGACAGGGCCTTAGAATACCCTGAGCAAGCAACCTCTTGATGTGTGGAGTTATTTTTTTGTAGGCCTCTAGGGACGTGGGATATTGGCGAACTCGTGTAGGGTCCGCTCCTGGCTTTATCTCTATGAACACAGGTGTCCTGTGTGCGGCCAGCCCCATGCCCACAGTCTCAGCCCGTGTTTGCAGGAACATGGCGAGCCATTGTTCCACATCAGGGTCAGGAGTGGGCTGTTTATGATGTAGCAGATATTTGTCTTTAAGGCTCATAGTTAACACTTGGATGGGCTTTCTCTTTTGGTTAAGGACCTCTGTGTCTCAGGGCTGAAAATGGATTTGGGCTCTTAATTTAGTGAGCAAGTCTCTTTTAAGTAAAGGGTAGGGGCAGTCTGGTATAATCATAAATGAGTGGGCTGTCAGGCCCACCCCCAAGTCTATCATTTTTTGGGTAGTCTATGAATATTTTTTTATGTCTGTGGCTCTTTGGACCCAGGAGGTTTTGTCAGATATGTGGCCATGTGGTTTAAGCAGGACTGAATGTTGAGCGCCAGTGTCTACCAGGAACTCAAAGGGCTCCCCCTTTATTTTAAGGGTTATCCTGGGCTCGGGGAGGGGCCCTGAGCGCCGTCCCCCCTAATCACTTAGTTTATGGCCAGGATGGGGGCCTTTGAGCGGCCTCTCTGTTGTCTTTTGGGGCACTCTTTAGCTCAGTGGCCTTTTTTTTTGTAGTAAGCACATTGATTTTTTTCTAACTGGGGGCGCTCCCTGCCTTTTCCCTTACCTCCTCTTTTTGTTGTAATTTTTTTCAGGTGACGTTTACATTCTCTCATCTTTTTCACTCTGGCGGCCAGAAGGATCTGAGCCAGGTTTTGGGTCTGGCGGTTGTCAGCTTTTACCTGTCTTTTTTCTGTGGTTTTTTTGTTGTTACACTCTCTCTGTCACTGTCACTAAGTCTTGAATATTCTTTTTTCTTAATCTGTCTGCCTTTTGTAACTTTTTTTTAATATCTAGCGTCGCCTGGTTGACAAAATGTATTATTACAGCTGTCTTTGTCTCATTTGTTTTTGGGTCCATAGGAGTATATCTATGGAATGTTTTTTGAATTTTTTTTAAGAAGGCTGTAGGGCTCTCGTTTGGTCTCTGTTGTACATCTCCTATTTTAGCCAAATTGGTTTGTTTTGAGACCTCTTAACAGAGCCTGGAGATAGACCCAGAGCCTCTCTTTACCTTTTGTTGTGTCGAAGTCTTAATTGGGCCGGGACAAAGGAAAAGGAGTGTTGATAGTGTCAACATTAGTGGTGGGTTGACCATTGTCACTAGGAACCAATTTTTTGACTTCATTTTGGATTTTTTTTCTCTCTTTTGTGGTAAACAGGATCTGGAGGAGCTGTTGACAATCATTGAAAGTGGGCTGATGAGTAAACAAAACAGTTTTTAATAGGTTAATCAAATCTCTAGGATTATCAGAGAATTTGGTGTGTTGAGTACGCCAGTTATAAAGGTCACTGGTGGCAAAGGGCCGGTAATGCTGAGGCTGGTTACCATGTTCATCAGGGGGCCCTATCACTCTCAGCGGGAAAATGGTAGAGTCCGCCGGCCCTGCCAGGGAGACGGCACGCCGGTGGTGAGTGTTCCGGGCAGGGCCATCTCCGCTGTCGGCACCCAGTGCCGGCCCTTCCCCCCCAGCTCTGGCTGGGGCTGGGACCTCTCCCCCCCGCCTGTTGTTGTGGGGGAGTAGAGAGAGAGTTGTAAGGGGGGGGGAAGGAGATCTTTTTTGGTTCCTCCCTGGAGGACCAGGTAGAGCGGCACGGTCAGCTCGGTTTTGGTTTGTCTTTTTTTGTTACGCTCTTTGGAAGTCTTTTCACAAGTTGTCAGGATTACCTCTGGCTGCTCTTTTTGTGGAGGCAAAAAGGGCTTGACCCACGGGGGTGGGTTGCAGATTAGACTCTCCCAAGTGACAATGTAGGGAACCTGATCTGGATGTCTGGTGTAGGGACAGAAAACTGCTCTGTGGATCTTGTATGTGATCTGTAAATCAAAAGTTTCCTTGGGGGGGCCATCTCTTTTCAAAAGAAGGCCACTCTGAACTACACAGAATGACAAGTCTAGACTTTTTTATTTCTAAATTTAGACTATGAGCGCACTCCCTAACCTCTCTAAAGTGGTCCGTCATGAGGGACAGGGGGGTGGTCACAGTCTGTCCCATCGTCTCAGTCCAAGTCACCACAATAAACAGACAAACAAACACAACAGCAGAACAAAAAAGCAAGACAAAACCGTCTTCCGCCCGATTGGAGGCAGCACCAAAAATGGGACTTCGGCCTCACGCCGTACCGTGGGAGCGACCTGCACCATCCCCCTAGGAATCTCACAGACTTGTACTTATGGGGCACTTCTGTCCCCTCCAGATGGATCCAGAACGTCTTCCAGGAATCCCGGGTCAGTGGCCCTCGCAGCGCGTCTGCCTAGACCATTTGCCGACCTATACAGAATTGGGCCCCCTGAATTGCAGCCAAACAAAGAGACACTAAACACTCACTGGCCGGTGTCGACCCTCTGGTACGGAGATCCTGGGGTCTTGGGGATCCCAGACGAGCCCCCAAATGTTGTGTCCAGATCTTGAGGTCCCCAAAGACCACCAAGAAGCCGATTTTGATGTAAACACATGAGGGTTGTTTATTTAAGCTCGAGCAGGGACTCTCATCTGACACCAACACAGTGGGTCAGGATTGAGAGCCTTGACTCTAAAACACCAGGGGTTTTTATAGAGGCTACAGCAAGGCACGGGGTTTTAAAAAGGTGCGGGGTTTTAAATCACATGCAAATCACGCAATTGGCTAGCATTTAGCAAGTTTTGAAAGTTTAAACCTAATTGCTTGGGCCTTGTGTGCTGAACTGCAAATAGCTGTTTAAGTCATCAAAAAGAACATCTGGGATATTGGGGTATTGGGGTAACTACTGATTAGCTGTTGTAGGCCATTGAGAAGAGTATCTGGGACATTGAGGCAGCTATTGATTAGTTGTTGCTAGGCTAGTTGCTAGGGGACTGTTGAACATTATCACAGGCAGGTGACCAAAGTGCATCTTGTGGATTTTTTTGGAACTAGAATTTATGTCTCGGCCACCTTACTCTAAGATGGGGCCAAATTTTAAAATAGAGTTACTCAGGTCTCACAAGGTGGAGCTTAGTGGGAGTCAAGTAGGTCACTGGGGTGCTATCCTTGGAAGATAGTAATGTGGTTCTGGAGGGACCTGATTTAGTTCCCTTGAGAGTGGGCTGTTATGAATGAGCAAGTCTGATCCTGGACTCTCTGGCTTTTGTTCTAACCGTGTAGTCTCTCCCTCCTACTCTTGCTTGCAGCATGCTAACTGTGATGTGTGATGCAGCCAGGGAGACCCTCACTGGAGGATGACCAGATGAGCCACCTAAGCTCGTCAGCCTCCAAAGCTGAGCGCTAAACAAAACCTCTTTATTTTATAAAGTGCCCAGCCTCAGATATCTCATATAACAACAGAAGGTGACTAAGATACTCTTTTCCCCCAGGTTATCTCATTGTACATATACTGATATTTCAAAATCAGGAAAACTCTAAAATTGGAAATACTTTTGGCCTGAAGCACTTTAGATAAGGGATACTCAACCTATAATATTAAGATATATGATAATTATTTAAAATTCTTAAAGACTTAGTGTCTTTACACAGTATAATAAAAAAATATGCTGAATGCTTCTGTCTAGCACCATCCAATGTAAAGACAGGCTTGTAAAACATTACATGTGTCCTTGTCCACCTTATTCACCAAATCTGGTGACATGGGATTTCTGGTCCTTCCCTAAAGTCAAGATGACCAGGAAAGGTAAACATTTTGAATTGATTCAGGACAATGAGGCAGCCAGAAAAGTGCAACTAAAGACACAGAAAGACTTCTAGAACAGATTCAGAAATCGTCAAGAATAAGGAAAGTGTATCTGAAATGAGGGAGAGTATCTTGAAGGGGGTTAATGGCAATTATCTTTTACTGTAATGATTTTCTTAAATTAAGCATTCACCATATTGTTCACTCACTCTTCATAGTCTCCTCCTACCTCTCCAACTTGAAGCCTTCCTGGTGGTTCTAGATTTCTCTTTCTGGCTTAGATCTGTCTTATTGGTTAGTTTCTTCTCTAGAAATTCTTCCACCTACTTTTCCCTTACTTTTCAGTGCAAATGTCTCCTTTTCATGAGGAAGGTGACTTCCCCTGTGAGAGGCCCTTCACACTTTCATGTACATCCTTCCTGCAGGTCTGGAGCCTCTGTGAGGTGGGATCATGTCCTTGAGTCTCAGCTATATCAACACTGTCCTAGAACAATTGAGCACAGTGGAGTTGATTAGAAATATTTGCCAAATGAATGTTATCCCAGTGCACTTTAAAGCTGCTTGTATGTACTAATTGAATTTACTTTTAAATGTGTGACAATTCATGTGTTGTGTTTCTTGGTGTTTTTGTAAGGAGAAAATGAGCTGGGAAGATTTAAGAATTGGAAAACTTTTGATTATTTTAAAAACATTTTGTATCTTCACCATGTTGAGTCATTCATTTTGATGGTGATGATATTTGAACAGCTCTCCAAACATAGCACCACGATTCTCCACCTGAAAGGAATAAAATCCATGGTCAGCATTGTCTGAGTTTTGCACAGATTGACCTCAGAAGAAAACTAATGCTAAAAGTAAGGCCAGAGGAAGAGGTGGGGAACAGAAAAGGCCAGTGGCTTTGCACACAATTTATTTGATTCTCTTCTCTGTTGGTGAGAGAAACTAAGAAGAATTGGCCCTTAATCCCTACCCCAAACTCTGATAACTTGATTGAGTAAACAAACAAACAAACAAAATGTTTGGCTGAATCCTCCAGGAGGGAAATTTGTGGCACTTTTTTGCAGCCTAGTGATGCCCTTTTTCTGTCCAAAAGGCTGTTCTTTACTCTCCCTGCTGTTTTTGCCCAAGAAAAGTTAGTTTTCTGTCTTAAAGAGATTTTATCACTTCTCTGTCAAGTGTCCATACCAGTTAGCATGGAAGATCACAGGTCGGTTTTTGTGGCAGGTCTGGGACCCATGTTTACCATCTGAGTTTGCCAGGAGTGGCTTTCCATGATCTTCTTTGGTAGTTGGCATCTGGACATGTGCATGCATACATGTGTATATGTGTTGATGAAGGTGCAGCCTAGGACCTCATATTTGGGAGACAAATGTGCTACCATTGAGTTGTGTTTCCAGCCTCTGGTGGTTTGAGACCACAGGAAATGGGGAAATTTTCATTCCTTTGTGCTTGTGGGACCACATGAACAATTTATTTCTTCCTGTCCACCTGTCTGTTTTTTGCTTTCACTATAAGATAGTAATCCCAAAACTTGTACTATTAGCTGTCTTGATACAATTATGGGCCCTTTATTAGGCAGTTAAATAGACTAAACACATGACCTTGATTCATTTACAACATTATTAGTGCTGGCTGCTTACAGGGGCTATTAGAAGTTATTCTTGCCTGGGGAAGAGGAAATAATAATAGTTATAATAATAATAATAATAATTATTATTATTATTCCTTTTTAGCAATTGCTAGCATCCTGGGAACAGTACTGAAAAAAAGAGCAAAGTATGTGAGCAACTGTGGTGTGTGTGGCCTAGGGTGTATGGTCGGTCCAGAGGATCTGAGTTGATGTTTCCTAGGACAGAACATGTGTCTCAATGAGTCACCACTCTTTACTCTTAGCTAGCCATGTTCAAGAAAATAAATATTTTCTGAAAAGTGTAGAGGGATGCTAAAGGGCCCATGGATTGCATTGTATTGTTTGGATACACATGGGATAGATTTGTGCTGTTTGTCCCATTAGTAAGACACAGAGATTAATAGCACCAACAAGTGTGTATGTGTGTGTGTGTATGTGTGTGTGTGTGTGGTATAGGTATGTGTGTGTGTTGTGTGTGTGTGTGTGTGCGTGCATGTGTGTGATGTAGCAGAACAATAAATTCTTTCAGTTGTCTTTAATTTGTCATCAATTGGAATTTCAAGGGGCTGCTTCCAGTTGAAGTCATAGTAGGAAGGAGTGTATCAGTAGGGAATTGATAAACACTGTGGTGACAGTGAATTTTGCACAGCACCTCAGGTTGACTCTAGGAGTTTAGACATTTTTATCAGCAACCTTTCAGATCTGATAGTTTGAGAAACTGCAGCAAGTTCTGTAAGGGGAATATGAAAACTGACCAGTGAGAAGATTGTCAAAGTAATTGTCTTTGAAAGAAAAAACAATTAGTTTTGTAGGGGCAGGGTCTCTCCATTGAGTCAGTGTCTTTGTTGGTGGACTTCTTTGCTGTCAGGAGCTGCCTGCAGATGCCCAATTTGTAGGGCAATTTTTTCCACAGTGCTGCATGTGTCTTCATACATTCCTTCAGAAGCCCACAGTGGCCACCTGTCCCATGCTGCCCATGACATAACAAGTCACCTTTGATAAGTCCCATGCTGCCCATGACTATAACAAGTCACCTTTGATAAGTCCCAGAGTCAAGAAGGAAAAAAGTAACAAAAATGCAACAGCCTGAGCAGAGATTAAAAAAGAGCCACACTGATTTTCTCTCTCTCTCTCTGTCTCTCTCTCTGTCTCTCTCTCTCTCTTTCTCTCTCTCCAAAAAGATCACTTCCTTCCCAGTCACTGACTCCTTGAAAGCTATGGATATACATAGGTCTTCTGCATTTCTGAGCCTGGCAGAGGGACAGGGAGGTCAATCAGGACAAATTGAAGTCGTTCAGAGAAACTTGGCAAGAAATTCTGCAATCTTGACCACTGTCTGAGACTATTACTGTGCAGGATCTGTCCACATGGAGACTTTCTGTGTCCTCAAGGACAGAGGATGGGGCACTGGCAAGATGCAGTGTGAGGTGGGAAAACCTTGGTAATCTCTCATTCTTATTTTCATTTTTTAATGCTGGAAATATTTCTTTGCTGTTAGTCTTCCATTAGTTGGTTAAAATAAAAAGAGTATATGAGGAAAGTAATATATGAGAAGCAAGTCCATCTGCTCTTGGGGCAGTTGCATTTTTAAATGTTGTCAGATTCACCAGTGGAGGTGACTCCCATCCATGATCACCCCTCTTGATGGTAGTGACTTCCAGACTTCTGAGGGAGGGACACTTGGGATGTCACAAAATTATGTGCAAGAAGGGGAGACTTCTACAGAAGGACTGCTTTCTGCCAGAGAGCACACACAAGGGCTGAACATTTGGAATCAACAACCCTGTGTTTGAATCAGTAAAGAGAAGACAGAGAAGGAGGCTGGAAAGGCCAATGTGGTTTCCAGAATATGTCAAAAGTCCTTCGAGGAAATCCTACCTGAGTGAAAAATTTTGCTCTTCCTTGAAAGCAAAACATGCTCTTCATCTTCCAAGAAGGAAATTTTTTCCAAGCAGGAAATTGGAATACTGATTTTGCACATGATCTAGAGTATTTGACCTAAATATTTTGTATTTATTTTCTCAATGTTTAAATATAAATAACTTAACTATTGTCTAACTACCTCAATGAGCCCTATAACAATTAAGAAGGTGAACCCACCCTCACCCCCCACCCCCCCGCCAAGAGAAGCTGATTGCTGACATTTGGACTCAGAGCGGTAGCCTGGGCTAGGCACTCAAGGGCAAGGACACAGCAGGAAGGGGTCTATTTCCTTGCCATCCTTCCTGTCCACAGGCATGTCATATTAATGTAGATACACTCTTAGGGATATCTCTTTTCTGTTATCTATTCCAGGAGTTTTCTCTGTTTCAGGTTCTACTTCTGTTGAATGTTGTTGTTCCTCCAGATCAGACACTGGCTTTTACTGCTGTCCCTTCAACCATCCCTTTGCTGTGATACTTTCAGTTCTGGGGCCTTGGTACCAATGGAGGAGTTGTGAGCTTCCTGTAGATTAGATTGTCTGCTGAAGTCCAAAGCCTTCTATATGACATGCTAACCTAGAGGCTTTGTAGGAGCCTGAGAGTCAGTATTTCCAGAATGAAACTCATTCATGCATTTGCTTATCATCAACTAGCTATGTAGCCATAAACAGACTCAAGGATAATCTACTTTTAGTGTTAAGGAACATGGGCTTTGGAGAATGAAAGAAGGGGTCACTTTTAGGCTGTTATGAACTTAGACAAGTTATAGAGCTTCTCAAAAAATTTATGTGTCATCAAATTAGGAAAATAATGTCTTGAAACTTCATTGCAAGAATTAAAGGTGACAGTGTCTTAAAGGTACATAAACTACACGTGATATATAATTGAGATCAAGAATTATCAGTAGTTCTGAAAGTGATGTGTTAAATAACATGGGAAAGACTATTCCTTAGTGAACCAGGAGAGATTTTAAAATGACAGAGTGTTGAGATCATCACTCAAGGATGAAAAGCAGTCAGCATCTGGGATGGGCATTCTCTTTTCCCATTTGCAAAGGCATAAGGAAATAGCATGGGGCATTTGTTGAACATTTGTTGAACATGAGTTTAATATGAAGAGTGAATATCTGTGGGGGATGAATGAGGAAATGTAGAGGTGGAATGTCTATAAGCATTACAGTGCTGTACCTTATGTTAAGCTAGCGAGTTTCAACTTTATCCTGGAAGATATGGGGAGTTACTAAGGAATTTAAGCAGGTGAATGATATGATCAGATTTGCATTTTAGAAAGAATGCATTGGCAGCAGTGTGGAGCATGGACTGGAGTCATTCCAGACTCGGGGCCGCAAGACTAGTGATGAGGCGATCGCAGTAATCCAGGCAACAAGTGATGAGGGCCTGGATTAAGGTAATGGCTTTGTGGGTAGAGAGTGGTGTGGAAATAAGTTAAATATATGTTAAGAAAGTAGAGTCTGTAGGACTTGGTAATTTGATGTGAGGGCTAAATGACAAAAACAAATCTGGGATGCCTGCCAAACTTCTGCTGTGGGCAAGCATATGGATGAGTATTCATTTAGGGAAATATGGAAGATTGAAAAACAAACGATTTGATAATGTACCCAGTTTGGGATCCAATGAATTTTCTTTTAGACCCATTTAAGAAGAGATGTCTAGTGAGATTTGGACCTTTCTTCCAGATACGGGAACAAACATGCAGGAAATAATGAATAAGTGTGTTCAGAGTGTTGAGTGAGAAGAGTCAAAGGCAAAGATGTGGGGACACAGGATGATGTAGCCTAGACAAAGTCATGGAGCTCAGAGTAGAACTGGGAAATCTTTATTGGTGTCGCAGAACCTGACCACTTTGTGGGAAAAAGAGGAGGCGAGATCACAGCAGATCCTAAGAGAATGTGCAGGACGTATGGCAACTTTGACTTTTACTCTGGGTAAAATGGGAAACATTGTAGAGTTTTGAGCAGATAAATGACACAAGCACTTTCACATGTTGAAAAGGCGACTCTGACTGATGCGTTGTTACTAGACTGTCAAGAGGATATGAGAAGAAGCAGGGAGACCAGATGGGAACCATGACCATGAGCAAGGTGAGAGGCCCAGGGATGGGACCAGAATGATGGGATTAGAGTAGTGAGAGTGATTGGATTTTGAATAAACTTTCAAGGTGGAGCCAAATGAATTTCCTGATGCACTGCAGGTGGAGTGCAGAAAAAGAGAAGAAAAGGATTACTAACAATGGTTCTTTGGTTTTGTTTTTTGATTTTTTGCATTACTGGATATGGACCCCATGGCTTTGCACTGAACTATGGCCTCAGTCCTTTCTAAAAATTTTATTTTGTGACAAAGGTTTTTTGAGTTAAATAAATATAAATGGAGTTATGATCACTGAAATAAGACAAGCTTGGCTAAAGATCAAGTATTGCTACCAATTGTTTCAACTGTGTAATTTTTTTCTCTATGAATACTAAACAGCCTTTATATAGCTACCAGGGTAAAAATGGAGAGGTTAATTGGTTAAAAATTGGGAATTTATAAAGTAAGTGCAAAGAAAGGAATAGAGGTATGAAATTTTCAAGTAAAATACGACCCCCCAAACTGGGAAGTAATACAACTGATTAAAGTAATAGACTATATAGTATAATATTCAAAGGAAGGAAAATTAAAATTCAAGAAGGTAATATTGTCTTCACACATTTTTTCATGGTATGCAGGAGGCTGGTACGGGCAACTTCATGGAATATATAAATCCTCATATGTGGTTCTGAGTGATGATCTAGTTCAGAAAAAATATTGGAAAAATTATCCAATGGGATATGGGTTTTGAAGTGGTTGAAAGTTGGATGTATTCAGAGTAGGAGACAGAGTAGATTGGAAAGAAAAGCTATTACATATTAGATTTCAGAATAGAGAGATCCAGGCACTGGCCAAGTCTAGGGCATAGCTGCATGAGGGGTTATTGAAAGGCAGCAGATCAGACAAGGGAAACTACTTTAAGGTTATAATGTTGAATATATTGACTCTATTTTTTAGCTTTATTGAGATATAATTGATATAAAATAAACTTTCCATATTAAATTGTAATATTTGATAACCTTTGATCTAGCATATGCTATGATTTGGATGTATATCCCCCAAAGGCTATATGGAAATGCTTCATCCTCAGAAAGGTGGTATTGGGAGGTGCTGTAGCCCTTATGCTGCATGCATAAGTAATTGAGGTCATGCCCTTGAGGGGAGAACCTGGTCTCTCATCTCTCTGCAATGGTTTCAGATGTACGTGCTTGCTCCAACATGTGTTTCTGACAACACCACCTACAACCCTCATCAGAGCTGAGCCAAAGCAGGCGCCATGCCTCGGAACCTCCAAGACTAGAAAAACTTTTTTCCTTTTTTTTGTTAAATTCTTTTATTGGTACATTGTAGGTATACAACACAATTACATTTCTTATTGGGAATTGTACCTTTACATAATGCATCTTGGTTCTTATTTTTTCCCCATTCCTAGCCCTCCCTTCACCCCCTCCACCCTTCCCTATTTACAATGACTTTATTTCCATTTTTCCCATTTCTCATCATTTTTCCTTTCCCTTCTTTCCTTTCCCCTGCCCCTCCCACTACCCCTACCCCTTTGGACCTTTTCCTCCTGTTTTGCATTATCGATTATTCATTCTAATCATTGGTACATTTTAGGTATACAATATAATGACATTCATCATGGGAAATTTGCACCTTTACATAGTCTCTCTTGGTTCTTATTTTTCACCCTTGCCCAGCCCTCCCTTCAACCCCTCCATTCCTCCCTATTTACAAAAATTTTGTTCCTATTTTTCCATTTTCTCATATTAATCCCATTCCCTTCTAACCTTTCCCCTAGCCCTCCCACTTCCTTCCCCTTTGCCCCTTTTATTCCTATTTCACATTACCTATTATACATTTTAGTCCTTATTTACACTTTCAGTTTCTCACACCAGAGAAACTATTTGGTATTTATACATGTGTGCCCTATTTATTTCACTTAAGAGTATAACCTCAATGTGCATCCACTTAGCTATAAATGTCTCTAATTTCTCATTTTTTATGGCTGAGTAGTACTCCATTTTATTAAAAAACCCCCACATTTTCTTTATCCAGTCTAAAGTTGATGGGTGTTTGGGTTGTTTCCAAGTTTTAGCTATCACAAACTGTGCTGCTATGAACATGGGCACACATATATCACTGTGGTATGATTGTTTTAATTCTTTGGGGAAGATACTCAGCAGTGGAATAGTGGGGTCAAATTGGGACTTCTAGTCCTAGTTCTTTGAGGTATCTCCATAATGATTTCCACAGTGGTTGCACCAGTCTACACTCCCACCAGCAGTGGAGCAGGGTTCCTCTTTCCCCACAGCCCCACCAGCATTTGTTATTGGTTGATTTCATGATAGCAGCCATTCTTTCTGGAGTGAGGTGGAATCTCAGCATTGTTTTCATTTGGATCTCTCAAATGACCAGTGATGTTGAACATTTTTCATGTTTATTTGCTATCAACTTCTTTGTCTGAGAAATGTCTGTTCATTTCAGATGTCCATTTTTGGATTGGGTCTTTAAATTTAGGAGGTCTGAGTTTTTAAAAATTCTTGATAGATTCTAGATAGTAGACCTTTGTCTGAGGAATAGCTGGTGAAAAGTTTTTCCCCAGATTGTGGGTTGTCACTTCACACTGTAAGTGGTTTCTCTTGCTGAGCAGAAGCTTTTTAATAAGAAGAGATCCCACTTGTTGATTGTTTATGCTAGTTCATGGGGAACTGAGGTTTTATTCATAAAATCTTTTCCTACAACAATGTCTTCAAGACCTCTGTTAACCTCTGTTCCAGCTGGTTCAACGTTTCTGTTTTAATATTTAGATCTTTCATCCATTTCAATTTTAGTTTAGTGCATGGTGAGAGATATAGGTCTAGTTTTAATCTTTGGCAAGTTGAAACCCAGTTTTTCCAGCACCATTTATTAAAGAGGCTATTTTTCCTCCAGTGAGGGTGTTTGGCTCATTTGTCAAAGATGAGGTGGCTGAGTGTGTCTGGAGTTGTTTCTGCATCTTCTCATGTGTTCCACTGGTCCTCAGGTCTGTTTCTTTGCCAGTACCATGCTGTTTTTATCACCATAGCTTTATAATATAGTTGCAGGTTGGGGATTGTGATACCCCCTGCCATGTCTCTGTTACCTAGAATTGCTTTTGCTATTCTGGGTCTCTTCTTGTTCCAAATGAATTTTTGAATTGTTTTCTCAAGGTCCGTGAAGTATGCTGCTGGGATCTCAATTGGGATTGCATTGAATCTAGATAGCAATTTTGGAAGTATGGCTATTTTCACCATGCTGATTCTTCTTACTCAGGAGCAAGGGATGTCTTTCCATTTTCTGATATTATCTTCAATCTCTCTTTTCAGAGTGCTATAATTTTCAGAGAAGAGGTCTTTGATTTCTTTCGTTAGGTTGATTCCTAGGAATATTAGTTTTTTGAATGCTATTGTGAAAGGAATTATTTGCCCTATTTCTCAGTGAGTCTGTCATTGGTGTAGAGGAAAGCTATTGATTTTTGTGTGTTGACCTTGTAACTAGCTACTTGACTGATTTTGGTTATGAAGTCTAGAAGACTTTTGGTGGAGTTCTTGGGGTCTTCTATATAGAGTATCATGTCATCTGCAAATAATGACAATTTGACTTCTTCATTTCCTATCTTTATTCCTTTTATTTCTTTCTCTTGTCTAATTCCTGTGGCTAATGATTCCAAAACTATTTTGAACAGGAGTGGTGATAGTGGACATCCTTGTCTTGTTCGTGATTTGAGTGTGAAGGATTTCAGTTTTTGACCATTTAGTATGATATTGGCTGTTGGTTTTTCATAGATGGCTTCTATCAGTTTGAGGTAGAGACAATCTATTCCAATTTTTGTAGGGTTTTTATTATAAATGCATGTTGGATTTTGTCAAATGCTTTTTCTGCATCTATGGAGATAATCATATGGTTTTTGTCCTTGGCTGTATTGATGCAGTGTATTACATTTATTGATTTGCATATGTTGAACCAACCCTGCATCCCTGGGATGAATTCCACTTGATCAGGATGTATGATCTTCTTGATGATCTTCTGCATTCTATTTGCCAGTATCTTACTAAGGATTTTTGCATCTATGTTCATTAGTGAGATTGGCCTATAGTTCTCCTTTTCAGTTGGGTCTTTCTCTGCTTTGGGGATCAAGGTGATGCTTGCTTCCAGGAATGAATTTGGGAGTATTGCTTCCCTTTCAATTTCATTAAGAGTTTAAACAGTAGTGGCAGTAGTTCCTCTCTAAATGTCTTGTAGAATTCAGCAGTGAAGCCATCAGGGCCCTGGCTTTTCTTAGTTGAAAAGTTTTTAATTACTTTTTCAATTTCATTGGTTGATATTTGCTTGTTTAGAATTTTTAGTTCTTCTTCATTCAACTTTGGTAATTCATATGTCTAGGAATCTATCCATTTCTTCTGTGTTTTCCATCTTATTAGTGTATAGATTTTGGAAGTAGGTATTGATGATCCTCTGGATTTCTGGTGTGTCTATTGTAATTTCACCCTTTTCATTCCTAATTGCATGGATTTTGGCCTTTTCTTTCCTTTTTCTGATAAGGTTGGCTAAGGGTTTGTCAATTTTGTTTATTCTTTTGAAGAACCAACTCTTGGCTTCATTGATTTTTTGTATCGTTCTCTTAGTCTCCATTGCATTGATTTCTGTTCTGATCTTTACAATTTCCTCCCTTGTATGAGCTTTGGGTTTGTTCTACTCTTCTTTTTCTAGAAGCTTGAGGTTCAGCAACAGTTTATTTAATTGGGGTCATTCTGTTTTCCTAATATGAGTATTCACTTCTATTTATTTCCCTTGTAAGACTGCTTTCATTCTGTCCCATAGATTCTGATATGTTTTATTGTCATTGTCATTTAATTGAAGGAACTGTCTGATTTCTTCTTTAATTTCCTCCGTGACTCTTTGGTTATTCAGAAGTGTGTTGTTCAATTTCCACGTGTTTATGAAATTTTTCCAGTTTCTTGTGCTATGAATCTCCAATTTCATCGCACTATGGTGTGATAATATAGAGGGGCTAACTTCAATTTCTTTGCACTTACTTAAACATATTCTATGTGTGAGTATGTGGTCTATTTTGGAGAATGACCCATGTGCAGCTGAGAAGAATGTGTATTCAGATTTTGTGGGGTGGAACACTCTGTAAACATCTGTTAAGTTTATTTGTTTAAGAGTTTGAGTTCTAGTATTTCATTATTTATTTTTGATCTAGTTGATCTATCTATTTGTGACAGTGGGGTGTTGAGGTCCCCCACTACAAATGTATTAGTGCATATATGACTTTTCATGTCTGTTAGTATTTGTTTTATATAGTTGGGCACACTAGAGTTTGGTGTATAGATATTTATGATTGTCATCTCTTCCTCTTGGATTGTTCCCTTTACAAGGATGTAGTGTCCTTCTTCATCTCTCTTAATCAGTGTTGGTTTGAAATCTACTTGATCTGCAAAGAGCATCGCTACTCCTGCTTTTTTTCGGGTTCCGGTCACATGGAGTATTGTTTTCCACCCTTTAACTTTCAGTCTATGAGTTTCCTTTTGAATTAAGTGTGTTTGTTATATGCAGCATATTGTTGGATTTTGCTTCTTGACCCATTCTGCCAATCTATTTCTTTTGATTGGTGAATTGAGACCATTAACATTGATGATTATAACTGAAATGTATTGACTTGTCATTGCCATGACTTTTTCTTTTTGTTGGGCTCTCCCCCTTTACATTTCATTTCTTGTCATGCCAGATGGGTTCATTCTGCTTTGCTTCCTGGGGTTGTGATCCTCAATGTCTGTTCCTAGGATATTGTGTAAAATTCTTTGGAGTGCTGGTTTGGTATTCAGGAAGTTCCTAAGGTGCTCTTTGTCATAAAAGTATCTTATTTCTCCATCCATTTTGAAAGATAGTTTTGCAGGGTACATCAATCTGGGTTGGAGGCTGTTTTCTTTTAGGGCTTGGAATATGTCACTCCAAGCTCTTCTTGCCTTGATGGTTTGTTTTGAGAAGTCTGCTGTGATTCTGATGGGCTTTCCTTTGTATGTGATTGATTTCTTTTCTCTAACTGCTTGTAGAACTTTGTTCTTCTGTTGAGTTTCTGGAATCTCAACAATTATATGCCTATGTGTAGATTTTTTTGATCAAGGCTATTTGGAGTCCTATATGCCTCACTTATCTGTATGTCAAGCTCTTTTCCTCTGCTTGGGAAGTTTTCTGCCATCACTTCTCTGAACAGTTTTTATGTCATCTGCCCTCTCTCCTGTTTCTTCATTGACTCTGATCAGTTTTATGTTATTCTTTTTTGCATCATCTAGCAGCTTCTGTATTGATTTTTCTCATGTTCCCTTATAATTTTGAAGCAATTTTTCTTTTCCTGGTCATTAATTGCAATCTTATCTTCTATATCTGAAATTCTGTCCTCACATTGGCTCATTCTGCTGTGTTGCCTTTCAGTGGAGTTTTTCATGTCCTGGAAATCTATTTGCATCTGTTTTATGGATTCCATTTGTTTGCTATGTTGGGATTCCATCATGTTCCTCAGCTCCTCTCTAGATTTATTAATCATGTCTTGCACTAAGAGTACAATTTCTCCTGTTATCTGAGAAATTATTTCTGATTTCATTTTTTCCAGATCCCCTTTTGTTGCCAGTTCAGTAGGTCCAGGTAGTTGAGTAACAGAGTGTTCCATCTCATTTCTCTTTGGGGTTGCAGTAGTTGATCTGGAAATCTGGTTTTGAGACTTATTTATGTGTTTTCTCATTTCAAATGGGGGGGTGGGGCTGTGCCGTTGGCACCTACGCAGATCACCTCCTCTGAGCTGGGAGAGGTGGGACAGAGGCTGGGAGCAGTGGCAGGGATGGTGCCCCAGCAGCCCCTTCCTCTGTGCTGGGAGTGACAGGACAGAAGGTGGCCCAAAAGCCCTTTCCTGTGGGCTGGGAACAGAGGGAGGGATGGTGGCCTGGAAGCCCCTTCCTCTGGGCCAGGAGCAGTGGGACAGCAGCTCAGAAGCCCCTACCTCTGAGCCAGGAGTGGCAGGAGAGTTGGTAACCTCTAAGCCCCTTCCTCTGGGCTGGGAGCAGCGGGACTAAGGTGGCCCCAAATTCCCTTCCTCTGGGCTGGGAGCGGCGAGAGGGATGGTGGCCTGGAAGCCCCTTCCTCTGGACCAGGAGCAGTGGGACGGTGGCTCAGAAGCCCCTCCCTCTGGGCTGGGAGCAGTGGGAGGGCAAAAACTTTTTTCTTTATAAGGTAAATGCCTTAGATGTTTCGTTGTAAAACACAGAGCTAGCTACTATAGTATACTTCCATGAAATAAAGATAATGATCATACCCCTGACCCTACACAGTTTCTCACATCTCTTCATAGTTTATCATTCCTTCCTACTTCACTTTGCCCATTGACAGTTGTCATTCATTGCAGCTTCTATGACAAGAAATTATAGACTGGGTAGCTTATAAATAACAAGAGATTTATTTTTCAGTTTTGGAGCCTGCGATACCCAAGATCAAGTTTCTGTCCAGTGAGGGCCTCCATCATAGATAGCAGTTTTCTTTTTGTATCTTCACAATGTGGAGAGAGGGCACAAATTCTCTTCAAAATCTTACAACAGCACTAATTCTATGCATGGATTTAGACCCCAATAACATCTTCTAATCCTAATTACTTCCTATAGAATATACTTCCTCATACTATTACCTTGGAAGTTAGGATTTCAGTGTATGAATTATAGGGGCAGGGCATCAGACTATAAAACTTATCTACTCTCTGACACTAGAAATTAATTTGCATTTTCTGGACTTTTTCACAAGTGAAATTATACAACGTGTATTCTTTTGTGTTGTCATGTTTCTTTCACTCAACATAATTATTCTATCTATCTATCTATCTATCTATCTATCGCTTTTCATACTGCTGATTGAATCCAGGCCCTTCACATTGACCTACAACCCCACCCCTTTTTAATTTTGGGTCAGCATCTTTTTAAATTGATAAGTTGCCCAGCCTGGAACTGAACTTATGATCCTCCTGCCTCAGTCTCCCAAGCATAATCATTTTGAATTATTTACATTACTGCAAATATCAGTAGTTAATTCCTTTCTGTTTCTGAGTACTGTTGCATTCTATTGTGTGGCCATACCATAACATTTTTATCCATTCCTCTTTTGATAGACCTGAGACTGTTTCAAGCTTTGAGTTATTTCAAATAGAGCTGCTATAGTATCTATCTATGTACAAGTCCTTGTATAAGTATATGCTCTCATTTCTAGATGAATTCCTAGGAGGTGAATGGCTAAGCCACATGGTAAATGTTTACTTTACTTATGAAGAAACTGACGAGATTACTTCCAAACCCAAGTGGGTTGCACCTTTTAACCTTACCTCCAGAATTTCATGAGAGGTTTAGTTGCTATGTGTGCTCACTAATAATTGGTATTAATAATCATTTTAATTTTATCAATTCTAGTGAGTGTGTAATGCCATCTCATTGGAGTTTAAGTTAGCATTTCCCTAATAAATAATAATATTAAGAGTCCTTTTTCATATAATTTTTTTGGTAAAAGTTCCAAATTTTTTAGACCATATTTTGTCTTCTTAAATTACCTCCTTCAAGAGTTCTTTTAATATTCTTTATACAAGTCTTTGTTAGGAGCATGTTTTGCAAATATTTTCACTCAGTCTGTGGTCTGTTTTTACATGCTTTTCACAATGTTTTTGGAAGAATAAAATAATTCAATTTGGATAACTCCAATTTATGAATTTTTTTATAGTTTATGACTTTTTTGGTCCTAATTAAAAATATTTGCTAAACTAAAGAGCCCTATGATTTTTGCCTGTGTGTTCCTCTGGCAGATTTATGCTTTCAGCCCTTTCTTTGGGTTTAGGATTCTACTGTATGTATTGTGAAGTAAGGGTTAAGCTGTTTTTTTTTTTTTTCCTTTGGATGTGGCTCTCTACTCTTTTCTCCTTAATCTGCTTTAAGACCTTTGTTGCAAATTACTTGTTTATATTTGTGGGAGCCTACTTCAGGATCATCTAGCCATTGTCACTGATGTTTTTGTCTTTATGCCAGGACTGACTACATTGTCATGGCTATTGTGCTTTATACTTAGTGAACAAATCACTTAGGATTGTGTTCCAACCTTGTTAACCTTTAAAAAAGTAGTTCTGACTATTGTAGCTCCAACCTTGTTAACCTTTAAAAAAGTAGTTCTGACTATTGTAGCTCAATTTTTTCTTAAAAATTTGAGAATAAGCTCACCAATATGGCAAAATTCTGCTGAGATTTTGATTTAGAAGAACTTGGATCTATGGGTTGACTGAGGGGAATTGGGTCTTAAGAATTGTGTCTTAAGAATCTTGAAAATTATATTTTGCTATTTATTTAGATTAGAAAATATTTTTAGGCAGGGTCTTGCTGTGTTACTCAGACTATCCTCAAACTCCTGAGCTCAAATGATCTGTCTGCCTCTGCCTTCCAGTTAGGTAGGACAGCAGGTGTGTGTTTCCCTTATCAGTGTCTTATAGTTCTCAGTAATTATGTCTTGTACATCTTTTGTCAAATTTATTACTAAGCAGTTTATATTTTTGACTCCACAGTTAATATTTTCATTAAGGTACTTTATTTTTAGAATAATTTTAGATGTAAAGAACTTTAAACAGCTCAGAAATGTCCCAAATACTCTCCATATACAGTCAATCGTATTGATGCCATACTAATGTAAGACCAACATCTTACATTAGTATGGCATACTTATTATAATGAAAGAATCAATATTAAAATGTTATCCTTAACTGAAGCCCACAGTTTATTTAGATTTCTTTAGATTTTACTTGATTCCCCTCTTCTCTTTCAGAATCTCTGGTACAGTACCAAAAATACTTTCAGTTATCTTTTCTCCTTCAGCTCTGCATGGCTTAACGTTCCTCATACTTTTTTTCTTTTGCAGACCTGGACAGTTTTGAGAAGTAGTCATCAGATATATTGCAGGATGCCATCTATTGGAATTTGTATGGTTTTTTTCCTCATGTTTAGATTAACTTTATATGTTTGGTGAGGAAAATCACAGCAACAAAGACCATTGTCATCACATCACATCAAGAGTAATACTGACAACATGATTTATGAATGTTCATATTGACATCGATATCTTGGTGAAGTAGTAGCTCTCAGTTTCTCCATCATAAAGTTGTTCATTTCTCTGTTTCTGTACTCTTTGGAAAAAAAGTCAATATTCACAGGCCTCTTTTAAAAACTAGTGAGTTATATTCCCCTTCTTTGAGGGTGAAGTATGTGGAATTCTGCAAGGCATATTTGTTTATTCTCCATTTATGAATTTATATTTTATTTATTCATTAACTTATATGAATATGAACTTGAGGCTATTTATTTTAGTCTTTGCATATAGCTAAATGTTAATTAATTTTTTTTTTTTGGCACTGGGGATCAAACTCGGATCCTTGCACTTGCAGGGCAGGCGGCCGAACCACTGAGCTAAATTCCTGGCCCTGACTAATTAATTTGGTTGGTTAAATTATTCCAACTTTTCAGCATTAGGAATGCTTACATTTGACTCTTATACCCCTTTGGCACACCATTATTAATGTGGGGGATATTTTTGCTTATTTGAGCCTATTTAGCACTTCTTTTCTGTTATTATAAGATACCTAAGCCTCACCATGTATATTTTCTGCCCAGTTCTACAGTCAACCATTTGTTCAAAGAGTATTGGTCCCATTTAAAGAGCAATATTAGAAACAATATTATAAATATTATTTCAGGCCATTAGATGTGCTTGTTGCTACTGGGATGGCATTTTAAAGGCTATCTCAGCTTAAAGAGTAAAGTAATATATGTGTGCATACTAACCCATGCATATGTTTATTCCTACAAATATTTCCAAATGTGGCTATCTGTATCAACATCAAGCTATACATGACTTCACACTGCTGTGTTAAATTAATTCACAACGATAGGGCTCGCCCCATGTTTATTTGTCAATTTACACTAACACAATGAGTCACTCAGCCTTGCATCCCCAGCCCTCACTGACATGTTTCATGTATCTGTAACATGGTAAGATTCTCTGATCAGTTTGCATTAAATTTTTGCATATATTAACTCTGTGTTATAAAGTTATATGTATTTTGACCAATAAGTAATGTCATACATCTATCTTCATAGCTTAATAGAGAAGAATTTCACTGCCTTGAAAATACTTTTTGCCTCATATATTCCTTTTCTTTACTCCCCCTGACAATAACTGATCTTTTTCTTTTTTATATAATATCACCTGTCACAGACTAGTGCATAATTGGAGTTAAGAAGTTTATTCAGAGTGATTTCTGTCACTTACCTATATAATGTGCATGTTTCCTGCATGTCTTTTCCATGGCTTGATAGCTTATTTATGTTTCTCACAGAGTAATATTCTATGAACTAATATGCCAGAGTTTGTTTACCCATTCTCTTATTGAAAGATATCTGTATTCCTTCTTGTATTAGGTCATTATGAATAAAATGACATAAACAATCAGGCTTTCAAATCACTTAGGTAAATACCTAAGCATATGATTGTTTGTATGATAAGTCTATATTTAGCTTTGTAAGAAATAAACTGTAGTACTATTTTGCATTTCTATCAACAATGAATCAAATTTCTTGTTGCCTTACATCTTTTCCAGCATTTCTAATTGTTGTCTCTGGCAAGGTGTTTGTTCAAATATTTTGCTTAGTTTTAATTGGATTTTTTTAAAATATTGAGAAATAAAATTTCTCTTTGACTTTCTTTGGATACAAGTCCTTTATCAAACATATGTCTTGCAAATATCTACTCCTGGTCTTTCACTTTTCTTTTCATTCTTTTAACAGTGTCTTCTGTGGAGGAGTTTTGTTTTTATAAAAGCCCAATCTATCTATTTTTTTCTATTGTGGGTCATGATCTTAGCACTTGTAAAAACTCATCAATAACCTGAAACCATTTAAATTCTCTCATCTTCAACAAGTTATATTTAAGTCTATGTCCCATTTTGAGTTAATTTTTGTGAATGATTTAGGATCTATGTCTAGAGGATCCTTCTTCATCTAAACATAGACGATTCCTTCCCTTCTTCTTCCTCCTTTGCTTTTTTCTTTGCACATGAACATCCACTTATTCTAGCACCATTTATTGAAAAGATAATCCTTTTGCCACTGACTTGTCTTTACTCCTTTGCAAAGCCATATCTTTACATTAAGTCTTGAAGTTGAGTAGCGCAGGCCCATGATTTAGTTCTTCCTCAGTATTTGTGTGCTATTCCAGGTATTTTGCCTATCCATATAAACTTTAGAATCAGTTTGTTTATTTCCACAAAGTAGCTTGCTGGGAGTTTGATTGGGATTGCATCGAGAGGGTAGATAAATTTGGAAAGAACTGACATCTTAACTATTCATTGAGAATGAGAATTCATCTATACTTATGTAGATCTTCCTTTTGCTTTTTTGTCAATATGAATGGTATTGCATTTTAATTTCAAATTTGAAATTTGTATTATTGATATATGGGAAAACCATTAAATTTTATACTAAGCATGCATCTTAAAACTTTGCTATAATTTCAGAGCTAAGTGAGGAATTTTTCTCAAATCTTCAAAATTTTTCACGTAGACCACTGTGTCCTTTATGAAAAAAGAAAGATATATTTCTTCCTTCCTAACATACATATTTTTAAATTTTCTTTTGTCATCTTCTAGTCTGTAAGGGCTTTTTATCTGATGTTGAGAGGGAGTGATGAGAGGTGGTACCACTGCTTTGTTCCTGATCTTAGAGACAAACACCCAGTGTTTTCAGCACTAAATATGATGTGACTCATAGGTATTTGCAGAAGTTCTTTTCCAAATTGACGAAGTTCCTCTATGTTCTTAGTTTGCTGGGAGATCTCCTTGTTAATGACTTAGACGTCAAATGCATTTCTTATATCTCTTAACATAAACATGATTTTTCTTTACTCTGTTAATGTGATACATTATATGAATTGATTTTTAAATGTTGGACCAGTCCTGTATGCCTGGATGAATCCCACTTAGTCATGGTCTCTAATTCATTTTTCTGTTCCAGAAAATGAATTTCATCACAGGTTGCCTCTTATTTAAAGTCCTGCCTGGACCCGTGAGTTCTTTGCTTCCTACTTTGGGGGCTCAAACAAAACTTTGCTTCTACCTTTTCTTATAATACTTATCATGATGTATTGTTGTAAAGTGTTTTAAATTCTGTAACTACTACTGTGAACATCTGAGAGAAGAATTGTTTTTAAACAGTGTTTCTCTCTAATTGAAGCCCCAATCATGGCTATCCTTATTATTCTTTCCATCTCTGATGCTTACTACTGTGATTGACACATGTATGTAGTCATAAAAGTTTGTTGAAAGCAAACAAAATATATCAATCAAGTTCCAGATATAGATCAAGTTCCAGAGCCAGCTAGCAGATGCTGAAATAGTTTAGTGATATAAACCTAGTGCTGATGGTGACATGTAGAAAGGAATCCTCATTAATTTTTAATGACATTTTAAATTAATAAGCTGGTGAACTTTATCAGTAATGCAGCTACAGATTTCTGACCTTTGGACCCCTGCAGGGTAAGAAGGGCAGAGAAGGCAGTATTGGGAGTTTATCATCCATCTGCCCAACAGAGATAGGATTCGCTGTGTGTGCTGTTCTGTAAACGCACTGTCATTGCACATGGCTTTTAGGATGCTTACACCACCTGGACTTGGTGCTGAGGCCAGCCTCTTCCATTCCATGTCTAACCTGTCTTTTCCTATCTCAGGATGGAGGCAAAAAAAAAAAAAAAAAGGAGGGGAAGGAATTTGGTATAATTCTTGGAGGTTGGTGGAGTCCAAAATAAATACCAACATGTCAAGTCTGCGGAATGAAGCAGGGAGAGAATAATGAATAAAAAGAACCTCTTTTTAGTAGTATCTATAAAATCATAACAAAAAGAGATAGCAGTTTAGGTCTCCTCATTTGTCTCTTGTTTTCAGTCAGAAATTTAGAAGGCCCACCTTAGGATCCCAATGAAGATGCCTGTCCTAACTAGAGTCATACCTGTACTTTTCAAACAGTCCTTACTGCATGTGTGTGAGATCATTTCAGATCTTGTTGTTATCATTGGGACTGTTTATAGCCATGAATGAGTCAGTTATGGTAACAAGCCTTACTTATTTGTGCAATATAGGATAAGTATAGTCAATAGGATTTACAAAAAATTCAAAGTGGAAGTATCCAAAAGTTTGTAACAAATAGGAATAAAAAATGTTGGAAGAGATGGAAATACTAATTACCCTAATTTAATCAGTATATGTTATATACCTGTATTGATTATCTTAAATGTGCAGAAATAGTATGTCAATTAGTATTTAAAAATTAATTAATTTGCAACTTTGTGTTTCATATATGAAAATTTATGATAATAAGATGAATAACTCGTGCAAAGAAGACTCATACCCCACTTCTGGACTATTGTCAATATTTAGCAGGATTTTTTTGGTGAGAACTCTCTCTCCAGCATAGTAAAGCAAGCCTGAAAACTGTACTGCTAACTGCAGTAGATTGCTTGAACAGTGCTATTTTTGTCTTAAGAAAAAACTACCTTTACTGAAATTAGCTAGAGTGTTTCTTTCTTGGAAAGTATTATCTTTTACCTTGGTTCTCTCCTGCCCTTGGGTAAACCTATAGTCTAGCCATATTTATTGGTATTCTGTCATTAAAACTTCAGATATGCATAATTACTTTCAAACAAACACAATGGTATGGCGATACTTTGGCAAGTACTTTTACTTTTGATTATTTCAACATTCTCATGAAATAAAGGTTTAAAAAATTGAAGGTTAAAGAGATGATTGTTAAGGTCATGTGTCTGTCTAGGTAGAACCTAGACTTCTGGTCTAAGG
Source organism: Heterocephalus glaber (assembly GCF_053883595.1). Classification (NCBI taxonomy): domain Eukaryota; kingdom Metazoa; phylum Chordata; class Mammalia; order Rodentia; family Bathyergidae; genus Heterocephalus; species Heterocephalus glaber. Next base: position 3,910,277 of record NW_028258432.1, read on the forward strand.
CAGGATCATTCCACTAGACAGCAGGGTATGGGACACTACTGAGCCAATCACTGTGCTGAAGACTTGACATATATTACCTCACAATTATGAAATATTATTATGCCAATTTACCTATGAAGAGATTGAGGCTTAGAAATATGAAGTCATATTCCCCAGGTATGTAGTAATTAGTGAACTATCGAACTGATTTGTACCCAGGCATGATGGAGCCCCTCCTTTGGGCCATGTGATAACACCTATGTAGCTTGGGCAGAGCTGGTTTCCTATAATCAAGTTCACCCTGTTTGGTCATGTAGGCAAACCTTGCACAAAGTACTGGCTTTTGAGAGTGAAGCTGAGACCAGCCTGAGGTTTACTGGCTGGACTCATCAGGGCTTAGACCATAGCAAGAAGTTGACTTTTCTGTCTTGGCTGTTGGAAGGTGCCTTTTCTGCTTCATTTCAAGATACCACATGTGCCAACCAGATCATCCATATATGGCACTATAGTCCTTGCTGTCTTATTCAACCCACCTGTGAAATTGGTCTAGGGTACAATCAGGGCTTAGGAACGAGGACTCCAGGAATTTCAAAGTTAGTGCATAATTTCTTCAGGCATGAAACAGTTTTCCCTGGAAAGAATGCTCCCCCCTTCCTCCAGATTGATAGACTCCAATACCTGTATTTGAGATTATGTGTTTTTATGAAGAAATTCAAAGCTCATTGAAAATATTATCAGCTACAAACTTGCTACTGATTTTTTAAAAAGACTGTTGTATTTACTAAGTAGTTAAAGTATCAGGCTACAAACTATGAACTTTTCTATTCCTGATACTTGATGTTTCTAGTGAAACTCAATTCAGTGCCTGAGATGATACCTGGAAAGTTCATAAAATTTCAAAAATCTGTAAAAAGTCAACTTAACTACTTCAAATAACACAGAATACTCTGTTTGCATTTCAGCTTTTCCACATGTTTACTGAGACAGAAAAGTATTCCCAGGGCTTTGAAGTAAAGTGGATCTGTGAGCTGGGGAATTCTGAGCTTCAAATGGGGAGGTAGAGTCCTTGAGGTCCTGGATTATCCAAAAGCTGTCACTTTCAGGTCAAGGTTGTGTGGTAGAGAATGACTTAACATGTGCTATCTGCATGGCAAACAAATATGGGCCTAACTAGTTTGAAGTCAAGAAAAGTCAGGGAACTCAGTAACTGACTTGGGTATCCTGTTTGCCTCACACTGTGAAACTTAACACCCACTGAAGGAATGGAAAATGCTACCCATACGTGAGTTACAACTGCTTTGAAAACCATAACTTGGAATTTATTGACTTTGATGTGTTGAAGTTTTTACCTGTCTGATGAAGATATGCAGGGTAGAATTCATGTCTCATTTTCAGATGAAGATTAACCCAACCTTAAACATTTTCTCCCCTTCACAGATTGTTTGAGCCTGAAGAGCTTTCAGAGTTTTCTGTCCTGGTTCAATAGCTCCATTTCCATTGGCCTGGCTTAGAAAATACATTAGTCTGTGTCCAACTCACAAAATTGAGACCGAAAAGGAAAAATAAATTCCTTGTGAGGTCATCCTTCCAGTCTGAACACTATCTGGTAGACTCCTTGAGGCACTAAAATGGCAAAGATCTTGGCTGTCTGCCCTGCTGTTGGAGAGGATGCAAGAGACGAGGAACATAGCCAGGAACCATGGTGTACAAGGACCCCGAGCCTGAGCAGGAAAACAGAAGACACAGTGATGCTACATATTGATTGTAGCTGCTTATGCACAAGCAGAGCAAAGCCAATCCATGTGTGCATGTGAGGGTTGGGCCAGGGGACTGATGCAAACCTTTCAGAGAGAAATAAAATGTTTACTCATTTCTTTATAGCATTGTCACAAAGAGTTTCAGAAAAATTCAAGAACATAGCTGTTTGCTTTTTCTTGTTAGAGAAAGTCCAACACAAAGTTAAAGGAGTTGCAAAAGCAAGAACAGTGCTGCGAGGTCTGCAAGCTACCTTCAGGAGAGATTTGGGTGTATGTGTCTGCAACTTCTAGCCTAGGCCCCTAGTGCTCACATGTTCCCAGTCTGCATTCGCAGCCAGCTGTCTGATCACTGACCTTTATAGAAAGGAGTCTGAGCCGGGAAATTTCAGCAGTTCATTCTCAAGCCTGGCTGAGGGGATCCTTCTTTCTACTGTGTTGTTTTTCCAAACAGACTGGTTAGTTATCCAGATGAAGTTAAGAGCTCCGGCTACTCCTGACTTTCAGTCTGTGTATTTGAGATCTGTTTTCCAATAGGCTTCTTTTCAGTCATTTGAGAATATTGAGAACATATCATAATGTTTACTTTGATTTTTTTTTTCATTTTTCTAAAAAGCAATGTGGTACATATATATTTCTCTCTGGATAAAATCATGTGAGATTATTTTACACTGCTTGACAGACTGCATTGCTAACCCTTATCATATGGAGTGTGTGTGTCAGACATGCATTACATACAGCACACTTATTGAACCTACTGTAGCCTCTTAATATAAGGGTAAAGCTGCTGTAAGCATCAAAATATCTTTGCTCTCCCAAGAGATACAGATATTGAATTACTGGTTGTTAGTTCTATGGATATAGTTTAAACACTTACTTTAAGTAAAAGTATACATAAAACAGAAGCCATTTGGGATTACCTTTGATCTGTAAGAGGTATCAAAAATACATTTTACTAGTGACCTATTCCTATAAAGTTGGTTGGCTATTCCTATATTTTTATGAAACATAAACATTTTGCACATTCCTTGAGATGGAAAACGAGTTCCCTAAAGATGTTTTAATGCAAGTTTACTTTTTAAGTTCTTTTTGGGCTTGCTATAATCTTTCATCCCACATAATTTCCTACTAGTCTATTTCATTTGGAGACCTAGTAGAGCTAATGTGATTGGAGGACATCAGCAAGCCCCAAACCAAGGTTCTGCAGGTCCTTTATCTCTGGGATAAAATCTTTGTTGTTGGATGTGTTGTCTTATACATTGCAGGAACACAATATGGAAGGGTTGGCTGAGCCTAATTTCTAATTTTTCTTTGTTGAGAATGCTCAGAAAAATTCTTACCTTTGAAGACACAGAAGAGATTCATTCTCAAGTTTGCAAAATGCCCTGCATGAGTGTACAAGCATTTCTCTGCCTGCACTTGGTGGGAAAGAGTAAGGCTGATTCAGCCATTTCACAAAAATTATAAGTTTTGTAGATATTTAAACATTTTATAAATCTAATTTTTTTGCATATCCGTAGTTAAAACCATTTATATATTCATAGTCATCAAGGCACGAATCTGACATAGATGTTCTGTTATTAAGAAAAATATTTTTTATTTTATTAGTACATGTTTCAGTACATGAAGTGTACAGTCACCTTGCAGAGTGGGTACATGCACATAATAGAGCATGGTTCTTTTTAAAAAAAATTTTGTATTTTTTTTGGTACTGGGGATCAAACTCGGGTCCTTGCACTTGCGGTGCAGGCAGCAGAACCACTAAGCTAAATCCCCGGCCCTGGTTCTTTTTCTTTCTTTCTTCTTTTTTTTTAAGTCCCCCTCTCCTTCCCACCTACCTCCCTTCCTCCAAGTCTAAATCCCTTTACCCATTTTCATTCTCAATATTATTGATCTCACCTCATGTTTATGGCATATAGTGTTCGCATTCATTGAGACTGTTAGGTTCTGTACAGGGCATGTCTTCATTCTTCCTACTTCCTCTCCCTCTCTTTCTCTCCCCTCACTGTCACCCTCCTGGACCCCTTCCCATTTGTAAGAAAACTATCCTACTGTTTCTTTCTATCTATCCTTTATTATGCTATTTGTATGTACTTTGCCTTACTCAAATGAGAGATACCAGATGGTTTTTAAGCTTGAGTGACTGATTTATTTAACTCAACATTATATTTTCCAGATGCATCTGTTTTCCTACAAATGTTTCAAATTTGTCCTTCTTTATAGCTGAGTAGTATTCCATTATTCATAGATACCACATTTTCTTTATTCAGCCATCTGTTGATGGACATACAGTCTGCAGCTATTATGAATTATCCTGCTATAAACATTGGTATGCATGTATCATTGTAGCCTTTAGCTCTCTGGGGAAGATACCTAGAAGGGCATTTGATTGCCTTTTGGAGATATGTCAAGCTCCTGGATAGTCCTCAAAGTGAGAGAATGTAACCACGAAGAGAGGGAGTGGAAAAAAAGTTAAAAGAAGTAAGTACATTTCTAATAATACATAGGTCTACTGTGTCAGTGTGTAAGTAGTTTTCATTGAGCTGATGTAAAGAGTTGTGTTCTTCAAATCTTCAGTAACTTTGGCCTTTTACAACTAAAACTCAACTAAAAGGAGCTCTGCTCATGGAGACTTACAGCACAAAGAGGGAAGAAAATGCATTTCTTGCTCAAATCACCACATAAGCACTACTTTGGGGATTTTGATTATGTTTAGTCACTTTAATGTATAGAGACAGTTTCTATGTGCAGAAGGAAAGAATTACTTTCCATAAAAATAAATTTTTTTTCTGTGACAGTTCTTAAATTCATGAATGTAGTCACATTGACCTTTCTCCGGGGTACTTAAAACACAGTTATGCATCTGCATTAAATTAGATTTGAATTTTTTCTGCTACCATAACAGGTTTTAAAAGGTAAGACACTAGCATTTTTTAAATTTCAAGTTGATTTCAGCATTGGTTCAAGGTTTTATTACTAACAGTGTTTCATTCATTTGTTATTTTAAAACCCTTCTGTGCAGTTAGATGTAATTGTTTTCATTAAGTGTGATAGAAATAATATTTTAAATGGCTTTATAAAATTGACCATAAAATGGTAGCTTGTTTGCGGAAAATATGTCATATAAATAAAAAATTTACATATATATGTATACACACACAGAGTCAGCCAAAAATGTATATATATTTCAGAAGAAAAATAGCATGATGTTTTTTCAACAGATGGTGTTACCCTCATACGGGGGGGCCTTAGAGGATGTTGTGTATTGCAGAAATCCCACTACACTGCCATCCCTTAGAGAAGAAGTTGAAAATGTATCTGCAGCATGTCAATGACCAAAGTCACCCAAGCAGCAGTTTGTCAAACTAATAAATGTCTGGAAATTAATGGCCATCACTTTGAGCACCTCTTGTAATTGTAGGGGCCAAAGGTAACTTGTATTAATCTCATGCTGTCTCAATAGATTGAGCATTAAAATATTTACACAAAATTTTCTTTTCCTGAAATCTACATTTTTGGACAGACTCTTTTACTCTCACTCCAGAGTGAGACAGAGTCAGAAATTGAATTTGTAATACTCTGAGTCTGTAGGGAAGACTGCATAAATGTATCGGAATAACATTTAGTTACAACTTCTTTTCAATATATTGTATTAGATTTACTAATTTGTGCTGCAGAATGGGAAGGTTGCATTTTAGATATTAAATCATGGTTCCGTATAGCTTTCTTGATTAATTAGATTTTAGAGATACCAGGTTGCTGAGATTTCTAATCTGTATTAACTGAGGAAGTTTTTCAAAAATAGATTGAAAATCAATTACATAAATTAAGCTGCTGAATTGATTATTTGAAGGATGGCTCAATTAAATACAACAAAAGGAAAATGTCTTTTGTGATTTAATTTAAAGAAAGCTCACGGTGAACAATTCAGATATTTTTACCCAAATATGAAACTGTGATGTCATTGGACATGAGATGCTATTCATTGAACTAATAACCTGTCACTCACATGGACCACATCCCCTTGCAGTGATTCTCTATATATCTGCAGGTTAGAACCATCGAGGGAACACATATCATAGAGACCCTGCCTTCACTGACTTCAGGTAAGGCTTGTTCATGGCCTTTTCCTTTAAGCTCCCAGACTCCACCCAGAGTGGTCTCAGTAGGGTGACAGAAGGAGTTCTGAATTCAGCATTGGAAGGTATGAGGTTCAGAAGACTCTGGAATGGTACCACCATCTTGAGAGCAAAGGAGAATGAAGGACACAAGAGGACCAGAGAGGGCATGTATTAAAATAGCATGCCCCTCAAAGGAGGAAGGAAGTGGTGATCTAGGTCCTATGAACCCTATCTAGGCTTTAAAGGACCTGAAATTCCCCTCATCCCTACCCAATAGACATAATGACTTCTCAGGAACACCTCAGACAAGAAGCTTGATGTGCTTGTTTAGCTTCTAATAAAACAAATTTAAATGAGAACATTACTAATGAATAGGTGTCCCATAAACCTCACTTGGCAAGCCAAAATTTATCTAGGATTACAAACTTTGTACAATGGTACAGTGGTTCACAAATTCAATTCTCTCTTTGATTCTGATTGCAAACTGAACTGGACAAGAACTGAATGAAATTTCCCCGTAAGGTCAACATTGAACCTAACCATTGAATTTGATTCACTTCTCATCCAACTTGGTTTTTGACCAGAATCATGAAAAGAATCAAGTTAGTTTGTTTGGTATGAGAAACTGAAAGTATAAATAAGGATTAAAATGAATAATTGATAATGTGAAATAGGAAGAAAAGGTCCAAAGGGGTAGGGGAAGTGGGAGGGGTAGGGGAAGTGGGAGGGGGAGGGGAAAGGGATGAAGGGAAAGGAAAAAAATATGAGAAAAAAATGGAAACAAAGCCTTTGTAAATAGGAAAGGGTAGATGTGTGGAAGGGAGGGCAGGGGAATGGAGAAAAAAATAAGAACCCAAATACATCATGTAAAGGTACAAGTTCCCAATGATGAATGTAAATGTATTGTATGAGTAAAATATACCAATAAAAGAATTTAAGAGGGGGAAAAAAAAGAATCAAGTTCATGAACCAAGGTACCACAGTAATAGATAGTATTATTTTATACTTTCATGCCTTGGAGTCACAAGATACTTGATATGAAATAGTCTCATACCATCTTTACTAAGCTGGGGAGGTGGTAGAAGATTTGTCTTATTTATGTGTAGCTTAACATTAGGAATAACAATATCAATGTCTTCCATTCACTGAGGACTTGCTTAGGCTAAGCACTGTGCTAAGTGCTATGTAGACTTATGTCATTTTCTCAACAGCTTTGAACCAGAATGCTGCATTGCAAAGGATGGAAAACCCAATTCACAGTGGCTTAACACAAACAGGAAATTTATTAACTTCCATAACACTTACTTACTCTTGAGCTTATCCCTTTGACCAGGGGAATACAGTGAGCTGATGTGCTGACACTTGGGGAATTGAAGCTACAGGCAGAGATAAGCGTAAAGAAGAAGAGATCTCCAAAGAAAGCTCCAGAGCAACAGTCAGTAGGAGAAACAGTGCTGAGGTTGAGAGAATTCCTTGAAAACAGTCATGTGGCTTAGCCTTTGGAGGATAAGTGGATGACTGGGATACAAAGTAAGCACAATTCTGCAGGTCCGTGCCATGCCCCCATCATGTAGGTGATACAACAGTGCCTGGGGAGTACAAGCAAAGAAGTGGCCTTCTGCAACAGTTCGGCTCTGGAAGGTCCCCTCAAGACCCCCATGTTGAAGGCTTGGCCTCCAGCTTGGCATTGTAGGAAGGTGGTGAAGACTTGAAGAGGTGGCAGCTAGTGGGAGATTATATTGGTTAGGGTCCTCTAGAGGAAAAGAAGCAATAGATTTTATCTATATGGAAGGAGACTTATTAGATGAGGTTACAGGATCAGAGGCTGGAGAGTCTGACAGGGTCCATCTGCTTGCTGGAGAGCCAGAGGATCTAGTAGCTTCTCAGCCCAAAAAGCTGGAAGGAAGTTCAAGAATGCTTCCCCAAGGCTGAAAGCTCCTTGGAGAGTTGCTGGTGTGAGTCTACCTTGCAGGGCTAAAGACACTGGGGTTGATGCCCACAGGGAATGGCAGCAGCAAAAGACGCATCTACTTAAATAGAATTGACCTTGTGAGCTTCACTGTCTTCTTCCTGCTTCTGTTCCATGTGGGCTGCAAGCCTGTGGGATGGTGCTCCCCACATTCAGGGCAGGTGTCTCCCCTTCAATTTTCTGGCCCACTTGTTAGTCATCTCTGAGAACACCCTCACGGACACACCCAGAAGTGTGCTTTACTAAACGCCTAGATGTCACTCAAGCCAATCAAGTTGGCAATCAAGATGAACAATAGAGGTTTCCTGGTCATTAGGAGTGGGATCCTGCCCTTCTTTCTCTCTCTTCTTGCATCCCAGATATGATGTGAGCAGCTTTGCCCCACCACATGCCTGCCTCACCACAGGCCCCAAAGCAACAGGGCAATGGCTTGTGGCCTGAAACGCCTAAAATCATGAGCCAAAATAAACCTTTCCTCTTTATAAGTTGATTATCTCTGGTATTTGTTACCATAACAGAAAACTGAGTAGCACAATCTCTCCCAGGCCCCTCTCCTGATCTCTCCAATTACAAATGCATATTTTCAAGTACTTGTTTCTGACCAAACTACTTTGATAACAAAAGTTCTTGACAATTCTATGAAGTAATGGTTCAATTATGTTTTCCCCACTACCTTTTCAGAGGCATTTTTTTGGTACAAGTCCTTATAATTTAAAGTTTGTTATTCCTTGTGAAATCCTCCAACTTTTCACAAATAGTTTAGCAGTATCTAAGGGAAAGACTAAAAGGAAGGACAATTTTTTTGTCAACAAATTACAATAAACTTTGAACACACTTGGTTTGTGCAGACTAAGCCCGTAAACACAGGCTTATAGAATTTGTTTTGTTTTCTCTGGTATGTTTAATTTTTAAGCAATCTATTCCTCCTTATAGTTGTTCTGCAAATGTCAAATTATTCCTCATCCTATTCCATGTATTGTATGTTTAATCTTCTCTCAGAGAAGAAGAATCTACTCACTTCTCTTGCTACCTGGAAAAATAATCTTGGTGTTTTTATCTTTCAACCTGTTTGAAAACTTCATCTTGGAGTCCCATGAGGGGCTTATACTTGGAGTCAATGAGGGGTATATTGTGAAAAACAGGATGAGGGGGAAAAGAACCTTCAACTTTCTGCCCATAGATAGTCATGAATTCTACCATGAAACTGCTTTCAGTATGGAGCAACTGAGAGAAGAGAAAAAAAATAAAAGACTGCTCACTTTGTTCCGCTTCGTTTCTTGTTTTTAATGTCATGGACTTATTTGACAATTTGATGATAATTAAGCCCTCTTTCACAGAAAATCATGTAATATAAATTCCTTTGTGATTATAAAGGCAATCACTTCTTGAAATAGACTTCTACTGGTCAATCACTTGGCAGAGGGGTGTCGTGGAGCCCAGTTTAAGAATCAGTGTTGGTTAGTGCTAGACTTCAATCAGGGTCTCTGCAGGAAACAGGGACTCCCCCCTCAAGTTAGGATAAAACAAGGATAATTTCATAAAAATAGACTTACAAAATGTGGGCAGGGTGGAAGGAAACCACACAGAGCAGTGAATTGGATTTTTCTAGGTAATGTTGAGCTGTTATCAACCCAGAAACTTAGGGAAGCGTGGGGGGTATAGCTTGCAAGGAGTGACTCAGCCTGGGGACTGAGGCAACCCACAACAGGGGACCCTCACCAGAAGGGAGCTGAGAGCATATACCTTCTCACCTTCCTCCCTTCTGATCTGCAGAACTCCTCAGGGATAACACGTATTAGGTAGACTTTTCGAAATGTACGTCAGTGTATGTCCCAGGGGTCCTGTCCTAGAGGCAGAGCCAGCCCTGGCCTGTAGATCCCCATACTGGCCCATGCCCTAGGTCATGTGCTCTGCTGATCAGGAGCCCTATCCAGAGATAGCAGAGGGAAGTAGCCAAATTACCACACACAGATGATACTGGCAAAAAAAAAAAAAAAAAATCCACCTACTAACACCCAATCTCTATTTTTGTTGGCAAATACTTTAAAATACTTTAAATCATATATGGAATTAGAGTAACTTATGCCCCTGCCTCCTTTGCTAGAATAATTTTTTGTGATTGATTTAAAAACAACACTCTCTGATAGATTTTTCTAGGAAATCTCATTATTTGCAGGTTTCCTGGCCCATGGGTCAGCCAGAATCTTTCTGTGCTAAAGGACAAATCCTTCACAAGCTTCATCTTGAGAAATAGTTAAATTCACCAAATTATCCAGGCATAGCTATTTGGTCTTTGAAAATACAGGTGGAGCTCTTGGGAACTTTTTTTTTTGGTACAGGGGATCGAACTCAGGACCTTACGCTTGCAAAGCAGGCTGCCGCACCCCTGAGCTAAATCCCCTGTTCCTCTTGGGAACTATTTTAAAAGTCATTTGTTTCAATGATTTGTATTGTCATTCTGCAAATTATCCAAAACTATTTAAAAAGAAAGAAAGAAATTTTGAAAAAAGAACAGTTGTGGTCTACCCGGGAGATTATTGAGAATATACTCAATGTTCCTGATTATTTTCCCTTTCAGAATAGGAGAAGATGAATGGCACTCTGACTCCCCATGTCTATAGCCTAGAGATGAGAGGCATGCAGCCTGTTACCTTGGTGTGAAGGTAAAGCTGCTACAAAAATGGGCATCATTTTCTCTGGGAGCTCAACCCGCCTGACTGCTAAATGATTTGCATACGGGTGTACCGGGGGTTCCCAGAACTGGAGCTTGGGTGTTCCCCTCCTGTTTCCACTGCTGGCTGTCGGATTCTGTTTGGGTGTATGTCTCCATGTGTCATGATGTTCTGTTTTAAAATACACCAAAGTTCAAGAAGTTTTGCTTCCTTAAAAGCAAACTGAAAGCTTCAATTTGAGAGATGGAGGGTTTTTCCCATAGTGAGTTTTTATTTGTTTTGTTCTACTTTTTGTTTTTGAACTGCACAATAGTTCTTTAAAACTGATTTCCCCGAGCCAAGGATGGAATGGTGAATTCTCTTCTGACACAGCTTTCCTAAATACCGAATTGCCACCGGCAGTGTCCTTTTGGCTAATTCTCCTTTCCTGGAGATCTGAATGTGGTCGGTCACTTGATGTCTACGCAGGGTAACACAGATGGGGATTTTTTCAGAACCTCCCTTTTTCTCCTACAGTTATTCTCTGTGGAAGAATTTTCTTTTTTTTTTTTTCTTTAATGAATTCTCAGAGGGTGAACAGAGATGAAAAAGGAGGAAGAGCTGAATTTTTCTGCCCATGTTTTGACCAGAGCAGTCCTGAAACATTCTGTTTATTAACATGGGGGAGAGCAGTTTGTGTGAGGTTAATGTTGGAATCACTTAGCCTGGTCACTCCTTCTGCATAGTGTCTGCCTGAATTAGGAAGGGCTGCCAGGTTTCCATCTGTTAGCAATAGAGCCCCAGCCACAAACACAACTGTCGTGACAACCACACTGAGTTAGTCTTTCAAATAAAACTTGTTAAAAGCTACTGCCTCCAGCCTCCACCCACTGCAGTTAACTGCATTAAATCACCCTTTAACTAGTATTTATTTTCTTAGGCATTCCTTACTTGTGCAGCTGTGGGCATGCCACTGGCCTTTGATTTAAAATAACCCCACTAGGATGAACATTTAGAGTCCTCGAAGGTCAGGGTATGTTTAGGATGATGTCTGAAAGGTTACAGAGCAAGTAAAGAATGGGTCAGTATTTGGACTCAGGTTGTCCAAGTCTACACCTTAGGCTCTCATGGACTGTGCAAAATGCCTGGGGTTGGATGTGGTCAATGTGTACTAAGTAGCTGAGAACCAAGGTTAGTTGACTGCTGTTACTCTCTGTCTTCATTTAGCATAGGAGTCATGGGGAGAAGTAGGGAAGTTGAGGTTACAGTGAATTCTCCCTGAGCCTTTGACAGTAAGATGGATGCATTGTCTTTCCTGGTTTCCCTTTGTTTACTCATCAAATCTGCATTGGAAATGTTTAATTTCATCATGATTTGAATAGAAATGAATAATTACACCTAGCCATACAAGTAGCAGGAAGATTCAGGCCCAAAGTTGGTCCAATGTTTGCTTCAGGGCACAGCCTGAGCCTACAGAGGTCTGCTCCCAGGGCAGGACCTTACATGAGGACACGTGCCTGCTCCCCTTCTGTATGTGGGACGCCTGCTATGCCCTTTATCCACAGGGGACCAGACCTACATTTGTAAAGTGGGGCATGGGAAATTCTGTGAGCTGCAAATTCCCAGTCTGGCAAACATTCTGACCTATTCATTTGCTTCCCCAGTTTTACTGCTTTGTATTAAAAAAGAAAGTCCAGGAAATATTTTATACTGTCTTAGAGCTGTGCCTGGGGCAGCTTACGACTTTACCATCCTTGGCTTTCTGCTGTCTCTCCTCCTCACATCCCTTTCCCTGTGGAGAGGATTCTTGGGGAGGTCACTAAGTATTGTGTCATGTATTTATAAAGCCTAGAGGAAGAGAAAAGCACACATGAAAGCTTACATTCTCTCTTGGCTTCTGCCTACACTGCCCTGGGACCACACTTCAATGTCCCCAAGAGAAAGAAACAATGACAAATTCTCCTTCATTCTCCTTCATCCCCTTTGATTTGGTCCAGATCAGAGTAAAGAAAGTTAGTCGCCTATAGTTTTCAGGAAGTGATTTTTTTTGGGGGGGAGGAGGACTGGGTTTTTTTTTTTTAATGAGCTTTGGTCCTTTATGTATAAGTAAAGTTCAGGAAGGAGTTGATATATGAGCTCCACAAAGAAGAACAAAGCAAAACAAAGCAAAATATAATGATGGCAACAGAAATAATTTCAAGTCTATACCACTTTTTGGTTATGAAATTGTCATAATTCTGGAAACTTCTTCTAAGAGATTTGGTGAGGGAGACGAATGGGATTACCTTTTACCTGCAAGGAACAATCTCAGAGAAGCGCCAGGAGAGCAGGAAAGGGGCGGGTGGTGCTTATTTACTGATTCACCCAGTTCTGTGTGGTAGCCAGAGCCGATGATGCACTTCTTGGGTAGTTAGAAGTTCTCTGCGGTGGGAGAATTTCCACTATGGTAACTGGCAAATGGTATAGATTAGAGCTTCCTTGCTCTAGTCTCCAGAGAGCCAGTTGGTTGTTAACGTACTCCAAGTACCAAAAACAGTACTTGGCATATAGCCGATACCCAAGAAATCTTTGTTGAAGGAACAAATGAGTGTTTTTGACATTGATAGGATCCTCAAAGTAAATTTCATTCTGGTAAAATAATGTCCTTAAGGGATCAAGGTTTAGAATTTCATCTTGAATTCCCTTGACAATGGAGTCTAACTTATCTGGTATGCAATAATTTGCAAGTAGCTTTTCATAGCTGGATGCTTTTAGTTTCTAAACAAGGAGGAGAGCCTGCATTCACACCCAAGTCTCTTGATTTTAAATCTAATGTTTGGCCAGGACACCCCACAGCCATATCCTAACAACATCTATAAAAGAAAGTTAAAGCTGTTAGTATGTATAAAGCTCTTAAAATCATGGAAATAGGGATACAACTACCTGTGAGAGTGAAATAAAGTCTCTGTATCTTGGAACCAAATGGCCAGGACCCTTGGGAAGCAGCCAGGGGATAGGCTGGGTTAGGCTGGTGCTGTTTTGTGTAGCATTTTGAGAGTCATTGTCTCGGTTACTTTCTTACTGTTGGGACAAAATATCAAACATCCACAAGTTAACGGAGAAAAAAAGTTTATTTTAGCTCAGTTTGTAGAGGTTTTGGTTGACTCCAAGGCAAGGTGGCAGTCAGGGGGACATGGCAGAGGCGATACAGTCCATAGCATGGCAGGTAGGAAGGCAGCAAGCACCAACCCTCCCTTTCCCTTTGTATACCACACAGGCTACAAGCCTAGTGGATGGTGCTGCACACACCCAGTTGAGCTGGAAATAAGAAGCATTTGGGGAATAGATAAAAGACTTACTCCAAGAGGAAGCTCAGAATTAAATGTCCAAGTGGAAGATGATAAACTTGCCCACATCTCAGGAAAGGGTCAGCCAGCCAGGGTGGTGGGAGACAACTAGAAAACTATTGCTTCAGAGAAGGGAGAGGAAAGTTGATTTCACATTTGTCAAGTGATGTTGAGAATAGATTGACTGTGTCTGTGGAGTCGAGCACCATGGAGCTTCTGTGTAATTATTGTAACAAGGGCCAGGGCCAAACTGAGTAGGCCAAGAAGTCAATGGAAGCTAGGAAATGAAGGAGAGAGAGAGAGAGAGAGAGAGAGAGAGAGAGAGAGAGAGAGAGAGAGAGAGGGAGAGAGAATCTTTAAAGGAGATTGGTTATGAAGGAGCAGAAAGAGGACCTGAGAGTGATTACTGAAGACATAGAAGAGTGAAGGAAGGAAGAAGTTATATGGAGGTGTTGGCTAGAGACCCTGAGGTGCAAACACATGACTCTTCCAGGCTGGCAGAAAAACGTCTTTCCTTGAGTGAAGGAGGAAGGGGATTCTGGGACAGGCTTCAACAAGCTGAAACTGTCCTGGTGGTCACTGGAAGGAGTGGGAGTTCCTTTGGCCTGGCTTGGGATGTCTCTCTGAAGTCTGAGTCAAAGGACTGTGGTGGGATGAGGGGTGAGGAGGGCTGTATGGTTCTTGTGTAGGGGACAGTGGGCTACAGCCTGGACAAAACAGAGGGGAAAATCTGCCCAAAACAGTAGCTCTTCTTATCTCCACTTCAGGAGAAGCATCAGTCTTGCCTGCATGGCCAGGACACAAGACACTAGAAGGTTGTGTCACCTGCCCAACAAAGTACCAAGCCTGGGTAGCTTTGTCTCCAATGTTGTGGCTGAAGTCAGAGATCAGGTGCCAGCAGGGCTGGCTTCTCCTGAGATCATCTCCTGGGCCTGCAGACGATCCCCTTCTTCTATGCTCTCCTGTGGTGACCTCTTCTCTAAGCAAGAGCTTCCCCCCACTCATCTTCCTGTTGAACTAGAGCTCCCATCCATGACTCCAGTCCCTTTACTCACATCCTGGGCAACCCTGTCTCCAAAGACAGTCACCTTCCGAGGAGCTGGAGGGTAGCTAGGGTGTCAGCATAGGAACTGGGGGGAAAACAGTGCATAAAAGGGAATGATGAACTTTTCTATTCAGAAATGGCAATGCCTTACTTGCTACCTTAAAGACAGTGGGTGCTTGCTTTTTAAAAAAATAACATTTTATTGCAGCTTTTACTCCAACAGGCTCAATGTACAGTTTTTCTTTTTTTACAATTTTCTCACCTATTGAAGTATCAAATGCTTCATACTAATTTTCCATGCTTTGCCTCAGTTAAAAAATATTTTTTGTGAATAAAAGGCAAGCAGAATTCATCCAGTTCTTCAAGGAGATCCAGAAAAATGACATTGTTTTTCCTGTTTTCTTAGGAATCCTCTTGAGCCATTCTGCTGTAAAACACTTTCAAAAGGAGCCAAATTTTAAAAAATTTATAACAACCAGTCTTGTAGCAAAAATAGGATTAAAAAAGGCAAATAAAATATACTTTTTTACTGTAAAGTGTGGAAACTTCACCATTGTTATTCTGAGAAAATTTTCAAAATTATTTTCTTCCTTTTAGAAGAGTCTCACAAAATAAATGGAATGCAGTACTTCAAGGTCAGGGCTGGTCTTTCCAATTTCTCTCCCTGATTATGTATCTTACACTTTTTATGAATGTGTATCCACCTTACTCTTTCATAGCCCTTTGTACTCAGAGATACAGGTTCTGGTGGCTTATTAGGATATCTGATGTGTCACTTCAGATTTGGTTTACTTATGAATTACAGATACCTGTAAACAGTCCATTAAACAGGACAGGGAAGGTTTAACATTTTCTTGTAAATATGCCCAGAGTAGAGGAGCTTAAGACTGGAAAATGCCTTTATAGCTAATGGAAACCGAGGCTCCTTTTAGGTCTCTGCTTTACAATGCTTCACTAAAATTATTCATCCTCATCATCTCAGGTGGCTACAAGAACTCCAGCAATTTTCTCTGAGTTGTGAACAAGGTATGAATAAAGGAGGAGAAAGTGCCATACTCTGTTCTTGGAAGGAGTCTTTTTGGAAGTTCCATCCTCTTGCACATATATCTCACTGGCCAGAATTTATGGTTCGAGTCCCAGGAGCCTGGAGAGTGTTATTCCTTAGTGGAATGCAATGCTGTCCAGAATCAAAGGAGGGTCTTTCCCTATGGAGGAGATGGAGAAGATATGCAATGTTTTGCAAGGATTACCAACTTTTTGCATACTGTGAACATACCGTGGCTGCTCACAAGCCTTTAAGATAGGGTGACTGGGCCAGGCCAGACTGTACAGAACTTTAATGGGAACAGTAAACTAACAGGCACACGAGCAGTGTTTGCAGTGTGTGTAAAGGACTTTCAGAGCCACTCTCTCACTTGTCCCTATAAATGGAGCCTCCCCATGACACGGATGCTCATGGTTGTACTGTAAATCATCTAAAGTAACAGTCGTGAAGAATGGGGCTCACATTCTAGGATCTGCCTTTGGATTCCTTGCACTGCTGACTCGGCCTTCCCAGTGATAACTGAGCGCTTTGCCCAGCTGCTTCTGCAGGGACCTGGGGTCCTAGGGGACTAGCAAATGTCCTCTGCTGATATCCCTGAAATCACATTCCTTCTCTCTGCTCTGCCTGCTTCACTCTGGGATTGTGGTTTTACATTTTTCCATGTTATTCTCAGACTCCCTTTTAAACAGTCTCTTAAGATTCCAGCCCAGACACATTCCTTAACCTCCTGAAAACCCTGCTACAGCTCTTCTGGCCATCAGGATAAGGCCAGCGTCTAAGACTGGCTTACTGGCATCCAGCCTTGTCTCTCACCGGCACCTTTTCGGCTGAGTTTGAGTTTCCCACAAGTTTGTGCTGCTTTCACTTTCCTGACCCTCCCCTTGCCTGTCCAAGCCCTTTCTGCTTCCCCAGTCTAGATGTTCCTGTGTCCCTAACTGACTGCTGGCTTCCTTGAAGGTCATTCTAGACCTTTCCTTTGCCGACAAGTCCTGACCTGGTTCCCTGCTTGTAGGTTCAGCTCCATTGCCTCTCCTGTTTCTTGGGCATCTCTCCCTCTGAGCACCTGACCTCGGAGGCAATGTGTTAAGCTTGCCTTTCTCTTATGTTGCTTTGGCCCTGGAATGAGAGACTGGCCCTTCCCAGGCAAGCTGGTGTCTACAGCTGTGAGGATGCATCCAGTG
The DNA here is from genome assembly GCF_053883595.1 of Heterocephalus glaber. Lineage (NCBI taxonomy): Eukaryota > Metazoa > Chordata > Mammalia > Rodentia > Bathyergidae > Heterocephalus > Heterocephalus glaber. The sequence continues at coordinate 3,927,348 of NW_028258432.1, forward strand.
CACAGCCCAGCTGCCTCCCCGGGCCTCTGTACTCCAGGCCCTCTTCACCGTCCTTCCTTTCCCCTTGGCCAGGTTCCAGGAATGAGGGGGAGCCTAGTGCATGGATCCTGCTGCAAGCCCAGAAGGCCACCAACCCTGAGGCTTCTGTCCCTGGCTGGCCATTCCTTTCTGCAGAAACCACCATAAAGTCCTACCCGTGGTTTCCGGGCTTCCTGCCTGACCAAGGGCTCCCTTCCCAGGCAAGCCCTACGGCAGGGCATGGTGGGCCCCTTCTTTGGGGAATGTAACAAACTACCTTTGCATTTGTTTTTTTTGGTGGTAGTGAGAATGGAACCCAGGGCCTTTGCATTGAGCTACCTACCACCCAGCCCTGTTCTTTTCTTTTTTTTTCTTTTCTTTTCTTTTCTTTTCTTTTCTTTTCTTTTCTTTTCTTTTTTTCTTTCTTTCTTTCTTTCTTTCTTTCTTTCTTTCTTTCTTTCTTTCTACCAAATCTCACTAAGCCTTGGCTCAAATTTACAGTCCTCTCGCCTCAGTCTCTCCCAGATTGAGCTATCATGCCCGGCTACAAACTCTCTTTTATTCATAGCACTGTTCTCTTGAACGGTTTCTTCATAAAATCTGAATAATAATAAAGCCTACATTTTAAGAAAGGCAACAGCTTTGTCTCTTCATTCCCCATCTCCCCCACTGTCCTCAAAGTGCTTGGCACAGAGTGGCTGCTGAGCATCCACATGTTCAGTAATGGATGGAGGGAAGAAGAGGAGGGGTGGCTGGTGCAGGTTGGGAAAATCCAGAGGTGTTCCTAAGGGGGTCATTTGGCACTTAAAGGAGAAGCAGGATTCCCTGAGGACACACGAGCAGGAAGAACACTTGCCCAGGATCCAGAGTTGTTCTCCAGCCTGGTGTGCCATCTGCTTGCTTACCCTTTCTGAACTGCCCAAACATCTTGACACTTTAGCATATTCTCAGGTTTCTAGGAAGCTCCCTTGCCACACAAACCAGGTACAAGTGCTCAGTTATGTGGCACTTCACAGAACTGTGTAACTCTCCTTTTAGTACCAAGCAGAATTTGTGATTCTATGTTTATTTGTGTAACTTGGAGACTATGTGTGTCTCCTTGTCTAGGCTGTCAGTTCCTGTCTTTGTTCTGTATTGCCTCCCCCTCCTTAGCAACAGGCTTCTGTCACCAAAGGTTCAGTGGACACTCATTGTGCAGATAAATGCATGATTTGATTTGGGGCACAGAGAGTATTTGGAGTGTCTGTCCCCTCTGGTGACACTGGGCACACAAAGAGAACCCTGGATAGGGAGCCCAAGTTATGCAATTCTTCAGATTTCAATCCTGGAACCACTGCCTTCGATACAACCACTTCACAGAGAGAAGATAAGATAATTGGTGAGAGTAAAAAAGGAAGGAATGAGACAAACAGGTGGGAGGGGCTCAGAAATGGGTAAGAATATTCCAGAATGTGTTTCCAGAACGCAGACTCCATGGAGGGAAGTTGAGATCAATGTAGACCCCTTCCATACATCTGCTTCCTCCCTGGTTCCCCTTCAGTTCCATAGCTGTGACCGAGCCACGTGGTATCAGATGACCTGTTTCAGGGCCCAGATATCTGCACCTTTTGGGCTCACAGCAGTTTGTCCTTATCCCTCCTTTTCTTTAGCCAGAAAATACAGCACATTCTAGAAAAACACATGCATGCAAAATACAGGGCCATTTCTATGGGCTCATTGGCAAGGCGGAACTGTGGCAGTCCCTCAGTGGAAAACATCTATGCATGTACATTGCTATAGAAAGCTCTTTTGTTAGTAGGTTTTAAACATGGAAAGTGTGAAAATGAAAACATATGATTTTGATTTTTCTATTTGAGACTTAAAATAATGGCAAAATTTTTTAAAGGGCGGACTCTTGAATTCTTAAATGTCTTATTACACACACTGATACACATGCAGAGCACACATTAATCTACCTCCCTTTGTGTGGAGAAAGACCAGCATGTCCCAACTTCCAGGTAGCTAGCAATTCTGTTATCTCTCTACTAGAGTGGATTTAATAACTGGGAGACTAAAAGCCATTGAGATTTGATGATCTTTTAGTGTCCTCGAGTTATAGGATAAAAACTACTGAGGAAATATCTTCTGAAGACCTTGCCTTGGTGATTTCTGTAAATGACTCTACTTTAAATTGCAGGGATTGTGTAGCCTCCTACAATTACGGGTGTTCTAATTTCCTGGGACTAATTTTAGAGGGTAGAAGATTTTAATCATGGAAAGGAATTGTTTCCATTGTTCAGAGTGACTTTGGAAGTAGAATTGAAAGCCAGCGCCTGAACAAGCGCCCAGAAAATTCCACAGGGGCTGAGCTGCTGGGGCCCTTTCTACTACCTAACAAGACACCCTCCAGGCAGCAGGCTTTTTGATCCTCCCAACAAACTCTTTCCTCTCATTTAGTATTCTTTACTCACAAAGAAGCTGCGGAATCTAGGAATTTAGCAAAGATCTTGGAGGACTTTCAATGCACCTCTTTTCCTTAGGGAGCTCTCTAGAGATGCACGAGGTCCCTGAATGTGGACTTGGGGTGCTGACTCTCTATGTGCCTGTAAAGAGAAGGGCCTAGGAGCCAGTGATGGGGCACAGGGCTGGAGTACAGGGTTAGGTTGAAATGACTGGACTGGGTTAACTTTATGTCCTTGTGACAAAACACCTGACAGAAGCAACTTACAAGAAGAAAGGTTTATTTTGGCTTGTGGCCTCTGAAGTTTCAGGGCACACTGGGCTGACTCCATGCTGTGGGCTGGAGAGGATGTAGATACCATGGCAGAAGGTGTGGCAGAGCAAAGCTGCTCCCTTCATGGTGGCCTGAAAATAGACAGACAGGGACACAGTAGGCCGGAGGGGTCAGTGACTAGATGTAGCCCCTGATCACAATCCCATGGTCCATTTCATACCCTCATGCCGTCAAGCGTACCGTGCCTCCTAAATTTCCACCACCTCCCAATAATGCCGTCAAATTATGATCTCATCAGTGAATCCACTGGTGAGTTAGAAGCCTAAGGACCCAATTACTTCTTCCAAAGTCCACCAGCAAATAGGCTGAGGAATTTCCAGATGAAATGAAGTCTGGAGGCTCTTCCCACTGGAAGGTCTTGCATTGGGGGATTTGCATTGGGGGACTGGTCCAAGTGTGGAAAGAAGTCACAGGCACCGTATGTCTGGCTCTACCTACCATATGATGTTCTCTACATGCCTTTAGGAGATGATATGAACTAAGTAGAATAGCTATTTTTGCACAGGCACCAAATCTTTATCTTGGGTTAGTGTGTGTACACACCAGGAGAAGAGAAAGAACTGAGTTAATGGATCACCGTAGGTGCAGCCTGGAGTGCATTTATTCCCCTATCCTCCCTTGATAGCTCCATGCCATGACCTGTTTCTTCTCTGCTATGTACCTCTGCTATGCCACCCTGCCTTGGAACCGTCTGACCATGGACTGAAACCTCTACAACTTGTGAGCCAAAGTGAACCTCTCCTCTAAGTTCTGGGTGTTGGGGATTGCGTCCCAGCAAGGAGAAAGTAACTTAGCACCATTTCAGAGCCTTTCTCTGGCCCTGCCTGAGCTCTCCAGTTGAAATGAGCGTGATCACTACCTTGCTAGGCCAGGGTCCCTTGCTGAGCAGCTATACTGTTAGAAAGACAAAGAAAGAGGTCAGGAAAACAAAGAGATGGAAGAAGGAAGAGCAAAGTGGCAAGAAAGATATAAAACATAGATGATTGTTGAATGCAACTTTCTAGGGATCTCTGGGTTGGTGACCTGGTTCTTCCTTGCGTCGCTCAGAACCAGGCAACCATTTTGTTGGCTGGACATCCTTCTTTGAAAGCCAAATCATGGTTCCTAGTGGCTTTACTCTTCAAAATATCCAAAATTCCCTTGGTTCTTCATTAGCTGATATTGCTTTTAGCTTCACACCATTTGAGTGATGCTCCTCTAGAATCATAGAGTCAAATGTCCTTTTGGAAGGGCATTTCCCAAAACTGAGCATGGTGTCCTGCAAAGAATTTGAGTAATGCGCTCTCTAGTTATTCTTTCTCCCTGTCTAGGTGCCATACATGAAGATTTGCAGCCCAAGACATCCCTGGTATTTTTTAGTGATTACATCACCCTGTTAACTTAGATGAAGTCTGTGATCATCTCAAGCCTAAGCTCATCAGGTGAGGAAGTCAGAACCGAGGACCTGGAGCTGTGCTTGGCATCTGTGCTAGAGCTGTAGACAGGCAGAGTGTCTGAAAAAATCAAGGCAACCACCCTGGGAACTGTGGGCCCTTGGAGAGGAGCTGGCAGAGAGGAGGGGCCTCTGAAAGTGGGGCCCAGGGAAGAAAGACCCCTTCAGATCCAGTGCCCCTCGGGCAGGTGTGCATTTTGGGGAAGGATAAAATTGCTTTAAATTTAAAGAGCTCTGCCACAAGGGGCCCAAACATCTCTGCAGTGGGAAGGCAACCTGGAGATCACAGCCCACGTGGTCCGGAGACCCACAAGGGAGAGCAAGGGTATAGTCTGCCAAATTCAAGGATGTGTAGAAGAGAGAGAGAAGCAGGCTTTGAGGACAATCAGAGGCATTGCCACTGTCTAGAGGGACACAGGAACTGTAGACAATTATGGAGTAATGCAGAAGCTGGAGAGAAGTATTTCAAGTCTATGGGAGGGATGAGCAGCCAACCAGGGCTCTAGGAGACATCTGGCTGAGTAGCACATCTGGGCAGATGAGACCAGAAGAATGGCCCAAGGCCACAGGACACTTGACTTGGGCAAAGGCCATGCTGGGACTTTGGAATGATGGTCTGGCACGAGGTGCAAACTGGAATGCAAGCGTGTTGGGGGTGCAGACTATTTTAAAGCCCATGAAAGACATCTGTGTGGCTTCCAGAACCATGCTGGAGGAAGAAGGGGAACGATGAGGGCTTTCTAAGGGAGGATGAGGGTTGTAGGTCTGTAGAGGTATTGGCCCTAGGTAATCAGGCCTGGGAGTCCTGGGTGTTTTCTTGTACTGAGTAGCCATTTGGACCTTGGAATTACTAGATATTTGTGCTGAGGAATAATGCAGAGTAAAATTGCCACTTAAGCCTATGACTTCCTGAGCTGAGCCAGGTCTAGAGAAAACCTGTGTGCACGGGTTGGGCTGTGTCTAGAGCTCTCAGTGGTTTGACTTCCTGTTCTCAGCAGATGCTATACTCCAGCTGCACAGCCCTGGCCCCACCCGAAGGCACCCTGGGATAGTAACAGTCACTTGAAGACGTGGGGATTAGAACTGTTTGGTGGCCAGGTCAGACCACACAGAGATATTTATACCTTGGTTAAAACCTTAAAGGTTTGTGAACTCACGTGGTTTACATATTGCTTAAATTTAACTTTCATAAGGATACACAGTTAAGGGAAATTCTCAGGTGAGGTTTTTCTGGTTTATGCTTTGACATTCCATTCCATAAAGTCAGGCAACAGGTAGAATTACTACAAAGATTTCTACTTCGTACTGCTATGATCATTTAGATATCACTTGGGAAACCAACTTGAATCATCAACATATTTCTTTTTTCCTGACAAGAATGTACAAAAACAGCAAATCATATTTAACAATATAGTAGGTGGAGAGATGTTTGAAGATAAGTGAAACATTTCTTTTGAGATTTCTTCAAGAAAGGCTTGCTAATTTTTAAGCTACTGACTTGCTCTTTATTTCTTCCTCCATTCTTATTTTGTGCTTCTTCTTTTAGCTGTTATTTTTCTGTTTATGGGATTGTGACCCTCCCAATGAGATTTAAATAAAAAGTTCTGAGGCACCTCATCTCAGCTTCATATTGAGCCCACATGGTTGGCGGGGGCAGGTACCACACCAGCGGGGATCCCTTGCTGTCACAGCTGCGGCAGCCTCCTAATTGCTTGTGACATGGTGCTGCCTTTTGATCTTGACCATGTTCTCCTAATTATTTAATCTTTGACAACATGGAAACATGTTTTACCACATACCATGAATAAAGATCCAACATGACTTTTCTCCTGAGGCCTTGTTTAGGTTGTATATTCTCTATGCCAACAGCAGCTAAGGCAAAAAATGTTTATTTTCTGTGCTCTGTTGAAGAGGAACTTGGTCTTGGTGATGGGGATCTGTGGGGGAAGAAACATCCCCTCTCCCAGCCTCCTCCTCACTAGATTTCCGCTGATGTGCTTTCTATAATTTCTGATTATCCCTGGAGCTATGGGATTCTCAGCTGCAGTACTCTTGGGTGGATATTGCTGAGACTTTCTATTGACCCAGGGAAGGCAGGGAATGAGAGCTAATTGTTATAAAGACAAAGAATCAAGTATTCTTGTGTTTTATATTTGTCTCTTCTTTTCTATTTAGGAATATTTACATTTATTTTATTTAGTTCATGTGTCTGTTTTCTACCATTAACTCTAAGCTGCTAGCTGGTAGAACTGTTACTATTTATTTTTCACCTGCACTTAATAAATATTTGCTGAGTGAAAGAATGAATGAGTGAATGATTAAACTATGTATTTTATGAATGAATGACTATTAAATAACATTTTATCTTTCAGGACTGAGTTAATGCATATGTGTATACAAAGGCCTCCAATCAAAAATCTCAGAAGAAGATGCAAGATCTCTTCAGTTCAGCAAACATATTTCACATAAAGATTTCCATCCTGAATCTGAACAGTAAAGTCCAATGTTATATGAGTGACAAAGAAACTCTGAACTTTGTTCCTGGGGTTGCATAGTTTTCTAATGTATCTGCAGCCAACTTTTAAACTTTCCTTAATAATCTGTCATATTTATTTACATGGGTTAGAGGTATTTATCTCAGCTATTGAGCTTTTGCTATTTCCTGGTAGAATTGCTTTGCCAAAATGGCAGGTTGCCTATGTACTTTGTGTAATACCTGTGCCCTTCAGTTGGGTAGACAGTGATCTGATCTTGCTAGGAGCCTACATGAAATTCTGAGCAAGCCACTTAGCATAGTCCCAAGATCTAGGCCATGTTGAAATCTTTTCTAGTGACTCGACAATCAAATACCTTGGGGTTGCAAACGTTTTCTTTAAGGGGTAAAGTAAGTGTGGCTTTGTGGGTTTTAGCCTCCAATCTTCCACTTTGCTATCATTGCATAAAACTAGATATTGATGACCTATACACACTCGGGTAAGGCTGTGTTCCATTCAGTCTGAAATTTGAATATGTTGGAATTTTCTATGTCATGAAATATGCTTGTTTTAATTTTTCACCCAATCACCTAAAAAAGTACAATACATTCTTAGTTTGTAGTGTGTACTTCCTGTCCCAGGGGGAAGAATGTAGATCCTGAGATGCTGTGAATCAGAATAAAGATGACACCCTTACTGCAGGAAATCACTTTTGGACTTCCATTCAAGTGGCTTCAAATAAATTTTTGATGGTTCCTAATTCTTCTGCTGGCCTTTGCATGCTGCATTTGCTTGTGTTTCTCTCAGTTTGTGATGCTCTTTACAAACTACAAAGTCTCAGTGTCTTCTTTGTAGAAGATATAGTTCTGCAGCACCCTTGTTTTCTGAGAAAGACTACACAGTGACTGCTGTGCCTGTTAATGTTTGGCTTCAGGGAGGAGTTGGTTTTGAATTAGAAAACAGCATCCCATGGCATTTGTGTTAGTCCATTTTCATTACTAAAACAAAATGCCTGAGGCTGGATACTTTATTTAAAAAGAGGTTTATTTAGTTTACAGTTGTGTAGTTCAAGCCATTTATTTAGCTCCAGTGAAGATCTGATGGTGGAAGTTCATGGGTCAGGGTGAGCTCACAGGATGAGGCAGATGCCAGATAATTAGAAAAGGCTCTGTCCTAACAATTGCTCTCCAAATACCCAACACAGGTCTTATTCCCTTCCTAAGGCAGCACCAATGACCCAACCAATTCACGCTAGGCTTCACCTCCCAAAGGCCCAATTCCCTCTCAACATTGTCACACTGAACCCCTGGGGGCCACACTTAGATCATGTCTAAACTATAGTAGTATCTGGGGCCCCACTTGAGTTGTTGGAGAGGATTGTCTAGGTGAGTACAGACAAAATTGTTTTTGCTCTCCAGGGACATCTTCAATGTCACAGTGTTCACTTGCATACATTCAGGTCTTTCCCAGTCTCTGTGAAGTCTTAGGTGTATTGTTTGTAGTAAATAAGGAAAGAGAAGGGAAAATCGTTTTCTTTTTCTTCCAATAATAGTATTTTTCTGGCTGTAAATGACTGAATCAAGCAATTCATGGATTTCCAGGCATTTTCTAGTAGTTGAATTGAAAGCCTGGATGTCATACCTTCTTAGATTGTAAGACAGCAATCCTTGGGATTTTAGGCCTTAATTTAATTTAATTTTTTTACTTTCTTTTTTACTTTTGAAATGAAATTAGATATATGGAAAACACAACTTGGAATCACCAGAGAGCAACTTCCTCCCGTGATGTTTTAATTTCAGGAGTATTTTTCTAGAGCTCATTCCAGAGTTGGACAAAGAACTGGAATAACCATAAGGAAAGATTTATCTGCAGCCCCCTCTTGGTAAATCCTCTGTCCCAACTCCCATTTGTCATACAGAGCCACATTGTCTGACCCTTACATTTGCAAAATAAGAACTTGTTCACACATAGATGAAAAGTTATTCTCTCAGAAATCCAAGGAGCAAAATCAGCTGTCAATAAGCTTTTAGAAGGAAAGTAAAAGACTGTTAGGAATGTCAGTGTATGGAGCATTTCTAGTAATATTTGAGACTCTGTTTGCAACACCTGTCTCAAGCTAAATAAAACATGATTGAGAGAATGTGGAATAATTTCATTCTTCTCACATCTCCTGTGTTATCATGGCAATAAGGACATACACATCTTCATGTCATTATGGACACGTGTAAATTGACCATGCTCCAAAATCTGTATGATCAAAAGGTCTCAGGTAATTTTAGTCCTTGACATAACGTACTTCTCAGTTTCAAGACCTTTTAAAAACTGTTTCCCCGTATGCTGACTAAAAGTTCCCCATGTGTGCAGAATGAAGGATGGAATGAGAAACATCACATGGCCTCAGAATGCAGAAGGGGCTCTCATTTCAAAACAAAGCCGATGTTTGGGTTTGCCTGGACTACACAACCGTACTTTGCACAAGTGTCTTCATTGCAGGCCAAGAGTTTTTTGATTTAGAAGTTTAGGGTAAGGGTCAGAGTCTGTGCAGATTTAATGGTTCAAATTGTTGAAATTTTGTAGCTATAAAGAAGAGATCGTTCCTAACTCCTTTATACAATTCAGTGCAGTTATTTTTTCTTGCAATGGTTGAACTAATGCAATTCACAGTAATAATGTGTTCTACATGAGCATGATAGGGAACTGTGTAAGTATGCCCAGTCTCCCTCAGTCCAAGCTCCCATAACCTGATAACACACACACACACACACACGCACACGCACACCCGGAGACAAAAGGGCACGGAGACATAGGTTAGCTGTTTCTGCCATGAGACTCCGGTGTTGCTCTCCATCCCAGTGAATCGCTTATGTCCTTTTCTATGGTGTGTAGAAAATCAAGTCCAAATAACATTTCCAAGAAGTGAGTTTGGTGCTGGAGATTGAACCCAGGGCTTTGTGCATGCTAAGCACATGCTCTACTACTGAGCCGTATCCTCAGCACCAAAAGTTTTGAGAAGAATTAGAAAATAACTACAAGGATTGACAAAATGACATTTGCTGGAAATCACCGTGAAGGAGGAGTTATTGGATGTTGCAGGTACACAACGTGGAAAGATAAATGTGCTGGGATCTAGGCCCACAGGAGTGTGGAGTGGCTGAGGAAAGAGGAGTCCTGGATGTCAGTGCTTTTGGGACCTGCAGTGGTCAGTTAACCATGAGAATTGGCCAGATCTCACAAGGGACCAGGGAGGCTTGCCGCAATCCACACAGCAGTTGTGCAGCTCCAGGGGTCAGAATGTAATATTTAGAGAATGAACGCAGAGACCAGATGAAAGATGAGACCAGATGAAAGATGAGCCCATGGTCTATGAGTTGGCCAGCCCTGAGCCAAGCACTCCTCAGGGTCAGGGTGTGTTCCAGCAGAAGAACAGCACAAACTCGGCAGAATATCTCAACTCTGTATAGGGAACAAAGGACTATAAATAGAGCAGAGCTCTGGAGTCACTGCTGAATGTTGGCAAAGGCCTAAGATCACAATCGGAGAGGGAGGGCAATGGGCCGGCAAGGGGAGGAGGACAGAGATCTCAGTTCCAATTCTTTGTCGATCCACCCATTTACTCAGTTCTTTCTCCTTTCAATTGGAAGTGTTTTTGAGTCATATCGTGCCTGCTTTTATTATGTGTATTTTTGAAGACCAGGGAGTCACCTTTCGGGGAAGATGTGAGAAGAGATAGAATAAAAATGCTGCAATGACTAGTGTTCAACCATGCGGCGTCGTGCTGCACTGACTTCTTGCTTTCCTTAATGAATGCATTTAAGGAGAGGGTTTTTTTTTTCCTGCTGAGGTGACTGTGGTCACTGGATGGCGGGGCCCCAGGGACACAGTGTTAACAGGTCTGTCTCAAAAGAGAGTGAAACTCTATGAGTACACTGTGCTTTACCAAGAGAAAGACAGCTTAGTGATTGAGGACGTGATGGCCTTTCAGATGCCAGGTGGGCGGTGTCTGCGGCCTCTAGAGCTAGCATAGCAACCTGCTGGTGGCACTCAGACTCTGAAGAATGTGGAAGGAAACAAGGAGGGGTTGTTTCTTTTTACACTAAAGAAAGAAAAACACATGGCACACTTTCTTACTATCAAAGCTGAATCCTACCGAGTTTCTGATAAATATTCCCGAGATGATGAATGTACAGATGTGATGACAATGGGGCGGGAAATGTGATGCAGACAGAATTTTGGAGAACCACAGTCCCTCAAGTGACAATGTTATTTCCGATGAGAATGAGATGGCTTCAGAGCAGTGGGACCCACAGTCCCAGGTGATGACATCACTGGGCTCTGGTCTTTCTCTCTTCATTACTCCCCGCCCCCACTTTCCTTCCATGTCACGCTGCTTCCTGGGGGACTTGGGGGACTGGACACAGAACCCCAGCAAGGAAGTTTTCCCACCCGCTTCGAGTCATTTTTCTGAACCCAGGCCTGGAGACCGCCTTGAGGAGTGAGAGGGTAATTCAATTTCCAAACTTGTTCAATTCTTAGTCTTTTTGTGGAGAGGACCAACAAGGCACCAATTAGGAGAAACAAGGGGCCGAAGGGAAACAGAAGTTTGCTACTGTATTGCCTTGTGTGTTTTGACATTTAGTTTGAACTTCAACCTGGCCTGTGCTCCTCTGGGAGCTTTTAAAAAGAAATAAACTTGGTCTCATTACCATCAGATACAATGATGGGGGAAATGGGCTGGAAAATCCTGAATCTTTTCTGAGCCCTATTCTGCACTCACAAAGAGAAGGGCAAATTCTTTACTGCTGTGCCATTCAGCTATTATGTTTAACAATCTAATTAGAAAGGCCGGGTAGCCTATTCCCATTGTAAAAGCCAAGACAGTACACACAAGCAAATACAATTAGACAGCTGTCCTTTACAGATCTAAGCTGCCCTCCAGCCAGGTTCTAATGAATGACCCGCCACCCCTGTAGCTCCCTGCAGCCTTGAGGTGAGTTTTGTCCATAAAAGCTGCCAGTTACCTGTTTGCTGGCAGGCAGAAGGTAGCCTTCCTGGGGATTCAGACCCAGGAGAAGTTTCATGCTACCTGCCCGGCTCGCCCTCAGCTTCTGCCTCACTGTGAGCCTGTCTTCCTTCTGGCTCCTGAAGCCAGCTCTGTTCAAGCAGGTCAGAGTTATGCTGCTAACAGGTGGTGATAACTCAGAACTGTTGCTTTCACTTTCATCCATGTTGCTTTTTGTCCTCCATGGACTTATATAACTTCAAACAGACCCAAACCTGTACATTGAGCTGTATGCTTGCCCGTGCCTTCGTTTCCCTCCACGTATGGTGTAAATTAAGGTGTCCTATGTCTAGAAGATTGCTCACTGCATCTGAATCATCTGTTTAGTGTTTGGCGTGTCTCACAAGGCAGTTGTGATTATTCAAGATTCTATTAATTAGCAGGTGACCTGGTCGAGGAACTCCTGAGTGGGCAGATGGACTTGCAGCCACTTCACGTAGAAAGGTACATGAATACATGCATTTCAAACCCTGTGTATTCCTTCCCTAGGTATGGCTAGCATCAGTAGTGATGGCTGGAACTCAGCTTATGAGAAAAATGGTCTTGTCATCCCTGCATCCACACAGGTTTTGTTTCAATAGCGAGAGAAATGTGTCAAGTGCGGGATGGAATTGAGATTGTTAAGGTTTCCATTGTGACAGTCCTATTTTCAGTAGGTAATGACTCACTGGAAAACATCCACTGGGTACTGAAACTGAGCATTTGCAGAGCAGAAAACACAAAAGATCTTTAAATGGGGAAGACAAAAACGCATCTTGTGTCTGTCTACTGCCAGGTAGGTACTGGTGGAGACAACCTTCACATTCTCCAGCACATCAGGGCCCAAAATATGCTCACATTACCCTATTTATTCTCAAATCCATGTCGTGGGAACCATGGAACAAATTTGTTTTATACACAGGGAACTGAGTGATTAGTTTTGTACAATCACCCCAAATATTAAGCTAATGTTTTTTGGTAGATGAAGGACTAAGGATCTAATAATAGAGATGTTGGAAGGATGAGTCCTAACAGAAATTTAATGGGAACAAAAACAAAGACCTAAGCTCTTACCCTAAAGTACAAATCCTTCATTAACAAATGAGGCAACCATGTCACAGCAGTGTACATGAAAATGACTGTTAAACAAATCAACCAAGAGTGAAGAAGAGGGTGAGCATTTATTTACTGAGCAGCCATTGTGTCATAGCAAAGGAGCAGGGTGCTGTCCTTCATTTTTCTCATTATTACCCTCAGTAACTCTGGCAGCATTATTGAGCACCGTGTGGAGTGAGCATTTTATTTCTGCCTTCTGCACTTTTCACGGCCATCTTGAAACACAGGTGACGCCTGCATCCTCCAGATGGGGTAGTTGAGGCTCAGGAGAGTAAGTTACTTGGCCAATATCCCAGAGGTTGCAAGTGACAGGAAATTGGATTTTCCCAACATGTCTCCCTCTCTTTTTTTGATAACTACGCCATTCTTTCTTTCCAGGATGTGATGCAACTATGAAGGCACTTAGTACTCAGAATAAGCAAGACAGCAGTTTTGCTGTGTTGGGAGAAGGTAGTAAATTCCTGGATGGTGGTACCTCATGGCTTGGTTTCTATGCCACATCTCCTACTTCCATGGTTTGGGTATGGCTTGAGTGTTTCCCTCAAAGTTTGATGTGCTGGGGGCATGATCCTCAGGGTGCAGATGTTGAGAGATGGTGAAACCTTTGACTGACTTAAAAGAAACTTGTAAAAGTGTGTAGGTCATGGGGAACCACACTTGGGATGAATGCTGTGTTCTCCCATTAGATTAGTTTCCTCAAGAGTGCATTGTAATAAAAGAATGAGCCTGGTTTCTCTCGTCTCTTGCTTCCTCCCTCGCCATGCGACCTTTATCTCCTATACATGCTTCCACTATGTGAAAATATCTGCCATGCTCTTAGACCTCCAGAAGTATGAGTTAAGCTCTTTTCTTTATAAAGTGCCCAGTGTCAAGTATTTTGTTATAGGATATGAAGGGGACTAAGTCAGGCACTAAGGAGCTGTATGGTCTTGACCAAAGTATTAAAAACAAACTACAAACTCTGTGTTTCAGTCCTTGGTCTCTAAAGTGAGAATAATAGAGCCCACCTACTTCATATGTTATGGAGATGATACATGACTTATCTTATGTACAGCTTTCAGAACAGCACTGGCACTTCCAAAGGACTGTGTACAATAGCTGCTCAAATCAGACCTCACCCAGGATGCTGGGCCACACATTTCTAGAGGACTCTTCGCAAATACTATGTTGAGAAAATTGTGACAATGCCAGAACCTCCTTGCAGAACTGTAGGAGGATACAAAGGCATTTAATTTATGTGATGAGCAGTATTTAAAAATATTTGAACTAATTTTGTTCTTAAAACAGGAGTAATAGCAGATGACAAAGAATTCTTTGTTTGATAATCTCTCCCTCAATCATGACATTAGGTAACTCCAGGAACCTGCAGGGCTGCGTGGCACTTGGGAGGTGTTTTGGGGACTGTTTCTTCATGGTCTTCTGACAGTGTAGTTGCACATTACATATATTTCTGTGGTTAGGGCCTCTTGCACAGTAAAGTAAATATGGCACCTGATTCCTCAGGACACTGATGAGGTTCCTGAGATACAAAGATGGCAGGTGACTTGACTAGCGTCAAATTACTTAATTTGTTAAAAATTACTGAGTGTCTACAATGTGCCAGGTATTGTTCTAGGCATTTGAAAAATAGACACAACTTGCTGCCCTGGTGATATTGATGTTCTAGCCATGGGTGGTAGTACCAGGAATCCATCAGTACTGCTTGGACCTGAACTGAATGAGGCCACAAAGGCAAAGATTCAAACTTCTAACTATCTGACCTCTCTTGTCTAGACAATATATGGCCCATCAATATGTAACTGATATGTACCTACTACTAGGACGTATATTCAACTTTCAGAATTAATCTTTTAGGTAAGAATTAGTCCATTTCTCAGGCCAGGAAGTCTTCACAAGTATTCAATGACTAGAGTTAAACCTGAGAATTCAGGGCCAGCGTAACTTACATTACTAAATTGAGAGAAGGGATCACATGACAGCTTCTATTGATGTTTCTCTATAAAAACTGATACCTGGAATCTCCCGGCATGAGAAAGAGTCAAGCTCAGGCTGCTGCCCATGATCTCCTTTGGTAGCTAAGCATCTGATAATCATAAGCTGATTCAGGGTTCTCAGCTCTGACAACACATTAGAACCACCAGGACTCCAGTTACATGAGAGGTCTCCAGCGGGGGCCTGGGCGCTTTTGTTAAGGCTCATGGTGTTGAAAGCCACAATGGTGAGGGATGTCCTACAGAGGATCCAGGTGTGGAGAGTGGGTGAGTGTGGTGGGGTCAGGAAGGGTACGCATTTTACATGACTTCTACCAGTCACCCAATCCCTGGTGTGTTACACGGCAGTTTGTAAGCTCAACCCCCACCCCTCCCCAGGCATTGCTTGAGAAGGACTGTGTGCTGGGTGCTTCTCTCTGGATTCTGCTGCTGTTTCTCCAGTCCCAATAGGGAGATGCAGCAGTGGTAACACAGGAATTTAGGTGGAGGCCAGTGACACCTGTGTTGCTCACAGTACCTCGGTCTTTCCAGAGCCTTGGTTCTGCTCTGGGATCCAGTGAGCTTTACTTTCCAAGGCTGGGTCTCAGCATTGTTTCCACTTCTGGTCACACAGCCCATCATGGGAGCTGTACCTCCTCCCCAAACACTATTCTGAGGTTGGAGATCAATGCGTTCCCCAGAAATAAATAGTATGGCAGAGTTCAGCCAGAGCAGAGAGGCCCCACAGATTGAGGAGAATTCTCCCACAGGCCTCCTTGGTGGACATGCAATTTGAGAAGCATTCTCAAGGACAGAGCCCTGTCTCAATGGCCAGTGCTGTTGTGCAGCTCTACTGTAGTGTTGAGCCCCACAGCTCAGGGAAACCAGGCTAGCATTTAGGTTATTTCATAGCACACTGGAGCATGAAGTGAGGACACACACGGTCCTCTCCCATGTCCTTTGGTTCAGCAGGAAGCAGAAACTCAGGGAGATACGAGTCTTGCTGGGACAACTAGTCCTGAGATTACCAGTTAGGATTTTGAGTATTTTGCATGGGATGACTTTGTTTAACCTGCAGGGATTGCCAGCCAGTGTTCTTCAGAAGCTGAAGGTCTGTCTTTGTTTGCAACGTTTTCGTATCCTTCTTGCTGTAATTTCTCTTCAGTGCTCAAACCCTGTAAAGACTTGGAGGCAGAGAGCCAAGACTCTTCTTTCTTGGTTGACTCTTCTGTTGGCTTCCAAACTAACCTTCTACAAATTAAACACATTTAGTACAGTTTATTTCAATAGTTTATTCCTTTTAATTAATCTTGAAGAGTCATCTCTATTCCAATCTCCTTATGTTGATAATAAGGTAGCATTTTAAAACTAATTTGCACATGTAGGTGCATCTTTAAAAGCCACTAGTTATAATGAGGAATATACATATTTCCACATTTATATGCAGCACTCTCTGGAAATGCTACTTCCAGTCTCTCATCTTGTCCACTTGCATCCAATAATGACAGAACAGCAAACACCTTAAGACTCTACATTCTTAATCCATGCCAGTGATAATTGAACAAACACAATGTTTAAATGTTAGCTCTTGTTACAGAAATTGTCTGTATGAAAATGATCATAAAATCATTTTATTGTATATAGGAAATTTAAAAACTCTTCAGAAAGGCTTAAGAGAGTTAAAAATGATTTTCTAATTCTCATTGTCTAAATAGGAGCTTTCTGATTTAGATGTAGTTACAGAAGTAATTTAAGGATATACAAGTAGGTGCAATCAACCTATTATGTAGTTACATATTTAATAACAACATTCTTTCCACAGTGTAGTTTGGAAATCAATTGCAAACATGCCTGCTAGAATGGGTAGTGGGATTCTACTGTGGCCATTATTTGTGATCCTTGTTGCCTCCACCATTACAATACAGAGAAAGCTATGTACACCCCTCAAGGCTGCCCGTGCACCCCTGTCCCTGTGGGGATGTGGGTGTGGAGGGCATGAGCCCTACTTAACACCTCTGCCATCATCTGAGTGTGTATCTCCCTAGGACTGGGTTTTCTGGAAAACCACTCCCACTAACAAGAAATGAGGTGCTGAAGGAAGAGGCAACTAAAATAATGTCCTCATAACAGGCCAAGAGGCCTGGCCCTTATCTCAAGTGTGGTATGCACACGCACATGTATTCTCTCATGCAATGGCCAACTAGGTGACTGTGCCTGGGATTGAGGACTATAAAGAATTCATTCCTAATAAAAACAGGTAGGGACAGGGATTTTTCTTGCCTCATGAAATAAGTTAGTTCTCTGAACTAAGAAATAATGAACAGTAATAAAAAACAGCAGGCAACTGGGAGGCTCAGACAGGTGCTTATTTTGAGTCTGGAGGGCAAAGATGCATCTGTTCATGAAGAAGGACTTTCAGTTGCCTCTTGTCATACCAACCTTCTTACCAAAAGGCTGAAGAGACATTGTTAGGCTGAGGTGGGGAGTGCCTGTGGATAAATTAGCAACTGCTTGCAGATAGCCTTTCATATTCTTCCTTTTTAAGATCTGAGAGTAATGTTAGAGTCTTAAGAGCCACCTTCTAAACAAATAACCAGAGACATCAAAGGTATTTCCCCTGTAGATGAAGTGGGCTTCCTTCTGAAATCTAGTCATCCCAAATAACCCCTTGGGCCTACTGGGAGAAAGACCTGCTATATTTGACACACTCTTCTCTGAAGACATGCTGAGATGGAAGCAAATTCCATGTGGTAGCAGTGGCTCTGAGGACTGTGCTTGTTTGCAGGAGGTGCTAACCCTTTGATTGAGTCACAAGTGATGCCATCACAGCAGTGCCTAAAACATGGCCACACATGAAGTAACTGCTCGATTTATATTGACTGAATGAATGGATGATTTAATAACTGATGTTCAGGTACCTCAAACCACTTTTGACCTGGACATTTACCAACCAAGAAACCCCCCAAAATAGCTTATCGAGCACTTGAGGAGGCGTTTTCAACTATTCATCATTGTGTTAGTGAAGTTTACATCACTGTGGCAAAATATCTGAGATAACATACATGGTGGGAAGGTTTACTTTGGCTCAAAGTTTCAGAGGATTCAGTTGATGGTTGATTGGCTCTCATAGCTTTTGGGCCAGTCATGAAGCTGAGCATCGTGATGGGAAGTAAGTCCATGGTGGAGGAGGCTGCTCACCTTACGGTGTCTGGGAAACAAAGAAAGAAAGGAGCCAGGTGTCCCAACATTCCTTCCCAAAGCATGTCCCCAGTGACCTAACTCCCTTCCACTAGGCCCCTCTGAAAAGACTGTTGCATTTCAATAGCTGTGGTGACAAAACCTCTAGCATACGGGGCTCTAAGGGACCTGTGATACTCAGACCCTAACAAACCCTTTACCTCCTTACCTGTATTGAGGTTTGTGAAAGACACGGGGAGACAGAGAGCTTCTCAAAGTCTCATTACAGAGTAGAGTTCGTAAACCTAACGAGAGATACTTGTCTCCTTCTACTCCCTCTCCAATTCCAGTTATAACCTAGGACATTTCAGGAACTTAGGAAGGCATTTGTGCCATGAAAACTAGAGGTAGCCAAAGAGAAGTGACGCGGAAAATGCTGTGCCACTCCCAAACTTTGTGGTAGTTTCTCAGCTTCGGGCATGACTGTGGAGCAGTCTCTAGGGTATGGCAGGCAGTTCCCAAATTCTGAGTCCTACCATCCACTTTGAAGCAATGTGCCTAAAATGTCAATGTACACATGTGTCACCTAAGGATCTTACTGACAGGTGGATGCTATTCCAGCCAGTTTGGAGCAGAATTCAGAATTCTACATTTCTGACAATTCCCTAGGCAGTACTGGTACTACTGTGCTTCAGCTCTCACATGAAAACAGTGGGGGCGAGGCTGGCCCCTGACTGCATCTGACATCAGAGCATAACCCAGCACATCCCAAGAAGTCACTGGTAACCTGGTAGTGCAAGCTGGAGACTTTGGGGCCGACATTTGACCTACTGCCTGCAATGTGGCTGTTTGGGGGCACTAGCTTCTCAGTGAGATGCACATTCACAGATGATAGTATAAATTCTGATTGTCTCTGGATTTAGAGGCACATTCACAGATAGTATAAATTCTGATTGTCTCTGGATTTAGACCACATTCATAGATAGGTAGTATAAATACTGATTGTCTCTGGATTTAGACACACATTCATAGATAGATAGTATAAATTCTGATTGTCTCTGGATTTAGACCACATTCATAGATAGGTAGTATAAATGCTGATTGTCTCTGGATTTAGACACACATTCACAGATAGATAGTATAAATTCTGATTGTCTCTGGATTTAGAGGCACATTCACAGATAGATAGTATAAATTCTGATTGTCTCTGGATTTAGACCACATTCATAGATAGGTAGTATAAATGCTGATTGTCTCTGGATTTAGACACACATTCACTGATAGATAGTATAAATTCTGATTGTCTCTGGACTTGGAGCCAGCACTTTTTGCAAACACACACCCCCACACACACCTGGAGCCTATGATGCTCCAGGGTGTGGATTTGGCTTAGTGATGAGGTAGGACCTGCTGTCCTAGGGCAGGCCTGGCTTCTTGAAGAACAGTCTCCATTTTTTAAAGAGCCTAGCAATTTGTAAAGCTGTTCAATCCATTAACACCTATAGTCCATTAAAAACAAAGGTGCATGTAGTTATCTTTGCACAAGTCAATGGTTGTCATAACATTTCTTTTGGTTAAAGTATTCTTGTTAGAGATTTTTGGTGAAAAACAGAGAGGCACACAAATAGACAAACAATCTAAGGGTCCTATTCCCTTTGAATGAGTAGCAGTGAGCATTTTCAGCTGAATATAGTAAAGAACAGGCTCCCTGTGACGTGCTAAAGCCACTGTCAGACCTGGGAAACTCCATCTCTGCCACATCACATGGTGACAGATGGCAGAAGGGTAAAGCCTGAGACAGAATTTCTGGACAAAAGTGGCCCTCTAGAAGGCCCAATCCTGTTTGGCTGGAATCCCTCTTCTCAGGATGACGATGTCCAGGTGTGGCTTTCGATCCCAGAACTCTGACCTCTGATTACCCATAGATCTCTCCCTTCCTCCTCCTGCAGCATGGAAATCATTTCAGCAACATTCTAAAGTATATTTCAAGACATTGCCTAAGCCTTCAGGTGCACAAAAGTCAGTAAATAACGTGTACTGTACACTCACCACGTGAAGACGTGATAAAAGGTAAAATTGACCTTGAGATATTAATGAAGTACGGCACTGTACTGGGGGAGACAGAGGGTTCCTTGCTCAGAATGAGCACATGGAACTTTCAAGCCACCGCCCAAGTGGAGGCCCAGGTAGGAGTGGGGGCTTCTCTAACTCCACAAAATTGCTGTTTAAAGTACAGGCTCCTTTTGATTTGATCATGTAGGTCTTCTTGGCTTTCAAACGTCATTACAATGAACCATCATTTGAAAACCTCCATGATTTTGACAAAACTGGAACAAGTGATATAAAAATAAAAGGTCAGAAAAAGTCTGTATGGTAGACAGAGTTTAGCTGGCCTGGTGTAGATTTCTTCAAAGACCTTCGTTGCTCACTACTAAACCCAAGATGAAGTGTCAAAGTTGTTTAAGATAGGGATCAGTTTTAATGAATGCGGCCTCAGCCTTCCAAGGTGTTTAGGTCTGGGAACACTTAAAGTACATCTGTTATTGTTTTGGTTGTGCTGAATTTCTTATTTTATATGGTTTCATTTCAGGGGGTCCTGTTTGAGGGAATGTGGAAGTAAGCTCTTGTCATCATATCACACTTGAATTTTCAAGGATTATTTATTTCTCTAGTTCTTACTGACTGAACTGTGTCTGTAAACCTGCCTTCTAGTGGTAATGTCTCACTGGAATTTTAGGGTAGAAATTGCATCCTTGCCCTTTGTGACAAAACCTAATCCAAATTATCTCTCGGTGGCTTAAGTAGTATTAGATTCACCATCTCATCAAGCCCCCAGATTTTAGAAGAATCTATTATCTACATGTGGTTTTGCATTTGTTCCTTTACGGATAGACTTTAAGGAGGTCTGCCCTACCATCTGGGAACTTATAGGTTGAAAGTTACGGGAAGGAAACAGAAACATATTGAAACATACTATTGTATAATGATACATAAAAAGTGAAGAATAAGCCAAGTTTGAAGGTATAGGTGGTAATGGTACCTTTCTCCCCTGCCTCTCTTTCCTCTTTTTCATTTCTCTGATCTGTTTCTATTGCTCATCCACTTGGACTTCTCTCTCCATATCAGCCCATCCATCAATCCATCCATCCATCCATCCATCCATCCGTTCACTCATATAAAGAGGCCCATGGGGCAGAAAATGTTTGGTTATGATATAATAAGCCTTCATATAGCCTCAAGTGCTAACCTGATTTGGAAACATCTTTACTGAAATAGTTTAAATACCTCTATAACAGTAACTGAATGGATTCCTTTACTACCTATTGCATGATGAAGCCAGATTAACTAATTGAAGAATTAGTCAAGAAAACAAAATAGCATAACTATACTGTTAACTTAGGTAGAATTATGGTTGCGAAATTAGTATTTATTTGTTTAACCTCACCAAATTACGAAAATCCTTAGCCAAGTTTGGTCAAGGAATTAGCCCTCCTTTTGATTTGACCAAGGCTATGCTTCTTGGGTGGTCTGATTTTCTGCTCAAGTTCTTTTTTTACCCACTGGGATATTAGTTTCTTGTTTCAGTAATATTTAATTTCTTTATGTTCACTTGATTCTAAATCTTTATCCAACGTCTGCCTTTGGAAATGATTCTTTTGTCTAACTCAAGCAGTAAATAGCCGATGCCAGTTATGCATTAGCTATGATAGCAAAGTCTTAGCCATCTTCTTTCTACACTGGGGTGCACAGGCCTGATCTCACTGTATTGACCCTTTGTGCTTGCCATTCTGGGAGGCAGGGGAAGGATTGTATTTCTCCCTGTTCTCATTTACTTTTTGATTTCAAGAGTCACTTCCCGAAAGGGGTCTGAGCTTAAGGGGGATCCTCTGTCAGATAAAACACCAATAACTAGTGTACTACCTGTGGAATGCTGTTAAAGAGCCTAGAGATATAAAGAGCTTAGATGGTCACTGTTTCTGATTCTATTCTTTGAGGTGTGTGGTTCAGACTTTATTCAGCTTAAGATCTCTCTACTCTGTTTAATGCCTATCTTGTGAAGTTCTTGCTACAGTTTGGATCTGGAATGGTCCCTGAAGGTCAGTGCTTGCTGCTCAGTCCCCAGCTTGGTGCTGTTGGGAGGTGGTGAAGACTTCAGGAGGCGAAGCCTAGCTGGAGAGCTTGGGTCACTGGGGGTAGGCCTTTGAAAGGAACTGTGAGACCTTGGTGTCTCCCTCATTCTTTTTCTTATCCCAGCTAGGAGATAAACAGCTTTACTCCATGACATGGTTCCTGCTACAATGTACTGTATCACCACAGACCTCAAAAAAACAGAGCCAACTAACTATGGACTAAAACATCCTACACAGTTCTCTTCATTCTGCTAAACATCTACCCTCTTTAGTTCTGACTATTCTTGCCTGGTCCTTTGCTTTCTGGAAATGTGTTCCATCTATCTTGGTTGGTTTCTGCCCTCAGGACAGGCTGGTCCAACAGCATCCATGGATGGTGACCAGTCCACTTCATTCTCCCAGATAGAAAGGCTTTCTTTTGATTTTCTGTTGAAATCTTTCTCCATGGATCAAAATCTTTTGAGATTTAAAAAAGTCATGGATGAATCTCTCATTTAACCTTTAATGGAGGGACATATGTTTCTTTAGGTACCTGTAATTGGAACTTGACTCTGATTTGTGCAGGTGTTTTAAGCCTGATAGTTTGATTTTGATTTGAGATATGTCTCAAAATGTTCTTATTGAATAATGTAAGAAAACAAATGCTTAGGCCGGGAATGTAGCTCAGCAGCACAGTGCCTGCCTGGCAAGAGCAAGGCCCTGAGTTCGATCCCCAGTACCAAAAAACCCCCAAACAAATACATAATCAAAATAGTCCTGTTTCTTCTCATTTGAAAATTGACAGCTGAAAAGGCACCATAGGTAAAAAGCAAACAAACAAACCAAACTAAACTCTCCTCCACTAAGAGCGTGACTCTCCTCCACTAAGAGAGGGAAAATTTTTCTAATTCCCAATCGGCTTTTTCCCAAATAGTAAATGAAGATGATACTACTTTCTACTTTTTAATGAGGTGTTTTTTTTGGAAAAATCACTTTCATACTATTAACAGTACATATCCACTCTTAATTTTATTATTTGTTAAAGCATGAAATTAAACTTTTCTGTGGGATTGGTAAAAGCCTTAATGTTAAATTTTTATTTATTTATTTTTTATTTCTTTATTTCTGTTTTTGAGAGTAGATGTTTATTTACTATGAGTGTGTTATCTAGGCAAAATCTTCATTTAAAAACATGCCTGCCTTTATAAAAATTTTTGAATGAGTTTAAACTATATAACCCAGAACTAAATGGTCCAATATAAAATGCTATCTTAATCTCTAAATTTTCTCCTTCTAAAATGGGTGAACTTATTCAAATTCACACATAAAAATAGAGCAACAGTGAACCAATATAACCCCTTAATATAAGCTATCACTTCCTGTCATATTTTGTACTTACACATAATTGTTATTTAAATGTCAATACTTGAAAAGTTTAGTTTTTTCAAATACACTGTAAGATAGGCCCCTAAATATTTGTCTCTGTCGATGAATTTCCTGACTGAAAAAAATGTTTCTCTTCATTTCCATATAAAGAAGCATTAAAAATAAAGCTTTAAGTAGCAGAAAGTTTCAAAAATACCTTGACAGTTTAAATTCCCTATTAACACAAAACTCTGGCATGTATATAATGTTTTCAGTTTACAATGTCCTTTCACTTGATATTCATAACAGCCCTGAGGAGGTGAGTTTTTATTCTCATTTTATAGATACTGAGGTTTGTATAAAATTATTCAAGGTCACACAGCTCAGCTGAAGGAAGCCAGGACTACAACCTAAATATCTACCTTCAGTTCCAAAATTCCTCTTATTATAGCCTCAAAGAGAAATAGTTTATGGAATTTCTCTATAGCCCATCTCATAGAACTCTTCAGAATCAGCCTGATTTCTAGGCACATGTTGAGTTGTTCTAACTTACGCAGAGGCCAATCCATTACAGCTTAATGTTTTTAAGGCCTGTATCAGATTCTGCAAGACTGCTGTCTGACCGCTTCTATTAAGGCTTTAGTTTTGGCCACTCTTTATAGAAGCTTAAGACACTGAATTACGTATTGTAGTGTTACAGGAAAAGGTTTGTTCCGGAGGATCTGTTCATTTTAACAACTAAGGATTAGAGTGTGGTAATTTATGCTTTGCTGCTTAGAAAGTTTATTTTCTGTTCTGGTTTACTCCCTTTTACAGCTTACCACCTGAGCGTTTGGGAGAGCCATGAGGATGGTTTGGAAGGTTTGGCTTGGCACTTGCTGTAGAGACATTGTGCTAACTGTAGCAAGTACATCATTCGAAGCAGATTTAATGCAGTTATTTTCTGGTCATAAAGAGCTAAAGGCTTTTGAATCCATGATTATTTTTATTAGATCCATATTT
This sequence comes from Heterocephalus glaber, assembly GCF_053883595.1. Classification (NCBI taxonomy): domain Eukaryota; kingdom Metazoa; phylum Chordata; class Mammalia; order Rodentia; family Bathyergidae; genus Heterocephalus; species Heterocephalus glaber. The sequence goes on from NW_028258432.1 coordinate 3,951,822, forward strand.
TATTTTATTAGACAATCCTTACCAGGCATCATTGTGGCTCATATTGAACACATCCTTTTATTAAATTTTTATGCACACAAACTTTTGGACAAGGCTATTAATCAGGGCATATGACTTCCAGGAGGACATTTTGAAGTCTTCAATGCTTATGTTTCCTCATAGTTGCCTAAGAGTCCAAAATAACCATTTCTTTTTGATGTGTATGGCCAATGTGGAAAGAGGATGTGCTGACACTAGAATATAATTACTCCTCTCGGGAGCTGCTGAGATGCGGTCAGCCAGCCTTCTTTAGATTTCCAGTGCATATTCCATGGCCTGTGGTGTTTTATTTCTGAATGGACCAGTATTTATCTTTTTTGAAATATGCAAGTTATTTTTCATTACACATTCAAATATGCTTATTTTTTCAACTTATTTTCTCCATGCATGAGATTTAGAAATATTTTTCCTCCCACATTCAACCTCTACGAGATCCTCTTCCTTCCCTTTGCTTTGGACTTCTCCATGAGAAATTGATGGGATTTTACATATGCCAACAGCAGGGCAGCCTTCCTCTTGTAAGCATGTAGGCAGAAGCCCACAAAGCCACTTGCTGTTGAGAATTGCTTTGAAATAGTTGGATGCCAGCTGAGGCTGGATAGCAGTGCTTTGCAATTACTGTTTCTCATCAGCCTGACCACCCTGCACCATTAAGCCACTGTAATAGTCCTGCTAATTTGATTTCCTGCACATAAACAATCTTGGCTGTTCTTTGAAGTTCTCAAGATAGGTATGAGGAGTTTCAAATTGCAATAATTCAACTCCAAGCATAAGGCTAATTCATCTCTCTCTTTTTTAAAAAATAAATCAGTAAAACAGAAGTTAATTAAAGTATAAACAATGGGCAGCATTGTGACTGAGAGTCTCAGAAAAGGAACCTTTGAAATTCTTTGTGTAATGGATATTACCTGATTATACTCAGAGCAGGATAGGGTTTAGGGGAGGATCAAGTTACTGAGCTCTTTCTCCTCTTTCCCCTAATTTAAAAAAAAAAGAAAAGAAAGAAAGAATAGAAAAGACAACACAATGATGACAACAACAACAACAACAACAACAACAGCTGCTTTTATTTTTAACTCATGAAGGAGCTGGGTGACAGCTTCCCAACCCTAAGCTGCTACAGATGCTGGGCTTCTTTTCCTAGTGAACCCTGTTAGGGCTGGCTGTATGGGGTCATGTAGGGGTGGCACCAGAGTGGTTTCTACTGCAGCTCCGTAGACAAGATGTCGCTGAAGTGTGAGTGACACCAAGCCATGTGGTGCAAAGGACAGGACACCCTCCACACTGGTGGCATGCAGCCAGCAACCAGACTCGAACGTTCCCTCCTCCAACACACACTCCCAGACAGAGGTCTTGGCTGGGAGAGATGCAGGGGAGGGAAGACAGTGCCAAAATAGCCCAGATGCCAAGAGATCCTCTTGTTTTGGGTCTTGAGAGAACCCAAAAAGAAGATGTGGTGGGAGGTGAAGCCAAACCTGCAGCTCTCATAGGGATGAGGATTCAGCTAATTGCTGTCTCTAGGAGTAGGTCTGCCCCACACTGGATAATGGCTTTTTTTGTGAGTCAGATGATACATGAGATGAATTATTTTGCTTAAGCAAAGTCCGAGGAGAAACACACAGATACTACACAGTGTCTCCCATCACAGTACACGTGCTGGGTAATGGATGGTGCCTGTGAACCTTCTGCAGCACAGATTGCCCAGTAGGCGTCTGGGTGCTCATGTGTGTATGTGTACATGTGTGTATACCATGCATTCTTATGTGTACATGTATGCTTTGTGCATAGGTTCCTGTGTGGATGCATCAGCTAGGGGTGCTGAAAGTCAGAAGCAAAAGGGAGGCTTTACAGTGCTATAAAAAGGAAAGAGGAGCTGGGGAGCAGGTCCTTCTTCCTGGGAAGGGTGTCCAGACGTTTCAAGATGTCTCCCTGAAAAGCAATCTGTTCCAGAGTGTCCAGAAATTCTTAATTTCACTTTTCCCTGCCAGAATTTCTATCATCAGTGATCTACAAGATTTTCTTTTAACAGGCTGGCACTCCTCTTAAGTGGCAGTAAGTCCATATCTTAGAATCAATTAGTCTAATGAAGAGTTTTCTAACATCAAACTAAAAGCAGCTTAATAGAGAAAATGAAGGAGCAGAGTTTTTAAAGCACAGTGGAGCAATAAGGATGTGAGTCTAGGATAAGTGCTGTGAGCAAAATTAGGAGCTAAAAGCTATAATAAATGGGGTAAGGGTGAAAAAAGGGGACTCAGAGTAAATACATTACTTATTTACTGTTTTTGTCAAGGGATGGCCCTGGATCTTGGTCAACTGAGTTGAAAGAGCATTCCAGGGTGACAGCCAGCACAAGAAGTGACTGTATATCATGGGGGCCAGGAAGGGGGCTTTTCCAGGGGTGCCTCAATTTCTTTGTGCAGCAGCCAGGGGTAATAGAGCTGATAGGACCCTCCCCAGAGCTCCAGAAGCAGCCAGGCCTCCTCTAGCAGGCGACTATGAAACAGCAAGCCCTGGACCTTGAGGGGACCTCTGCTCTCCAACAGAAGTCATCTAGCTGTAGAGACGCTTGTGTTCTCCAGGAGAAAGATTTATGCCCTTTTACATGCAACATGACTTTTAAACTACTCAAATTTTATAATCTTCTTTGTAGATACAAAGTTTACTTACTAGCATGTAGTTGTATTTTTTTTTTTTTTTAAGACTTAGCCATGAAAGTTACTGCAGGTTCAAGGAGGCGGAGTCACATTTAACATAAGCTTACTATTGTACCAAGTATGTTACAAATAGTCTTTTATCTAATTTAATCATCCAAATAATTCTGTCAGGTGTCATCAGCCTCATCATACAGAGGAAGAAAATGTAAGTACATTCTTTTCACTCACTTTTCTTCAATCTACACACCAAGAACTGAGATTACCTTAGAACCATACGGAATTATAGAGACATATCTAACAAGTGTTTGACTGTTGCTGTTGGCACAAATGGTCCATAACCAGGAACCTAAGCCAAGCTTTCGGTATTCCACTTATTCCTTCTTGGTTGCAAACGAGGTCTATGAACTCTGATCCCTCAGGATGCTTTGGTCAGTCCTATGCCTGTCTTTTGGAGATAGATTACCTTCTGCTTTTGTTTTATGTCATGAAGATTAAATTCTCACAAGTTTGTCTTCATCAGGTAGATGTCATCTGTAGGGGCATTCCTGGGGCAGAAGCTGGGACTATTTGAAAAGTTTTCCCATATAAGAGGATTTTAAAAAATAGTTCTTTAGAATGCACTCATTTAAGTATAAAAACTTTTATTATGTTGAAAAACAGTTGTGATTTAAAAAGTAAAATTTCCCACATGTAGTGGTCACTTACCTGTTGCTGGTACAAAATACTACACAGTGGAAACTTAAAGGCTCACTGTTTCAGGGGGTTCAGTCCACAGTTGGCTGGGTTCAAGGCACAAATGACATGATAGTAGGTCATGCTAATATCATGGCAGCCAGGAAGCAGAGAGAGAAGGGAAGAGCTGTGGGCAAGAATATACTTCCAGAGCACATTCCCAGCCATTCATCTCTTCCAATCAGGCCATACCCCCTAACAGCACATTAAACTATACATTCATCAATGGATTAATCTACTGATGAGTATAGTGCCCCCATGATCCAATCACCTTGGAAAAACCACACCTCTGAACACAGGGGACTCTTAAGGGACATTTCCCATAACACTATCTAAATAAAAATCTTATGAATCATTTTAAGCTATTTCTTGGCTACTTATTATTAAAATCATCTGTGCCGCTGTGACACTAGTAAGATTTGGGTGCCTGTTGATACCTAGAGTAAATGCCCCCAGGGTTTTGGCTCTAAGGCTAATTATCTCTTATATTATTTTCTCTGTTCACATGGTCAGATTCTACATTGTCTTTTTAAAAAAATCTCTTCATGTGCCTGAGATCCATTCCCACATTCTGCGTCCTGTCTTCTGAGGGATGGGAAGTCATGTCATATCACCCTGCTTGTGACTGAGGTCACAGGTAGCCCATGGAGCTGGAGAGTGGAGGAGGCTGTGATACAGCCACCAAGAGTCAGGTGTGCTCTGTTTCTTTTACTAAAAGCCACTGACCACTGTGGGGTTCTCTTTTAGGCTCTGATCCATCTGTAATAGAGGCTGCCCTGTAATTGGAACACTATTGTGTAAATTCACCTTTTTTTGGGAAGTTCCAGGATTTGAGTGGCATTGGTTACACACTCTGCCTAAACAAGGAGAGCCTTGAGGTAGGAAAGTTGAATTTACCTCTGAGAATCAAAGAATTTTAGAGCCAAACATAGCCGAGAGGTATCTGATTCCATAACTTTTATCCCTCTGGGAGAAATTCAAGGTTAAAAGAGGGCAGGTGACTTATTCAAGGTCATGTAAGATCAAAGTGCTGGTTCAACATGAACTTCAGTTTCTGGGCTGTTCGGTCTTGCTGAAACTGCTTGATCAGCAATGTCCATAAGAGTTGGATCTAAAACCTTTTCCCTCCTCCTCAGAAGAAACGAGCCTTGGTGCCTGAGAGACTGCATCCCTTTGGTAATCTGGGCTATCCTCATAGCTTCTGGGCCACCTCCTCCATCCCACCTTTCCAGTGTCTGAATCAGAAGATAAAACAAAAGAAGGAAAAACAGTCTGTGGGTTTGGAGTTTAAATAAACAGGGAGGTTAACCAAAAAGCTGGTTTCAATAGATCAGAGGCAAAAAGGATTCTTGCAGCTGGAGGCAATTAAATAAAACTAAAAAAAGATTCTCACACTCAAATGACTAGACAAGTTCTAGAGACTGAGAATTTTGTTGAAGCAAACCTTCACATTAACCCAAGACACAGAGGAGCAGAACTTTTGGAATGAGAGTTCGTTTTTCTGGTTTCCCCTTCAATTATTAAAATGAGGATAATTCTCAGAGGACCTATTAATTCTTTTAATAGGACCAGATGATGCAAAACCTCTTGAGCACAGGATTGAAAGGAACTTCAGATTAGTGGAATGCTATAAATATAAAACAACTGGCTTCCAAAAACATGAAAGAAGAAAAGTCCTGATGTGTAGTGTTTGCAAATTTCCATCACATAAATATATCACCTTGGCTTTTCTTTCTGTGAAGTTGAGAGGTACTAAAGGGTCAGCTCAGGACTACACTGCTAACCATCCAGGAGTTGTAGGAAATCCTTGTGTTGTTGGGGTGAGGAAAAATTGAATATAACTGTATACATAGTATGACTTGAAATCTCTCTCTCTCCCTCCCCCCCATCTTACATCCATCATCCATCCATCTGTCCAGCTATACTCCATCAATTATCCATCCATCCATTCACTATCCATCCTCCATCTATTATTCATCCAACACCTATCTACCATCTATCCATCCATCTATCCATCCATCTATCCATCCATCCATCCATCTTCTCATCCATCTACTTAACCCTATCTATCCAATCCACTTACCTAACTATCTACCAACCTTATTGTCCTTAGCTGTAAAATTAAGCATGGAACTTTAATGTTTTCCAGTTCTAATATTTTGTGATTCTAGTTATGATATTTTACTTCATGGAAACACTTGAGAAAATTTATTATTATTATTTATTATTATTTTTAATGTTGTCTACACTCTTCATCTTCAGAGGACCCCTTACCTCTCAAAGTCTTAAATACTCCTGTTAGGTATTTTCCTGGAAGGTGAGCTCCCTGTGGGTAGGGAGTTTATTTGATCACTGCTGTGTCCTAGCATCTTGGGGTGGGGGGAGCATTTCTGGTCCATGGTAGTTGCCCATTAGGCATGCATTGAATGAGTGACTTTCTTTTTTTTTTTTTTGTACCGGGGATTGAACTCCGGTCCTTGCACTTGCGCAGCAGGTGGCAAAACTGCTGAGCTAAATCCCCAGCCCCTTTCTTTTATATGAGAGTAAATTGAAGTCTTAAGAAAAGAAGTGATTTTCTTAAAGTCACACAGCAGAATTGAATACAAAACCTAAATTGTGCAGTTCAGCTTTCTTTCCCTTCATTATTTCTTGTTTGATTGCACAAAGTCTAAGGTCCATGATGAAGTTCACATGATTGTTCTATATTTCAAATTGCAATTTGCAGAGGTTATGTGAAACAATTGAACAATGTGTTTGCTCAGCTCTACCTGCTCTCATACTTTCATTTCACAACCCTCTGCCTCTTTTCTAACTCTGTTCTCTGTAGAAAAGGCAGGGAACATTGAGCTGCTTTTTGTGTTCAGATTAATTTCTGGTCTGTGCACATCTCAGTGGAAGTGGAAAGACGGAGGTGTTTGCATTGTTTTCTACTTGCAGGACCTTTCTCTTCAGGCCTCATTTAATCAGAAGACTCTCTTTTTTGTTCTAGCCCCCAGTTCTCTTCAGCAAATACTGGCACCAGGCACCACTTCAGGCACTGGAAAAACAAGGATGAGTGATACAAGATCTCTAATCTTTAGGAGAGTCTCCTGGGTAGACTCACCAAAAAAATCTTTAGAAAACAATAATATCAACACGATAGAGGCAAGTATAATGGAAAAGGAATTTTCTGAAGCTGTGAAGTTCAGTGCAAGAGAGCTTAACACAGATAGTGATGGAATTTTCTTTAAGATACTAATTTGGGTAGTCACTAATCTAGTTTTATCATCTCTAAAATTAAAAGTATACGTGAAAAATAAAGGACTACTCAGGTACACAAGGTTCTAACAAAGTGAAAGAGTGAGGTCCTATGGACATGCCTCCTCCTCACCAGTCTTCTTCCTGATTCATGTTCAGAAGGTAGACCAGATAGCTAAGAATATCAAGTGCCACTTCATGGCAAGTAGGCTGAGTTTGGGGCTATATAAAGAAAGGCTGCCCTGATTTCAATCAGCAATGACTCCTTATTTGCAAACTGCATGGAAAATGGCAGTGATTCATTAAAATATCCCAGCGAGATAAAATTCACTAGATGAAAATCTGAGTAACTGAATCATTGACACTATTCAGTTACAATTTACATACCTTAAACCTTGGGATTGTCATAAACAGTTACTGGTTATATAAATTATCGAGGGTCCGCAGGTCCAGGGCTTCAAATAAATGAAGTCTGGTTTAAAAGAAAACTTCCTGTGGATTAATGCAGATTTTAATTAGATGTTAGAGTCAAGCATGAAACCTCCTGAGAAACTTGTCACTTAGTCGCTTCCTCTCTTGATGGGGTTTAGTCCTTTGAACTACAAGGCAAATCCACAAAAAAGTCAAAGAAGCTAAGAAAGGCTTTGTGCTTTGGTGAGAGTCATAAGTCATTTCAGGTAATGGTGCAGTTGGGTGGAAGTTATCCTACCTGCTGGGTGTTACCTGTTGACAATTGAAAGGGAACACATCAACATTTGCTTATCTTAATGAATGTTATCATGTGGAAAAGGTAAATCAATAACAGCCAAGATCAAACATACCAATCTCCTTTTGAACACACAATGCCCTATTTGTATAAATCTTAGCCACTTGACATGGGCCACTGGGGAGAGGCTCAGAGGTCTTCCATTTGGGGGGCTGGCATCAGCCTTTCAGAGACTTTTAAGAGGAGGGAGACTGACTGCACTGAGGCCAGCAAGGCTCCAATTCCACCAGTTCCCTAATGAATGTGCTCACAGAGAACTGGAGCAGAGGCGGTTCTGTGAGGTGTTTGGTTCCTACGCGCCCTCCCTCCTCCCCAGCTACCCAGCCTCCTTTCACAGGAAAGTTGCAAGTGGCCCACCGGTGACCCCAGGCAAGGAACAGATTGTGATCTGCTTAATTAGGCTCCTCTGTCTTATTCTTACACCTCCAGCTCCAACACTGTTTTCCCCTGGGGGCTCCTTTCAGAGTCAAGTGAACAGTTTTGCAGAGAGGGTTTCGGAGTTGCTGGATGGGTTTCCAACTTTCACAGGTTCCCAGTCGTCCTCCTCTCTGAACTCTGGTAGCTTCATTTACCCTTCTTTCCTCCTGGCTTGCTTTCTCCCTCTTGTCCACCCACCTCCTTGGGTGGGTGCCCCACCAGGCCAGCCCCGAGGAGCCTGTCACTTTATTAATTAATCTGGGCAGTTGCTTTATTTCTTTTCAGCCCCACCTGTGACCCCCTCCAACCTCCCCACTGGCTCCTTCTGGGTTAAGGTGGGCTGGGTTAAGATGCCTGTGCTTCCATTTTACTTGATTAGGGTTTGCCCATCCTCCAGGGTCCTTAAAATAACTCTGGACACTATTTATTGATTTGTTCTCCAGGGCTCTACTCACTGCACTGAGTTGGCTTTGTCACAAGGTCCTGGGCAGGTATTTGAAGTAATTTTCTTTTCTTCTTCTTCTTCTTCTTCTTCTTCTTCTTCTTCTTCTTCTTCTTCTTCTTCTTCTTCTTCTTCTTCTTCTTCTTCTTCTTCTTCTTCTTCTTCTTCTTCCTCTTCCTCTTCCTCTTCCTCTTCCTCTTCCTCTTCCTCTTCCTCTTCCTCTTCCTCTTCCTCTTCTTCTTCTTCTTCTTCTTCTTCTTCTTCTTCTTCTTCTTCTTCTTCTTCTTCTTCTTCTTCTTGTTCTTCATCAATGTTGGAGAATTTATAGCCTTTATCTCCTAGGGTTTTAACAAACATTGACCTTGAATTGTAACTGTGACCGCCTAAATTGCTTTCATCTTTCAATACAAGAAACTTAATACATTTTAGAAAGTGAAATGGTGAGTTTCCCATTTTCTGAGGCAAGTTCTCAAGACAAAGTAGGTATGTATTTGTGTGTGTATGCATGCATATGGGTGTATGCACATGTATGTGTGTATATATGTGGGTATGCGTATATGTGTGCATCATGTGCATATGTGTGTGTGTGTTTGCTTGTGAGACTGCTTCTGGTTTGCTACATCCATGATCCCAACTTCCTTGTATTTCTGTGACCTTCATTTAACCACACTGTGGGTTAGGGCTTTGCAATATTTTGTCTCTCCAATTCCTTTAAGCAACAACAGCTAGATGTCCCCAGATCTGAAGCTTTGGGCCTGCCTCTACCCATCCCAGCACCCTCCTAATGTCACCAAGGGACCAAGGACAGAGCGGTGGCCACTTCCAGTGGACCACCAAGGAGGGTGGCTGTGGGAGGAGAAGAGCAGGCTTGGTGTGTGGTGCCACCTGTGGAACCACACACTGCGGGCACGGCCGAGCCACCCCCTCCATGGTCACCCCTGGAGGGCAAGCTGACCCTCACGGAACCCAACCACCTTGTGCAGAGCCAGCACATGTGTTCGTGGTTTTCAACACCCAGGACTGCTGGACGGTCAGCTAGTCCTCTCCTCACTGCCGACTTGTTTCCAAGCCAGTGGCCAGGCCTTGCTCCAATGCTCTTCCCACCCCTGGAGGCAGTGCCTAGGGCCCTAGGCAACACTGTGCCCCAGCTGCCATGGCAGCAAGGATGCCAGTGCATGAGCCCAGCAGGGCATTGGGGCCTGGACCAGCCCCTGGGCGAGCGTTGGCAGCACAGTCCGCTGGACCACAGCACCAGGCCCTGCATACTTCATGACGCCTGGACCTGCCCTGCATGGGAACCTCTGACCGAAGGATCCAGTGCTGCTCCGAACACTGACTCGAGTAATATCTCTGGCTATTCCCAGGTCTTCTTGGTGGGGACTTCTTTGGCCAGCAGAGTGGGGAGGCGAGGCAGGACGCCTAGTCCTTCTGTTTTCATTTCTTCAGAGGGAGAGATGGCTAAGATGTCTAAAAATTGAAAATATCCATGAAGAAGGTAAATAACCAGAAAGTTTCTTGCTTTAGTGTGGGATCTGAGGCAATCTGAGCAGCTGCCTGTAGACCTTCATGGTAGTTCACAGTCATGTTTGAGGGTCCTCCATGTCCCTGTGGAAACAGCAGCACAGATTGTGGCATGCAGTCCTCCTTGCTAAACCTTCCACGAGACTCACCCTCACCGTGCCTCTTAAGACATGTAAGAGCAGATTCACCAAGCTTGGTGTCCTGGAATTAAGATATGGATTCTGAGGAGCAGAGATAAAAAAAGGAATTAAAATGTATTATGTAATGTACGAACTCCACGACCTCCCTCCCCGGAATGTAAACTTACAAGCGTATACTCATAAAAATAAAAAATGATTGTCATCTCTTCTTGGATTGTTCCCTTCACAAGGATGTAGTGACCATCTTTGTCTCTTTTAATTAGTTTTGGTTCAAAATCTACTTTGTCTGCAAATAAGATTGCCACCCCTGCTTTCTTCTGGGTTCCTGTGGCATGAAGAACTGTTTTCCATCCTTTTACTTTCAGTCTGTGAATCTCTTTGTGAAAAGTTCTAAGGGAGTTGGGGAAGAGGGAAGGGAAGGGGAAGGGAAAGAAGGGAAAAGAAATAATATGGGAAAAGGAAAAAATGGAAACAAAGTCTCTGTAAATAGGGGAGGGTGGAGGGGGTGAAGGGAGGGCAGGGAAATGGGGAAAAATAAGAACTAAGATACCTCATGGAAAGGTACAAGATCCCAACAATGAATGTAACTATTATATACCTAAATATGTACCAATAACATTAATGGAAAAAAGAAAAATAAAAAATGAATAAAATATGAAAAATATGGATTCTAGGACCACATTCTTTTGATTTCAATTCCATTGGTGTGATGAGACTCTTTCAGATTAGAGCTCTACACTCTGAGATCACATTGCTCTGGGAAACTACAAGACAAAAAAAAAATAGTTTCATTATATAAAGCATTTAAAATGAGAATTTAGGGGTTTATTATGAATTATTTAGAATTCCATTTGAAAAATGTACATAGACCCGGGGAACAGGAAATACATATATATCAGATATATACATAGATATATACATATAAGAAAAAGAGTCACTGGCTTAATAATGACATCTAAGTCATTCCTCAAGCCTGGGAGGGACCTCTTGCAGCATCTATAAATATATGATGCAGATCTGTAAGCTCCAGGGCTGCTCACAATTGGTCATATTTCACCATTTGATAGTAGAATAGTGAAAGTGAACAGCAATTCACATAGGGATAACATTTGAATAGGGACATTATCTGTGTTAACTTTTTGGTGTTGTGACCAAATATTTGAGAAAACCAATTTAGAAATGGAAGATTTATTTTGGCTTAAGGTTTCAGGGATTTAAATTCATGACTGGCCACCTCCATTGCTTTTAGGTCATGGTGAGGAAGAAATATTATGGTAGAAGAGCAGCAGGGCAGAGCTGTTCACCTCATAGCAACCAGGAAGCAGAAAAAGAGGGAAACAGATGGAGGGAAAGGGACTTTTATCAGACATAGTCCCCAGGTCATAGCCCCATCTTCACTCTTCAACTAGGCCCCACCTCCTGTTTGCAACACCTCCCAATAATGCCATCAAATTATAATCTCATCAGTGGACGAATCCACTGATGAAGTTAGAGCCTTCATGATCCACCTTCCAAAAGCTCATCCTTTGAACACATGAGCTTCTGGAGGAAACACTTCAGATCTAAACCTCAACAATCCCTTCTTCATTGGGAGATTTAGTATTCTGCATCAACAGGATACACAGGACCCTGCCTGACTTATATTCACTCTCTTGTTTCCTAAAACTGCCATGCTTTCAAAAATTTTACTGTATTTACACATCAAGGGCCATTTTTCTCACATTCATGGTTTTGCATGTTCGTCTGCCAGTTCTTACCCACTCCTCAAACCTCAATTCAGTACCATAGACATGTGACTTAGACAACAGCAAACATTTATCTCTCTGGTTCTGGAGGCTGGAAGTCTACAGGGTTCCAGCAAGGTCAGGTTCTGGTGAAGCCTTCCAGGTCACAGTCTGTTGTCTTCTTGTTGTACCCCCACATCTCAGGAAAAGAACCAGAGGGCTCTCTGACCTCTTTATAGGATACTAATGCCATTCCTGAGGGATTCATCTTTACAACCTAATCACTTCCCAAAGTCCCCTCCTCAAAGCTATCTCATTGGGGGTTAGGATTTCAACATATGCATTTTGAGCAGCACAGACTTTCAGTTCATAACACCAAGGACTCATGTTTTGTTTAAAATCCATACAATCAAACCTGAACTTGTAAGTGTTTATAGGTTACCAGTTAACCAACAGGCAGAAATAACTCTGAGCCAGAGTGAGCCAGCCCTGGGCCAGAATGAGTAGGGAATGTCACTAGAGAGAACTATATTGAGTTGACATGACCTGGAGCCCAAGTCTTGGATAGTACATGACTTATTTTGTAGGGACTCAGGCAATACAACTTCCTATTCTCATCTAGCTAAATGAATAAAATATTATAAAGTCCTCTTAGTTTATTCTTCAACCTTAGCATTCATAATGGCATTTTACTTTTTAATGGAAGAAAGAAGCATGATGCCTGAGGGTTGTGTGTGTCTGTGTGCATGTGTGTGTCTGTGTGTGCATTCATATATACATTCATACTTATATATATATATATATATAAGTACATATATACATGTACATAATATTTATATCTATATACATTTTAAGGGAACAGCTATTTCTAGTTTTAAAATGCTTTTTAGTTCAAATCATTTGTGTTCGTAAGGCCCTATTTTTAACCCAATATTTTACTTTTGGCATATTTGGGTAGGCACATCACCCTTGGTTTCTAGGCAGTCCTGGTTTAGAGGGATACGCTGAGTCTCAATCTTCTTTTCCTTAGGGTTTAAGGCAAGGAAAGTGAACTAGGGAGATTTCTGCCAAGAGGAAATATTCCTGAAATTCTCTTTTTATGGAATGATATCTAGAGTGTGTTGTTTTAGCATGATTCTAGTTTAACTAGAATTTATGGCACTGAGGAGGTAAGAATTTTTTTATGCTACCTTACAGAATTATCAAAGGTGCCAATAGTATGATAATCTTTATGACTACTTGTTTCTCCACTGGTTGTATGTGTGAGGATTCTAAATCAGCAAATTCCTCTAGATAAAATATTTTCCATCTTGCACCTGATATGCTTTAACAGTTTAGGTATAAGTTAACAAGGCTCCATGTACTGTAAAATCACACAAGTTGTGCCCTGCACCAGTTTAGGGAGCATTATCATATAGACATTGATGCAAGCAGGCCTCTGGTGTTTGTTCACTGTACAGTCTGGACAACTGTTAATGATAGCACTACTTTTTAGCATCTATAACTTGTATGGAGTAGAGATCATAGGTTTTAGGCCATCTTCTAACAAAGTACATAGCCTGTGACAGCACTCATTATTAGCTATTATTTCCCTGCCCCCGGCTAATGTCCAAGAATGACCAATCCACTGACTACCTGCAAGTTCCAAATTGAGCCTGATTTACAGGGCCATCTATGTGCAGGGCACATCCCAATTGCCCCTTGCTGCAATTTGAATGTATCTGCCCAAAGTTCACTCATGCACCAATCATACGCTGATGGTATTTAGATAAGGTCATTAGGGTGGGCCCTCATGATGGGACAAGTGACTTTATAAGAAGAGGAAAGACTGCCACAGCAGGGAGGCCCTCGCTTGATGTTGAATCCATGTTCTTGGGCTCCCCCAAGGGCTTAAGATAGAATCTGTTCTTTATAAATATCCAAAGTCATGATGAAGAGCCCCCTGTAGATTTATTCTTGGCCTTTGTCCTTTGTGAAAAGGAGGTCAACCCCTGGAGAGCCTGTGTTGATGTCATCTGCTCTCTGGTTGGTCTTAGCCAAAGAGAAACATTGACAGGTGACTCAGGCCAGGTGAGACAGTTGGGTCTCCACTGCTGCAGTTAACTCCTGCCCAGCTTTGGCTTTGATAGGTGCATTTTCAAGCTGTCACCGCAGCTCCTAGAGGGCTATGCCTTTTCTGGGGCCACAGCTCTTTGAAATACTAGTCATGTCGCATTCCCCCCTTTTACAATCCTAGGTGGCCATGGCTTCCTCTTGTCATTGTCCTAGGTCCTTCACTCTTTTGTAATGCCCCTTATAAAAACTACTTTTGTAGCTTTCTTCTCCGTTTCCCATTTGAGAGTGCTTTGAGAATGTTTGTTCTTGAACCATGGCTGATACAATCTGCTACTATTTTTTTTTTGCTTCCTCTTATCCAATGACATCCTTGATATCAATCTCATCAAAATAAAAACGTGGATCATCATTTCCCTTTGGCCATCCTATTGTCTGTTGCCCTCAGAATCAACTCTACAATCTTTCTTCCCAACACTTACATTTGAAAGCTTTCTCTTCCCCACTGCTAAGTTTCAGCATGTTTGTTACTGAGGCCCTCTAAGGTCAGAACACTCATTGTTTGAGCACCTTATGGTAGTCTGTTACTAGTATCTAAACCCAAAAAATAGAGTTCTGTATACCCACTTTTGTGTTCTCGATGGCACTTGGAAGAACACTTTATTTGTTAAGGTGGCTCAATGAGTTTTCATACTATTCAGTGACATTTGGGGTTAGTATTTGGAAAAATGCTGTGTCTGCTATCACACATTACCGTGGGGACTCATCTCTTCTTTTATGTTTTAAAAAATATTAATTTAAATGGAATTTCCCTATATGTATAGTTATTCAGACTTGTTTTCATTTAGAAATATATATTTGAGAATTTTCAATGTCAGTATGGAATTTTTAGTCTTTTAGTTGTTCAATTGTCTCTTTTTCTGAAATACAGTACTATTTCATATGCTTTTTTGGGAAATTTTATCTTTAGAGTTTAGCATATAGCAAGGACTGAAAATAATATAAGAAACTCCCACACAGATTTTAAGTGTAAATATTTTGCCACTCTTGGTTCAAATCTTTTTTTAATGAAGAAAAAGATATTTGAAGCCCTATTTGTTCCTTTCTTTTGCCTCTTTCCTTTCTTTTTCCCTAACTTTCTGCCCTTTCAGAAAGGTTTATTATTCTACAGTTAGGGGTATCCTTCTCACCATGATTTCAGACTCATACTACCTTAATAGACCTGTGACTTAGTTTTAAAAGATCACAAACTCTTTTGTAAACTCTCTTAACATTTTCATACTTGAAAAATCATTTAAAAAGAGAAATTTACAAGAATTATTTAATCAATCCCCATATACACTTAAACCAGGCTGTCCAGTTTTTAATATTTTGCAACAGCAAACATTTCTTTTCATTTACACATTTACACACACATGTGCCCCCAGTATACATGACATTTTGCTAAACTTTTTAACAGTAGATCATATACATCATGTTTCTTGGCACCTTCATGCATCAATGTTTCTTTTTTTTTTTTTCAAGGAGAAAACTTTTTAATAATGTAAAAGCCAGAAAAAAATTACTAATATTATTTAGGGCTGGAATTTTTTTTTTTTAAGAAGAAGAATTTAAATAGGTAAATGAGAGTAATGAATACAGAGGAGATAAAATCTAAAGCATTTCTTCTAAAATGTATGTAGCAATTAACAATTTATATATTATGTATATAAACTATACATATATAGCAATATAGATAACAAAGTTCTACTTTTAAAATAGTATTTCTCTTATAGAAAAGAGAAAGGAGTTTCTATTTATTCTTTATCTTAATTATTTTTGCCTAATTCTGGCATATTGCTATACAGATACACTCAGAAAAACATTCTGACTTAGGTCAAGGTAGGAGAAATATATATGAAGAATAAAATATTGCAGTCTTTAAAGTGGAAACAAAGCAATACGAAAGCACTAAATCTATAAGAGGAAACCCCATAAGAAAAACATGGCTAAAAAGGCTGGGAAAAGAAGATGGAAGGGCTTAAAGCCTATTAAATTTTCTATTGCATGTTTTCTCAAAACCCTGGTGAGAACGCATGCCACACAGGGAATAATCGATGTCATATGTGAATACAGTTATGAGCACAACTTGACAAGTCACAACCCTCAATCTTCCCAAATTTGATCTGATTTTTATAATAGAAGTTAATAATAATTATAATAGCTATACCTAGCATACATAGAAGTAACATCTAGGAATCCTCAACTTGAGTCCTCACTACAATCCTCCTATGTAGATTGTATTATATTTAGAATAACAACATTGAACATATGATCCTCAACTTGGGTAGGAAATCCCCAAGCATTATACAGCTGGTGAGTGACAGTACAGGCTAAGGTCTATCCAGTTTTGTCCCATGCTGCCCAGCCTCTTCAATTCCAATGAGTGTATGTCTTTCCAATCTCCTCCTTCCATTCCATTCATAGGAAAGAAAGAGACTGGAAGGCAGAAAGAGGAAGCAGATGAGAAAGTATGCATCCATTTTAGAAATTAAGAAAGGAAGGCATATTTCTAGCATCCAATATTTTTTTAATTGCATATTTCATTAAATGTATTTCCTTCATTAAAAAATAAAATGATTTATTTTTAACATTTTATTTTTATTTTTAACATTTTAATTTCACATTTTAACATTTTATTTTTTAAATTAATTAATTTTACTGGTACATTTTAGGTATACAATATGCTGACATTCATTATTGGGAATTTGTACCTTTACATCCAATGTTAAGTTACCCTCTGTCCTATTTTTTTTTTTAGAAGATATTCGTTATACAATATCACTGCTAAAACAAGCAACTTTTAATAAACTAGAAAAGTCAATTTTAAAAAAATCAAACATTACAGTCTTCCTGCTCTTCTGCCCCCTAAGAGCTTGTCTGGTGTGTGGGTGGGCTGGGCGCGAACACCCTCTGGCCAGGTCCACAAAGTAAAGGTTATAAGCATGATTCTAAGCAGGACGCCAGTCTCCAAGTGCCTTAGTTTTTTGTTTTCTGAGGAGGTGAGGTGAGGTGGGAAGTGGGAGGAAGTTGCCTGCAAGGAGCTAAATTTCTTGTCATGCCAGATGGGTTCATTTTGCTTTGCTTCCTGGGGTTGTGATCCTCAATGTCTGTTCCTAGGATATTGTGTAAAATTCTTTGGAGTGCTGGTTTGGTATTCATGAAGTTCCTAAGGTGCTCTTTGTCATAAAAGTATCTTATTTCTCCACCCATTTTGAAAGATAGTTTTGCAGAGTACATCAATCTGGGTTGGAGGCTGTTTTCTTTTAGGGCTTGGACTATGTCACTCCAAGCTCTTCTTGCCTTGATGGTTTGTGTTGAGAAGTCTGCTGTGATTCTGATGGTCTTTCCTTTGTATGTGATTTGTTTCTTTTCTCTAACTGCTTGTAGAACTTTGTTCTTCTGTTGAGTTTCTGGAATCTCAACAATTATATGCCTATGTGTAGATTTTTTTGATCAAGGCTATTTGGAGTCCTATATGCCTCACTTATCTGTATGTCAAGCTCTTTTCCCCTGCTTGGGAAGTTTTCTGCCATTATTTCTGTGAAGAGATTTTTTATGTCATCTCCACTCTCTCCTGTTTCTTCATTGACTCCAATCAGTCTTACGTTATTCTTCTTTGCATCATCTAGCAGCTGCTGGATTGATTTCCCATGTTCCCTTATAATTTTGAAGCAATTTTTCTTTTCCTGGTCACTAACTGCAATCTTATTTTCTATATCTGAAATTCTGTCCTCACATTGGCTCATCCTGCTGTGTAGACTTTCAATGGAGTTTTTCATGTCCTGGAAATCTATTTGCATGTGTTTTATGGATTCCATTTGTTTCCTATGTTGGGATTCCATCATGTTCCTGAGCTCCTCTCTAGATGTATTAATCATGTCTTGCACTAGGGGCACAATTTCTCCTGTTATCTGAGAAATTATTTCTGATTTCATTTTTTCCAGATCCCCTTTTGTTGCTAGTTCAGAGGGTCCAGCTTGTTGAGTATCAGAGTGTTCCATCTCATTTCCCTTTGGGGTTGCTGTAGGTGATCTGGAAGTCTGGTTTTGAGACTTATTTCCGTGTTTTCTTATTTCAACTGGGGTGGGGGGCTTTTAGCACCTACACGAATTACCTCCTCTGAGCTGGGTGAGGTGGGACAGGGGCTGGGAGCAGCAGTAGGGATGGTGGCCCAAAAGCCCTTTCCTGTGGGCTGGGAGCAGCGGGAGGGATGGTGGCTAGGAAGCCCCTTCTTCTGGACCAGGAGCAGTGGGATGGTGGCTCAGAAGCCCCTATCCCTGGGCTGGGAGCAGTGGGAAAGATGGTGGCCTGGAAGCCCCTTTCTCTGGGCCAGGAGCAGAGGGACAGAAGGTGGCCCAAAAGCCCTTTCCTCTGGGCTGGGAGCAGCAGGAGGGATGGTGACCAGGAGCAGTGGGATGGTGGCTCAGAAGCCCCTACCTCTGGGCCAGGAGCAGCAGGACTCAGTACTGTGGTCTGGCGGTCTTGTGTCCTCTGCGTCTTTGTAGTGTGGAACCAGGTGGCTGCCTGTCTGCAGCGGGGTGATTCAACATCTTCCGCGCAACTCGGGACCTTGGTAGGGCATGGGCAGACCTGCGTGTCTCAAATGTTTCTTTTTTTAAAAGACCATGTATATTACCAAATATAGGAAAATTAGCATTGATACAATATTGCTGTATAATTTTCAGTTTCTATACCAATTTTATCATTTGTTCCAATAATGTCTTTCATAACAACTTTTTCTAATACACAATAGAGCCCAAGATAACATACTAGATTTAATTGTGCTGTCACCTCATCTCCTTTATCTCAAGCATTCCCTAGCTGCTTATTATCTTTTATATGTTGGAATTTTTTAAATTTACATTGATTAGTTATTTTTATAAGATGTCTTAGAGTTCTCTTATATTTCTTTAGGATTATATTCAGCTTTGGGCTGCAATGCCTTCTATTGTCATTACTAATACAGCACTCTATCAATTGATCAATCATTCTATCTTTATATACCAAGACTCTTTTTTGATTTGCAATTTCTTTTTTCATTTTTTACTTATTAATACATGTTTTCAGTACATGAATTTTACAATTCTCTTGGGGAGTTGGTACATGTATATAATAGAGCTTATTTCTGTTTCTTAATCCCCTTCTTTCCTCCTCCCCCACCCTCCCTCTCCCCCTTTTCATTCTTGCTGATATTACTCTTAGTTCATGTTTATGGCAAATAATGTCCACATTTACTGAGGTTATTAGGACCTTGTACTTGGCGTATCTTCACCCAACTTATTTCCCCATCCCCTCCCCCTCGCCCCTCACCCTTGGTCCCCTGGAGTCCTCCTCATCTGCAAGACATCCATCTCTTTGTCTCCTGCCCTTCATTTTTCTCTTAGTTTGCACTTTGCCTTATGTAAATGAGAGATACAATATAGTATTCAAGCTTGTGTGTCTGATTTATTTCATTCAATATTGCATTTTCTAGGTGCATCCATTTTCCTACAAATGTCACAAATTTGTCCTTCTTTGTAGCTGAGTAGTATTCCATTACATGTAGTTACCACATTTTCTTTATCCAGTCATCTGTTGAGGAGTATGCAGGCTGCTTCTAGGATTTAGCTATTACAAATTGTGCTATTATAAACATTGGTATGCATGTAGCACCATAGTATGATGTCTTACTCTCTTTGGGGAGATACCTAGAAGAGGGACTGGGTCATATGAAATCTCTAATTCTATTTCTTTCAGAACTCTCCATATTGTTTTCCATAATGGCTGTACGATTCATTCCCACCAATAATGTAAGAGTTCCTTTTTCATCACAGCCACATCAGCATTTGTTAATTTAGGGTTTCTTGATAATGGCCATTCTTAGTAACATGGAATCTTAGTGTTGTTTCCATTTGCATTTAAGTAATGGGCAGAGATACTGAACAATTTTTTATATATTTGTTGGCCATTTGTATTTCTTTCTCTGTGAAGTTCACTTTCCCATTTCTTGACTTGTCCATTTCACTTGACCATTTCTTGACTGTCTCATTAATTTTAAGTGGTCTATTTGTGCACACCAATAATAAACTCAACGAGAAGGAAATTATGAAAACAATGCCATTCAAGATGCCAAGAAACACGAAGTACCTAGGAATTAACTTAACCAAAGAAGTGAAAGAACTCTCCAAAAAAAAAAAAAAAGAAAGAAAAAAAACTACAGTACTTTGTAATAGGAGATTGAAAATATCACCAGAAATTGGAAAGATATTCCCTGCTCCTAGATAGGTAGAACCAATGTTGTCAAAATGGTCGTACTCCCTAAAATATACAGATTCAATGCAGCCCCAGTTAATATATCATCACATTCTGTACAGATAGAGAGAAAACAATCCTGAAATTGATATGGAACAAGAAGAGACCCAGAATAGCAAAATAAATCTTAGGCAACAAGAGCAAAACAGGAAGCTTTACATACCTGACTTCAAAATATACTACAAAGCAATAGTGATAAAAACAGCATGGTACTGGAACAAAAACAGATATATAGATTAGTGGACGAGAATAGAGGATACAGAACCATCTCCAGATACATTCATCTATTTGATCTTTTGACAAAGGGGCCAAAATCATATGTTGGAGGAAAGACAGCCTATTCTACAAGTGGTGCTGGGAAAACTAGTAACAGTTTGCAGAAGGTTGAAAGTGGACCTATATCTCTCACTGTGTACTAAATTAAAATAAAAATGGATCAAAATTCTAAACATTAAACCAGAAACAGACCCACTGGAAGATAAAATAGCTAAAGCACTTGACGCCATAGGTATAGGAAAGGATTTTCTAAACAGAACCTCAATGATACAAGAAATGACAGCAGCAATCAAAAAAATGGGATTATATCAGAGTAAACCCTTCTGTACAGCAAAAGAATCAATTAGTAGAGCAGAGGGAAAGCCTAGAGAATAGGGAAAACATTTGCCAGCTACTCCTTAGACAGAGGCCTAATATCTAGAATATACACATAAAGAATACATTTTATTTCTTAGTGCTTTTTTGACTAATTGCATTTATATCATTGCTTCTTTCCTCTATATTGGTACAACTGCCCACACTCCTAATTCTTTTAGCCATTTCCTTTGAAATCTTTATATACATATAACTTAGTCTTAGTATCTTAATATCATTGTTGAATAGCCTTGTAACTTTTTCTCATGTTTTGGTACCGGGGATCAAACTTGGGTCCTTGCACATGTGCAGCAGGCAGCAAAACCACTGAGCTAAATCCCTGGCCCTTCTTGTACCTTTTTTAAAAACTACCTTTACTAGGCCAGGGACTTAGCTTGGTGGTTCTGATGCCTGCCTCACAAGCGCAAGGTCCCGAGTTCTATCCTCAGTACCAAACGAACAAACAAAAATCTCTTTTTACCTTAATCATTTGCAGGTAGAAATATAAAATTTACATCCCTAAACTCTTCTTCTGTGGCAGGAACACTCCTTCCTCTTACGTTACTCCTCTGCCACCTCAAGTGAGAAGCCAAAATGTGCCTACTAAGTAGGCAAGCTCGGGGGAGGAGTCCAGCGTGCAACACACTGCATCTTCTTCCTTTCTTCTCTTTGGGATGTGGCTTCCCACAATTAGGATTATTTTGTTCCCTGTTTCTATGCAGATTCCTCACTTTCTCAACCATAAATCTTCTCTTATTTTTTTAATAATGAAAGTAATATTTGATCTCTAACTGCTGTCTTTTTCTCCTTACTTATTAACTAGTCCAATGTTTAGTGTAGGAGATACATGTAACTTATTCAGCTTCCCGATCTCCACTTAATAACTACTGTCTGGGCTGTGGACTTAGCTCAGTAGCGGAGTGGTTGTCCACCTTGAATTCAATACATGGCACACAAAAAACAGACAAAAATGAAATGAAATTAAATAAAAACCATTTTTATTTTTATTAATTATAGTAGGAAACATATATAAACAGATATTTGCATTATTACTATACTTATTTTTGCCTCTTGAATTCTAATATTTTCTTTTGAGATTAATATTTTGTCTTATTGAATTGTATCTTTGATTATTTTAAATGTTTTTCATCTGTAGTCTCTTTTAAGATTGTTCTATAATCTCAAGTTTTGGGGTGTTAGTTCTCCCCCACCTCATAGTGGTATTATTATAGACAGCTTAGTTAGGTAGAAATATTACAGGCAGTCAGACAGGGTTATGCCCTCTAGGGCATCAGTGCAGAGGATGAGAACACATTACAACTGTGGCTGGAGGCACATCTGTTGAAGGACAGGCCTCAAAAACAAACTGACCAGGCCTACCTGCCTCCCCAAAGGATAAGTGGTATCATCTGGTCCAATAAAGTCTAGAAAGACATCAGTCATGTCTGGGTGATCTGGACCTCCTGATCCATCCCTTCCTAAAAAGGTCTTTGTTCTTCCCAGGTACACTTACTATGTAGCCTGCTTCCCCACTGGATCAATATTACCTAAGTAAGTGGCTATACTTGTAATCTTATGGGCTAATCATAGTTTGGACCTACCTCATGATTTTGCACCCACTTTGCATGATTTTGCTCTATAAAACTTCCTCTGAGAAGTGCCCTTGTTGTCAGCCCACTTTCAGGTCCCCTCCTGTCTCTCAGGAGTTCTCTCTCTCAATAGATTTTTCCTACTCTTAACCTCTGTAGTTCCTTAGAATTCATTCTTTGATTTTGGGGAACTCGAACACAGCATGTCTGACATCTAGAAGGTTGGGAGTTACATTTTTTTCCCCTATATCAGTATCACAATTCTTTTTCAGGTGTGTAAATTCTTGTTGTTAGTCCATCCTAGGTGGGCACTGTTTTCCTAAAGTTCTATGTGTGTCTATTGGTACAAAAATCAGTACAATGAAAAGGGTATATAGCATCTTGCCAGTACTATAACAACAGTTTTAACTTCTCAGACTTTATGACAGCACTGAGGGAGAATAGAAGAAATAAAACTAGGTGGAAAGGAGACTAGAAAGTTGAGAATTTAAAATTATAATTTTAAAGAAAAACTGCAGCTTCAGAACACATGACCTGTTTATTTACTTTTGTTTCCTTCCCTTCTCCCAAAACAGCAAACCTGGGCAAGTCCCTTTCAGCTCCAAATGGCTCCACCCATTCCTTCTTTTCACCTACAAATTGCCTTTCCTTCTACCCAGAAAACAGCTACATTGAAGACAGTATGTCTAGCACTTAACCCATGTGGATGGCTTATACTATAATCTGGCAGTCAGTAAGAACGCATATCTGAGATTACCTATATTCAAAAAAGCCCTCCCCGCTTTTTGGAGAAAGCAAGTTTAATTTAAAACACAGTCTCCTTCCCTATCAGGGTGAGCCATTTTCTGCCTGAATTTCCTCCATGCCTCAGTGCTGTCTGTCAGATTCCATGGTAAAGTTCATTGCAAAAGAGGTCAACAGCAAATGCTAAGATCTGTTAGGGAATGGGGGTCATTATCACTGCCAAAGCCATAACCCTTGTTTGCTAGCTTAACTTCCCTACTTTCCACCCCTCCGGAGCTCCTTTCCACACCTGTCTCCTTCATGCTACATCAGTGCCTCCACCTGAATTCAGACATTAACATGATAGCCTCCATCAGACAAAACAGCCTTTAAATGTGTGCCCTACCCCAACTCTGTGGTGCCTCATTTCCTTGAGGACCCCCACTCCATTCTTGAGTCCTATATTTACTTCTAATTAATCTTTCTTATGCCTCTTTTTACTGATTTATCCTGAAAATTCATTTTCTACAATGATAGTCAGTGAACCTGCATACTTATTTTAATGGAGTGGGTTAAGTTCCTTATTTCAGCCACAGAACCCTCAGATCACACTTTGAGAACCATGGTTTTGGCAGATCATGCAATACTGTTCAAATATTGTAGGCATTCAAACTACCAGGGAATGCTCCGTAGCTCTCTACGTGGTTGGTTGGGTGATTTTTCTCTGAAACAGGAAGAATTCTGGTATCTTCATGACTTTCTACATACAATGGGAAAAGAGAATCTACAATGAGTGTTATACTCATTTGAAAGGAAGCAAGGACTCTCCACACTCCACTACCAAATTTTGAAACTGTCTAATAATGTCATCAAACCTCAGAATTGATTTGAACAAGGTTTGACAGAATGTGGCATTTACTCAGTATGAACATCTAAATTAATAAGGCTTTCAGTATCCATGTGGTCTACTAAAAGAGTTTCATGGAATTAGATTTAGAGGTCTGACTTAAGACATTGTTAGGTCATCTATTCATTCAGAAAATAGGTACTATGCACCTTTAATACACACCATGAATAAAAATGAACAGGATAGTTCCTGTGACCAGGTAGCTTACAGTCCACTAGATATTTCTATAAATATCAATATAAATGAAGTAAGTCTTTACAGAAATGATTGAAGTGGATGCAAGAAGAAGTGAACATTCAGAGACAAGAGTGATTAATTCCCCTGGAAAGTAGATGGGATCCAAGAAGATCTCTTAGAGGAGCTCATGCTTTGAACTGAATCTTAAACAATGGCTGCATATCCACCAGCAAGCTACTGTGGGAAGGGCACTGCACGCATAGCAACATCACAAGAAAGTTTGCAAGGACATAATAACTAGAAAGCACAGGAAGGCTGCAGTGTGGGCTTCATAAGGAAGTGGGAAGAGTGAGGAAAAGATAAACATAGAAATCACATAGGAATTGATATGTTATATAAGGAATGCAGAGTCTATCCTCAAAAGGACAGGAGCCACTGGGACATCCTAGGTGGAGGATGAAGTGCTGAAGTTGTTTCAGGAAAGTCAGCTGAGCATGGAATATCTTGGTGGTGGAAGGATAACAGTTGAAGCACAGTGTGGGTAAGGAACCAGCACAGTAGGCTGTGCTGAAATAATAGCTTGGGAAGTTGTGGGGAATGAAGAAATGAGCAGAGGGTATAAAGATTGAGGGACTTGCATTCTTTTGCTGGATTTTGGATGTTAAGTATCCCTCACAGGGCAGTGTGCTAAGGGACTGGTCCCCAGTGTGGTGCAATTGGAACAAACTGTGCACCTTCAGAAGTTGGAGCCTAGTAGGAGGCTCTTGGGTCACTGAGAGTGTGCCCTTGCAGGGAATCGTGGGGCCCCAAGTGCTCCTTCCTCTTTGGCCTCCTGGTTTATAAGGAAGCAGTTTGCTCTGCCATATGCTTTAGCCATGATGCATTGTACTTGCCAGAGGCACAAAGTAGTGGGTCACCTAGTTTTGGACTGGAACCCCCAGAATAATGAGTCAAACTAAACCTTGACTCTTTATAAATTAATTTCCTCAGATATTTTGTTATAGTAATGGTAAGTTGACTAATACAGTCATACTGAGCATTTTTTCCATACCTGTTGGCTTCTTTTAGGTTCTTTTGAGAAGTGTCTATTTAGACCTTTTGTACATTTTCAGTTAATATTATTTGTGATTTTGCTATAGAGTTG
This sequence comes from Heterocephalus glaber, assembly GCF_053883595.1. Classification (NCBI taxonomy): domain Eukaryota; kingdom Metazoa; phylum Chordata; class Mammalia; order Rodentia; family Bathyergidae; genus Heterocephalus; species Heterocephalus glaber. The sequence goes on from NW_028258432.1 coordinate 3,977,049, forward strand.
TGTGAGTTCTTTCAATATTCTTGATATTAATCCTTGTTGGATATGTAGTTAGCAATCAATACTCTCATTCTGTAGATAGAAGTTCTAGTGTTCTAATGAACAGCAGAGCCATAGTTAACAGTAATACATTGTATAGCTCTGGGCCGGGGATTTAGCTCAGTGCTTTCGCTGCCTGCTGTGCAAGCACAAGGACTTGAGTTTGATCCCCAGTACCAAAAAAAAAAAAAAAAAGAAATAGACATTGTATATCTCAAAATAGCTGAAAGAGGATTTTGGATGTTCTCAACACAAAGAAATGATAAGTGTTGGAAGTGAAGAATATGTTAATTGGCTGTTTTGATCATTAAGCAATTTATACATGCATCAAAATTTCACCCTTTACTCATAAATATATGCAATTGTTATTTGCCAATCCAGAAAAAACTTTAAAAACTTATAAAAAAGATTGAGGGACAAAGCTGTGTGGTCAGTTCATGATAAGCGTGGCAAAAGAGATCATTAGGGTAATTTGACAAGTCATTCATGCACAGTTAATTTTATGACAATATGTATATTGTTTTTGACTTGCTGACAGCATGAGTTAGAGTTTGACCTATTTGGGTTTTGTGGCTGGAATACGTTGGTGTCTGTCAGCATAGCTGCTAACATTACTTGGGTGACTTCTTATAGATGTAGAAGAGAAAGACACACTTTATTCTTCATGGGTTATGTCCTGTATAGACTGTTATTAATATATATATCTGAGATTTACACTACTCTCTAGAGTATATGCCAAGAAATGTAACCAGGGGCCTTTATGGTGTAGGAATTTCATTCCTTTAACGGTGCAATACCGGAACCTATAATCACAAAATGTCTTTCAAATTACTGACTTAAGAATTTACTGTGAAGTTGAAATCTAAGTTCCATTCACATAAAGCAAACATTCTTGTGATTGACACTTGAATTTTATTTCCTATATTTGTTTCTAACCTTTGAACTATAGCCTTAGGCTTATTAGATGATATGGATATATAACTATATAGTTTAATTGATATGATCTTCAATTTATTGAAAGTACTTGGAGATGTAGGCAGCAGAACAATGGATCCCTGTGTGTGTCACTCTTCATTTTTGATCAAGCTTGTTGATCTTGGTCATTTTATACCATGAACTAAGGCTAAGGACTCAAGGACTTGAACATCTCTGATCACAAATTTGTAGATGGTTTACTTTTCTTCATTTTCACTGGAATATGATATGATACATGTAGAAGTCTTATAATCTCTTTTTTTTCCACTTGGTGTGTAGAAGCAACCAGGCATTTTTAGACCACTGTGGTTTCTTGTTTATGGTAGATGTTTACCTTTCTATTCTGTTCGGAGGTATGATAGGTATATCAAATCTTACATACAAAGATTCCTTACCTTCAAATATTCCCCTCCCCTTAAGTTTATTGGTACATTTTAGGTATAAAATACAGTTACATACATCATTGGGATCTTGTATCATTACATGAGTATCTTGGTTCTTATTTTTTCCCCTTCCCCTGCCCTCCCTTCACCCCCTCCACCCTTCCCTATTTGCAAAGACTTTGTTTCCATTTTTTTCCTTTTCTCATATTTTTTCTTTTCCCTTCTTTCCTTTCCCCTACCCCTCCCAATTCCCTTGATCCTTTAGACCTTTACTTCCTATTACACAATATCAGTTATACAATTTTAAAATTACAATATCAAGATCTAGGAGACATCACCACAGATTTTACAGAATTTAAAAGGATATAGAAAGCATATTACAAAAATCTGTTTTGAAATAAATTTGACAACTTCTAAGAAGTATCTTGAAAGACAAATTAATGAAACTAACTCTGGAGGAAATATAAAATTTGTATAGCACCTATTAAAGAAAGTATATTCTTAGCTTGAAAACCTACCTATATGACAACAACAGGCTCATATACATTTTAACTGATGAATTATATGAAACATTTAAAGCAGAAAAAAGAAGGAATACTTCTCCCCTCATTTTAGGAAATCAACATTGTGCTTATCCTAAAACTGGATAAAGATAATAGAAGAAAATGTATGAACATAGATAGAAATTTGTTTAACAAAACAAACTATTAGAAGTCAGATCTGGCAGGATGTAGAAAGTGGTTTTGTTATAGGGATGGCAGAGTTGGTTCAGCATTGGAAGGAAGATCCACCCCCAAAAGTCATCATTTTAACAGAGGAAAGGAAAAAGCCATATGATCCTGTCACTAGTTGGAGAAAAAGTATTGGACTAAATTCTACAGCTGTTCATGGTAAAAGCTATCAGAAGACTAGAAGTAGAACAGAACCTTCTCAACAGATTAAAGACATGTACTCCATACTTCCAGCAAAAATGCCTTATATGAATGGAGAAGATAACAAAGCTTTCTCCCTAAGGTGGGGAACAAGGGCAAATATGCCTACGCTTCATCTGTCCATTAAACTTTGAAACATAGGCCTAAACCAAAATAGTCTGGCAATAAAATGACACAATTAGGATAGGATTGGCAAGGTAGAAGCAAAATCTTTATAGGTAGATGAAATGATCTTCTACAGAGAAAATACTAAGAAATCTTTAGGAGCCCCTAGAACTTGTATTTGACTTTAGCAGGATTAGAAAACACAAGGTATATATAAAAATTCAGGTCTATGAATACTTGTTATAAATGAAGAATTGGATATTGAAATTTAAAAGTTATGTAGGAGTACAAAGGACCTAGAAAATTAAAAGGAAAAAGGAAAAAAAAAACCCAACAGTGTTGGAAGATGTTTAGTACCTAATTTTAAGACTTCCTCTAAAGCTACAGTAATCAAGGCAGTGTTGGTGTAAGGAAAGACATATAGATCATTGGAATAAAACAGAGAATCTAGAAATAGAACCACACATATATGGTCCACCACTGAGTTTTGAAAAATTATTTAACATTAACATTTTATAGAATATAAACTCAATTCAAGAGCTGAGGAAGAGATAGTGTTTTCAGCAAATGGCACTAGAACACCTGGTATCCGTATATAAAAAATAAACCTCAATCCTTTATTTCCATACATAAAAATAACTTGAAAGGATCTATGAACCTAAATATGAAAGACTAAAACTATAAAACTTTAAGAACAAATTATAAGGGAAAATGTTTATGAATTTAGGGTAGGCAAGAACTTCCTAGGATACAAAAAACATGATGTATAAAAGAAAAATATTGATAAATGAGATTCCATCAATATTTAGAACTTTAAATGACATCGTTAAAATGAAAAGTAGTCCTTAAATAGACCATATTTACAATGCATATAACCTATGACCAGAATATATAAAGAACTCTTACAGCTCATTAATAGACAACCCAATTAAAATGTAGACATAAGATGATAAATAGCTAGTATAGCACAAGGAAAGGTGTGCAACACTAGAATCAGAAAAATACTAATCAGTACAATAACAAGATTGAATTATATACTCATTAGGGAGATGAAGTGGAAAGTTTTAAAAGCCTTGTGATGACTATTTCTTTTTGATGGATTCTCCCTCTTTGTGTTTAATTTGTCACACCCAATGGATTCACTCTGCTGGGCTTTCTAGGGTTATGATTCTCCTTGTCTTTTCCTAGGATATTGCCTAAAATTTTTTGGAGTGTTGGTTTGGTATTCATGAAGTTCCTAAGGTTCTCTTTATCATGAAAGTATCTTATTTCTCCATCATTTGTGAAAGATAGTTTTTCAGGGTACATCAATTTGGGTTGGAGTCTGTTTTCCTTTAGGGCTTGAAATACATCACTCCAAGCTCTTCTTGCCTTGAGGGTTTGTATTGAGAAGTCTGCTGTGATTCTGATGGGCTTTCCTTTGTATATGATTTGTTTCTTTTCTCTCACTGCTTGTAGAATTTTGTTCTTCTGTTGGGCTTCTGGAATCCTAACTATTATATGCCTATGTGTAGATTTTTTTTGATCAAGGCTAATTGGAGTCCTATATACCTCACTCATGTGCATGTCAAGTTCTCTTCCCCTCCTTGGGAAGTTTTCTGCCATAACTTCTGGGAACAGTTTTTTTATGTTGTCTGCACTCTCTCCTGTTTCTTCATTGACTCCAATCAGCCTTATGTTATTCTTCCTTGCATCATCTAGCAGCTGCTGGATTGCTTTCTTGTGTTCCCTTACAATTTTAAAGCAATTTTTCTTTTCCTCCTCATTAATTGCAATCTTATCTTCTATATCTGAAATTCTGTCCTTACATTGGTTCATTCTGCTGCGTAGACTTTCGATGGAGTTTTTAATCTCCTGGAAATCTGTTTGCATCTCTTTTATGGATTCCATTTGTTTCCCATGTTGGGATTCCATCATGTTCCTCATCTCCTCTTTTTTTTTTTTTTTAATCTATGTCCTCGCTAGATTTATTAATCATGTCTTGCACCATGAGCACAATGTTTGCTGTTATTTGAGTAATTATTTCTGATTTCATTTTTTCCAGATCCTCTTTTGTTGCCAGTTCAGGGAGTCCAGATGGTTGAGTATCAGATTGTTCCATCTCGTTTCCCTTTGGGGTTGCTGTAGGTGATCTGGAAGTCTGTTTTTGAGGCTTATTTACATGTCTTCTCATTTCCACGGGGTGGGGCAGCTGGTGCTGCTGGCACCTGTGTGGCTCATCTCCTCTGCCCTAGGAGTGGTGGAATGGCAGTGGGGAGCCTCCTCCTGGGAGCTCACCTTCAAATATTTTAAAAAATCTATCTTCTTCACATTAGACAAGTCAAATGTAGTACAAATCATTGATTTTCCCCATACACTGTTTTTTTTTTTTTTTTGTACTGGGGATTGAACTTGAGACCTTGCGCTTGCGAGGCAGGCACCGGAACCACTGAGCTAAATCCCCAGCCCTACACTGTTGTTTTTATTAGATGTTTTACCTCTTCACAATGGAAAAGTGGCAATCGTTAGAAGTGGGCATACAATCACTCCTCACATCTTACTATTCATTGTGTGCCAACTCTGGGTAACACTATACACAGCTTTAGAAGACAAGGATGAATAATATAATGTTACTGCCTTTAAGATCTCAATGTCCAATGGGAGAGAAAACCATCTCTCTAATGACCTGGAATGTGTTGAATGTGATAAATGTTCCAGAAGAGGCAGGATAAAAGGAGAAGTGAAAAAAGATTAGTCCTAGCACTAAAATAATGAGTACAAATCATGTCAAAGCAAGTTATAAATTACATGTATGAGAAGACCACTTTAGTTATATTACATACAATTGACAGGCACTATTATCATTTGAAAGTTGTAGGCATTGGTTGATTTCAGAAAGCATTTAGAATATCATATAAACAAATAGTGTTATTTTAATAAGATTAGCATTAATAGTGGGCAGCTCTTATGTGCTGGGTAGGATGTTTTATGGATGTATTATCTGTGAAATAAAACCATATGTCAGGAAAACAGGAGAGCATTATGGGCATGAAATATGTGGAATCCAACACCATACATTCAAATCCTAGGTCTATCCAAATAACCTGTGTGACTATGTGTGATTTAATTAAATGCTCCAAGTATTGTTTTTTTTTTCTTCCTGTAGAGAGAACATCATGTCATAGTCAGAGGGTAGGTGTGATAAAAATAAATTATTTCATTTAATATAGTGAATTTATATTAGTAGTGTTTTAAATAAATGGGAAAGTTCTGTTTTAGAGAGATTATGTAATTCCAAAATAACAACAGATTTAGCCTGAAGCTCTCCAAAGCTTGTGTTTTTACATATAATACATTATATTTATTTTGTTTAGTGGTAGTCTTACTATATTTATTTTATTTATATGTACATAAAATCTTAAAATATTAAATGTCAATCACCATAATATCTGGAAATAAAAATTGGTTTCACTTCTTTGTTTTGTTTATACCTATATTATGCATATTTCTAATATGTTTAAGTTTACTTAAGTGGCCTCATTTTGTGTGATTAAAAGATGTCAAATATAAATCACCCTATTAACTGATACCAGATTAGATTTTGAAAACTACCAGTTAGATGGGTAAACACTGATCCACTCAGACATACACAGTTCACTTTCTTACCAGCATGTGAATGATGTTATCTTTAGTTTTGCTAGTTTTGGAAACATTTGAAAAATGTGACAGTGAATAGTGAAACTAATATTTAATGCTGACATAGCATCAACGAAACAAAAAACACTGTTATTTTCTTTGCTGCCATCCTTAAAGTGAGCATGTTTGTAAGGGAGAACTTGGTGGCCAGGTTAGAATGGCAAGGTTGGCAGCTTTTGGTGGTGTGCCTTATACTGCAAAATTTACAAAATTGCCCTTCCTGTTAAGAAGGCCTCATTTTCCTTGGAATTCTGTTTTTTCTTTCATGATGGAAGATGTGTTAGTCTGACTTCTATTGGTGTGAGAAAATATCTAAGATAATTAATTTAAAAGGAAGAAAGTTTAATTTTTACTTTGGCTCACAGTTTTAGAAGTTTCAGTATGTGATCTCTAGGCTTTGCTGCTTTGGCTCTGGGGCAGTGAAGTAGAAGACCAGGGCATGGCAACGTGGCTGGAACAATTGGGCACAACCTGACAACTGAATAAACTTGTTAACCATGGCTGATGAGCAGCAGCTTCTGATCCTGACACAAAATTAAGCTGATCCCTGCACATGGTATCAAGTACTGATATGAGAACATGACAAACTTGGCATTTGATAGCAATCTAGCACAAGGTCAAGTGGAACTGCCTGAGACTACTATCAAAGAAGATATCAAAAGACAGCAGCAACTGACTTTGCCACCACTGCCCTCTTGTTCTTGCAGCAGTCTATTCTGCTTGAAGGATATATCTTCTCTTTTTCCTTCAAAGCACTCTTTTCTCCTTGAGCACTTCTTTGGAATGCTTCTTTTCCTTTTCTTCTTTTTTTAAAAAAAATGTATAACTTTATTATCATTTACTAAACATACATATATACAAAAATTAAAATTATTCAAAGAAAAGCAGTGCAAGAGAAAAAGCTATAATAATATTCAAATATAATAGAACTCAACCAAAGCAAAACTGAAAAGTACTTAAACATTTTTCCATATAATTTAAAAAAACACCTCAAGCATTAACAAGACATCAAAGGATGTGATTTGTTTTAGAAAGATTTTCAAAACTAATATTGAACAAATAGTGGTCTGGAAAAAAATTCTAATTAGCTAGTAGACTCCACATAGGCCAAATTTTTTAAGTTTAAATTTCAATACAGTCATGTGACATGTGATGGAAATATAATCTGAGAAATATGTTATTAGACAATTTCATTCATGTGTATTGCAAAGTACCACACAGAGTGGCAACTTCTAAGTGCAAACCGAGAAAGTATACGTCAATCATCTGTGATGGCCCCTTGATGTTATCCAAATACGCAGTTAAACACGAGATACATGAGCTACTATTGGCATAGCAACACACTGTTTTGCAGTAAACTCTTTTATATGAGTAGGATTATGCTCTAAAGGATGAAAAGCACAGCGTGTTATGATAAGTACCTAAAACAGTAACAGTCATCTATCACACTATCGAGTACTGTGTACTATAGATAGTTGTATGTGCTTCTTCTGGAAACATACCCTTCTCTCCTTTGATCTCAGTGACTCTTCTTTCCCAGACCACTGATGAGCTCTAGCCTAGTTTCTATCTACATCTCTTCCTATAGTTTTAAACACAATCTATATACGGATTCTTTCCAGATTCAAGCCTGTAACTCTGATCTCTCCCTTTCCACTCCTGTCACCTCTTCCTTTTCTTCTTCTTATCTTTGTTCTAAGTAAGTGTTAATCTTTCACATTCAGCAATTGTTCCATTCAATTCATTGAATGGGACAATAAGAATCTGGAAGGGACTGCTGGTCTCTACACCATCTAAAAACATATTTAGCAAGCCAGTCAGGAGGTAAGGCCATTGTGCACAGTTACAACATGGCAGGGAGTGCATGGTGGAGGAAATACGCTCATCACATGGTTGCTGGGAAGCAAAGAGAGTGAAAAGAGAGCACAAGAATCCCAATATCCCTTTTAAGTCACCCCACAGTGACCTCCTTTCTTCATAACAGGTTCTAACTCTTTAAGATTGTACACCTCCTAACTGAGCCATCAGCTAAGGACCAAACCTATAACACACGGCCCTTTGGGGAATATTCAAGATGCAGGTTATAGCAGAAAGTACAGATTAAGTTTTGGACTTTCTTTTTCTGTTACCTTGAGTTAGCTCATTCGTGGGCACTATGAGAGCGAGAGGATGCATATAAATCAATGATCTACTAAAGGGATAAAGTTCTACATTTCATTTTTTCCCATATGATAATAGATGATTACCTTTCCTGATTATGAATGAAAGATCTTAGCTCAAATTATTTACAGACATATTCCATGACCTCCTTTTTGCCCTCCCTTTTTCAAACTGCTAAACAGAAGGAAAATCTTGATTGGACAATGCTATTTATAGCCACTGAATCCACATCAACTCTAAGAACTATGATCAATATTTCATTCTGACTTTTCTGTTTTAAATTTTGTTGCTTTCCTTTGTTATTTTATTCCTTCTAATTGTGTTATGTTTATTTTGCTCTCCTCTTTCTAGGTTCTTGAAGTAGAAGCTTGGATTATCTCTTTGAAAATTTTCTTTTCATTAATATGGGTATTTAATTTCATAAGTTTTCCTCTCAGTACTGCTTCAGCTATTTCCCACAAATTTTGATGTGTTGAATTTTTATTTTATTTCAATTTGATGTAGTTTTTAAAATTTCACTTGAGACTTCCTCCATGACCCATGAATTCTTAGAAATGTATTATTTCATTTCCAAGTGTTTGTGGAGTTTTCTATTTTTGCTTTGTAGTTTGATGATACTGTGGTCATAAAATTCACTCTATGTGATTTCTTCTTTTGAATTTTGTTTCCTAGTTCAAAAGACAGTTTCTCATGGTATATGTTCTCTGAAGGCTTGTAAAGATCTTGACTGGATGGAATGTTCTATAAATGTGGATTCAATCTTATTAATTGATATGTTTTTGAAGTCTCATAGATCCTTGTTGATTTTCTCTGTAGTGGTTTTATGAATTATTGAGAGAAAAGTGTTGAAATTTCCAACCATAATTGTGAGTTTCTCAGTGTCTCCTTATAGTTCTCTTAGCTTTTGCTTCACATATCTGTAGCTTTGTCATTTGGTTCACACATATTTAAAATTGTTCAGTCTTAATGGATTGGTTTTGTATCATCACATAATGTTCCTTTTTGACTCATAATTATTTTCCTCTGAAGTCTATTTTATATCATTAATGGTGGCCTAATATATTCTGCTGTATCCTTTACTTTCAGCCTGTTCTTATCATTATATTTTAATTGAATTGAAAAAATAAAGTATGGTTATGTTTTCAAATACTTTCTGCCAATCTGCCAATAGATGTTCATTTTTGGATCATTTACATTTAGTGTGATTTTGATATGTTTGAGATTGTATCTAGTATTTTTTATTTTTTGTTATGTTATCTATGTTTTAAGTTCATTTGTTTTCTTTTTCCTGCCTTCCTGTGATCACTTGAACATTTTAAAGAATCTTATTTTGACTTTTCCATAATGTTTTGTGCATCTTTACAAAAGCTGTTGAAATACTTGCTCTATATATTATATCATATATAAATAATTTAACATAGCTTACTGATGTTGACATTTTACCAGTTCAAGTGAAATGTAGAAATCTTCTCTTTTCATTCCTTTGCCTTCTTCCATTTATAGTACAGTTGTCATAAATAGTTTCCACACATCATACACTTTGAGCCACCTTATAGAATGTTATACTTTTTATTCAACCCTCAAACGTAATTTAAAAAGTCAAACAAAAGGAAATGTATTTTTTAATTTTCACTCTTTCTCTCATTCTTTTCTCCTTTCCATGTTCCCAAATCCCTCCTTCTGTCATTTCACTTTTTTAGCGAAATTTCTTTCTTTCTTTTTTATTTTTTATTTATATATTAATTGGTACATTTCAGGTATACAATACGTTTACATTGATCATTGGGTGTTTGTACCTGAACATGATGTATCTTAGTTCTTATTTTTCCCCCCATTACCTATGCACTCTTCACCTCCACCACTCTTCCCTATTTACATAGACGTTGTTTCCATTTTTTTTTCTTTCTCATAATTTTTCCTTTCCCTTCTTCTCTTTCCCTTTCCCCTCCCACCACCCCTACCCGTTTGGACCTTTTCCTATTTCAAATTATCAAATATTCATTTTAACCATTTCAAAATTTCTTTATTAATGGCATATCTGCTGGTGACAAATTCTATTAATTTTCTTCATCTGAAATTGTTTGGGTTTCTATCTGTTCCTGAAGGTTCATTTTCACTGAGTGTAGATCGCTCTGTTGACAGTTCTCTTTCAGCACTTGAAAAATGCGTTACTTGCCCAATTTCTGTGATTTCTAGTGTAAATGTCCTGTTTTTGGAATTATTTTTCTCTATGGGCAATGTGTTATTTCTTTCTTGATTTTTAAAATATTTTTTCTTGTCTTCATTTTTTGGAAACATGACTACACTTTGTCTTCAAGTGAATTTCTTTGAGTTTATACTGTTTGAAGTTCTCTTAGATTATTGAATATGTAGAAATATGTCTTTTGCCAAGATTGGGAAGTTCAACCACTATTTCCTTGAATACTTTGGCAGCTTCACTCTCTTTCATTCTCTTTCCAAAACTATGAGGATAAGAATATTAGATCTTTTGTTATAGATCCATAGGTCCATCAGGCTTCGTTCATATTTTATAGTCTGTTTTCTATCAATAGTTTTACTCTTCTATCTCCCACCTCACAGATTATTCCCTTTGCCCACTCATTGCTCTGTTGAATTCTGTTGAGTTCTCTTATGAATGCTACTCAGGGTGGGTACAGATATCATCTGTATCTCTATGTTCCAGCAGGACCCAGGACTTGGGGAATTGGAGCAATTATGTTGACACTGACTTTCTTTTCCTGTAATATTCTTTGTCTCTGACTCAGGAGTCTCACATCTTCTGAAACACCCATAAAACCATTACAGGCTAACTTGTCAGCTTCCAGTTAAGAGAAAATATCTTTACATTTTGAACAGTGATTCATGTCCATTCTTGCTTCATAATCTGGTGTTCTGGGAGCTCGGCCCACACTTAGAAGAATGGGATTTATGCTCTACTTCTTTGTATGGGAAGATTAAGTTAATATTTGACTCCAGGCAGAAAAGCTCTTCTTCATTGAAAGGCGTGAACTTTATGATTCTGCCTGCGTAACATTATTAGGAATTCTCCCTAATGATAGTAGTTTAGCATTTCACCCATTCATTATTCCACGCCCACAGTCATGTAGATTAAATTGGCCATTTGGCAATTTGTTTATCTCTATCTAATTATCCCAACAAAAACTCTTGAAGATAAAGGCTAATGACATAATTTTTCATAACATGTAAAATAAAAAAAAAAGGGCAAATTAAAGAAATGTGATAAAACAAGACATATACGAGAGAAGGTGTCATTTCAGGAAGTGATAGGGAAATGAGAGAATAAAAGTGGAACATAGTTATTTGGAATTTCTCACTTTAAACACAATAAAGGGAATTTTGCTTTTATTTGATTTAAATTATTTTGCATCCTGTGTCTGAGTCATCTACGAGGGAATCTTAGGGGGCAGCTTTCTGTTCTGCATATGACCCAGTCCTACCAGGGCTTAGCTCCATGCCTCCTGCCTTCAACCATGTCAGTTAGATGTTGATGTAGTGATCGTTCTAAGACACTAGGATGGAGCTCATCTTCAAACATGGTGCAACAACACTTAGTTGGTATTTTGTGGAAGATGACTCACTGCAGCAGTCTGTAAAGTGACAGTGTTTGTCGTATGAAATGGAAAACTGGAAGAAGCATGAATAGCAGAAATTACCTAATGACGTCCTGGAGTAAGTGCTGGAACTGTTGGGAAATATTAACAGACTAACAACAAACATTCTGTTCTTACATTACCCAATAATCAATCTCTCTCTCTCCCCCCATCTGTCTCTGCCTGTCTCTCACCCTTTCTCTCTCTGTCTCTTTCACAAACACACATGATTTTTACACATTCCAGAAGGTTAAAGGAGAAGCTGTATATTGTAATAATTTAAAGCTAGGCTGTGTCCTTCCAGCACACCAGCCAAAGTAGTGATGAAAACAAGCCTGGAATGGGAAGACTTAGTGAATTGTTTCCACTTTAGTGTCTTCCTCATGTGAGAGCGAGATGATACAGTAGTCTAATTCCTGCAGGCACAGTGCTATGGATGAGGAAAAGCTATATGTTTTAAGGTGCTACATGCTCCTCTCTTTGTTCTAAACATAGTTGCCTGTGCTATTTTCCATTTTTCTTCTTAGTTTACCAATTGTGCCTTTTAAATATTCCCTTATTTTTAATTTTCTTTTTTCCCCTCTAGTTTTTGCCTGATTTCCCCCTTTGCCTTATTTTCTGGGCAGGGATCCAAATCTGGTTTATATTTCTTTTCTGTGTGTGTAATGTACTTTTCAAAATGATTCCTTCCTTTTTAATTATTATTCTCATTCATTCATTTCTCATCAGAAAATTGAATGTTGTTTAAAAGGGACTTCCCAGCCGATCTTTCAGGGCAAGTATTTCCCTATGTGTCTTTAAAAATATTCTTTTATGGTACTGGAAGTTAGGGCTAATGCCTTACTTGCACATTTTGCTACTGAGCAAAGTGACACTTGGTTCAATCAATGATTACTTCACTTACTTTCCTCTTGCTGAATTCTGTACTAACTGCATGCATGTCTTGGTTGTGTTTGTGTGCCTGAATGTAGTATAGTTGCAAAAGAATATCCTATGTGTGTTTTTGTGGCTGTGGGTTTGTGTGACTGAGTGCGATGCAGAATAGATGCACAGGAGAATACTCTGCTGTACTCTTACATGTTTATTTTGGAACGTCATTTCCAATCAAATATAACATTTATAACCTGCCTTCCTTCATGGCTTTCTGGGCCAGTTTAAATGCCCAATAATAAACATGTCAGCTGTAAATGGAAGATTATGGCAGCAACCAAGACAGATTGCCATCTCATCAGCTGTTTAAAAATTAAAATTTTCTTCTGTGGTTAAATTTGCTTACAACTATGTCTGTGGGCTGTGAAAAAAGCAGATATTTGGTGAAGTGAATGGGTTATAGGATATAAGATGTTAAAATCACTCAGAGTGCCTTATCTGGCAATAAAAGACAGTCACAGAGAATACCAAGTTCACCTGGAATGCTTTTAAAGAAAATTCTCCCAAACCACCAGGCTCCACTTGATTGTACCGTCTAAGAAGATTACATTTTCTAGTGGGATATACACTATGTACATATGAAAACCCAGAGTCATATATCATGTGTAAGCATGTAATTTTAAAAGATGCCTAGTTGCAAGAAAGTGTAACTTACATTTTGATTTTCTATGTGAATTCAGAGTGTTTTTCAGAAGTGATTATACCCAGGTTGCAGACATCCTCTCTGTGCATATCAAATAAAATTGCATGCTGTCAGAAGTAATTTGTCATTGTCTTCAAAAGGTAAAAACTTAATATTTATCTTTCATATTTAAGAAGCCAGCAACAGCTGAAAACTGGCCAAATGGAAGGATGCCCCATGGAGTTAGGGTAATATTGTCAAATGAATGCAACATAGTGTGACTTCACTGATGATGGCCTGTTGTGACTTCATGAGACCGTTCCTTACAAAACATTACCAGCACTGGGGCTTACATGGGTTATTATAAAATATATGGGTCTCTACACTCTTTTTTTCTAGCATTGAAGGAACCTGAGCATAGAAGTTTCACAAACAAATCAAGTGGACACTTTAACATAAAAGTCTGGCTTTTATCACTATCTTGAGTTTGGGTTTCTCAATGAAATTAAACAATTTTCTAGGCCTTTTCACAAGTAAATAATCAGGCAGCAGTTTATACCTTTAGTGTTGAAGCTGTGGCACGTGGGGATGGTGACAGTCGCATGTCTGAGACACGATATGCTCATAGATACATCATCTGGCTCCTGTGCTGTGGTCAGAAAGACAGCAGAGGAGCAGATGCTGACCTACAAAAGTGGATCAGTGCTATGGCCAGAGCCTATATTAATTTTCTAATTTTTGCAAATTGGATCCTATTTGGTTTCAAACCCAGCTGCCTTTAATTGACAGAACACCCAGGGTGTGGCACGTGAAGGACATTGTTTTGCTGACCTCTGTTTCTCTGTTTTTATTTATATACAGGCAGCAAGGATAGAAATGCACTAAGATTGATGTGCACAGCTAAGCAAGGAAGCAAACACAACCCATGGCAATTACAAGATGTCAATAACTTTTTCCAGTGAGCACTTAGCTTGTTAAGTGATTGTTTAGAATATGTTGCTTCCATGTATTAAGCTCGAATTGTCTTTAGATGAATAGCAGGAAATTATGTCTGTCTTTTCTTTACTGTAGTGTCTATGTTTTCCCAAACAAAATGAATAAAACATTGAAGATTTATTTGAGTCAAATCCTTGACTTATTTTTATCTGAATATTACAAGGGAAAAATCTTGGTGGATATGAATAAGAGCCTAAATTATCTACATAAATGATATAATTCTCTCCTTATTTTTTTAAAAGTTAACATAACCTACAGGACATGACTTTTAACACAATGAATTAGGAAAGGAGACACCATTGTTTATCACAGATCGCAAAATTAATAGTAAAAATTGCATTGTGATTATTTGAAGGATATAGGCAGAAGTTAAGGCTTCATTATGATCTCAGTTGTTACCAATTAAGTATATAGTTGGTGTATCTTTAATCAGAAAATTTGAACTGCTTGACTTCTGTAGGGTCTACAACTAAAAAATCTTAGAGTTTAAAATTTAAGAAATTAATTTTAGTATCAGTGATATATATTCACATAATTTTTAACATTTTTCTGTGGCAGTTATAAATATACTAATCCTCTTCATTCTGTGATTACTATAAAAATAAATTAGCCAATTGGTTATCAAATAATATATATCTGAAAATCCTGGTTATAGTAAATTTCACACATACTGACACTTCTTTGAGAAAACTGATGTGCTTTCTCACTCCCCTGTCAGGAGAGTGTTCTTACTGTCTGAGTGATATCCAGCAGATGATTTAGAGATATGGGTCAGCTGGTAAACACATGTGGGATTATAAAGAAAATTGGCCTGAAACAGCTCAAATTCACAAATATACTAGACCATGCATGATATTTTATTTATCAGAAATTTTAATAAACACTTTTCACCCTCTTCAAGGTAGTCTTGGCACAGCTTGGATATTTTCCTTCTTGTGGTTTTCATAACTCTTCACAAAAAAACCCCTGTGATGTAGCAGCAGTTTACTGAAGGTATTCAGCCAATTTGGTGACTCTGAATACCAGGCCTGGGACTTGGATTAATAGCTAGCAGAATGCTTCTAGTCAAATAAGGGCCTCACTGCCCTTCAATGACATTAACCTAAGGCATGTCTCTACTGGTTGATTTGAGGGCTTTCTTACCACCAGGGAGCACATGACGGAGTTCTAGGCATTAAAGATTTAGGAGGAGTGTTCCTGGCATTTCTTAGCAGGCTGCAAAGTCTCCTATGTTCCCTTTTAGTATCTCACACATATGGAGCAGTTGCTTTGTATCCAGGGGCCCAGCAAGTACTCTGTAGCTAAAGTGGAAAATAAAGTAGTAATAGTCATGCTTTCTCCTCAGAATGAAAGGAGGAGATGGAGCTCTTAGCGTATATGGAAAGCAGAAATTTTGCATATATCCAATCTGGGGTTCCTGATGATAACAAGAAATTAGTCATGTATGCAAATCAAAGACCAAGAATTGCTGAAGGACACAGGAGGTAGAACAGAATGTATTGAAAGATATTGAGAGAGTTTTTCACTAAACATTTTCTAAATGTTTTCCACTAAATAGTTTCTCAGTGTACCTTGATATTTTCTATCCATGTCCCCATACCCTACTAGTCTTTCCCTGTCAGGGGCTGAGACAAGATACTGTTCTTCAGAGGGGACCAGCATGAGGGCAGGAGAGTGGTTTTCAAAGGAGAATAACGAGTCATGAGATTTGAACACGCTTAATTGAGACACAAGTGTGCAGGTCAGTTAGAGAATATAATCTTTGGTCATTAAGTTACAAAAAGTATTTAAATTGTTCTTACACAAAACTTGGTAATCAAAGCCTCGCCTTCTTTTTAATTTAAACCTATATGCTTTAATAACTATGCCTGACATACCTAAAATTCACTATCGTCATCTACTAAGCTTCAATCCCTTTACCCTCCGTGGATAACTTTACCTATTTTACAACCACGCCACTTCGTCATTTTCTTAGGCCCTGCCTGCTCATCGGACCTTTTCCCAGTCTCTGACGCTGCCTAAGAACAATCTCTCCTCTAGGATCTAGGTCCAGAATTATTTTATTCTATTATTGTATCTGAAATTTATTACTTCTTTACAAATTTTATGGATTTGTCTATGTTCGCAGTACAGGATGTTTACGTTCGTTTTAGGGAGTAGGTTCATGTACTTAACATATCTTGATTGTTTTTAGTCCTTTTCCCCTTCCCCCCTCCTTATCCTTCCCTCTTATCTCATTTTCATAGTTTCAGTTCATGATTATTACCTCTTGACCAGTTTCTTTTCCTTGAACTATACACATGCTCATGCATCCTTAAAGAGATTCCTCCTTAATCCTGACTCATAAATTATTGTTCCTTCACTTTTATTTCATATCCAATATTACACGTTTATTCAACAGAAGTTTATTGAGCACTCATGTGATGTGATTTAAAAATATAAGTTACTATAGTAAAAGACATTTCCATTAATTCTCTTCAAAATACTCCACTTCAAACACACTTAAACCATTATTCTTGACACTCTCTGAAGAAGTTCTGGAAGTCCTCTTTCTTTTTTTTTTTTGGTGCCAGGGATCAAACTCGGATCCTTGCTCTTGTGAGGCAGGCGCTGGAACCACTGAGCTAAATCCCCAGCCCATGGAAGTCCTCTTTCTTGTCTTTAATTTGGCTGTTATGGCTGTGATGTGCAGAACTGATTCAAAAAGTTTGCTTTTTAAAGGTCATTTTGACTTTGAGAAAGAACCAGAAGTTTCTTGGTGCCAGATCAGATAAATAAGGTGGATGGGGAAACACCATATTTTTATGGGCCTGCTTTTTCGTTGGATGGTACTAGGCAGAAGCATGCAGTATAGTTTGATCATACCTTGTAAAGACATGAAAAAAGAGTTCCAGAACTGATTTCAAAAGTGACAGGAATAACAGAATAAATGCGTTTGAAGAAAAAGTGAGCATTTTGAGGAGATTAAAAGGCAACATGTCTTTTACTGTAATAGTTTTTTCAATTTAAATATTCACTTTGTTTTGATCACTTTTAAAAATATTTCCACAATAAAGATCATAGTTATTTTCAATTAAAATAACATGTATGTATTAAATTAGAAAAATATAGAAATAAATATAGTATAAAATAAAAATTATAAATATAGTGGTGCCTCGATTCACAAATGCTTTTGTTTGCAAACAGTTTGGTTCATAAACAGAAGCATTCGGCAAAAACTTTTTTGTTTGTAAACTCTGCATCAGGTGACAAACAGGATCATGCCATTTTTCCCATTCAATCCCCAAAATGGCCATTTTAAAAAAAAATTCTTTTATTGGTACATTTTAGGTATACAACACAATTACATTTCTCATTGAGAACTTGTACCTTTACATGATATATCTTGGTTCTTATTTTTTCCCCATTCCCTGCACTCCTTTTACCCCTCCACCCTTCCTTATTTATAAAGACTTTGTTTTCATTTTTTCCATTTCTCATAATGTTTTCTTTCCCTTCTTTGCTTTTCCCTACCCCTCCCACTTCCCCTACCCCTTTGGACCTTTTCTTCCTATTTCACATTATCAATTATTCATTCTAATCTTTGGTACATTTTAGATATACAATATAATGACATTTATCCTTGGAAATTTGCATGTTTACATAATCTCTCTTGGTTCTTATTTTCCCCCTTCCCCTGCCCTGCCTTCAACCCCTCCATCCCTCCCTATTTGCAAAGATTTCGTTTCCATTTTTCTATTTTCTCATATTAATTCCATTCCCTTTTTCCTTTCCTCTACCCCTCCCACTTCCCCTTTGCCCCTTTTCTTCCTATTTCAGATTATCTATTACACCTTTTAGTCCTTATTTACACTTTCAGTTTCTCACACTAGAGAAGCTATTCAGTATTTACACATGTGTGTCCTATTTATTTCACTTAAGAGTATCACCTCAATGTGCATCCGTTTAGCTATAAATGTCTCTAATTTCTCATTTTTTATGGCTAAGTAGTACTCCATTTTATAAAAAAACCACATTTTCTTTATCTAGTCTCCAGTTGATGGGCATTTGGGCTGTTTTCAAGTTTTAGCTATCACAAACTGTGCTGCTATGAACCTGGGTGGACATATATCACTGTGGTATGATTCTTTTAATTCTTTGGGGAAGATCCTCAGCAGTGGAATAGCGTGGTCAAATGGGACTTCCAGTCCTAGTTCTTTGAGGTATCTCCATACTGATTTCCACAGTGGTTGCACCAGTCTACACTCCCACCAGCAGTGGAGCAGGGTTCCTCTTTCCCCACAGCCCCGCCAGCATTTGTTATTGGTGGATTTCATGATAGCAGACATTCTTTCTGGAGTGAGGTGGAATCTCAGCATTGTTTTCATTTGCATCTCTTGAATGACTAGTGATGTTGAACATTTTTTCCATGTATTTATTTGCTATTTCTACCTCAATGTCTGAGAAATGTCTGTTCATTTCAGATGCCCATTTTTGGATTGGGTCTTTGAATTTGGGAGGTCTGATCTTTTTAAATTCTTTATAGATTTGAAATAATAGGCCTTTGTCTGAGGAAAAGCAGGTGAAGATTTTTTCCCACATTGTGGGTTGTCTCTTCACAATGCTGGTGGTTTCTCTTGCTGTGCAGAAGCTTTTTAATAAGAAGAGATCCCACTTGTTGATTGTTTTTGCTAGTTCACGGGCAACTGAGGTTTTGTTCATGAAATCTTTTCTTACACCAATGTCTTCAAGAGTTCTACCTAACCTCTGTTCCAGCTGGTTCAGTGTTTCTGTTTTAATATTTAGATCTTTCATCCATTTTGATTTCAGTTTAGTGTATCGTGAGAGATATAGGTCTAGTTTTAATCTTTGGCAAATTGAAATCCAATTTTTCCAGCACCATTTATTAAAGAGGCTATCTTTCCTCCAGTGAGGGTGTTTGCCTCCTTTATCAAAGATGAGATGGCTGAGTGTGTCTGGAGTTGTTTCTGCATCTTCTCATCTGTTCCACTGGTCCTCAGGTCTGTTTCTTTGCCAGTACCATGCAGTTTTTATCACAGTAGTTTTGTAATGTAGTTTCAAGTTGGGGATTGTGATATCCCCTGAAAAATTGCCATCCTTTCCAAAATTGTGGAACAAGTTTGGGGATTTAGCTCAGTGGTTCTGCTGCCTGCCTTGCAAGCACAAGGACCCAAGTTCGATCCCTGGTACCAAAAAAAAAGTATACCCAAAATTGTCGAACAAATTAAGTTCGTGAACAAGGTAGCACTGTAATCTTATTTAACCATTACAAATACTTAATATCTAAGACATAGACAACCACTTATGTATTGCTATTGGTAATGATGTATTTTGGGTACAGATATAGAGATATATAAAATATGATTTATAATGTAGATTTTTCAAACTTACATTATGAGATGTTTCTGATACTCTTGTATAGTTGTTGAAAGCACAAGTTGTGATAGTTGACATCTCTTGGTTACAGACTGCCAACTTCTCATTATTTCCTCACATAACAGAAAGAAGAATACCAATTATAAGGACACTAATCCCATTTGTGATGGCTCCATTCTCATCACCTAATTTTTTTCCAAAAGTATCACCTCCTAATATCGTCACATTGGGGGCTAGAATTTCAGCATATGAATTTTCAAGGAACACAAACAGTCTATTGCAATATTCTTAGTCTATTCTTCTAGCCACCAATTTATCTAGGATCATGGTTCACAGCCCACCTTCATTCAAGTGGCACATGTGATGAACTCTCATTAAGAACAGTATATGTTACCATTACAGTATTACAAAAGTGGGTTAGAAGAAGGTGTTTATTCTCCAACATGGAGGGCTTCTCTCGTCTGTTGACTAGTTATCACCGATCAGATTTTCTTTAAATTCATGTGTTGAGGATTGGAGCAACCTCTATCAAACTAGGCTTATGAATAATTGCACAGAGAAGAGCATCAACCCACCTTCCCCTCCTGTTAGCTAGATTTTACACAGTGTGAAAGAAAGTTTTATGGGATTAAGCCACTGAGATAAGAGGCTTACTTGATAAATATATTAGTGTTACTTTAATGTAGAAGTTAGCATGTATTTGGACTGGGGAGTTAGCTCAGTGGTGCCACCACCTGCCTTGCAAGTGCAAGGTCCTGAGTTCAATACCCAGTACCAAAAAAAAAAAAAAAAAAGAAATTAGTATGTATTTAAAAGTGGATGATACTATAATAAATATATAACATGTCAGATAGCTTTAAACAAGGACAATGGAAAATATGACATTGAATTTTGGGATGATGGAGCCCCAAGTTATAAAGTGACAAAATATTAGGTTATATGATAACAAAAGGCTTTAAAGGAAGCCTTATGGCTTTCAAGGAAGAGACTGAAAATTGAACGTTGGTAGGCTATTATTCCTTAGGTTCTCTAGAGGAATATATATATTTATACAAGGGGTTTATGAAGTAGGATTACAGGATCAACAACTGCAAGGATCCCACTGGCCATCTGCCTGTTCAGAGATGGAAGAATTCAAAATGGCCATCTGTGGGCTGGAGAGCTGGAGGATCCAGTAACCATCAAAAGTCGAAGGACTGGCAGGTCACTGAAGAGTCCTTGGTATAAGTCTGTGTTGGAAAGCCAAGGAGTCTATGTTGGAAGGCTGAAGGGTCTTTGCTGGAAGCTTGAAGGGACTGGAGACCAAAATCTAAAGGCAAAGCCTGGAGCTCCTCAGAAGAAAGGGAAGACTTCCTTCTACTGGTTGGTACAATCCATATCCAGGGTGAGTCTTCCTTTCTCTAGTCTACTTGTCAATCATCCACAGATAAACCCAGAACAGACTAATCTACTGAGCAGTTCTTACTGAAGTCAAGTTCACATATCACAGTTAATGACTAAACGTATGTTGGTTGAGTATAAACTATATTAGTTTCATAAGGTTACCACAAATCTAAAAGCAATAGAAATTCACCCCCTCACAGTTCTGGAGCCTAGAGATCCAAAATAAAGTTGTTAGCAGGAACACACTCCTTCCAGAGGTCTGGGAAAGAATCCCTCTAGGCCTCTTCATGCTTCTGGACTTTGGCATTCTTTCACCCACTGTGTTTTGTAGCTGCATAACTTCAGTTTCTGCCTGTGCCTTCACATATCTGTCACACATGCTATGTGTTTGTGTGTCTGGCTCTAAATATCTTTCTCCATACAAAAACACAAGCCACTGGAATTAGGGACTACTCTAAGTCAGTATGACCTTATCTTAAATTGACTATGTCTGTAAAAATCCTAATTCCAAATAAGGTCACATTCTCAAGTATTAGGGGCTAGGATTTTACTATCTCTTTTTGGAGAACACAATTAATTAAACTCACAAAGTGGTCATTGAGGGCTAGGGGTGTAGTTCAGGGGGAGAACACTTGCCTCACATATAAGAGGCTCTGATTTCCATTCTCAGCACTACAAAAAATTGGTAAGAGATAAACAAAATTTTGCTCGTTTGTAGGTAAAAACCAAAAGGAACAGAAAAGGTACGGATGTTTGGAGCATCAAATGTTGAAAAAGTAGGTTACTGATCTGACACTTTCAATATGTAGCTTTTAGGGTCTGGGGTGGAGGAAGAGATTCTCCACAAGGATGAGGATATCTCTGGACCAGAGGGTAGACCAGCAGAGGTGGCCAGATGCCCACAAGAGATCTCATTCTTCTTCTATGATGTGAAACTCTTTCTGGGAGGTAGCGGCCTGCGCAGAGATGACACCTTTAAGCCCCTCTTGTGTCTGGTTGGAAATGGAAGGGCTATTGTGAACTTCCTTCTTCTGATTAGATCTCCGTTCTCAGGATGACTTTGGGTTTCACAAATTGTATAGAGTAGAACCTCTGTCAGACTCTTTCCTTTCATGTCTGGATGTAGAAATTGACTTGTATTTTTTAGCCTCTAAGAATTCATTTTTTTTGTATTAAATTCTTTTATTGGTACATTGTAGGTACATAACACAATTACATTTCTCATTGGGAATTGTACCTTTACATAATGCATCTTGGTTCTTATTTTTTCCCCATTCCTAGCCCTCCCTTCACGCCCTCCACCCTTCCCTATTTACAAAGACTTTATTTCCATTTTTTCCATTTCTCATCATTTTTCCTTTCCCTTCTTTCCTTTCCCCTGCCCCTCCCACTACCCCTACCCCTTTGGACCTTTTAAGAATTCATTTTTTATCTCTTATGACAGTAGAAATTTTTTTTACCTTTACCTATATAGAAGAAGCTTTTAAGTTTGTTTGAAGTGTCTTTGGTGGTTAGGTGTTTTTGGGTGTCCTCTGTTACAATAATATTAATCTATGATGTTATGTGTTCAGTACTTCTCATTTTTTTTTTTTTTTTTTTATTGGTACTGGGGATTGAACTAGGGACCTTGGGCTTGCGAGGCAGGCGGCAGAACCACTGAGCTAAATCTCTGGCCCATTTCTTTAGGAGACATTTCTAATGTGACATTTTGAGTTATGTGGGGCTGTGAATATTTGTTGCTCCCCCCCCCCAAATAGAGTAATTTATAATTATTTCTACCATAATGGTATGCTAGTGTCATGCTTTTGGACTTTACAAAAATCTGCCAAACTGACAGGAGAAAAAATTCCTATCTTGACTAAGCTTGGAGTGCAGACTGTCTGCATTGTTCTTACTTTGTTACCTTTCATTCACTCCTAAATCTATTACCATTAAGCAGATGAAAATTCCCTTCTTGATAGGCTCTAATGATTTCTTAGTTATCAAATCAAATGGACACATTTAATTCTTTACCCTACTTTACCTCTTTGCAGCATTAAGAAACAGAACAGAGACTTTTCTTCCTTGCTTTTCTCTCTTGCCTTTTGTTTTTTTCTTTTTCTAAGTATTTTTATGACTGACTCCACTTTTGTGACCATTCCATCTCAGTGCTTTTATGGATCTTCCTTCTTTGCCTAGTCCCCGTGTGTTAGAGTTTCTCAGTGCTCAGTCCTTGTCCTTTGTCCTTGTACTGCCTACTTCTACCCATGCTCCCAAAGCATCCTTTTATGTGCTAATGGCTTTCATGTCTGTGTCATTTAGTTGAGCTCTCAGGGACCCTGTGTCAACAAGACATTCTTGGTCACCCCATAGAGACTTCAAGCTACACATTATTTTGTCCTTCATCTTATACCTTATTCTTCATTCCCTATTGAAGCCAGTAGCTCCACTATCTACTTATTACCCTATGCTATTAAAGCCATTCAATCTTCTGTTTTACATTTAGAAATATTATTTCAATTGTACATATTTATAGAGTACTTTTATTGTAAATTCTAATTACCTGCTTTGATCAGTACACATTGTATGCATGTATTAAAATAGCGTGCTGTGCCCTTTAAATATGTTTAAATATTATGTGCTAATCAAAATTTTTTAAATGTTTAAGGAGATAGAAATGCTGACTACCCTGGTTTGATCATTCAGTCTTTTTAAATAGTCACAATCAAATACCTGTGAATGTAGGATGGACCCAGCAACTGGTTTCTAATGAATAGAACAGGTTGAGATTAGTTATGAAAGATGGTGGCTTCCCTCCAGTTGATATCCTCTCCCTCACTCTTGTGTGCTTGTTCTTTTGGGGTGGGCCAGCTGGTGTGGAGCTGAGGGTGGCTCTGGCTAAAAGAACTAAGCTTTTAATCTGTTAGCCAAAGAAGGCAGGAATTCTGCCTGCAATCATGGAGAGAGCCAAGAAGCTAATTCTGCCTCATTTGGACACCAGGCTAACTGTGACCCTAGATGGCCCAGTGACCTCTCCTGTGAGAAACTGGAAGCAGAGGACCCAGCTAGGTCACACTTCCTTTCCTGATCCATAGAGACTATGACAATAAGTGTGTGTTTTCTTAGGGTGCTAGGTTTTCGGGATACTAGTTTGTTACACAGCAGTAGATAACTACTACAGGGAATAAGAAAATAACACAATCATTGGTATACTGAATTGTGAGAGT
Source organism: Heterocephalus glaber (assembly GCF_053883595.1). NCBI lineage: Eukaryota > Metazoa > Chordata > Mammalia > Rodentia > Bathyergidae > Heterocephalus > Heterocephalus glaber. The sequence continues at coordinate 4,001,439 of NW_028258432.1, forward strand.
TGTAACCTTTGAAATTTGTGAATATTAACAAGGGGAATTCTCAGTATTTGAATACCTCTAACTGTGGACATGTTAAAACAGCATATTTTTACTTTTATTGGCATGCAATATTGTAACAACTTTTTCTTCAACATTTTCATTTATTCTTGGTACATTTAATTATACAAAAATTATAAACATATCCAAATGGTTAAGAAATTACATAAATTTTGACTAATTATAAGGTCATTGGAATATTCAGTTAAAGCAACCCTCACTAATATGGCAGGTAGTTATAAATAACCACAGCAATGCCCTCTGACCTTGTTATAATCACTTTTTCCTGTGTTAAAAAGTGTCCCACATTCCTTACGAATATGCACAGCAATCCTTCTTCCAGTGAAAATTATGTTATAAATTTCTGTATGCAACAACAGAGCAAATGGCTGAGTTCCCAATACATCGGCTAATTGTGTGTGTATGTGACTTCATTTAAGTAGCTGTCTTGTTTAATTCATTATCTAAATCCTTTCACCCTCCTGCTCTGTATTTTACATTACTTCTAAAATGAGATAGAAGGCTTTAATTCTAAGGATAGAAAAACATTACTTCTGAGCAATTTTCCAGTCACAGGTCAATAGTCTGGATAGCTGGTGGAGATAGACCTTCTTGCAACTCAGGGAGAATCATTGAGGTACTAAATACCACTCATGGGACCAAGACAGGCATTATTAACAAGGGTAAGCAACACCACACATTTCGTTGTGAGCTGTGGTTGCATGATGAAGTTTGTTGCCCCGATAGCCATAAATCACATTTACAGATTAAACTCATTTTCTATGGCCTAAAGCAGCTTTTCTAGATTCAGTCATTAACTGTTTAGTTTAACCATTTTCATATGTGGAAAAATGATGTTTTCTACAGAGATGTAATGGCAATCCCTGCTCTGGAGAAATTTACTGCATTATATTGCTGGGGCTTAATAGAGATTTAGATTTCATGCAGAGAATACACTGGAGATAAAATTTAATGGTGCATTGAAGCACTAAGGTGGGTTGTCATCATAAGTCATATGAAAACCCAAAAATGATGAGACTTGCTATCTTCTCATTGAGAGAAAAATATGAAAAACCAAATCTGAACTAAAGCCTGTACCATAAATTTTTATTTCCATGTACTTTTGCCTGTCACCATATATCACAGAAGATCATTTAACTGAGATGTGTTGACTTTAAGTCTATCTTTAACACTAAAAACTGACAATAATCAAATACTGTCTTATTAACCTGAGATTTAAAAAGATGATCTTCTCCCTTTGTATTTTATAACGTCTGTGTATCTGCACGTATATACACACACATACATACACTTAGAGACATACACACAAAGGCAGAAAGATTGAGATGATTTAGTGAGTTCTCTTAAGGAATTAGTCCTTAAAATGAATTCTTGAGTACCTTGTACAAACCCATAGAAATATATTATTTTCTTTCCTCATTTTGAACCTGAGCATGGATTAACTTATCTACAGAGTCCCATTTGCCTTTTATATCAATTTTCTCCATCAGAAATTTTAGATGCATTTTATGCCTGGAATATCTTCTAGGCAATGGTTTAGAGCAGGACTATCAAATAGATCTATATTTGCTAATGAAAATATTCTACATCTGGATTGTATGGTGCAGTGGCCACTAGTCATATGTCATTACTAGTCACTTGAAATGTGTCTAGTGCAAGAGAAGGATTATTTTCAACATAAATTTAAATGAATTAAAATGTAAGTAGACACATGTGGCTACTACACTGGATAGGGCAGCCTAAATAACCAAGTGATAATACAGGAAAATGTACTTAACATTTCTTCTAGTTAGACTTGAAGATCCCTTGGCACTTTATTTCATTTCAGCTCATCGAACACTTCTTATGTGCCAAGCCTGTGAGCTTTATATCTGCATGGGTGCCTTCCTATTTTTATTGCTTGTACTTATTTGGTACCTCTGCTTGGCTACGGAGGCTTCTTGGGAATTATCTCTGATCCCTGAGTAAGCTGAAGGTGCTCTTCCTTGTGATTCTCCTCTGGAGCACCAAGGTTGCCTCAGTGATGCCCACTTTGTAGCAGGGCTACATGCTGAGCTCCACCTGTCACATCAGATGTGGACAAGTGCAAGTCATAGACAGAAAAACACTACATGCAATTTGATGGAAAACATGTGAATGAAGGGTTTTCCTTTCTGTCTCCCTCTCTTGTCTTTTCCCATAATTCTCTTTTAAAATTTTATATTAAAAGTGTAAAAATTTATTCAAATAGAATAAAATCCTCATATTGTCTATGACATTTACGTAGATTCTCAAAAAATTGAACCACCAATCCCTAATTATAAAAAGACACTGTTGAAAACATTTTATTTGAATATTCAGGTATGATAATAACAATTACGTACATTTTTCCAGAACATTTCTGCCTGGTTGGATTAAAATTGAATTATTAAAATTTATCTGAACCAATTAAGTAAATTGTGATACACTGTAAGATACAAAACACTCTCCATTGATAGTAATTTCTATCAACATTTCATGTCTGTAGTTATCTTGAAGTAGATACTGTAAGACCCGGCTCATTGTTTTATATTTGCATATGAAACATTTTGATTTTTAAAAATTGTATCAGCTAATGCAGCTTTTTAAAAGTGCATATGTGGCCAGTATAAAATCCTGAGTTAAAGTTTTGTTTCTCGAACTCTTCGTACCATTTCCAGTGATACTGTCTTTTCCCACATACTCCACGGGAATCAACAGATATGTATTACTGAGAATGAAGTTGAGGATTCCATACATCACATCTTGTTTGTGCTTTTTCCTTCAGTCCAGAAGATGAAACAAAATTGTGCATTTATTTTATTTATTTTTTACTTCTTTATAAGTCATCCCAGGTCACCAGCAGCAATCTAGCTTTTCAGTGATGCTCCCATTAGTAATAAGTGAGGAGATTAATTCCGATCAGAGATGGAAACTTACATTCAAGAGCAAATGGGAGAACTGGGAAAGTCTTCAACTTGATTTGTTTTCTTTTTTGCTTTTAAAGTGGCTGTGAACAGAGGCAGAGGAAAAAAAGTTCTTATAGAGATCTCAAGAAAGGTCAAGAGATCTTCACTAAGATTTATCCGAGTCAATAAGTGATTACAATATAATGAATTCCTTGGGATAGAATTAAACAAGAGGTATGTTAGGGAGTGTGAAAGTACAAAGTTTTTTCCAACAATTTTAGAAGTTTATGAAAATAAATACACAGAAACTGTAATTTAATGACCCAGGTGGAAACAGAATGAAGCAAATGTGGAAATCAGTGCTGGTCCTTCTTCTGGGCTTTCTATAACCATTTGCTGCAGACACACCCAGGTGCCTGGTGTACCCTGTCTCCCAGAACCTCACTTCTTATGCCACCTGTGTGTGTTGGGGAACCCTTTCTCATAGCATCATGTGTGCCACCCTCCCTCTTTTCTTCTGTCCTTTCTTCCTGCATCCCATATGAAACTCTAATCATACAGTTACTCATCAGGTGCAGTGTGAGGGTCTCTGTTCATTTGCTGCCCACTCTTCCAGCAGGGGCCAGCAGCAGCCAACAGGGACCAGGGGTGAGATGAGTACCAGGGCTTGAAGAGCCTTTCCTAGGTTGACCTATCCATAGCATGTGGCAAGAAAGAAAAAGCTGAAGACAACACCTAAGGTCAACAGTAAAGTCAAGACCCAAGCACACGGTGCAGTTCCAAATGTTGTACATTTATAAAATCATGTGCTGTGTAGTAATGTTTTGGGCAATGATAAACCACATATATCATAGTAGTCCTGTAAGATTATAATAAAGCTGAAAAATACCTTCACCTAGTTATGTCACGCTGTTGTAATATGGTACATCACTCACGTATCTATGGTGATCCTGGCCTAAACAGACCTACTGTGCTTCCAGGTGTATAAAAGTACAGCACGTACACTTATGTATAGTACATAAGACTTGATAATGATAATAAAAGACCATTTTACTGGTTTATGAGTTAGCTCTAGTATAATTTTACCATTATTTTAAATTGCACTCCTTCTTATTGAAAATAAATTTTCTGTAACTAGTAACCATCAGCAGCACCCTCAACCATCTCATGTTTACTGAGTTAGCTGGTTGCATCAAGGGGTCACATGGAGTGACTATCTGAGACCATGTATGTTTGCACCCAAGGATATTTGCACAATGATGAAATTGTCCAATGGTGCCATTCTCTGAAAAGATCACCACCATTAGCAATGCATCACTATAGTTAAGGCCAGTTCCCAACTGAGAACCGCAAGTAGGAACAGAAGGGCAATAGAAGATATCGGTGTAGAGACGGCATAAGATGCTGGAAGGAGATGCCATATCCAAAGATATGCCTCCCTTCTACAATGCCTCAGGAACCTGTCCGGGGCAGATTTGAAAAATAGGAGGAGACTGAAGTAGATACAAAATAGCTACCATCATCAAGAAGCTCGTGGTCTAGAAATACACTCACTGTTCTGGAGAAACTATCACATACAAAAATTTAGGACTAGATCTGTGTTTGTTGTGGCAGACATGGTTAGTAAGCCACAGGACACACTGCCCTTACAGAGCCTGGCCGCCAACATTTTGGACTTAGGAGTGGTTATTTTTCTCACAGAGGCAACTTCTGCATCACATATTGAAAGGTAGTGTCCTTCATCCAGCTGGAGGGTTTACAAAGTATAAATCATGGTATTGGATGGTGCTGTGGTTTTGTTCTTTCACCTCTCTTACAAAAAGAGTATGACTGACTCAGAATACTCCACTTATATGCACTAGCATCTGCACTGTGGGAGCTGAAACACACACACACACAAATACGGACACACACAGCCCTATTGTAGAGACCTCCATAGATATAACAAATACACAAATTACAAATTCATAATATGTCTGAAGAATATGACAACATAGATAATGAGATTTAATCACCATCGGGAACTTGTTAAAAAATTGAAGAAGATTGTCTTTTCCTATAAATTTTGTCTAATAAAAACTATGTTGCACAAAGATTGTTAAAAAATTGGTTGATTGTTCAAGATCTAGCTAGAGGAGAATGTACCTTCTTCATCACATGGAAAATTAGAGCTACTAGCTCCTCTGAAATCTATGTATATTTTTTATGTAAATAACGTATGTATGTGTGTATCTTGTATCACTTATTTTTTAGTTTCTCTATCCTTAAAGAAAACACAGAGAATGAAGTCAGAGAATTTTCTGATTTTTCTTTCCTTGTTTTACATCTCCAAACCACAATATAATGTGTGGTGGCTCAAAATGAATCTTTCCTGGGTCACACACCTTAAGATCCAGGCTTTTATGGTATTCTATTCTTAGGGGCAAAAGTCTTATTGAAAATCTAATTAAACATATGGGCTATCTTTTGAGAAAAATGCACATGAACAAATTATACTAGAAAATTTGGTCATTGGGATTCTCAAAGCTTCAATCTGTGTTCCTCAGTGTGTTTCCCAGACTGGCAGCCTCAGCATTGCTGGGTGTTTGTGTGAAAGGGAGTTTATTTTCTCAAGACTTTTTTATTAGTCTGTGTTTGTGATACATGATAATTACACTGATCTTGGGGGATTGGTTTGTATACATACTGCACCTTAATCATTTTCTTCCTTCCCCCTGTACCCCCCTTGTCCCTCTTCTCCAGATCTCCTTCCCACCACCACAAAGTCTACCTCTTGAAAGGGAGATTCTTAGATGCTGCCCAGACTCATTTATTCAGAACCTCTGCTGCACTGTGGGCTGGATGTGCTGTGCCCCCCAAAGATCAGGTGCTGGACACTTGGTCCACAGTGTGGTGGTGTTGAGAGGTGCCTGGTGAAAGGGGAATATGTAATGGGGCCTCCACCCTCAGAAGTTATGGCTGCTGATCTCACCAAGCACATTCTTTTAGGAGCAGGTCATTAGAGAGAGCAGGAAATCCACCTGCCTGGCTTTCTCTGCATGTAGCTAGTTTTCTCTCTGTTTCTTTGTCATGTTGCCACTCAGCTAGGTAATTGTCATCAGAATGTAAGCACTATGCTGTTTGGAACTTGTAGCCTTCAGAATTATAAGCCAAACAAACCTTTTATTTTATAAAGCACTCCACTCCGGGTATTCTGATCAAGAAATAGAAAACAGACTGAAGTACACAGGTCAATACAAAGCAGATTTACCTTCAAATTTGAGGACTGTTTTTTTAGGGAGATATAGACAGCTTCTCCACAGTAATGCTCCCGGGGCACATAACTTCTGTTTTTATTAGTACATGTTTGCAACACATAGTGTTATGTAGGGTTGGTACATGTGCATAACACATCTTAATTCCTCTTTTCGTCCTCTCTCCTTTCCCTATCTCTGCCTCATGGTCCCCTTCCCATTTGAGAAAGACCTGTCCATGCATATTCATGTTGACAGAACCCCTCACCTCTCCTTAGGCTCTCACCTTGAGTAGATAAGAGCAGAGAGCACTTGTTTTGGGGTGGAGGGAAAGTTACTCCTCTTTGATGTAGATGTAGGGTATTAGGGACTTTTGGTCCATGTGGAATCGTGCTTGGTCCTAGTATTCTCCACCCACTTTATGCATAGTGCCTATTTCAACATGAACACTTAAGTATACTTAGCAGATTTGACCACTGAGTAGTTATGTGTACATGTTTTCTTAAATTGACCTAATGATATAAACACCTATTTCTCAAAGAAGAGGTTCTGTTTGAAATGTGTGGAAATGCATAGACAACATTAGAGGGATTATTAAAATATAATCTGAAGAGTGACAAATGTCCTTCTTCACGGTGAATGAGTGGCCTGGTGTTGGGAAGACTTTGAAAATTTGTGTCTGTTCGTTGTTTCCAAGGAGATATTATTGGGAGAGTGAAAGTCACAGGAGTTAGAATCTGAAGAGCATGGCTTGAACCAGCACCACAGTTAATTGTTGATGTGCTATCAAGGACTAGTTAATTAACTTCCCTAGGCTTCAGGTTTTTATTTTTATCTGTAAAATGCAGCCAATATTATCTACTCATTGGACAAGAAGGAAGACCAAGCTTAACACATGACATAACACATAATGTGCTTTGCTCAATAAATGTTTTCTCCCTTCTTTTCCACTCAGCATTTTTCTTCCCTCTTCTTAAATCCCTGCACCTCGACCAATGTATCAATTATATTTTTAGGAAAAGTTAGTCCAGCATAAGCTTCCCGATACAGATCTTGAATCAGTTTGGTATAAGAAATATTTGAGGGGATATTTCCATTAGAATGCCTTTAAAACAAAATAAATGCCAACATCTGCTTTTCTAGATCTGTTTTTAATGGTCTAAAAGAAGTAGAGGTCTCATTTTTTTTTTTGCATTTTTATCTTACTGGAAAAACTATAATAAGATTTAAAAAGAAGAGTATAGGTCTCTAGGGACTTTTGTGCTTCCTCCATTTTCTAGATGGAGCAGGAGTAACTAATTCATTGGACATCACCATTTACTTGGAGTTAAAATTATTAAAGCATTTGCTTATATGAAACCCTTTTTGGGCAATGTTCTGTTGATAGAGAAATGGGCAGGTATCTTGGTGACTTCTAGGAAGATTTCAATATGATATATCTCTGAATACTGAGAATAATGGATCACGCTTTTTTTTTTTTTTTTTAGAAGGTTTTGACCTCCAGCATCTTCTTACTCAATACATGTTCCATCAGGACAAACAAGATGAATCACACCTGAGAGTGGTTAGAAACACAGAAATTTCCATTCTTCTCTAGGTCTGAAAAATCAGACTCTACATTTTAACATATCCTTAAGGTTTGTACCATATAAAAATGGAGAAGTACTGGTCTGGCATTTGTTTTTGACACTGGGTGCCTTATCCTTTTGGCTACTTGTGATAAATTAAAGGGAGTTCTCCTGGGCCATTTGAATGAACCTCCCTTTAATGGAAAGAGAGAAAAATCAAATGTTATTAACACTTTTATAGTCTTACTGTGGATCCAAAATTTGAACTTAATTCTAGGAATTTTTTTTTTTGTCAAACCGTATCACCTAAGGGATATAAAGAGCCAAGAGTATATAAAACTTAGTAAACTTAGATGACATGATACAAATCAATAGTGTGAAGGGAAATTAATTTTTGGAGTTTTTGCATCACTTTCTTATAGACTATCTTACTCGTCCTTTAACCTTATGTTTTGTTCTCATCTAAGAATTCCCTAGGCTCTGCTGACAGTGGTTGTTTTGCTTTTGGTGTTGTTTTTTTACTAGTGGAGTTGCATTTCCTAGAGATTTTGTTGTAAGGTCTTAAAAATGAAAGCATAATTATGGGATTCTAGGCATTTTAATGGGTTAAAACTTGGGGGTAAAAACACCTGTTTTTTGATCTCTTTAAAATACGTAAGGAAGGTGACATTGATTTGTTAATGTCTGTTTCAAACCCAAGAACATAATTCTGTGTCAGGGATGTAAGGAAGGCTACCATACCCAGGACAATTGGAATCTATTTTTTTTTCTTGGGTGTACCATCTTGTAAGATTTGGAATGAGCAGAAAGCTAGGGTGTACCCGAATTTACAATGGAGCTGGTGCCCCCTGCTGGAATAGGGTTGCTTATATTTCCATCTTTTGGGGCATCTGTGCCAGCAACCTTAAGACACAGCCTTGCCAACATAACCTACGGGCGTGAGGGTAAGTCATTTAATTAACCTCTAACTTCAGTTTCCTGACATGTAAGAATGGGATAACAATAACAGCCAATCCTAAGTTTCTTGTTGAAAGGTAGAATTAATTAGGGATGACAGTAAAATACTTTATGAAAACTGGATACTACATAGTTGTAAATGTTTGAACATGCCTCCAGTGCTCCTATGGCAGGAAAATGACAATGTAGTATGTCTTATTACTAAACCTGCTGTTGCTAATGTTATCTCATTATGAATTCTTACTATTCTTAAAGTTCAAATGCACAATACACCTTCACCCACACTGATAGATATTACTTGAGTTCAACAATTTTGCTGGAGAGTGTTCATTCGTTAATGGAGTGTGGGGAAAGGGATGCTTCAAATGGGCAGGAAAAACAACTCATTCAGTGAGTGCAGCTGTGTAAAGCAAGTACAATACTTTGAGTATATGCTTTGATGCATATGTCATTATGGAAGGAGAACTTCTCCCTACTGAGATTGAGTCTCGAAGAATGAGAGTCCCAAAGAACAAATTCCATTTGAAAAAGGAAGAGAGTAAAATTGAAGAGGTTTCCTGCTGATACAAGGAGAAAGAAGAGTCCCCTTTCTTTCTTGCCAGGAAGCTGATGTGAAAACAAAGAAACTTAAGGTAGAAAGTAAAATGTGGGTCTTTGCCTTCCTTTCCTTGAATTAGAACCCCAGTAAGAACGGATGGAGTTTGCAGATAGAAGTGGGATCAAAAGCCCAAAGCTATTCCTAGAGAAGGTGTTGTCACTGGGTGGCTGCTTGCCCCAAGAAGGGCTATATTTGAGGTGGCCTCCAGCATGATACACTACCCACAGAAGAGCTGAAACAGAACAGACTGGTCTGAGGCAGGGCTCCTGGTTCTCGTGGCCTGTGTGTGATATACAAGGGATTTTAAAAGTCCCTGAAAAAAATGCTGGGTGTAAGATCTTGGATGCACTTTACAAAGTCTTCAAATATAACACAGGTGGCAAGGATTACAGATTTTGGTGAGGAGAGGCATTAAAGTGCCCAAATGACCATGAAAGAGGCAGATGCAGTGGCTGTGGCCCAGGGAATGAACCATATCACCCACCACATTCTCTAGTGCAGACTAGAGAATGCTATGTATTTGTGAGAATTTTCTCTCTGGCTGCTGCAGTCAAGGCAAGACTAATAACCCAAAGACCTAAACGATATTATCTTAAAGTGAAGAAGGAGATATAGAATATTGAGAATTTACCTAAGGACATGTTTAAATTAGTGGGTCAGACTAACTCTACCTGCTATCATTTAGATATAAAGCATTCCTCCAAAATCTTGTATTTAAAGGTGAGGCTTCTGGAAAGTGGGGGTGGCTATACTGATCAGTAGATTCATCCATTGGTAAGTTCATAGTTAAATGTGCTGTTGGAGATGGGTCTGGGCTAGAAAAGTTGGGTCTCTGGGAGCATGATCAGGAAGGGCATATTCTTGTCCCTGGCTTCTGCCTTTGCTCTCTAATTCCTAGCTGCCATGATGTGAGCAGTTTTCCTCTGCTAGGCCATTCCTAGCAGAACCTGTAGTCTCTGCTTTGGAGCCAGCTAATCATGGACTAAAACCACAGCAACTGTGAGCCAATATAAACCTCTCCTCTTTTATGGTGCAAGTATTGGGTATTTTGTACCAGCAAGAGGAAAATGACCAATATAGTACCAAATCAAGAAATTAGATCAGCCCAAGAAATATAGATGCTTCTTTTTCTTCACATAGTCCAGGCTAATACATACTTTTGTGGCCCTTCTGTATGGCTCAAAGGCTGTACCCAAGATACCCAGATTTCCATTCATGGCCACATATTTCAGGTGCCATGACATATCACAGTACTTTTGTTACTGTTGAGCTGTGTTCACTTGAGAACTTGTGAGGATCTAGTCTCTTGAACTCCACAGAGTTCTTAGGACAATAGACAGAAGAGGCCGTTGTGACACCATGTCAATATAATTATTATGGGACATCATGTGGAGAGAAAGGATATATTCTTACAGAGAAAAAGAAAAAGGTGGTGGAAAATTCTTTGTTGATATATAGAAAAGAAAAACATAAGAAGCAACTTCTCCTTCTATAAAGACAAGGAGTATTGTACTAGAAATATCCCCAGTTAAGAATTAGGATCAAGATGTCTACTGTCACTGTAATTTATTGCAATATTATGTAACATTCTAACAAATTTAACATAAAAACTTTAAGCCAAAGCAATCAGATACAGAATGAAGTTAAATAAGTTTAAAACCGGAAAAAGGGAAGGTACATTTCATTTATTGGTAAATTAATGACTGCATATTTAGAACTATCCTAGAGAATTAACTGAAAACTATTACATAATGTAGGGACATTTAAAATTATTATACAAATGTAAATGGGTCACACACAGTAAGAAAAGAACCATCTTAAAATATCACACAAAAAAATAAAATACAAGTAAATTTAATATGAAATGTGCTGAAAATATTGACGATTTATTTTTCTGGGTTTTATATTCTGTTCCATTAATCTCTTAAGAATTCTTGTCCCCCTTGTAACTTTGTACATTCTAATATTAAGTAAACCTCTTGCCTGAATGTCCAATTATAGGAAGCTTGTGTGGTATCCTGCAAACATAAAAATAATTTGAATGTTTTAAATACTGATGTAAAATTATTTCTAATACCCCAAAGTACAGAATGTTTTGAGCAGTTGTGCAAATGCATGTACATTTTTAGAACGAAAGGACTATCTCTGGAGTGCTTTACAAACAACAAGGCTGGGGATATAGCTCAGTGGTAGAGCACCTGTCTAGCATGTGTGAGGCCCTGAATCTCGTCCCCAACACTGCAAACCAACCAAACAAACAAACAAGAAAAGAAAACTAACAAACAATTGCACTTCTTTCCTCTGAGAAGGTGAGCTGGTAACTGGAAGACAGGGACTGGAGCACCTGTTAAAGAGTTGCATTTCTATTGATTTGTGGAAATGTCAATATTTTATCATTCAGAAATAAGCAAATATAAATTTTAAAATGTGATCATAGTTGACATTTGATTTCTCAGAAATGCCTTTTGAGTTTTTCCATGTAAAAACTTTTAATTCCATTTTACGTATATCGGTATTACTTTGCTCCTAAATATTTTTCAGGGAAAAGTATATAAAATTTTTAATAATTCAGATAATAACTTTTACAATACTTTATAACATTTTGTTTAACCAAATTAAGTTTATTAAATATTATTAGTTGAATTTTACTAAATGCTAATGGAGTATGATGTATCTTTTTAATTAATAAGAATGAAACCATACTTATGATACATTATATGAACCCTAAAAAAGAAAGTTAATATCACAATACCTGAGAGAATAGGTGATCTTTGTTGGAAACCAGTTTTCAAAACCTGTAAAGATCCCCATGTTGTGTTATCTTTCCGCTATTCCTTAATTTAGACACCACATTTAAATCTTGAAAAAAGGTATTTCAATTTTAAAAGTTGTGATTTGTTATGCTGTTCTCTTCATTTCTTTTTGTGTCTCTTCCTCTCTTCCTGTCCATGCCCATCTACATGTGATTCTTCCTAGCCAGTAAAGATTCCAGACCACCTCATATCTCCATGGAAGAGGAGACCCAGGTCTGTGGTCTTTGCTTCAGGAAAAATAATATGACATTTTAAATATTTAGCACAAAAGCAAATACTTCTTGAGAGAGAAATAGCAGCATAAATCATGGATTTTCAAAAGGTTATAGAGGCTATGAAATTCACTAAATCCAGGAAAATAAAATTCATTAATTATCTGACATACTTATAAAACTTTATTCCTCCTAGTGTTTTGGGGTGCTTGTTCTTTGCTTCATCGTCTGACAATATCTTTGTAAAACCAATTTCTAAAGAGAAAATAGAAAATAATTAGACTTTTCTAAGTATTTTCAATTGAAATAATACAAAAAAATTACCTATAGCATACAGTACATCACTGGTAACAGGTAGAATTTTAGGATTGTTGACAAATTTGGGTGATCCTCTAAGGAGGTTCTTTCATACATAAGCTACAAGAGTTCACATCTTTTCAAGCATTCTTGAGCCATGACAGATTTTATTCATGCTCTGAGCTGACAGCACACATTCCCTTATGGAAGTAGTGTATAATGAATTCTCACTCTATTTGTCAATGTCACAGAGAAATTTAAATCTTTTCCCAGCATGTCCCTATGATTTACTCTCTTTATGTAGTGGTAGAGTCCACAAAGCTATTTATTATTTCTTTTGGAAACTTGTCTCCTCCTCTGAAGTAATTATGCCTTTCCATGTGATCTGAATTGTCATTACAATTTGCTTCTGAATGTAAGAATAATTTCTGTTAGTTTCGTTGCTAATCTTTGCTACTTCTGTTAGCATTTCGTTAATTGAAATTTCTCACAATTCTTTAGGAATAATTTTTAAGATGACGAAAGAAGGCACCAGAATGATCTTTAAAAAGCGGGGCATATATCTGCTGCTTCAGGTAATTTATTGGGTTCCTGTTTTACATGTTATTAAAGTAGAACCACATAACCTGTACTGCCTGGCTGGCTTTGCCTCTGATCTTGACTCTTACCACCTCTTCTTTCTGTTCCTAAGGCTTTACTCTCAGTGAACTTCCATTCTGTTCTTGGATGTAATGATCCTTGTAATAAGAATCATTACACATGCTCCTTCCTATTCCTGAAAATCTCCTTCTTCAGATCTGTGAATGAAGGACCCTTCCTTGTCATTACACACTTGTTGAATGAAACTTCCCCCATTACTTTTCCTAAAGAAACCGTCTCTTTCAATCATTGCTTCATAGAACACTTTATTTTCTTAATGGACCAATTTTTCTCTTTATCTGATTTTTTGGTTATGTGTGTATTTTCTGTGTATTGTTTTAAAAAATTAATTTTATTGGTACTTTTTAGGTATATGATATAATGACATTCATCATTGGAAATTTGCACCTTTACATAATCTCTCTTGGTTCTTATTTTGTCTCCATCCCCCTGCCCTCCCTTCAACCCCTCCATCCTTCCCTATTGACAAAGACTTTGGTTCCATTTTTCTCATTTTCTCATATTAATTCCATTCCCTTCTTTCCTTTCCCCTACCCCTCCCACTTCCCCTTCCCCTTTGCCTCTTTTCTTCCTATTTCACATTATCTATTATACCTTTTATCCCTTATTTATGCTTTCAGTTTCTCACACCAGAGAAACTATTTGGTATTTACATGTGTGTCCTATTTATTTCACTTAAGAGTATTGCTTCATGTAAATAGGGAAGGGTGGTGGGGGTGAAGTGCACATAGGCAATGGGGGAAAAAATAAGAACTAAGATACGTCATGTTCAGGTACAAACACCCAATGATAAATGTAAATGTATTGTATACTTAAAATGTACCTATATATATATATATATATATATATATATATATATATATTAGTATTGCCTCAATGTGCATTCATTTAGCTATAAATGTCTCTCATTTCTTGTTTTTTGTGGCTGAGTAGTACTCCATTTTATTAAAAAACCTCACATTTTCTTTATCTGTCTCCAGTTGATGGGCATTTGGGTTGTTTCCAAGTGTTAGCTATTACAAATTGTGCTGCTATGAATAAGGGTGCACATATATCACTGTGGTATGATTCTTTTATTTCTTTGGGGATAATACCCAGAAGGGAAATAGCTGGGTCAAATGGGACTTCCAGTCCTAGTTCTTTGAGGTATCTCCATACTGATTTCCACAGTGCTTGCACCAGTCTACACTCCCACCAGCAGTGGAGCAGGGTTCCTCTTTCCCCACAGCCCAGCCAGCATTTGTTATTGGTTGATTTCATGATAGCAGCCATTCTTTCTGGAGTGAGGTGGAATCTCAGGGTTGTTTTCATTTGCATCTCTCAAATGACCAGTGATGTTGAATATTGTTTTCATGTTTATTTGCTATCAACTTCTTTGTCTGAGAAATGTCTGTTCATTTCAGATGTCCATTTTTGGATTGGGTCTTTAAATTTGGGAGGTCTGAGTTTTTAAAAATTCTTGATAGATTCTAGATAGTAGACCTTTGTCTGAGGAATAGCTGGTGAAAATTTTTTTCCCAGATTGTGGGTTGTCTCTTCACTCTGTAAGTGGTTTCTCTTGCTGTGCATAAGCTTTTTAATAAGAAGAGATCCCACCTGTTAATTGTTTATGCTAGTTCATGGGGAACTGAGGTTTTATTCATAAAATCTTTTCCTACACCGATGTCTTCAAGAGTTCTACCTAACCTCTGTTCCAACTGGTTCAGAGTTCCTATTTTAATATTTAGATCTTTAATCCATTTTGATTTTAGTTTAGTGCATGGTGAGAGATACAGGCCTAGTTTTAATCTTTGGCAAGTTGAAGCCCAATTTTTCCAGCACCATTTATTAAAGAGGCTATCTTTCCTCCAGTGAGGGTGTTTGGCTCATTTGTCAAAGATGAGGTGGCTGAGTGTGTCTGGAGATGTTTCTGCATCTTCTCATCTGTTCCACTGGTCCTCAGGTCTGTTTCTTTTCCAGTACCATGCTGTTTTTAGCACAGTAGCTTTGTAGTATAGTTTTAAGTTGGGGGTTGTGATACACCCTGCCATGTCTCTGTTGCCTAGAATTGGTTTTGCTATTCTAGGTCTCTTCTTGTTCCAAATGAATTTTTGGATTGTTTTCTCAAGGGCTGTGATGTATGCTCCTGGAATTTCAATTGGGAATGTATTGAATCTATGTAGCATTGTTGGAAGTATGGCTATTTTCACTATGTTCATCCTTGCTACCCAGGAGCAAGGGATGTCTTTCCATTTTCTGATATCATTTTCAATCTCTCTTTTCAGAGTGTTATAGTTTTGAGAGAAGAGGTCTTTGATTTCTTTTATTATGTTGATTCCTAGGTACTTCAGTTTCTTGGATGCTATTGTGAAAGGAATTGTTTGCCCTATTTCTGTCTCAGTGAGTGTTTTGTTCTTGTAGAGGAAAAGTATTGATTTTTTTTGTGTTGACCTTGTATCTAGCTACTTTACTAAATTTGGTTGTTAAGTCTAGAAGACTTTTGGTGGAGTTCTTGGGGTCTTCTATATAGAGTATCATGTCATCTGCAAATATTGACAATTTGACTTCTTCATTTCCTATCTTTATTCCTTTTATTTCTTTCTCTTGTTTAATTGCTGTAGCTAATGTTTCCAAAACTGTATTGAACAAGAGTGGTGACAGTGGACATCCTGGTCTTGTTCTGGATTTCAGTGTGAAGGATTTCAGATTTTGACCATTTAGTAGGATATTAGCTCTTGGTTTTTCATAGATGGCTTTTATCAGATTGAGGTAGAGACTGTGTATTCCAATTTTTTGTAGGGTTTTTATCATAAATGTGTGTTGGATTTTGTCAAATGCTTTTTTTCTGCATCTATTGAGAAGATCATATGGTTTTTGTCCTTGGCTCTATTGATATAGTGTATTCCAGTGATTGATTTGCATATGTTGAACCATCTCTGCATCCTTGGGATGAATGGGTGTATGATCTTTTTGATTATCTTCTGCATTTTATTTGCCAGTATCTTATTAAGGATTTTTGCATCTATGTTCATTAGTGAGATTGGTCCATAGTTCTCTTTCTTGGTTGGATCTTTCTCTGCTTTGGGTATCAAGGTGATGCTTGCTTCCAGGAATGAATCTGGGAGTATTCCTTCCCTTTCAATTTCACTGAAGAGTTTAAATAGTAGTGGCAGTAATTCCTCTCTAAATGTCTTGTAGAATTCAGGAGTGAAGCCATGAGGACCCGGGCTTTTCTTGATTGGTAAGTTTTTAATTACATTTTCAATTTCTTTGAATGATATTGGTTCGTTTAGAATTTTTAGGTCTTCTTTGTTCAACTTTGGTAATTCATATGTATCTAGGAGCCTGTCCATTTCTTCTGTTTTTTCCATCTTATTGGCTTACAGGTTCTCAAAGTAGGTATTGATGACCCTCTGGATTTCTGCTGGGTCCATTGCAATTTCACACTTTGTATTCCTAATTGCGTGCGTTTGGGCTTTTTCTTTCCTTTTTCTGATAAGGTTGGCTAAGGATTTGTCAATTTTGTTCATTTTTTCGAATAACCAACTCTTGGCTTCATTGATTTTTTTGTGTCATTCTCTTAGTCTCCATTGCATTGATTTCTGCTCTAATCTTTATAATTTCCTCCCTTGTATGAGCTTTGGGTTTGTCCTGCTCTTCTTTTTCTAGAAGCTTGAGGTTTAGAATCAGGTTGTTTCATTGGCCTTGATCTGTTTTCCTAATATGTGTATTCACTGCCATGAATTTCCCTTGTATGACACCTTTCATTTTGTCCCATAGATTCCGATATGTCATATGTCATATTGTCATTGTCATGTAATTGCAGGAACTGTCTGATTTCTTCTTTAATTTTCTCTGTGATCCATTGGTTATTCAGAAGTGTGTTGTTCAATTTCCATGTGTTTATGAAATTTGGTCTGTTTCTTTTGCTACTGATCTCCAATTTCATCGCACTATGTTCTGGTAATATACAGGGGATAACTTCAATTCCTTTGGACTTACTTAAACATGTTCTATGAGCGAGTATGTGGCCTATTTTTGAGAATGACCCATGTGCAGCTGAGAAGAATGTGTATTCTGATTTTGTGGGGTGGAAGACTCTGTAAACATCTGTTAAGTTCATTTGTTCAAGAGTTTGATTCAGTCCAAGTATTTCATTACTTATTTTTAGTCTAGTTGATCTATCTATTTGTGACAGTGTGGTATTGAGGTCCTCCACTGCTATTGTATTAGTGCTTATGTGATTTTTCATGTCTGTTAGTATTTTTTTTTTATAGTTGGGTGCACTAGTGTTTGGCGCATATATGTTTATGATTGTCATCTTTTCCTCTTGGATTGTTCCCTTGACAAAGATGTAGTGTCCTTCTTTGTCTCTCTTAATTAGTGTTGGTTTGAAATCCACTTGGTCTGCAAAGAAGATAGTTACTTCTGCTTTTTTTCTGGTTCCTGTAGCATGGAGTATTGTTTTCCACCCTTTATCTTTCAGTCTATGAGTTTCTTTTTGAATTAAGTGTGTTTCTTTTCTTTTCTTTTTTTTTTTGATACCAGCAATCGAATTCAGGTCCTTACACTTGCAAGGCAGGCGGTGGAACCACTGAGCTAAATCCCCGGCCCAAGTGTGTTTCTCGTATACAGCATACTGCTGGATCATGCTTCTTGACCCATTCTGACAGACTACTTCTTTTGATTGGTGAGTTAAGACCATTAACATTGATGGTTATAACTGATACATACTGAGTTATCATTGTTATGACTTTTTCTTTCTGTTTGATCCTCCTCCTTTGTGTTTAATTTCTTGTCATGCCTGATAGATTCATTCTGCTGGGCTTCCTAGGGTTGTAATCCATGTTGTCTTTTTCTAGGATATTATCTAAATTTTTGGAGTGCTGATTTGATATTCATGAAGTTCCTAAGGTGCTCTTTGTCATGAATGTATCTTATTTCTCCATCTAGTTTGAAAGATAGTTTTGCAGGGTACATCAATCTGAGTTGGGGACTATTTTCCTTTAGGGCTTGAAATACATCACTCCAAGCTCTTCTTGCCTTGAGGGTTTGCATTGAGAAGTCTGCTGTGATTCTGATGGGCTTTCCTTTATATGTGATTTGTTTCTTTTCTCTCACTGCTTATAGAATTTTGTTCTTCTGTTGGGTTTCTGGAATCTTAACAATTATATGCCTATGTGTAGATTTTTTTTGATCAAGGCTAGTTGGAGTCCTATATGCCTCACTTATCTGTATGTCAAGTTCTTTTCCCCTGCTTGGGAAGTTTTCTGCTATCACTTCTCTGAACAGTTTTTATGTCATCTGCACTCTCTCCTGTTTCTTCATTGAGTCTGATCAGTCTTATGTTATTCTTCTTTGCATCGTCTAGCAGCTGCTGAAGTGATTTCTCATGGTTGCTTATTATTTTAAAGAAAATTTTCTTTTCCTGGTCACTAGTTGCAGTCTTATCTTCTGTATCTGAAGTTTGGTCCTCACATTGGCTAATTCTGCTGTGTAAACTTTCAATGGCACTTTTAATCTCCTGGGTATCTGTTTGCATGTGTTTTATGGATTCCATTTGTTTCCTATGTTGGGATTCCACCATGTTCCTCAGATCCTCTATTTTTTTTTTTATCTGTGTCCTCTCTAGATTTATTAATCATGTCTTGCACTATGGGCACAATCTTTGCTGATATCTGAGAAATTATTTCTGATTTCATTTTTTCAAATCCTCTTTTGTCACCAGTTCAGGGAGTCCAGATGGTTGAGTATCAGATTGTTCCATCTTGTTTCCCTTTGGGGTTCCTTTAGGTGATCTGGATGTCTGGTTTTGAGACTTGTTTACATGTCTTCTCATTTCAAGGGGGCAGGGAAGGATGTGTGCTACTGGCACCTGCGTGGCTCAACTCCTCAGCACTTGGGGCAGTGGTACAGTGGCCTGGAAAGTTCACCTCCTCTGAGCTGGGGGCAGCTCTGCTCCTAGGTGCTTGGGGTGGTGGTAAGGTAGTTTGGAATTTTCACCTCCTCTGTGTTGTTGGCAGCTCTGCTCTTGTGTTTATTCTTGATAACCTCAACTGGACAGCCAAATCTCTGAGGCTAAGGATCCCATTGGTTTATTATTTTTCTTCACAGCCATGAACAGTGCCTGGAATAGGATAGGCAGCTAATATGTAGTTACTGACATGATGTGTCGGTTATGAAAGGATTCTTTGGCCCAAGCAAGCTTAGATATCATACTGTACACAACACCCTTTAGTATTTTGAAGGTTGCAATCCTTTTCTCATTCATTTTGTTTAATCCAGAGTTTCATAAATTTATTTAACCACAGAAGTTTTACTTTGTAAACGTATCTCCTACTAATATTTTGGAAATAGTCACACAAACTTTTATAGTGATAAATTTCTTACATTAAAAGAACTCTGCATTATTCCATGAAGCTACTTAGTTAAGGACTAAGGATAAACAGTTTTAGCTTTCTTATTCATTCACTCATTTAACAAGCATTTCTTGAGTACGAGACAGGATGTCATGCTCCAGAGATACAATGGTTGGCCTGATCCCTCCTCTTGAGGAGCTTAAACTCACATATGACATGGTGTGACACACTTTTCCCTATGAGTGCATGTCAAAGAAGCACAGCACTTAAACTAGTGTTGGAAGTCTAAAAGGGCTTCCTGATGATTTCTTATCTAAGACAGAATTGAAGAATAAATAGACATTGGGTGGAAGAGGAGCTGGGGATGGTACTACAGGCTTCAAAGTAGCCAGTGTTTATAGCTGGGGACCAGAAATAGCAGGTATATTGGAGAAAATGGAGGATCCTCATGGGTTTTTTTCAGAGCATGAGGCACAAGTGATGAGAGATGAGCACAGCAATAGCCATGTCTAACAGAAGGGACCTAAATTATTGTCCTACTAAGCTGATGTCCATTCAGTCATTCATTCTTGTCAAAGTTGCCACCTACTGCTCTATCTCCAGGGCTCACCACCTTACATATTGCCTGGTAAACATTTAGTACATTTTTGTGAAATGGATAAAGTAAAACAAGTTAAAGTCCAGAAGAATCTTCAGGAACATTGCCAGTGAGAGAAACAGCTGCTCTTGGGTATGCAAATTCATCTACTACTTACTAGCAAGCAACCTTTTAGGAGTACCACGCAAACCAACTGCAAAAGTGAGAACAATCTTGGCTTTTTGCTGGAGCAACTGTATCAAGAAAGGCAAGCAGCCCTTCTTGACATGGTTGGGAATATCTTTTTAGCTTTTGAGTAATTCTAAGTGTCAAAATCATTTACTTTTTCAGCATGCAATTTGAAATAAGCAGTAATTGGGGTGGGGCAGGGGGGAGTCCAAGAAAAGAAACATAGTAGATGCTGAGGGTCTATTTCCAGTAGTCAATGGCCAATAACTGAAGCCTAGACACTGTCACTCACTTGCACCCATCTGGGGCATACTCCTGTTCTTACTAATAAACAAATCAAAGAAAAACAATCAGGGCTGAGAGAAACATCAGGGTCTTAACACTTTGCTTCCTGTATGACTTCTTTGCCAACAAGAAAGCAACTATTCTAGCTGAGCCAATGAACACTTTATGAAACCTGCTTTAATTCCAGACTGTCACATTCTCTTGACCAGCCAAGTCATTTTTGGAGTAGCTCAACACTTTTTATTTTGGCACAGGCCCAGGGCTTTCTTCTACTCTGAGAATTCATATAAAGAAGATTATATAAACTTGCTGTGACCACTTTTGTTTTTCAGAGCTTGAAATCAAAGAAATATTTTTGTTTACATTCTATTATGTCTTTACAGTCATTATGCCTGTGTAACTGATCAGACTTTTAGAAGCAGAAGAAAAATACAGGTTTCCATGGAGAAAAGGAGACAATAAAGAAGTAGCTTGATCTTTGGGAAACTGTTTCTTTGAATAAACAAAATAAGAAGGAAATGTCTGACTTCTACCCCAGCTCTTAGCAGCCGCTAACCTTTTGGTTAGACCACAACTTTTGATGTTCTACAGTTTTCATTGTTGTTCAATTCTTACCCCAAATAAGAAACACATTCTTTTTGCTTCTTGAATTCTTCCTATGAGAAAGAGAACTGTCAGAGGGAAGACATTAGGAAGCAGAGAGAGATCCAGTTCTCCACGTTGGTTAGGAATGGAGTTTTCTGGAATTTTCTATAATGTTTTATGATTCCTTTTAGCTCCTGTCCTCTGCATCATTGAAGCACTGGAAAGATGGATGCAGTTGCAGGATTTTAGGGTTGTTTTTAAGCATGTATAAAGGCTGTGGTGCTGTACTATATGTCTATGGTTCATCTTAGACCCTAGGAATGCTATGTATTTAAAGACATAGATTGTGTTGAAGGCTTAATTCTGTCAAATGACTATCTCGTCTTACACATCTCTAAATCTGATTACAGTATAGGAATATGGCTACTTCATTTTGGGTCATATGATAAATTTTTTTTAGAGGGTGGTACTAGGTGTTAAAACCAAAGCCTTTGAAATGAGGTTTTGCTAAATTTCTCAGTCTGAGCTCAAACTTGTGATCCTCCTGCCTCAGCATCATAGAGTGTCAGGATTATAGGTGTGGATGACCATGTCCAGCTCCATATGACACGATTGATGGACCCTAACATAAAGCATGGACCCCATATTTATTTTGTGCTTAATTTTCAATTCCAAAAACTTTGTTTCTAATTCATAAGTTTTTATGATTCTTTTAGGCTGTTGTTTTCTTAAGTGACTCTAGAATAAGAAACGAGTTGTAACTTAGCCTTATATAACATCCTTTGAAATCTAAGTCTTTACGCTACTATAGGTTTTCAAACACTTATAAATTTAGATACATATGTCATTCTTGTTGCTGTGTTACACTGTCTACCATCTCTAAAATGTCTAAACTGTAGCGATACTAAAATACAAATGCATTATGATCTCAAGAATATGAGTATCTATTTCATTCATTCCTGAGTTCCTAGTGTTCGGAATAAAAGCTTGTATTAGATCACAAAATGTGATGTTGATGTTCTTGTTTAGTCTGTGGCTTGGTTTAGGTTCTCTAGAATGAGTCCCTGAGACGATGATTTGAATGTATATAGTTTTAGGGAGAGTCTCAGGAGCATGGTAAAATGAATGGAGAAGTGACAGAAGGAAGGAAAGGAAAGGAAGAAAGGAAATAATGAAATTATTTTGATGAAAATAAAGAAAGGAAATAATGCAATAAAACATGCATTATTCAGTCCTCCACGTGGGCAGCTGAAACTTTATCCTCCAAGGAAACCCCAGGATATATTGTAAACCACATATCTCAGCATTTTCCCACCCAGTAAGTATGAAGCCAGTGCATTTAAACACTAAGTTCTGAAGGTGGAATAGAGGCCACTCCTAGGCATGCTCATTCCTTGTCACTTGCAGTCTGCCTTGCTGCGACCAGAGTGGCCTCCTCCGATTCCGGACTAAATGTCCTTAGGTGTAGAAATACAAATATGGGTGTTTGATAGTTCAGCACAGCCCAGATTATAGGGGCAAAACACTGGTTGTTGAGGTCTACATCTGGACGTCTTCCCAAAGCCTCATGTGCTTTAAGTCAGGGCTTTTGAACTTTTGTACTATAGCTCACTGGGAGGCAGGACCTGGTTAAAAGAGGCAGGTCACTCCCTACTCGCTCTCTGCTTCCCAGGCCCGAGGGTCATGGTGGTCCTCCTTTGGGCCCGTCCTGCCTGTCATGTTCTTTTTTCTTGGAGCTGGCCAACTATGGACTGAAAACATGGGCCAAAATAGACCTTTCCTCCTTTAAATCATGGGAATCCAGTATTTTTTCCCAGTGATGAGAAAAATGACTAAGACATTGGTAATACTCAATTTTTACTGTAAGCCAAAGTGGTTGTTATTTTTATTCTCCTAGATACAGTTTTAAGGGTATTAACTGATATTTTGATCATTATTTTGGTAATATAAAAAATGATATATTGGTGAAGTTCAATTTATATTTTTTTCTTCATAATTTGGGGGTTTTTATCTAACAATCCATTGCCAAATCTAAATTATGTATAAATCCTCCATGTTTTCTTCTAAGACTTTTAATATTTTAGTTCTTTATTTATATTGTTAATCAATTTTTGAATGAAATTTGGTATATGGTGTGGGGTGCGGTTCAGATGCATTCTTTTTTTTTTTTTTTTTTTTGGTACCGGGAATCGAACTCACAACCTTGTGTTTACAAGGCAGGCACGGTGCCACTGAGCTAAATCCAGGGCCCCAGATTCATTCCTTTGCATGTAGCTATTCAGCTATCCCAGCACCATTAGTTGAAGAAACTATATCTTCCTGTGGAATATTCTGCCTTGTCAAAAATCAACTGGCCATGGACATAGGGTTGACTTTTGGACTCTCAATTCTATTCCATTGGTCTATATGTCTCTTATGCCAGTCTTACACATGCTCTTCTGATCACTGTAGCTTTGTTACACATTTTTAAACTGGAAAATGTGAGCTCTCCAATTTTGTTCTTCCTTTTTAGGATTATTTTGGCTACTCAGGACCCCTTGTAATCCCATATTAGTTTGAAAAACTAATTTAACATTTCTGAAAAAAAAAGACTATTAGAATTTTTTTTTTGCTTAAATTCTTTTTTTGGTACATTTTAGGTATACAATATGTTTACATTTACCATTGGGTGCCTGTACCTGTACATGATGTATCTTGGTTCTTATTTTTTCCCCATTACCTGTGCGCGCTTCACGCCCTCCACCCTTCTCTATTTAATAGACTTTGTTTCCATTTTTCTTTCTCATAATTTTTCCTTTCCATTCTTTCCTTTCTCCATCTCCTCCTACCACCCCTGCCCCTTTGGACCTTTTCCTATTTCAAAGTATCAATTATTAGTTATTAATCCTTTTAATCCTTATTTACATTCTCACTTTCTCACTCCAGGGAAAGTATTCAGTATTTACATGTGTCCTATTTATTTTACTTAAGAGTATGGCCTCAGTATGCATCCATTTAGCCATAAATGACTCTAGTTTTGCAATCTTTATGGCTGAGTAGTAATCCATTTTATAAAAAAACAACATCTTCTTTATCCAGTTTCCAGTTGATGGGCACTTGGGCTGTTTCCAAGCTTTAGCTATTACAAACTGTGCTTCTATAAACATGGCTGATCATATATCTCTGCAGTAAGATTCTTGTAATTCTTTTGGGAAGATACCCAGGAGTGGAATAGCTGGGTCAAATGGGACTTCCAGCCCTAGTTATTTGAGGGATCTCCACAATGATTTCCATAGTGGTCGCACCAGTCTGCACTTCCACCAACAATGGAGAAGGGTTCCTTTCTCTCCACATCCCCGCCAGCATTTCCTATTGGTTAATTTCTTGATAGCAGCCACTCTTTCTGACGTGAGGTGGAATCTCAGCGTTGTTTTCATCTGCATCTCTTGAATGACCAGTGATGTTGAACATTTTTTCATGTTTATTTGCTGCTTTTACTTCTTTGTCTGAGAAATGTCTGTTCATTTCAGATGCCCATTTTTGCATTAGGTCTTTAAATTTGGGGGGTCTGATTTTTTTCAGTTCTTTATATATTCTAGATAGTAGTCCTTTATCTGAGGTACAGCTGCTAAAATTTTTTCCCACATTGCAGGTTGTCTGTTAGCTCTGGTGGTGGTTTCTCTGGCAGTGCAAAACCCTTTTAATAAGATGAGAGCCTAGGTGCTGATTCTTTTGGCTTGTTCCCATGCTACTGAAGTCTTTTCCTATGCCAATGTCTTCAAGAGTTCTACCTAACTTATCTTCCAACAAGTTTAGTGTTTCTGTTTTAATATTTAGATCTTTAATCCACTTCAATCTTAGTTTAGTGAATGGTGATAGATATGGGTCTAGTTTTAATCTTTGGCAGGTTGAAATCCAGTTTTAACAACACTATTTATTAAATAGGTTATCTTTCCTCCAATGATGGTGGTTGGGTCCTTTGTCAAAAGGAGGTGGTTGAGTATGTCTGGAGTTGTTTCTGCATCTTCTAATCTATTCCACTGATCCTCAGGTCTGTTTCTTTGCCAGTACCATGCTGTTTTTATCACAGGAGCTTTGTAGTATAGTTTCAAGTTGGGGATTGTGGTACCGTCTGCCATGTCTCTGTTGCTTAGAATTGCTTTTGCTATTCTAGGTCTTTTCTGGTTTCAAATGAATCTTTGGATTCTTTTCTCTAGTTCTGTGAAGGATATTTTTGGAATTTCAATCAGCATTGCATTAAATCTATATAGTAGTTTTGGAAGTATGGCCATTTTCACTATATTGGTTCTTCTTACCCAGGAGCAAGGGATGTTTTTCCATTTTCTTATATCCTCTTTGATCTCTTTTTTCAGAGTCTTGTAGTTTTCAGTGTAGAGGTCTTTTGCTTCCTTTGCTAGATTGGTTCCTAGATATTTCAGTTTTTTGGATGCTATTGCAAAAGGAATTGTTTTCCTAATTTCCCTCTCAATGAGTCTGCTATTTGTGTATAAGAAGGCTATTGTTTTTTGAGTGTTGACCTTATTACTCTACTGAATCTGTCAATTAAGTCTAGAAGTCTTTTGGCAGAGGTTTTTGGATCTTCTATGTAAAGTATCATATCATCAGAAAACAATGACAGTTTAAATTCTTTCTTTCCTAACTTTATTCCTTTTATTTCTTTCTCTTTTCTAACTGCTGTGGCTAATGTTTCCAGAATTATATTGAACAGGAGTGGTAATAGAGGACATCCTTGTCTTGTTCCTGATTTCAGTGTGAAAGTTTTCAGTTTTTGACCATTTACTATGATGCTGGCTCTTGGCTTTTCATAGATAGCCTTAATCAGGTTGAGATAAAGACTTTCTATTCCAATTTCCTGTAGGGTTTTTATCAAGAATCGGTGTTGGATTTTGTTGAATGCTTTTTCTGCATCTATTGAGATGATCATATGGCTTTTTTCTTTGGCTCTGTTAATATAGTGTATTACACTAGTTGATTCACATACGTTGAACCATCCTTGTATCCCTGGGATAAACCTGACTTGATCAGGGTGTATGATCATCTTGATGACCCTCTATATTCTGTTTGCCAGTGTCTTGTTGAGGATTTTTGCCTCTATGTTCATTAGGGAGATTGGCCTATAGTTCTATTTTTGGGCTGGGTCATTCCCTGATTTTGGAATCAAAGTAACACTTGCTTCCAGGAATGAATTTGGAAGTATTGCTTCCCTTTCAATTTCCTTGATGAATTTAAAGAGTAATGGCAGTAGTTCTTCTTTAAATGTCTTGTAGAATTCAGCAGTGAAGCCATCTGAACCTGGGCTTTTCTTTGTTGGTAATTTTTTTATTACATTTTCAATTTCACTCATTATACTTTGGGTGTTGAGAATTTCTATATCTTCTTCACTTAACGTTGGCAATTCATATGTATCTAGGAATCTATCCATTTCCTCTGTGTTTTCCATTTTATTAGAGTACAGGTTCTTGAAGTAGGTATTGATGTTCCTCTGGATTTCTGCTGGGTCTTTTGTGACTTCACCTTTTCTGTTCTTAATTGCATGCATTTGAGCCTTTTCTTTCCTTTTTTTGATAAGGTTGGCTAAAGGTTCATTGATTTTATTTATTCTTTTGAAAAACCAACTCTTTGATTCATTGATTTATTGTATCGTTCTCTTAGTCTCCATTGCATTGATGTCTGCTCTGATCTTTATAATTTCCTCTCTTGTGTGAGCTTTGGTTTTGTTATTCTCTTCTTTTTCTAGGACTTTGAGGTTCTGCATTAGGTTATTTATTTGAGTTCTCTCTGTTTTCTTAATATGGGCATTCACTGCTATGAATTTCCTGCATAGAACTGCTTTCATTGTGTCCCTTAGATTCTTGTATGTTGTACTGGCATTATCATTTACCTGTAGAAACTGTCTGATTTCTTCTTTAATTTCCTCTGTGACCCACTGATTTTTCAGGAGGGTGTTATTCAATTTCCAGGTGTTTGTGGGAGTTTTGCGGTTTCTCATGCTATTGATCTCCAATTTTTGCACTATGGTGTGATAATATTCTGGAGTAACTTCTGTTCCTTTATCTTGACTTAGACATGTCCTATGAGCTAGCATGTGGTCTACCCTGGAGAATGACCCATGTGCAGCTGAAAAGAATGTGCACTCTGATCCTGTGGGGTGGAACACTCCATAAACATCTATTAAGTCCATTTGTTCAATAGCTTGGTTCAGTTCTTGAATTTTGTTGTTAATTTTTTGTCTAGATGGTTTGTCTATTTGTGATAGTTGGGTATTGAATTTCCCCACTACAACTGCACTAGTGCTTATTTGGTTCTTCATGTCCATCAATATTTGTTTTTTATAGTTGCTGTCATGCACATTTGGTGCGTATACATTTATGACTGTCATCTCTTCCTCTTGGATTGTTCCCTTCACAAGCATGTAGTGACCATCTTTGTCTCTCTTAATCAGTTTTTGCCTGAAATCCACTTTTTCTGCAAATAAGTTTGGTACCCCTACTTTTTTTCTGGGCTCCTGCTGCATGGAGAGCCATTTTCTATCCTTTTACTTTCAGTCTATGAATTTCTTTTTACGTTAGGTGTGTTTCTTGTATACAGCATATTGCTGGAGTTTGCTTCTTAATCCATTCTGTTAATCTACTTCTTTTGAATTGAGGCCATTCATTGATATTTATAATTGATAGATATTGGCTCATCCTTGTCATGATGTTTTACTGCTGTTGGCTCATTTCTTTTTCCCCCTTTCCCTTTAGTGTCTTACCTTGCCTGGTGACTTTCCTCTGTTGAGCCTCATGGAGTTGTGACCTTTCTTGCCTTTTTCTAGGATATTGCTTAGAATTGTTTAGAGTGCTTCTGTGGTGTTCATGAAATTTCCCAGGTGTTCTTTGTCATGGAGGTATCTAATTTCCCCATTGATTTTGAAAGATAATTTTGCAGGATACAACAGTCTAGGTTGGAAGATATTTTCTTTTAGGGCTTGAAATACTTCATTCTAGGATCTCCTTGAGTTGAGGGTTTATGTTGAGAAGTCTGCTGCGATTCTGATGGGCCTCCCTTTACAGGCAATGTGTTTCTCTTCTCTAGGTACCTGTAGAATTTTGTTCTTCCATTATGTTTCTGAGATCTTGACTATTATATCTAGGTGTAGATTTTTTTTTATCGTGGCTAGTTGGAGTTCTATATGCCTCACTTATCTGTATGTCCAATTCTCCACCTCTGTCTGGGAAGTTTTCTACTATTACTTCTGTGAACAGTTTTTTTTTTATGTCAATTGTACTTTCTCCTGTTTTTTGGTAGACTCCTATCAGTCTTATGTTATTCTTCTTTGCATCATGTAGCAGCTGCTGGATTGATTTCTTGTGGTCCCTTACTATTTTTAAGAAATCTCTGTTTTCATGGTCCTTCACTGCAATCCTGTCTTCTATATTTGATATTCTATCTTTAGATTCTCTTAATCTGCTCTGCATGCTTTCATTGGAGTTTTTAATCTCCTGAATATCTGTTTGACTCTGTTTCATGGATTCCATTTCTTTCTTATGTTGGGCGATCATGGTTTCCATTTCTTTCTTATGCTGGGCATTCATAGCTTCCAGCATGTTTCTGAGCTCATCTATTTTTTATCAATTTCTGTTCTAGAACCTCTAATCATGTCTTTCACTCTGCTCACCATCTCTGTTGTTATCTGGGAGATTATTTCTGCTTTGAATTTTTCTACAGTCTCATTCATCTCTTTTGTTCCTTCCTGTGCTATCAGGGCAGGGTGTCCAAGTAGTTGATTATCAGACTTTTCCACCTCATTTCCCCCAGAATTTGCCTTTTGTGGGGTGGAAGTCTGAGTTTGTGCCTTGCATAAATGTCTTCTCAGTTTTGTTTTGGGTATTGTCCTTGGTTTAATTCCTGGGTTGATACTTTGAAGTTGCTTGTTGTAAGTATCTTTGTTGCCTGTAGTTAGAACCCTTACAGAATGATTTCTTCTCAGAGATGTCTTTCAGATATAGCTGGTCTTTAGGTTTTGAGTCTCTAATGCCTCTGAGACTATCTCATTTTCATTGTACCAGGAAGGACAACTGATTAGATCAATCACAACACCTTAGCCCAAGTCATACAATCAGCAACACCATAGCATCAAGTACATCTTAGAGAATGACAATTTGTGGTAGTTTTTTAAACTATCACCTTTAAAAATGAAGGGCATCCTTCAGGGTATGTCTCTGCTGTCATAATAGACAATGTGGGCAGCAGTGTGCAGTTATAAGTCAATGAATCTCAGTAAGCTAGTCCCACACCTATGAAATTCAGGCAGATTTCTGGCTGCAAGTCCTAAGTTGAGCTCCTTGTCCTCCTGCAGGGTTAAACTCTGCAAGGTTCTATTGCAGGTTTCAGCTGCCTTTCCCCTGAAGAAAGACCAGATTCCAATGGCAGCTGATGATCCCTTCAACTTACCAAGCACGGTGGTCTGGTGTGTCTTTATTGCAGAGATTCTCTTCACTTTTCCAGTGGGCTTGTTTTTTTCATTAGGGAGCCTGAGAGAGGCCCTCTCTCTGTTTTTCACTTCTGCAGCTCAGTACAATGGCTTTTATGTCCCTCTGTGCCTCTGCAGTGTGGAACCAAGTAGCTGTACAGCGAGAACTCCAGAGGCAGAGTCGGGGGGGGGGCTGTTGTTGGAGGCACCCACGCGGCCAAGCTGGTGGCTGGTGGGCTTGCCTGGGGGTGTCCTGGTCACAAGCCTGTCTTGGTCGCCAGCTGGTCAAGCAAACCAGAGGCAGCAGGCCCTAGTCAGGCTGCCACTATTAGAATTTTGATAGTTGTATTAAATCTATAGAGTTCTTTCAGCAACATTGCTGTCCTAATAATATTAAGTTTCCAAAGTCAGGCACATGACATTTTTGTGTGTTTGTTTAGGTCTTCTTTAATTTCTTAAAGCAATGTTTTTCAGTTTTCAGTGTACAATTCTTTCACCTACTTGGATTTAGTGATTCCTAGGCATTTTAATTTCTGCAAGCTATTATAAGTGGAATTTAAAAAAAATTTCCTTTCTAGCTTGATAATTTGTGGTATATATAACAAGTGATGGCTTGTATGTTAATCTTGTACTATGCAATTTGTTGAATCATTCATTACTTCTAAGTTTTCTGTTGAATTTTTGGATTTATATACATAGGATCATGGCACACATAAATAAAGAGAATGTAACTTCTACCTTTCCAACTTGAAGACTTTGTTTTTATTCCTTATTGCTCTGATATTTCCAGTATAATGTTGAGAAATGATGAAAGTAGGGCTCTTTGTATTTTTCTTTTTATTATTTATTTATTTTGCTACTGGGGATCTAACTCAGGGCCTTGCACTTGTAAGGCAGGCAGCAGAACCACTGAGCTAAATCCTCAGCCCCTATTTTTTGTTCTTTTGGGGCAGGGTCTCCCTCTGTAGTTCAGGATTGCCCTGAACTCACTATGTATCCCAGGCTGGTCTCAAACTTGAGGTGATCCTCCTGCCTCAGCCTACTGAGTGCTGGGATTACAGGTGTGAAACACTATGCCTAGCTTCCTTGTATTATTCTTGATTCTAGAGGGAACTCTTTCAGTCCTTCATCACTGAGTGTGATGTTGCTGTGAAATTTGTCAAAAATACTTTTTATTGTTTTGAGAATGTCCTTTTGTAGTCCTGATTTCCGAATGTCTTTGTCACGAAAGTATTGTTGACTTTTTGAAATGTTTTCTTGAGTTCTTGTTGACACAAATGATCACACGTATTCTCTTGAATTATGTTGGTGCAATTTATTGCACTGAGTTTTTTTATGTTGAAACCCACTTGCATTCCAACTTTTCTACATCAAAAAATTTTATCAGAAAGTGAAAGAAACCCTTGAGAATGGAAGTAAATATTTGAATATTATATATCTGAAAAAAGGTTTATTGTCCAGAATATATAATACCTATTTCAACAGCAGCAATGATAATAACAGCCACAACATCATCAACTTCCTAGGTATGAAATGAGCAGCAGATTGCCATAGACGTGTATCCACAGAAGATACAAATGACCCACAAGAAAACACCAAGAAACTTGCTCAGCATAATTTTTCATTGGGTGAGTGCAAATCAAAACCAGGTAAGTGCTAGTTTACATCCATGAAGAGAGCTACTAACAAAGAGAAGAAAATAAGACATGGCGAGTATTGATTGAGATGTGGAGATTGGATCGTTGTGCACTACTGGTGGGACTGTAAAATGATTAAGCCATTGTTGGAAAGAGTTTGGGGTTCTTTAAAAAGTTAAACATAGAATTATCATGTGACCCAAGTATTCCTTTCCTAGATATAGTCTCTAAGAGAATCAAAAACAGATACTTCAGCAAATAAACATTTATAGCAGCATTATTCACAATAATCCAAAGGTATAAAGAGTCAAAATGTCCATTAACAGATGAGTAGGTGAATGAATAAACTTACCATAGAATATTATCCATCCATAAATAGGATGATCACAATTTGGAATCTGGCCCTGGGCCTCTCCTAAGTGTCTTCATGAAACCTTCTTTCAATGTAAAATAAGTTAAGATAAGATAAAATGAAATAAAATAGAAACAACAAAAAGGAGATAAAGCTCAGAGTGAAGGCCTTGGTTTCAATCCACAGTACAGAAGAAAAAAAAAAGGAATGAAGCAATACCGTGACACATTGACATTAAATTAGGTTAAATGAGAGAAATTAATCAAAGATGTACATGTATTGTAAAATTCCATGTATTATGAGCTATTCAAACTAAATAAATTCTTAGAAACAGAAAACAGGTTGGTAGTTGCCAGAAATAAGATTTGATGGAATGGCAGCAATTACTTAATTGATACAGGGCTTTATTTTGTTGCAATGCAATGTTTTCATACTAACAACATTGTTAATATATTACATGCCACTGAATTTTCCCTGATGTCTCATATGCTGCAATTTTTATATTAGTTATTGCTTTTGGAAACTATCATCCTGAATATATATCATCCTGAATATAGCTAAAGTTCCACTGATAGCTATAATATAGCTATAGTTCCATTGAATATAGCCAAAATATTCCTAAATATAGCTAAAGCCACTGAATTGTCCCTGATGTCTCATGTGCTGGAATTTTTATATTAGTTGTTGCTTTTGGAAATTATCATCCTGAATATATGTCATCCTGAATATAGCTAAAGTTCTTAGGGAATGTGAGTTAGTCATCATTTGTGTGTATTACTTGTGCATCTATTTTGGTTACTATTATTTTAGGAATAATAAATGTGTGTATTGGATAGTTTTACTAAGCAGGAATGCTAAACTGAGTCCATACTTTTTTAAAAAAGGAATAAAGAGAGAAGATATAACTATATTCTAGACTAATTCTTATGATAAAAATAATGTATTCTACATTAGTTCTTATGACAAAATAGTTACGTTTTAGAAGAATTTTCTTACTGTGTGACCATTTTGAGAGGCACTGTGAGAATCTTTTTCTCTAATTAGTGGTTAACATTGAGTTTTTTTTGTAGAGGAAAGTGTGGTCAAAGGAAGGAATTTTTTGGTCCATCTTCCACTATGGGAAATTGGAGGGCTGTACAGCCATAGTACAATTTTGT
Source organism: Heterocephalus glaber (assembly GCF_053883595.1). Taxonomy (NCBI): domain Eukaryota; kingdom Metazoa; phylum Chordata; class Mammalia; order Rodentia; family Bathyergidae; genus Heterocephalus; species Heterocephalus glaber. Next base: position 4,034,312 of record NW_028258432.1, read on the forward strand.
CCTATTTTGAGCACATCACACTTTCTGAAACTAGAAAACATAAAAACAAAGGGGAATGAAATACTGCATAGGTTTTTGGAAATATATCATTTAAACGTTACTGGTAAGTATTAAGTTTTATTAATCAATGCTAACTTTCCATTCAAGCACAATACTTGCATTTCACCTGGTTTTAACATGTACCTGGAATACAGCATTTAAGTGAAGCCAGTTAATGATCAGGCTTATCCACCACCAGACAAGAGTCTCAAGGGTTGCCACAGCTTTGCTTCAAGCTCATTAGGAAAAAATGACACCTAATAAAGCTACTCTATTTATAAGGGAGCTACCAATTTTGTCTATCCAAATCCAGTTGTCCAATGTATGACTGTTTTGAAATGAGGGAATTTGTTCCTTTTTGTTGAAAGCTACTAGAGGAGTGAAGGCAAAAAGGTAAATTACCAAAGAAGATACAATCACGGTGTTGTGTGGCCACACTAAGTTTCTGGATCTGCACACACAAGAGACTGCATTTTGTGCATCTGTGGTGATTGAAAAGCAATTTTCTGTGCTTATTATGAGAAGGGAAGAATGCTGCTTTCTATGAATCATGCTCTAGTTATTGGAGTTTTGTTTCTAGTCTCCAGTTTGGCAGAAGTTCTTTTAATAACTTTTAAATATTTTATATTGGTGTATGGATTCAGGGCTGCCACTAGTCCAGTGTTTCCTGCTCTCACAGGTTTGACTGAGGTTGTGATTTCAGGTTTTCATCAGTTTCTTTATTTGTTTTGACAGTTTAAGAGTGATGTCCAAATAATATTGAATTTTATTACATATGGCAATAGTTTACATAGGACTTCACTTTTAGATTGGGGCTTTTAGTATATATATTTTGTGTGTGTGTTATATGTAAACATTAAAGAAAATAACTTATGAGAGAAAATTAAAATCAACTATTATCAAGAAATAATTCCTGTTAAACTTAAAAAAAATTTCTTTCCAGCCTTTTCCTACATAAGTATTTGTGCATTTCATATGCATATACAATTATATTCAGGTTTTATGTTTATTTAAAAGATATTGTGATTTTTTTCAGTCGTTAGGTACTTTTTGACTTATTAGCTTCTCTTTAATTTCTATCTTTGTATGTATAATATATTTTGTTTGCTTATTGTAGTTATTCATAAGTCCATTATGGGTTTTATTTACATTAATAGTTATATTTAAGCATTTCAAAAGTACTCTTCATGGATAACTTTTGTATTCTCAAAGTGAATAGAATGGGATATTTTGAAATCTTTCTGTATAAAAACATAAATGAACATCCTTGCTTTCCATATTCTATTTTCTTCAATATCTTCAACATCATGTAAACTCCAGGATTTTAAGTAAAATATATTTCAGTAGAATTGATTTATATATTCAAGAATAACTAATGCCACAAGTTTTGAATTAACATTTATCACATTTTAATCAATACAATGGTCTCATGATTTTGAATGTTTGACTATACTATAAATATTAAAATATTTATACCACCCTACTTTTATTTTGAAATTTGTTTCTTTGCCACTATTTAACTTTACTTTTGCTTGGAAAAAGTTTTTATTAATGACTTTTAAGTTCCCAGTAAAACTGAGTAGAAAGTACTAAAAACTCTTATATATCCCATGTTCTCCTTCCAAGCCTCCCCTAGTATCAAATTCTCTTGAAATTCCCTTCCAGAATGGTACATATGTTAGAATCAGTGGACCCACATCAACAGCCCATTATCACTCATAGTCTATAGTTTACATGAGGGTTCATTCGTGGTTTGTACATCATATAGATTTTGAAAAATACTCTAACGACACGTATCAACCATGACAGTGTTGTACAGAATAGGTTTTGCTGCCCTAAAGATCTGTGATATCTACCTGTTTAACCCTTCCTTCTTTCTAATCTCCAGCCACAATTTGTCATTTCACTGTGACCATGATTGTCCATTTCTCCATCCGTATGTGCCATATTTCTGGAAACATAAAGTGTAGCCTTTTTAGATAGGTTTCTTTCACTTAGTAATTTGCATTGAGATTTCGTATATGTCTTTTCATGACTTAAGAGGCCCATTTCTTTTGAATATTCCACTGCATGGTTATACCACCTTTATCCATTCACTAACTCAAAGATATAGTTGCTTCTAAAGTTTGCTAACTATGAATGAAATTGCTATAAACATCCATATTCAGGTTTGTTTGTGGACAAAATTTTTCAATTCATTTTGATAAATAATGAGTTTAAATATCTGAATGTTTGCTAAGCGTATACTTAGTTTCATACTTATGTCTTCCATGGCTCCTTTATCGTTTGTGTACCTAGCAGTGATGATCGAGAGCTCCTGTTGTTCCACATCCTTACCAGCCTGCAGCTTTGTCAGTGTTTGGAGTTGAGCCATTCTGATAAGATGTGGGGTAGTATTTCATTTCATTTTGCATGTGTTTGATGATGTTTGATGTGGATTATCTTTCTATGTGTTTATTTGGTGTCTGTATGTGTTCTCTGGTGAGGTGTTTGTTAAGGTCTTTGATCTGTATTTGAATCAGATTGTTTGCTTTCTTGTTGAATTCTAAGAGTTCCTGATAGATTGCAGATAATAGTCCTTTATTAGATGTGTTTTTGGCAAATGTTCTCTTCCAGTCTCTGACTTGTATTCTGATTCTATTGAGAGTGTCTTTTGCACAAAAGAAATTGTCAAATTTACTAGTCAAACTCATCAATTAGTTCTTTTATGGCTTTTGCTTTTGGTGTTGTATTTAAAAAGGCATTGCCGCACCCAAGGGTATCTGTGTTTTCTCTTAATGTCTAAGAGTTTTATAATTTTTAATTTTAAGTAGTTCTATTATACATTTTGAATTATAGCTTTTCATAAGGGTACTTTTTTATGTCTAGATTCACCCTCCCCCTTTTTGGTCTGTGGCTATTCAGTTGTCCAAGCACAAATTTGATGCCAATACTATCTTTTCTTCATTATATTATTTGCTCTGAAGTTTTATTGTAGTCTTGAAGTTGAGTAGTGTCAATCCTATGACTTGTTCTTTTTCAATATTAACTTGGGTTCTATAGGTCTTGTTTCTTCATAAAAACTTTAGAATATTCATAAAATGACTTTCTGAGAAAGTTGTATTGAATCTATAGCTCACACAGACATATAGATATAGATAATATACACACATATACATATATGTAGATATACATATAGATAATATTGTCTTCCTATCCATGTATATAGGTAATTTCTCCATTTATTTAGATTTTATTTAATATCTTTAATTAGAGTTTCATAATTTTCATCATAAAGATTTTATACATATTGTGAAATTTATACCCAAATATTCCTTTCTGAGAGTGAAAATGTAAATGATATTATGATTTTAATATCAAATTCAATTTGTTCATTATTGGTATAGAAGAAAGTGACTGGCTTTTTTATATTAAACTTGTAGTCTATTTTCTTGATAGAATTACTTATTACACAATCATGTCCTTTGTGAAATAATGCAGTTTTATTTCTTCCTTCCCAATCTGTATAATTTTTATATTCATTTCTTGTTTTATTAAATTAGCTAGGACTGTTAGTATAATGTTGAAAAGAAGTGGTGAAAAAGAAGTCTTTGCTGATCTTAGTGTATAAGCTTCTGTTTTCTCCCAATAAGTATGATGTTAGCTGTACACTTGTGTGTTGTAGATGAAGTTGAAGACTTTCCTCTTTAATACTAACTTTCTGAGAATTTTACTGTTTTAAAAGTCATGAATTGGTGTTGTATTTTTCCAAGGGCTTTCTTACACCTATAAATATAATCTTGTGGTCTTTATATTATAGCAGGACAAGGGATGGATTGCAATAATTGATTTTGGAATACTGAACTGTTCTATATCTCTGGGATAAATCTCTCTTGGTTGTGTATACATTTTAACACATCATTGAATTCCACTGGGTAAGCGTTTTAAAAATCTGTCTTTATCAGAGTTTGTCTATAATCTTCTTGTAATGTCTTTGCCTGATTTTGGTATTTAGGGTAATGCTTGTATCATTGTGTGAGTTAGGAAATGTTCCCAATGCTTCTATCTTCTGAAAGATATTGTAGAGACTTCTGAAGGTTATCATAATTTCTTCATTAAATATTGGGTAAAATTTACCAGTGAACATTTCTGGGCCTTGTACTTTCTACTTTGGGAGTTTATTGTTGTTTCAATTTAATAGGTATGATCCTATCCAGATTGTGTATTTCATCTTACATCGTTATTGACAGATAATGTGTTTCCAGAAATTGGTCCATTTCATCTAGGTTTTTGAATTTGTGAACATAGAGTGATCCATAACACTTATTTATTATTTCTTTACTGTTCATGGGATTTGTAGTGATGTCTCATTTTCATTTCTGGCATTGTAATGTGTCTAATGTCTCTTTATTTTTAGTCTGGTTAAAGATTTATCAGTTATATAGTTTTCAAAGAACATTTAACAATTTTATTTATTTTCTCTATTGACTTTCTAATTTCAATTTCATTGATTTCAGTTCTATCTTTTAAAAATTTCTTTCTTTTGCTTTCTTTGGATTTAATTTGCTACTCTTTGGTTTCATATAATAAAACCTTATATTATTGAATGTACACATTTTTTATTTTCTAATATATCTATTCAGTACTATACATTTTCCTCTAACCACAGCTTTCACTGAGTCCTACAAATTTTCATAAGTTTTATTTTAATTTTCATGCAGTTCAAAATATCTTAAAATTCACTTCACATTTCTTCTTTGACCCATCCATTATTTAGAATTGTTTTGTTTAATTTCTGCACAGTTTGGAAATTTCCAGCTGTATTTATTGATTTCTAGATAAATTCCATTGTGGAATGCTGGCAGACATCAACTGACTTTTTCTTTTTAAAATGTTGAGTTGCAGGCTTCCAGGGAGATGGCAGAATGATGAGCACCAATGAAGCAGCCTCTCTGATATGTGGGATCCAAACACTGGAATATAGCAATGTCAGGAAGAGAAGGAGAGAAGTGAGTCCCTGGGACCCAGCAAGGATCTAAAGCAAGAATTAGAGCCCATATGGAGAGTAAAAGAGAGAGACCACAATGCAGAAGAGGAAGGGGGCAAGTGATGCTTTCTCCCTGAGCTCTGGCTCACAGTGTGGGAGAGGCAGCTCAAATCTGCAGAGGCACAATGACTATGGGTGACTCCAGAGGCCTCCACAGAGAAATGAACTAGTGGAACAGAGCAATGGATGCTGTGGACTGCAGTGGCTGGTGAGTTAATTGGGTTCAAAAGACCCCCCCCCCAGGAGAGGTTAATTAGCTAGTAGACATTTTGGAAAGGGGACAGTTGAACTCAAAACTCAGAGCAGCTGTAGGTTGGCTTCATCTTTTGTCTCCAAGTGTTAGGGTAAGGTGCAACTGAGTTTAAGCCAGTAGGAGGTCAGGGAGCCAAGTTGAAGCCAGCAAGGAACTGAGTTCTAGCTGGTAGGAGGCACTTAGAGTGTTCCAGACTGAAAAACTTCAGGTCCCAGCCTCACAGCCAGAAATCAGAAGCAGCCCAAACTTTAGTGAAATAAACAGCCCAGGTTTGCTAGGATCATTCACCATTGTCATAATTCCACTACTGGCTTGCTAGGATCTCTCAACATGAATCTGGGCTCTGTCTGCACCATCTGTTAACCAGTGATAAAAGAAATATGCCCTAAAGTAGACATCATTGTTTTCTGTTTTTCTTCTTTTTGCCTTTTTAGTTTGCTTTTCCCTCTTTATCTTGATTGTTTATTCTTGTTTTTATATGAGTGAGAAGATTGTTTCTAGGGTCTTTCTTTCTTTCTTTCTTTCTTTCTTTCTTTCTTTCTTTCTTTCTTTCTTTCTTTCTTTCTTTCTTTCTTCTTTTTCTTTTCTGTCTTCTTCATCAATTCCCAAAGCTTGGGTAATCTTCCTTTTTCCAGCAGCCTTGCTTCTCATCACTTTCTCTTCTATTTCTCTGTTTTTCCCCCTCAGCCCTTTTAAATTTTCTGCCCCAAGGGTAAAATTGCCACGTTCAGGAGATATTTATGGTGCACAATTTTCAGTTTGTTTTAGATTTCATTACATAACTACAAATCCTGTCCATATGGTTAAAGATGGCAAGTGAATAGCTACCAGTTTGTCATTTTCTAGGCTGTGCTTGATGCTACTATTATTACTGTCTATACTACTTTAGCCCAGGTGACATATTGTTCTAAACAGTTGTTCTTCAGTGTGTAACAAGATTGTGATTGCCTGAGAGCAATAAACAATACTATAAGCCAGTGCCAAAGAATCAGACACTAGACCAAGTAGCCAAATAGGCATCATTTCTCATCCTCAGTAAATTAAAGATGTAGGATCTTGCAACAGACTCAAAAACCCAAAAGACAGCTATACTTGGGAGATATTTCTGAGAAGTAGTCATTTTCAAAGTGTGCTTGATACTAGCCATAAAGATACCCATCACAAAAAAATTTAAAAGCATGAACACAAGAATTAAACTAAAAAAATGAGAAGACATGGAAGCAAGATGCAACCCCAGATTTACAGCTCACCAAAGACAAACCCAAGAGGTAATGAGATGAAACAGTTTGAAAGCCCCCCACCTGGACTCACTGAAGTGGTAACAGTGGAAGTAACAAAGCAAATTAATGAAGCACTGGAAAAAATCACATTAGAAATAATTTCTCAGATAACTTCAGAGATGATAACCATAATGTAAGACTTGATTACTGAATCTAGAAAAGATACAGATAAAAAATAATGGATCTCAGAAAAATGAGGGAAACCATGAATGCCCAAAAGAGGAAAGAAATGAAATCCATGAAACATATTCAATCTAGGGGATTAAAAATTTTATTGAAAGTATGCACCCCAGACTGAACCAATGTGAGGACAGAATGTCAAATCCAGAAGACAGGATTGCATTTACCAATTATGAAATGAAAGATTTATTAAAAGTAGCAAGGGACCATGACAAATAAATCCAACAGCTGATAGATGATGCAAAGGAGAATAACAAGATTCATCAGAGACAATTAAAAAGCAGGAGATAGTACAAATGACATAAAAACCTGTTTACAGAAGTAATGATGTACAGACAATTAATGCATATAGAATTCCTAGTAGCCATGATGTAAAGAAATCTAATATAATAGGATTCCAAAAATTCAACACAAGAACAGAATATTAAAAGCTATTAAAGAAACAAATCACTTATAAAGGAAAGCCCATCAGAATTACACCAAACTCCTCAACACAATCTCCAAAGACATCATGAGTTAAAGTATTTCAAGCCCTAAAAGAAAACAACCTCCAACCCAGACTGATGTACCCCTCAAAACTATCTTTCAAATGTTGGAGAAATGATATTTCCTTAACAAAGGACACCTGAAGAAATTCATGACCACTAAACCAGCATTCCAAAATGTTCTAAAGGACATCCTAGAAAGATATAACAAAGAATACAACTTCATGAACCCCAACAGAATGAATGTACCATTCAAGGAAAGTAGTTAAACAGAGGGGAAAGAAAAGTAGCCAACAATAGGAACATAATAATGTAAAAATAAGTTAATACATATCAGTTATAAACATAAATGTAAAAGGTTTCAATTTACCAATCAAAGGAAATAGATCAGCAGAATGGATCAAGAAGCAAGATCCAACAATATGCTGTGTAAGAGAAAAACATTTAACTCAGAAAGAAATTCATAGACTGAAAATCACAGCATGGAAACCAATACTCCATGCAACAGGAACCTTGAAAAAAGCAGGGGTAGCTATTCTATTTGCAGACAACGTGGATTTCAAGCCAAGACTGATTAAGAGAAGTAAAAAAGGTCACTACATCCTCATTAAGGGAAAAATCCAAGACTAAGAGATAACAATCATAAATACATATGCACCAAATATAAGAGCACCCAACTATATAAAACAAATATTAATGGACATGAAAAATAAAGTAGACAATAATACAATTGTATAGTAGACAGTAATACAATTGATTAGAGCAGAAATTAATGTAATTGAGACCAAGAAAACAATAAAAGAATCAATGACTTGACGAGTTGGTTCTTTGAAAGATTAAATAAAATTGACAAAACCTTAGCCAATCTTACCAAAAAAAGCAAAAATGACTCAAATCCCTGCAATTAGGAATAAAAAGGGTGATATCACAATGAATCTTGCAGAAATCCAGAAAATCATCAATACCTACTTCAAGAATCTGTATTCTAGGGCAGGGGGATTTAGCTCAGTTGTTTCACCGCCTGCTGCACAAGCACAAGGACCTGAGTTCAATCCCTGATATCAAATAAATAAATAAATAAATAAATAAATAAATAAGTGATAGTAAAATTTAAAAAAGAAGAATCTGTATTCTAATAAGATGGAAAACAGAAGAAATGGACAGGTTCCTAGAAATATATTCATTAACAAAGGTGAATCAAGATGATATATTCTAAATAATCCAATATCAATCAATGAAATTGAAGATGTAATAAAAAACCTACCAACAAAGTAAAGCCCAGGTCTTGATGGATTCACTGGTGAATTCTATGAGAAATTTAAAGACGATCTAATGTCACTACCCCTCAAACTCAAAAAGGAAGCAATACTCCCCAAATTATTCTTGGAATAACTGGTAACCTGATACTAAAACTACAGAAGGATCCAACCAAAAAAAAAAAAAAAAAAAAAGAGCTATAGGCCAATCTTCCTAATGAACATAGATGCAAAATTCTTCAATAAGGTATTGACAAATAATACAGCAAATCATCAGAAGATTATACACCATGACCAAGTAGGATTTATCCCAGAGATGCAGGGATGATTCAGTGTATGCAAATCAATAAATCTGATACACCATACTAATAGAGCCAAGGACAAAAACCACATCATCTTCTCCATAGATGAAGAAAAAAACCTTTGAAGAAGTCCAGCACACATTCATGATAAAAATTCTACAGAAATTAGAATAGATAGCTATTATCTCAATCTGATAAAAGCCATGAGATAATATGAGAAACCAACAGTCAACATCATAATAAAAGGTCAAAAACTGAAAGCTTTCACTCTAAAACTAGGAATGAGACAAGGATGTCCAGTATTATCACTCTTATTCAATATAGTTCTGGAAACAGTAGCCAGAATAATTAGATAAGATAAAGAAATAAAAGGTATAAAGATAGAAAAGGAAGAAGTTAAATGATCATTATTCGTGAGTGACATGATACTCTACACAGAAGACCCCTAAAACTCCACCAAAACATTTCTAGATTTAATAACAAAATTCAGTGACATAGCTGGATGCAAAGTCAACACTCAAAAATCAATAGCCTTCCTGTATACAAATAACAAACTCACTGAGACAGAAATTAGGGGAAAAAAATCTTTCACAATAGCACACCCCAAGAAAATGAAATGCTTAGGAATCAATATAACAGGAAGTAAAAGAACTTTAGGTTAAAAACTACAGTACTATGAAAAAGGAGATCAAAGAGGGTAACAGAAAATGGAAAGACACCAGCAGGCAGCTTGGGCACGTGGGCTGAGAGGTCCCTGGACTTCTGGAGTCCGGTTCCATCTGGCTTGCCATGTCCACCTGCCACCAGCAAGATAATGAGGACCCTTCAGCACACCCACTGGAAGGCAGTTTAAAATTGTGGGCACCTGCAACCCCTGGCTCTGGCCTCCTGGCTGTGCCACTACCTGGTTCCACACTACAGAGGCACAGGGGGACATGTAGGCCATTGTGCTGAGCTGCAGAAGTGAACAACAGATAGAGGGCCTCTCTCAGGCTACTTGATGAAAACTGAAGCCCACTGGAAAAGTGAAGAGAATCTCTGCAATAAAGGCACACCAGACCACTGTACTTGGTAAATTGGAGGGATCATCACCTCCCATTGGAACCTGGACTATCTTCAGGGGAAGGGTGGCTGGAACCTGCAGTAGAGCCTTGCACAGTTCAACCCTGCAGGAGGACAGGGAGCTCAACTTGGGACGTGCAGCCAGAAATCTGCCTGAATTTCATGGGTCTGTGGCTGGCTTGCTAAAACTCATTGACTTAAAACTGCACACTGCTGCCCACTTGGTCTGTTGTGACAGGAGAGATATACCCTGAAGGAGTCCCTTCACTTTTATCTTTTATTTATTATTTTCAAAATTACCACTATTTTTTATGCTCTTATTTTTAATTTTTTTCCTTCTTTTCCTACTCTTTTAAAATTTTTATTTTTCTCTTTTTTTTTCTTTTCTCTTTTCTTTCTCTCTCTCTCCCTCAAACCCTTGCTGTCCCACATTGCTCTTCATCTCCCTTTGTGTTCCTGTCCTGGCCCTAATGTGTATTTCTTCTTCATTTTTCTTTTCTTCTCTCTCCTCCTCTCACCTATGTCCTCTGGCCTCACTGCTAACCTATCCCTATTCTTCTATGTACCTATTCCTCCCTCTTCAACTTCTTCTAATTCCCCATACTGAAGAGTATGTTGCTATATTGAAGAGTTTATTCACTATAAACATGTGTTGACTTAATTCACAGAGTTGAGTTAAAAGTGATAGATTAATAACTACCACAAAATGCCATTTGCTAAGAGGTACTTGATGCTATTGTGTTGCTAACTGTATCACTTGGGCTAAGGTGTTGTGATTGATCTAATCAGTTGTCCTTCCTGGTATATGAAAATGAGATAGCCTCAGAGTCATTAGAGACTCAAAACCTAAAGACCACCTATATCTGGAAGACACTTCTGAGAAGCAATCATTCCATAAGGGTTCTAACTACAGGCAACAAAGATACTTACAATAAGCAACTTCAAAGTATCAACCCAGGAATTAAACCAAGGACAATACCCAAAACAAAAATGAGAAGACATTTATGCAAGGCACAAACTCAGACTTCCTTGCCACAAAAGGCAAATTCTGGGGGAAACGAAGTGGAAAAGTCTGATAATCAGCCACCTAGACACTCTGAACTGATACCACAGGACTTAACAAAACAGATGAATGAGTCTATAGAAAAACTCAAAGCAGAAATAATTTCCTAGATAAATACAAAGATGGTGAGCAGAGTGAAAGACATGATTAGAGGCTCTAGAACAGAAACAGATAAATAAAAATAGATGAGCTCAGAAGCATGCTGGAAGCCATGAATGCCCAGCTTAAGAAAGAAATGGAATCCATGAAACAGATTCAAACAAATATCCAGGAGATTAAAAACTCCACTGAAAGTATGCACAGCATATTAAGGGAATCTGAAGATAGAAATTCAGATACAGAAGACAGGATTGCGGTTCAACCATGAAAGCAGAGATTTCTTAAAAATAGTAAGGGACCACAAGAAATCAACCCAGCAGCTGCTAGATGATGCAAAGAAGAATAACATAAGACTGATAGGAGTCCAAGAAAAAACAGGAGAAAGTACAATTGACATAAAAAACTGTTCACAGAAGAAATAGTAGCAAACTTCCCAGAGAAAAGGTGGAAAATTGGACATACAGATAAGGGAGGCATATAGAACTCCAACTAGCTATGATAAAAAAAAATACATCTAGACATATAATATGCAAGATCCCAGAAACCCAACAAAAGAACAAAATCCTACCAGCAGTTAGAGAAAAGAAACAAATCACCTACAAAGGAAAGCACATCAGAATGTTAACAGACTTCTCAACACAAACCCTCAAGTCATGAACAGCCTGGAGTGAAGTATTTCAAGCCTTAAAAGAAAATAACTTCCAACCTAGACTGTTGTATCCTGCAAAATTATCTTTCAAAATCAGTGGGGAAATTAGATACCTCCATGACAAAGAACATCTGAGAAGTTTCATGAACACCAAAGAAGCACTCCCCAAAATTCTAAACAATATCCTAGAAAAAGACAATGAAGGTCACAACTCCATGAGGCCCAACAGAGGGAAGCAACCAGGCAAGGTAAGAAACTGAAGAATAAGGGGGAAAAACAAGAAATAAAAGAGCCAACAAAAGTAAAACATCATTAGAAGGATGAGTCAATATCCATCAATTATAAACATCAATGTTAATGGCCTCAATTCACCAATCAAAAGAAATAGACTGGTAGAATGGATTAAGAAGCAAAACCCAACAATATGCTGTATACAAGAAATACACCTAACTTAAAAAGAAATTCATAGACTGAAAGTAAAAGGATGGAAAATTGTTCTCCACATGACAGGAACCCTGAAAAAAGCAGGGGTAGCAATCTTATTTGCAGACAAAGTAGATTTCAAACCAAAACTAATTAAGAGAGGCAAAGATGGTCACTACATCCTTACAGAAGGGAACAATCCAAGAGGAAGAGATGACAATCCTAAATATATATGCACCAAATATGAATGCCCCCGAATATACAAAACAATTATTAATGGAGATGAAAAACCAAATAAGCACTAATACAATTTTAGTGAGGTCTTCAATACCCCACTATCACAAATAGACAAATCATCTAGACAAAAAATTAACAATGAAATTAAAGAACTGAACCAAGCTATTGAACAAATGGACTTAATAGATGTTTATGGAGTGTTCCACCCCACAGGATCAGAGTGCACATTCTTTTCAGCTGCACATGGGTCATTCTCCAGGGTAGACCACATGCTAGCTCATAGGACATGTCTAAGTCAATGTAAAGGAACTGAAGTTACCCCAGAATATTATCACACCATAGTGCAAAATTGGAGATCAATAGCATGAGAAACCGCAAAACTCCCACAAACACCTGGAAATTGAATAACACCCTCCTGAAAAATCAATGGGTCACAGAGGAAATTAAAGAAGAAATCAGACAGTTTCTACAGGTAAATGATAATGCCAGTACAACATACAAGAATCTAAGGGACACAATGAAAGCAGTTCTATGCAGGAAATTCATAGCAGTGAATGCCCATATTAAGAAAACAGAGAGAACTCAAATAAATAACCTAATGCAGAACTTCAAAGTCCTAGAAAAAGAAGAGAATAACAAAACCAAAGCTCACACAAGAGAGGAAATTATAAAGATCAGAGCAGACATCAATGCAATGGAGACTAAGAGAACGATACAATAAATCAATGAATCAAAGAGTTGGTTTTTCAAAAGAATAAATAAAATCAATGAACCTTTAGCCAATCTTATCAAAAAAAGGAAAGAAAAGGCTCAAATGCATGTGATTAAGAACAGAAAAGGTGAAGTCACAAAAGACCCAGCAGAAATCCAGAGGAACATCAATACCTACTTCAAGAACCTGTACTCTAATAAAATAGAAAACACAGAAGAAATGGGTAGATTCCTAGATACATATGAATTGCCAACGTTAAGTGAAGAAGATATAGAAATTCTCAACACCCAAAGTATAATGAGTGAAATTGAAAATGTAATAAAAAAATTACCAACAAAGAAAAGCCCAGGTTCAGATGGCTTCACTGCTGAATTCTACAAGACATTTAAAGAAGAACTACTGCCATTACTCTTTAAATTCATCAAGGAAATTGAAAGGGAAGCAATACTTCCAAATTCATTCCTGGAAGCAAGTGTTACTTTGATTCCAAAATCAGGGAACGACCCAGCCCAAAAATAGAACTATAGGCCAATCTCCCTAATGAACATAGTGGCAAAAATCCTCAACAAGACACTGGCAAACAGAATATAGAGGGTCATCAAGAAGATCATACACCCTGATCAAGTCAGGTTTATCCCAGGGATGCAAGGATGGTTCAACGTATGTGAATCAACTAATGTAATACACTATATTAACAGAGCCAAAGAAAAAAGCCATATGATCATCTCAATAGATGCAGAAAAAGCATTCAACAAAATCCAACACCGATTCATGATAAAAACCCTACAGAAAATTGGAATAGAAAGTCTTTATCTCAACCTGATTAAGGCTATCTATGAAAAGCCAAGAGCCAGCATCATAGTAAATGGTCAAAAACTGAAAACTTTCACACTGAAATCAGGAACAAGACAAGGATGTCCACTATTACCACTCCTGTTCAATATAATTCTGGAAACATTAGCCACAGCAGTTAGAAAAGAGAAAGAAATATAAAGGAATAAAGATAGGAAAGAAAGAATTTAAACTGTCATTGTTTGCTGATGATATGATACTTTACATAGAAGATCCAAAAACCTCTGCCAAAAGACTTCTAGACTTAATTGACAGATTCAGTAGAGTAATAAGGTCAACACTCAAAAAACAATAGCCTTCTTATACACAAATAGCAGACTCATTGAGAGGGAAATTAGGAAAACAATTCCTTTTGCAATAGCATCCAAAAAACTGAAATATCTAGGAACCAATCTAGCAAAGGAAGCAAAAGACCTCTACACTGAAAACTACAAGACTCTGAAAAAAGAGATCAAAGAGGATATAAGAAAATGGAAAAACATCCCTTGCTCCTGGGTAAGAAGAACCAATATAGTGAAAATGGCCATACTTCCAAAACTACTATATAGATTTAATGCAATGCTGATTGAAATTCCAAAAATATCCTTCACAGAACTAGAGAAAAGAATCCAAAGATTCATTTGAAACCAGAAAAGACCTAGAATAGCAAAAGCAATTCTAAGCAACAGAGACATGGCAGACGGTACCACAATCCCCAACTTGAAACTATACTACAAAGCTCCTGTGATAAAAACAGCATGGTACTGGCAAAGAAACAGACCTGAGGATCAGTGGAATAGATTAGAAGATGCAGAAACAACTCCAGACATACTCAACCACCTCCTTTTGACAAAGGACCCAACCACCATCATTGGAGGAAAGATAGCCTATTTAATAAATAGTGTTGGTAAACCTGGATTTCAACCTGCCACAGATTAAAACTGGACCCATATTTATCACCATTCACTAAACTAAGATTGAAGTGGATTAAAGATCTAAATATTAAAACAGAAACACTAAACTTGTTGGAAGATAAGTTAGGTAGAACTCTTGAAGACATTGGCATAGGAAAAGACTTCAGTAGCATGGGAATGAGCCAAAAGAATCAGCACCTGGGCTCTTATCTTACTAAAAGGGTTTTGCACTGCCAGAGAAACCACCACCAGAGCTAACAGACAACCTGCAATGTGGGAAAAAATTTTAGCAGCTGTACCTCAGATAAAGGACTACTATCTAGAATATATAAAGAACTGAAAAAAATCAGACCCCCCAAATTTAAAGACCTAATGCAAAAATGGGCATCTGAAATGAGCAGACATTTCTCAAACAAAGAAGTAAAAGCAGCAAATAAACATGAAAAAATGTTCAACATCACTGGTCATTCAAGAGATGCAGATGAAAACAACGCTGAGATTCCACCTCACGTCAGAAAGAATGGCTGCTATCATGAAATCAACCAATTACAAATGCTGGAGGGGCTGTGGGGAAAGAGGAACCCTTCTCCATTGTTGGTGGGAGTGAAGACTGGTGTGACCACTGTGGAAATCAGTGTGGAGACACCTCAAAGAACTAGGGCTAGAGGTCCCTTTTAACCCAGCTATTCCTCTGCTGGTTATCTTCTCAAAGAAATAAATGAATCATACCACACTGATATATTTGCTCCCATGTTTATAGAGGCACAGTTCATAGTAGCTAAAGCTTGGAAACAGCCCAACTGCTCATCAACTTGAAAATGGATAAAGATGTGTGTTTTTTTGGTTTTTTTTTTTATAAAATGGCATACTACTCAACCAATAAGAATGAGAAACTAGAGACCTTTTTAGCTAAATGGATGCATATCGAGGCCATACTGTTCAGTGAAATAAACAGGACACACATGTGTAAATACCAAGTAGATTCTGTAGTGTGAGAAACTGAAAGTGTAAATAAGGATTGAAATGATTAAAATGAATAATTAATAATTTGAAATAGGAAGAAAAGGTCCAAATGTGTAGGGGAAGTGGGAGGGGCAGGGGAAAGGAAAGAATGGAAAGGAAAAATTATGAGAAAATAATAAAGTGGAAACAAAGTCTATGTAAATAGGGAAGGGTGGAAGGGATAAGGGTGCACAGGTAATGGGGAAAAAATAAGAACCAAGATACATCATGTACAGGTACAAGCACCCAATGATGAATGTAAATGTGTTGTATACCTAAAATGTACTGGTAAAAGAATTTAAGCAAAAAAAAAAAAGAAAGAAAGAAGACAATGGAAAGATATCCCTTTTTCTTGGGTAGGAAGAACCAATATAGTGAAAATGGCCATACTCTCAAAATTTCTATACAGGTTTAATGGAATTCCAATCAAAAAACCGATAGTATACCTCACAGAATTAGAGAAAACAATTCCAATATTCATTTGGAATGAGAAGACAGCTAAAATAGCAAAAGCAATTCTGGGCAACAAAGGCAAGCCAGGGGGCATCACAGTCCCTCCCTTGAAATTATACTACAGAGCTACAGTGATATAAACAGCATGGTACTGCCAAAAAATAAATGGACCCAAGAATCAATGGAAGAAACTAGAAGATGTAGAAATAACTCCAAACACACTGAGCCATCTTATCTTTGACAAAGGGGCCAAACACCTTCACTGGAAGAAAGATAGCCTCTTCAATAAATGGCACTGGATAAACAGGCTCTCCACATGCCAAAGACTAAAACTAGACTCATAGTTCTCACTATTCAGTAAACTAAAATCAAAATGGATCTAAGTTCTAAATATTAAAACAGAAACACTAAATCTGCTGAAAGATAGAATAGGTAGAACTCTTGAGTATATAGGTGTAGGCTAAGACTTTATGAACAAAATCTCAATCATACAGGAATTAGCATAAAGAATCAATAACTGGGATCACATTAAAAAAGCTTTTGCACAGCAAAATAAAGCACTAAGTGAGGAGACAGCCCACAGAATGGGAAAAATTTTGCCAGCTGTTCCTCAGACAAAGGTCTAATATCTAGAATGTATAAAGAACTCAAAAATATCAGGTTCCCCGATCCAAACCTGGGCATCTGAAATGAATAGACACTTTTCAGATGACGAAGTAGAAATGGCAAATAAATATATGATAAAATGTTCAACATCACTGGTCATTTGAGTGATGCAAATTATAACAACACTGAGATTTCATCTCACTCCAGAAAGAATGGCTACTACCATGAAAGCAACCAATAACAAATGCTGGTGAGGCTCTGGGTAAAAAAGAAACCTCCTATTCTTTTGGTGGGATGGTAGACTGATTCAATCACTGTGGAAATCAGTGTGGAGATACCTCAAAAAACTAAAACTATAGGTTTAGTCTATCCCAGCTATTCCACTTCTTGGAGTCTTCCTGAAAGAATTAAAAGTGCACTACAGTGATATATGCACACCTCTGTTTATAGCAGCACAATTTGTAATAGGTAAGTCTTGGAAACAGCCCAAATGCCCACCAACCAATGAATAGATAAAAGATTTTTTTTTTGCACAATGGGCTATAGTATGCTGCCGTAAAGAAGGAGAAACTTGAGACATCTCTAGGTAAATGGATCCACTTGAGACCATACTCTTAAGTGAAATAAATCAAACACACATGTTCAAATATCACATGGTTTCTCTGGTGTGAGAAACCAAGAGTGTAAAAATGGAAACAAAGCTTTTGTAAGTAAGGAGGGGAAGAAGGGTTGAAGGGAGGAGAAGGAAAGGGGAAAAAAGAAGAATCAAGATATATCATGTACAGGTGCAAATTCCATATGATGAATGTGATCATTATGTGTATCTAAAATGTACCAACAAAATTAATAAAAAATGTAAGATGAATTTTGTAGCTCAGAATGTAGTATATCTTGGATAATATTCCATATCAACTTGAGAAGCACATGTTATCTGCTATTTTCAGATGAAGTATATGTAAATTATGTACAGTAGACTGATCATATGCTTGATTTCAATAATGTCTTTATTACTTTTCTACCTTTTGTCTGCAACAAAAACTTCACAGACAGGTTACTTTCCCAGTAGAGTTGTTCTCAGGAAAACATGATGGCATTCTAAACTATTTAAATATATTATAGGATTATAAACTTTAAATTATTACTCATAGTTATTTAATGGGTAAATAGTAGATCTTGGAGAGTTTCTAGTTTAGTTGTCCTTAATCTGAGGATCACACACTCCCAAACTATATCAATGAATTCATCTTGCAGGTCTATCAATTTTTACACCATACATTTGGATGCTTTGCTGTGTAACTATTAAACACTGTTAGGTATTCTTGAAGGAATTTTCCTTGCTCTGAAGTATGCTCCATCTGTATTGTAGCTAATGCCAATTTCATTTGATCTATATGTCCCTTTAAATTTAAAGTGAGTTTCTTTGAGATATTATGTTTGGGTATTGCTTTTTGACCCATTGTGACAATTTCTCTTTATATGTGTGTTTAGATTGTTGACCTTTATTGGTTATTGATATGGTTAGATCAAAATGACCTTATTAGTTAGTATTTGTATTTTTTTGCGTTTGTTTTTGGAGATGTTTCTGTGTCCTATATGTTTTTTTTTTTAGCATTTTGTTGGTTTTACTTGAGAATTTCTATATCCATTCTCTCTACTTTTTACCATAACATTTAGATTTCTTCTGTATTTTTAAGTGGTTTCTCTGGAATATTACAAATAAATTGAGTCCACTTTTAAATAACACTGTACAGCTTCATTAATAGTGTGGATGGCTTATAATCACATATCTTAATTTCTGTTCTTCTATCCCTGCCATCATTGCTGTCATTTTGAATATTCAAGTATAAATAAAAACTATATGATATATAAATAATATATAAAAATGAATAAATATATATTTGAACATATATTCAAGTGCAGCATCATTATTTTGAACAAATTGTTATGTATTCAAAAATTAAGAGTAAGAAATTAGGTTTTACTTTGCCTTCACTTAGTCATTCTCTAATTCTCTTTCTTCACATAAATCCCAATTTCTGACATAAAAAAGTTTTCTTCTCTCTGAATAACTTTTAATATTTCTTATAAGGCAGATCTGTGTGAAACAAATTTGGACCTACTTTGTGTGTTTGGAAAAGGCTTTAATTCTTCACTCTTGAAGGTTAATCTGAAAAGGTATAGGATTTTAAACAGATGGGAACATTTTTCCTCACAACTTTAAATATTCCATTTTCTTTTTGCTTTTATTGTTTCTTAGAAGTTTAATGCCATTCTTTACTTTTCTCCTCTTCAAGTACGTTGATTTTTTTTCCCACTGTGGCTTTTTTCATTATTTTTCCTTTTGTATTTGATTTACCGAAATAAAAAATTATTATTATTATTTGTTTGTGATATGTAATTTAAATATTCATGATGTATTGCTATATATACATAGCCTTTATCCTTTTTACTTCCCCTTTTCTTCCTCTCCCTGTAACTTCTTTTTGATTTTATCTTGTATTGTACCAGAATTTAATTTGGAGAAATTACCAGTCACTATTGCTTCAGCTCTTGCAATGCTCATTATGGTCTTTCTTCTCCTTTTGCATTTCCCTTATTCATATGTTACCTTTGTAGTTGTGTAATATTTCTTAAATATTTTGCACTCATTCTCTCTTTTTTTTAGTTTTTTTCTTTTATTTTCAGTTTTTGCAGTTTCCATTGATATATCCTGTTTCAGAGATTCTTTCTCCCACCATGTACAGGCCACTAATAATCACATCAAAGACAGTCTTTATGTTTGTTACATTATTTTTTTGTTTCAGCTTTTATTTTTGTTTTGGTCTTAGGATGTCTTCTTCTTTCTTACATTTCCCCTCTATTCTTGCATGCTGCCTGTTTATTCATGAAAGTAACATGTTAATTATGGTTAAAAAATAAAACCTTGGTATGAGTATTCAAACTTTCCTATCATATCTGACTTTGGTTCTGATAGTGTTCCACCTCTGTAAGCTGAATTTTTTTTTTTTTTTTGCCTTTTAGTGTTCCTTGCTTTTTTGCTTTTTTGTTGAAAGATAGGAATGATATACTGGGTAAATGGAATAGCTGAAACATGGTTTTAGTGATGGTAGTAAAACATATAGAGAAGGGATTCATTCTTTAGTCCTATGATTGGCTCACAGAACTTTCATCAGCCTGTGCTACTGGGTTGTGAACTTCACCAGTCCTTCCAGTTCCTTTCCACCATATGCGGGCCAGGATGGCTATGGTGGGTGGGCTAGAGTTGGGTATTTTCCTTCATTAGGCCTGAACGCTCCCCACTAAGTTAGATCCTGACATAATAGTTAAGTAATTATTTTTGAGGGAAGGCTTCATAAAGAAGAACAGAATGCACTGAGATATTTCTACATGGTTCCTTATCCCCAATGACCTCATCACTGTTAGAAACAAAGGAATTTTTCTCTGGTATTCACCATGAGAACCTGGTACAATTACTAGAGATAAAACTCACAAAAGTGTGAAGATGTTTTATGAATCAGTTCACATGAAGTTTATTTCCCATACTTGTCTCCTCAAAGCCATATCAATTTGACAATTACAATAGTTTTCCCAGGAGTGGTTCCCACAGAGGTATGTCACCCATTATATTGTGATTCCTGGCATCTGCCTGCTATTTTCAATTTCAAGTAGAAGTTTGTCTTGTGGTCTCACCTGGTAAGTTGAACAATTTTTAATTCCTCTGTTGTTCTATTATTAATTATTTTTAAAAATAATTAAATAATATTTTTAATTATTTTAATTTGTTGTTAGAATTGGTGACCTCTAAACTTCTTACATGTTGAACCAGAAATTAGTCATTAATTTAAAATATCCTAATAATTTCCAAAAATTTCCATTATATGATGATGTTTAAGTTGCTTTCTATCATATATTATTGAACATAATCAGCTTTTAACACTACACAGCTCTAGTATTTATTCAGATACAAATTTTTGTATAATGGCTTTGGTTTTATTGTGATTTCCCTACATTTCTTCTCAGGAAAAACTGCAACATTCATATTTAACATTCATTCTTTAGGAATATTTATTTTCTATTACTAGCAGTTTTTTTTTTCTTCTTAAATTTTAAGAGTATTTCTTTTTCTTCAGTTTTTATTTTTTTAGAACATGTTTCCAATACATAATGATTACATACCTTACAAGGTGTTGGCATATGCACACAACATATTTTGATTCTTTTTTTCAATGCTTTTTCATTCTCCCTTCCTTCTCCTTCCATCTCTTAATTACTTTCCTATATGAGAAAGATTTATCTTCCTATTCCTCATTATCTATCCTTTATTTTGCTCTTTATTTATATCTCAGGTTTCTCATATAAGAGAAACTATGTAATATTTAATTTTGTGACTGATTTATTTCATTTAACATTATCCTTTCAAGTTGCATCTATTTCCTACAAATGACTCTAGTTTATCCTTTATTATGGCACAGGATAATACTCCATTTTGTATAAATACTTATTTCCTTTATCCATTCACCTGTTGATAGGCACATGGGCTGTTTTCAAGACTTAGCAATTAAGAGCTTTCCAAATACATCCATTACATCACTACTTAATTTGGGGCTATAAAATTATATTCCGTATAACTTTTGATGCCTAATGTAATTCTAATTCTATTCTATTTTTTTTCTAAAAACGTTTCCTTAATATCCTCAGATTCTATTTTCATTTCACTTCTTTGCATTTTTACCTCAGCCTATTCTTTCTTCATATATTAATGTCTTTATATCATAGTGACATATTTTTTGGTTTCCCATTAATGATGCAAAATAATTTTAACTAGTTTACTCTAGTTCTTGTGGCAAATAATTTTCATAGAACTATAAGTTCTCAGAATCTTGTTTTATAATGGAACTCATAAGTATATTGTAGAAAGAGCTGCCTCAATTTAATATTAGGAGGTGTAAGCCAGACTCTACTGTGCTTAAAAGTGCATAGAAAGAACCAAACTGGCCTGAGTAAAATATATAGAACCCTATACCTAACAAGAACAGAATTCATATTCATCTCAACTTATCATGGCACATTATCCAAATTGGCTCACATAACAGAGCTCAGTAAATTTTAGAAGACTGAAATCATGTGAAACGAAAATTACAATGCAATGAAGCTAGAAATCAATAAAGGAAGAAAAATTAGAAGACTTACACATGTGTGGAAGTTAAATGATGCAATCTTTAACAATCAATAGGTTAAAAAAGGAGTTAGAAGAGTAATTAGAAAATACTTTATGCAGAGTACTAACAAAAGCTAAAACAAAAGTTATAGGATAAATAAAAACTGCTCTGAAGGAAATTTTTGGTTAGGAAAGCCCATATTAAAAAAAGAATGAAGACTTTAAGTGTATAACTTAACTTTACATTTCAAGAACATAGGAATAGAAAGAACAAATTATACCTAGAGCTACTAGGAAAACTAAATAACAAATATTAAAGAAAATTTAAATGAAATACAGATGGGAAGAAAAAACCAAATTGGTTCCTTGAAAAGGCTAATAAAATTGACAAAATTAAATGGAGACAGGGAAACTGCAAAGAACTACAATCAGATTAATATGGGGCAATTCTACTAAAGTTACAGAAATAAAAAAATGATTATAAGAAGTCCTATAAACAATCATACACCAACAAATCAGATAACCTAGATGAAATGAACAAACTCGTAGAAATACAAAAATAGCAAATGACCCAAGAATTAGTAAATTTCAGTAGACCCATATTATTACATGTCATTACTTAATAGTAATGAAATTGAATAATCAAAGACATATTAAAAAAGTCCATGAACACATGCTTTCAGTGCCGAATTTTATTACACTAAAAGAATAATTAATGTCAATTCTTCTAAAATTCTCCCAGAACTAGAAGAAGAAATATCTCATAACATTTCATCAGATGAACATTACTTTGATATCAAAGATAAAGACATCACAAGAAAACTACAAATTAGTATCATTCATACTGATGCAAAATTTCACAATGAAATACTAACCAACTGAATCTAACAGTGTTAAAAAGATTAAACAGTAGGGGCTGGGGATTTAGCTCAGTGGCACAGTTCCTGTTTTCCTTTAGGGCTTGAAATACTTCACTCCAAGCTCTTCTTACCTTGAGGGTTTGCATCGAAAAGTCTGCTGTGATTCTGATGGGCTTTCCTTTGTGATTTGTTTCTTTTCTCTAACTGCTTGTAGAATTATGTTCTTCTGTTGGGTTTCTGGAATCTTAACTATTATATTCCTAGGTGTAGATTTTTGTTTTCATCATGGCTGGTTGGAGTCCTATATGCCTCACTTATCTGTATGTCAAATTTTTTTCATCTGCTTGGGGAGTTTTCTGCCATTAGTTCTATGGACAGTTTTTTAATGTCCTTTGTACACTCTCCTGTTACTTCATTGACTCTAATTAGTCTTGTTATTTTTCTTTGCATCATCTAGCAGCTGCTGGATTGATTTCTCACGGTCCCTTACTATTTTTAAGAAATTTTTCTTTTCCAGGCCACTAATTTCAATCTTATCTTCTATACCTGAAATTCTATCCTCACATTGGTTCATTCTGCTGTGTAAACTTTCAGTGGAGCTTTTAAGCTCCTGGAAATGTGTTTTATGGATTCCATTTGTTTTCTGTGTTGGGATTCCATCATGTTCCTCAGCTCTTCTATTTTTTTGTATCTGTGTCCTCTCTAGATTTATTAATCATGTCTTGCACTATGGACACAGTCTCTGCTGTTATCTGAGAAAATATTTCTAATTTCATTTTTTCCAGAACCTTGTTTGGTTGCCAGTTCATGGAGTCCAGGTGGTTGAGTATCAGATTGTTCCATTTCCTTTCCCTTTGGGGTTGCCTTAGGTGATCTGAAAGTCTGATTTTGAGACTTGTTTACGTGTCTTTTCATTGCAACAGATTCAGCCTGCTGTGCCTTTGTTGAGGTAACTTTTTGTTCACCCAGTGCTCTTCAATTCTCAGCAAGCCATGGTGTGGCCTTTTCTCTGCTGCTCACCACTGCACCAATTTCTTGGGGCAGAGTGGTGGCCTTCTGGATCCTTGGACTGTCATCTCATCCAGGCGGGGCTTTGGGTAGGGCCTGTGCACACTTGTGGAGTTATCCAGATGTGCCTCTGGCTATGCCTTGCCCTCCTATGTAGCTGTTGTCTGGGAGGGCCTTTGGCTGGGGTCTGTGCACCCCAGTCACTGGTGTCTACGTAGGCTTCTTGCTAGGGTCTGCTCACACTTACAGATGATGGTATTGGGGCAGGCATTTGACTATTGCTTTTGTCCCTGTGCAGCTCTTTTCCAGGTGGTTCTTTGGCTGGGGCCTGTGGGTCCAAGCAGCTCATGTTTGTTTATTTTAGCAACATTTTTTTGCCCTTTAAAAAGGAAATTCATGCTGGAATGCATGAATACCTTACTTCTCCAGTAAATGACTAAAATATCATAGGTAAAATGATTGTTTCTTAGAAGTAATATATTTTTAAGTGTTCTGTACTTATAACTTACTTTTCTTCCTTCCTTTCTCAATCTCTCTCCCTTTCTTTTTCTCTCTTTCACCATATCCAGGTATTTGGATAGATGGTCTCTTTGAAATTGTAAACAACATATAAATCTTGAGATAAAACTGGGGGATTCTGAACCCCTACACAGATAATTTGTTAAAAAAAATACAAGTTCCACAATATCCAAAGAGCTTGGCAATTAACTAAGTTTTGACCACTTATTGTAGGGTGTTCCTTGTAAACACTTCTGTTCATCCAGTGAACCAATTACATATAGGTCAGCATTTGAAAATTGCTTTACTGCTTTTTAAAAAAATTAGATTCTCATAATGTCTTGGAAAGATTCTCATAGAAGTAGTTTTTCAGAAATAGAATCTAATACTACAGATAATAGACTTTTAGGAGGGGTCAATAGAGATAATGTCATACTGGAATGCCATCACTTCTCTTAAAATTTATGACATTTATTTGCAAAAGCTTTGTTTCCATTTTTCTCCTTCTCTTTCTTTCCTCTTCTTTCCCTTTCCCCTCCCCCCTTCCATGGTCCCCTTCCCATTTGAACATTTTTTTCCTACTTCCCCAGATTTATCACATTTTGGTCATTATTTGCCCTTTCAGTTTTTTGATAAAGTGGGGAAGATGGGTTGAAGGAAGGGGAAGGGAATGGCAAAAAAAAAAAAAAAAAATCAAGATATATTATGTAAGGTACAAATTCCCTATGATGAATGTAATCATTTAGTATATCAAAATATACCAATAAAATTAATTTCTAAAAATTATGATCTTTATTTTGGCCAACATATCAAAAACTGTCATTTTGAATAACTCATGATGTTTTTAAAGATAGCAATTGGCTTTATGGGAAACTGATTAAGGGTTGGAGTGAATCAGTCAAGTTGAAAAATATATTTAGTGTATTGTATATTCAGGTAAAAAAGTCAAGAGTGAGCAGCCTCTATAAACTCAAAAGCAGGGAAAGAAATGCACGTGTTGGAGGTGACCATAAAAGTAACAATGTCCCAGGAGAGAAGGTTGGGGACTGCTAACTTAATAGAGAACCACAGGAAGTAAACCTTGGGAAGGAGCTGGTGGGCCAGAAAAAGAGTGGAGTTGCAGTTTCAGCTCCAGAAACCATGTTAGAATTTCTTGGGACAGATTTTGCCACATGGTACTATTTCCACAGTAAGTTAGCCCTTGAGAACATGAGAACTGAGAGAAGGTCCTGGAAACCAGGGCTGTGTCTAAGTGGCTAAGGAATGTGAATCGTAGCACAGGGAACCTATGATTTCAAAACGTAGCAGCTGGGAAAGGAGGGGAAACGATTGTGACTCAAAGGAGAAACATAAACAAAGGGCCCCATTTTCTCACGTTTACTTGTTTTCCAGAAACAGGAAATGAGTTAAGTTTCTTCATTGTTGAAGAAGCCAATGGACAAAGAGAAGACAATACTGAAGGAATAAATGAGAGAGGAAGACCTGGGGGAGACAAGGGCAGGAAATATGGTGATTGTTGATCATGCTTCTTTTTTATCTCTGTCCCAGATAGAAGGGGAAAATGGTCTGAAAGATCAAGCAACGCATCCAACAGGATGCATCCAGTAAACCGAAAGTCCAAGTTTCAAGTGGAAGTTTGAATGATTCCATATACAGGCCCTTCTATACCAAGTTATTCCAGGGAGATTTCCACTGGAAAGGAACAGGGATTTCTACTCAGAAAGTAAATAGTTAAGTGTAAATAGAGAGATGCATACAATGTACAGTGAAAGGAGGAGAGCTGAGTGCTTTCATGTCACGAGCTCTATTTGCCTGCTGAGGTTTGGAGGCAAAACAGTCTTGGAGAGTGTTTTGGGACAAATGCAGGTATGATATTGGGAACTTTTCAAGTCTTAGTAGTTTAGAATAGTCTTGAGAACCATTCCAGTTTATCAGAAGTACTGGGGAAACCTGTAACAACATGGTTTATGGTTTCATTGCTTTTAATTGTGCCACAGGAGAAAAATGAGCCCAAATATGGACTCCTTCTCAGATTTATGGCCAGCCATGAAATTTTAAAGGGTTTCATACTCCTTAGTAAAAAAAAATTAAGATATATATCACAGATCTATCTCACAAGGCTTTAATTCTGGGACCGTAAAAACCTGTATTATAGAAATTTAATGTACAGGAAAGTGAAATTTATTGCTGAGGATGTTAATAACACCACAAGAGACAAAGCTTAATTCACGTTAGATCACATTTCAATACAATAATCACCAATCTAGAAAAAGAATATTGTTGGAAAGATACTTGAAGCACTATGCATTTAGTCCTTAAAACTGGAAGGTAGAAAACATGTCACCAACAGGCTTCTCATTTGGTTATATGAGGCTTCAGTGAACATAGGGAATCCAGAAGCCCATCTACTAAACACTGGATAAAATGAAGGAGAAGTTAAGCAGACTTGATCTTGAATGAAGGTCTCAAAAGAAAAACCATCTTCAGTCTGCAGTGAGGAATGTGAGGGAGCAGATGTGCAGATGTTACTGATTTAACATCCATGGTTGAGAGCCCAGCTCCCCAAGCCCACATGCTGGCAGAGAACTGAGGCAGGAGGCAGGACTGGTCTCAGGTTTCTGAGCAGGGCTGCTCACGTGAGAGATTCAGGACAGGACACTGCCTTACTCAGCCTTTGCAATGGCAGCTACTATTCTTTTCCCAGTCCTAATCTTTACTGAGAAAAAGGATATGGGAAAAGCTAAAAAAAATGCCAACATAATTTTTTAAAATTACATACACTTTAGAATATTAGAGTTACAAGATGATACTATGGAAATTAAGAGAATATTAGTAGGAGGACATGTTCAAAGAATGTTCTCAGGCCCCTATGTCTTCAAATGGAAAATAAACAGGGAAAAAACACCCCCTAAAACAGCTGGCTTTGAAAACGTACCTCTGTTAGCCCTGAAGCAGTAGCAGATGGTGGTATCTGCCTGTCAGGGCTGGTACTGCTTTTATTGTTATCATGCGTTAATAATTAAATACTGACAGCCTAGTTGGAGCTGCTATAAACTTAAAAAACCAGGCGGCTTGAATCTTGTGAGCTTACCACCTCAATGAGACAAAAGCTTCTAAAAACATCAAGGGAGAGAGAAAAATAATGTAAATCAAAGACTATTGCCTGTTCCAATTGTGGTTTTTCCCTCATGTTTTCTTTCCTTCTCATTGCTCAGTTGCCTTCAGTTTGGAAAGTAAACCAAGCTAGCTGGGCTGCTGGCTGAAGAAGATGCTCTTGTCAAACAGTGAGGAAAATGAAAGGCCAGTTTGGGGCATTGCAAGAAGAAGAGAATTTCAGGGCAAAATGAGAGAATGTTCACTAAGAAAGAGTAGAGGGTTGTGGGAGGGGATATCAGGAAGGATACAGTAGTCACAAGAGAGCACAGTTATGGGGGCTTAATAAATGGAAGGAAAGGGTTCTCTGAGTGTGGAGTCCTGTGCACCCATGAGCACATGACGATGCTCAGGTCAAAGACAAACTGTGCACATGAAATGGGTCACAAGAGAATAAAAGAGGGCAGAAAAACTCAAATCACCTCATGATGCCCAAGTGGGTTCCTCAGGGTCTGTGGTGTTTTGGGTAGTGTGTTGCTAGCTGTATAAAAGTATAATAGTGCACAGAAGGTCACACCTGGTAACGATGGTAAACATCTATGATATTGGTTCATGTATTTAATATATTGTAACTTTTACTGTTATTTTAGAATAAATCCCTTCTACCTAACAAAAGTGTTAACAACCTAGGGCTGATCTCCCAGAAGATTCCAGAAAAGGGCACTGTGACCATAAGAGGTGGCAGCTTGAAGCCTGTTACTGTCTCCCAAAAACCTCCCAGTATGGCAAGATAGATATGGAGGTCGAGGACAGTGATATCTATGATCCTGACCCTGTGCAGACCTAGACTAATGTGTGTGTTTTGGTATTGTAAAAAATAAAACAAAAATTTTAAAAACTTAAAAAGAAAGAGTTACGGAATAAGAATGTAAAGAAAACAATATTTTTGTAAGGCTGTACAATCTGTTTATGTTTTTAGTTATGGACCGTAATAAGAGAGTCAAAAGTTTTTCAAACTATTAAAATTTTACAGAAGAAAGTGTTATAGTAAGCTAAGGTAAATTTATCACCGAGCAAAGAAAAGCATGCTTTTGATGAATTAGTTTCTTTGAGCGTGCAGTTTATAACATCTCCTATTTTGCTTAATTGTGAAAGATTATAGGAACTGCTACCACTCTGAGCCAAATTTGAGTTCTTTATGGCCAGTGTTCGAGAGCAGCTCATGCTGGCAAAATTCGCAAGGAGGAAAAGTAGCTTGTGGGCTTCTTTTAAGTGGCTCTTCTAATTGGGGAGGGCTCAGGGAGAGGGGCAGTGCAAGTGGAATTTCGTAGGAGAAGAACTTTGCTAAGTCAGTGGGGGTCGGGGAAGTTTCACACAGTTTAGTTAAAACAAAATATCACACAGGTGCAGGGTATCCTGTTTACAGGGTTGTAAAGATAGCACATAGTTTCAGATTGCTCTATCAAATGGGAAGGTATAAAGATAACATATAGTTGCAGACTTCAGGATGCAGCTGTCTGTCATGCATTAATGGAGGGGACTTCCAAGGCGGGAAGGAGGAGGTGACTACCCGGAATCATTCCAATTCACAAAAATGGAGTCAGGTCGGCTATCAGTGGTAGACAGTGGTATCTGGGCTTCTCTTCTACTTACTCACCTAGAGCTACCTTCAGTCCTAAAAGCTTTTTTAATGGTAAGTGTTCTATACAGGTGCGCCACATTTTATTTTTACATCCTATTTCTACTGTACCTTTCTATCTTTATAGACACAAATTCTTACCCTCGTGTTATGAATGACAACAGTGTCTGGTACAGTGACATGTGGTGTCAGTTTGTAGCCTGGTAGTAATAGGGTGCTACCATTTAGCTAGTGTGGAGGAGGCTCTGCCATTTAGTTTGTGTGTGTGTATGTTCACAAAGGATGAAATCGTGCAATGGTGCATTTCTCACAGACATCTCTGTCATTAAGCAATGCCTAACTGTATAAAGCATGTTTTTATTAATGGTATTCAAACAGCCATATTAAATTAAATTAGAATATATCCAATCTCTGGAAATGTGGTCTGAAATACAAGACATGAGTTGGGGAGAGTAAGGTAGGCTTTGTGTCAGAAGATCTTTAGATGTGGTGCTAAAACAAAACCTGTGCCATCTACTTACGGTGGGCAGTGGATCATTGCTTAATTTGGCTATTAAGTGTCAGTGGGGAATGAATAATCTGAATTTCATAGTCTACACTGAAGAGCAGAACAATAGTTAGTTCAGTCAGAACTGACTCTGGCTCACTGATAATCTGACTTTTGCTTAGACTGAGTAATTACTTGGTTAAGCTTACATTGTAAGGACTTTATTTTCTTCATTTGCTAATTAAGTGACATTACTTTATAATTCCAAATATTTACTGAATACACAACATATAGTAGGTGCTTGTGCTAAGCCAGTATTATCTCATTTATTATCTCGAAATACCCTGTGATTTAGGTACTATCATTCAAACATTTATAGTCAGAAAATATTTTTTAAAAATTCCATCTACACAGAACACATACTATGTTTTTCTTATCATTGTTCACTTGACAATAAAGGATAATGACTATTTACATGGAATTCAAATTGTTTTAAATATTATAAATAATCTCGATATGATATAAAGTATATGGGAATCCTGGAACCAATTTCCATGAATACCAAGGATTCCTTTGATAAGAAAGACATGTCAGAGCAGGAAGATTATTTAGGATAGTATTATAAGAGTCAAAGTATCAGGAAATAATAACACAAACACATATCGCTTGAACACTAGGATGCCGATAGTTGAGGAGAAAAAGAAAAAGAACTAGCGTTGATGAAAATGTGAAGATGGCAGACTCTCATACATTGCAGGTAAGAATGTCAAATGTTGCAGACATTATAGTGAAGTTTGGCTTTTCCTCTTCCTCATAAAGCTAAACATAGAATGCCACATGACCCAGCAATTCCTCTTTTAGGAATATACCCAGGGGAATTGAAAGAAGAGACTTGAACAAATATCTGTACACCAATCTTTATTGTAACATTATTCATAATTTCCAAAAGATGAAAAATCCCAGTGCCCATCAATAAAAGAATGGTAAACAAAATGGAACATACGCAAACAATGTGATACTCAGCCGCAAAAGAAATAAAGTTGTGATATAATATTAATGAAAAACTTGAACACATTATAGCAAGTGAAAGAAACCCATAGAAAGAATAAATATAATTCCACTTACATGAAGTACCTATAAAGAGATAGAAAGTGCATCACAGGCTACCAAGAATAGGGTAGAGTGGGAAATGGAAGTTATTGATTCACTGTCACAGATTTTCTGTTGGGGAAGGCATAATGATTGTACAATATAAAGAATATAATTAATGTTACTGAATTGTATGCTTAAAATGGTAATTTTTATTTTATATATTTTATCATAGTTTTGAAAATTAATGATGCAGTATACCAAAACCCACTGAATTATACACTATAAGTAGGTGAATTATATACTGCATGAATTACGTTTCAGTAAAGCTGTTTTTTAAAAAGAGAGCAAAGGATGCAGGGTAGTGGCAAAGGGAATATAACAAAAGAAACAAAATGCTTTTCCAGACTATGAATTGAATGACTAATAGAATTTAGGAATAAAAGGATGTTTCCACTCCATACTTTCAGGGTATGACAGTTCAGAGGAGACACTGGCATGGGTTGGGACAAATAGAAGACAGTTTAGGACCCACTGTATTAAGCAGGGGGCAAAAGCTAAGGAAAGTTGGATGAAAGGTTTTAAAAAAGTTGTTCTTTATTTTTAACTGATGCATGATACAGGCTACAGTGTGATGTTTTGAAACATGCTTATATATGTAAGATCATATCAGGTTATTTGACATAGTCATTAGCATTTTTGTGTAAGACTATTCAAAATCCTTTTTCTAGTTATTTTGAAATACACACTATCGTATTGTTATGTATCGTCACCCTACTATGCAATAGAACATCAGACTTTATTTCTCTATCAAATTACAATTTAGTACTGCTGACTGGTCTCTCCCTATGTCCTTCCTGTTCCCGGCCTCCGAGGACCATGATTGTATGAGATTGTCTCTGTTAGAATCCACACAGTGAGGGAGACCATGTGGTATTGTCTCTCTGTGCCTATTTTTCCATGAGAAAATGAATGGGTATGGAAAATGAGGTGCACACATGCACACTGGAGTACTAGACTCTAGCCTAAGGATAAACCAAGGACGAAAAAGTGACAGGCTTCACTATCTTTCTGAAATGTATCTATCCAAGCTCATTTCCCTTCAAGTGGGCTACACCTTGACCATGTCAGAGTCCTGATTTTCTTTTGAGCATCATATCCATTGGCTTATAGTCTTCTCTGGGGCTGTTAACACCCATCTCTGTAACTGATCATATTATACTTGTCTTCAAGATTAGGTTTTAGGAAACATTTCTGGCACAAATAAATCTTTACTCAAGCAACTCTCTCCTTTCCTCTAAATCCTTTATATATGTACATTACCTTGATTTGTCATTCTCCTTCTGACAAACCACTTTGTCTCTTTCCCTATTACTCCTGGAGGTGTTTGGAGCACAGGAATTCTATGTTCTCCTTATTGCAGGAGGAGTTTCAGGAGAAAGCACTGCACAATCAAAAGATAACATCATGCTTCACCCCTAGAGTTCTCAACAGGGTGCTGTTCATGCTGGGAATATCGTAATGGTCAAACTGAACTGCTTTATTTTACATTTAATAGTCTGCATTGTCTTCAGAAGAGTTAGAACCTTTTTTAATTTTTAAAAAATAATCTATGATGCTTTGAGAACTTCTCAACTCCATGCCTCTTAATCTTTCTCCTCACTAACATCCACTAACATTCCATCACTAACATCCCATCACTAACAGACATACAGAAAAAGTAAGAGCAACAAAAGAGCGGAAAAAGAAAAACTAAGAAAGGAAGGAAAGAAGGAAACGAAAGAAGGCAAGAAGGAAAAAGGTGGGAAACAAAACGGATAGAGACAGAAAGAGAGAAGAGGCAAAATCATTAACTCAGATAAAATCACAGTGGTCTCATGAGCACTTGAAGGCACCCCGAGCAACATCAATTACTGTTTGCTCCAATAACACAGATCATGAGGGGATGGGTTATACCCACCAACTTGTAGCACACATGCTAGCCTCACAAACAGGAAAGTAATTTGCTTTTTACACAGCAGTGAACCATACTATTCAGTGCATTGCTCATTCCAAAGCTAATGTTTTCCTCTGGTCCTCCTGCCATAACATGTGGAAGCACAAAACAAGCCCCTTTGCCAGTGGCACCTGAGGCTCCACTGGCTGCTCAAGCCAAAGACTCATGAAGCCCCTCTCTTGCAGGCCTCAGCACGAGGGGTGGAGATGTTGATGTGCTTCCCACTCCTGCACTGTCTCCACCAGGTGAGGAGGCCAACAAAGTCAATGAACCTACAGATTCTCCTGCCTTATCTCCAGCTGCTTTCCATGTTCTCGGGATCTGGACACAGGCTGGGTCTGCTCTAGCCTCATGTTACTGTTAGTGTTCACCATGGCAACGGGGTCTATAATGAATCTGTTGAGCACCCTATGTCATCTTCCTCCACCCATGACTGAATTTATTTGCATGTAGGATTCCCTTGGCAACTTGAGTTCCAATTCTGTATCACTCCCACAAATGGTAAAGGAAAACAACTGAGAAGTCTGGAAATTTTCAGAAAATTTCTCCTTGTTCCAAGAGACCATCTATCTTTATTGCTGTTGGGAAATGCACTGCTTCCTGCATATTTAGAAGTGGATCCAAGTGACATTGGACATTGAACAATATGACAGTTTGGCAAGACATGAATCTTGGCTTCTTGGACTCTCTCTAGGATTTAATGCAAGATGGACTCAAATCTGGAAATAAAGCTGGTGTCTTGGATTTCCACATGTTTGTTTCCTAGGGCCATTGTAACAAATCATCACAAACTTAGTGACTTAAAACAACAGAAACTTACTCCCTCACAGTTCAGGAGACCAACTCTTTAATCGGGCTGTCAGCAGGGCCAAGCACCCTCCAAAGGTTCTAGGGAGAGCATGTTCTTGCCTCTTGGAACTTCTAGAGGCTCCAGGCATTGTGGCTTATAGTCATATTACTCAATCTCTGCCTCTATATTTCCCTGGATTTCTCCTCAGTGTCTCTGTTTCTCCTTTTCTATCTGTTATAAGATCAGCCAGTGGTTTATGACCCCATCATAATTCCAAGATGGTCTCATTTTAGGATCTTCATCTTACTTACATCTGTAAAATCTTTAGTCCAAATAAAGTAATAGTCGAATGTTTTAGAGGGAGAAACCAGCCAAAGTGCTGCAACTCTTCCCTACTATTTAACTGTGGATAAATCATGAAATCATAAACACAAGGGATCTTTCACTAAAAATATCATTATTTGAGTTAAAATGTTTCATACACCAGTAAAATATCATAACAGGCACCTACAGAACCACAATCCAGAATAAAGAAATGTGAGCATATTCTCAGCTTAGTTATTACCTTTTATTTACCTTTTGAAAAAAGGGAAAAGTAATAGACCTAACAATTTTCTATTTCACTCCTCACCTTTATAGTCACTTTCTAAAGAATGTTTGTAGTTTGCAATTTTATTTTATTAACATTAGTTATTATTTTAGTAATACATACATGATACAAGGAAAACTTATTTACATATTTTAACTGCCATTGGAGAAATTTGAGACCAGAACTGAGTTTTCTGAGCTTAAGATAATATTCTTGCCTTGAGCACCTCATAACATTGTGATAACTGAAGGAGATGATTCTTTGAATGATACACATACACCATGCAGTATATATGATTGTAAGGTAAGATATTTTTATCTTTCTTCTAAAATACATACCTCCTTTATTTCTGTGCTACAATTTAGTATGTCCATAGCTATGGTTTCTAAATCATTAATATTTTGTTTGAATAAATCATCATCATAGTGTTTCTGCTAGCAATAATAATGAACAGTCCTTTTTAAAAGCACTCACATTAATATTGACATTGTCATATTTTAGCTTAACATGCTAAAATACTTAAGTAACTTATGATATCATCCTGTCCAACTTGTAAGAAGAACAAGCTACTAGCATCAGAGTTGCATTTATTGGACCAGGCAAATGGCTTTTGAAATGCTATAGCCAACAATAAATGGCATTTCAGCAAAGCTCTTTATCTGATCCTATGATAAAATAAAACCAACAAAAGCCAGCTAAACCCTTTAAAGACATCTTAAATAGTTCAAGTTTGCATAGCTCATGTATTTGAGTTTCCATATAACATTAAAGTCATTTAACCTGACAAACTTGGTGTATTTTACCATAATCTTCATGACTTAATATTTCCCTGGGCTTCTGTTGATAAAGAATAAAAATACCTTTCTGTTGCACCATTGTTTATTATATCTGACCTTGCCTATATTTAAATCACTTAATATAGATGTATAAAATCAAATAAGATATGAATAAGTATGAAAATTATAAAATCCAAGGAAGAGAGTGGAGATTTGGAGGATATAAAAAAAGTAGAGAGAATTTCAACAGAAATGCTAGGTTAAGGAAAATCAGTCATTCAGTCCCAAATTAATTTTGAAATTCTTGTCAATGGAAACAAAAAAAGGAATGCATTACATAATTTGAATTATCTAATAAATGATAGCACACTTTCTCAATAAAACAGACTTTTATTTTCTTGGTACATAAATGATCAATAAATATATCTCAAATAAGAAGCAAGTTGTAATGTTCACATAGAATCAACAAAAATTGTTCATGTTCATTTCTTATATTGTCCTCCAGTAAAAGGCAAGAATTGTTGAATAATAGTTCTGTAAACAGTTTTGTATGGAAATCCAAGATAATATATTCTAAATAAGTGTCTTTCTGATACTCTGATGGAAATAGTAATGGAGGTTTTGCAATGGAAAAGAATGAATAGTTAAGATTTCACATTATATTCTCTTTAAAAGTTTGTTTTTAGCTGGATTTTTAGCAAGAGATTTTTAGCCTAAGAAGTGATCAATATTTGTGTCATTAGTCAAAAGAACCAAAGCAACTAATGTCAGTCACAAACACTGGCTTGTGTCTTAACCAAGTTTTACAGATTGTATAGCAAAAGTTCCAACAGGCAGAATCCATACTTTCCTAAAATAACATTAGATCTGCTCAATTGTACCAACAGGCTACTTCTTTGAAACCTCACAATTATCTGCTAGAAATGATAAATAAGAATCAAAGTTAGATAGGTGCACAGATAACAATTACTAATTATTCTTTCTGCTGAATTTAACTTTTTGTTTTTGGAAAGAACTACTTTCAAACAAATCCACTGGCTGAGGGGGCACATTCCTGAAATGTGATGCTAAAATTAAGCCATCAACAAAGACTATAGTGTTATTTTAAAATTACTTTGATATTTACTTATTAATTTATTCAACAAAGATTTGTTTAATTTCTAATATGTATTAGGATCATGCTCTGCTCAGAGGATATACAGATGGAAAGAAAATACATGGTATCTACTATCAGAAATGTTTCAGTTGATTGAAATGTAATGTCAAAATGATCTTGAGAAAAGCAGTACACCAGCCTAAAGACACCTTGGCTAATCTGCGGGAAGGTATATTTGGTCAAAAGAAGTATCCTTTAGGAAATGATTCCCTAGACTTGAGAAAGAGCAGAATCTAAGCAAACCTGAAAAGAACATGATTTGTTAGATTTATAAGCAATCACCACTAGGATTCTCAGTCAACAAGCAGTTTGGGGGTAGAATAAGGACAATTTCTGTGACATCCAAAAGCCAAGTAGAATAATTAGTTTTAGATTGTCCAAAATTGATGATATTTTCAGGTCAATGATGGAAAAAAGAAAAAAAATAAATATCTCTAAAGCCCAGACTTAAGTAAATTTTTTGCAAAGTTTCAATAATCATATGACAAAATAAAAATTATAAGACAATTTAGGAAAAGATCCAAGATGAGTGAAAGCTTGCAGAAACAACAAAATTGAATCAGACTAAAAGACTGACTACCAGATTATGAGTTTTATCATATCTGATTCTGAGAAATAAATAAAGTAAGTTTAAGGACATACAAGATCAATAAGAAAACCAAAGATATTAGGTAATATTAAAATAATCATACCTGAAATAGATAATAGCAGAAAAATATGCTATCACAATAGAAATTAAAAATTCAAACATACCATGTCTAATGAACACATTAGATAGGGGTGAAGAGAAAAATCAACTGAAAGTTAAGTTTGCACAAGATCCCCCAAACATAATACAAAATGTATAAAATATAACGGAGAAGTTTGTAGACATGGAAGAAAAATTGAAAATATTTGATATATACCTAGTCAGAGTTGCTAAAAAATGAAAAATTAAATATTATAGTTATCAGTTGATGATTTTCCAGGACATAAACAATGACAACAACAGAAAGAAAGGAAGGTCACATTGCCCTGGCCTAGTGCTCCAACTCCTTCCTGCAATACCTTATCACCTTTCCAGACACTGTTCACCTCACCACCAGACCACTTGCCAAAAACAGAACAGCAAAACATCTGACCAGGCTTATTCTTTGCCTGAAATAATTCCTTGGCTCCATATACCTTTGGTTGCTGCTGTAACAAATTATCAAAGCAAACAAAAGGATGAGTTGAAAGAATACAAATTTATTTTCTTGCATGGGTAAAATACAGGTCTCATTGGACTTACATCAAGGTATTGGCATTGCTGCATTTCTTCTGGAAGCTGTAGGTGATAATCTTTTCCTTGTTTTGTTTTGCTTTTTAACTTCAAGAAACCACCCACATTTCTTGGCTCATGGCTATTTCCTCCATCTTCAAAATAAATTCAAACTACATGGCCCCAATCCTTCTTGTGTCTCCCTCTTCTTCTTTTTAAGGACCATTATCATTATACTAAACCAAGCTGCTCACACTCCTATAATGGAAATGAGTGTCTGGGTCATAAAGTGGAATTAGACTAGCACAACACACCAAAACAGCCACTATAATTCTTGGCAGGGATCATAATCAGTATGAACAAACCTTCCCCATCGGAGTCACTCTGATCCCTTCAGCCTCTGTTTTTTTTTTCAGCACCCTCTATGTGTTACAAAGAGTGAGCACACTGTCCCTTGATACATGACCATGGTGAGCTGACACTGCTGCTTCCCTGACAGTGCCTTCTGTTCATCATGCAGCAATTCTTCCACTATAAAACTCTGGAGTTTATCATTCCTGGATCAACAAAAATATTATTTCCATAGTTAAACTTTCTGAGACTTCTCAAAAAGTCTCAAGGAAGAATTAATTGGTTTGTCTTCAGAGCTTTTGTTCATGCTTAAGGAATAATATGCACCAAGTTGTCCTGTGAGTCTCTGATTTACAATAGTTGTTCTTCCAACTTGGTTGCAATGTGCTTTAGGTAAGGGGGTTTGATTCATTTATTTTTTGTATCTCCACTGCCTAATAAAGTGCCTGAAACTAGCAGAATTCAATAACAAAGTGTTGACAAGCAGAATGAGAGATTCTTTGTTTAAAAAAGACACAATAGGATGCTAAAAGCTAACAGCAGAATGTCTAGGGTTCTCGCTAGATATTTCTAAAAATTTTATGTTAAACCTCAATCTGTACACAAAACTGCCATGATGATAGGAACTGACAGAAATTATATGAGGGGATTGAAAGAAAGATAAAGTATTGTCAAATGTTGAGAAATTAGACTTGAGTCTGAAACACGCAATTTTAGGTCTATCATTTAATATATGACTTTGGCCAAGTGATTTAGAGTATTTATCTCATTACTCCATTACAAAATGGATGTGTTGGACCAGATTTTGTTTAAACCCCCTCCTAACTAAATTTCTGCATTTCTAACTTTCTTCTTCAGTGATCGACTCACCTCTTATTTATTTATTTATTTATTTATTTATTTATTGTTAAATTCTTTTATTGGTATATTTTAGGTATACAACACAATTACATTTCTCATTGGGAATTGTACCTTTACATAATGCATCTTGGTTCTTATTTTTTCCCCATTCCTAGCCCTCCCTTCATGCCCTCCACCCTTCCCTATTTACAAAGACTTTATTTCCATTTTTTCCACTTCTCATCATTTTTCCTTTCCCTTCTTTCCTTTCCCCTGCCACTCCCACTACCCCTACCCCTTTGGACCTTTTCTTCCTATTTTGCATTATCGATTATTCATTCTGATCATTGGTACATTTTAGGTATACAATATAATGACATTCATCATTGGAAATTTGCACCTTTACATAATCTCTCTTGGTTCTTATTTTTCACCCTTGCCCAGCCCTCCCTTCAACCCCTCCATTCCTCCCTATTTACAAAGATTTTGTGCCTATTTTTCCATTTTTTTTTCCAATTGATACAATCAGCAGCACAATAGCATCAAGTACCTCTTAGAAAATGACAATTTGTGGTAGTTATTAATCTATCGTCTTTAGCTGTGTGAATTAAATCAAAATCAAGGACCAACCCAACATATGTTTATAGTGAATAAACTCTTTAATATAGCAACTTTTCCCTTCGGCATGGGGAGTTAGATGGAATTTGCGAGGGAGGAATAGGTAGGTAGAAGGATAGGGGAAGGTTGGCAGTGAGGGCAGAGTACACAGGTGAGAGAAGGAAAGAGAAGAAAAGAAAAATAAAGAAAAAATATGAGTTAGGGCCAGAACAGGAACACAAAGGGAGATGAAGAACAATGTGGAATAGCAAGGGATCAAGAGAGAGAGAAAGAGAGAAAGAAAAGAGGATAGAAAAAAGGGAAAAATATTTTCAAAGAGTAGAAAAAGAAGAGAAAAAAATAGCAAAAAAAAATAGTGACAATTTTGAAAATAACAAATAAAAGATAAAAATGAAGAGCTTCCTTCAGGGTATACCTCTGCTGTCACAATAAAGAACATGGGCAGCAGTGTGCAGTTATAAGTCAGTGAGTCTCAGTAAGCCAGTCGTGGACCCGTGAGATTCAGGCAGATTTCTGGCTGCAAGTCCCAAACTGAGCTCCCTGACCTCCTGCAGGTTTGGACTCTGAAAGGTTCTATTGGAGGTTCCAGCTGCCTCTCCCCTGAATATAGTCCACATTCCTATGGGAGGTGATGATCCCTCCAACTTACCAAGCATGGTGGTCTGGTGTGCCTTTACTGCAGAAATTCTCTTCACTTTTCCAGTGGGCTTCAGTTATCATCAGGGAGCCTGAGAGAGGCCCTCTCTCTCGTTCACTTCTGCAGCCCAGGACAATGGCCTTTATGTCCCCCTGTGCCTCTGTAGTGTGGAACCAGGCAGCTGCACAGCCAGAAGGCCAGAGGCCGGGGGGTGTGGGTGGGTGTTGTTGGAGGTGCCCACACAGTTACGCTGGTAGCTTGTGGGTGTTCCTGGGTGTCCTCCCACTCCCCTTGTTGCAGGTGGGCATGGCAAGCCAGACAGAGCCCCACTCCATCAGCCTGGGACCCCAGTCAGCCTGGGACCACTCAGCTGCACTGGTACGCTAGCAGCTGGTCTAAGTCTCTTAATTTGATTTAGGTTTCTTCGTAAATACTATTTTACTCCAAGTATAGCTTTTCATGTCAGAGTTTCATTAATTAACATTTTTGAGTAGCAGAAATTACTCTATATTCTGAAGAAATCTAGATCTCTATAAAAATTGGAAAATTTTTAAGACCAAAGATCAGAGAAAAATAGAACCAGTAAGTCAAATTGAGATCATGAATATTGGTAGGAGACAGAAGATATACCTAAAAATTTAGTTAATAACTCTTTTTGGCTGATAACTTAGATAGAATTAGGGCAGGAGACATTGAAAGAAGGAGAGAAAAGCAACTCCTAATTCTCATATTTATACTAATTCAAGTAAATACATGAACTAATTTCCAAAGTTCTATTACCTCACACATAAGCCTGTTCAAATTGTTTTCAAGGAAGTTGGCCTGCAAAGCATAGTATTCAAGGTTTGTATTTTGATTGGTTTTGCTTTGCTTTTTGTGATAAGATGTATAATCTATCTTTCTATGTCAGTATTTATATTTTGGTTTTCATGCATGGTTCCTGAGCTATCCCTCTTTCTTAAGGAAAGCCATAGACACTAGAGTTTTTCTTCCTCAAGGTAGGGCTTACAAACTCTAATCTTCTCCCACCTTGAGCTGGGAGAAATTGTCTGAGTTACTTTGCCTGATTGTGAGCCATAGGAGTCTCCTCATTCCCTCCCGCCTTGCTCCATTCCTTGGAGGGAAGGATGTTGTATAGAAAGGCTGGGAAGAATGATGAATCAGACAACCTTGGTGGGCTTCCCACAAATTTTATTAGCATTCTATTGAGCCCTTTTTGTCCAGTTCCCTTTTGACATGGTTCTCCCTGCTTCAATAATGCTTATGCAGTGGAGTCTGCACAAAACCCTGAAAGGATAGAATTCCAAAAGCTTGTGGTTGGATGAACATGCAGAGAATGCTGGAGAGTGGAGTGCCTGGCGGGGTGGGGTCGGGGGCTCCACACCACCTAACACACCTCACTCATGCAGCTCTTTATCTGTATGCTTTTAATATCCTTTATAGTAAACTTGTAAATGTAAGTGTTTCTTTGAGCTCTGTGAGCCACTCCATCAAATTAAGTGAATCTGTGGAAGGGGAGGGTTGTGGGAACCCTGATTTATAGCCAGTTGATAAGGATTACGGGAAAAACAATTGGCATGTAAAGTGTGTAGTGGGGGAGTCTTATGAATTGAGCCCTCAACCAACCAGGGGGATCTAATGTTCCCTCCAGGTAGACAGTGTCAGATCTGAATTGAATTAGAAGACCTCTCACTGGTATTTGTTGCACAACTGTTTTGTGTGAGGTGAAATCTGAACACCTTCAGAGGTTATAGAAATCTGTAGTGGTTGCTGCGGTGTGAGACCAGAGGAAAAACAGACACTTGGATTTTTTCTAAAATGTTTTCAAAAATTTATTTTAAAGTGGTGAAGGTAGCATGTTAGGCTAGAGAGTGCTTTTCAAGAACTCTAAATGGAAATCCTACTAATAATGTGGAAATAATCCTTGACCCATACAAATAATCCTATAAGTGCCAGATAAAAATAAAATATGAATGTTTACGGCCTGGGGACATAGCTCAGCATAGAGTGACTATTTAGCATTTCCTGGTTCAATCCCCAGTACCACAAAGAAAGAAAGAAACAAACAAGAAAATGAAACAAGAGTGCTCAGTGAAATTTATTCTGTGCTCTATGCTTTTCCCTCTGATTATCCAAGGAAGGACAGAAACAAGCATTAGGTAAAAATCCAGTGAGAACAAAACAAACAGAACGTGAAGAAATCAACCTCCTTCCTATTGTAGCTACCAAGCGTTTCCAGAATGGGTGATTTGTGCCCTGCCTGTTGGTGGTCAGAAGGAGTCTGAGTATCTGATCTGAATTTTCCACCCAAGGAGGAAAGGCTGCCTTTCAAGTGCCAATGTCTTCTGGGCGCTTTTCACTGAATCTGCCTGCTGCTGCTAATTTTAGCAGACTGGATATTCCTTTGCTTGACAAAACTTTTTAACACCTTTAGCTTTTAAATCCAGATGTGTTTTTCCAAGAACACCTGAACTGTAAATGAGAGAGTTTTTTCCATAACCGTTTAATAGTCAGTGGCTGACAACACATGAACTAAGCTATTAGATTAAGTGGAGAACTATACAAAGCCCCTTCCACTCTCTCTCTTCTCTGATTGATCTGTTTATGATGTTTGCCTTTTTATGTTTTGACCAAGATTTACTGGGCACCAGAGTGTTTTAATCCCTGGAAACAATACTTGTATAGCTTTCCTCAAATATGTGTTTTGGAAGCAGGTACATTATTTTGGATGTGACCATATGTGGTTGTATTTCTGGAAAATGACTAGCAAAATAGATGCTATATGATGAAGAAATTTGTAAACCAAAGATTGTAATTCCTTCTGGTTCTGGTAATGGTAGGAGAGACAAGTGAAGAATGAAAGAACAGCATTTTGGTAGTCACAGTTAAAAAATAATGATAAATGC
Organism: Heterocephalus glaber; assembly: GCF_053883595.1. Taxonomy (NCBI): domain Eukaryota; kingdom Metazoa; phylum Chordata; class Mammalia; order Rodentia; family Bathyergidae; genus Heterocephalus; species Heterocephalus glaber. The sequence continues at coordinate 4,076,915 of NW_028258432.1, forward strand.
CACACTGGTCCAACAGGTCTTTTCCACGACTATAATAAGATACTGAAGATTCCCATTTTCCGCATTCCTTCCATTACTCCAGAACTGTTCTTTTGCTAAAATGTGGTCCTGCAGTTCTCATGGAGATGTCCTGGCTTCATCCAGTTCACTGTGTCTCTTCACAGAACCCACATTTATTAATGCATACAGCGATCACTTATTGATTAATCATATTTCTCTTGAGAATTTATTTTTTATTTGTTATCAGGTATTCTGTGATAACTTCTGTCTCATATACATTTAGGCCTCTTTATTAGAATGGATTCCTTAATAAGAAGAAATGCTATGGATCAATAATCCTAAATATTTAAAGTTTTATATAAGAAATTATTTTATTAAACATTTAAAAAATTTATTGATCATTATAAAATTAAGAATCTGTTGTGGGCTTCTTGCAGATACACTTTAAATGAGTCATTTGACTTGACATTGAAGAAATAACTGTTTCAGAATATATGAAGTGGCTGTAACTTGTGAAGTTCCCTAACTTAGGGAAAGCTCATCGGAAAGAAAATGTTCAGCAACTGAAATTTGTGTATAATCACATAAGGGAGCCAAAGGTGCTATTATTTCCACAGTACATTGAATATCAGAAACCCATTAATGGCATGATAGATATAAGAAAGTTGGCCTCATAACTCTTTCTTCATTGATTGTTCCTATTTTTAAATTCTGTAGAGCTAATTACTGACCTCTGGATAAGTCTTGTTTTCACTTTTAGTAACAAATTATATGAAGTCAACTTATCATTATATTATAAAATTTGATCAAAAGCAATCATTTTAGCATAATTAATTTAAGTAATATTTAGATGTGTCTAATATTTTCAGGTATCACTAAAAATAGTTCTTATCAACTGTGATGTATTTGGTTTCCAAATTATTTACCTTCATTCACAAAGAGAAAGATATCAAATATAGCCTTTATGCAAAACACAAACGTATTATTTTGTGACCCCCATGGTAATTATTCTTGGCACCCATCCCAAATATATATAATTATTTTTGATGTTATCTATTACTTTGTAATTCTTATACAATATTTGAAATGTTCCATCTACATGTGATGTAATAAGAATTTTTCCAGGATGAAAAATAAAATATTTTATTGCAGTTGTTGGTTTATTTCCATAAATTTGGTAGTCCTCAGATATGAATGACTTGGTAAAAATGAATGATATGGAAAATGACAGTAACATTTCACTTAAGCTTGCATAAGTTGCACTGTTTGGGATTTGTGAAAGGAAAAATGAAAATGAAAAAGAGAGAGAAATAAGGTAAAGCTGGTCTAGTATTCACACAAGAGACATTTTCGTCTCAGAGGCAGTCATCAGCAATAAGATGTGTTTCTTCAATTCAGATGTAAATAAGACAGCAACTGAAATTATATCTAATCAAAGTTGTCAACTTATTATAGAAATATTTATCCAAGAATCTCAACATTATTAATTATATTTTAATTTATATTTTATTGTCTCCATTAAGCAACAAAAGTAAACATATTTAAAAAACAGAAGACTTTAAACTGATAAAAAATGATCCTAAAAGAATTACAGATTTAAGCACACATGAGAGTGTTCTAATACTAGGAAATGATCATCAAACAAATGATTTTCAAATCTGATTTTTTTTTTTTTGCTAATAGATGATAATTTATGACTTACCTCTTCCTTTTCTTTTCAAGCTTGTGGGTATAACGTTAAGGAGCTCTCTGTTTTCTTCTCATAAGACTAATTAAATTATAGAAAAATGAGTAATGAGTAGATAAGAAAATAAGAAGTTAATGAAAAGAATACCTATTCAGTAAAGTAGAAGTGAAAAAGTTTGGTACCTGAACAATAATAGAGTAGTTCAAAAATCCATATACATCAAATTGTTTTCTTCCTGGACAATACAGTCAAATTACATTCCAGTCTCCTCATAGTTAAATGAGACCATGTGACTGAGTTCTGGCTAATCACAGGGCTGGGCTCTTTTGGGATCTTCTGTGTTCTTTCTCTTTGCCCACTGGGTGGTCAGATACCGTGCAGGACTTGTAGGTCCCAGATGTTACACCAGAAGCACAGATGGAAGTAGCCTGAGTGACTGAGTCATTTCATGGTAAAAGCTGCCCAAGAATGTCACTCAGATGGAAACATCTGCACTGGATGTTGTATAATTAATAAACCATTACCATGTGAAGCCCCTGTGCTGTTGGGTGTGGTGTTATGGGGTATACAAAAGTAGCAATTTTTTCTGATATCTTGAAATATTTACAAAAATAAGGTAACCTTGAGAAGAAGCTAGAGATATGTATCTCAAAAGGAGTGAATGAAATGGGGATTTTATAGATGTATTTTCATCCAATACAAGTCACTCAATCATAACTTCTCTTTTTGAAGCTGTTTAATAATTTTTATAAAGATTAGCTTACAAAATACGACACAGATTTGTGCTTGACACTTAAGTTGCAGCTATGTCTACACACTCCTAAATTGAAAGTGACATAAGGTGCAAAAATAAGAGCCCCAGTTGGATTATCTAATCAGTTATTTCCAAAGAAGCAATCTGTGCATTGGCATAAGAATATACCCAGTTGCCAAAACTTATTTCACAGAAGAATTGCTTCCCTTCTCTCTCTAATTCTATGCCTGGACCTTATTTTAGACTATCCAGAGTGGCATGGTGACCACATGATTTAATTAAAGAAAATGCTCTGATAATGTTTTCCAACATTCCATCATCTGCCACCCATACTTGCAACAATAGTCACAGAATCCAGAAGATAATAAGCTGCCCAAACTTCATCATGTCTCATACCAAGTGAGATTTTGTGTATTTTTTTAAATAATTTTTAAAATTAATTATATTGGTACATTTAAGATATACAATATAATGGGATTCATGTGGGGTTCTTTTTGGTGTGTATTTTTAAACTACTTAACTCCTCAACTATTTTGTGGTGGCAAGTATGTCTAGAGAAATTTTATATTGGATACTAATGATTAACTCACAGTTCTGGGGCTCTATGTGGGCAGTAGTTTTTGTCTAAACCAGTATAAAAAGTCTTTTAAATGCAAATTTTAATTTCTTAATAGTGAAACCAAGATTCCTTGGAAGGTGTGTTTTTGACACATTCCCTGAAGCTACCAAGGAACTCTTGACTAAGCAGGAGATCGGAAAGGAAATTAATAGTTCCTTGCTGGGTAATGGATGTAGCTGCTGTGGTCTTTTAGTCTTGATGGTTGTGCTTCCTTATCTGATGGCTGGGAGCACAAGAGCTTCCAGTGTGGCCACTGTTAGCCTTCATGAGAGGGAAGGTGTGTCTTGCTTATTGTTGGTTTCGGTGAAATTGTTTAGGCAAAAGATGCTAGGATCCAACTGGAAGTAAACAGTCACATCTCTTTTTCCTTCTCTTACTAGCAGCACCATACTATATTCTTTAAGATATATTTTTATGTATACAAGATACATCTAATTTTAAAATAATTATGCATCATTAGATATTATCTTACAATATCTTTGTCTTGTGAGATTATAGTTCCTTCAGATTTGGAACTATAAGATATAGGTCTTTGTCAAATTGCAAAATGTTGGTGATTAGTATATATTCTGATATTGGCATGAAGAGAGTAGAAATAATAAGGGTGCAATTTTAAAGAAAAAAAACAGACTATGAGGAAATTTTAAAATTAAAGCTAAATAATATCATGACAAAGTCTTTTGAGATATCATACATAATATGTAAATTTACTACACAAAGGTATTTTTTTGGGGGACAGTGAGGAGTACTGAGGATCAAACTCTACTGCTGTGCTATATCTCCAGTCTTTTCTTGAAATTTTGAGACATTTTGCTAAGTTGCACAGGCTGACCTTGAACTTTTGAGCCTACTGCCTCAGCCTTCTAAGTAGCTAGGATTACAGGTGTACACCACCATGCCCATAGCATATACAATGTAGAAAAAAACTAAATATGTTTTGTGAGACTTAAATAGAATAGAGCTAAACAACAACTTATTCTGTTTTCTTTTTCTTTTCTCTTCTGCCTGGTAGAGGTTTCTGTGTTTGAAAGAAAATGTTTACTTGGTTTTAATAAATTGATGGGGGTGGTAGAATCTAAAGATCCTATCTGACATTCTATCTTTTTCCTCTTTTTTTTTTTTTTTGGTACTGGGGATGGAACTTGGGACCTGGCGCTTGTGAGGCAGGCAGTGGAACCACTGAGAAAATGTGGTTTTTTTTTTTATAAAATGGAGTATTACTCAGCCATAAAAAATGAGAAATTAGAGATATTTATAGCTAAATGGATACACATTGAGGTGATACTCTTAAGTGAAATAAATAGGACACACATGTGTAAATACTGAATAGTTTCTCTAGTGTGAGAAACTGAAAGTGTAAATAAGGATCAAAATGTATAATAGATAATGTGAAATAGGAAGAAAAGGGGCCAAGGGGAAGAGGAAGTGGGAGGGGTAGGGGAAAGGAAAGAAGGGAATGGAATTAATATGAGAAAAGGAAACAATGGAAACAAAGTCTTTGTAAATAGACAGGGGTGGAGGGGTTGAAGGGAGGGCAGGGGAAGGGGGAAGAAATAAGAACCAAGAGAGACTATGTAAAGGTGCAAATTCCCAATGATGAATGTCATTATATTGTATACCTAAAATGTACCAATGAGATTCATTTAAAAAAAAAGATCCTATCTGAATTTAAGGAATATGTTTAGGGAAAATGAATGACTTTGAGAAGTATTTAATTATGTTTAAAAAATTTATTTCTAATGTAGGATATGTACTGTATGGACTATGGCATTTTTTTTAGGTAAGGCTTTTTATTTCTAAGAGGAGTACTGAGAAATGTAAATATGTTCAGTCTGAACAAGGCAGACTTTCTTATCTTGTAAGAGTTTGTTAGTATTTTTTTTTAGCTGAAATCAGAGAAAAATTTCCCTAACCCCAATTTCATTCTCCTCCCTAAAAGCACTTCCTTTTGCATTTGTTTTCCCACGGCATCCTTTAATGTCATATATATTGAGAATTATTCTCTAAGTTAACTAGAGTATTAAGCCGTGGGTTTTTAGAAATTATTAATGAAAAAATAGTTGGGTTTGGTCTACCAAAGAAAAGGTTAAGGTGCATCAAAAACTTCAAGTAGTTCAAGGACTCCCACTTCTCCCACTTGATTTAGCCAGTTTTAAAAAATACTCTTTTCTGAGAATCTTAGCTGGATACCGTGGGTCTGACATTCCTGTCTGTAGGACCACAGTTCTCAAGCCAGGCAAATTCTTTTCCTCTAGGAGTAACAGAAATAATGATTCATCAATTTTAAGAGAACAGACAGGAATCTAGGGCGTGAGTAAAATGGGCCCTTAAAACCTTAACTAAATGGAAGAAAGAATATCATACTTATTTTTAAGCATCTCCATGAGTCTTCAACATGATATCATAATTCCTGGGGAGAGAGAGAGGGAGAGAGAAAAAGGGAGAGGGAGAGAATATGCACAGCACACACACGTGTGTGTGCATGCGCTCTATGGTTTGAATGTGTCTTTCAAAAGATCACATGTTGGAAATTTGATTCCTTAACACAGCAGTGCTGGGAAGTAGAGTCTAAGGGAAGGCATTTAACTATCAGAACTTCACCCACGAATGGGTTGAGGTTGTTCAAAACTAAGTCCGTCAGTTCTTGCAGAATTTTCCTTCTTAAAACAGTAAGCTCTTATACACATACTGCCATTGCTATTTTGCTATGTGAGACTTTCTATTATGTTAAGATGCAGCAAGAAGGACCTCACCAGATGACAGCACCATTTTCTTGGACCTCTTGGTCTACAGAATTTTGAGACAAATAAACTTCCATTGTTTATAAATTGTGAAGTCCAGTATTCTGATATAGCAGCAAAAAGCACACAAAGACGATATATAAAGGCACACTTTGAAGTATTGTTCAGACTAGCATTTCTTCCAGATCAAGATATAGGGTGGTTAAAGAAGCAACAATGTAGCCTCTCTGGTCTCCAAGTAGTTTATTCCCCAAGTGATTGATGGAAATGGGTTTCTAACTCATTAATATTCAATGTTTTGTGACTCCTACTCAAAGGTAAACACAGTAAATAGTGATGTTACCATTCCTGCTAAAACAAATGGGAAAATATAAATCATCAAAATTATACTTTAACATATAATAGAAAGATGTGGAAACAAAGCAGGCTGTACCCAAAATTTCAGAGCAAATAGAGTTTTTATGTTAGCTGAAAGTGTCTACCATTTTTCTTTTTGGGACATTTGGAGATTCTGAGCATGGCTTGAGGATTAGACTTGCCATGGAAAGTAGGACTCTATTAAGGCAAACAGAAAGCAGTGGAGACTTTGAAAGCCACAATGCTGACATTAACCAATCAAAACCTATGATGACTAGTTGACACACGACCAGTTGCTGAGTTTTGAGATAGAACGAGAGGATAGAGGCTGAGGAAGAAAACTCCTAAGAACTGAAATTTCCTGAAGTCTGACAGTGCTCAGGAGACAAAGTCACACAAAGGAAGGGGTCTATAGTAAGCACAGTGCAAATTTCACCCTAGATACAGTACATCACATCTCAAAATGGTGTGGAGAAAGACTCTGAACAACTCTACTCAGAAGTTCCAAAGATCAGAGAATCTGTGTTAGAATAGAGAGGTGTAACACCCAGGCTCAAACAAAAGTTCAGGAGGGCTATTCCAATTGGAAAAGGGAAAGCATTGGGTCTTTTCTGAGTTTGGATCTGGAATGCTACCCAGAGGTACATGTTTTGAAGAGTTTTGGACCTCATTTTGCTGCTATTTGGAAGTGGTGGAAATTTTAAGAGGTGGGACTTAGTAAGAGGAAGTTAGATCGTGGGAATGTTTGGTTGAAGGGTATGGATATTGGGAAGATACCAGTCTTCCTCTCTCTCTCTCTCTCTCTCTCTCTCTCTCTCTCTCTCTCTCTCTCTCTCTCTCCCTCCTTCCTTGATGCCATGAGATGACCAGGTTGTCTTTCTGTCCTATGCTCCTGCTGTGCTATGCTGCCCCACCACATGGACTGAAGCCAAGAGCTAAAATAACCCTTTCTCCTTTTAAGCCATCCATAGCAGCTATTTTTCACAGTGACAGAAAGCTGAAAAATACAGTCCTGGACTTGGGACATTGAAAAGAATGATGGAAAGATTCCAACTAAACCTGAAACCCACCCTGACCCTACTTCAATTTTGATTGACTTGTGATCTGCCCAACAAAGGAAACAGCAAACCTCCTCTGTTGTAAGCAGCACTATTTTAAATCTCTATAGTTATTCTAAACACAGTGTTCAAGGTAGAATAAAAACTGACACAGGCAAAGAGGCAAGAACATGTGACTCACAACCAAGAGGAAATTACACACACGTGGAGCAGATACACAGTGACACAGATAGATGTGATTAATAATCAAGAATGAAAGTAAGGGACAGAGGCAGTTGACACAAATGTAGAAATCAGCAAGTAAGGCCTTTGTAACTGCATTAAACATTGAGCATTTAAATGTAGAATCAAAGCCTATAAAAATCAAATGGATATTATAATATTTAAAATGCAGCATCTAAAACTTTTAAAATTTGCTAAATTTTAATTTTAAGCTGGAGTTTGGAAAAAAATATCCAGAATGAAGCAAAACAGAAAAGAAAAGATGAAAATGTAGAAAATAGTGTAAGAAATACAAAGGTGACTTTTATCAATTTTAACATAATTTAATCAAAGTAACAAAGAAATAAAAAGATGAACAATGCTAAAAAATATTTGCAGCAATAATGGGTGAAAATTTCCTAGAAATAGTTAAGCGCATCAAAGCACAGATTTGAAATGCTCAAAATAATATATTCAAAGAAATTTAAACTTAACCATATCACAATGAACTTGCATAAAACCAAAGTTAAAGCAAAAATTCTTAAAAGTAGCCTGGGGAAAAGAATATATATCACATTTAAAGGAAGAAAATTTAATCTGGGACCTGGGTAATATATGCTGAAAGAATATATGTCAACCTAGAATTATGTAACATCTGAAACTATCTTCAGTACAAAGGAAACACAGTCATATGTTGCTTCATGACAAGACGTGTTCTGAGAAACATGTCACTGGATTAATTTCATCATGATGGGAACTCACATGGCTGTCATGTCACTAGATAATATAGTCCCGTGGGACATCATATATGTGGTCCACTGTTGACCAAAACCTTATTCTGCAACATTTGAGTGTAAAGACATTTTTGGCAAGTGAAAACTCAAAAGAGCTTGCCACCAGTGGGTACCTATTGAAAAAACTGTTAACCTTTTCTTCTAGCAGACAGAAAATATTGTAATTCCTTATGAAAGTCCAGATGTAGGAAAGGATGCGGATCAAAATAAAAATGGTAAATGTGTTTATCTAACATTAACTATTTAAATATTTAAATATTAAATGAAAGTAGCACTTAATTTGGTGGATGAAAAATACATTGAAAATATTCTAAGGTCCTTACATTATCTGCATGGGTGGTAAAAGTAATTATTAACATTTGGCTATTTTCTAAAGCAGGAACATGTAATTACTAACATCACCAAAAGAATAGAACAAGAAAATAAACCAATAAAATTAATAGTGGAAAAATGAAATGAAGGAATGCTTTTTTCTGCTGTATAAAAGAAAGAACAAAGACTAAAACCTGGTAATATAAACAGAAGTTGTTTAATATCATGATAAATTTAAACTGAAATATATACATAATAATATTAGAAGTAGGTTGATAATATGCACCTTGAAAAAGATAAAGATTGTCAACCGAGTTTTTTTTTTTTTAAAGCTTAGTTCTAGCTAGCATGGTGGCACACACCTCTAATACTAGCACTGGGAAGATTTAGCAAGAGGAATGTGAGTTTGAGGACAGCTTGGGCTACACAGGGAGTCCAAGGTCAACCTGTACTACATAGTGAAGCCCAGTTAAAAAAAAAAGAGATTAACTGTATGATAAAATAATCCAGTTCATTGTTAAACAAATATAAAAGCAAAGAACTGTAACAAGCATCAATGTGGGGAGGTGGAGAGTATGTAGAGTTGCTACAATATATATGATTTAAAATGTCTGGTTTCAACCAGCAATTAGAAAGCATGCAAAGACTCCGGAATACTGTCCATTGGGCCAAAGGTAAGAAAAAAAGCAGGTAACAAAGTTGGATTTATCAGAAGTTTAAAGTAGCTATTTATAAACACTTTCACAAAACTGAAGGAAACTATGAATAAACACATAAAGTATGATGAAAATACCATGTCTTATTAAATAGAGAATATGAATAAAGAAAGAGAAACTATTAGAAGAAAGAACCAAATGGAAATTTTGGAGCTGAGAAGTGAGTAACTGAAATACGCAAGTTCACAAGAAAGGCTAAACAATAGATTTGAACTGGCTGAGAAAAGAACACATGAACATGAAAATAAATCAATGGAGATTATACAAGCTAAGAACAGAAATTTGTTACAAGAGCGAAGAAAACAGGAGAGTCAGCCTTGAGGGCAATCATTAAGCACACTAACACACATGCAGTGAGAACACCACAAGGCAGGGAGGAGCGAAATATGCAGAAAATATATTCAAAGAAAGGACCATTTAAAGTTTCCCAAATTTATTGCAAAACAATAATCTATATATTTACAAAATTCAAAGAACTCCAAGTATGATAAACAAAGAGAAGCACAGACAGAAAATAATATCAGTGCTGAGAGTCAACGACAAGGAGACAATCTTAAAAGCAAGAGGAGGAAAATGATTCCTTATTTCTAAAGGAAGCTAAAGAAGATGGAGAGCTGACTTAGCAGAGACAACAGAGGCCAGAGGCATTAGGATGACACACTCAATGTATTCAAAGGAAAAGTGTCAACTATGAATCCTAAACCCATCAACATCTGCAGAAAAAAATTGAGAGGGAAATGAAGACTTTCCCAGATGAACAAATTTTGAGAAAATGTGTTGCTTGCATACTCACTTACAAATAATGAAAGAAGTTCTTTAGAAGGAACTTATAATGAAGGAAGTGGTCTTACACTGTCTATAAATTCACATGAAAAAACAACACGAAAAGTTCCTGTGAGGAAATAATGTAATTAGAAAGGACAATGCACATATATTTTCTCTTTGTCCTCTTGAATTACTTAAAAAAGCTCTGAAGCAGTGTGGTAGTTACTGATACATACAGGTACTTACAGTTGGACAAGAGCAAGAAATTAGGTGTGCTATTACATAATTGGGAGAATATAGATAATAATCTTATATTTTAGGTCTGAAAAAGCTAGAAGAAAGGATTTTGAATGTTTCTACCATAAAGAAATGATAAATTTTTGAAGCGATAAGTACTCCTAACCTGATTTAAATATGACACAATATATACATGTATTGAAATACCACATGATACCCAATCATGTAAATATACATGATTTTATGTATGAGTTAAAAAATAAATTTTAAAGGTAACTATGTAGTGACAATATATATGTGTACCTATAGTGTTATTGGCCTATAACATACAGAAATATTATACTGTATATGTGTGACATGTATAATATTTTCCAATAGCACATAAAGGAGGTTTGTGACAGCACAACTCCATTGGGAAAGTAGAAGGTAAAGTAATTATTATAATATGTATTGTTGGATTTATAGCACTAGTAGATAAATATGGGTACAATATCACAAAAAAGGACAAAGGAGAATAAAAATATATTGGAGTAATGTTTCCATCAGGAGTTAGACTAGTAAGATCAGAAGCTGATTCAGATACATTAAAATGTATTTTATAGACACTATAGTTCCACTAAAAAGTAACACATGCATATTAACAAAAGTCATTAAGAAAATAAAAATGCTACAATAGAAAAATACTCAATGTAAAAAACGTGAAGGACTAGAAGAATAATGAGACATGAAATAGAAAACAAAAAACCAAGACATACTGTCAGTTTAAAAAGACTGAATTATATGCTATTTATGGAGGACACACTTTCAGCTCAAAGACAGATGAAACGTAAAAGGCTGAGCACAGACACAAAGTATAAACCCCAGGAACAAGAAGTCTGAAGTGGCTACACTTACATCAAGATAGACTCAAAATGTTACAAGAGATGAAGAGTGATATTTTATAAAATAACAGTCAATACACCAAGAAAATATGGCAATGATTAATGTATACGCACTGAATAACAGAACACTAAAAGACATATAGCAAAAGTTGGCAATAACGGATATTTAAAAGTTCAACAGTAATAGAGATTTTCATAATACATTTTCAATAATAGGTAGAGGAACAAGACACAAGATTGTAAAGAAATTTGAATATTTGAAAAACATTATCTAGACCCCTAAAAATCATCCCCCCCCCGCCCAACAACAGTGTATCCATTCTCCTCAAGAGCACATGGAATATTCTCCAGAACAGAAAATATTCCAGACCATGAAACATATGACGGAGGAAAATGTAACACCAAGTATAGTATAACACCAAGTATGTTCTCTGACTAAAATGGAATAAAATTAGAAAACATAGCAGGGGAATATTTGAGAAGCTCATAAGTAATATGGGAACCAAAGGAACACACTTCCAATGAGTCAATGCTACTTTGAAGTAAGTGATAATGCAGGCACAATATACCAAAACTTTTGAGATATTAGTAAGTGTTGCTTAGAGGGAAATTTATAGCTATAAATGTCCATATTGAGAACAATGAAGGATCTCAAATCAGTAACCTAAACTGTCATGATAAATATTGGGAAAATAAAGAAAACACTAGTTAAAGCAAGTAGAAGAAAGTCATATACCCTAAAATAGATAAAATAGAGAATATAAAAGTAAATGAGAAAAGTCAATGACACCAAAATCAGACTCTTCAAAAAAAAATCAACGAAATCGACAAACCTTTAGCTTTTTTTCAAAAGAAAAGAGACTCAAGTAACCAGAGTTAGAAATGAAATAAAGGAACTAGGTACTTTAAACACTTTTGAAGAAAATGTGATATAGCCTTTTTTTGAGTTCACCTTGGCACTGTTTTTTTAAAATATAAAGTGACTAAAGTCTTTGTCTCATCAAAAATAAAAAAATAATATTATCATGGAGAATTCTCCCCTTCTGGCATGTGAGAACATCACAAAGCAAAAAGTCACCATTTATGAGGCAGCAAATCTGTTGCCTTGATCTTGGATTTGTCAGTCTTCAGAACTGTGAGAAATAAACTTCTGCTGTTTATAAGCCAGAAAAAAAAAAAAAAAAAGACACACACAACTAGCAACTGTGCACAAAGACACTTGAGAAGGATTCTTTTCAGCGTGATTTAAATAGCACACATCCCACTGCAGTGGAGCATGGGCCAAAGTCACCTGAGGGGCCTGTGCTCTGTGAGGTTTTCAAGATGAAGGTGTGAAGACAGTCTTGGAGACACAAAATACCATGGTCCGCACTACACAGCTTTCCCGGCCTCAGAGAATGCCACAGCCTTTGTCCAAAAGTCACAAAAGCGGCCATAAGGAAAGATACAAAATCTCTCTGCCTGAGTACTTTTAGGAGTTTCTAGAAATTCATCCACCTTGCTATTAAACAGGATATTTCTCACAAGAGAAGTCTTTGCCTAGCTTTGGGGATAATAATAGTTGTTTAATCAAAACTCTGAACGATTTCTTAAGAGAAAAGTTCAACTTAAATACACATCTGTCTCAGCAACTGTTATTTACTGCAGTTCTAGTTTCTTTCCGTAGGTACACAGCTGTAAGAGTAAATAAAGCTGGCAGAATTACTGACATTGCTAGGTCAGAGTGGTGAAATATCTACTTTATCCTGAAAACATACATCATCTTTGCAGCTTTCAACATATTCATGGTGTTGTTAGCTTAGACCGATGATATCCAAGTTCTGACATAAATAGGAAGGGTGGGATGTCTTCTTGCATGGAAGTGATCCTTTCGGGTTGGTTTGTTTCATTTTTGCAATTCCTAATGGTCCTGTGCAAAAGCATGAGATTTGTGGCTGCCGTGGAGCAGGGAAGATCTGATATGTGCAGAGAGGGTTTGTTTGCAGGCTCTGGTCTCATGAATTCCAGCCTCCCATCACCTGAGCCAGGTAACAAGAAATAACCTGTCTGAGTCAAACTTCTAGAAACTCTCAACTGTAAGAATATGATTTTCTAAAGAAGGGACAATGCATTCTCTTCAATGTAAATAGAAATAAAATAAAACTTGAGCTGTCAAATTTCATATAAGTTTTCAAGAAGGAAAATACACTTTGAGTCTTAAAAATAATACTAGTCTAGGAGGTGTATTATGGGACCACAACATAGGTAACATGGATTATAGCAGTCTTTGCTGACTTTAGTAATTTGAGAAAGGGATCCAAGGCTAAGTCTTTTATGTTAAATTATGCTCTATAATCACATGCAGAAAAACAAGGTGATTTTGACAAACCAGTTCTCCATTTGGAAACCTTCTTCATCATGTAATATTCTTGTCAGGATCTCTTTGCATGTGGGAGGGTTTTGGCAGACAGGTAGCAAGCACAACAGAAAGCATGGGGAAGGGGTATTTTCCAGTGAAACCTTACCCTGCAGGGGTAAAGACTGCAGGACTGAGAAGGTTTTGTGGGATTTTCTACTAATGAATATGGTTTTAATTCTCAAAAATTGAGTTACTTCGTAGGAATTTAACATTAATTATAGTGCAAACACATGTTATTTCCTGATAATGCCGTAGATAGCATAGTTGTGCACTAATACACTTTAGCTCTCTGCCAGATAGCTACACAATAACAAATGAACTGTCATGACAGAAAGATTACATTATTTTATTTTTCAGGGAGCTCTCAGGAGATGGGACAATGCCAGATAATACAATAATTATGTTAAAGTAATTTGATAGTTTAAAAAATTTCTAGGTAATCTGCTGAAACATGTAGTTATTACATGGCTACATGTCTCATTCCATTATGTTAGCACAAAATTATGAGTTAGAATTCCTATATCTACATTTTTTGCTCTTTCAACAAAAGACTCCAGGCATAAAACACTGATGAGGAAGGTGAGAAGTTCTTTCACGCTACATTTGACAAAAGAGTGAAGTTTCAAGCACAACATAACATATAATTTCTTCAAGCTTCTTCTTAAGCCAAGGTCTAAGCAGAGTGGCTAGGCTCTCTCTGGAAGACTATTTTTCTCATTTGTAGCTGGCATCATGTTCTGCTGTTAGAAGAAAGCAAGAGAAATGTCATTCAAAGCACTCCTTGTAATAGCCATCTGGGACTTCATCTGAATGTTTGCAGAGAAAAATCTGGCCATTCTCAATGCTTTCAGTGAAACTGGGGTTTCTAGTCACCATGGATGGTTGCAGAGACAATAAATCAGGAAGAGATGCAGACTGAGGTCATTATCAAGTATGGTCCTACAAGGTGAGGGGGGGAATTACAATTGTATTTGTGAAAAGGAAATCAGGAGAATAAACATATACCTTCCATAATACCAAGGATGGTTGCTATGAATTAGCATAGAAGGGGAGGCAGATGAAGTCTCCAAGAATATGCTCTGTTGTGTTAGGGCAAATGAGGAGTGTAAGCTATGAGCATGATATGCATGCTTAGTGTCAGTGTTGGCATGATGGATGTGTTGGGACATCTATTCAGAGGCTCTGGCTGGAGTAGGAAGTGATCTTAAGCTTGTGAGAGAGAAGGATGGTGTAGCATGGAGAGGCAAAACCAGAGACCAGAACACACAGAACAGAGGGATGGGTAATCAGAGAGCAACTTTCTCCAGGTGAAACTTTGGGATAAATGAGGAGGCCGTAAACGCATCTTCAAATCAGACTTTCTCATTTGCCAAAGCATTTTCTGTAGCTCCCTGGTGGCTTCTGATTTTCTGGGAAAGATTGAGAAGAGAAATAAAGACATAAAATAACTTTTATTTCCATGTCCCATTTAAAAGGTCAGACTGTGATTTTTCACACATATCTCATTATTTCTTAAAACTCCTTATCCTTGTAAAAGCTATGCTTCTGCAAAAACACTGGGTTATTTAGATCCTTCTGGTTACAGTTCAGCTGGCAGGGAATTACACAGAGGAGGCCGCCACGTCCAAACGCCACAGAATAGATCAATACATTTTCCTGCCATTGCTTACGGTTGTTACATTTGTCATTGTTGTTATTATTGTAGTATAGTTTTGCTCCAACACTGATAATATGAACTAAATCCTCAAAACTGTTCAATTTAGAGATCCTATCTCACAATAAAAGTAAAACTAAAACTAACAATGGCTGTGGATGTAGCTCAGTGCTAAAGTACTTGCTTAGCATGCACAGGCCCTGGGTTCAATCCAATAGCCACCAAAAGAGTCTATTTTTTATTTTGTTCACTTTTCAAATTTTTTCATTCATTTTTAAATTAACCGACAAAATTGTTTGTATTTTTTTGTGTGATATGATGTTTTCAAATATACATACATTGTGTAATGGGTAAATCTGGTTAACATATGCATTTGTTCAATAGAATAGCTATTATTTTTGCAGGGAGAGTTTTATAATTGCATTTTCTTGTCACTGGTGTGTATCTGATGAATGTATTTTTCGAACAATAACATTGTTCTACGGTACATATTAGGATTGAAATTGTTGAGATCTTCAACAAAGAAGCATTCAACTAATGCTTCTTTGTAGAGCAGGTATTTGAGAATACAGTGGTACTTTGGTTCACGAACTTAATTCATTCCATGATTCTGGGGAAGATGGCCATGGTCATGTTTGTAACCCGATGTGGAGTTAGTGGACAGAGGTCTTCCTGAACCGAGCTATTACTGTATCATCTCCCTTACCAATATAGAGGTGTCTGGTAAAGCTGAGAGAAAACACTCCCAAGAAAAGACAATCTTATTTTTTTTTTATTTTGCAATTGCAATATTTAGCACACTCATCATTGACATAATGATTACCAAAAAGCTTTACTTTCATTTTATGAATTGAAAGAAAACATGGGATCATCGTCACAATTTTCTGTTTGACTCTCTAGTTGGCACTCGGGGAACATTTGCACCACACAACTATTTGGAAGATTCTTCTTGCTTCCAGTGATGACTTTAGGAGTACCAATTGCCTTTCAATTTCTTTGAAAAGTTTAAATAGTAGTGGCAGTAGTTCTTCTCTAAATGTTTTGTAGAATTCAGCAGTGAAGCCATCAGGACTCGGGCTTTTCTTAGTTGGTAAGTTTTTACTTACGTTTTCAATTTCATTGATTGATAATAGGTTGTTTAGAATTTTTAGGTGTTCTTGATTCAACTTTGGTAATTCACACATATCTAGGAATCTTCTGTCCATTTCTTCTGTGTTTTCCATCTTATTGGTGTATAGGTTCTCGAGGTAGGTATTGATGATCCTCTGGATTTCTGCTGGGTCCATTTTAATTTCATCCTTTTCATTCCTAATTGCATGGATTTGGGTCTTAAAGTGAGAAATTAGAGACATTTGTAGCTAAATGGATGCACATTGAGGTGATACTCTTAAGTGAAATAAATAAGACAAACGTGTAAATACCGAATAGTTTCTCTGGTGTGAGAAACTGAAAGTGTAAAGAATGATCAAAAGGTATAATAGATAATATGAAATAGGAAGAAAAGGTCAAAGGGGAAGGGGAAATGGGAGGGGTAGGGGCAAAGAAAGAAGTAAGTGGAATAAATATGAGAAAAGGAAAAAATGGAAACCAAGTCTTTGTAAATAGGAAGGGATGAAGGGGTTGAAGGGAGTGCAGAGAAATGGGGAAAAATAAGAACCAAGATATATTGTAAAGATATGTAATGGTACAAATCTCCATTGATGAATGTCATTATATTGTATACCTAAAATGTACCAATAAAATTAATTTGAAAAAAGATTCTTCTACTAATGGATTAACACACTGTCTGCCTTCAGTTCATTTTTTGCACATTCACAAAAATTACTAAGGAAAGAAACTCTGATCTAAATGACAAAGGTTCTTTTCTAAAAGGTAAGTGCAGAGGTTTTGCCTGTGAGGGTGTGGCTCCTGGTATTTGTTGAGGCTGTGGACAGTGCTTCTGCTCACAGGGTGAGCTGCAAATGCTGAGGAATACTTTGTTCAAATCATCATTCCAGATCACCTTTCTGAGAGACCAAAAATCAATACTTTAAAAATAATTAGTAGGGATTTGTTCTCTCCCTGTTGCCAAATGAGTTTGTTGCAAGATATGAAAGTCTTAATTGCATAACAAAATTGTATGTTGGTGTCCCTTGAGTAGGTCCCTCTCACAATGATTAGGGAGTTGCTCTGTGATTTGTTTTCACCAACAGAAGTGGTGGTGGAAATGAGCTTACAATGCATCATTTTAAGGCCCAATTTCCTCAGCTGGGAGGCAACATCATCCATTTATTCTCTTGGAGTCTGGATTTGCCAGCAAGGATTTCAGATGACCTTGCTAGAGAAAGTTGTGTGGAGGGGCCCTAATGGAGCAGCACCAAGGGCCCAGGCATGGTGGTGAGATACCCTCTTTGACATTTTCAACATCTATTCATTTCAATATAACAATGTAAGAGACTTCTAGAGACCAGCAGAAGAACTCATCATTACCCCTAGCCAAACTGTATAAGTAATCAGGAGATGGAGTGAAATTGTTATTTTAACTTATTAATTTTTGGGTTGGTTTGCTATACAGCAATAGATACCAGAAACAGAAATTGATACCCAGTGTGGGATGCTGCTATGACAGAAATCTAAAATGTATGGTATTTGTTTTGAGTTCAGATGGCAGGTGAACAAGGCCTGGTGAAAAGGCTCAGGGGATTCTTGCAAAACTGCAGACACGACAGTAATCAAGGTGTCGTTTGTGCAGTGGTAGAAAATTTGGAAACAGTTTCATTTATGTATGGTGGAAGATGGAAATGAACCTAGTAGAATTACGGATCTAACCTAAAAATTTACTTGTCTTATCGACCCAACATTCCTAAGACATCACCATAGCTTTTATATTTTTTAAATCTTAGGAACACATACTGACCTACCCTCCATAGAGCTGTGTGTGCATCAGCTCTCTTTCTTTATATTAAATATCTGAGACAATCAATGTATAAGAAGAAGAGCTTTTGTTTGGCTTGAATTTTGGAGCTAGTAGCTCCTAATTGGCAGGGTGGTCCTTCAGCCCTGGGCCTGTGGTGAGGCAGCACTCCATGGCAACATAGTGCTGCAGAGCAAAACCACTCATTTCATGACCATGGAGGAAAAAAAAGAAGAGACCAGAATCCCACTGTCACCTTGAAGAGCACACCTCCAATGACCTAACATTCTTCCACTAAGGCCCACTTATTATAGGTTCATCTTCCTCCCAAAAGTGTCTTCCTGAGGGCCAAAACTTTAAAACACAAACCACTGGAGGATCCAAACTATAGAAGCTGCAATCTTTAAACTACATCCAAAAAAATGTTAATCAGATGGGATCCTTTACAGTGGCTCTATTGTTGGTCATATCCATGTTAATGTATCTCAGTGAATACATCTGGAAAAGTATTCACTACTTCAGTGTATCCAGCTGGGCAATGGCCATTACCATAGGCGATACTGTGGAATCTAATGCTGTTATCTCTCCAGTATCCATGTTGCTTCTAGCACCCCTTCAAGATGTGAGAATCTGCAGATGCACAGCTCCCTTATATAAAGTACGTGGTATTTGCAAATAACCTACACACATCCTGCTTACATGTTAAATCATTTCTAGATTACTTTAATAGTGAATGCAATATAAATGCTATGTATAGTTGTTATAATGTATTGTTTGAGGAATAATAAAAAAGTCAGCATATGTTCAGTACAGATGCAATTTAAAAAGTACTTTTGGATTGAGGTTGGTTGAAAAATAGGATGTGAAATCCACAGGTATGGAGAACCAGGTTCTTACCAAAAAGTAGAATGCTGGATGGAAATAATATGCAGGACTTAAGTCCTGAAGTTTGCTTTTAAAATTTATACTTGTGTACCAGTAAAAGAATTTAAGGAAAAAATAAAAAATAAAATAAAATGTGTACTTGTGCATGGCATAGGAGAACTGCTGTCCAGCAGTTCCTATGGAGTTTGTGGATGTGTGTGTGTGTTTGTGGATGTGTGTGTGTGTGTGTGAGTGTTTGTGTGTGAGGAGAGAGAGGAGGGTGGCAAAGGATTACCTTTTTCAGTTGCCCATGGACTTTCAAACGACTACTAAGATGCCATTTATTTAATTACAAGATAGTCTCTGACTATGCCCATTGGCTGTGAGCAGCTCCAGGACAAAAGCTCACACCACTGTTTTCAGCCCTGTTCAGACATGGGACACAGTTCACTTCTGGGAAGCACTATTTCAAGAGCTATTGAGAAATGAGTGTGTAGATCTAGACGCTACAAATGCCCCATGGGGGATTGCTGAATAGATCTGGGACTTTTGATTCTGGACAAAAGATGCCTTGCAGTAGACATTATTGTTGCCTTTTAACTATCTGAAGTCCTGTTGTGTTGTACATGTGACAGGCTTGTTTTACATTACTCTTGAAAGGGAGAACTGTGAACAGCTGTCAAAAGTTACAAATCTGCAAACTGGCTTAATGTGACAAGACATTTCCAATCTTTAGAGCTTCTCAATCAGACAGAAAGTAGCCACTCTGCTAAAAGAAGTGTTCCTATCAAACTAGGAGGTTGGAACTATGGAATTATCTAGTTACTCAAATTTGATGATATGAAATTATCTCTACTTTTGAGTATAAGTAAAATATTGTAATAAATTTGCTTGTAAATAATTATTATAGTCACAAATTAAAAGTAACTGTTCTCTGTTTCTGCACATTGGTTCAAATCAGCGTGACATTCCAGTATGTGTTGGAACAAGAGTGTGATCTTTTGTTTGAATTTCCCAATATTTTTTAATACAATCACCTAAAAACAAAATAAATTTGAGCAAGCCAATATTTTATGAAGCTCCACTATTCTGAATAAACATATTGACATTTCTTTGAAGTATTAAAAAAGTATAAAAAGTTTATCCCTAGCTAATGAAAGATGTCACCACAACTATTAGCTCACATGAGCAAGAGTCACGAAGACCGCAACTGGAATTACTCCACTTTTTGCCATGCAACTGAGTATTTGCAGAGATGATCTACAAAAATGAGAGCAAATGCAATTAATATGAAAGACTGGAAAGCATTTTATATCAACTACATTAAAAATTAACCTGGCGCTAGTCATTCTGTGGTTTCTGTCTTCAGCCCACCTCGTCTAATCAGAGCTGGATACCTCCCTATGGAGTTATCAGAAAACATCTAAAAATGTTCTAGTGTCATTGAAGGAGTGGGCTGAGCCTGGAGGACATGGCTAAAGGCTGCTCCTGGTTACATTCAGCTGAACATGGAAAGATACAGATATGCTGAAGAGAGCAGAGCTGATGCTGACTGAGGAAAAAGAACAATGCTGTTTGGGAAGATGATGGGACAAAATGAGGGAAAGATGATACAGCAGGCCATGTGGCTTTGACCTTGGAATTCAATGACAGGAGTGTAGATGGTGGAGGAAGGGACAGGAACTGCTTAGAGAGCAGGACCAGTGTAAATCAGTCCTGGGAAAGTGTTCCACTTAAAGAAACTCAGACCTAAATCGAATTGGAATCTCATCTGCGTTGTCCTCAAATATTCTGTGGAGTCAAAGAAAAAAAATCTTTGAAAGCTTGAACCTCATTGTTAACTTTTTTTTCACTCTCCTAATATTTTAGCATCTAAATCACTCTCCTATGGTAAGGAATAAAAATAAACAACAAAAAGTAAATTTAAGAAACAAATAAGCATTCTTGTCCCTGGAGTCTCTTGTCTTTTCATGCCACCATCTCCCTCTCTAATCTGTCTTTTGCAGTTCAGCTGGTTTTGTGTGCTGCTTCAT
The DNA here is from genome assembly GCF_053883595.1 of Heterocephalus glaber. Taxonomy (NCBI): domain Eukaryota; kingdom Metazoa; phylum Chordata; class Mammalia; order Rodentia; family Bathyergidae; genus Heterocephalus; species Heterocephalus glaber. The sequence goes on from NW_028258432.1 coordinate 4,097,879, forward strand.
ACTTTGAAACAGTGTGTGGAACCCTGTCACCTTGTGATAGTAAACCTTCAGACTGTGTACTTCTCTTGTCCTGGGTGTCTTTTTCTATTTTTTCATAAGACTCATGGAGAATCCTGCTGTATTTTCCACCAGTTTGAAGGAATAGGAAGTGCTTCAGAAAGCGGCACTGAAATGCATATGGAGAAAGGAAAGCCATAGATATTCACACTGAATATTTTTAATCTTATCCAAGGAGAAATGGACAAGGTTGTTGCAGTTCTATTTCCTTTTTATAATGGAAATCTTTGTGCATTTGCCTGATTAGATCCCACTCTTAATTACAGATCCTACTAGGTTCATTGTCCCAGTTTTTCCATCACCTAATGGTTGTCTAGGTTGCCCAGCCACTCAGGAACAGGGTTATTTCTTTAACTGTAAAGATAATTTTATAATGATAGAGTATCAAAATGACTGTAAGATCTGAATGAAATATTAAAAGTTAAACATTTTAAGGAAACAGTAAAACAATTACTGTTTCTCAATTGTCTAGCCTCAAATCATTGACCATTTCATTTTTCCTATCTAATACTCAAAGGAACTTGTTATCTATATCCATCAAATTATTTTTTTAAATTCCTGATTACATGAACAGAGCTGCTAATTTCACAGTAAAAGAATAGGCAATAGAAATGTAGGTTTTTGAGGGAAAGCATCAATAATAGAACAAAATCAAGAAATTGGAAACTGGTATAATGAACTGATCATTAATAGTAGGTGAGCACCAGCTATCTATCCATTCATATGTAGCCAACAAATAGTGCTAATTGAAATAGTGGATAGTGGATTTGTGAATAGTGGATCTGCTTTCCATTCTCTTTATGTTTCCACAGGGAGAGACTTCTATCAAGGTAATTTATGGCCCCCTTTTCTCCTGTTTATTTGAAATGACTTATTAAATTGCCCAACTTCTCTTTATGAACTCTTTTTTTAAATTCAGAAAGACTAATAATATGGGGCTGTGATTAGGTAGGCAAATTCAATTCAGAGGATCAATATTAACTGGCCTATAAATTCAGTAAACATACCTAAATCCACTTTCTTTAAACTACATCAGCAGCAAAGGTGATATTTTTAGTCTCCATTTGTCTGAGTCACTTGGTTCCCAAGTGGTGGAGAGAAAGGGTGCATTTCATTGGGTTCCCTTACCGAGAATCAGATGCTATTCTAGATGACTACAACAAAACTTAAAATATTTTCTAATAATTAGGGTGAAAGAATAATCATAAGGGTAATTTAAGATAGATGATTCTGTTTGGTTTTGTATGTAAACCTACCATTTACAAGCTGTGTGCTCTAGGGAAAGTCAGCTTAATATCTTTGAGATCGGAGCTCCTCATTTGAAGAAAGAGAATCACAGCCCCTGCTTCATAGGGATGATACAAAGATCAAGTAAAACACTGGACCAAAAAAGTTTCGTAACCTCTAATGATAAATAAACACTTGCTTTATTACCACTGTAGGAACTGGGTTCCAAGGTTATCTTCCTTATATCAACTTCTCCCACGCTCTCCTGCTCCCACTAGCCAAATGAATCCTTGTTCTAATTATTTACCTAAAATAACCACAGTGTTTTTCTTGTCTCCAGACAAGAACTAGGGCCATGGCCATGAACTCCACAAACTGTTGTCAATACTAGATTTCATCTATCATGCATTACCTGTTGCTGTCTTCAGAGTACCTGCTAAGCTCTACACAGAGTTTCTGTTATTAGCCATTTTTCACCTAGATTTCTACATATAGCTGATTGTCATATTTCCCTAGTCTTGTGCTTTCCATATCTTCCTAAACATGTGACCATTTTCTGTTATCCAGAACATTGGTAGCTGTGCTAGGATCTTAATGATCATAGGACTCTTGATTTTCTTTGAATTCATAGATTCCCTGCTGGTCACAAAGCCCAGTGGTGGGTACATGCCATCCAAACTAGTCATTTCCCTCGTTATCTCCATCATGAAGCATGACTTTCATAGTGCTTGTGGACAAGGCTCTGGAGTCAACCCCTCAACTTATGAACTGTGCATCCTTGGTTACATACATTCAGCTTTCTAGACCTCAATTTTCTTATTGTATAACAGTAAACAGCAAGTAGAACATATTAAAGTTGTTATTAAATAAAAATATATGGACTAATGATTAGTACAGAGCTTAGAATATAGTAAGCATATTTTAAAAATTATGAATATATGAAAATATTATTTCTTGTTATCATCAACTAAAATAAAATCTCCTTTTGACAGTCTATGTGTTTTTTTTTAATGAATAGAGTAAAAAAATGTTCTAGTGGGAACTGAGAAATGAGAGGAGTAAGAAGTTTAATAGTCTTTTTTAGACTTCTCTGACTTAAAATTTGTTGAATAGAAATGGATACAAATTCATAGGATTTTAGAGTATAAATGCATAAAAGGTATATATATACACCAATATTTATATACACATTATATATACATACATGTGTGCATGTATAAGAACATATATATATACATATATATATATATATGGAAGAAAGAAAGGTGAAAACTCAGCATTCTACCTTCCTGCATTATGATATAGTACACTGTAACATTTAGAAGGCAGCATGTTGAACTTTCTTTTAAATAGATGGCATATGATGGTTGAATTCTATGATTTGTAGTATGAGTTGGTTTCAAATAAAAGTTTATGACCTTCAAACCTTCTAATCCAAGTCACTCTTGGTAAAAGCAGCTGAAAGTTACATTTATAGAATTTATTTAAAGATTTTCCAGATAATAAAGATTGAAGAGAAACACGAAAGACTGCCCTAGAATAGCAGCCAGGGCATTTCCTTTGACAGCTGCAGCAGATCCAGTGGAACTTTAGCCTCAAAACTGAATCAAGACACTGAAACTTGACGAGCTTGCTAACAATAGTGCACAGTGCTGAGTAATTGCCAAGGGGCAGGAATCATACAAAAGAGAAAAAATAATACAGCATATTGTTCATGTTATCTGATGGCATATACGCATCATCACAGAGAACATTCCCCAGGCACAGAGTGTTGTACAAGTCAACTCCCATCCAGTTAAAATAACAGTTGTGGTTCTGTTATTATTGAAAGTAGATGCAATCTTAGATATGTTGAAAGTGGAAATATTTCTCTTTGTAAACTCTTTGAATAAAGATACTCCCGCACCACCTATATGAGGTCAATTATTCCACCTTTACTGTATAATTTGTCTCTGACCTCATCTTTCTGATGTCTTGTTAGGCAGACTGAGGGAGGCAGTTACTGACGACAATGTGGTGAAGATCCGTGGTCCAGTGTGAAAAGATTTCACCCTTGACCTTGAGAATGCACTCCAGCCTGTATCGACCTTCACTGTCAGGTTCTCCCGCCAGGTCCTCACATGAAAGGGAGACCGGAGAGCATCACCCGGGAGAGGACACCAGAAAGCCTGAGCAGATCCTGAGACACATTCATGGGCTCCAACAAACACAAGAGTGGCCTGGGAAGCATCTCCAACTTCCAGTATTGTGGTGGGGTAAACTGGGTGATGTTGAAGCTGTGTGCAGAGGCATAGTTATTAAAACAAGACCCAGAAATGCTGCTTCTAGGGTTCTTGTGTCTTTGATTTAAGAGGCCTGCAGATGGAAGGGGATTCATTTGAATTTTGGAAACATGTCAGCAGAAACACGTGATTCTGGATGATAGAAAGCCTGCTAAAGGAAGACTGAAAATTCAGAAGACTTCAAGGAAAAGAAAGATTTATCCACATCAAATAGGAGATAGAGGGAAGAAGGAAGGAAGGGGATGTAAAAAGGAATCAAGATGTGTCATGTACGTATGTCAAAATTCCATGATGAAAGTAGTTATTATGTATCCCAAACATGTACTGATAAATAACAAAAAAGAAAACAACTTAACTAAAAAATATACCTTGGAGAAAGTACCATAAATGCTGTAATGTTAAAACTTAAGAAAAACACTAAAATAATATTTGCAATACAGAGTAGATATATGATTCACATCCATAATACCCAAATAGCTACTACAAATCAATGAAAAGATTACTTTATAGAGAAAAAGAGATGCGATATAAACAAATAACTCATACTGATTCATAAAAGAAAATGTATAAAATGCAATAAGCTATAAAATGGCAGTTATAATTAGAGGCAAATTAAAACACTGGGGTACCATGTTTCATCATATTTATAGAACAAACAAAATAATTATAACATCTCAGCTTGCCTATTGTAAGGTGAAATAAAGAAGACCACAGCATTGATGGCACTGTATTTGATATCTTTGGAAGGCTATTGCCCCAAAAATGGAAAAAATCTTATTATTTCAGTTCTTGACAATGATTGTACATACACACGTGTGTCAAGCTAATATTTTAAAGGACAAATGGAAACAATGTAAATAATTAATAGGATAAGTTCCAAAACATTGTGGGTTTTGGTATATTCATACAGCCATTAAAAAGTTAATATTTTCATGATAATTTTAATGTACAAAATTAAGATAAATAGAAATATGACAATATTGTTTGTAAAATAAATTGTGTGTGCAGTGTATGTTTGTAACACAGTAAAAGTGTAAAATCATCCTAGGCTCTAGGTTGTGCCCTATTTTTGGCATTCTGTTGCATGTTTCAGTCACGTAGCTTAGCTTCAAACACACTTTCCTTTCTGTTTATATTATAGTGGCCCGACTGCGCTTACATTACAGGTTCTTCGAAATACCTTAATGTCTTAAAAAATCTACATTCAGGGCCAGAGATTTAGCTCAGTGGTTTCACCACCTGCCTTGTAAGCACAAGGTCCTGAGTTCAATCCCCAGTTAAAAAAATAAAAATCAACTTTCAGCTTAAATTGACTGATCTAGCTAGTGTAAGAAGCTATGTGACAAATATTTCATATCATTGCACCTGAAAAGTTTGAAGGTGCATATTACTAGCTTCAGTTCTCATAGAGAGCAATTGTATTCTCCAAAGTCCAATAACTAGTTAATGTTGGGGAAAGGAAATTTAGATGGATGCAAGTGTATCTTCACAAGGCATTGCTTGCATTCTGTTTGAGCTGCCTCTCTGATCTCAACTCACACTTCCCTCTTTCACATTCAGCTCTAAGAACAATGGCCTTCCTTCTTTATCAACCTGTCAAGCACTATCTGATGGTAAGGACTCTACAGCAACTCCTCTTCTGTCTGACATGCTCTTCACAATGACCCACATATGGGTAAGTCTTTCCTACCACTCTTGTTTTATCACCTGGCATCTCCTCCAAGAGTTCCTTTCCAGTATGAGGATCCAGCAACGTCATCACATTCTCATATCACCCTGCTTTAAACTTCAGCAGAGCCCAGCAGATTAATTCCTACTGCATTTCCTGACCATTTGCTTTCTGTCAGTCTTCTGTCATAAAAACGCAGATTGCAAAGAACATGAGAACTGTCTCTCACTGTGCCCTCACACCTGAAATGTCACCTAGAAGGTGTCCAGGAGGGATTTGATGACTGAATAGATGACCATCTTTAACTTGCCTAGATCAAGCTAAACACAGGGGGAGGGCACAAGAGAAGTATTAAAACAGGATCTTGCCCTAAAATCATGTCCCCCAGCCACTGGTGTGTTTTTATGCAAGAAAAGGCATATGGGACTAAATTAGATTAAAACTATGGGGCAGATTTAACAGCTACTAAAAATAAGTATCAACACATAAATTTGGATGTTAGCAAATCCATTCCAGACCTTTCAACTAATTCTATATATGTAGCATAAATTTAGAATATCTGTCTTAAAAAATACCACATGTCGAGGACTTAATGCAAAGTAAGTTGTGAAGAATGCTGTGTATACACTTTAAATCCTTTCTATGTCTAGGAAAACATGCAGGGAGATCCCTAGCGGAGACTGAAAGGAGTCTGTGATGAAGAGGGAGGGTGTGTGTGGGGAGACAGAGGTGGGAGATCAGGCAGCTACACTGTGTCATCCTTCAGAGGAGGGATGTCATGTCTTTTATGAGTGTCCTTCTACCACCCAATGCTCATATATTGGATTCCATATTCCTACCTTACCAACACCCACCAACACCTCTTCTCTCTCTTGAGAGAAGAGAGCTTCTGGGATTCAGATCCAAAGAATACAACATGGCTCTTGTTTCTTAAGTAGTTTTTTAGTCTAAGTGACATGGAGAGCATCTATTCTAAACAAAATTTGTATTGGACCTATGAAGGCATTCTCAGAGGCAACTGGAGCTTGTTGGTGGCTAGATCTGTAGAGCTTCAAAGGCTGCATTAAGAGTTTGCTTTCTTTAGCGTGCACTGGAGTGAGTGTTCTGGGTGGCCCTTTGATGGACTGAGCTTCTGCCCTGGACCCAGCAGGCCAGACCAAGTGAGAATGGATTCACCAGAAAATGCCATGGAATCAAACTAAACCTTGAAATGGGCCAGCATGCTGAAACAGGAGATTCACAACAACCTACCAAAGGGGCCCAGCCTGCCCAAGTCTGCAGAAAAAAGTCTCCTCTGTGGTGATCCTAAATGAAAAGGCTTTGGAGCTGCCAGTCAGCCCTCTGCTCCTCCCATCTCTTTTACTAGGCATTTCTCTATTTGAAAACTAACCTTTCTGCTCAGCTCTGCAGATCACCTGTGCAAGTCGCAGCTGCCATGTTGTTCAACTCATGAGTCACCACAAAATGCAATTTGATTTTTAAATAAAATTTATTTATATTTTGTTCAAAAGTGCTGCAGTTGTATTTTCATAATCTTAGCATAAATTCAAAATTAATGTGAGGTTGGTTGTCAGGTGTCACCATATGGCTTATTCATCAATATTTCAGAAGAAATAAAAATAAAAGCAATATTTTTAATTTTTGTTTTTCTCTAGTTAAATAATACTATCACATTTCTGTCCTATTTGAATTCAGTTTGTAGGACCTCAGATTTCTACAGACATTTTTCCTCCTTGCTGGTGATCAAATCCAGTGGCCCACTCATGCTGGGAAAATGCTCTGCCCTTGAACCACAGCCACCACCCCAAAGTTCAGATGTCTATGTTTTCCTGTTGTTATTTTAAGGTTTAAATTTCCTCACTTAAACTTTAGTCGTGAGAAACAGAAATGTCCTGTGTTGTTCATAACGTAACAATTATAAATACCTTGGTGTATTTCTTCACAGGCTTATTTTCCATATTTCAAATCATTATGATTGTGTTGGTTATTGAATTTTTGTGCAGAGATTAGAAACATTGTTATATAAATTTTCAGTTTTTAATTGATATAAAGTCTTATTCTTTTAAAGATACAATTCTGTTTGTCAATTCTGAAGATAGAATAGATTTTCATTTCCCCCTTTTTACCTAAAATCCTTTTATATTTTATATCATTTTCATTTGAGCATTATATATATACTGTAAAATCAGACTTGGATTGCAAATAATAGTCTTACATAGAGCGAGAAAAATGTAAAGAAATTTTAAGTTGCTTGATATTTATTTTCAGATTGTTTTCAGAAGTTTGTGATGTTCATTGTCTCTGTGATGTATAAGAACAGTTTTATTTCATCTGGGACCTATCAGCATTAAATAACATCTTTAAAATAAAACTCTTAAATTACAAGTGAAAAAAAAGTTTTCTTTTTAAATTTGAATTTTTTTGCTTACCTGGTGAAGCGAAACATGTTCAACACATGTAGTGACCTTTTCCTTCTTTGTTAGTTGTCATTTACTTTCTCATAGGCATTGTGTAAGTACTGCTGTTTCTATAGGAATAGTTTTATTTTGCCATGGGGATGAACAAATTAAAAGTCTCGCCCAAGGAATTTTAAGTCACTCAAACTATTGAGGGTATCTCAAAGCAAAGACAGAAATGAACTAAGAAATTTTACATTTTCATTCTATTTATACTTAGGCAAAATTTTTAAAAAGAGAAAATATTCAGGGAGTTGAAAAATGTGTCCAGTCAGACACTTAGTAAATAGTATAATTAGAATTCTCAGATTGCAATTTCAGAGTTCCCTACTATGTCTACACCTGATCTTAGTCAAAAGGCTGAGAAGTGATCCCCTACTATGACTCGGGTCCTCATCAATCACATGCAAACCTCTACTCAGAGTGTCTGGGCAGGATGGTGAACTTTCACAGCAATTTCTAAAGTTTTCTCCATAACAGTGGCAATGTATGCACTTTCATGAAGTCATCTAGAGCTGTGCACCAAGGCAAAATACACAGGCCCACGTGGCATTAGCTTTCAGTTGTTAAAAGGCACATTGGACTTACTAGACTTTTTCCAATTGGCATCAGAACCTAATGTGATTCTTAGAAGAGAAGCTCATTCAGGAAACTTCATTCTTCTCCAATCCTTTTATCTGTCTCCTAAATACAGCATGCCCTCCCCTGCTCCTCTATGCTTCTGGAGCTGCATTATCTGCACGTGTTTCAAATGCACATGGTATGTGAAAAATGGCCCTTTGTCTGAACAAAGTTTTCAGAGCTCATTTCACAGGCTGCTCACAAAGCTAGGAATGTAACCTAAGCCTAGGAGGTGCAGGAGGAGAGCAGGTGAGCTCTGAGTATCTGATGTAAGCACAGCAACCAGTGTAGGTTTTTGAACATCAAGAAGGCTTTGTTTTTGGTTTTCCTTTTTTGGGAAAACCTAATTAGCATCCTTATTCCTTAAAGGATGCTAATCCTTTGGCATCTTGCAGTTAATTGAACAATTACCTTACCTATAACTTCATGTGTCTGAGTTGTAAACATTCATGAAATTAAAGTTTTTGAAAGTTAACTATTTGGTTAGTCAAAGCAGTCTGCTTCTTAAAGCACTATTATCAGTGGAGAGAATTCACAGCCACTTCTGAACATGGTGAGCAATTTGTGGTAATAGTTGGATGGTCCAATTTTGAAATGGACATTATTATGAAAGAAATTCATTTGCAAGTCCATTTCTCTCAGAGCAGTATGAATGTACTCAGATTCCATTAGGACCAAGAGTACTTCATAGTTGAAGCACAACTGAAAGGCATTCAGTAACAAAAAAGCCAACTTTTCCTTAGCTGTCATTCTCATTTGGAAGTCAGCCTCCTGACTTATCTTAGGGTATGATTGAATAGAAACTCTTCTGTCTTGAATAAAATGTTTTTATTGGTTTGTTTATTTGCCACCTTTATTGATGGACGGAGAAGGGAGATTGGGGAACACGGTTATAAAGCAAAGTTGTTAAATTTTCTGTTTTAATACTGGTTTTATTCTACATTTTTATGAAAAAGTAAAACAGAATTTCAAAACAAAATAATGAGAGTAACAGAGTTAATATGTTGTGTATCATAATCTTAAAAGTAGTTACAGACAAAAAGTCTTTCTCTTGCAAAGAAAAAATCAAACATGATAGCACAAGACTTCGTTTTCAATAAATTAAGAGAAACTAGTAATATAAATGAATCAAATTAACATTTATATTAAACTATTTTTGAAACAACAGAATAGATAATTTGGGGGATTATTTGAACTTCTCCCTACTTCCTATTTATGTATCTTCAGTTTTGCTCTCTATTTGTAGAAAAGAGCAAGAGTGAGAGCAAGAGCGAGCGAGCGAGAGAGATTCTAATATGAGGAATCATACAATATTTAAGGTTATGTGTCTGACTTATTTCACTTAACATTATGGTCTCAAGGTTCACCCATTTACCCGTGAATGTCTAAAGTTTATCTTTCTTTACGGCAGAGTAGTACTCCATTGTGTCGTAGTACTCCACATTTTCTTTATCTATTCATCTCTTGATGGACATATATGCTGTTTCTACAATCTAGCAGTTATAAATTGTGCTACTATATACATGGAATGCATGTATTCTTGTAATCTGATAATTATAACTCTTTTGTGAAGATATCTAGAAAGGTAATAGCTGGTTAAAAGGAATTTCCACTTTTAGTTTTTGGAGGAATCTCCACACTGATTTCCATAGTGGAAAACTGATTTCCGTAGTTTATGCTCCCAAGAGCAATACAAAAGAGTTCCTTTTTCCCAACATCTTTGTCAGCAATTGTTATTATTAGATTTTTTTTGATGATAATTATTCTTTCTGGGGAAAGATGATATTTCATTGTAAATGTAATTGGAATTTCTTGGTTAGCCAGTGATGTTGACCATTTTTTGGTGTATTTATTGGGTGTTTGTACTTATTCTGAGAAGTCTATCCATTTCAGTTCCCCATTTTTTTTGACTGAGTCTTTCATTTTGGGGAATCTACTTTTTTTAGTTCTTTATGTAGTCTAGATGTTAGTCCTCTATCTGAGGAGTAGCTGGAAAACTTTGTTCCCATTCTGTTGTCTCTTCACTCTTTGTGTTGTATCCTTCACTGTGCAGAAGCTTTTTAATCTGATATGATCTCATTTATTGATTTGGAGCATTATTTCTTATGCCATTTGGATTCTTTCCAGAAAGTCCTTGCCTACACTTATTTTTTTCAAGAATTTTACCTATTTTATCTTCTAGTAGATTAAGTGTTTCTGTTTTAATATTTAGATCTTTGATTCATTTTGATTTTAGTTTAGTGCATGGTGAGAGATATGAGTCTAGACTCAGTCTTCTGCATGTGGATACCCAATTTTCCCAGCACCATTAATTAAAGATGCTGTCTTTCCTTCGGTGTATATTATTGGCTCTTTTGTCAAAGATCAAATAGCTGCATGCAGTTGGTGTTGTTTCTGTTTCCTCCATTCTGTTCCATTGATCCACATCCTTCTTTTGTGCCAGTACCAAGCTGTTTTAATCACTATAAGTTTATAGTGTAACTTCAAGTGTGGGATTGTGGTAATGCCACCTGCTTTGATTTTGTTACCCAGGATTGTTTTTGATACTTTGGATCTCTTCTGTTTCATATGAATTTTTGGATTGTTTTCTGTAGATCTGTGAAAAATGCCATTGGTATTTTGATTGGAATGGCATTAAATCTGTATATGTTTTAAAAGTATAGTGATTTTGATTACACCAGTTTTGCCTATTCTGGAACAGGGGATATCTTTCCCTTTTCTGATGTTCTTCTTGATTTCCTTCTTCAGGGTGGTGTAATTTTCATTTTAGAGGTCTTTTGTGCCCTAGGTTAGATTAATTTCTAAGTACTTCACTCTTTTGATGCTATTGTTAATGCTATTGTTTTCCTAATTTATTTTTGAATGAGTTCATTAATAATGTATAGAAATGCTGTTGATTTTTCTGTGCTTATTTGGTATCTTGTTATATTGCTGAATTTGGTCATTAACTCTAGGAGTCTTTTGGGGGTTTCTTGTAAGTATAGGATCATGTCATCTGCTTGAAATACTTTGAAATCATTTTTTTTTCTTGTACATACTATACCCTCTTTATTTATTTCTCTTCCCTGATTGGTCAGGCTAATGTTTCAAGGACTATGTTCAATAGGAGTGATTATTGTGGACATCCTTGTCTTGTTCCTGACTTTAGAGAGAAAGTTTTCAGTTTTTCCCCATGTAATATGATGTTGACAGTAGGTTGGTCATAGATGGCTTTTATCAGAGTGAGATAAATTCCCTGTATACATATTTTTCTTAAGGTTCTTTTTATCATGAATGGATGTTGGATTTTGTCAAAGGTTTTTTCTGTATTTAATGACATGATTATATGAAATTTTGTCCTTGCTTCTGTTTTCTGGTGAATTACATTTATTGATTTGCCTATGTTGAGGTGTCTTTGCATCCCTGGGATGAAGCCTACTTGTTCATGTTGTATGATCTTTTTTATGATTTGCTGTATTTTCCTTGCCAATATCTTGTTAATAAATTTTATATCTATGTTCATTAGAAAGATTGACCTATAGTTCTCTATTTTGGTTGACTCCTTGTCTGGTTTGGGAAGCAGGATAAAGTTAGCTTCTGAGGATGATTTTGGAAGTACTCCTTCCCTATCAGTTTCACTAAAAAGTTTCAGAAGTGATGATGCTAAGTCTTCCCTTAAATTCTTGTAGAATTTGGCAGTGAATTCATCAGATCCTGGGCTTTTCTTGATAGTTTTTTAATGACTGCCTCATTTGCATTGCCTGTAATTGGATTGCTCAATATTTTTAAGTCTTCTTGGTTCAGTTTTGGTAATTCATATGCACCTAGGAATTCCTTCATTTATTTGGAGTTCTCCAATTTTTGAATATAGATTTGTGAAGTAATTACTAATAATTTTCTGGGTTTCAGTGGTGTTTTATGAGTTCACATTTTTCATTTCTAATTGCATTGATTTGTGTCTTTCTTTTGGTAAAATTGGCTAAAGATTTGTCTATTTTGTTTATTCTTTGAAAGAATTCACTTTTTGGGCTTCTGAGCCAATGTACCACCTTCTCCCCTAGCACACAGGAGGTGAGCTATTCTCAGTGCCCAGGAGGAGGCTTCTGGGCCACCGTACCACCCTCCTCAGCAGACAGGAGGTGAGCTGCTCAGGTGCCAGCAATACCCCTCCCCCCAATGTCAAATGAGAAGACATGTAAACAAGTCTCAAAACCAGACTTCCAGATCACCTAAAGCAATCCCAAAGGGAAATGAGATGGAACACTGATATGTAACTACCTGGACTCCCTGAACTGGCAACAAAAGAGGATCTGGAAAAAATAAAATCAGAAATAATTTCTCAGATAACAGCAGAGATTGTGCCCATAGTGCAAGACATGATTAATAAATCTAGAGAAGGCACAGATTAAAAAAATAGAGGAACTGAGGAACATGATGGAATCCAAATATAGGAAACAAATGGAATCCATAAAACAGATGCAAACAGATTTCCAGGAGATTAAAAACTCCATTGAAAGCTTAAGCAGCAGAATGAGCCAATGTGAGGACAGAATTTCAGACATAGAAGATAAGATTGCAATTAGTGAAAGGGAAAAGGAAAATTGCTTTAAAATAGTAAGGGGCCACAAGAAATCAATCCAGCAGCTGCTAGATGATGCAAAGAAGAAAAATATAAGACTGATTGGCATCAATGAAGAAACAGGAGAGAGTGCAAATGACATAAAAAAACTTTTCACAGAAGTGATGGCAGAAAACTTCCCAAGGAGGGGAAAAGAACTTGACATACAGATAAGTGAGGCATATAGGACTCCAACTAGCCTTGATCAAAAAAAATTTACACATAGGCATGCAATTGTTGAGATTCCAGAAACCCAACAGAAGAACAAAATTCTACAAGTAGTGAGAGTAAAGAAACCAATAACATATAAAGGAAAGCTCATCAGAATCACAGCAGACTTCTCAACACAAAGCCTCAAGGCTAGAAGAACTTGGAGTGACATATTTCAAGCCCTAAAGGAAAACAGCCTCCAACCCAGATTGATGTACCCTGCAAAACTATCTTTCAAAATTGATGGGAAATAAGATACTTTCATGACAAAGAGCACCTTAGGAACTTCATGAATACCAAACCAGCACTCCAAAATATTTTAGACAATATCCTAGGAAAAGACAACAAGGATCACAACCCCAGGAAGCCCAGAAGAATTAGTCCATTAGGCACACGAGAAATTAAATGCAAAAGGGGAGAATCCAACAAAAGGAAAAAGTCATGACAATGATAAGTCAATATGTATCTGTACTGGCTATTTAATTTCTACTTGTGTCGACTTTTTAATTGGGCTGTCTATTAATGAGCTGTAAGAGTTCTTTATATATTCTGGTCTTAGGTTATATGTATTATAAATATGGTCTGTTTAAGGACTATTTTTCATTTTCTTAATGATATCACTTAAAGTTCTAAATTTTGATAGAATGTCATTTATCAATTTCTTTCTTTTATACATCATGTTTTTTGTATCCTAGGAAATTCTTGCCTACTCTAAATTCATGAACATTTTCCCTTATAATTTCTTAAAGTTTTACAGTTTTAGTCTTTCATATTTAGTTTCATAGATACTTTCATGCTATTTTTATGTATGGAAATAAAGGGTTGAGGTTAATTTTTTACATATGGATACCAGGTGTTCTAGTACCATTTGCTGAAAACACTATCTTTTCCTCTACTCTTGAGTTGAGTTTATATTCTATAAAATGTTAATGTTAAATAATCTTTCAAAACTCAGTGGACCATATATGCATATGTGGTTCTATTTCTAGATTCTCTGTTTTATTCCATTGATCTATATGTCTTTCCTTATGCCAACACTGCCTTGATTACTGTAGCTTTAGAGGAAGTCTTAAAATTAGGTAATAATGTCTTCCAACACTGTTTTTTTTCTTTTTCTTTTTACTTTTCTAGGTCCTTTGTACTCCTACATAACTTTTAAATTTCAATATCCAATTCTTCATTTATAGCAAGTATACATAAACCTGAATTTTTATATATACTTTGTGTTTTCTAATTCTGCTAAAGTCAAATACATGTTCTAGGGGTTCCTAGAGATTTCTTAGTATTTTCTCTGTAGATGATCATTTCATCTACATATAAAGATTTTACTTCTACCTTGCCAACGCTATGCTAATTGTGTCTTTTTATTGCCATGCTATTTTGGTTTGGGCCTATGTTTCAAAGTTTAATGGACAGATGAAGAGTAGGCATATCTGCCCTTGTTCCCCACCTTAGGGAGAAAGCATTGTATCTTTTTCATTCATATAAGGCATTTTTGCTGAAAGTATGGAGTACATGTCTTATCTATTGAGAAGTTTCTACTGTTCTATTTCTACTCTCCTGATAGCTTTTACTACGAACAGCTGTAGAATTTAGTCCAATTCTTTTTCTGCAAATACTGACAGGATCATATGGCTTTTTTCTTTTCTCTGTTAAAATGATAACTTATGGGAGTGATCTTCCAATGCTGAACCAACACTGCCATCCCTATAATAAAACCACTTTCTACATACTGCCAGATCTGACTTCTAATAGTTCGTTTTGTTAAGCAAATTTTTATCTATGTTCATATTTTTTTCTTCTATTATCTTTATCCAGTTTTAGTATTAGCACAATGTTGATTTCCTAAAATGAGGGGAGAAAGTGTTGCTTCTTTCTTCTGCTTTAATTGTTTGATATAATTTAGCAGTTAAAATGTATATGAACCTGTTGTTGTCATAAGGTAGGTTTTCAAACTAGGAATATACTTTCTTTAATAGGTGTTATTCAAATTTTATATTTCCTCCAGAGTCAGTTTCATTAATTTGTCTTCCAAGGTACTTCTTAGAAGTTGTCAAATTTATTTCAAAAAAGATTTTTGTAATATGTGCTCTATATCTTTTTAAATTCTGTAAAATCTGTGGTAATGTCCTCTAAATTTTGATGTTGTAATTTAAAAAATGGATAATTGATATTGTATAATATTAAGAAAAGGTCTAAAGGAGTAGGGGAAGTGGAAGTGGTAGGGGAAAGGAAAGAAGGGAACAGAAAAAATTGAGAAAAGAAAAAAAATGGAAACAAAGTCTTTGCAAATAGGGAAGGGTGGAGGGGTGAAGGGAGGGCAGGGAAAGGGGAAAAATATAAGAACCAAGATACATCATGTAAAGGTAAAAGATCTCAATGATGAATGTAACTGTATTTTATACTTAAAATGTACCAATAAACTTAATGGAAAAAAAAGAATCAGCTTTTTCTTTAATTTCCTCTGTGACCCATTGCTTGTTCAGGAGGGTGTTATTCAATTTCCATGTGTTTGTGGGTGTTCTGCGGTTTCTTATGTTATTGATCTCCAATTTTATTGCACTATGGTCTGATAACATACAGGGGATAACTTCAATTCTTTTACATTTACTTAGATTTGCCCTATGAGCTAGCATGTGAAGTATTTTGGAGAATGACTCAAGTGTTGCTGAAAAGAATGTGTATTCTGATTTCGTGGTGTGAAACACTCTATAAACATCTATTAAGTCCATTTCTTCAATAGCTTGGTTCAGTTCTAGAATTTCATTTTTAATTTTTTTCCTAGAAGATCTGTCTATTTGTGATAGAGGGGTGTTGAGGTCCCCCATTACAATTATGTTATTGTTTATTTGGTTTTTCAGGTCCATTAATATTTGTTTTATATAGTTGGGAGCATTCGTATTTGGTGCATAAAAATTTAGGATTGTCATCTCTTCCTCTTCGATTGTTCCCTTCACAAGGATGTAGTGACCATCTTTGTCTGTCTTCATTAGTTTTGGTTTGAAATCTACTTTGTCTGCAAATAAGATTGCTAGTCTCAGCTTTTTTCTGGGTTCCTCTCACATGGAGAACTGTTTTCTACCCTTTTACTTTCAGTCTATGAATTTCCTTTTGAGTTAGGTGTGTTTCCTGTACAGAGCATATTGCTGGGTTTTGCTTCTTAATCCATTCTGTCAGTCTGTTTCTTTTGATTGGTGAATTGAGGCCATTAACATTGATAGCTATAATTGAGAGATATTCACTCATTCTTGCCAAGATGTTTTATCGTTGTTGGTTTTTTTCTTATTTTTCCCCCTTTCCCTTTAGTGCCTTACCTTGCATGATGTCTTCTCTCTGTTGGCCCTCATGGAGTTGTGACCTTCATTGTCTTTTTCTAGGATATTGCATAAAATTGTTTGGAGTGCTGGTTTGGTGTTCATGAAATTTCTCAGGTGTTCTTTGTTGTGAAAGTATCTAATTTCCCCATCGATTTTGAAAGATAATTTTGCAGGATACAACAGTCTAGGTTGGAAGTTATTTTCTTTCTGGGCTTGAAATACTTCACTCCAGGCTCTCCTTGATTTGAGGGTTTGTGTTGAGAAATCTGCCATGATTCTGGTGGGCTTTCCTTTATAAGTGATTTGTTTCTTTTCTCTAACTTCCTGTGGAATTTTGTTCTTCTGTTGGGTTTCTGGTAGCTTGACTATTATATGGGTGTTCTATATGCCTCACTTATGTCCAATTCTCCACCTCTGTCTGGGAAATTTTCTACTATTACTTCTGTGAACAGTTTTTTTATGTCAATTGTACTTTCTCCTGTTTTTTCATGGATTCCTATCAGTCTTATGTTATTTTTCTTTGCATCCTCTAGCAGCTGTTGGATTGATTTCTCATGGTCCCTTACTATTTTTAAGAAATCTCTGTCTTCATGGTCCTTAAATGCGATCCTGTCTTCTATATCTGATATTCTGTCTTCAGATTCTCTTAGTCTGCTCTGCATGCTTTCAATGGAGATTTTGATTTCCTGAATATCTGTTTTATTCTGTTTCATGGATTCCATTTCTTATGTTGGACGATCATGGTTTCCATTTCTTTCTTGTGCTGGGTATTCATGGCTTCCAGCATGTTTCTGAGCTCATCTATTTTCTTGTCTGTTTCTGCTCTAGAGCCTCTAATCATGTCTTTCACTCTACTCACCATCTCTGTATTTATCTGGGAGATTATTTCTGCTTTGATTTTTTCTAGAGCCTCATGTATCTGCTTTGATACTTCCTGTGCTATCAGTTCAGGGTGTCCAGGTGGTTGATTATCCGACTTTTCCACTTCATTTCCCCCAGAATTTCCTTTTTGTGGCATGGAAGCCTGTGTTTGTGCCTTGCTTAAATGTCTTCTCATTTTTGTTTTTGTTACTGTCCTTTGTTTAATTCCTGGGTTGATATTTCAAAATTGCTCAATGCAGGTATCTTTGTTGCTTGTGTTTAAAACCCTTGTGGAATGACTGCTTTTCAGAGGTGTCTTCCAGATATGGCTTGTGTTTAGGTTTTGAGGCTCTAACGACTCTGAGGCTATTTTATTTTCCTTATACCAGGAAGGAAAACTGATTAGATCAATCACAACATGTTAGGCCAAATGTTATAATCAGCAATACCATGGCATCAAGCGCAGCTTAGAAAATGACAATTTGTGGTAGTTATTAATCTATCACATTTAACTATGTGACGTATAATCCCCTGTGCCTCTGTAGTGAGGGACCAGGTAGCAGAAGAGTCATAAGGCCGGGTGGGGATGGAATTGGGCCTTGCAGGTGTCCGTGTGACTAAGTGGAGCACCGGATGAAGGCAAGGCTCCAAGCCACTCCCAGGACATCACTGTGCTGTGGACAGGAACCGGAACACAGCTGAGGAGCCTCAGGCTGCTTGTCTGACCCGAGGAGAGAAGAATCAGCTTTTTGATTCTTTGATTATTTGCATTTTTGCAGCTACTTCATTGATTTCTGATTTTATCTTTTTGATTTATTTCCTTGTACAAGCTCTGGATTTGATTGTTCTTGTTTTTCTGGTATCTTGAGATGTAAATTTAGGTTATTTTGGCATTTTCTGTTTTTCTGATGTGGGAATTCACAGCTATAAACTTCCCTTGTAGGACTGCTTTCATTGAGTCTCATAAGTTCTGGTGTGTTGTACTGCCATTATTAAGTCTAAGAATTGTCTTATTTCTTTTTAAATTTCCTGTGTGACTCATTGATTTTGCAAGTGTATAATTTAATTTTCATATCTTTGCATATTTTCAGTAGTTTATTTTGTTATTGATTTCTAGTTTCATTGCACTATGGTCTGATAATAGGCATAGTAAAATTTCAATTCTTTTGCATTTACTTACGTATACTTTATTAGCAAGTACATGATCTATTTTGGAGAAAGTATCAAGTACTGCTAAAAAGATTGTGTATTCTGTTCTGTTGTTTTTGGGCGAAACACTGTTTATGTGTCTATGGAGTCTATTTTTCAAAGGTTTTGTTCAACTCTGATATCCTTTGTTTTGTTTACTTGATCTATTTGTAATAGTGGGGTATTGAGATCCTTCATTATAATTGTATTGATATTTATCTGATCTTTTATGTCTACTAGTGCTTACTTTATAAAGTTGAGTGCACCATAGTTTAGTGCATATATATTTATAATTGTTATCTCTTTTTCTTTTTTTTTTTGATACTGGGGATCAAACTCGGGTCCTTGCGCTTGCGAAGCAGGTGGCGAAACCACTGAGCTAAATCCCTGGCAATTATCTCTTTCTCTTGAATAGTTCCAGTAACTAATATGTAATACCCTTCTTTGTCTCTTTTGGTCAGTCTTGGCTTGAAGTCCACTTTGTCTAAAAATAGAATAGATACTCCTGTTTGATTTCAAGTTCCTGCTGCATGGAATATTGTTTTCCATTCTTTGATTTTTCAGTCTATGAATTTCTTTTTGGGTTATATGTGTTTTTTGTATAGAGCATACCATTGGATTTTGTTTCTTAATCCATTCTGCTAATCTGTGTGTCTTTTGATTCGCAAATTGAGTCCATTTAAAGATAGTCATTATTGATAGATATTGACTTATTCCTGTCATTGTATTTATTTTCATACTTTTTAATCTCTTCCATCAATTTTTCCTTTCCTCGTCACTCCTTTTAGATTTTTCATATCATAGTCATTTGCAAAGAACGCAAAAATATTAAATTATTGGGAATGTCCCAGGTAGTTGACAAGCAAGCCTGACTGTTCTGAAGCAGCACGGTCTTGGAGACTGGAGGAGGTTGAGTCTGTTGGCGTATAGTGGAGTAGTTGTTTCCTTTTTAAAAAATCATCTCTTTTATTATAAGAGAACATGTCATATCCATGTCTGTATGTAAACTTTCAATATTTAATGAGCAAAAGTCTCATAAGATAGTTATAAAAGTGACCTTACATGATGACAATTACAAAGACACTTAGCAGTATTATTATAACCATTCCCATTATCTTTTCTAAAACATAGAATGCCATTATAGTACTTGACCCATGAGTGCAGAATTGTAGAACACATACAAGCACATGCACTGACATAGAAAAATCGAGCAATTTGTTCCAGATTTATTGAGTCCCTCTCAAAAATTTTTTCTTTTTAAAAGTTAAATTTATTTTTAAACTGACACATGCAAACATAAATGTTTTACGTATTTGTATGGTACCACATGATAATTTGATACATATATACACTGTGTAGCATTCAAATCAGGGTAAACATAACTATGTCCTCAAATGTTTATCACTTCTTTGTAAAGGAAATAGTCAACATTTTTCCTCTAGCTTTTTGAAATATGTAGTACATCATGTTATCTACAGTCACTGTACTGTATCATAGCCTTCTGGAAGATGGGTCCATGGATGACCCACTCACAGGGAAGCCCAGAAGATCCTGTCTTTGTTTAAAATTGGAACTGCTTGCTCACCATGGAATTTGTGCATTAATCTTGGTTTTTATAAATATTGGATTAAATATTATGGATTTTGATGACTAAGTTTATTAACATAAACTTTGTCTAGCAGCCAATTCTTCTTTTATGTTATCCTAGGACATCCCTATTAATGAATATGACAAGCCCTTATACAAACATAAATGTGATATATAAAAAAGAGAATCTCTTTCCAGAAATTAAACTCAGCCACTATCAGTAAGAAGGTAATGAAGACAAGAGAATTACCAGTTCTCTGAGAACAACGTTGGATCATGGACAAGGGGTAGCAAAATGAAGGTCTATGGCCAACACTTTAGCCAGTTCCTTTTGTTTTCATTTTTTAACAGGTGGTATGGCCAGTCTGCTTCTGTGCTCTTAAGCAATATAATTTTTTATTGTAAAAACTACACTAATTCAAAGTACTTTCCTTATTTAAGAGATTCTTTTGAAATGTGACCTTTATGCTTTTATCAAAATGACTTATTGATTATATATTCACTGTCCCTTTAACTATAATTTTTTAGCTACCTCATTACTTTTGAGAATCACATCTTGACTTCTTTAATCACATTTGCTTAAAAGTACCTGAGATTTATCTAGTGGTTTCCAGTAAGCTGTGTGAAGTTTAAAGAATGAATAGTATTATTCCTGCCTATTTTGCTTAGTTAGTTATCAGGGACTTTTCATTGTGTATTTTTATAACTCTTCACAGTGGCTTTGTTTTGTGGTATGATTACTAGACTGAGAGTTCTTTTCCCAAGTACACACCACACCAAACATAACACCATGTACCTGCTATTACAAATACACACATCTGAAAGAAGGGATTTCTTAAACTGTAAGTCTCTATTTGGAGTTTGTGTGATTTCAGAGGGTTTCTTTGAGTAAAGAAGATTCTCAATTAATCAGAGCAACCTATTTCTCATTGATTCCCTTCTCTAATATTCCCATTTATTCTATCTCTTTCTGCTGAAGAAGGCACAGACACATTGACATAATAACTCATGCTCAGGATTTCCAGTGCTGCGAGTACGATTAAGAAAACTTGGAAGAAACAAAGATTGTTGAATGAGCCTATGTAGTTCTTTTCATATAACAGTTTGGTGTATCTTTTTCTTTTTTTTAGAATAAGAAAAATTTATTAGGAGAAAGAAAGCTTCTGCCTAAGAGAGACAGAAGTGGGACTGGAAAGTGGGTTGCCCACCCAGCCCACATTTCAAAGATGTTTTACACAGCAAAGCCATGTGGTGAGGCGGGTACAAAGTGAGACAAAACTATAAGACCCAATGGAAATTTACAAGGTGGGCATGAGGTGGGACAAAACCATGACCAACCAATAAGATTACAAGTACAGTCACCCAGGTAACATTGATTAAATGGGGGTCCAATGGGGGAGCAAGTCATGTAGCAAGTTTACAAGGTTTTTCAGTAAGGGTGTGGGTCAGGGATATTTCCTGGAGAGGCTGGGTTAAGACCTTGGCCCCCCCATCGAGGTGATTGACACCTGTGTAGAATATCAGTCACTGCTATTCATCCTACATGGGTGTGCTAATTTCTCTCCTTTTACAATTTTGGTCTTCAGTGAATGTGTCTTCACTCTCCTCCATGTTGGCTCCTCATGGGCTGACCCTGTCTAACTGCCTACAAGATATCTAATTAACTTACTGATCTGCAATATTTCCCCCTCTGATACCCCTAACTGCTGTGAGGGGGCAAAAGGCAAGGCCATCCTGGCTACTTCCAGCTGAAGAGGGTCATAGTTGTGATCAGCAGTCAGAGTTATTCTACAGAAAGTCTATCTAAAGGGCTATCTATCAGTAGGTGCCAGGCATTGTCATCTGGGGTAGCCTTATAGCTTTAAGTCTGGAGGAGACAAAGAATACATGGGATAAATAATAAGGCCACCAGGTTGTCATAAATATAGCTAACAAGTGTTTCCAGTGGGAGGAACTAGTAATAGTCTCCTACAAAGAGGATGAGAAGGTCCAGAGGACTTTAGAATCCAACATAGAAGTAGTATTGTATAGTTTAGCAGTTATGAGCTGTTTACAAGGTCAATCTGGTGGATCCCAGTAAAAGAAATGTAGCACATTTGTCATTGGTTCCATTTGTATGACTGTTTGGAGTTTGGCAGCCTCTAGGAAAGAATAAACAAAACTTTTAAGAAATTAGAGCATGCATAATCTAAGCATGAGCATACTAGAAAGGAAGGGCAGGCTAGGGAGAAAGTCACACTTAGAAATTGAAATAGTGATTGTAACCTGTTGGCTCTTAGATTCTACCATAGTTTTTTCCTAATGATCCATAACTGTGGTCAGCTACTGGTGTAGCTAGAAACTGCCAGAAGGGGTCAGTGACTGGAGCCCCCTTTTATATCTAGCTTTATTACTATGGCATTATTTTATGGGTGTTTAAGGCCAATTTAAAGTGAGACCTGTGTCAAATCAGTATGAACCTTTTGCTATGTATCAAGGTCAGTTAAGTCTCCTCAGGCATTACTTTGGAACCATGCATAGAGCTCCTCAGCTCCTTTGTCAATGTCAGCCATCAGTATGGGTCATGGTCTTGCTTGACCATGTTGCTTTCAGTGAAAGCATGGGAGACTTTTCCCTCTTTGTGACCCTCCTTTGGCACACGGTACATTTGTCCTCTGGTGCCCAGCAATCTCCCTAGTCAGGAGGTTGAGGGACTTACCAAAGATGTAGGATCCTGTAGAAAAGGTTCCCTCATGTCCTGGATTCTTTGTTGACCTTGAGGGGCCAGGGCCAAAATATTGGCTGTCCTCATAGCCCAGTTACCTTTCTAGTTTTGGTCTCCAAACTTTAGTTATTGAACATCCAGAAGAGAAGATCAGTGACATAAGCATTTCAGTAGAAGCAGTAAGCTTAACTATTACAATAGTCAAAACATCAAGCCCTTTTGAAATATATTTTATCAACCATGGTCATTTTAGTAGTCGAATCCCTGCAGAATGTTAACAGACACTAGTTATACATTATATAGAAAAACTGAAGATCAAGAACCACACATAGTATTTTAGCATGACAATCATGATGGTATTTTCTTTGTAACAACATGTCCATCTTAGTACGGAATAGTCCTTCAGTCAAATCCCAATACATAAAATGACATAAAGAAAACTCTTATTTGTTATCCTTTAGTAGGATGCCATCTAAAGAGAACATACATATTGGCCTATAAATGTACCTTAGGAGTTCATAATGTCTAGCCTCTAATTTTAGTGTGTGACATTGTTTCAACTGTCTGGCAACTGAACATCCCTAAGTGTGGTGACACATATAATGTACATCACATAAGTTTTTAAGAAAACTATTATTTGACTGTTTTTTTTCATGCAGGCTTGACATGTACCTCTTATCACAAGTAGCTGGAATACAAGAGAGGCAGATACCTGAGTCAAAAAAGATCATTACCATAAACAATATCCTAGAAGACTTGTACACCCAGAAGGCATTGATGTATATATACCATGAAATAACAATGAGTATCAGTTACACGAAAACCTTTGTCCCTTAATTTAGTTTTGTACTAAGAACATTTAAAATAAAACCTTGTTTTTCCACAGAAAATTTAGACCATGACCAATGTATACATATCACAATAATATGTTTAGCAATGTATTTCCCATGAGGCTAAGGAAATTATTGGGATCCCCTTTGTGAACAAAGGCTGAAATAAATTATTTTCTAGGCAGCCACTCCTTTATTTACCAAGGAGAGTCCTGTCCTGTAGTTTTTGTAAGCCCAAGAGTCTTTATTTAATTATCTTAACAAATTTTTAGATGATCTGTGAGAGCCAGATCATAACAATCAACACATTATTTTGACCAATGAAAGATTCCCAAGTTATACATACACAACAATATGCAGTATATTTGTAAAACCAGTTGACATTATTTGGATAATCTATTTAGCAACCTGTGGGAAGCATGTCTTTAATTAATTTATCTATAAGGCAACTTGAGTTACAGGCAAGCATCTTAAAAAATCCAAAATGCCGAAAGAAAAAAGCTCAAACATAACAGCTGTATGTGTTGTAACACAATGAACAGACAAACACACACACACACACAAGACAACTTGTTTATAAACCAGAGTGCACTCAGATGTATTTGGCCAAGTTGAATTATAGTAACTTTTATAATTTTTAGGTTTATAATTATAAAAAAGACTAGTCAGAACTTTGTAGATCAATCAACAGAGATCTCTTGTAATAAGAATCAAAAAGAATAAAAATCTTTTACACCTGTGAAAGCAAAGACCATTTTAAGATGGGCCCTAAACTTGACAGTTTATCTGACTGGAATACCCAGATATACAGGCTTTTCATTGTTACTTTGATAATCATAGTTGTTTGACAGCCACATGTGAAAAGGGACAGACCATTAAAGGTAATTTTAACTATTTCCAGTGGGGGTCCACTCAGGCCAGGTTTGCATGTAGAAGAGACTAGGTGACACTCTTTGGAGGCTTGTCAAGGCTCCAACCTGCTGTGCTGTAGACGTCTACCTATGACGTTTTTTTCCATTTTGAAAAGAAACAAAGGAAAGAAGGCATCCTTGTCTATTCCTCTTGTTCTGTGCCCAATCTAAGGTTTCTCTTAGACTTTGTCTCATCCAGTGCCAGTGGCAGCTGACTAGAGGTGAAGGAAGTGGTCAGAGCCAGGTTAGCTGTTCTTACCATTCTCTAATTTTGCCTGAGGGCTGAATGACAGATAAATCTGAACTAAAACTTTTACATTTAGTTTTTGAGAGTTTCAGGATTAGACCTAGACCAGTTTTCTGGCCCAGAGATAAGTGAAAGTCAGCTTTACTCTGGAAGGATTCCAGGGAGAGGAAACTCACCATTCTGGAAGCTTTGTCTTGAAATCCAGCAGCCACAGAGGAGGGAAGTGCCTTGAACCAAACTGTGTTATTTCTCAGGGGCAGGGCAGTGGAGAAGGGACAGAAGAGTATCTTTAAGTATGGCACAAGAACTAAAGCTTAACCATCTCAGGTATAGAAGGGCAATTAGGATCAGGAGCTTTTCCAGAGTCAGCGTATCTTTTTTTCAGAGTCTGTAATTTTCTGTTAGCTCTCCTTCTGTTCCAAATTGAAGCTAAAGAAGTCCCTTTTGGAACTCTGCAAAGGAGTAAGTCTGAACTGTCCTCCTACCAAGGAGAAGCAAACATCTGTCCCTGATCAAGCTCATAATTAGATTAGCTAAGGAAGAAGATAAAATAAGGTGAGTAAATGATAAGTTGAAAGCAGAGTTGGGGTTTTGGATGAAGAAAGGGAAAAGAAGAGCAGCAATTCAGCAGAAATCTGTACCGAGGACCTGAGGTTTACATAGCACAGGTCCCATTCCCAATAGCACAGTCACTGCTTCCATCCATCACCAGGTGCTGGCAGCTACACTCTGAGCTTCAGATCACAAGTGCATGTCACCTCTTCATGGAGAAACATCTGCCTCTGCCTGGGTCTCCCTCAGCAGAAGGCACATCCATCACCCTAGGAAGTGTGTTTGTGGGAGCAGCTGTTACAGGACACTGCACAGAAGGACCAAGAAGCCTGCCAACTCGCTTGCTAGCATGGTCTGCTTCATGGTGAGAAACTCAAGGAATGTCGAAACCTGGAGTAGTCAAAAAGAAGAAGGTTATTTTCACTGGAAAGGAGTTTTATGCACTACCCCTAAGATTTCTGTTTCAAAAGCTTTATATTTTATGGGATTTAAAAAAATAAATAAAATGGTGAGTTCTTAAATGTGGTTCTAGGATGTAGAATTCTGAAAATGTCTAGATTTGGTTCATCAAAAAAAAAAAATCAAGCCAAATGCTTTGACCTTAAACTGAACCTTACCCCTACCCACCAACACCACATTTTGACATTTGACATTTTCCACTCATAACATCACAACCGTTATAACTTTTCTCTCTGGCAATTGTGTCATTGGTGATTAGTAAAACACTGAAACAATGACATCATGTCTATAAAATAATCACAAAAAATGCTGAATATTAATGACTAAGTCTCAGAGTGGAATTTGAGCAATACCAGTGGTGACTAGATTTCTTTTTTTATATTTTGAATTTGATCTTAGAGAATTTGAAAAGGCTTGATTTTTTCCCTAGTCCTTGGCATATTTCTTCCCTTCCCCCATTTCTCCCCTTCCCTAGCCCCTTCTCTTTCCCACAGAATCTGTAACAAGAAGTCCTGTTAAGTCTCAAAATCACCCCATTTACTCTCTGATCTTTATTGGAAACTTTCCTTCATTTCCACCTAGAAGCACAAGTCTTCTGCAGGTTCAGGTACCACAGGAGCTTCCAGACTCTTCTCCTCATGGTTCATGAGCTAAGGCAGAGAGGTATGAAAATTTTAAAGCACACACATTGTCCAGATGAATGCAAATAAAAAGCTGTCTTGCCCACTTGGAAAGGAGTAACCAGGAATACAAATCACAAAAGTCATGGAATGTTAGAAGCTCACAAAGCAACGGAAGGTTAGAGCCAGAATTCAGTCCAACAGCTTCACCTACTCTCTTGAACATTACAGAAGCAGAGTAGACCTTTAAGCTTGATCCAGAGTGAATTGTAAAGGAAATACCATCCATGTGATTAAAAAAAAGTTTTTTGTATTATGTGTGATTTCACTGATTTCCCTGTGCTCATTGTTGTTGGGTCTTCCATGAACTTGAAAGTCTACATTTTTAGGAGAAATACATGTAAGAAATTACAGAGTAAATATTAAGAACATGCTCCCCTATTTCCATCCTCAAGATTCAACTTTAATATTTATATTAATTTATATTT
Source organism: Heterocephalus glaber (assembly GCF_053883595.1). NCBI lineage: Eukaryota > Metazoa > Chordata > Mammalia > Rodentia > Bathyergidae > Heterocephalus > Heterocephalus glaber. Next base: position 4,124,762 of record NW_028258432.1, read on the forward strand.
ATATTAATTTAATATTTAATATTCCGTCAATAATCACATTTAATTTTTAGTGTTGTTTTTGTTTTCCAAAGCTATGGTCTAGTATTCATGATCTACTCCAATAATTTTTGGACTGTTACATGAACATTGAATGTTGCTGAAATCCTTAAAGGTGTATCTTGACATCAGAGCAGGTAAGAAGACCTCCTACCTATATTTCATAGTAACTCATGAGTTACTGTTTGGTAATAAATGTCCAAAGGACAGGAACTTACTGACAAGCCATTCTAGTCTCTGTGTAGACTAGACACTCCAGAAGTATTTTTTGGAATGAATGAATGAATGCATCCATACCATTCCTTATATTTTATTTGAGATCACAAAGTTTGAGAATCACTGTCCCCTTTGCTATCTCTAACCTCTGGTACAGCTTTACATGGTTGCTAAAAATACTTAGCGCCGTTGTGACTTCTGAACTTGTATTAACAATGCCCAGAGCATCCTCATTACTATTCCACAGAAAAGGAGGATTCCTTGAGTCTTGTGGTGGCTTTGCATCAGTTAAACTTCCTATAGAGCCCTTTGAACACATGAAGATTTTAATGCAGCTAACATACTTTGAGATGTCAGATTGCCTAGAGAAGACCCAAACTGTGCAGCCTTGCTAAATTCTATTCTGTGTCCCATTTAGCATAGAAAATTCTGTGAACTCTGCAGGTTAACTTTTCTCTTTCCTTATTTCCACTCAGACTGAATATGATTTTTGGAAACCCAGTGCTTGGATGAGAATATACAGAAGAATAAACACATACACATTTTCTTCTCCTCTCCCCTCTCCTCTTCTCCTTCTCCTCCTCTGCTAGTCCTCCCTACCTTCCTCCTTCTCCCCACCCTTCCTTCTCCTTGGTACACTGCTCTTGTAGGTATATTACAATTCTCTTGAATGCTGTTGTCCTTCTTTCATCAAAAATGTCAAGTCTGTTTTCTATACAAATAAGCATTCTCTTTTCTCTTGGTGATATAGTTTTGCATTATGACTTTATGGTTTAAATATTTTATTTGTTTCAAAATCATTTTTAACATAGCCTGATTATTTGAAACAATCACACTCAAGTTGGAAAAGAGCTGTTAGTGACCTTTCAACTGAAGAGGAGAATAAATATACAAATGATATTGTTTCCATGTATGATTTGTGATGGTTAGTCACACATGCTTTCTCTGAGTTAAGCATGCATTATAAGGGATTTATCAAGAGGATCTTTCTGAGTATCCATTCCATATGACATTTACATGAGAACCCTTGTCTAAGCCATCAGCTAAAAAAATTGATTTCAAACCTTGAAGAGTAGAATAGTACTGTATATATTTTATATTTTAAAATTAAGATGACTCATATAAAGGGGTTAGAGGGATTATAAGCAGAGGATGAAGTGATCTATGTTGGTGAATTACGTTGGTTCATTTGTAGCAAAATTACAAAGGCAGTGAGTGTTTCTGTTGTCATGGGGGCCCAAATCTCCTACTTTGCTCCTGCCCTGCTTATTTTCTTACTACCTTTGACTTGTTTTATTCTGCAGGAATTCCTTCTCAAACTGTATTCAATTATAAAGGTACAGTGGAGGCAGGAGAACTATCTGTAAAAAGCACATTGCCATTAGTGTTCTTTCTGTCTCTACTTTGTTTATGCATTTACTATTAGAAACTACACCTACCAAAATGCAAGGTGCAACTTTCTCTGCCCACAATTGCTTTATGCAAGATGCTGTCTGGGCTGGATGCAGAAGGGAAAATACTGGTAGAAGAGGAGTATATGAAAGAGATCCTTTGAGGTCTCATTCCTTCTATCAGACCTGAATTTACAACCCACAGCAAAGTGGTAATCACAGCATCTCCCTTATATTTCTGAACAACATCTGACAGCCTACATTTTGGAAGCCAGATTCTACTGGTTCCTGGCAGTGAGGTCCTTCTGCATCATCCATATTTTGGATATTGGAAATTCTTCCTAGATTCCAACATACTATTAGGCACTTGGTCCTCATTTTTTGTCAGAGATTTTAGAAATGTATATTTATGTGCTTTATGCTCCCTTCCTGAGAAGTTGGGAGTAGAGCTGCTAATCAGCTAAAATTTAACCCCAGATCTTATTTTCTACATGTGATGACTTTGCTCCTTCATGGCCCAAACTTGGTATGGAGCAGAAGTTTTGAATGTGTACCCTTGCCAATGTTAGACTCCTATGAGTCCTTCTTTTTAGAGTTCACTGTGTGTTTTCCAGACCTCAGTTGTCACAATATAGTAACACTATAGTCCTTAAACTCCACTAATTTAAATGTAATAAAAACTGCTTTTTGATGAAAATCTTGCTATGAGACATGATGGTTTTGCAGCAGAGTACATTCATCTCACTATTGGAGAGGTATAAAAACTAGATGTATTTGAATAGCACTTGTATCCACCAAGTGCTATGTACTTGAACAAAGTCACCAGAGCCTAATTTCATCATCAGACATCTGGAGACTCCAAGGAGATATTAAACATTAGTGGAAGAATAAGAGGAGACTGGGACTCTTGGAAGAGTGGTATTCACCCCTGTGCCTGGCTGAGACAATGCTTTCAGAAGTGAGAAACTCATGGGAAACCATTCAATTAATTCAGAGGTGACTGCCAAATTCGATGTAAAGGGCTTTGAAAATGAGGAATGGAAGTACAGAGAAGCTTGTCTAAGATGATAAATTAGAACCAGAGATTGGATGAGACCTTAAAAAAACTGGATTCCCCTCTATTTCCAGTGTCTACACTGTCTCATCTCTCTCTGGTGTGCCCCATTCAGGACGGGCCCTTTTCTCCTATATTTTTGTGTCTCCTCATGGAACCCATTGTGGTGTTTTGGTCACAGTGCTTGCTTAGACAATATTTGTGGAGGGATTTAGATCTATCATAGCATTTCCTGACCTCCAGCATCTTATATCCCTCTGTTTGCTCATGTACCTGTGTCTAGGCAAGACTTATGTCTCAATTATCCCCTACAACTTTCTCCACAATAGGAACTGTCAAGGTCAACTATGTGTCATTTAGGGGCTTTAATCTTTGCACAGAAATGTTGTTTTATTCTTTCCATCCTGGAAGAATTTCACAAGGATTATGGAGACTGACTAAATGATTGCAGAATTTGTGCATTTCTGCCAAATTGTGTTTAATAATAACAACAAAAATAAATAGCATTAGGCCTACAGTCATGCAGGAGCAAGTTTAGGCAGAGAACAAAGCATGCCACGTGTGGATTGGCCAACTGACATGGCTCTCACAACACTGGTTCTATTGTCAGGAATAATAAAACCTAAGAAAATGTCTTGGCAAGTGTGCAGTGCCTTTATTTGTTTTTGAACTTCAATAATATGTTGGCTGTGATGTGCTTTTTATTATACTGAGAGATGTTAAATACAGCTTGTTTTTAAAAGCCATTTGATTGATGGATATTTATTTGAATGGGACCTGGTGATCTGAATGTCTCATATCATTCATAGCATGCTCACTTTTCTGTGAACAACTTACCAGGTAAAGATGGCATATTTGGACTCATTTGACCTCACTGTAGAACTCCTTGTTAGGGAATGGCATCCTGGAAGATAGGACAGAGCTGTGTCTCTAGGGTAATAAGCAATGTTGGAGTTCTTGATTTAGCTCTTGCTGTATGTGATGGCCAATTTAGTGATGAAATATCCAGTGGAACAGCATTTAGAAGTTTTTACTTAGGTTCAAACAATTGGAATTCTAAGTGGTTTTATGCATCCTTTTGTTCATAAAATGAGAACTCTAAACACATTCTGTTTTTTAGTAACATGCACAGTCAAACTTACCAAAGCCAGCATTAACAGATTCTTATAAGCCTTTAATAGAACTAATTTCTTAAGAAAGTCCCCTTAGAGAGTCAGAGAAGTTACATTTTGGAGGTGTTTTAATGTAAAAGCTTGTAGGAAAATCATGAGTTTTAGGTAATTTTTAATTCCATGGGTTTTCATTGAATTTGATCATCAGCCTACCACATTAGAGGATTGAGAGTTTTCTGGGAGACAGAGGAAATGGCAAAGCCACTAAGCAGTGATGAAAAAGCAGGATGGACAAGGAGCGACATAAAGGCATTGGAAGAGTACCAAGAGAAGGCCAGGATGAGAGTCCTGATCCCACGTTTTAGAAGACACCAGGCCCTACAGGAGTCTCATTGAAAACTAGTAACCATACTTTCTGAGGCTAGAAAAGTCCTTTACAAAATCTTGAGTTTGAATGCTTTCCATTAGATTGTGCACTCTGCAGTACCACAAACCCCAGTATGTCTGTAATCTAATACCCTGTCCTGAAGGCTTTTGAGTCTGGGACTCAAATTTGCCAGGCTTGATCTGTAAAACAGCACCAGTCAAAGTGGTGATGGACTTTCAGAAAACAAGTGAGCCCCAAGGAAAATATTTGCAAGTTAAGGTGAATCTAAGCAGAAAGATATATTGATGTCAAAGATTCATTTTAAAATCCTTCTGCAGGTCAAGAAAGATAGTTAAAAAGCACGTGGTGGGTGTCGGCCTTCTTGTTGGTGGACTTTGCACCACAGGCCTCCCCATTCCAGCCACATGTCTTCTGTTTTCTTGGCACTTCTCAACCATTCTTTTTCCTCTCTTATTTGCCTTTCCTCAAACCAGGTTTTCTCTCAACTACCTTTCTTCCCTGTCACAAAGATTTATTATTATTTAAAAGTATATATGTTTTAAATGACAAAGCATGAGTAACATTTTAAGCTTTATTATTTTTCTCAAAATTTATTGGGTGACAAGACTCCCCCGCCAAATGGGCAAGTGAAGGAATAGACATTTCATAGAAAGAGTACAAATGGCCAATAATTACATGAAGAAATGCTCAACCTCATTGGCCATTAGAGAAATGCAAGTTAAAACAACACTGAGATTCCATCTTACCCCAGAAAGAATGGCCATCATCAAGAAATCAAATAATAAATTCTGTGGAGGTTGGTTGGAAAAAGGAAGCCTTCCATATTTTGGTGGGAATGTGAACTAGTACAACCACTATGGAAATGAGTGTGTAGATTCCTAAAAAAAAAACCTAAACATAGAATTCCATTTGACCCAGTATTCCCCTTCTAAATATCTTTGCAAAAAGTTAAAGACATAATATTACAGGGATATATACATACTCATGTTTATAGCAGTACAATTCATAGTAGCTAAATCCTGGAAGCAGCCTATATATCCATTAACAGATGAATAGATAAAGAAAATGTGGTGCTTATACACAATGGAGTACTATGCTGCCATAAAGATAAATTTAAGGCATTTGTAGGAAATGGATGCACCTTGAAACCATAATGTTAAGTGAAATAAATCAGACACACAAGTTTAAATATGACATAGTTTCTCTTAAATGAGAAGCTCAAGTTATAAATAAAGAGCAAAATAAAAAATAGATATTAGAAAGTAGGGAGCTAGATCTTCTCAAAAGGAAAGAGGATCAAAAGATGGAGGGAGAGGGAGAGGTGGGAAGAGGGGTTGAAAGGAGGGAAAGGGAAGGGGGAAAAGGAGGAATCAAGATATATCACGTACAGGTACAAATTCCCTATGATGAATGTGATCATTATGTATATCTAAATTGTACCAATAAAAATAAAAAGGAGGAATTAATTGTTATGTACATGTACAAACTCTACATAAGAAAGGTAGATATTGTATCCTGCAAACATGTACTAATAAAAGTTAAAAGATATTATTTGGTGCCTCAATGACTTGGCAACTGGAAACATTAATTCTCCCACAATTCAAGATTGTACATTTGGACACACACAAACACCCATGCTCCTGTACAAGTTACATGAGGTCAGAAATCACATATCTGACTCATTTTGATAACCTGTATTACCTTCTTCCAAAAGACACTAGGCAATTTATATTTATGGATGAATAAATGAATTCATAACATCTCTGTAATGACTAAAATACCACTCTCAGTGTCTCCTCTCTTCTACCTTATTGATTTAATTTATTTTAATGTTGAAGAATTCCTGTAAGAGCTGTAATATTTGAGTTCTTCAATTGTTCTACAACTTCTTGGAAATGAAAAAGAGTTTGGAAGGCATTAAATAGTTCATCAAAAGAAGGGAAAGGACAGTTTTTTTTGGGGGGTAGCAAGAGAAGTTAATCCATGAAATCTACCAGTACCTCTTTTCTTTGTTTAGGTGAACATCTTCCATCTTAATAATGGCTAAACTGTATTTGCTCACCCATTCATCAGTGGTAGGCATTTGGGTTGTTTCTATTTCTTGGCTATTATGAATAAGTTTATATGGATATTTTATAAACTCTTGAGAATTTACCTAAGAGTGAAGTTGTTAGTTCCTATGGTAACTGTGTTTAAATTTTAGGAACTACCAAAACGTTTTCTTAAGTGGCTGGTCCATTTTGGCATTAGCATCAGAAATGTGTAAGTGCTTTAATTTCTCACATGCATAACAACATTTACGATTGTTGTTTTCAAAACATAGACTAGTTGATGTGAAGTGAAACCTCATTGTGGTTTTGAATGGAATGGTGAATGACAATGTTGAGCTTCTTTTAATTTATTTATTGGCCACTTGTATATTCTTTGAAGATATAGGCATTCAGATCTTTTGGCTATTTTTAAAATTAAAATTTTAAATTATTGAACTTTAATTATTATTTTATATTCTAAAAAACAAGTCTCTTACACATAGAAGATTTTAAAATATTAACTTCCATTCTTTTTTTTTTTTTTTTTTTTTGTGATACCAGGGATCAAACTCAGGACCTTGCATGAGCAAGGCAGATGTGGTACCACTGAGCTAAATCTCCAGCCCTTAACTCGCATTCTTGATTTTATGTTGTCTTTTCAGTTTACTAATAGTATTCTTTGAAGTATACAGTATTTTTTGTTGTTTTTGAAATTTAATGATTTTTTCTTTCATTCTTTGTGCTTTTAGTAGCATTTTAGAAACCATCGTCTAATGGTAAAATTTACTATTACCTCCTCTAAGATTTTCATAGTTTCAGTTTTAAATCATTTTTGTCTTTGATCAATTTTTAGTGAACTTTTTTGATATGGTATGAGTTTAAATGTTCAAGGGTTTTTTTGTTATTCTTATTGTTTCTTTACAAGTATAGATTTAGTTTTCCTAGTGACATTTGTTGCAAAGACTTTTATTTTTTCCCAGTGAATTGTCCTGGGAAACTTGTCAAAACTAAATTGATTATAAATGTGAAGTTTATTCAGGGCTGTTTTTAGGTGCATATCTGTTTATAATTGTGACATTGTATTGATAGGTTCACTCTTTTATCATTATTTATTATCGTTCATTTCTTCTTTCATCAATTTTTGTTCCAACTCTATTTTTTGGTATTAATATAGCCATTCCAGTTCTATTTTGGTTGCTATTTTCATGAAATGTTGCTTGACATCCTTTCACATTAACATAGTTGTGTCTTTGGATCTAAAGTGGGTGTTTTTACACTGCATTACAATGAATTATTTAATGTCTTTCTTCCAATCTCTGTCTTTTTATTGGAGAATTTGATCAATCTACATTTAATGTAATCACTGATAAACAGTGATTTGCTCTGTCTTTTTGCAATTTTTTATTTCTGCATATCATGTCTGTTTGTTCCTCAATTCCTTCATTGTTTATGTGTCAAATAGGTATTTATAGTGTATAATTTTGATTCCTTTCTTGTTTCTTTTACTACATTTATAGTTATTTTCCTAATAATAATGCTATAACTCATACAGTACTAATCTAGCTCAAATTAGCACTAATTTAGTTTCAATGGTACATTGTATTTTTGCTTTTATAGACCTCTGTTATGCTGCTGTTGTTTCAAATTGGATCTTTATTCATTGTGGGCTCGTCAACATAGATTTATAATTATTTTTGCAGTTGTCCCTTAAATAGTGTAGGAAATTAGAAATGATAATCCCCAAAATTATTAAAGACTTTTATGTTTACCTACGTAGGTTTAGTCTTTGTTTCACTCAAGTTTTTATTGCTTGTCCTTAATAGTAGAAACTAGTACACTTGACTTGAATTGTCAGATGCTCCCTTGATAAACACTTCTGCTCTTGGAGAATACTAAGTGAAGCCAACAAGCACAATTCTCTGAAATCAAAGTCTCTTCTGCTCCCTGTAGTACTCAGTGAAGGTCCTGGTGACAAGGCTCATGTTCTTCAAAGCTGCTGCTGACTGAGCAGCACAGGATGGGAATACAGTAATTTAAAATACCACAAACCTGATTCAGCTTGCTTTCATTATTATTATGCTAGCCCTTAGTTGCTGCAAGGTTTTGAATAGAAATAACTGAAACTGAAAAGTAAGGGGAAAAAGACTGGAAAAATGCATAACAATATCTGAGGATTGTGGGATAAAGTGCACGTCATGTGAGAGGAGAAACAACATGCACGTGAGGTGAAAGAAGAATAAAAAGAGCAGTAGTCATATTGGAAGAAATGATAACTGAAGGTTTCCCTCAAGTTAATGTCAAACATCAAAACACAGATGGAGGGGCTGGGGATTTACCTCAGTGGTTCTGGCACCTGCCTCGCAAGCACAAGGTCCTGAGTTCGACCCCGGGTACCAAAACAAACAAACAAACAAAAACACAGATGGAGGAAGCACAGAGAACCCCAAGCAGGACAATTACCAAAAAAAGTCTTGGAAGAAGCCAGAGACAGATATGAGAAGCCCTTTTATTTATAGAGAGAAAAGATAAGAATGACATCTCCCTTTTTAGAAATCATGCAAGCAAGAAGTTAGTAGAATGAAATACTTAGAATGGTGACAGAAAAACCAATCTAGGATTCTATATGCTGCAAAATTGTAGTTAGAAGAAAGGAAAAGTAGGCTTTCCTAGGCAACAGAAATTGAGATGATTGGTTTGAAGTGAGCCTACTTTGCAAAAAATGTTGCATTCTTTAGAGAAAGAAAATGATGTAGTCAGAAACTCAGCTTAACATAAAGAAACAGGATTGTAGAAGGAGTAAGTGAGATTGACATTTCTTTTTCTTAATTTTAATTGATCTGAGGAATAATAATTTTTAAAAGCAATAATATCAACAAAATATTCAAATCTATGTTTATATATCCATATTGTATTTAACCATGTTCTCTTTACACTGATACATAATTAACTTGAATGACAGCAGTGATATAAATGTGGAGAAAGAGGAATTAGGACTATTTGGTCATTACAGTGTACTCACATTATCATGAAATGGTACAGTTTTATTTGGAAATAAATGAGTATCAGTTGTAAATGTATATTAAACTCTAGGATAACGACTAAGAATTTTTAAAGGAAGCATAACTAATATGCCAAGAAACAAGCATATGGAGTAATAAAAATGCTCACTTATAGTCAAAAGACAGGTAAAGAGTAGAAGATAAAAATAAGAAGAAAGATTAAGGGAAGCAAATAGAAAACAGTAATGGAGATGTTAGATATTAATACAACTGTATCAATAAACATTTTGAATGTTAATGGTTTACATGCACCAATTAAAGTAAATTGCTTGTCTGGGTCAGAAAACAAAGCCTGACTATGTGTCTTCTAAAGAAACACACTTTAAGCATAAAGACGTATTAAAAGTAAATGGATGGAGAAAATGTATAGCATCGTAGTACATACTAATCCCAGAAACAGGAATAGCAATGTTAATTTCAAATAGATTAAACTTCAGAGTCCAGAAACTCATCAGGGCATTGTATAATGAAAAGGGATCAATACTCCAAGAGCAATGAAACTTTAACCTCCACTGTGCCTTTTACCAGAGTGTCAAACTGGATAAAGCGAAAATTGATAGGACTACAGGAACTGTGGGAAGTCTCTAGCAATACCTCTGACCAGGAATAGACAAATATATACCACAAAATCAGTGGACATAGTTGGACTCAACCGTATCAATCAACTGGGTATAACTAACATCTATAGATAACTTTGTCTGACAACAGCTGGATACATATTCTTCTCAAGCTCAAATGGGACAGTCACATTCTGGAGATGAGCTGCACTTTAGCAAATTAAAAAGTCAAATAATAGAAATCATACTGTGTCTGCTCTTAGACCATATGGAATTGGTCTAGAAACCAATAGCAGGATGATAGCTGGAAAATGTCAAAATATTTGGAGATTAATCTTGTAAATAACATGTAGTTCAAAGAAGAATCTCAAAAGAAAGTTAAAAATATATGGAACTAGGTGAAAATGAAAACACAACTTATTCAAATGTGTGGAAAATAGCAAAAGCAGTGCCCAAAGGAAAATTTGTAACATTGAATTCATAGCAGGCAAAGTGAAGGTATCTAAAACAAATGATTTAAGTTTCCATTTTAGGAAACTAGAAGAAGTACAAATTAAATCCAAAATAAGTCAAAGAAAAAAATAATAAGACTTTAAGCAGAAATTCATGAAATAGAAAAGAATCGATAAAGAAAATGAATGAAACTAGCAGCTGTTTTTAAAATGATCAACAAGAAAACAACACGTTATTGATATTAGAAATTGAATAAAGAACATTACTATACTTTGTATCTCATGGATATTATAAGGACACACAGAGAATACTACAAACAACACCACAAATTAGATGTTAGATAAAATGGACCAATTCCTTGAAAGCATAATTTTCTGAAACTTACATAAGAAGAAATAAATAAATAGAATTGGCCCATATCTATTAAAATTCCTGAATCAATAATTAATAGCATTATAAAACAAAGCACTAGGACTAACTAGGTTCACAGACAAACTGTACAACGTATTTCAAGAAGAAACGAATTCTCTACAATCTCTTCCAGAAATAGAAGTTAGTTGCAAGAAACACATTCTAACTCACTGCAGGAGATCATCACAAATCAAATACTAAAACTAGACAAAGCCATTATAAGAAGATAGAATCACAGACCACTATCTCTCATGAACATAGATTTAAAAAAAATTATCAGCAAATCAAATCCAGCCACGTATAAAATTATATACAACAACCAAGTGGAATTCATCTCAGGTATGCAAAGCTGGTTCAACATTCAAGAGTCAGTTAATATAATTCACCACATCAATAGGCTAAAATATGAATTACTTGATAATATATATAGATGAGGAAAACCTTTAACAAATTCTAAAACCCATTCATGATAACATCTCTCAGCAAACTAGAACTAGAGGAGAATTTTTGTAACTAGATACAGGAAATCCATAAGAAACCTATAGATAATGTAGTACTTAATGGTAAAAAAAATTAGTATTTTCCGACTAAGATTAAGTAAAAAGGAAGAATGTTTTCTCTCACCACTTGTTTTAAATAATACACTAGAAACTATAGATAACTCAACAGAGAATAAAAGGAAGTAAATGGGATGCAGATTAGGATGACAAAACTAAAATGGTTTTTGTTGGCAGATAACATAGTCATCCATGCAGAAAATCTGAAACAATTAACAAAAACATTCTGAAACTAATAAATAATTTTAATAAATTTGTAAAACATAAAGTCAACATACACAAGTCAGTTATCAGCCTGAAGTCATTAATTAAAATACAAAAAGAAAGATTTATATAGGAAAACTACGAAGCTCTGATGTGAAAAATTCAAAGCAGTTAGCAAGTGGAGAGATATTCCATGTTCTTGGATAGGAAGATTCAAATTATCCATATGTCAGTTTTTCCCAACCCGATCAACAGCTTCAATGCAGTGCCAGTCAAAATTCCAATTATTTTGAGGATAGTAATCACAAACCTTGTTAGTCTAAAGCAGTGATGGAAAACCTTTTGGAGTTTTCAATGATAACCAACAGCCCACAGCAGCATGTACACCATAGGTGTGCCAGCACTTGTATAAAGCTTATATGGAGATGCAAAAGACCCATAATAACCAGCACATATTGAAGTAGAAAAACTATACTGGAGTATTCACATTATTCAACTTCAAGACTTACTATAAAGCTATTGTAAACAAGACAGTAAAGTATTATTAAAATAATAGACAAGTAAATTAATGATTGGAAAGAAAAGCTTGTAATTAGACTCACATAAATAATCAAATCCTCTTTGATAAATGAGTAAAGGCAATGAATGTAATGGAAAACCTACAAAGGTAGGTTTTTGAACAAATGGTGCTGGAAAAAAAAGACATCTACATCTGAAAACTGAATCTAGATTTAATTCATAAACCCGTCTTACAAATTAAGTCAAAATTGACCATAAAACCATGGACTTCTAATCCTAGATTTTGAGGAATATCCATACTGATTTCCAATGTGGTTGCACCAGTCTACACTCCCACCAAGAGTGAAGAAGGGTTCCTTTATCCCAAAAACCCCACCAGCGTTTGTTGTTGGTTGATTCCTTGGTAGCAGCCATTCTTTCTGGAGTGAGGTGGAATCTCAGCATTGTTTTTATTTGCATTTCTCAAATGAAGAGTAATGTTGAACATTTTTCATATGTTTATTTATTTGATGCAGCTATTGCCCTGCTGGGTGTCTTCCCAAAAGAATGAAAAGAATCATACCACAGTGATATATGTGCACCCATGTTTATAGTAGCCCAGTTTGTAATAGCTAAAACTTGGAAACAACCCAATTGCCCACCAACTGGAGATTGGATAAAGATGTGGGTTTTTTTTTTGTTTTTTAGTAAAATGGAGTACTACTCAGCCATAAAGAATGAGAAACTAGAGACATTTATAGCTAAATGGATGCACATTGAGGCAATACTCTTAAGCGAAATAAATAGGACACACATGTGTAAATACTGAATAGTTTCTCTGGTGTGAGAAACTGAGAATGTAAATGAGGACCAAAATGTATAATAGATAGTTTGAAATAGGAAGAAAAGGTCCAAAGGGGAAGGGGAAATGGGAGAGCCAGGGGAAAGGAAAAAAGGGGAAAGGAATAAATATGAGAAAAGGAAAACATGGAAACAAAGTCTTTGTAAATAGGGAGGGATGGAGGGGTTGAAGGGAGACCAGGGGAATAGGGAAAAAAATAAGAACCAAGATATATCATGTAAAGGTACAAATTCCCAATGATGAATGTCAGTATATTGTATACCTAAAATGTACCAACAAGCTTAATAAAAAACAATGGAAATTGGAAAACTATAAAAGTCTTAAAATATAGTATCAGAAGAAGGCTAGATGCCCTAAGGTATGTCAATGACTTTTTAAATAAAACATCAAAGACACATTCCATAAAAGAAATAACAAGTTATACTTCACTGCAATTCAAAATTTCTGCTTTACAAAAGATAGTATCAAGAGAATGAAAAATCAAGTCACAGACTGGAAAAAGATATTTGCAGAAAGCGTATCAGATTAAGGACTATTACTCAAAATATACAAAGAACTTCTAAAACTCAACAGTATGAAGATGAAACAACTCAAAAACTGGGTAAAGCTCATAAAAGACACCTCACCAAAGAACATATGCAGATGGTAAATAAGCATATAAAAATGCTTCCCATCCTGTGTCACAGAGAAGCACTAATTAAAATACCAAGATACTTGTTAGATTGCTCCATTTGGAATACTGGCAGCATGAGGTATTAGTGAGCATGTGGGGCTCCAGAAACTCTCAAACCATTGCTTGTAAGAAAACAAAATAACACAAGTTTGGAAAACAATTTTGTCATTTCTTGCAAAACTAAGCTTATCATTAACCACAGGATCCAGAAATTGTTTTCCTTAGTATTTATCCAAAGGGGTTGAAACCTATGTCTACACAAAAACTTGCACACAAACTTGTATCACAATTATATGCATAATTGTCAAAACCTGTAGGCAACCAAAGTGCCCTTTGCTAGATAAATTGTCATACTGGTATATCACAAACAAACAAACTGATAGATCTCAAACAAACTGGAATATCACTGAAAACCAAAAAGAAATGTTATCCAGCCATGAAAAGACACCAAGGAAGTCAAAATGCATATTATTAAGTGAAGGAAACCAATCTTGAAAGGCTATATATAACCATATAATTATGGTTACATTCTGGAAAAGGCCAAACTATGAACTCCAAAAAAAAAAAGAAAACTCCAAAAAAAAAAAGGTCAGTGTTTGCTGGAGGTTTGGGGAGTGTGGGAGAGGAATGAATATGCAAAACACGGACATTTAAAGCAGAGAAAATACTCCATGTGATGCTGTAATGATAGATACATATCATTATTCATTTTTTCCAAACCCATAGGATATACAATATTCAGGATGAAATGAACCCTAATTTAAACTGTGGGTTTTGCGTAGTATGATGTGCCAAATAGGTTCAACAATCACAGCAGACACAACTCTGGTGGAAGGTATCGATACTAGAGAAGCTATGTGTGTACAGGAAATCTCTGAACATTTCCATGCCGCTGTGAACAAATCTACTCTAAAAAGTTAAAACTCCTTTTAAAAAACAGGATAGTGGGAAACAAAAGGTAAAGCTCTTTTTCTAGATAAGTCCTATTACATCTTCTGATCTTGTATTAAATGTCTCTTCTGTGAAAAACCCCAAGGGATAACAAGTTATATTAGTCAATACTTACTAGAGTCAAATGTAGAAGAGTGCGAGATCTGTGTGCCAACTAGAGATTCGAGGACTCCAGCCGGGCTGATCTCACTGCAATGTCCGAATGAGTCCAGCCAAAGGCCTAGGGCACAGGGCACTGTCTGCCAAGTCCACCGCAGAGGAATCTGCGACGGAAGACTGAAGGATCTGCGCCTGAAAGTCCAGGGGCAGTTGCAGAGGCTAGAGTCGGCCCTGACAGGCTGAAAGGCCTGTTCTGGAAGCCGAGGATTCCTCTGGAGAACCAGGAGACGACACCCAAGGCAAAGGCGAAGACCAGGAGAAAGTCTCCCCGTCAAGTGTGTGTGCGCCGAAGGCCAACAGATGAGGACCAGAGTTCCTCCTAAGACAAAACAGCCTCTTGGAGAAGGTGAAGAAGGGAGCTCAGCCCAGCCAAAGAGAATAGCTGAAGCTTCTCCTAGGGAAATCAGCCTAAAATCCTCTCTGCCAGTTCACCTTTTACATAGTTCCCCAGAACGGCTAACTCAGTTCATCCAGGTGATCCCCTTCGAGCTGACCAGTAACTAACCACCACACCAGTCTAGATCAGATTTCCTTTCCATCTGCCTGCTTAGCGCATCTTTCCTTTTCTTTAGAATCCTTAAGGCGTTTTTACTTATGCATTCACGAGCATGGTTAGCTAATTAATGAACATATGCTTTGCTCCCTAAGCTCCTTTGAAAAGGGACTGCTTCATATTCGCTGCTTGTTTTTCCCTTGCCTAGCGTAGTAAATACTAAATCAAAAATTGGGGGCCTTTGAGTATATAAAGGAGTGAATGATACCCCAAGAAGGTATATTTATTATCTCATTCAATATGCTATTTGAGATAGGTAATATCATCTCCAACTTAGTAGGAAAATGAAGTCAGGTAATTTGTTCAAGTTAAAACCAAATCGCATGGTAGTTTAAGGATTCCAAACCTGATCTCTGGTACTATGAAATTAATGCTTTCAATGAAACTGTTAGGCCACTTCGACCAATTTAGTTTGACTATGTACCCTTTTCAAAGAAAGCTCATGGTGGAAGTAGCTAACTAATTGTATTAGCTAGAGTTCTCCAGAGAAACAGAATTGATGGAGAAAATATGTGTAATTCTGGAAGGGAATTTATTACATAGGCTTTACAGGATCAGAGGCAAGAGAGTCCACAATGACTATCATGCACTGAAGAGCTGGGGAGTCCAGTAGCTGCTCACCCCAAGAAGGTGAAAGCCATCAAAGAGGAGCAAGAGGGAAAGGATCAGGAATGAAGCACTAATCCAAGGTCAAAAGGCCTGGAAGCTCACTTGAGAGTCACCCTGTGCGTCTGCATTGGAAAGCTAAAGAAACCAAAGATCTGGAGAATGATTTCCAAAGGCCAGGGCAGCAAAGCACATGGCTGCTTGAAATTGGAGTTCTTCAAAGCTGGCACACTCTCTGCTTCTTGCCCATTTTATTCCATCCAGTCTATAAGCCTACTGGTTGGTGCCACCAACAGCTAAGGTGGGTCTTCCCTATTAGGTTTGTCAGCCTACATGCCAATCATCCACCTACAAACCTAGAGCTTTGCTTTATTAATCTGTTAGGTGTTGCTTACTCCAATCAAGTTGACATATCAGAGTTAACAGTTACACTAATCTAGCTAAAGAAAGAGGTATTTTTCACCCATGAAAAAGATACTTGAGCTATGAAGGGGCTACCATGCTATTGCTTGAGGCAATGGCAGGATCTAGGGCACAGAATATGAACCATTTTACAAAGTCTTTGATGAAGGAGTGGCAAGGTTCGGAATTTGGTTGATGGCATTAATGAGGGTGGTAGAGTCAAATATAGATCCTCTAAGAGGAAGATTAATGGAAATATCAGTAGAAAGCAAAAAGAACACTCACCTGACCTTCTCTTCTTAGAATACTTGGATGTAAAGGAATAATCTGATATGCTAGTGAGAAATTCAGAAAAATAGTTTCTTAGGAGAAGGTTGAGTTCATGTAACACAAGATCAGAGAAAGTTATAAGAAAAGATGGTAGGGCGGGGATTTAGCTTAGTGGTTTCGTCACCTGCTGTGCAAGCGCAAGGACCTGAGTTCAATCCCTGGTACCAAGAAACAAAACAAAACAAAACAAAAACCAAAAAAAAAGAAAAGATGGTAGATCATTTGTTCTTGAAAGGCAGCTCCTAAAATTTCATTAAAAGAGTGTGGGATATGAGTGAGCACTGGTAATCTAGGTCAGGAGCCAGAACACTATGGAGTGGACTCATGAAGAGGAGAGATCCCTAATGATTTTTTTCCTAATGGTCTATTGAGGTTGCTGGATACAGAATTGTGGCCAGAGGACTTGGCTCATTTGCCTTGAATGTAATGAGAGTTCCGTTACCTGTAGTCTAGATTCGTTAGCTTGGGAACAATTCCAAGGCCTTCAGTATTATAACACAGTAGGGCCAGGGGTTTAGCTCAGTGGTTCCAATGCCTGCCTCATAAGCACGAGGTCCTGAGTTTGATCCCCGGTCCCCCCTCCCCCAAATTCAATATTATAACACAGATAATGTGTTGACAGTAAGTTGATGGGAACAAATAGCCCATGTGTACTTGTACAGTATGACAATAGGAGTGAGTCCAATCTGAGAAAAATTTTAAAGTTAAAACAATTTTCACTTCTCACTTTTGAGAATCCCAGTATGGAGAAATGGGGACTGCAAGAAATAGAAAGAAGTCTCCAAAACAGATGGCTAGTTATAAATGTGTTTACTAAGCCAAGAGGAGAGGCCTGCAGAGAAAGATCTAGGAAGAGAAGAGTAAAATAACAGGAAAGATGAGAAATGTTGTAACTAACCCTAGAGTGGAGGGTTGGGTACATTGAACAATTTGACTCAGGTTTTATGGGGAAAGTTGTTGCAAGCTTACTAGCCCTCTTTCGTTTGTGTATCACAATCCTCTTTTGGTGAGAGAAATATACTTTCCACATTATATCTATATTTCAAAATGTGAATTTTAATTACATGCAACAATTTGTATAGGCATATTTGTCCTTCATATGCAGTAAAGCCATTTAGGTCAATTTTGGACATGAAACTTTTCACACTGCCCTACTTTCAAATTAGAAAATCTACCATACCCCATAACAACTCCCAGTGGAAACTTCATTTTAGACATTTGTCCTGCTGCTTATCAGATGGAAGAATTAAGATAGTAGGGAGATGTCTTGTTATTTTCACAACCTAGTTACCAGTGAATTTTATTATATTGAAATTGTAAAATTTTAAACAAAGTTTTTATTTGGTTAATGTATGTGTTGTATGTATCTGATTATTTCTGTATTCTCTCCTTTCAAAGACTACAGAAAGGTACTAATAGTCTTACAATATTGGTGGAAGATACAATTTATTTTGTTTCATTTTTTGTGGCTGATAATGTACCACACGGTGTTGTAGAATGGAAAAAAGTACCTCCATTCCCCAATCCTCCCATAATTAAAGATCAGTTCTCTTATTACTAGATAAATACAAAGAGTGCTTACCTCCATAGGTTTATGATCAGCAGATTGGATTCTAGAATAGTTTAAAATTGAGATCATGTCTACAAATCCAAAGCATCAAATACTTCTGTCAGGGAATTAGTGGTAAAAGCAAAGAAAAAAATGTTAACAGATCCCTTTTCTGATCAAGGCAGCCAACTATAAATTCTCTAGTTTCTCTCTTGTGTGTTCATTTCCCCAGTGTATTGCATTTTAATTCCATAAAAAGTTGTTCCATTTAAGCACAAGTTGTAGCCATGGTTCTTTCTTATTCTCAGATCTCATGATCTGATGAATATTATACTCCTGAGAAATCCTTCATAGGAAGATATCATTGAATTGCATAAGAACTGATTGTGAATGTATCTAAAGATGACTATTCCAATATGAGTAGAGTTTAAGTTATGAAGTTTTAACTTTATGTCTGCTCTAAGTAACTTTTTACACGTGTACAGCAAGTGTTTTTGAGCTGTGAAAAGGCTTTCCTGGAAGAAAGTGCCAGTTTAGCTATTTTTTTTTTTTTTTGCTGATAAAATAGAAAGACAAGGCTAGAAGTTTAACATTTAAACACCATCAAAAACCGTATTTAATTTTTTCACTCTAAAATGTTGCAAAGCCAAGTATACTTTCAATTAAAAGAGTAATTAATAACAGCTTAATTTCTTTAGTTATATATTAGGCATGCCAAGTGGCAAACTGGGGCGGGGAATAAACAGTATCCATGCAAACTATTTCAAAAGGCAAAGTAATGCATTTTTTTGTTCTCTTTCCATCAAGATTTTAATATCAGTTTCCATTATTTCTAGCTGACTTGTTCAGGTTCAGACTCCAAGTGCAATGACCTAAATTGATTTCCCATTAATCCTATTCCAGTGTTCCAGGACTTCTTGGATACCAGATGTTAGCAATGAACAGCAAATTAACCTAATTGATCCATAATAATAGCCATACTGTATTTGAACATACTTAATAAATGGGCCTTAGTCTCTCTTTTATTAGATGAACTACTTTACCTTGACCATAGGTGGGATGAATCTGTAGCTTATCTTATTCTCTGTCTTTATCTGCACAGCTGCAGATAGTCAGAAGCATTGATGAGTTCTGTAATTGTATCATCTCTGATTTCTCTGCCTCATTTTCAATGATAGGCTCAGAGAATATGCTTTTAACATGCCTTGCATACCCTGACTTTTGTTCTGCCTCCCACCCACAATGTCCAGGTGCACTTTATTTTTCATGCTGCTTTGATTCTTCTGATCTCCCCTTTCCACTCTCCCTAATTTTTCATCTTTCACCTGTGCATTCTGAAAGCCTGCTTCATCAAAATTTTGTATTTTATACCACCAACCTTTCAGAGAATTTTCCTTCAAACTCCTAAACACTGACTGTACCTTGAAATTTCTGCATCCCTCCCTACCTTCTGAAGTTTCTCATTTACACAAAAACCAGGATTCCTTCAGCTCCTAGATGCCACCTACAAAGAATTATTCTTATGCAAGACTACTTTCTTAGTTCATGATCACAATTTTCCAGCCATCAATTCTTTGTTGTAATAAAGCTGTCCATATGGCTTCACAAGTACTGAAGACATTAGTACTTAGCTCATAATCAAAATCAACCTCTGTAGCTCATGTTGTACTATGTAACTGGTTAATTTCCATGTACATGTGGCAAATGTTGCCAACATTTTGGCTGCAAAGTTCTTTGACCTTGATCACGATTTTGTGATCAAGTCTACTGAAGTTCACCTTCAATCCCCTATGCTTTGAGTCAATGCTAGAAATTTTAACTCTCTCAAAATTACATCCCACTCTTCACTCTTTATAATATTCCAACATACACTCTCCCCCACTCTGTTGTCCTCTGGAAGCCTCCAATTCCTTTATTCCTAATTATCCCTACTTTTTCAGTCTGCCAGTATATACCTTGTCTCACCCATTTGCATATTTCCTGATTCAGTATTACTGACAACTCAATGTTTTCTCATTTAACTCTCTTTCACTGTGGCTCTTTCTAGAACAATCATCCACGCAGCTGAGATCTGCCCATAAGAACTATACCCAATTGCCCCTTTTCCCTAAACAAAAATACTTAGAGATACACAATTTTTCTCTCATTTATCCTCTGTCATGTCTCAACCAATCCTCCTGTTGTATTTTTTTTTTTACCCTATGGCCTGTGGTTTCTTTGGATCAGTTAAGTGTCTTTTATGCTATATGGTTAATCTTTTCTACTGTGTCTCTTTTGCTTGCCTTATTTTCAGTGAACGATACCACTGTTTGTGGAGTCATAAAAGTTAGCATTTGGGATCCATTCTGTATGCTTTTGTCTTTCATGTCCAAATTTACTCAATAATGATGGTAATAAAAAGCATTCAATCATAGGGTGATTACTTGGTGCCCTAGTCACTGTCCTAAGTGCATTACATATGTTAACTCATTTATTCATCACAACATTGCTATGTATTAGATATTTCTCTTATCATCATTTTGCAGACAAAGACACTGAGGCACAAAGAAGCTAAGTAGTCTCCCCAAGGACAACTGCTGGCAAGTAGGGAAGCAGAGATGAAGTGCCAGATGCTGGCCAACTTTCCTGAATATATCCTGAACTTTCCCCCTACAGTATTATTGTCTTATTTCAGGCCTGTGACAACTCTCTTAACTGTAAAAGCCCCTGAAGTGGTCCAGCTCACTTACACCCCTCAGATTCCTACTCTGTACTATTTACCCCACAGATTAATCTATCAAAAGTATTACTTTAACACTATGCTTCAAAACTAGGTGGATGGAGCAGAAATGATGATTGCTTTATTGAGATTAATCTTGTACTTTTTCCTTTCAATGATGTTGTATAGACTTATAAATCTTTGAATTGGACTGAAAATAGTTTGTGGAATGGGATGAAGTTTTTAGGCCCTAGTTGAGACTGATGGGTTAAAATCTTAACTTCAGCATTTACTAGCTGTTGGATTGGGAGCAAGTTACTAATCTTCTCTGCGAATTATTTCCCCATCTTTAACATGGGAATCAATGATATCTATAGCAAAGTATAGTAAAGATAAATAAATTAATTAATTAATGTAAAGTGTTTTTAAAGTTCCTTGTTTAGAGTTAATTGTTGTATTAATGGAAGCTATCATTATCCATGCATGGAACCTAGAGATGCTAATTGGAGAACAGAATGAAAATTCAAAGTAGTCTTGATAAACGATCATACTTTACTCAGAAGAGAAGAATGGTTTTATTGCTGGAATTCATTAAAGTATATATCTGTGATGAGATGCATAACATTGCTTTGTGGTGGGGATTTTTCACATGGGGGTCTGAATCATGCTGGAGTCTGTCATCTGGAATTTGAAGCTGCTCTCCTTGATTTGAAAGCAAGAATAATGACCATTGCCAAAATAATTCCATATAGACATGCATCTTCTTCCAAGCAAGTATAAAGTTTCTTTTAGACAAGTATAAAGACTATAATCCACATGACATAATTTTCAAGATACTGTGTTAGCACCCAAGTAAGCCAGGATATCAATTTTCCAGCCACCATAGAACTCTAGGAAACATCTGCTGGACCACTTGCCCTGAGAAGGAAGGAACACAGGCCTGGGGCCCTGGGATGGTGGGATCAGTCTAAGGCAGCCTAGTCATATAGAAATGGTGTTTTTCCAAGTTTTTGAAGGCACAGAAGTGGCATAAATGATGATGCTGACAATAGGGTTGGTTCTTGTTGACTTGTCCTTAAAATTATGCAACAACTGGGAATAGTTATCACTCAGATGCCTGTATCACATCTTTTGAGTTCTGGGAGACCCAGACCTGCCTACTGAACATGGAGTTTTGTATAAAATTTGAGTCCAGTTCCTTATACTACAATAATTTATTTTCTGGGTAAAACTGAACACACTCAATGATGAGGTATGTGAAGTCATGTTACATTTTGAAGTGTATGATAAAGTAAGAAAAGTAAAGATGGATTCAACCTGACTTTAGATGTAAGTGAATAACTCAAAAGGAAGAGAGGGCCTGGGAACTAAAAGAGACAGCTTGACGGCAGACAGAAAATGATTTAATACTCAGACAGACTAGAAAATTGAGATCCACATCTATGGCCAAAAGATACAATCCGAACCAAGTTCTCTGAAATGAGAGCTAGAGGACACGATGTATTACAGAGACTTTTCCCATCACAAGATGTAAGCTAATCTACTCTGCTAAAAACAAACATATTTCACCCTTGAGAGTGTATTAAGTGCTCTGAAAGGGTCTGGGATTTAATTTGTAAGTCACATTTCATCAGATATTTACAGTTTTCAATGTAGAATTTCTGGCCTCTATTGCTCTTTATTTTCTGATTCCTATGAGATAATCAAAACCATATTCAGGGAGCAAGTCACAGCCCAACATTTTCCTAACCCTTACATTTCCCAACAAGTAAATGCACATACATATTTTTCTTCCTAAACAAAGACTTAAAAAATTTAACAACAAGCTACCTACACAAATACTATTTTTTTTATAAATAAAACAGCAACTCAAACAAGTTAGAAATTACTTTATCTATTGCCCTTCCTCTAACAATTGCACCTGTTTTTCTGTAATAGTATATTGATATTTTCAGCTTTAGAACTTGGAAATACCTTCATTGGTAGCAGCCTTTGCTGAGCACTGCCTATGGGACCAACTCTTCTGGTCATGCAATATAGCAAAGCTATACCATGTTCAGTGTTCTTCCAGATCTTACAGATAATTCTGTGAGGAATTGTGTGTTTACAATATTGCTTTAAATTTCCTCACAGTAAATACATTTTCATTTGTGCTTCACAATAAGAAAACACATAGTAATTAGAATCTTGATTAATTATGAATCTGCCATATTGATTATTCGGCTTATACTAACTTGAGTACTAAAACTACTTGGAGAAAGTAAATCAGATTATGTGATAGATTTGTGGTTAAAAGATGTAAACATTTGGCATAAAGGATTTGTGGGAAAATGAAGTGATGATAATTTGAGTGGTATTTAAAATTTAAAAACACATGTACCATTTTAAAACAAAAGTCACATGACTTATCATATCATGCTTTATTGGAAAGTTCTGCCATACAAACATCTTTAAAAGATCACTCAAAGCTGTGGGCCCTTCACCTGCTCCACACTTCTCTATTTACATAGACTTCGTTTCCATTTTTTTTCTTTTCTCATAATTTTTCCTTTCCCTTCTTTCCTTTCCCCAGATATATCATGTACAGGTACAAGCACCCAGTGATAAATGTAAACATATTGTATACCTAAAATGTACCAATAAAAGAATTTAAGAAAAAAAATCACTCAAATAGAATGTGGAATTCTGGAAGTTGTTTGGTTACTTCATTTTAAACTTATTTTTCTTTTTAAAATATTGTTAATTATAGAAGTTCTTTCTCTTGGTGTTTGAGTTCATCTCCCCCCCCCCCCAACCTAGGAAAGTGCAGTGGCTTTTAGGCTGCCCAATCACCCTCCAAAATGTAACTATAGACCCTCCCCTAGATATTTATAAGGACACATCTCTCTCTGGCTTAAACTCCTCAGTGGTTTTCTAGAATCTCATAAATGGAGCAAAGCTAGACCAAAAGCACAGGCATCTCCCCAAAACTGGAGCTAAGACTACAATATGGAAAAAGGATTATGCATATTACTAAGAAGTTAGGACTGGGAGTTTTGATGCACTAAAGTCTTGCATATGCAAGGAAGTATGCTACTCTGGTAGGATAATGGCCATCTGTAGAGGATTTTTCTTGTTTAGGTCAATGAAATGGTTTAGGAATATTAATCTTGCTGTGATGGTTACCAAGAAGGACAAGTGGGTGGAGAGCAAAGCTCAATGGCTAAACTACTGGAGTGATTTTAGGTAATAAACAGTGAAGTCCTGTGTAAGAGTGATGGCAGTGAAAAATGGAAACGGAGGGAAATATACCAGTGGAGTTGTCATAATTTTGTGATTGATGGCAGGTAGACAGTCAGAAAAGAGAGAGAAATGTAGAGTCAAGCATTTGCAATAAATATGTGGGGAACTTTTTCATTGCTTAATTTCATCATCAACTGTTTAGAAATAATACAATTTCATTCCATCCTCCTGGGAAAATAAATTATTATGAGTTTGATTTGCCCCTGGGGTCAAATAGACCAAAATGAGGAGTTTTGTGATATGCTAATCATCCTCAGGGCAGCTTATGGGAGCTGAGACTGTGAGGTTCTGACTGCAATCTTGGTCCTGCGACCTGTGTGCAGTTCTCCTAAACAAGAATGAGCCGTGCCATTCCTTTTGAGAAAGATCTCACTTACTGTTCAAAAGGATCACTTCCACCAACACACTAAAACAGTCATTTTTGGCCAGGAAAAGCACCACCAGAGAATTGACATGTATCCATGGTAGTAGGCTGGAGGCTTCCTACATTATAATGGGAATCAATGATCAGAGCAAACCGGCTTCTGCAATCTCACCTTAGGGAGAACATTAAGGGTCACCTTGTGGCTCATACAGCTTTGTGCCATCACACACCCTCGCCACAAGATAATCTCCTAGTCTGCTATCCCACTGTATGTTCCACCAGTGCAATAAGTGTCATAAGTAAATATCATGGCTATTTACTTCATTTGACAGTTTCAAGGCTTTTCATCTGGGAAAAGACCACATGGCCTTTGGACAACAGTTCCTGTGTTATTTCTAGTGGGATGTAACACACCAAGTTCTAGAAATATTGTGAAGACTGCCTTTTCCTTTGAGCCTGACTAAACTTCACGTACAACTTCATATGGTCATGTTTCCAGGCAAAAATGATTTTGATGCAATTGTTTCCTTTCATAGCTAAAGTGGTTTTCTAGGATTCATGACTCCAAAGGCAGCCACTGAAGCACTCATTCCTTGGGAGAGAGGAAAGACTGGTTGATTATGGCTTGATATCTTCTCTTCCATTTTAGACTCAGAGAAACCTTGTGCATATGATTGGGAAGGTCAGGTGCCAAGCCCAGTGGCACCTGTGGTAAAGAAGGACATTCTCTGGAACACTTAAAGGCCAAAGTGCTGTTTTGAGAAAGACCTTCCAGGACTATAGTGTGGCCTTTAACTTAATTATGCAATTAAAGTAAGAAAATCTCTCTCAAAAAATTATGCAAATAAAATGAAATTGCCGAAGGCTGCTTTCAGGGAAAGAAAAGAACCTTTTGCAATGCAGGGACTAGAGATGTAGCTGTCAAGTGTTCCAAAGAGCGCTGGGAAATGCTTGCAAAAATTCATTGTAGATTCTAGAGGGGCTGCTTCCTGGAAGATCTGCAGGAACCTGTGGAACAGACTTAACAGGGGGCCTCTCTCTTTTGGATAAATCATCCTGGGGCTACATGAACATGTGTGATCCATAGCCTCATTTGAAAACTTGATTTTTGATCAGATTTTTAAAAGCACATATAACAACATTATCTGGAGAAATATGAAATTTAAAATTTTGAAATAGGAAATATTTCTGATAAAATTTAAAGATCCTCTTATTTATTTATTTATTTATTTATTTATTTATTTATTTATTTGTGCCAGGGATTGAACTCAGGACCTTGCGCTTGCCAGGCAGGCGGTGGAACCACTGAGCTAATTCCCCAGCCAAAATGTGAGGATTCTAAGGTAGTTCTAAAATTCCTCTATTCTTTTGGATTTAAGTAAAATCTTTGAACACATGATGCTTGTTCCAAAGTACAACTTTAATTGAGTGGTTTTTTTTTTCCCAACAATTACACATACTTCTATTGTAACTTTTGCTCTCATGTAGAATTCATATTCTACTTGAAGAAGACAGTAAAATATACAAATAAACACTTAGTGTGTCAGGATTTAGTGTTTTGGGAAAATATAAAGGAATAAAAGTGTGCATTGAGGGAATAGAGATTTCAAATAGAAAGATTAAAAATTAATAAAACATCAGGTTATCATCTGAATTATGTAAGCTCTTATTAACTTGCTACTGGAGAAAATAAATGATAATTTATTTTCCAATTTGTTTTTTCATAAATTTAAATCATGAGATCTTTTGTCAAGCATTAAATTGTTCATTTGTTTGGTTTCGTGTAATCACATGACTTTAGTTTCTTCGTTCAAAATAAAGAGTGGAGACAAAATTTAGAAAACATTTGGAGAAATGTGCTATACACATATAGAAAGTATCTTAATGCCAGCTGTTCACATCTTTCTTTCTTTCCTCTAGTAAATTCGTTTAAGCATGGGGTCTTTCAGTCTTCTGGGTGCATGTTACCTGTCCAGATATCCATCACAGATTTTCCTTTCAACTCTGATATTTATTCACAGTGCACAGAAACCAAGCAATTTTGTATATGAATGATGTTCAAGACTTCCAGGCATTTTTCAGGTGTTTGGAGTGAAATATAACTTTGTGTGATTCTTTTTCTCTCACTCAGTACAGCTAGACCCTCTGTATCATGAGCGTGCATATGAAGATTCAACCAATCTGTGAACATGCACAGAGTTTTTTTCCTAGTCATTATCACTCAAATGATACAACATCCTGACAATGTAGTACTGTCACTGAATTAGGTATTGTAGGTACTCTAGAAATGACTTAACATTTACAAGAAGATGTGCATAGGTTATCTTCCAAATACTGTACATTTATATGAAATAGTTGATCCACCGTGCATTTTGATATCTGCGTCCTCATGTCAGCTTCCCTGTGTGTATGAGTGTTCAAATTCTTCTTATAAGGACACTAGTTACATTGCGTTAGGATCTACTCTAATGAATTTATTTTAAAATATCACTTCTGTGAAGACCATATACAGTTCTATTCAGAGATCCTGGGGGTAAGGATCTGAATGAGGGGGCAGTGTCAGCCCATACCACACAGCTATAGAGGCATTTATAAACTGAAAGAGAGAGGCCAGCGATTTATAAGGAATTGAGATGACATTAAGTGCTGTAAGCCAGGGAGCAATGGTAAAGAAATGAGCTGATGTACAGTGAGTGACACTTCCACCTTGGTGTATCCATTGCTCTGGCATCCAGAAATTTCCACAAAGAAAATCATGGTTGCACAAGATAGAAAGCACAGCTGATAAAGTCAATATTTTCTACTCTGTAAAGTGTCAATTATCTTTCTGTGAAGATTTGTCTTTTCTTGGGTTGAAGGGGGTTTAAAAGGTCTTTCTTTGGATAAAAATTAAGGCACCAAGTCTGTTCTTGGAGACACTGAACCAAACAATGGTGCAAAATCACATACACAGAAGGCCATTGTCCCAGTTTCTACATGACGAACCACAAGCTAACTTATTATATAAATTACTGAAAATGTAACTTTGGTACAACAAACACCTGCATCCCAGCTAAGCAAAAGCAGCTGGATTTCAGCCAGTCACATGCTGTCAACTGCTCAGACCACATCTAAATAAGTCACATGCCTGGCTTTGACAAATCAGGGACTTCCTGTACTTTACTCATGTGTTCTGTCCCTAAATGTCCCTGCCCACAGGCAGACTGCAGCTTTTGGAAGCTTCCTAGTGATAGCACTGTGTGATTAATGAATTGTGCTTTACTAAAGTAAACCCAAATTCAATTTGTCTATTTCTGTTTTGCAAACTATGGTTTCTTTTGCTTAAATTGTTTTATTGGTACATTTCAGGTATACAATACATTTACATTTATCATTGGGTGCTTGTACCTGTACATGATGTATCTTGATTCTTAATTTTTCCCTATTACCTGTGCACCCTTCACCCCTCCACCCTTCCCTATTTACATAGATTTCATTTCCATTTTTTTCCTTTTCTCATAACATTTCCTTTCCCTTCTTTCCTTTCCCCTTTCCCTCCCAACACCCCTACCCCTTTGGATCTTTTCTTCCTATTTCAAATTATCAATTATTTGTTTTAACCCATATTTACACTTTCAGTTACTCACATTAGAGAAACTATTCGGTATTGACACATGTGTCCTATTTATTTCACTTAAGAATGTGGCCTCAATATGCATCCGTTTAGCTATAAATGTCTCTAGTTTCTCGTTCTTTATGGCTGAGTAGTACTCCATTTTATAAAAAAAAACAAAACACATCTTCTTTATTCAGTTTCCAGTTGATGGGCACTTGGGCTCTTTTCAAGCTTTACAAAGATGCCCACTATCACCACTCCTATTCAGTATAGTTCTGGAAACATTAGCCACAGCAATTACAAAAGAGAAATAAATAAAAGGAATAAAGATGGGAAGGGTAGAAGTTAAACTGTCATTATTTGCTGATGATATGATCCTTTACAAAGAAGACCCAAAAAACTCCTCCAAAAGACTTCTATACTTAATTAACAGATTCAGTAGAGTAGCTGGATACAAGGTCAACACTCAAAAAACAATAGCCTTCTTGTACACAAATAACAGACTCACTGAGAGAGAAATTAGGGAAACAACTCCTTTTACAATAGCATCCCAAAAAATGAAATATCTAAGAATCAATCTAACAACGAAAGCAAAAGACCTCTACACTGAAAACTACAGCGCTCTGAAAAAAGAGATCGAAGAGGACAAAAGAAAATGGAAAGACACCCCTTGCTCCTGGGTAGGAAGAACCAATATAGTGAAAATGCCCATACTTCCAAAACTGCTATATAGATTTAATTCAATGCCTATTGAAATTCCAACAATATACTTCACAGAACTACAGAAAACAATCCAAAAATTCATTTGGAACCAAAAGAGACCTAGAATAGCAAAAGCAATTCTAAGCAACAGAGACATGGCTGGGGGTATCACAATTCCCAACTTGAAACTATACTACAAGGATACTGTGATAAAAACAGCATGGTACTGGCCAAAAAACAGACCCAAGGATCAGTGGAATAGATTAGAAGATGCAGAAGCAACTCCAGACACACTCAGCCACCTCATCTTTGACAAAGGAGCCAATCACCCTCACTGGAGGAAAGATAGCCTCTTTAATAAATGGTGTTGGAAAAACTGGATTTCAACCTGCCAAAGATTAAAACTAGACCCATACCTATCACTGTGCACTAAACTAAGATCTAAGTGGATTAAAAATCTACATATTAAGACAGAAACACTAAACTTGCTGGAAGATAGGTTAGGTAGAACTCTTGAAGACATTGGCATAGGAAAAGACTTTATGAGCAAAGCCTCAGTGGCATGGGAACTAGCACAAAGAATCAACAACTGGAATCTCATCTTATTAAAAAGCTTCTGCACTGCCAGAGAAACCACCAACAGAGCTAAGAGACAACCTACAATGTTGGAAAAAATTTTATCAGCTGTACCTCAGACAAAGGGCTACTATCTAGAATATATAAAGAACTAAAAAAAATCAGACCCCCCAAATTCAAAGACCCAATTCAAAAATGGGCATCTGAAATGAACAGACATTTCTCAGACAAAGAAGTAAAAGCAGGAAATAAATATATGAAAAAATGTTCAATATCACTGGTCATTCGAGAGATGCAGATGAAAACAAGGCTGAGATTCCACCTCAACCCACAAAGAATGGCTGCTATCAAGAAATCAACCAATAACAAATGCTGGTGGGGGTGTGGAGAGAAAGGAACCCTTCTCCATTGTTGGTGGGAGTGCAGACTGGTGCAACCACTGTGGAAAGCAGTATGAAGATACCTCAAAGAACTAGGACTAGAGGTCCCATTTGACCCAGCTATTCTGCTACTGGGAATCTTCCCCAAAGAATTTAAAGAATCATACCACAGTGGTATATGTGCACCCATGTTCATAGCAGCACAGTTTGTAATAGCTAAAGCTTGGAAACAGCCCAAGTGCTCATCAACTGGAAACTGGATATGGTTTTATTATTTTGTATTACACAGGTTGAGTATTCCCTATCCAAAATGCTTGACACCAAAAGTATTTTGGATGTTTTCATATTTAGAACATTTGAATATACCTAATGTTATATCTTCCAGAAAATACTCAAGAATAAACACATGCATCATTTATGTTTCATAGATACCTGACAATTATGGCCTGAAAGTAATTTTATACGATATTTTTAATGATTTTTATTGTTGTTGCTGTGACTCTGACCTATCACATGAGGTCAGGTTTAGGGAATTTTCCACTTATGTCAGCACTGAAAATGTCTTGGAGTGTGGAGCATGTAATTTTGGATTTTTGGATTAGGGATTTTCAAGTTTTATTGTCAATGGCTGTACAAAAATCAATAGGGTAGTAGCTTGGGAGAGATTATGATGATTCTGTGTGGCTTACTCTACATCTTTACAGAATGAGGCCTGGAAAAGGTAAATGAAGTTGAAGCCATGAGAATCTGTGGAGAAATAAGTTGAGGGAAAGGATTCTGGTTGGAAAAGGAATAACTTGCATCTTCTGAGATAAGGGAGGAAGTCATCTATAGGATTCTCTGGGAAATAGATTTTTCATTGAATTTTAACAAGAATAACATACATTTTTAGGGTTTTCCTTCCCTGATAGTGCTTTGCCTATGTTATTCTCAGGTTTTCAGTAACCTTTGGGGAAACTCCTGCAGCCTAAAATTATCTCTGCTATGCATATCTTCTGAGACTTGAATTTTAGAGATATCACTGGCCTAAGTATGGACAAAGCCCTGGGGGATACTTGGGCCTCTCAGAGGAGCTTGGCCAGAAACAGAGATTAGTCTGTCTCCTGAGCAAATAAGAGATCTTTTGGGGAGGGAGAAGGGGAGTTCAGAATATGAAGGGAAAGAAACTTTCATTGTCCTATTTCATCAGGATGGAAGGATTGGATTATTGCTATGTGATGATAGACTGATTGTGTAAGATAAGAAGTCTTGAAGATACATGTTTGTATGCTAGAAAAATATGGAATGAGCCATTTCCCCAATATTAGGCTTAACCCTAACATCTTGACTTACTATGAAATTTGCTTATGAAAGGGAAAAAGGATACCTCTAGCATTTGCATAAACATGGACTTGTTCGTATGTTTAAGTATATCCTCCTCATACTAGTAGGTGTTCATACAAATTTGTTAATAAATAAATACATGTTGCTATTAAATACTTTATATGGTTGTAAGATTAATGGAAGATTTATACTCTCTCTCTCTCTCTCTATGTGTGTATATATATATATATATATATATATGACTGAAGAAATAATTTTAGATACTGAGGAGCTGATAGTTTTGCTTAATATTACCTGTGTATAATCTAAAAGAAAGCAAAGAGCAGAATTTAAGTTCAGGAAAAGAGTGAATACTGAAGCACTCTTAACCTGAGGGTATAAGTTTTGTTTTAAGTGACTCTCTGGCTGGTGAGATGTTTCACAACTGAGAGCCCTCCCTCAAGATAAACCCAGTAGGAAACCTGGCCCTTTCTGAAGGGAGGATATTAAAAACCTAGAACTTCAGGGGAACGGTGAACTAAATGTGAGTAAAACCCAACTGCCCACCTCTAAGTGACTGCCCAAAGGCTGCCTAGTGACAGAGAGTAGAGTGAAAGGGAACAACTCAGAGACATTTTGCTGACTTATACCACTTCGCATTCCTGGGGAGTCTGATTGACTCAAACTTGACTTCAGCTGAAAGGGATCCTCAACATTTTCTAATGCCTTCCAGATGCAATGTATCCTTATCTGTAGGAACACACCTTTCTCCAAACATGTCCCACAAGTATGTTTCCAAGAAAGATGTACAAAGCAAAATCAATAATAACCAAGCAAGAAAAATGCAGGGTGGTATAAGAGAGGATGGATATAGTTTTCCTTGATAGTACTCATTGGCAGCACTTGAAGCATCAGCGTTTGCCCCAGGATAACTGACAGATTACATTCCAACCTTACCCCCAAAGTTTACCTGGAAATATTTCATGTTTATTATTATTTTCACATTGGTCTAGTATATCAATGATTTTTTAAAACAAAAGACATCATTTAACTTACAGCACTCTTTTATAGTAGTGGTATTTTATTTACAAAATACAGTAAGTCTTAATTGCTAAAAATTAAATGTTATCCCCTTTTTTTCCCTAAGCACAAAATAGCTTAATTAAAACAGGGAGTGATGGAATGGGGATATAAAAAACCTAAATAGAAGAACAGAGTTTTCAAATATTAAAATAATTAGACCTATTATTAATGAATTTTGCTTTTATGTTTTAGAAAGTTCCAGGTATTAAGGGGTTAAAGTAACTTTAGGGAAATGAAAAATTGTATAAAGTGACCTAACATCTGAAAAAAGCCAAATAGAAAATTTGAAAATAAAAGAAATTGAAAATCACAAAGAGAACAGATAAAAGAGAAGTAAGCATGTGGGAAAATTGAAATGATCACTGACTATAAAATTGTGATAATAATGGTGGGCTAAGATGTTTTCAAAAAGAAAGAAATACTGATGGCCAAAGTCACGTCCACATTGGGGTGCATTAAGGTGCATTCCTCTAGGGTCCTTGTGCTATCATCTGGTTGGAGATTAAATGTATGATCAACTTGAGGGGTTGATGAGTTTACAGAGTTGTAAGGCAGCAACTAATAGAGCAGAACTTCTAAATTAATGGGGAACACACAAAAGAATTAAAAATATATCAACAGGATGAAGTCAAGAAAGAACTAAAAGCAAAAAATAGTGAGCAAATACATGTAAAAAGTGTAATAATAGATTTAAATGTAATAATTTCATTGAATGATTATAGTAATATAAATGTAAAGGGACTAAATTCCAAAACAAAAATTTCCAAACTAAAAATTTTAAAATGCAATTATATACTATTTTGGTGACACATCTAAACACACCTAAAATGTACGAATATAGAAAAAGATGGAGAAAGATATACCACATGAACACTAATTAGAGTTTCACAGATTATCAATAGTCTATATATCCACAGACCATCATATCTCCAAAATAGTTTGCTGGTACAGTAATAATAATACACATTGGTGTGAGCTCTGTTCGTGTTAGACAACAAGTCTTTGAGTGAAAGGGATTTCTTAAGGTGAAGAACATATATTTATAATGATAAATGGCTCTGCTTCCTTAAAGATAACATTGTTCTTGGTGCATATTATAATATATGCTCAAAATATAATGTAAAATATCTTGTCTACAATGATGAAATCCATCACAAATTGAGAATTGAAATACTAACAAGTTTTCTGACCTCATTTAATGTCATGTACACTCTATTCCATTTAGTATGGATAGTGGTGGCTTTGCTATTGAATAGGGATGTGTTTTGAACCAGGAGTTGCTCTGAGCCTGTTCTGTGAGTTACATGATATTTAGTGCTTGTTCTGTATTTCAACACTAAGTTTTCCCTTTGTTCACAGGAATAATCTCAATGACAGAATTTTGACACATTTCTCTGAGGAATTGATAGAACTTTGAGACAAAAAATTATGACAAACTCAACCACAACAAAGAAGAGGAAAGAGACAGAAGGGTAAAGAGAGACATAGAAAGCAAAGAAAGGAAAAGGGGAGGGAAGGAGGGAAGACTGGAGGGAGGAAGGGAGGAAGGGAGGGAGAGGAAAAGAGACAGTGGGAGAGAGAGTGAGAGAGAAAACAGCAAAAACAGTGGAATCTGCAATCATCATTGTGTTACATTTCTAACTCATCTCTAAGTAATTAATAGAACTGTCAGAAAAAATGATTAATAAACTTAATTCAGAATATGTAAGTAACAAATAAATAATACAATGGAAACTTTGGAAGAAAAAATATTTCAAATGTTCATGGGACATTTAAAAACCCTGAATAATGAAACAAGCTTCAATAAATTTCATAATGTTAAAATAGTACATACTTGTGTCAAAATGAAAACACAGCTTGCAAAATGATAAAGAAAATATAGAAGTTAATTATCAAAAGTTGGGATAGTGGCCCCTTTGAAGGGCAGGATGGAAAACTCAGGGACGTCTGGTGTACTGTTAAAAAGAACAAAACAAGAAAAAATATGGTCTGCTTTCAGGACTTTTATATTCTAAAAATTCTTAAAAAACACTGATGATATTTTAATTTATAGTAAAGGGTCAATTGTTTGCTTGAATCAATAATGTGACATGTTATGAGAGTTGATGTTAACAGGAAGTTGTGAGCCAGGCATGGTGGATCATGCCCGTAATCCCAGCAGTTGGTAAATGGAGGCAGGAGGATTGCCCGAAGTTCAAGGCCAGCCTGGGCTACATAGTGAGACCTTATCTCAAAAAAATAACAAAAAAGTCATTTAGAAACAATTTTTGATTATAAGGTACCACTGTGTAGAGTCGGTATGAAAAGATTTATTAAAACATTTCATTCACAGTCCTGTGTTAGGTTCTTTTTCTACATGAAAGCATTTCATTTCTTGAAGAAGCTTTCATTTTAGGGAAAAAATATCAAAAGATAACCAAGTTAGTAAACCACACTAGAAGCTATTTGAAAAACTCTGCAACTCCACTTGTTGCTGAATAGTGGGGTAGAATTGACCATGTGAGAAAAAGCAGCTGGAGGACAAGAACTCACAATGGACATTCAGATTGGAAGTCAGCAATAGGGAAATGGCACAGGTCTATAATCCTAACTACTTGAGAGACTGAGGCAAGAGGTTTGCAAATTTAAGATCAGGCAATAATAATTTTTAAAAAGATGAGGGTGGTTTAATTTTTAAAAGTTATTTATATATTCTAGATGGTAGACCTTTGTCTGAGGAACAGCTAGTAAACATTTTTTCTCACACTGTAGGTTGTCTCTTAGCCCTGTTGGTGGTTTCTCTTGCTGTGCAGAAACTTTTTAATAAGATGAGATCCCAGTTGTTGATTCTTTGTGCTAGTTCATGTGCAACTGAGATTTTGCTCATAAAATCTTTTCCTATGCCAATGTCTTCGAGTTCTACCTAACCTCTCTTCCAGATGGCTTAGAGTTTCTGTTTTAATATTTAGATTTTAACGCATTTCAATTTTAGTTTAGTGCATGTTGAGAGATATAGGTCTAATTTTAATCTTTGACAAATTGAAACCCAATTTTTCCAGCACCATTTATTAAAGAGGCTATCTTTCCTCCAGTGAGGGTGTTTGACTCCTTTGTCAAAGATAAGGTGGCTGAGTTTATCTGGAGTTATTTCTGCATCTTCTAATCTGTTCCACTGATCCTCAGTTCTTTTTCTCTGAAAGTACCATGCTGTTTTTGTCACAGTAGCTTTATGGTATAGTTTCAAGTTAGGCGTTGTGATAACCCCCCTGCGATGTCTCTGTTGCCTATAATTGCTTTTGCTAGTCTATGTCTCTTCTGGCTCCAAGAGAATTTTTGGATTGTTTTCTCTAGTTCTGTGAAATATGCTGTTGGAACTTCAATTGAGATTGCATTGAATCTATATAGTAGCTTTGGAAGTATAGCCATTTTTACTACATTGGTTCTTCCTAGCCAGGAGAAAGGGATGTCTTTCCATTTTCTGATATCTTCTTTGATCTCTTTTTTCAGAGTGCTGTAGTTTTCAGAGTAGAAGTCTCTGATTTCTTTCATTAGATTGATTCCTAGGTATTTCATTTTTTGGATGCCATTGTGAAAAGATTTGTTTTTCCAGTTCCTTTCTCAGCGAGTCTGTTGTTCCTGTACAGGAAGGCTATTATTTTTTGTGTGTTGATCTTGTATCCAGCTACTCTACTGAATTTGGTTATTAAGTCTAGAAGGCTTTTGGTAGAGTTCTTGGGGTCTTCTATATAGAGTATCATGTCATCTGCAAATAATGACAATTTGACTTCTTCATTTCCTATTTTTATTCATTTTATTTCTTTCTCTTGTCTAATTGCTGTGGCTAATGTTTTCAGACCTATATTGAACAGGAGTGGTGATAGTGGACATCCTTGTCTTGTTCCTGATTTTAATGTGAAGGATTTCAGTTTTTGACCATTTAGTATGATGTTGGGTTTTGGTTTTTCATAGATGGCTTTTATCAGGTTGAGATAAAGACCATCTGAAATGAACAAACATTTCTCAGACAAAGAGGTAAAAACAGCAAATTAACATATGAAAAAATATTCTACATCACTGGTCATTTGAGAGA
Organism: Heterocephalus glaber; assembly: GCF_053883595.1. Taxonomy (NCBI): domain Eukaryota; kingdom Metazoa; phylum Chordata; class Mammalia; order Rodentia; family Bathyergidae; genus Heterocephalus; species Heterocephalus glaber. The sequence continues at coordinate 4,160,864 of NW_028258432.1, forward strand.
TGCAAATGAAAACAATGCTGAGATTCCACTTCACTCCCGAAAGAATGGCTGCTATCAAGAATCAACCAATAACCAATGCTGGCAAGGTTGTGAGGAAAAAGGAAAACTTCTCCACTGTTGGTGAGAATATAGACTGGTGCAACCACTGTTGAAATCAGTATGGAGATACCATAAAAACTAGGACTAGAGGTCCCATTTGACCTAGCTATTTCCCTGATGGGTAACTTCCCAAAAGAATTTAAAGCATCATACAGCAGTGATATATGTGCACCCATGTTTATAGCAGCACAGTTTGTAACATATAAATCTTGGAAACAGCCCAAATGTCCATCCACTGGTGACTGGATAAAGAAGATGTCATTTTTTTTTAAATGGAGTACTACTCGGCCATAAAAAATGATAAACTAGAGATATTTATAGGTAAACAGCTGTACATTGAGGCCATACCCTTAAGTGAAATAAATAGGAACACATGTGTAAATACCAAAGTTTCTCTGATGTGAAAAACTGAAATTATAAGTGAGGAGCAAAATGTATAATAGATAATGTGAAATGGGAAGGAAAGGTCCAAAGGGGAAGGAGAAGTGGGGAGGGGGGAATGAAGGGAGAGACATAAATATGAGAAAAGGAAGAAATGGAAACAAAGTCTTAGTAAATAGGGAGGGGTGGAGGGGATGAAGGGAGGGCAGGGGAATGGCGAAAATTAGGAACCAGAATATACCATGTAAGGTACAAATTTCCAATGATGAGTATCATCATACTGTATACCTAAAATGTACCAATAAACTTAATGAATTTTAAAAAATTGCTGAGGGTTTCACTCAGTGCTAGAATACTTGCCTAATGTGCAAAAAGCCCTTGGTTCAATCCTTGGTATTCATATATATACATATATATATATATATATATACCGTATATATGATATGTATATAATATATCAGGAGAATTTTACGAACAGAAAGGAAATGGCAAATGGATGAGAGGCCTATAGGTTAAGGGACCCACGTTGGAGTAGTGGAGAACAAAACAAGTGAATGGTTTTGTTACTTTTTATCTTGGTTAGGTTTACAGGCTAGAAATCAATCCAGATTGATTTAGATGTTACTTACTTGGCTACAAACAAACAAAACTTCCGATATGACTTTCATGTACCTAATTCTACCTATTGTGACAAAAAGTAAAAGCAAATGAAAATGAACCATAAATAATAATTTTAACTTTGATTGTTGTTGCATATAAAGGAAGCATTATTAATTCAAGGTTTCTGAAACATTTTAGATGTTCTTAGACTTTTATTTTGCAAAAGTTATCCATTTAAATTATCATATGATTTTATGTATTTTGTTAGTAACAGAATTTTTACTGGACTAGTAATAATTAGTAAGATTTTTCAAAGTGAAATTAAAATCTTAGGTGTGAAGACTAATTCCTAACCAAATGGAATGGATACCTAATTAAATGGCTCTAGTTATATTTTATATGAATCTCTGTTAGTATTTTCCAATCCTTTCAAGTGTGCTCCTCAAAACCCCTAAGTAGAGATTTTTTTACAAGAGAGTTTTGCAAAACTTCAGGGATCCTGAAGTCAAACTATTCAGGCAGTGCTTTCTACATTATTTCCTAGATGTCTGTTTTTGACAACTCATTGAACTTATATGAAGCACATTTTTCTCATTGGCATTCTTAAATGACTATGTACACAAACTTCCAAGGTTCAAATCCTACCGCTAGCATTTGTTATCTGTCCATTTAACAGCAAAGTAGAGCAATAGTAATATGGCATCTACTTCCCAGGGTTGTTAGGGCTAAGATAGTGCCTGGTAGGGACTGGGGATTTAGCTCAGTGGTTCCACTGCTTGCCTTGCAAGTGCAAGGACCCAAGTTTGATCCCTTGTACCAAAAAAAAAAAAAAAAAAAAAAAAAAAAAAAAAAAAAAAAAAAGATAGTGCTTGGCACATAGTAAGTTCTCTTTATATTCCAGCCATTACTATCATAAGACCATAGGTGACATCTAACTTACAGAATTACTGGATATCAGTAAGGTCTAATGTATACAAATTCCACCAAAGGAAGTTTTTGTTTGTTTGCTTGTTTTTTAAGTTTCCAGTCAGAATGGCCAACATGTTTCTGCAGTTACAAATAACCTTGAGTTGTTCAGCTTTCTATCACTAAAACAAAATCCTTGAGATAATGTTCAAAGAGGAAAAGTTTATTTGGGCTTATAGTTTTGGAGGTTTCAGTCCATAGTCTTTTGGTCCTATTGGTTTTGGGCCTGTGTTGAAGCAGCACATCATGGTGTGGCCACATGGCAGAGTAGAAACACTCACCTCATGGCCAGGAAGCGAAACAGAAGAAGATTGAGGTGCCCAGGTCCCAAACCCCTCCAAGGTAGTGTCCCCAATTCCTAGGGACCTCCTGCACAGCCCTAATACTTAGAAGCTCCATCGCCTCCCAGTAATCTCACCTTAGGACCAAGACTTCAATGTATGGGCCTTGGAGGAGGGTTCAAATTCTAAAATAGAACCAATGTCCAAATGAAAGTGTCTTCAACAAAATCTTTATTTGTGGTTCACTGCATATGGCCAACCTGGGCTAACAGGGATGGCAGGAGTTCTGAACTCTGTGCAGAGCCTTCAGTTTGAGGGAAGCTGTCATACTGCTGTCACAGGAGGGGTCTGTAGGGTGATCATGGTTAACAAAGCTCGATGAGATTCTGAGACAGCTCAGGAGCTGACACATGCTGCTTAAGTTCCATTGCATTAGATAAAGTGAGCCGTGCCATTGACCTGACTTCAGGGGTGTTTGGAAACACTGTATTCCAAATGTGGATGGTGGGATTATGATGAGGGGAAGACAACTATTTGAGACCAGGAGGACTATCTTCTATAATTATGATAGAGGCTATCCATAGGCCAAACCTACTTAGGTTCTCTTATTTTGTTTCTTAAACAACAAAAAGTAATGTGTGACTTCTTTGTACGACTTTTACCAAACTGTAGTCAGCTGTTTGGAAAGCATATTGGAAGTATATGCTGGCACTTTGTAGCCCTGAGCAGCAAACTGTACCTAGTACTTAGGGCTGCCATAGGGCCACTTCAATCCTTTACTTCTCTGAAACGTGATAGTCAAATGAAAGAATCATTGAAACTCAAGTGAGAATCAAGCTAATGAAGTCATGGGTTAGGTGCATTTTGGAATCAGATTTCATAAACTCAAAGTACAGTTCCATCATTAATAATTGCACCCCTTGTATTTCCTCTCCTCTCCCTGGAGACAATCCCATATTAGGAGACAATGTATTCTTGACACATAGGCTGTTAGGAGTATAAAAGTGATGGTTTCTGTAAAGTGCTTATTCACTACATTGTCTGTTGGAGACACAATAAGTATTTCTTGTTACAATCACCACTATGAAGCAAGTGGACAATGGTAAATTTTGTTTTGTTTTTTGTTTGTTTTACACTGGGAATTGAGCCTTATGTGTGCTGAGTTTGTACTCTTCTACTGAACTATACCTCGAGTTCAACATTTTAAAAAAATACTTATTTTTTATACAAAAATAGAAAATGATACGGTCATAAAACACTCTGGAATTTGAATACTCTGAAAGTTTAAATGATTAAGTCATTTCAGAAATGATACAATAGAGTGAGTCAACCCATGAAAAGACTCACAGAGAGGGAAGTGAAATCGGGGATGAGGAAAAGGAGTTATTACATAAGTTTATGTGTGAACATATATGCACATGAATATGTCTATTACTGTATTATTCCAATCTCAACACAGAATATAGTCATCACTTTTGTATAACAAATAAATGTTAAAAACTGAATGACATATAACAGATAGTCTATGAAGAAATAAAGGAAATTTTTAGGATAAGCTTAATGATCTATTTTTTAGTTGACAACCGATAGAGAACTGTATAATCTCACTTATGTAATTAGCAACAACTACTTCTTACAATTATTTTTAAGAACACTATATGAGACTTTGTAAAGTTAAAGTGAAGGAATAAGAGAGGTCAAAAAACCCAAACAGATAATCTACTCAGGAGGATCAAATACAATTTTGAAGCCCACTTCAAATAAAGGGAAATATTTAAAAACTCATTTCATGCTTCTGTAATGTTGCTTTCAGTTATTTTCAAGGATTAGTAAACACTGAGAAAAGTGAATAGCACAGGCCAGTGCAACAAAAACTTAACAGGATGGCTAAAATTAGCCTTTAAAATGAATACTGCATTTTTGAATTAAGAAATTGGACAAAGTCTGACTGAGGCTTATCTGGGTTTGGCTTTGAGCCTGCAAAAGTACTTATTATGGTCAAGTTCTGCTACTGAAACACTTATTATGGCTGGATGAAGTCAGGCTAGATGCTTCTAATTGCATCTGCTTCTCATACTTTTGCTTTGCACAACAGTTGAAGTCAAAACAGTCTATTTCACTTCAGGACAGAGTTCTTTATGCCCTTTCCCATTTAAAAATTTTTGGGGGGTACTGGAGATTGAACTAGGACTTTCCATCAAGCTACATTTCCAGTTCTTCATTTTGAGATAAAGTCTTGCTAAGTTAATAGTTTGTCCAACCTGGACTCAAACATGAGACCCTCCTGCCTTAGCCTGTGGAGCTATAAGGCTTGATTAAGCTTTAGAAAATGAAGGATTTTATGTATTAATGCCAAGGTTCAGAAATAGAATCAACATTATAAACTCCCCAAAATCCCTCCTCATGTTTTACTTTGTTTGCTACCCACAGTGTAACCACTTTGGTGATTTCTAACATCTTATTTTATCTGTTTAATAACTGCATAGACATGCAATTATAGACTTTTGTGTTTGAGATTTTTTTAAGGTCTGACACATTTTTTCATTTAGCAATAGTTTGTATTCACTGCTGTATATACAGCATTCTATTCTATGCATACTATAATTTATTCATCCAATATCTTATTGATGGGCGTTAGGATTCCAAGTCCAGGTTATTATGCATAATGCCACTGTGAAATTTAATACATCACATAATAAACATATATGGTTTTTATTGTCCATAGTCTAGAAAATTTTCTAGAACTATAATTCCCGGGACATAAGGTATGTGTACAATCACACTTAGTAGATAGCATAAAACAGTTTTGCAGAGACTGTAAAATTTACACTTCCACCAGCAGTGGGTAAGTTCTTCCCTGTAACTTGTTGCTTTCTTGTTTTCATTTTAACTGTGTAAGTCTTTCAGCTTTGTTTTCTTCCTCAAAACTGCCCTGGCTATCCTTGGTTTGTTGAATTTCTGCATGTGGTTTAATAACTACTTCGCATGCTTTCACAAAATCTGCTGAGACTAATAGAAAATGTGTGGAGTCTGAATATTAATTTGGAGAGAATGAACATTTTTTCAATTGTAATGGTTTATAACTAGATAAAGGGATGCACATGGTCTTTTAGGGGCTAAGGGTATAATGTTATGGTTTGTACCCATTTTTGAATTGGGTCTTAATTCTTTAAGACTCTATATTCCCAAGTATTACTTTACCTGTGTCCCACATGTTTTGATACTAATTTGTATATCATCAGTTAAAAGTATTTTCTAATTACCATTTTGATTTCTACATGGAGGCAGTAGTCTTTAGAAGCTTTTTCTTTATTCTCCAACCAGTTGGAGATTGCATACTTGTTGTTTGATTAGTGACTGATTTATTTACAAGGGGGGAAGAGAGCATACTGCTAATTTCAATATTTCAATCTTTTAAAACTTATTACTGTCAGATCTGGCAAATTTACACATACTATTGTAGTTTTATTCCATCATTGTTAGTTGTAGTATTCTTTGTATTAAAATTAGTATGTTGATAGTGCCTCAATTTTTGGTCTCCTGTTTTCCTTCCATTCTTTATTTATTATCTATTGAGAAATATGTTAAAATCTGCTGATATAATTACAGATTTGCCTGTATTTCTTTTAACTTCCATGTTACTTAAATTTACTTATTTTATACTTTATTTCATTTATGTTATTTATTATTTACTCATTTATGTTTTATATAATTACAATATGAATTGGCATATTGGCAGTTAGAATTATTATATTTTCCTTTAATCATAGAAAAATATCCTTCTTTGCATCTGTGAAACTCTATGAACTCTTTTTACCTTAAAGTCTATTCTTTCTTCTGAATATGTGTCTCCCAAAGGTCCATGTAGAAAGAATTGGTGACTGGGGTTTTATGGATTTCTGACAGTTTTCTTTATTTTTTGTATTTTTCCTCTCTGATTCAGTTCCCTTCTATGATTAAGAGCAACTTCCTACTGATCTGTCATGCAGCATCAATCCTGTCTCCTCTTCAACTACTGATTACCAATTCCAGATGATATTGTGCTTTGTTGATTACCAATTCCAGACATCGTGCTTTTCTTTCTTTTCTAGGACCTCTACTTAATTTTTACATTCTATTAAAATTTTGCAACCTTTAATCTGTTTCTTTGTATTTTTGTTTTTGTTTTTATTATAGTAACCAGAAGTATTTAAAAGTCTCTGTACTCAACTTTGATGTTTAGGTCACCTATAACACTATTTATTTTGTTTAATTTGTCTTTTAAATTTAGTTATGTGTTTTCTCAGTGCTTCTAGAAATTTCTGATTGAATATAAAATTGTATGCTTAGAAACTTTTACAGTTGCCTGGTGATTTTGCTTCCTTCAGCAAACATCTGCTCTTTCCTCCTCAAAGGAGTGATGATCATTTTTATTAAGTTCATTTGGAGAATAAATTGATGCCCAAAAGCACTGCAGACTAGTAAGCTGTCTTCTCCTTCTGGCTTGTTCCTGTTCCTGAGTAGAACCTTCTACATTCTTCAAACTCCAAGCCTGGAGTATTAACCATGGGCCTTTCCACCAGGGACCCCTCTTTGACACCAAGACCTGTGTTATGGAGATACCTGTTCTTCTTTTCAGAGGCTTTCTTCTTCTTAGCCTTGGCTCTTCAGAATTATTTAAATATCTTTAGAAAAATATACCACAGCGGAGATATCTTGAAGTGCTGCACAAAAATAGAGATCTATCCTGAGAATTAGACTGACCTTATGCAAACCCAAGGACACAGGCTTGTACTCTGTGTGGTCTCTTGAATTGAGAGATCTGGTGAACATCAGATACACATGGCTACTGCCACCAAGACAAGGCATACTGTTTATGGTAAACTTGTTTTTATAAGTACAAGGAGTATACTCTAAAAATATAGTATAGTAAATACATAAATACAGCCATTAATTATCATTATCAAATATGATGTTCTATAAATGATTTTGCATGTTACATTTTTTTTTAAGGTAGGATGTCACTAAATTGCCCAAGCTGGCCTAGAACTTGTAATCCTTCTGCCTCCTCCTCCTGTATTAGAACTCAAAGTATGAAATACATCTTAGAATAATCTGAATATTAATCATATAAATAAATACTTGAATAGATAGGAGAGTTAGGCAAATACCCTGTGCAGAATGATTCCAAACACTTTGTGCCAATACTGTCAAATGAAGGGGGTGGAAGTATTGCCCAATCCCTTTAGTGTGGGCTGGGTAATATTGTTTTGAAACAGTGCAATATGGAAACAAGGAAAAAACATAATCTTTCAGTGTGAAAACCAACACACACTACCCCAGCCATGTGATCAAGGTCCATCTCCACAGCGATGATTCATGTTGCAATTGTGGACTCTTGATGTGAGGTGATAAGAAGCTTCACCTATAAGGTCTTCCTCCCCAAACACATAGGTCCCCTCTGATCTCAAAAAACAGCATATCCCAAAGAGGGGCATAGTATGAAAACCTGACCAGCATTCCTCATAAAAAGCAAGAAATGCCTGAGAAACTCACATTATGCTAGAGCCTAAAGAGAAATGTCAACCAAGTATAATTGTGGTATACTGGGTGGGATCCTGGAAAAGAAAAATGACATTAAGTAAAAATAAAGAAAATCTTGATAAAATATGTCTTTAGTTAATGGCAATTTATGAATATTGTTTTATTAGCACACTATTGTAATGTATAATGCGCTAATATGGCAAATTGAATGTGATATGTGTAAAAGTTCTCTACTGTCTTTGTAACATTTTTGTGAACTAAAACTATTGTAAAATTTTAGAAAAAGTTAACTTAAAAAGCAGTTTGGTTTCTCATACTTTTTAAAGGAGAAATATGATAAGATGATGAAATATCATTCTTGTTTTCTTTACTCCTAACATATGCAGCCTGGCACAAATTATGGGATAGTTAGTTGTCATGCTAAAGTGAGCTTTTTAGGATATACCGACTTCAAATTTTACTGTTTATTAGCAAGTGTGTATAAGTTTATATAAGTGTATTAGCAAGTGTATATAAGTGGTATGTATGTACATAAACTATTTAAGACCAAAGCTAAACAACATTTATTTGGGTTCTAAATTTAACATATAATTTCATTGACTATATTTCATACCTTTGGGATGCAGGCTATTTTATAATAGTTACACGTGCATTGAGGGAAATCTTATCAAAATATAAGTTCACAAGCACTTTAAATACAGTTCTGACTACACGTTATTTGTAGCTTGGCAATTCCTCCTTCCATCATTTTTCATTCTCTCATAATATGACTGTGATATATAGAATGCCTATGCAATATTTTGTAATAATATTTTCTTTTGTCTTTACGAAGATATTTATTTCAATAATGAAATCTAGCTCTAGAGTAGCTTTGCATTAGTTTCTTAAAGGCATATTGCTTTTAACTAAGCATTCATCTATTTTATAATGATTGTGAGGATGACAGTTTTGCAACTGAGGGCATTTCAATATCATAGATTTTAATCTAATCACGTCTTTTCATAATGTTCAGATCCCAGTCTTCTTCGATTAGAGTTTTATTTTTATAAATTTAAAATCATTTAAAAATACCAGAAAACCACCTACATTTAAAAGAAGCATTGAACATATGAAGAAAGGGAAATCTATAATTTCCCTTTCATGTGGAAACCGCATAGGTGAACTTGGGAAGACCCTGTACTTCCTTTACTAGGCCAGTAGTGGCTTCTTTCTAAATTCTCATGCCTTTCTCTCCTGTGGTTTAAGTCTAAGACATTATGCAATTAAATTTCTATGTACTGTGAGCAGCCCAATTGGTCAAAATCTAGTCCTTGAGAAAAGCTGCTCTCCAAACTTAAAGTAATAATTTACTTTTTCCAGATAATATCTTTTATAGACACGCATATCCCTTCATTTTTTGTGAGACACTCACAGAATGATTTAGTAAAGGTACTTTTTTTCCCTCCAGAAAAAGAATCCTAAAAAAGATTCCCCTGAGAGCCTTAGACACAAAGACGTTGACATGTTATGCCTCTGAAGAATGTAATTTAATGCTTGAGAGATGCCCAGTGTTGGGTTCTGAACATCAATATTTTAGAAAAAAAAAATGGTCTTTACAATAAGACCATTTTCTTTCTTAGCATAGATTATCAAATAAAAAGATTGGGCTGAGCAATTATGAAGCTTCTAGAAACTTACATCAGAAATAGAAATAACCCAGATTCAAAAATAACTTACAGACCCATCAGTCAATCAACTGAAGATGCTACTGAAAAAAGACCTACACATCTTAGTTACAACAGAGATACCTATTTTGGGGGAGGGCTTTGCCAACAAATATACTTCAGCTGCACCTGGGGCCTAAGAAAGGCTGCAGTCTGGATGGCAGAGGAGTCCAGAATGGGCCAAGTGAATTCTGCAGCCTCACACTCCAGTGAGAAGCAAAGGCCCATCAGGCCATTTTTAGACAACCACAACTGTCCAGAGAGACTGGGGGCACATAGGTTGCACAACTGTGTTCTTAAATAAACACATATTTGGATTAGTGTCATAAAAGCATGAACAATTGGGTTTTCTTCAACACCCCATATCTTGACTGCTGGCACCAGGGAATAAAGCAGTGCATTGTATGGTAACTGATGGGAAGAGAAAAGAATCTGTTCACAGCCCCTATGAACACAAAACATAAAGCTCCTTGTTGGAACTGAGACCTCCCATAGAGGCCTTGTCACTTCCTTCTCCTCTGCCTGAGTAAACTCAGGGCCTAGAGCTGGAAGTTAAGATGCTGCTTTGGCTAGGAGAGGCCAGTGGTGTAACTGGGAGGTGGGTAAATACAGTGGAACCTGTAAGGTTGCTTCAGATTGCAGCACTTTTGAAAGGCCTTGGTCTGGCCTGGGGGGATTGCACTTGCTTAGCGTGTGGAAGGCCTTAGATTCAACCCCCAATACTGCTGAATAAATAAATAAAATAAAAATGAAGTCCCTGGTCAGTAAGTCCCCATACATTGCTATCTCAAATAGGATGAAAAACCTCTGTGTAAGTGGATTCATTGCATTCTTTCAGATTATTCCAAAGCAATGAGCATACAACTGATTCCATCTTTTTTGAAAGTGAAATTATTTTGCAAAATCACTTTGGTTCTTAAAATAAAACTGCAAACAGATACTTGCAAGGAGACCTGAGGAGTATGATAGTACAAATAATGTGACTGTGCACATATTCAGACCCCATGGCACAGGGCAGGTTTGAAAGAAGACATCAGGAGGGATGAGGACCAAGGCTCCACATTATTCAGAACCCCTGGACATAAAACGATCAACTGTGGGAACAATCTGGAGACTCTCAGCACTAATGTGGCTCATCGTGGCACCATCTATGTATCATCTGCCCTTGAGTGAGCTACAAGGCTGGGAAAGCACCATTCAGGCCTTCCTCCCTCAGCCTCCCCAAACAGTGGGTAAGTTTCCTAGGGCATTTGTAAGTTACAGACTGTTATGGATTGTATCTAGATGTCTTCCCAAAGCCTCATAAGCTCAGAGGTGGTGCTTTTCAGAACTGGCTGGGTCCAGGGTGTGTGATACTGAGAATAAGGCTGTGTGTACTAGATTAGTCCACTACTTAGTTTAGCATAGTTCTGGGTGTGAATAATGGGAAGGATGGGAAAGGGAGGCTTAGTACTGCTATTTTGCTGCATTTGCTTTCCATTTGCTGCTGCCAAGGACTGTTTCTCCTCTGGCACCCTTCTTGAAGCCAGCTGACTATGGACTGAAATCTCTACAAACTGTAAACTGAAATAAAACTTTCCTCCTTCAACTTTACCTGTTGAGTATTTTGCTCAGCAATGAGAAAAGTAACTAAGACACAGATAGACTTCCAAATATCATTCGCTAGAATTTATTTTTAATGACATATTCCTGCTTGGTTCAGATACTATAATTAAAAATTCATTCACACTTACTTAAAAATTCATTCACACTTACTTAAAAATTCATACACTTATTCATCTAATATTTATTGATTATTCATATTGATCTAGGCACTAGATCCAGCTGTACAGAAATTAGGATGTATACCTGAAAAGTAGGTATATAACTAACCAGCTGATGAAGTTAATACTGAGAAAAAAATCTTTATATGTTAACTGCTCCTTGGGGACATGCCACTTATGTAGTCTTTTTTCCTTTACCCAAGGACTGTCCTCAGTGAGTATGAACTACATACCCATTCTTATTTTAAAATTATTATTATTATTGTTGTTGTTGTCATTATTATTATTATTATTATTACTACTTGCAGCATGGGAGGATTGAACCCTGGGCCTTCTACTGAACTACGTCCCTAGCCCTGTTTTTTTTTTTTAATTTTGAGACAGCATCTCACTAAGTTGCCGAGGCTGGACTTAAACTTGTGATCCTTCTGTCTAGCTTCCCAGAGTGCTGGGCTGTTAGGCATGTGGCTCCATGTCCAGCACTTATACAAAGTGTCGCAATGCCTGAAAGCACTGAAGGCCTTTATAGTTTGCCTTGCAAATCTAGGTGTGGGCTGTGGTCAGGAGAGACAGTTCATAGTTTCCAGTTTTGGGTCTCTACCCTCTCTTCACCACCTCATTCCCTTTTCCTCAACAGGGAGGAAATTTGATGGTCATTAAGTAGCACAATGTCGTAAAGAGCAGTCTTCAAAGGGTAGATGTCTATACCTTGATGTGTTGTACACAAATGTATATATCCTTGCTCTGCCAGCTGAAAGGGCCCCCAGAAGCAGTAATCCCCCCACCCCCAGTAGCAATGGGTCATACCCACTGGCTTCGAATGCCATTTTACAATGGAGGGAGCCTACATTTCTTGCAGAAATCAGGGATTCTAAATCTGAGACAGAAAAATGATGATAAACCTGGGAGGTATTTGGTGTTAGCAAGAGAATGCTTAAAACAAAAACAAGAAGCCCAAGGGTTTTAATGGCCAAATCTGGAGCAATTTGTGCAACCAAATAATATCATAGGCCTGGATCATAATCCAAAGTTTAGGATTAGTATCCCTGTGTCTATATTGATAAAAATTAGTTATTGACTGACTACATAAATGTAGGAAAATAGATTCATACATTGTATCAAATATTTCCATATCTTGGAGGTGGGACACAGTTCCTCAACCCTTCAGGGTGGGCTTCCCATGGCACCTTTCTGTGGAGAAGTGTGATGTGGAGTTGGGGAACATAGCCTCCCACTGGAGAAGTATGAGGGACACCTGTTGGTGATCCAGGTGAGCAACCCCAGGGACCAGCCATGTGGACAGTGAGGATCCTCATATGATGTGGTGACAGGCTGTGGTGAGATAGGAACTTCTCCTTTGCGGTCTTCCTCCCCAAACTCATGACTCCAGTCCCGTTATTAAAAGCAAACAAAACCACCAGACAAAAGCAAACTGAGAAACAAAGTTCAAACTACCTTTAAGGACCAACACTCCTTAAAACTGTCAAGGGCAATGAAACCAAAAACGTGAAATGTCCCAGGTACTCTCACAGCCCAGAAGAGTCTCTAGAGACGTGAAGTCTGAATGGAATGTGCGGTCTGAAGTGGGCGCTTAAACAGGAAAGGGATTTGATGAGAGACAAGGAAATCAAAATAAGATATGGACTCTTGTGACATCAACTTGTCGGTCATGTCAAAAGTACCTTAGGGATATAAGATGTTAGCAATGGAGGAGGTTGGTTTGGGCATATGGGAACTCTGCATTATCTTCACAGCTTTTGCTGGGATACATTCTTAACTATTCAAAATAAAATATTTATTTAAAAATATATAAACTTACAACTCTTCAGTGGGGCTTTTGATCTCTCCTCCATGGAAAAGTTGAGAAGAACAGGGTAGCAGGAGGAGCATCCTTAAGGAGGCAAGAATGAAGCTGGGGTGAGAATCTCTCCTCCTCTGTCCTCTGTGATGAAGAAGTGGTGCCTCTGGCGGTCCCAGGTATTGTGGCCTAAAAGGCACGTTGACCCTTGAGAGGAAAGTGGCTTGAATGCACTCAGCAGGGAAGCATGAGTCCTGAGAGGGCACAGAGGAGGGCAGATAGGATCCTTGAGCCAGTTGTCAGAAGCTGGGATGCCTGGCTATTGTAATGGTTACACTGAAATTACTTTCCATTTAGAATGAGATATATACACTCACAAAAGGCAGGAGGAAGAGTTTTGAAGTAGGGCTTGTTTTAAAAATCATTCTTTGCTCTTTATGAGTGCACTCTGAGGTCGTGGCTGTGGTAAAAAATACAGCAAAAGTAGGAGAGACATATCATCTTTTGTCTACACTTAGACAAGCAACGAACATTTAGAAAATTTCAGATTGCTGCCATCAAGTGCCAGCGCTACCATCTGTAGAAGCTGTGGCAACCCAAGGATAAATAAACCCAAAAGTAGACCTTCTGAGTCAGGGTCTCTGCCCACTTAACCAGGATGGAGGTTAACCAAGGTCAAGGAGCAGCTGCAGGCATGAATCACTGGTGCTGCCTCACTTGAAGAGGGGCCCTGCCTACGCACATGCACATCTGATTTTACTCCTGTGTACCTAGTCTTGGGCTGCCTCTGCTTGCACCAGTGCTCTGAACTTGATGGAGATTCTTGCTAGGCCCAGCCTGAAATACATGGTTTCTCTCTTCCAGGGAAAGTCAGACACTTTTTGAGGTGCTGTCCAGATTTGCAGAGGCCAGGGAGAAAATGTCCATTCTACAGGGCAGCTGTTCGGGCAGTCAGACATCCTTATTGAACACTGGAGGCCGATGGAACTTAGTGGAGAAAAATCAGAATCTTCCTGAGTATCTTCTCATACTGTCTTGCACATCCTCTTGGAAATAATGCTGCAGAGAAAGGGGTGTCCAGCCTGGACAGAAAATCATTGTTAGTATGTGTCACTGTTACAAATGAGAATGTCTATGATCAGGCCATATTCACTGATACGGCTTGGTGAAAAATCACAGGCGTCGGTATAGATTGGGAGTGGCCATGGATGCTCTGCTTTCCTGCTCCAGAACTGTGCCAGTTGGCCTTCTCCAGGATTCAGTAACTGAAGGATGCCTGGGGCAGGGTGTACGATGTGAGAGGCCTTCAGGGCTTCTGTGTTCCAGGCGATCTGTCTCTCTGTGATATGCCAGAATCAGTTGTTAAATATTTTGAACATAGCCCCTAGTTCTAACAAGGTGCAGAACTGTCATAGATAGGCTGATTCAAAACCTTTGGGAGTAGAGAGTAGGGCCTGAGCATATAGAGTTTTTGATGACTTGCAAATTGAGAATATGGACCAAGATCTTACCATTCCTATTTTCTGAATATGTTAGCATATGTGTGTGTGTGTGTATCATTATGCATTTTTCTTGGGGTATTGAAGTAGAAAGAAGAGATAAGACAGTTGCAAAGAAAATAACATGTAGGCTATCAAGAAGTGTGACAATTTACCCTAAATTCATCTTTTCTATCATTGAGATTATCACAGCTTTCATATAATATATATATAATATAAAAAGTTATATTAAAACAGGTGTAACAAACATCCTTGATTTATTCTTTCATTTATTTGGCTTCCTAAAGGTAATCTTCTTTCTTCATCTCCTTTGTCATTGGTATTTGAATCATATGTGGCTTCTGTAAACTCTTCCTTGTCTTCGATACTTCCCTCCTTGTTGGGACAAAATACCTAACACCCTAAACCTAAGGGAGGAGAGGATTATCTTGGCTTACATTTCAGTTCATGGTCAGATGGCTCCAAGGCAGGATGGCACAGCAGAGTATGGTGGACAAAAGCTGATTATGGTATGGAGGACAAGAAGCAGAGGGAGAAAAAGGAGGAGCCGGGAGGGAGACAGACCCTCTGAAGCCAGCCCCAGTAATCTATCTCTTCCAGGCAGGTTCCACATCCTAACAACACATTTAGCCTTAAACTGAGGCACTGGGGACTGTTTTATTCATTTATTTTTTTGTATATCCTTTTATTGGTACATTTTAGGTGTACAATATAATGACATTCATCATTGGAAATTTGCACCTTCACATAAACTCTCTTGGTTCTTATATTTTCCCCCTTCCCCTGGCCTCCCTTCAACCCCTCCATCCCTCCCTGTTTACAAAGACTTTGCTTCCATTTTTTCATTTTCTCATATTAATTCCATTCCCTTCTTTCCTTTCCCCTACCCCTCCCACTGCCCCTTCCCCTTTGCCCCTTTTCTTCCTATTTCACATTATCTGTTATACCTTTTAGTCCTTATTTATACTTTCAGTTTCTCACACTAGAGACACTATTCGGTATTTACACATGTGTGTGGTACTGTTTTAGATCTGAACCATAACATTTCTTGTGCCCTTATAGCTAGTCTCCCCCTACCCCACATCAACCATTTTCACAGCCACCAAAGTGTCACAGGAACCAAAGCCAATCCAGCTGGGATGCTGCCTAAGTTCTGAGGTAATTCTTTATTTCCTTCCTCTAATGCATTAGTCTCTTAGCATGGGTGAAAGGGGGTTATGATGTCACATATCTGGTTTCATCTGTTGGCATGGCCTTCCCTTCCACTCCCCAACATCTGCCTCCTTTCCAATATCTGATATTTGAAGTTTTATGAAAAGTCCATAGTTGCTCTCAATGTAGGGTGCACTCCTTACCCGGTGCCTCTCAGCCTCACTGAGTTCCACCAACTTCCATTTTGCTGATCGACTGCTCTGCTTCAGCCTACAACTGGGATGGGGTGGTCTTGACCATCCCCATAGGAAGACAGAATCTCTGTCTTATCCCTGGATGTGCATGCCTGTACAGACCTGGCACACATCACCAGGTGCTGTATGCCTTCACAGAGCTCCCATGCCCTCCATACAGAGCAGAGCAGATAATCACCTCATGGGTTAGTTAGTCCCTTGGTGGAGAGAAAGAACTGACCGGTAAGTCACATTAGACTTTTATTTATTTACTTGGATTTCAATACCTCATTTATTATGGTTATTACCCTTTCTTTTTTCAATAAATGGAAATTTAAAATTACTCTTAACTTGTCAAGATGGTCCATTCTAGTTTTATTAATTTATATTATTAAACAAGAATCTTTGTCCACCTAAGGCTGCATGTGATCACCTGTTCTCTGTGTAAAGAGAATTAGACAAGAGACTAATACATTAATTTCAGCAACTTCCCGAGTACTGAAAACTGTTCCATGAAGAGTTACCAAATCTTAACTCAGACATTCTATGGAATGATAGCCATGTTATATCAGCGTCTTAGCTACTTTCTCACTGCTGGGACAAAATACCCAATAGCCACAAGTTGAAGGAGACAAGGTTTGTTTTAGCTCACAGTTTGTAGAGGTCTCAGTCCATATGTAGCTAGCTCCAAGGCAAGGTGCGATGGCAGAGGGCCATGGCAGAGGAGAAACAGTTCTTGCCAGGTCAGGCATGAAGCGGGGAGCCTTCCTTTTTTCCAGTTTATTCCATCTAGGTTGCAAACCTTTTGGTTGTTGCATCCACACCTAGGGTGAATCTTCCCTCTTTAGTAAGTCCATCATTCACACCCCGAACTGGGCTAATCCAGTCGAAGGACTACACAGTTTCACACACCTAGGATCCAGTATCATATACCCATGGTTCAGTCACTTCCCAAAGCCCCACCTATGAGCTCATGAAGCTTTGGGGGAATATCTAGATATAAGCTTTAACAACAAGCCATTGGAAAGTCTAAAGTTTCCTTTCACTATTTAGCAAATAGGGAAAACCTACACAGTAAAAGGAAGATAAAATATAACTGTACAACCATTTTTCAAAACAAAGATTCCTTTGAGGATGATTCTAGGGAAAACAGTGGGTACTTCAGTGACTTAAAGCTTGGTTTTTAGTAGGTGAGGTTCTGACTAAATTTACAGTTCTGTGGAACAAAAATTTTTTATTAGGTAGTAATATCCCTTAGCCTGAAATATTTTATTGAGTATATTCTTCAATTTTTCTATTAAAGGCTCCAGAATCTCACATAGTGTAGTGGTTACTGGGCACTCATGATTTCTTCAATGCCACCACATAACTGGAGTTACTTTTGCCATCCAATGACCATCTTTTCTCCTCTTTTCTTTTGAGACAGATCTTGCTATACATTTAGGTCAGCCTTGAATTCACTATGTAGCCCAGGCTGGTCTCAAACTCATGAGTGTCCTCCCTTAGCTTTCCAGGGGCTGGGATTACAGGTATGCACCCCAGGCCAGTTAGTGGCCATTTTTTAGGAGTGACACCATTGCACCTGACCAGTCCATCCTTTAGGGGTGATATTTACAGGGTTTAGTGACTTTTCTTAGTTCAATGGATGAAGCAGGATGCATAGACTGAGACAACTAGACTGAATCCATTTCAGTCCTTTACTCAAACACTCAACTCAATTCTATGGGAGGAAGGCCCAGTTCGGTGTAATTCATGATATTATTGTAATGTGACTGTTAACAACATGGACTCAAAGCCCAGTTAATTTGAATTAACTCCCTATGTGAACTGAACTAAGTTACTCATCCTCACTATGCCTTTGATATTCTGATCAATAAGTAGGCATAATAATTGTTGGCACTTTATAGGGTTGTTGCAATAAATGAAGAAGTATAGGTGTGAAGTATACTACCTGCTTAGGTATGAGATAAGTGGATGGAGTTTGAGGGTGGTCTGGAGTTTTAGAAGTTGAATTTATTCAAGGCATTTATCTCCTTCCATTGATTGTCCAATTCCATAACCCCACACCAGTACCACTAATCTGCCTTTCTAACTGACAGAAAAGTGAATGCATTGTAATTACTGAGTATGGATAATTACCAAAATCCTGCTGAAAATAATAGCAGGTATAATAAAACTGGTTCTTAATATGAAAAATAATAACTGGCTAATTCTTTTAATAAGATACTTTAGCAACATTACAAGATGAACAGAATCACTTTTTTTTTAAGCCATGGAAGTTTCATTGATCATTTCCTGTTGTCTGTGTGGAGATCAACTAGCCTGAAGAACCAAAGGCCCCAGGGTGCACACAGTGCATTCATTTGCATGACACACTACTTCTCTACAGTACATCTGTCTATGGCGGCATATGGGAGGCAAACATTCTTTAGGGAAAATAAAAAATTTTTACCTGTTTAATAATGTCCATGTGCTTTGTAAAGAGTAGAGGGACATATTAATATACCTCATCAGTATCTCTTGACAGTGATTTTGCAAACTGTGTCATCACCACAAAACACAGTCTCATTGCTGCATTCTAGATGAGTACAAAGCTGGCCCATCTCACACTGCTGCCGAAACATATTCTTACCTCATGTTATTGCCCTTCTGGTTTGTAACAAACCACATCAAACTTCCTATGGCTCTCATTACCTTTAACAAGTGTTTCACAGATCTCTGGCTCAAATCTCCTCCTTCATCGTCTTCTTCCATCAAATCTCCACTCGTGCACACTTCCAGTTTCAGCAACACTGAGAACTAGCCATTCTCAGAAATTCCCTCAGACCTTGCCTATACCTTTGTGCTTTTGCCAGCATGTTCCTTCTGCCTGTGAATGTGCATTGTCACCATTCTGTTTACTCAGCCAAGGTTTCAGTTCGTGTCTGAAGCATTATGTGTTTCACCCCCCTTGTCTGGGTTCCATTAGCAAAATTAAGGCCATCACCATGTTGTGCTGCAGTGTTTAATTACAACTTTTCCTCCCATCCCAGTGATCTTCTTGAGGGGCTGTCTGATGAGTGAATAAAGTAATGGGTTGCTATAGACCAAATATTTGGGTCACTCAAAACTCCCACACTGAAACCTAGTCCAAGATATGATCAGAATAGAGCCCTCACAAATAAAACTTATGCACTTATGAAAGACCTCATAAGTGCCCCATCAGAAAGCTGCTTTGGACCTTCTGCCATGTGAGGGCACAGGAAGAAGGCCCTGTCTATGAGCCTGAAAGTGGGCCCTCAGCAGACACTGACTTCCAGCACCTTGAACTTGGACTTCTGGGCCTCCAGAACTGTAAGAAATAGATTTCTGTTGTTTACAAGTCACCCAGAAAGATGAATATGATCAAAGTATGATATCTATGTGTATGTAAAGATCACAGTTAAATTCATCAATTTGTGTTAATGTATCACTAATTTTAATAAGAAATAAGCCACCTAGTTTATAGCATTTAGTTGTAGTTCCCTGAATAGATAAGGCATGTGCATTTTTATACTTTTCTCTGCCTTTCCCTTTGGCATTTACAGCACATCTCTCCTCCCTTTCCTGTGGTTTCACTTTCCATGGTTTCATTTGCCCATGGTAAACTACGGTCTGAAAATATTAAATGAAGAATCCCAGAAACATGCAATGCGTGTGTTTTAAACTGTGTGCTGTTGTGAGTAATGGGATGAAATCTCACCTCATCCCACTGTGTCCCACTTGGGATGTGAGTCAGCCCATTGCCCCGTGAATCTGTGCTGCTGTTCTCCAGCAGCATGTCAGTAGTCCTCTCTCCTCCGCCTCACCCCACAGCCTCGGCACAGGTGCCTATGCTCTTTCATTAGTAGTGCAAATTCATGACACCATCACTACTTCCTTTCCCATTCTTTCTTCCTCGCTTCACCTAGGGACTCCTTTCAGGGTTTTGCAAGAGCTTTCCCTTTGCATTTCTAGTGAAAGATTCCTCAGGAATCTGGGCACCCTTCATTTCCTCTTACTAGGCCTCACCAGTTGAAGGTCTGCACTCTTCCCTTTGCTTATTGAGCATTGGTATGCTGGGCCCACACACCTCTTTGGTGAGCAGTCCTATCCCATCTTGGATAGATATTCCTTAAGGTAAGCATGCTGGACACATTCCTGTGAGCAGTCTGTCCCAGAAGTGGACCTTTATCCCACCCCTTCAATCTCCCTAGGCCCGTAAGCTTCTCTATCTTTGTGTGATACCACACTCTCGAGCTTCCACATCCAGTTTTCCACAAGTATACACAGGGAGTTTCTTGAATATAATCTGAAGCCACTGGAAATACTCTATGCCCAATGCTTCTACTGTAATTTCAGCCACTATTATGTGGTCGTGTCTTCCCTCTTATCCTGTCCTTTTTCCTCATTCAAAGTCCACACATAAGACATAGTCAATTTCTTCAAGATTAAATATTACCATACCTGACTTAAAACACTCTGATAAACTTTGTAGTTGTCTAGAGTTAAATTCCACCTCAGGTGGTAGCTTCCAAGTCCTTCTCTCCTAACCTTACCTTGCTTCTCTTCCATTCACATATCCTATCCTTGAGCCTTGCTGTTCTGACCTGTTCACAATCTTAAAATGCTTTTCCTGCTTTGGAGAGCTTGAGTATGCTATTCTTTCTGCCTAGACTAGCTCGCCCCTTTTTCTCTTAAGGTGCCCACCCTGACCCATCATCTTCATAAGATCTATGCATGACCCTAGTTATTACTTAGTACCTAAGCATGACTTTGCAGTACATTTCTAAATCTATAATTACATATTTATTAGTTTACCTGTTTTATCTGTCTCTGTCTACTAAACTATGTGTTCTGAGTAGACAGGACCCATGTTTACTTTAGTCCGTGTTGTTTATCCATGTCTTACATGGAGCTTTCCTGGTTGACTTTTCATAGATGTTTGTTATAAAACTGTTCTGGTTGTGGGCACATGGCTAGATATTGCTTAAGGAAAGGAGGTTGGATACATCCCCATGAATGGAAGAAATAAATAATCTATCCACTATTATATCATTTAAATTACTCTAGAAATATCAAGCAAAAGAAATTAAAAAGTAAACAAATTAATTGGTTTAAATAGTTACAAAGAAAAACCAAACATCAGTTCATGCTGAGGATATGATTGCCTATTACAAAAATCCAAGGAATTGAGACAAAGTACTATGTAAATACTAGAATTCAGCTGTCAAAAGTTAAACATTTTTAATTGGGGTATCAAAAACTAACAACCAATTGTCTAAAAATGTGATGTAAAAATACTCACGCACCAAATTAACAAATGGCAAGACATTCAGGAGCAAATTTAAGAAGAAATCACAAGACTTGTGAAGAAAATCACTAACTATGTAAGAAAAAGAACAAAAAAGTATTTATTTGTCACTGGAGAAAGATACATACTGAATTTTTATGAGAAGACAGTGTTTTTAACATAACTTCTCTCTAAAAATTAACATTCATTTAATCTCTTTTCAATCAAATCCTCACCAAGACAATTTTGGATGATAATAAAGGCTTGTAAAAGAAACCTGAAAAATATACATTTACAAATATTGGAAAAATTCTGAACAAAGACAAGCATATGGAAGTTGGGGGAACGAGCCTGCCTATATATTAGTCTGAGTACTTTAATATTCTGTGACAAAATGGAATTAATATATTAGCTTTTTTTCATTGTAACAAAATACCTGATACAGTCTGCTTCATGAAGGGAAAAGGTTTATTATGGCTTGTGATTTCAGGCCATGATTACTAGGTCCTGATGCTTTGGGCCTGTGACAGCACAGTGTACCATAGGAAGAGTGAGGAGACAGGAGGCCCATTCATCTAATGGCAACGATAAAGGAAAGGGGGTGGGGGAGAGACAGACAGAGAGAGACACACGCACACAGAGACACAGAGACAGAGACAGAGACAGAGAAAAAGAGTCAGAGAAAAAGACAGAGAACAGAGAGGGAGAGGGAGACAGACAGACAGACACCAGGTTCCTAATAACCCCTTTAAGGTCAGGTTCCCAATGACTTAGCATCTCCCATCAGGCTGCCTCTCCATCATTCCAAGTACTGGCTCCAGGCTGAGAACCAAGCTCTTGCTACATGGGGAACATTTGGGATCCCAACTGTAGCACTGCAGCGTTAGAAATATGGATCACTGTAGTTGAATGGAGTCTGTGGAAACAGACTCAAACATCTTAAAAAATTAAATATATAGCCAGGTGTGGTGGTGCAGGCCTGTAATCCCAGCACATGAGAGGTTGAGGCAGGAAGTTCACTGGGCACTTAAGGCCAGCCTGGGCTATGCAGTGAGTTCAAGACCAGCCTTAACTATATAGCAATACCATGTCTCAAAAAGAAAAATCAGAATTAAATACATGAAAAATTGGCATTTTACATTTTAAAAGTAATGATATGTTTGAGGAGGTAATAAAGGTAGAATGTACAAAAAGTATGTAATGGAAAGTCAGCCTCCTTCTCTGGGCCTTAGCCATTCAAATTCCTTCTTCAAGAGAGTCACTGTCACCTGAGACTTCAAATAAATAGTTTAGAAAGCAAAACAAAAAGATAGACTATAGGAGACAGACAGAGGGATTTTGTGGAGATGGGAAGGGGATCTGGTGATGAGGGGAGAAAAAAGGGAAGGGAGAGGGAGGGGAAGAAAAAGAATCACGATGTGCTATGGATATGTACCAACTCCCCGTGACGAATGCATTTATTATGCATCACAAGCATATACTAATAAAAATAAGTTTTATAAAGAGAAGATCACTTTTCCACACCACCAAATTATCATAGTGACTTTTGCCTATCTGATAAGTTTAAAATGGCATAATTTTATAGTTTAAATATATATTTCTCTTAATATGGGGGAGGTTATCCACATTTTCTGATTTTAAAGACACATCTGTAGATTTTGTTACATGCATATTTGGATGAGTCTTTATGTAATAAAAGACTTAGTCCATTGTTTATGAGTTACAAAAGTTCTTCCCAGTTTATTATTGACCTTTTAACATAGTGGTTTTTAAAAATGCATGAATTTTAATTATTAAATGCCATTTGAATTTACTAAGCTTTTATTTTTGGTTTAAGGATTTATTTTGTATTGGAAAACCTTTCCCAATTTAATGGAGGAGCAGAAATGTATGATTTTTTTCTTCACTCACCCTATGCCTTATAACCAACACTTCTGTGACAACATATAAGTTAATGACAGAAAAGCATAATTCACCTATTTAATCAAGGCTGTATATGGCACAGCCTTGAGTGTTAAGTGTTAAGAAAGGAAGAACCAGCGACCCAGGGAAAATGGTCTTTATGCTTAAGTTTGATGAGGAATTGACATTGGTTTAATACCAATGCCACTGTGGTTGGGAAAAAGGTTGTGAGTTAGTGGTAGTAGAATGAAGGGAAGCCCAACCAGGCTGTTCAGGTTCTGCTTGTTCTCTCCCTGTGAAACATTTCTCCATTCTGGGACCACTTTAGAGAAAGGGGCTTCAAGGGAGAAGGGAGCAAACAACATTGCTAGGTTTTGTGACTTGTTTTGGGAGAGACGGACAAGAAAGTCTGGTTTCTTTAACTTATTTCGGGGGAGAAAGATTGTTGGAAAATGGGATGATGGAAGAAGTTTGGAGAGATCTTGTTGCCAAGCCCTTCCAATGCCTTCAGGCCTAAGCTCACAGCCTTTGAGGTATCAAGATCTTAGCACCAGTATTAAAATTACAAGAACATCACCCGTGTGTCTTTCTGGTGCTTCATTTTATACTTAAATATTTGTTTTTTTCAAAATCTATTTTAATATGAGCTTTAAGCTAAGAATACATATTTCTCCCAGGTACTCAGCACCATTTTTGAAAAACAAAATCTCTCATTTTAAATGTGGAAGTGACATTTTAAGTAAGTAGATAAATATTTTAGGAACACTAAGGAGATCTTAAATATTTTTGAGTTCTTTCTTATTCTAGACTTTAAAAATTAAAATATGAAAAGAACCACAGTCTTGAATTTAACTTCATGTGGCAAAAATACCATTAATAAAGTTGAAGGACAAAGAAGGGATATTTAATATGCAATAAATATAGCAGAAGTTAATATTTACAAAGTATAAATTCATAAAATATATGACCACATCAATATAAACACAGGCAAAAGAAAGAATAAACTAGACAACTGTGTGTGTTCAAATATTCAAACCCGACTAACAGCAATAGAATTTCAAAATGAACGCACAGCAGTTTTCGTTTCCTCTCTTATTAGATTTGTAGAATAAAAATCAGATAAAATATATTAAGAGAGATTTTGTGTTAAATATATGTCAAAGTGAACAGTTTTATATTATACCATCAGTAGGATAAATGTATACACCCTACTTAGAAAGAAGTGTGGCCAAGTGTGTTGAAATTTTATATATGTTTATCCTTTGACTTGTGAATTTTATATATATATATGTATTAAAATGTATCAAAGGAAGCAAGGAGAGTATTGGGCTATAATTCATGGCCAAAGAGATTTCAGATTTGTGGATGCACTAGAAAAAACTAAAAATACCCTGATTGTTTGACAATAGGAGACTGATTAACATCATTAGTTATGATCATACAGAGATTTTATCAATCATTTAAAGTATTATAAGAATGAGAATTGACATGTGAAATGCTTATGGAATATGCTACTGAAAAGCAGGTTCTAAACCATGTTAATTTGACCTTTTTCAATGTATCCATGCATCTGTTTATCGATCATTCATCCATGCATCCATTCATCTATGTCATATATATATATATATATATGACATTATAGTTTCTATACCAGAAATCTATTTTCCTTCCGTTAATGAATTTTATTCAGATATTTGAGATATTTATACATCATCTACTCACTGAAGCCTGTGAATTTTGGGAGAAGCTAACTCTGAGGATGGAGTGTTTGATCAAGTCCTAAATTAATTATACATGTAATCCTATCACGTGAGTACAACTGATTCAGAGATGTATAAATCATTTCTTTTATGGAATAAGGGGCAGAGTATGTTTGATGAGAGTTTGTGATATCAATGACTCTTTGCTTTCCTGAGAGAACGCCTATAAATGGCTGTCAGTCTTGCTACTTAGACAGGGACATGTACCTATCTATTTCCAGCCATGCTTTGGGGCCCATCTTGATTCCTTAAAAGACAGAGGCAGCCTTAGCTGAGGCTGATGCCAAGGAGAATAGAATGGAAAAGCTGTCAGAGGTGTATCCTTGATGAAGTCAGTGAGCCACTACATTTGTTAATCCTTAGGCTTATCCTGCCTTGGGTTTCTGATCCACAAAGATCCCAAGTCTTTGAATTACTTAAATCAGTTTATTTAAATAGAATTTTTATCTGCAGTTAAATGTACCATAATTTGGGGTGTGTGTATGTGTGTGTGTACCTGTGAATTGGCAAATAGAGAGGTACACACAGAGGAGAAAAACTCTGAAGGCATGTATACCAGAACATGACAGTGGTCTGTTTGTGGATAGAAATAAAATTGAGTTTTCACTCATTTTTATACTTTTCAATATCACTTTTTCACAATGATCCTAACTATTTGTCATGATCAGAGAAAACAAACAGCAAACATAATACTGTTGAAAAATAAAGCAGTTGAGTTTAGAAGAACAGAAGTAAGTTCAGAAAAAGGTAAAACAGGACTGTGTGTACATAACTTTCATTGTTTTCTAAGACCACAAGAACCAAATGAACCAAAAGAATAAAATAGCAAAAAATTACATATGAATATAATGAAAGCTAAGGTTTTGGTGATGAACAGCATGAAGATCTTTTGTGCTTATCAGTCTACAGTGGAAGCACCCTTACCAGTTTTTTGTTACTAGAAGAATCCATGCACCAGCTAATGATCCAGGGAAATGGGGAAGATTTAATGTATTCACAAAGAGATGAAAATGTAAGACTTTTGACATTTTTCTCACAGTGAAGATTGTATAGTTCTGTGAGTTTGTGTTGCTCTTAGGTATTAAAAATAAATCATTATGTACAAAAAAAAAAGAGTTCTGACAACTTATGTGACACACCGAAGCAACACAATGGGGTGATGGCAGAGTTTTGTCTGCATGCCACTTCTCAACCCACACATTAAAGAGGACCTAACAAAATGAAATGTGTTTAGAGGACAGTGACATGTATCATTAAGACAAAATAGATTATTTTTCAAGTGACTTATGCATCAGAAAACTTTGTGAGGGTTAAGGTGTATAACACTGTTAACAAACAGTCATAAGAAGAAAGCCACTTGTGAACCATGCAGAATTGGTAGAAACCTTTTTGTCTATTTTACCCTTCAGGATATGAGTAAGAATTTGCAGATGGGAAGACCTAACTAAAGATAGTCAAGAGGTAGTAGAAAGGTGGCAAAGACACCTAATCATTCCCTGGCTTCTGTTCTTCCCATCCTCATTAGCAGACATCATGATTTTCATTCAGGTAGGTGCTGGCTGTTCCTGGGCTGTAAGGTGAAGTTTCTTCTCCATTTACAACAGAGTTCTTTCCTCTTACAATTTTTCTAATAATGAGTAGCTCTACAATAAATCTACAATAAATCTCTTCACTAAATCTACCTATTGCAGGGCTTAGATGATTCAGAAAGCAGATCTATGCCACCAGAGAGAGACTGTCTAATCATCTCCTTGAACTGCTTATCACCTAGAGATACAGGATTGTCTACCACTCATAGTTAGTGGTTTAAGTCACTGCTGAAACTGTATCACAGAGAAACTGAGTCAGATAAAAGAAAGGAGGCAAGCATGTATCATCCAATGTTACAAAGTACAGGTATTGAACTTAAACCAGGGTTTTGTTAGGAATTTAAGTGACTTAAATTATCTTTCTCCCTTAAAGTCAAAAGATAATGGGAAAAGCAAAATCCATGTTTTTCTGTATGGAGTTAACCTCCAGTAGAATGTGCCAATACAGGGAATAGTGGTTGCTTATTCAGGGGTGGTGTTGGGTGAAAGTATAGGAGATAGGACATTCTTGCTTTAAATTTTAAATATTCAACAGTATTTTATTTTAAAATATGAGCACATATCAATAACAACACCTTGAGCATATGCATAAAAGGCTCAGCCACCGTATGAGTGATGCTAAATGACTTTCCAAATGTGGGTAGAGTTCAGAACAGTCTACAGATGAGACATCAATATATAATGCATGGGTTTCTACTCAGAGGTTTAGAGCATTTATAATTGCACAGGAAAATGATACTGCCTTTTGTCTGTTTCACCACTGATGGTCAGAGGAGATGTGGTCCCTTCTACCACCTCAGCTTCTTTTCTCTAATGCTTTCATTTAGTGTACTATTCCAGAGTTTCCTTATAGAAGTTATGGAACTTTCAGAATATTAGAGCATTAGTTTTTCTGTTACATAGAGATTTAGCCTAACACAATTGATAAAAAGTTATGTGTATGTTTTTTCTTCAATCTGGCATTTTACTCTCAAAGTTATGTTAAAAATTTTTAAAAAGCTATCAGTATCAGAAGTAGACCATGAGAGGGTAGATGGCTAACAGCTTCTATTATGAGAATCTAGTGTCTTTCTCTGGGCCTGGTTGATGTTGAAAACCACAGAAAAAGAAATAAATTTCCCTTTTAACTCCACAAAGCCTCTTGCTCACCCTTCCAATGGTAGTTAAAAATGTCAGAACATTGTGTCTTCAAAACCATTTTTTCTTAAGCAGTGTTTCTTTCATATAGCATGAGTCACAAATCAACCTTTTCCTTTTCAACATCAGAACAGCAGTTTTTCTCCTCTGATTGCAAGACTGAAGGTGAAGTGCAGCACCATAACCGTTTTGTGTACCCAGTTCTCTCTAGGATGGAAGGTCATGACACTAGAAGCTCTAGAAGAGCCCACTTCTTTCCATGGGCTGGAATGCACAGCTCTGTCTAAGGCAGCCTGGACTTAGCTCCAAGAGGCTCCAAGGCTCAGGACTTTTGGCAGCATTGCTGATGCAGGCATCGACTCAGAAGACCAGATCTTGGCTGATCTTCAAGGAGAGTGAGGTCTTGATTGTGCTCAGATGGAAACTGACAGGGTTCTTTGATAGGTATTACAGATACAAGGGAATGAGATAGTGGCATTAAATTTATAGCAGTTCTTTTGAAAAATCTTCAAATTCATAGAAACAGCTGTATTTCTGCTAGAAAATGAGTTTGGTGCAAAGTTATACATTACTTTTGCATTACTTTTACAATTAAATCCTGTATTTTTTTCCATTTAGGTTTTTAGTTATTTTGTGGGTTCAATTTTCAATAATTGTAAAAGGTCAAACCTTGGGTGGATACTTTTCAGAGCCCTTTAGTCCCTTGGAACTTCTCCCTCATAGGAAGAAACTTTCTTAGTAAGAATTGTCACGAGAACTCAAATATTCTAAAGATATATCTATATCTGCATCTATATCTATATCTATATCATCTATCTATCTAGTATTTAATGTATAGGTTAGTGAACTAGACTCTGGGAATCTCATTCTGATACATCTCAATGAAGAAATCCTAAATATCATTTTAGAGTAATTTTTGGCAAGATAAATCCTATCTTGTGACATTAAGAAGGGAGGCATGGGCTGTATTATTATATTCTGAGGTTTAATCTGTAGAAGTCCAAATTGTTACTGTTAGTAATTTCCTCAGATCTTTGAAGGCTCCACCTAGACTTTTTTCTGTGCCAAGACAATACACCCACTTTTTTTCCTAAGGGAATTTGGTATTTGTTTCTGGAGCCACATTTTCTATGTTACTCTGACTCTTACATCTTCCTCCAGCTAGGACTACACCTAACACATTGCTGCCACATTTCAAAATAGAATTTACTGAGTCTGAAAATATAGCTGTAGTTGAGTTCTACATACAGTCTGTGGATTATGTAGTTATTGGAGTGAATGTTTTCCCGCCATGGTACTGGCTATTAATACAGCCTCACCAAACCATAATTCAGGCACTTCCACCCTTCATGATAAGATCTTCCAGCTAATTTGTATTAACCAACCTGACCCATAGCAATCACTGCATGTTTCTACTTCCTAAAAATTCATAACAAAAGTTTTGGTATATTCTGCACACTTTGAATAAAGGGTGATGTTGTAACAATATTTTCAATTGCTCTAGAATATTTATGAACATAGGAGCAAGCACAGAGTCCTCTATTACTCATGTCACTTGTTATGTGATATTTAATGCAGTGATCTTCTGAAAGCCTGTTGAGGTAGAGTAGTTCATCCAAACATAAAGAGAGAGTCTTGCTAAGCTTTTAAGAAGTCTAGGTTTTATTTATTTTTTTCTCTTTCATTCCCATGAATCTTTCTTACAGTAGTTAACTTTCCCAATTTGTTACTGCTAGTCTTCTTAGGGTATAGAAATTAAATATGAAAACTTGTTAAAATTATTCATAAAGTAAGAATATAATGTCATCAAGAAGTATTCCAATCAGAGACTCTAATGTCCATTTTTGCTTCTTAGAAATCACTTTCTTCCTTTTATTTTCCATATTTCCTCCTTTCTGGTTAGCTTCTTGAATACAAGTTTGTAAACTGCATTTTGTACTTCTACAGAGATGCTTAAGAGCACCAGAGATAGGAATGGAAACTGTGTTTCCTGCCTCTCACTCACCTATATTGGGGTTCTGCATGTGATTAGATTTATAGAAAAGTTCATTTTCTCTAAGCAGGTTGAAAAACCATTTTTTGATGAGCAAGATTATTATATATTTAAATTATAAATAGGTAACTATGTTGATTGATTCTGTGAAGATATGAACTGCTGTACTGAATGCTTTCATTGTCTGACATACTACTTATTGGTAAAGTTACAGTCAACACAACACCACTCAAAGCTATTAAACTAGAAAAACAAAAATGGGAGATAATGAAGGACGACTGAGTATTAATAATAGGTCTTAAAAAATTGAGATTGACTAGTATCTTGGGGTTTTGGTGAATGATTTCTCCTTTAACCCCTACAAATTTCAAGGAAAATTTAATCCACATGTTTCTGATTCAATTACTCTTGATTCATTTAATGTTTTTTAAAAGTTATTTGAAATTTGAGAGCACTTTTTGTGAGCTTTGGTAATCCTTTGTTCTTTGAATTAGGAAGAAGAACTTTGCCAGGAGTTAATAGCACTTGAACCCTAATTATACTTCAGGGAGTTCTGGACTTAGCCAACAGTCTAGCACCCCATTACAACCAGTGACTCTCAAACTTACACACTATCTGGCACGTGGCACCTCCTCCACATGCTTGATGACTTTGGATCATTTCTTTTACACATAGCAATAACTTTTGCATGACAAATAGTTGTTACTACTAAAGAAGGGTAACATCCATGAGTGTAATACAAATTTAAGTTATGACTACTCTTTGTGGGAAATGAATTAAAAAATCTAACATTTTGAGAAGCAGAAGTCACTATTCCTTTTGTTTGTCATCACAGGTCGGCATGCATACATTAGTTGTAGGCAGCTGGCATACAGAAATTGAAGAAAGAAAGTGAAACATTTTGTCCTTTAAGGAACAAGAAGCATTAAAATATAAATTTGCAGAGTTCCTCAGAACAAGAACAAAAAGTGCATATACACAGAGAACAAGCTGTGTTGAATAATACCGAGGCTTATGCTAACATGACACAGTAGTTACAGATTTTCTTGAGATTCAAGCTTCTCTTTTTTATGTCTGAGCTAAGAATGCTGACTCATATTCATTGTGAGATGTTAAGATTCAATATTCCTCAAATAGAAGTAGACAAATGCTCTTTGTAGTTTAAGAGTGGGTAGTTTTTGTCTGCTAGCTTTTTGTTTAATTAAGGTGAATTATGAACCTATTCCTATAAAGAAAGAAAAAAATCATTAGAATATATGAAAGCTACAATTTAGAAAGGGGAGGGTTAAATTTAAGAATAGGAGCAACTCATCTATTAGTGGTTCCTTATCAGCTAGAGTGCAAATGACTCATTCAGATCCAAGGTCTCAAACAACTCACCAGAGAGATAAACAAAATGGTAAAGATGGAGGGAGGGGCTAGCAACAGCTACTATCTTAAAACCCAGGAGAGAAGACTCTGGTCTCACACTACTTCAGCACCAGGGCTTCTCTAATTGTCAAAATTACCTTCCCACGTACAAGATTATATGCAGATCTTGGTAAGGAGAAAGAATTACATCTTTGGATATCTAGTAAAGTTGTTCTTTAATCTTTGGGAAAATTCCTGTGTAGAACTATATTATGTTCCCTAGTAACTGGGGGGAAGCAATACAGGACAATTCTAAAGATCAAATCTTCTAAATTCAGTGAACTATCGCTTCTCAGCCTTTTGGCTAAGATCAAGTGTAAAATCACTGAACTAAACTTGAAACATATGATCTCTTCTTTTCATTTGCTTCTAGATAAACACAAAGCTTGTAGTGCATAGACAATGTTTATTTTCTCTTATTTGTCTGGTAATTGTACAAGAATGTCAAGGATTGCTTTTGAGTGAAAGGCATGATTTCATAGCATAAGCATGTACTTAGAATCACATGTTTTCAAATAAAATTTCCTAGAAAAACTAATTTTAATGAATAATAAGACTGCAAAAAGTTTTGTGAAAGTTTTACAAGGCCTCACATCCCATGTAATAAAATAATTACAAAATTATGCAATACCTCCACAATCACATTCTGATGAATGTCTTGTCTTTGACAAGGGTTTATACAAGGACATGTTTGGTAAGTTCTAATTGCATTGACCTACTTGGTATCTTAAGTTACAACTCTTGGTCAAGAGAAAAACAACTAGTACTAATAATTTTTAAGTTAATAAAAATATATTCACAAGGGAAGAATTTACAGAGGTAGGTTTGTTTTAAAGTGGAATAAAGATACCTGCCATATATTTAAAATTTCTTATCAGCACTGTAATTTATATGCAGTATAAAATGATTTTATGGAAGACCCACTAGCAATTTTGCTTTTCATCTACCATCTTGGCTTGTGCTGTGGCCTGAATTTTTGTGTCCTTCCAAACTCCCATGTTGAAATCCTGTCCCCAAAGTGATAGCATTTGTAACGTGGGGCTTTGTAGGTGAAGGTGGCACCTCTATGACCAAGGTTAGTGTTTTTGTGGCAAAGGCCTGAGAGTGTTCTCTTTCTCCCCTTGTGCTATGTGAGGGCACCACAAGTCTGTAACTCAAAAAGTGAACCTTTATCAGACACTAAATCTTCCTTGACTATAGACCTTCAAGCTTTTAGAACTATGAGAAAACAATTTCTAGATTTTATAAACTAGTCACTTTATAGTGTAATATGACAGCATCCTGGACACACTAGGACAGCTTGTGACACAGCGTAGAAAATTTCATGCTTAGCTACCCGAAGTTAGGTACTGATTGATCCTCAGCCTTAGAGACCAGTGTGGGAAAAGGACCCATCTGGTCAAAGAAACAGACACAGAGTTTCCAAAAACAAACAAAAGTTAAATTTATTTTTAAGAGAGTATCCAGTTTTTCATGGGAATATATATAATCTGCTTAATAAAATATTGGATTTTGCTATTTTTCTTTGCTTCCACTCAAACATAGGAGTTGTACTGAAGTATTTGAAGTATGTGAGGTATTGGAAAAATAAGCTTGCAGGGAGCAGAGACACAGATGGTTTCTGTGCTTGCTGACTTTCCTCTTACTTCTTTTCGTTGTTTTTTTTATTTTTTTCTCCTAATTTATGGTTGCTACCCAATTGTGGCTGATACAAGCTCTGGATCCTGTGGGGGCCAGGGTCCTTTAGAAGTCAGGACCACAGTGTGTGAAGTCTACTCCTATGCAACACAATTTCACTCTACTGGTGTCCAGGGGAATACAACTGCCTTTCATTCAGAGTCAAACTAACAAGTCAGCTCTTCTTGATTCTTTACCACTGCCATCGCATATCCAAGGAATAAGCCTACCTCAAAGGGCCAATTTATTGCTTCCTCAAAGAATTAAAGTTAAGTTGGCTATATGTTTGCTTTTTCAGGTTAAGTATCTCTTATCTAAAATACTCAGGACAAGAAGTGCTTTAGGTTTTGAGTTTGGAAATATTTACATACACGTAATGAGATCTTGGGGATAGAACCAAGTCTAAACACAAAATCCATTTATGTTTCATGGACACTTTGTATACATAGCCTGAAGATCTATGTAGAAAAGGGAAGTCTGATTCATCTTACTGGAGATCCAGGTAATTTCTCTCCACTATTTCAGAGATATTTACCTTTCCATGCATTTCCAGATGTGAAAGTCTCTCTGGGATGATAACCTGTTACCTGAAGTCTGACTGAGCTCAGGTGAAGGGTGGTGGGTCCTTAGTCACTGCTGGTCTGGAGTGTAGAATGTGTACCTTTCAGGGGAAATTCATTCTGCTTTCAATAGTGCAAGAATAATGAGCAAGGCTTTCTATGGCTTTCAGCAGTTAAACGTTTATATTGTAGAGCTGAGCTGTCCCATACAGTAGCCAGTAACCATGTGTTGTCACTTAAATTAAACTTCATTAAAATAAAAAAAACGTGAACACTCATTTCCTCAGTTACATTAACCACAATGCATGTGTTCCAAAACTACATGTGGATAGCGATTAATACGCTGCACATCACAGATACACAGCCGTAACCTGTTTGCCACGGGGGTACATTTAAAGATCCTCAATGAATGCCTGAAGCCAGGGGTGGCAGCAACTCTATGTATACTATGATTTTCCTGTTCTGAGATATGTATCATTAGCTGAGTTTGTCATTGTGTGCACATCACAGAATGTGCTTATGCAAACTGAGATAGCTACAAGGTTACCGGGCAATAGAATCTTACAGGGCTGCAGTTACACATGCAGTCTCTCACTGATTGAAACATTAATGTAGTGCGTAACTATGCATACATACCTCTGATAATGTTTAATTTATAAACTAGGGACACTGAAATTAACAATAACTAATAATAAGAGAGTGATTAAATAATACAATATAATAAAAGTTTTTAAACTTGATAGTAAAATAAGAGACTTCTGTTTTGCTTTTTAAATTCAATGTTTGTAATTCCTTTGACTGTTAGAATGATAATGATGTCACTTGAGGTCCAAAGTGCTTTAGGATGTCTACATCTTTGTAGAACATCTTTTTAACAGTTATAGTTGGTGCCAATTACACTGACCTGTCACATTCATATTGGAGAAAAATTATATAGAAATATTTTACAGCATGTAATCAACATGTTAATAATATTTTATATTTACATAAAATTGTTTTCCCTGCCCCAGTGTTGTTAACATTTATATTGTATTGTATACATAGCATCAAATATTCAATGACTAAGAATTTCTGAGCAAACCCAAATAATTCATCCCAGTGATGAGAGTTGGTCTGACCTCAGAACAGGTGATCTGAAAGAAAAAAGTAGAAGGTAAGAATCACCCACATATAATTTCAGAATAATTCTTGCATGGGGCAAACAGGTGAGGGAACTGGTGTCTACAGAGAGAAAAAAAGCTGTATATGGAAGTACTAGCACTTTGAATGCATTTTTAAATGATTTCACTGTGTTGCAAATGAAGCCCATGTATAGCTAGTCTTAAATATGAAAGACCCAATGGTTTAGAGATCTGACTTTGGACACATACATACCTGGCATTAGCTCCTGAGCATGTCCCTTTGAACAGGTGACCATGAACAAATAGCAGTTCCTCTGTGTATACAAACCCAAGGGTATCATCCTTTAATTTTCTATATTGTGTCAGGATTCAATGGAATAGTATATGCTATATCCTAAGTACAATGGCTGACATGTAGTGCTCAGTAATGATTAATATGATGGTGGTGGTGAATAACAAAGTATTAAAGTAGAAAAAAACCTAATAAAACTCTGGGGTGCTGTTGTAATGAGGAGCTCTAAAGATGTACGTGTGTGCGTGCAATGCACAGGAGATGTGAGCAGAGGATCATGGTGCACATGGTGGGTACTGAGTGTGTTTAATAAAGTAATGGCAAGGGAACATTTTCTAATTTACCTCTATAAGCTTTGGGGGTTTTGCTAGTTAATTTTTAAATATTATGTAAGTTTATATTATAGAAAGAAGTGGAGAAGAAAACTGATTTTGCCCCACTTACTGCAAATCAGTTAACCTCCAGCTGTACCAATAGACCACAAGGCCTTTGCAGTGTGGAGATGGTTTCCTGAGACCACAAGAACATCCATGTCTTCCTGATTCAGTGTGCTTTCCTTTAAGAGTTAGTGGTACTTCTACATTCAGTGTGAAATTTCTCTGAAAAATTCTCATGTCTCAGAAGTGGCCTTTGATTTTCAGGGACTTGACACTCCAATTTTCAGGTTTGAGAATGATATCAATCATATATGACCAGTAGATGAATGAATAAAACTCACTATTTTTTAGAAAGACAGCTATAAGGAAGTGCAATTATAGTTTTATAAATAAGTAGAATAGAAACCATAAAAGTAGATGAGTCCTTCAAGGCAATTTATTATCCCTGATCAAAGATTATAAACAATTCTGATGAAGTGTCAATGACTTTTCTTAGAAGAGAATTATAATGATCATAAAGATCATAAAGATAATAAACAAAAACCAGAACTGAAAGCACTCCATGTCTAAGAACTTGCATATTAAAATATAAACTTAAGAATTTATTGTCAAATTGAACGTTTGTAAAAATATAATTTATCCTTG
Organism: Heterocephalus glaber; assembly: GCF_053883595.1. Taxonomy (NCBI): domain Eukaryota; kingdom Metazoa; phylum Chordata; class Mammalia; order Rodentia; family Bathyergidae; genus Heterocephalus; species Heterocephalus glaber. The sequence continues at coordinate 4,196,615 of NW_028258432.1, forward strand.
TAAGAAATCACGTAGATTGATGAAATTGGCCTTTTTATTTCATATGTGGTTGAGAAATACAGAATTGAAAACAAAAACCACCATTTCATAGAGAATTGATAAAGAAATCACATTACCTTTTTATCATAGGATTTTCTTTTAATGTTATGTTTTGGGAATTTCTTTCTTCACTATGAGATTCAGCAAAGGTCCCCAATTATTTTTAGATGAGCTGGCAATTTTTAGTAATTGTACCATTAGGTATATGAGAGTAAGACTTTCTGCAAAGTGAAGCTGTCTTTGTTTTAAAAACTAATATACGCTAAAAGTAAAATTTGTTTCCGTTTCATCTCGTAGTGAATATGTGATAGATGGTGAATTCTAATGGTTGCATAGAAAGAAATGTTGAGAAAAGTCCTGAGTTTGAGTGATGCTTACCTTGGCTCTCAGGTGAGTGCAAAACTGGTTTCACATAGGGCCATACCTGCAATTAGGGCATACAGTCTGAGCAGCCTCTCATGCTTATCTAGGGTACATTTATTTTCAATTAGATTATATTTTTAAAATGTTAAATTTATACTCTTAAAGAAAATAATAAGCATTAAGAAATTTTCTTAATATATTTAGATTGGTGAAAATCAGAGTAAGAATTAAAGAAAAACACATATCTTTACAATGAAAATACTTAATTTAGATTTCTTAAGAACCATTAACTACTACTGGTATAATTCTAGCTGTTCATTTGTTTGTTGTTTTTCTTTAAGGTTAATCCACACTGAACCTTTTAATCTAGAATCAATCTTTGCAGAATGAAGATTTCCCTCCACAGGCTGTGTAGAGCTTTCACACATTACATCTCTTCAGCATGTGATTTTCTCTCTAAAACTTGAAACCAGACCACTTTCCATTGAAGAAATAGCAGAAGCCCTACTGTTGACCCAGTATTTCAGTGTTCATTCTCCAGAACCACAAAAGCATACAAATAAAGAAAAAAGAAACAAAAATAAAAAAGATAAATTATTAAACTCTCACAATACTAAAAGTTTTTGTTTTATGAAAGATGTTAAAGTATAAAAGCTAAGCTACCTATTAGGAAAAATATTCAAAGACAAAATAGCTGACAAAAGATTTGCTTTAGAATATATAAAGAGCTCTAAAAACTCAACTGTAAATAAACAATCTAAATAGAAAATGGGCAAAAGATGTGAAGAGAAATTTCACCAGACAATACATGGATGACAGAGAAGTGCTTGAAAAGATATTCCTTGTCATTGATTGTTAGGGACATTTGAATCAAAACCACTATCAGATACCACTGTGTCTATCAGTTACTTATCAAAATGATAAAATAAAAAAGGGACAACTCCAAGTGCTCAGAGAGACATGGAGAAATTCAACCTCCATATATTTTTACTGGGAAAATAAAATAATTCAGCTTCTCTATAAAACAGTTCAGCACTATCTCATGATGTAACACATATTTATGTGTATGTAGCTTTGCACTCTTTGGCATTTGTTGCAAAAAATTGAAAACTTATGTTCATAAAAATATCACTTCATAGTGTCCATAGCAGCTTTATTCCTAACAACCAAAATCTAGGAAAAATATCTTTAATCAGACAAATATTTAAATAAGAGTGGTGCAGCCTCTGAAATCCTACTTAATAAAAATGAATGGACTATTGATATATGTAGCTTGGATGAATTTCAAAAATATTATACTAGGTGAAAAATGCCAATCTCAAAACATTATATAGCTCATGATGCCATTTATATAACATTCTTGAAATGAAAAAACTGTAGACATATGGAACATATGTGTGGTTCAGGGGTTGGGAAGAGCAGGGAAAGAGGCTGGTAATAAAAAAGTAAGACTGGGAAGTGTCTACCTCAACTGGGGTAGTATTTATACATATCTACATGTGACATAAGAACACATAAACACAGACATACACAAGAGCATATATAAAGAGTGAAATTTGAATGAGTCCTGAGGTGTATGCCAATGCCTACTTACTGGTTTTGATATTGGACTATATAGTTAGCACCTTTATATGAATCTATACTTTTTTCAAAATATAAAAGCTGAACATCAGTTAACTTAACAAAAAGTATCCATATACTTCCCCTGAGAAAGGCTCACTCTGTACCATTAGGTAATGATAGAAATTCATGTGCAGTTACAACATAAAGACACTAAGCATATGTATAGGACTCCTCCTGAAACATTTCCAATCTAGTTTCTGTCCAATCTGTCTTGCCCCAGTAGACATTTGTGTGATGCTATAAACTGCCAGTAATGACAGCAACTTGCCCTTGCAGTGATTTTAAAATATGGGGAATGATTTTTAAAAATCTATTGTCTATCTGCATCCACCACAACTTCCCATTTGAGAAATCTAAATTACAAAGAAAAAAAATCAATTAAAGCCTTTTAAACCCTCTTTAAACACAGTACTTTTGAATGCATAGAACTATAGAAAGATTTACATTTAGGAAATTAAAGTGTCTTCTGGATGGATGAACACAGGGAGACATTAAGTTTTATTATAGATGATGATGTTTGTTCAGTTAGTCATTGATTTACCAAATATCCATTATTACATTTTCTACTTATTACCTTAGGTTTTAGAAATACCAAAAAGGATTTTTTTTCTTGCGGAGTGCTTTTAATTTAGTGGGGAAGACTGAGATATAAGCAATACATGAAAATATTAGCTGAATCTTGTTATGAATTCCAATACTTGAGTCAATATTTGTGAGATTTAAGTACAAGTCCCCGATTTACAAGTTCCATTCTAGGAGAACATTCATAAGTTGGATTCCTTTGTAAGTCCAACAAAGTGAGTCTTATATACCTTTGATGTAAATATATGATGTAAAGCATAAAAAAAAATCAAATTCACACATAAAAAAATGTAAATTATTTTTGCTTTCACAGTTACATTAAAATGGTGGTACAGTACACTACAACTGTAAGGAAACTATTTTTACTTTTACTGTTATGGGTTCACATCTACAAATGTTCATAATGATAGGTCCTTTCTTACCTATGAAAGTTCACAACTTAAATGTTCCCAGTGTTTTTAACTGGTGAAAATGCATGATTAAAGAGAGATAATCTTTAATTAAAAATATAAATTAATACATTTGACAATTATGTAAACCAAATTAGAAAATATATCGTCATCTTTTGAAAAGTGAATTGGAATTTAATTTTAATTAGGAGAATAAACTTGTATACTATATAATGTTTAGTATTAGTGAACTATTTTTCTAATTAGGAGCTTTTCATGGAGCACTCCAGGAATTATGGATAGTAAGGTTTAGAATCACTAAGTCATATATGTATCATGTTAGATAAGGCCCCCCTCAACTTCACTTATTCCACATTAGGTCTTAATAACTTCTGTCTGAACTTTTCTTCTTTGCTTTAATTGAAATGTTATGTATTTGCTTCATTCAGGTTATTCCATTCTAATGCATTTGTGGTCTGTTTTTCACTGCCCTTTGGCTAAAGAGGATAGCCCAGAGGAAATCATCAAGTACCCAGATATAAATGAAAGAGGAGAGTGAGTTAATGAGGAGATAAGGAATCCTTGGAAATCCATCCAATCTGGTGTTTGTGCTTACACAAAATGTGTCATCTTCTGGTTTCTCACTTGGGTACAAATGTCATAGTCCCTTTCTTGTTGCTGAGCATATTACCTGACATTCACAACTTAAGGGAGGAAAGGTTTGTTTTGGCTTACAGTTTCAAATGTCTCAGGCTATGTATGGTGGGATACCTTAAAGGAAAAATGGCATGATGGAAGAGTATGGTGGAGGAAAGCTGCCTACATCATGGAGGCCAGGAATCAGAGAGAGAAGGGAAGAGTTGGGAAAAGAGATATACTCTTCCAGGTCACACTCCTAGTGATTCGCCTCCAACCAGGCTCCACCATCTAACAATACACTCAGCTCCTTAACTCATTAGTGGATGAATCTACTGAAGAATAGAGTAGCACCCTCAGGGTCCAATCACTTTCCAAAAGGCCAACCTCTGAATGCAATGAGGCAGGAGATTAGGGCATGGCAAGTTGGCTGGACAATAGGCTGTGACCTGTCAGTCATGGAAAGGAGGTGGGTAACTGGTGTGACCTGTCAATTACAGAAAACTGTCAAGTCACTCTCAGAATGCATGTGCAGAACAACTTCTCATGGCCTGGATATTAAAGATGACAGTCACTGACTTTGCTGCCACTGGTGTCTTCCTGTTCTTGTGTAAAAGATGTAATTTCACTTTTCTCACCTCTTTTTGCACTTCTTTTCTTCACTTTTTCATTTTTCTACTTTTACTTTAAATAAATGTTATTTTTTCACTTTTATCAATTGTCCTAGCCAGTTGTTTGGATAGGATAGCAAGAGCCTGGAATCACCAGACACCATGCTGTCTGGTAATAACATGAGGCTTCGGGGGATACCTCAGACCTAAACTGTACAAATAATTTAAAAAGTAATGACTTTTTCTGAATCATAATTTGATTACAATAATACTAAGCACTTTGTAGTTTATCTTTATGCACTGTCCCCTCACTTGATCCTCTCCACTGTCTTCTGAGGTGGATGCGACTGGTCCATGCAGAGAAAAAACAAGCTCAACAGGCTAATTAGTGCATACAAAATCACACAAGGCACAAAGAGCATGTCCAGGGGTCTGTCTAATCCAAATAGGTCTCTTTCCACTATTGGGTACTTTGTTCTCAGTCACTGTAAATTTTGAAACTGTTTTTTTGAATTGTTGGTTATCTTAAACAGGCCATAACTGCATTTTCTTTTACCTCCCACTTTTGGGGAGTCTGTCACTCTCAGAATGAAGAGTCTTTCCTAAGTCTTTCTTTTGCAGACCTTGCAATGTTGGGTTTAAATGTATTACCATGCCATTCTTTCTTGTCCTACAATATCTTTCTTCCAAAACACAGGAACTGAAATCTATGGCTCATCTCCACCTGCTAATCCCACAACCAGCTGTCAAACCTCTGAATCATGCCACTCAAAGAGTATTTTTAAGAAAGCTTGTTTTTGAGACAAATGTATTTCAAAATTTCCCTGTCATTTTATATGTGCCCACAGCCTTAGAGCTTTCATCCTGGCCTGGTTTCTGTGAACTTGAGTTGATCTAGGCTCTGGGTTATGTTCTTCAGTGCTTGTTTACATTCATAGTCCAGTCTTCTCACCTATCAATACTTATCATCCTTTTTGTTGTAAAAACATTCAATTAAAAGTAAGTTCCTGCAGTCCTGATCCTATGCTTGCTATATGTCTTGTCCCTCACATTTGGGAAGAAATTTCTTCCCTTGCACTATATTGCAAGCTGCTCAAAGTTAGCTTATTCTCACCTTTGCTTGGAAAAATTGCCTGAATGATGCTCTTCAACCCACAGTGGTGATCATTTTCATGTTCTTAAAATCCCAGAAAATTAAGACAACACAATTCTTGTTGCCAGACAGAATCCAAAGAAAGAAACAAATAATTTACAATGATATCCTATGAACCCACTTGATAAAGGGGGAGATTTTACATTTGTCAGCACTATTAACCACAAAAGAGTGGCCATAAGGGTCATTTCCAGCCTGTCGGTCTGCACTGTGTTCACTGTATTGAAGGCTGATGTCCAATTATCTTTAGCCAGAGTTGGATCAGTGTGACTGGTGAGAAACACAAATGCTGAAATGCACCAAGAGTCTGATTATAGTCAATGGAGAATCAGTGCCAAGCCTCCATAGATCCATGAAAACCTGTCCAAGTTGGCAATTCACCTGACATTTTTTCTGTGAAGGATAAACCTTTGGCTTTCTGGAGTGTTTGATCCGACCTACAGATGAGAAATGCCATCAGTCACTTCTCTGTTAGCTTTCATGTACTATTAGTACCGCTGGGTTTCTCAATAAGGACAGACATGATCAACCCTCATTCAATGTTCTGATTCGAGTGACAGATTTGGGCTTGTATGAGTCAACTTGAAAGTTATTATTTGCTCACTGAGCTCTTGTGCCAATTTAAGCAATTAATATGGACTGATACATTTTACATATGGTATTTTCTTTTCTGTTTCCCCACCTGATGTGGCTTTTAAGAAATGAGTAATTGGGCCAGGGATTTAGCTAAGTGGTTCTGGCGCCTGCCTAGCAAGCACAAGGTCTCGAGTTCAATCCCCGGTACCAAAAAAAAAAAAAAAAAAAAAAGAAATGAGTAATTCTCTCATCTTAATTAAATTGTTCTTTTGAGCAAGAAGAGCACAGCCAATCATCTTCGACAGAACTGTTGGACACATCTCAACAAAAGGTTGTGAGTCTGCTTCCGAGGTGGCCACAGAAGCCCCTAGAGGGCGTTCTGGGCACAGGGGTTCAGTTGCCTCCCTTTTCTGAGTCCAATGCTGAGTTTTCACTTGGTGCATTTTCTTAATTTTATTTAAAAAGTCTATGTGTACTTCTTGGGAGCCAGTTTGTCTTTTTATTAATGAAAAATGCAGACCAGAAGCCAGAAAATCTCCACCTGTTTATTCATTCATTTTCTTCCCCCACAAACCAATTTTTCTACTATTACCCACTCTGATACATTATAGGAATTCACATAATAATAAATTGTAAAAGGTCACTTTTCTTCTTAAAATCTACATTTCTATGGGTTATGATACTTGGTTTCTAAATAGAGTAGCTAAATTATTGAACCTAAGGACTGCAAATGACCCTACCATTTTGTTAAGAAGATTCATCTCCTTTCTCCAAAACACATACCTTACCCTTGATTCCAGGCCATTGAGACTGCTTTAAGAAAACCCAGATTATCTGGGCCTGATGGCACACACCTGTAAGCCAAGTACTTTGGGAAGCTGAGGTAGGAAGGATCGCATGTTTGGTCCGAGCCTGTACAGTTAAGAAACTTAATGAAATCTTGCCTCAAAATCAAAAATAAAAAAGGATTCAGAATGTATATTTTGAGTTCAATCCACAAATCCAGAAAGAAGGAGAGGGAGAGGGAGAGGGAGAGGGAGAGGGAGAGGGAGAGAGAGAGAAAAGAGAAGAAAATCTAGATAGATTTTGGGAAAAAACCCTAAATATCTGGGTTCTAAATCAGACATTTAAAGATTGAAGTCCAAGTAGATTATTCTTTACTAAACTTAATAGAGATTTGACCTCAAAGAAGAGAAAGAAGTCTTCAATCAGGTAAATTGTGCCCCCTGGGAATATTGATGTAGAATTGTGATAGTCTATTTTATTTACTAGGAGAAGCCAGGGATCCATGCATTATCTAATGTGTCCTTATTTTCACTAAGTAGTTACTACTTTTTTATTTTTTTGGAGTTTTGTGAGAGTCTCAGGTGTCCATTGGGTTACCAAGTTCCAATCTATGTCATAGAGACACAAAATAATAACATTTATTTTTCTTTGGTTGGTCCTATTATTTACAAACTTCTCATTTGGAGCTTGATGTTCTTCTATATTTTTCCCCTCAACTTATCTCTTTTATACTGGAATTTTCTAGTATGTAAAGAATGGATAGCCTCAATTTAAAAAAAATGAAAGGAATCCTGTTTGTTAATTATTTTGGAGATAGGATCCAAATCCACTTGGAAATTTATGGGACAGAGTCCTGAGAATTTCCTCTCCATTTCAGAATTGGACTTTCCATCTTCTTTTGAGGTTAAGTCTCCAACTTGAATAGGGCAGAACTTTCAGTCAGTTTGAGGTAAGTACAAGGAGACTTCTCAGAAGGAATTTTTCCTCTGTGAGAAGAAATATTTACTGTCTGAAAGGCTTGCTGTTTCCACTCTTGAACCTTGATTAAGCCTAAGAAGAATTTTTGCTTGTTTAAGGTCTTTTGTACAACTTTCTTCCCAGAGAGCATTCTGCAACTCACAAGCCCTTTACACCGAAATGGACCCAGCAGTTTTTTTCTTTATATTGGGAGCCTTTCAAATGAAGCTGGTACTACAATATACTCAAGAGCCTGTCACTCTGAATTATGCCCCTTGTGACCTGCAGCACTGGTAGGTAGAAGCTCTCCCTAGAAAGAGAGAAGAATCTTGTTTAAATAACCTCTATCTTTAGATGATTTAAAATACTTTGACAGATATATATTTTTATTTGAAAAATGAATAAAAAATAATTCAATCAGAAAAGGGACATCTGTTACTAATCAATAGTCCTGCAAGAGAATTAAAATGGTCTTTTTCTCTCCCCTGAAATCTACTGATAATTTTTTTAATCCTATGCCACTCATTGATATCAGATGCATTTACTCTGCATCAGATCTTGGAATTACATAAATAATAAAGTCCTCCAGGCTGATGGCATGGGAACAGTGGAATGTGTAACAATATAATCAGGAGAAAAATCTATATTTAATGTAAAGCATTCTAACACTGTAAGTAAGATGAATTTTAAATCCTTTTGTTCTCTGAGGCCAGGTTGTTCCACAGCTAATGTTTTATTTTTTTGTATTAAATCTTGTCCCATTTTAGCTGAGATGATGTCTTATTTTCTTTGTTTATGACTTTGGAAATTATTATAACAATGCACATGAAAGAGGAGACTGAACAAGTACAAATGGATAAAACAGCATTCACTACTCAGAACAACTGTAAATGAGACCAATAAGTTTTGAACTCGACAGTTTCTTAATCTTTTCTGGTGAGCTCAGTGATGATTTTTCTTGTTTCAGAAGCTGTCACAGCATTCATTTGTGAGCATTTTTATTGCTGAGATTAGTCAAGGTATATCTATTCTAGAGATCCAGCTCAGCCTGACACACATCAGCTTTAATCACCAAATGCTGAATGATGCAAGAATTCCAACATGTACCTTTGTAGCTATGATTACATTTTAAAATGACAATGTAGCTCATGAACTGACCTAAGCCACCAAATATTTAAAATACAAGAGGTCCCTGAATAGGAGCCATGTCTTTTGTTCTCTCTGAAGCCTAGTTGTGTTAGTCACCAGCTCCAAAAGTCAAAACAGAGAGCAATGATGTTAAACTTAACCAAAGCAGTGTGATGCATAAGGACACTTGGCCACATGTCCATGTCTTTGGCTGGTCTGAATATGGTAATGTTTGTACTGGACCCTTGGTGTCAAAACCTGCTTTACTGCTGATATTTAATTTGCATATTTACCAAGAAATTCCATCAGATTTGCATGTCTGTTACTCAAGCTAGATTTACAGATGTTGCTTGTCCCATTAAAGCAGTTATGCGGTAGAGATTTAGGGTATATGTCAAGGGTCTTTAATGTCTGCAGGTAGACAATGTCAAGAAGGAATGGTAGGCTTGTCTTGCAACCCCATTAAGGTCAGAGTAGAATAGAAGTGGTTACTTCAGGCCAAAGGAAGCTTCTGGAGTTCTGCCTCATGCTGCCTCAGGGGAAGCAAAGACCTGCTAATGGAGGGCTGTATAGTGAACCTGGGGCTTTTGGAAAAAATTTGCAGAAATAAGTGCCTCCTAAGCAAGCTGGATAATCTTATTCATTTGGTCCTGCTGGGTCCACATTCTCTAATGCAGATTGAAAACGTTCAAAAAATTGTATCTATTCTGAAATATAAAGACTTTTGTTTTCGTCATCATTCCCTAAACAATAGAGAATAACAGCTCTTTACATACCATTTGCAATGTATTAGATATTAGAAGTTATCTGAAGATGATTTAAAGTACATGGGAGGATTGCATAGGGTCCATGCAAATATGGCGTCATTTCATAGATGGGACTTGAAACTGGATTTTGGTATCCAGGGGAGTCCTGACACCAATCCAAAGAACAATTGTAATTGCTTCTGGAAAGTATAGTACAACAACTGCTCCTAGACAGGCCAGGAGAGATGTAGGAAGAAAGGCCATCAGCTTAGGAGCACAGAAAAGGGACCTCAGAAACACTGACTTGTCACAGTATTGCAACATAGGCCTGTGCTGGAAGTTGGATGAAGAGACCCAAGGCCCAGGAACTTGACACATATGTTCTATATTTGGCATATCTAAACAGCAAAGACAAGATAATTTGGCAACCAGCAGAGATGGAGAGCAACTGTCACCACCCAGGACACAGGTGCCCAAATGAGTGACTCCGTACAACCTGAAGACAATCATGTCCCACATGAAGGATGCAGCTCCTCCTTCATGTTGTGTTCCTGACCTCTGGCTCTAGAGTCACCAGCTAAGCTTTTGAAGCTAATGTGTATTCCCATCTGAGTCCCCAGGGGGGTGACAGAGTTGTCCAGGACAGGGCCAGGCAACGTGTATCAACTTTCAGTGATGATTCTGATTCAAGCCAAGTTTGATAACTACTACTTGAAGGCATGAAATCTCACAGCATATCATGGAGGGAAAAATACTTTAGTGAATGGATTGAAGATGGTTATGCACTACATAAGAGAAAGAAGGAAGATGAAGTGCACAAGCCATACTTTAATATAATATAGTGCTTTCAAACATAAGGATCCATACACCTCTCTAGGAAACTTGTTTAAAACAGATTCCCTGTCATACTTCTGTAGATACTAAATCTGTAGATCTGGTGTGGAGTCAGTGACATAATTTTTAAAATCAGCATCCCAGTTGAATCTGAGATAAATGGCACAATGATAATACTAAATTATACAAACCAATCCCTGATCTAAACTCTTTCTTAATTTTCAAATTGTCAGAGAAGGGATATGTTCACATGTAGAATCTAATTGTCCAAGGAAAATATTTTCCCCTTTTAGATTAATTCTATAGTTTATTTAAAAAAATGCCATGCAATCCTCTAAAATATGACCACATGAAGAATGCTATTATGGCATGGGCCACAAAGACAATACAGTACCTTATATATTTTATATTTATATTCTGATTCTCTCTTAACTTTTATACAGAGGTTCCAAGTGGATGAATCCATCTTGGCCAGATAAGAACTTTGAAACAGAAATCCATTCAAGACATTTTCAAGAGTATGTACAGCTAATTTAAAACTATTAGTTCTTCAACTTTTACATTCTAATGAACGCTTGGGTAAGGTTAAAATTTATTCAGAAAACTTGGCCCACTCCATGTACCTTACCACTGAACTCGTAGCAAATAGGCCTTCAGGATGATTATGAAACATGCATTACGGTATTTTAATACCAATTGTTTAACTGCTATTATATTATGCTATTTTTCTAACTGCAGTTAGGGAAGTTTGCCCCATAAAAAAATATAAGGCATCAATTCTTATTTCAAAGACTGTATAACCTAATTGGAGGGAAAAGGCTCACATGCCTGAGACAATTGCAAACTATTTACTACAATAAGTAAAATGAAGTTCTAAGACAGAAGTTACTAGAAAATCACTTGGAACACAGGCTGTGTCATGCGTGGAATCTTCAGTGCAAGAAAGATGACTAAAAGTTCTTGAAGGAGGTAAGATGGGAGATGCCATTTGTTATGATTTAGATCTAAAATGTCCCTCAAAATATCCTGTGTTTGGAAGTTGTTTGAATCATGGGGGTTCTATGCTCATCAATGGACTCATCCATTGATGAGTTCATAGTTGAATGTGTTGTTAAGAGCTGGAGACTGGTTGGAGAAGGCAGGTCGCTGGGGTTGTGACCCAGAAGGGTGTATTCTTATTGCTTTCTTCTTCATTCTCTCTCTGCTTCCTGGCTTCCATGGCATGGCTTTCTTCTGCCATGCCCTTCCACCATGCCATTTCTGCCTTCGAGCCAGCCAGCTGTGGACTGGTCACCCTGGAATTGTGAGCTAAATAAAACTAAATTGCAGGTGTCAGGTATTTTGTCCAAGTGAAGGGAAAGTGACTAATATGCCATTTGATTTATTTTATCTGTTTCTTGAATTAATTCACTGTACATAAATGTAAACCTCAAATTATTCCACTAACATGAAAATATGAATGAATACTAACTCTTCTTCTTTTAGAGGAAAAGAATTTTGCTTAATCTATATATCTTATCAGTCTCTGTACATACTTTTGATATTACTAATGTTTGAAGTATTGGGTCATTTGATTTTAACTAATAACCAGACATTCCTGGCTGGTAGCTTCTGCACCCTTTTTATAGTGTCTTTGGGTTCACATCCAAACTCTAGATTCTTGTTGCCCTTTCCTTGTCTCTTAAATCATGTAGCACTTAAAATCTTGCCTTATTTCAAGGTTGAATAATATAAAAATATAAATTATTTAACATTGCTCCTAGAAAGTATTAGGTAGTGGTTATGTCTACTTTTCCTCACTCAGTAAATGTGGCTCCCAAACTATATACATTAAAAATGGATATAAATGTTATTGTGGCTGTCAGAAGGAACTGAATGAAAACAGGAGATAAGGAAAGATCTGAGGGCTGCTTTTGTGAGTTCACTATATATCATCTCATTCAGTGTTCAGAACAACACTTATAAGTAGAAAAACTGGAGGCTTATAGAAGAAAAAAGCAAAAGTTCAAAGTAATGGAGAAACTGATCAGGTTACTTTTGACTTTACACTCAGTGCTTCCTGACAAAAATCCATCCTCTTTCTATTGCATTGACCTAGAAACCCAAGGACTTTTAAACACTTTTAATAATCGTGATTTTACTAACTGAGAACTACAACCCCAAATGAGAGGAACAACAGATTCTCTTTTTATTTTCGTCTTTATTTTACCAATGAGAAGATAAAGACTTAACAGTGAAGGTGTTAAGCGACTTGATGAATTGTGAGTTATTCTGAAAGGGGGAGAGATTTGTGTAAGAGTCTGCTGATGTCAAAGTCCATGTTTTTTTCTCATTGCAGTTCATTGCTAACAATTCGGTTGGACATGAGAGTTACTTAATGAGCCTTCTCAGCAGAAAACAATGACTCTTATCATTTGAATTGCTAGAAATTTTATGACTAGAGGCTTGTCCTTTGTATTTCCATAATCTTTGAATGTATAGATACATAGTTTAGAATACTTTTATTTAAAAAGTGAGTTTGACATTGCTGCTAAATTAATAACTCTAAATAAAATGTCTCAGAGCTATCACGATTTATGTATTTAAGGTGGTTCCTTAAATTTGAGTTGGGCAGAGCTGGGCTGATGACTGACCAAGGATGCAAGAAGCAGGAGATGTGATTCGCTGAAGCTGATTAATGTAACAATTACAGTGGAGAAGATATGCATGCTCCATAACTGATGATTATTTGAATAGATCTGAATGTTTCACAATGATGGAATATGATATATAGGAAAATCAGGTTATAACCATGATGATAATAACAGCAAGTAAAAAAAATACACTGCAGAAGAATGACACTGAATATTGTTCACATAATGTCAAATTCAGCAAGCTACAATGGAAGGTGTAGCTCAGTGGTAGCAGCAAATGCTTAACGAGTGCAAGGCCTAGGGGTCCAAACCAGCACCAACAGGAAAAAATAAGCGTATAAATAAAAAGGAAAGCCATAGAATATTATGTACAATATAAATCTGTGTTTTTTGGGGAAATATAACTAGGACACCTTATTTTAAGTTAAAGAGATGTTAAATGTAAGTAGTGTGTATATAAATATACATATAATCTCAAGGAAGGACTAGAGGTATACAACACAAAATATAAATTAGAGTTAATGGGTGATGTTTTTTGCTATATTTTTTCCACATACTTTATTTCACAATCCCCAGGAATTATATTTTTCTACAAAAGCTACATATAAATTTGATGACATATAATACAGATTATTGATGAAATCAGAAACTAACTATGCTCTCGGTTGGGCTTTAAGGTCAGTATGGATTGTTGTTAGTGTATAGTGTAGTAGAGCTTTGAGGGAAAAAGCAAAAATTTCCCTGCCCTTGAAGAAGATGCAATCCAGCTGCCCTTGAAAATGATCTGTTCTAATGAAGAACACAGGTTATGCAGTCATGAGAGAAGATGACTAGGGAATTTGAGGAGGCAAGTAGGTGTGCAGTATAGTTAAGCAGGCACTAAAGTGATTCCATGCAGAGAATCCAAGGTTGCTTATGGAAGCTCCAGTGGGGTGAAGCTCTGAGCTAACATGTGAGGGGGGCAGGGGAGCTGGATGCAGTCAGCAGGGAACAAGGAACCACCAGAAGCAACAGTCCTAACAGACGTGCAAACTCTAAATGCTCACCTGGGCATCTGGATGAATGTATCGTAGTAGGTGATAGCATAGGTAAAAGTTGAGGGGAATAAGAATGGAAGAGAGCTTCAAAAACAATGCCCAGAAAGTCACACCAAAATTTTAAAAATATATCTTATTTGTGTGTTTGCCATATTTTGTTTTGTTTTTAACCACTTTTAAAAGCAGGGGAGGTAAACTGTAAGTATCTTTGAAAATCAAATTTTTAATTATTATTTTAATAGTTCACAACTATAGTTAAGGTTCAACACAGCCAAACTATGTGCGATTTGGAAGATATCTACTTATAATGAACTAAATTTGATTTAGTAGTAAATAAAAGGAAAAGATTTTGCTCTTCCTAACTCATTTCCCAGAGGATAACATTGTCACACTACTCACTCTCCTTCTCTCACTTCGACTTTTTGCAAAGCTCACTCCTGCAGTACAGAGATGCAAAGGGCCAAAGAGGTTTTCTCCCCTTGTCTTCTGATGGGAGGGCAATGGGCAAAGAACAAATGCTGGTGCAAAAGTTAAGAACGCATTGAACTCTGACTCTGAAGGGAGGAGGAGAGGCATCTCTAGGAATTCCCCATTTGTACATCAGACTTTGAATTTAAGACACTTGGGGGCTTAAGGTAAAAAGAAGAAGGAGGAGGAGGAGGAAGAGGAGGAAGAAATACTCTTTCCTCCTAAAGATTGTTTTAAATGTTAAATCTTCCACCATGAACAATTAGGGTGGAAATAAAAGAGACATCTGCTCTAGTTCATCAGACAGACCACCTACCACACTTCTGCAGAGCTCCCAGCCTCTGACACGTCCAGCTCTTTTCTGTATCAAAGGGAACATTACAAGGTTCAGCAGTTCCAGATGGAGAGCCCATAATTGTGCAGTGCCTGCTGTTACTGTGGATGCTGTGGTCATCTATTAGTAGTGTTTCCTTGTGATATGGCCTGAGCTGAGGGAGTCTGGGGGCCTCAGTGGGCAGAGCAAGGGGCACAGGACCCTGGTCTTTGTCCTCCTCTATCATCAGCATGGACAACGGCTGTTATATGATGGCAAATCAAGGATGCTTCTTGTTTCATCTTCCTCATTTGAAAAACAGGTGGACATAGAATGCCCTGCGAGACTGACAGAGATTTTTTTAATCTAGACACTTAATTTTTAATTTTAATTTTATTTGGCTGCATGTTTGATTTGGGGTTAGCTTAGTTAAAGCCATGGTGGTTCCTATTGCAAACCAGGTGAAAAGAGAAAGAAATGGAACTGGATGGGGGACCATGGTGAGTATTTCACTCTTAAAATTTATACTCCTTCCTGGAGAACTGGGAGAGTGGTAAGGAAATTATTGTCTAGTAAGGCCTAATCATGCTTAGGGCTTACCTTGCATCCCTGGGACCACTTCCCAACAATACATTTTTCCAACCACTTTTCTATTTTCACTATGATTTAGCTACTGTGCCTAAGGTTGGTCCTTATGGTAAGGACATAACTTATATTTTAATTCTAAACACGTTCTGTGCCAGCAGTTGGAATCTTTTAGAAATCAAGACAAAGGCCGTATTGAACGGAGGCAGCTCAGTCAAGTCGTTTTTTTTACAGCTGTATTATAACTTTATTTAACAATGTAGTAAAAGCCAAAATTGATGAGGCAAGTCATTTTTTAAAGAATAACCAGAGAAAACTTGATTTAAAATGTTGAACATCTTATCCTTTCATGTGCATTCAGAACTTCCAGATCAAGCACTCCAGGGTACAAAAACAGAGCCCCCTTCAGAGGAGGCTCCTGAAGCTCACGGGACTTAGGCTTGGCAGCCTGTCCCCATGGCCTTTTCTAACCAGCTCGGCTAGTCAGGGAGATGCTTATTATAATGGTGCATCTCTCCAGATGTGCACTTTAAAAATATACACAGGAAAACCACATCATCTATTGTCCCATTTTAGCAGTTGCTCAAGAGAAGGTGGTATTTTCAAATCATTCCAATGAGAAGCATCAATTTCAAGGTCAGATGAAATATCTTTCTCCAGTCTTTAGAATGCCCCATCTTATCTCACAGCCTGCTGCTATGTAAGCTCTTACACAAGGCCACAAGGGGTTTTAACACCTTTGCTTATAGAAGAGTTCTGTGTTTTTACTTGTTTTTTTTTTTTTTTCTAAAATAAGGGTGCTAAAGAATCTATTCTGTCTGAGATCTCTTACCACTCTGCCATATGACCTGTCTGTATGATGAAGAGGAGACATTCAGGCACTGAACTCTGCGGGGGAAATGCAATACTTTGCTATTAATATTTATGCCAGAAAAAATGAGTGCTGCACAGATTTCATGTGGGGAATACTTCCAAAATGTATCTAGTCCTCCAGCTCTAATGTTATGTGGTTTCAAATCAGTGATTTAAGAGAGGAATTCACAATTTTCATGCATCACAGATGAATCAAAACCTCAGACAAATTAAAGAGAAAAATAAAAGATAGATAGTAGGAAACAGTGAAATATTGTACAAGTGAGAAGAGGGCCAAGAGATGGTGGGGAGGGAGAAGTGAGAAGAGGGAAGGTAAAGGAAATTAAGGAGGGTCACTTACACGCACCAACTCTCGTGATGAATGTAGTCACTGTGTACTCCAAACATGTAACAAAAACAAAAATTTAAAAAATAAAGTTACAATTTATTGAAATGAAAAAGCTTCGTAGCCTTGATGACATTATAAGAAGATAGATATCCATGATTTGTGTTATGGATTGTATATGGATGTTCCCCAAAGCCTCATGTCCTTATAGGTGGGGCTTTGGGAAGTAATTGGATCATGGGTGTGGGATGCTAGATCATGGATGTATAATACTGGATTAATCTACTGATGAGTTTATGGCAGGGTGTGACGTTGGGAGGTGAAATCTGGTAGGAAGAGGTGGGTCACTGTGGGTTTGGCCTGGAAGGGTGTACATATATATTTTCTAGTCCTTTGATTCCCCCACCCCACTTCCTGCCTACCATGCCATGAACTGTTTCTCCTCTGTGATGCCCCTCTGCCATGCTACCCTGCCTTGAAGGCAACTGACTATGGAAACTTCTACCAATTGTGAGTTAAAATAAACTTTTCTTCCTTTAACTTCCAGGTGTTGGGTATTTTGTCCCAGCCATAAGAAAATAATTAAGGCAATTTGTTTTCATTAGCTACTAATTTCAAATGATTTGACTTACAAAAATATCTATAGACAAAAGAATAAAATAAAACACTTGAAATGACAAGACTGTTCCCTTTGGCATTAAAGGTATATGTTTTTGGTAGATAAATTGAAAGAAAGGTTTAAAAAGAAATTTAAAATGGCCCAATATCCCATATTTGTGAGTTAACACTATTAACCCTCAAGCATGTTTCTTTTTAACTTAAAAATAGTTTGTATATATTTTTCTACTTCAATGATACAGAAATATTATTTTCAAAAATGTTATTTTTAAAATAAACTAATATCAGATTAATAGTATATTATTGAACATACCAACAAAAATCAACAAAATCTGTCAATGCTTAAGCCACATTATCAATGTCTTCTGGTTTTCTTGTGTGAGTCTCCCCCAAAGTGAGAGCTTGTGTGAAAAAAAATGAGGTAAGAGATTCATGGGCCTTTGCTGTAATGCCGTAAGTCCTGGTCAGCACACACAGTGTTGGTTAATGTCACTTCCCTCAGCTTAATGATTAATAGACTCCTGTCTGCCTCTCAAAGATATCCCAGTTAAGACAATAAATTATGTAGTCATTCTATAAGAGGCAGCTTGCTTTAATGCTTCATACTTTGCATGGAAAATTAATTGCTCACCTGGGTATTAAATCTGCTTATCCAGGAAAAAATGTTTTCTTCTCTTTTTTTTCTTTGTCATTTAGCCAGAATGTCACTTATAATTGACTTCCCCTAGTGCAAAAGATGAATTTAGTTAACTTGGCTTTATTCTGTTGCACAGGGGTCAGGCATGGTGGTTAGGGACAGAATCTCACCCTCATTTGCAGGAGATACAAGTGAGTGTATGAAGACAGCTGCATCGAGTGCTCTGTGCAATGGGTGGATCTCTGGGTTTGGATGCTGAGGGCTTGGGTGCTGAAGGTCATGTCTTGAAGCTGTTTGGTAGGCTCGATCTATCAGTTCATCTCTTATTTTTGTCTGTACTATAAAGTTTTTTATGGATCAACCTATGACAATGAACCAGAACATTCTAAATGAATTCCTGATCCTAGATGTTTGAGAATAAAGCGCAAAAACTTGCTCTGCGTTGAAATGACTTGAAAATTGAATTAAGAGGTTCAAACTTGGAAAAGAGGTGATGAATGTCTAGAATATGAAGATGTAAAGAAATGTGATATTTAGATATTGTGAGCACTAACAAAAATGAAATGTGGAAAGGTCAGGGAAAGAAGTGGTAAGCTATGGTCCTCACCATCACTACTGATTTCTTTGGAAGTTTGGGTTCCGTAGTACACATCCACTAATTTAATCTCCAAATTTATTTTTACAAGTTTCTGGTTATTTCCTTGCTCTGTGATTATCTTCATCAACTAGAATGAAAGATACATGAGGGCATATCTTTTTTATTTTTTCTCGTGGTCTCCTCAGTGGTTCTGGGTAGTGACATCCCATTAAGTGTCCTATGCTTTGTGAGTTCCCTAAATGTGCTGAATTCTCCCACTGGTGTTAGAGTCTTCAGGGAACTAGTACCTAAGCTTGAACTCCACTGTCTGGTATTAATTACCTTGATATCTCTCTCTCTCTATGTCTCTCTCTCCCTCTTTCTCTGCTTCTTTTGAATCTCAAATGCCAATACTGAATTATTCTTAAATAATAGTTAATGATAAACTATCCTTGTATAATCGTGGCTGTCTTCTATTTATTAATTTGTATTCAGCCATTTATTTATTTAATAGTGTATTGAATCCTGTGAGCCCAATTGAAGACTTTGAATATCCCCATTTACCAACATATCTTCCCCATATCATTATACATTTGCTTAAACAATATACTATTTACATTTACATGATCTGGGCCATTATCCTGAGTGATTCTTCTGATAATGTTCTTTTTCACTCCATATGATTTTACAAAGCTTAATTTATATCATTGCAAGTGTTGTCATCCTTGCATTTCTACTACTCATAATATCCCACTGCAACTGAACTATATATCTGAATGTATTTACTAATTTTCTATGAATAGTTAATTGGGTTATTTATAGTTTTGAGTAATACAACAGGGTTTCTATGACCATTTGTGGAATGTTTCATGAAAGCCACATATCAGAGTCATTTAGGTGTGGAATTGCAGGCTCATGGATATTACAGATGTTCAGTTTTATAAAACAATTCCAAGTGTTTTCATTTGATAATACAATTTAAACTTCTCTAGTAATATATAAAAGTGCCCATTGATCAACATCTCTTTCAATATTTAGTGTTGTCAGACTTTTTAATCTTTATCAAGTAATGGAGTTTAAGATGATTTGCATTTAATTAGTGATTGGGTGCTTTTTGGATCTTTTTTTTTTTTTAACTCATTAGCTTTTCTTTTTCTGTGAAATGCCTGTTCATATGTTTTGCTCATTTTTCTGTTACACAATTAGTCTTTTTTTTTATTCCCTTGAAAAAAGGGGCTTTTGATAGGTTTTTTTTTGCATATTCCTGATACTAATTATTTGTTGATTTAAGTATTACAAATACCTCCCTCTAGTTTATAGCTTGTCTCTTGCTTTATTTAAGATGTCATCTCATGAACAGGGCTTTTCCCCCTGTTTTTTAGAAAAACTAATATAATGAAGTGAAAAAATTTTTTCTTGTTATGTTTGGCACTTTTTGTGTCATGTTAAAGAAATATTTCACTACCCTGAGGTCATAAAGCTGTTCCCTTATATTTTATTCTAAAAGTTTAAAATTTTTACTTTTGACATTTAAGTTCTTAATCCATCTGGATTTCATTTTTGTATGGTAAGAAGGAAATCCATTTTCATTTTTTTCCATATGAATAATCAATTTTTCCAACTCCATTTGTTGAACTACATTTTTTTCTCTTTATCAATGTCATAGTAGTGTCACAAAATGTTAAGAAAAATCCCCCAAACTTCTTCCTTCTTAATGTTAAAATATGATAAGTAAAAAAGTATCCCTTCAAATACGTTTATTTGTTTTTGTTCATTTGAATATTTTTGCAACTGTGCTGTGGATTGAACCTAGGGCCTCACACATGCTAGCCCAAGAGCTCTACCATTTATGTACATCCTCCCAGCCCTGATATTAGCATTTTGAATCAGTATGTGTGAAGTAACAAGTCTGGAAACTTACATCTATTGAATCATGATAATTTTATTAATGAGATACACTATCTGTGTTTTATAGAGAAGTCAAAGAAGCTTATAAAGTCTTAAATAGACACTGTATATAGAATAAAGAGATGTTAAACATTTCTCAAGTGCTGCACGTGATTAAGGTAAAGATTCTAGACAAGTTTAATGGTCCTTGATTTCACTACTTTAACAGAGAGGAATTAATGGAGGCAGTTGTTCAATATTAAAGGTGAAGAGAAGTGATTGCCCCACTGGCAAATAGGAAAATTGATATTGTCTTTGGAAAGATGAGTTTTTCTCCTCTTTCACAAGAGCCATACATTCGCACTACCAATTTTTCTCTTCACCAACACAGTCTTTTTTTCCACATTCTAGGTGTGTTCCTTTTTCTCAGGGTAAAGAGGAGCTGTTAAACTAGGAGCTCAAGTCCAATGGGAATGAGGGCTTCACCAAGCTTGGGCACTGTTCCTTTGCTCTCAGGAGCTCTCCCAGACCACAGGCTGGGTACCAGAATTTGTGCAAATGAGCTGCTCTCTCAGTACTTGCTTGATACTGCGACTGCTTTCTCCTAAACATTTTGAAAGAGGGACATAATTTTTATGTTAGAAAATCATTTTAAATCATTTGTAATTTTCGAGAAGACATCCAACATCAATGTTGATGTGGAGCAGTGTGAAACACTGGCACCAAACCAAGCAATTTTCACTAGCTACATGTCTTTTGGTAAGTGATCTGCCACAGAGATAGCTGGGCCTTTCCTGACAGTGAACTATTTCGGCTTTATGGACAAATCTTTATCACAACTTGATTCTGTTACAACATGAACGCAGCTATAGTAATGTGCATTATGATCCAATAAAGCTTTATTTATGGACACTGAAATTTGAATTTCACTGTCATGAACAATTAATGTGTCATAAAATACTATTGCTTTTTTAAAAAGTTTGTAACTATTAAAATGTAAACATTTTGATTTCTTGGGCTATCAGGCAGCAGGGCAGATTTAACCCCAAGAAGGTGGTTTGCTGAGGTCTGATCTACACTTCAGCTAAAGTTCACATCATGTGTATCATGAAATCTTGGTGTTAAGTTGTAAAATCCATAGCTGGTTCACTCAATATTAGCCCTAGGGTAAGAAGTCAATAATTTTTGTTTTAAATTGAAAAGTTGGAAATTGTTCTTTCGATTATTCATATATTCAAGTGTCAGGCAGTTTTCTTAGGACTGAGGAGACAGCAGCAGCGAATAGGACTTCCAAATTTCCTACCCTTCTAGTATTTGTGTTTCAATGCAAGGACAGAGACACTAACATGATTAAAAGGTAAAATTTATAGCAAGTCAGGTAGTGATAGGTGTTAAGAAAAAGAACCAGCAAGAGTCTAAAGGAAAAATTTTGGGCTCTTTTAAACGTTGGAGTCGTCAGCACAGGTAGAATTTCAAGCTATAACACATAATGAGAAGACCATCAAGACAGTGAATGTAGATTGTAAATGAAAGCTATCTGAGTTTGGAACCCTGGGCTACTCAATTACCTAGTTGTCAGAGAGACAGTGAGGAAATATTCAGCAAGACTGAGAAATAGGAGAATGTGCTCTTTTGAGATCCAGATGTTAAAAAGGGGAAGTCCTAAGGGGAAGGGGAAATGACAGTATTAAAACTTCTATTTGGTCCAGCAAGGAGGAGCCCTGATTAAGGCTAGGGGATTAACTGATAGGGAAGTCACTGGCTGCCTATATGCATTTGGTAGTATGGTGAGGTGAGGGACTGAACTGAGCCTGACTGATTTCAAAGAAAATATGAAGGAGTAAACAACTGGAAAGGAATAGAAACATCATTTTTAATGAGGAGAAGCAAAACTGAACCAACAGCTGGAAATGGAGAGGGGTCTAGAGAGAGAATTCACCCCCCCCCCCTTTTTTTTGTACTGGGTATTGAACTCAAGACCTTCTGCTTTCAAGGCAGGCAGTGGAACCTCTGAGCTAAATCCCTGGCCCTCCTTTGTTTTGAATTACTTTTTAAAATGAGAGTAATAACAACTTATTTATACACAGATGAAGAGGAAAGAACTGACAGTGCCACAGAGAGGCAAGCATATTGCTGGGTTGTGCCATGTTCAGAACTGTATCTCAGAGTAAGTGAGTAACCAGAGGTGGCAAGTTAGATTTGCCCAGGAGCACCAAGAGTCCATCCATAGAGACAGGCAGGTGAGCAGAAGAAATAGGCAGAGGCTCACGGGTAAGCATGTGGACTGGTGGAAACTTCTGGAAAATCTCTTCTGGTTATTTCTCTTTTCTCAGTGAAATAGGGTTTCAGGTGGGAGTGATGATGGGTGTCTGATGTGGGAGGAGAGAAGAGAAGAGAAGAATAACCATATATTATGACTGCTGGACAGTGTTTAGGGCAGAATTTCTTAGGTGAGTTACGTAGACTGAACAGTTTATGGGTGGTCTTTAGGGTATCCATGGATCCCCTAAAATTTGATAGCTGGCCTTCTCTAACTATGCACTTTTCCATAAAGGAGTTACTAACACTCTTTAGATTATCTAATGGGTTCATGACCCAGACAAGATTAAAGAAAGAAAACAAAACACAACAAACCTACTGATGAAAGATTGTAACCAGGCCATAGAATCAGGAGAATTTCAGGTCTATGTCCAGAGCTAAGAGGAAGGCCGGCATTCATCTTGCTTGTGATGCTGATTTCCTTATTTGGAGCAAGAAAAGTGAATTGTATCCAATCCCCAAATGCCAAGGTCCAACTATAGAATCAGTCACAGTGGTATTGAGAGGAGTGGATGAAGAAGAATCCTGACAAAAGAGCTCAAAGGACTTGCCAGGCAGGCGCCAGCAGAGCTCTGCTGCTCTCTGATGAACACCCACCATCACCAGAATTCCTGACCCTTCCACCGAAGGTCTGTTTGACTTTGAGAATGTTAAGCAATACTGAAACCATGTTCAAACAGAAAATCTGACTTTATTTTAAATATGCGGATGTTAGTGATAAAAAGCAACTTTGGTTCAAAATTGAAACTACTATATTATTCAAAGATTATATAGTATTTAATAACTACATTGGAGTAATCAAACTAAGGAATTATTAGATATTGTTTTTTATGTTTTTTGATGTACTTAATCTTAATTTTCCTTAAAGTGTGATAAAAATATGGAAGATGTTTGATGCTAAATATTGATCACATATGTTAGAATAAAATTACAAGTTGTGATGATGAAGATAAATGATGTCACATGGAAACTAATCATTTATGGAACCTAATTTTAGATTCTTAAAATTAAGAACAACAAAAAGAAAATCAATTTTTCAATTAGTAGCCTTTTATATTAAAAATGAATACAAATAACTCTATAGTTGATCTTTATTGGTTAATGATATATATCTCCCTAACTTTTCCTTCCAAACCGAAGGGAGAAAAAAGCTGGCTTTGACTTTGGTATTGTTAAAGAGTAGGGAAAGGCCTGTTCCAGGATGAGATGTTATTTACCAGTTTAAAGGCTAAAGCTAATTTTCATGTCCAGGTTATAAAGTCCTTATGAAAACAGCAACTTATAATGGAAATTCTGATCCACCTCAGCTCTGGTACTGCAGTATGATTCAACAATAATAACAATAATAGTAAATCTGATTTTCCTACATTCAACTTCATACCACATTCTTGCTGTGAGGAAAATCAATTTATATTTCCAGGGAGGAATTCCAAAGTAGAACTGAGTATTTATCATGACTGAACTGAACTGACAACCTCTTCATATTCTATTTTAGAGAGTTTTCTACATGTTTATATTTGTTATTTTTAAAGTTAATAAATTAGCAAAATATACCTCATGTTAAAATTGGCCTTTCCATTTAGTCCCAAAGTAAGTTACCACCACTCTAATTAAATTAAAGTATGACTGCAATTTGTTTTATTAAATATTCCATTTAAAAAAAACCTCTTTCATAGCAAAGTATGCACTTGTTTAGTCTTGGCACCTTTCTCTTTAGCTGCCGTCATTCGATTGAAGCATTTACTTTGAAATGCCTGCCAACTATTTTTGCCCAATACCACAATAACAATGCAGTAATGTATGAGTGATTTATCCTAGCAAGGTTACAACTGCCAGGCCTGTGTGGAACGCTCTCTGAACTTCAAACAGAAGGTTAAGGTCTGCTTTTCTCTCTTAAATAGCAACTAGACTCATTTTGCATGCCCTTTGCAGGTGTAAAAGCCACCAAATAATTAAATGGTTAATAGAAAAAAAATGGAGGCTAAAGCATAACTATTTATTCATCTATAGCTACATGGATATGTACCAACACTTATGCTAATATATATGCTAATTACTTTTCTTCATTTTAATTAAGAGTTTTATTATAGACACATTTAAAAAATTAAGTCAGTGAAGGCATTATTTCTTTGCTTAAATATTTAAAAACTCATTTTAATTTACAAAATTAATTAATATAAGAACACCTCCTTTGGGTTACCTAACCATTAGACATCACTCTAAGTAACTAAAATGGATGCATTTTCAGATTTGTCTCTAGTTTTACTTCTATGTGTGGCTTTTTTAAAGGCTCACAACAAAAGGGAAAATACTCGCATGCATGCTGCAGTTCCAAAGGCCAAATGCTTGTTTAGAAAGGTCACTGTATCCAAAGGACACATTGCCAGTGCTTTTGAGTTTTCCGTACTTGCCTCTTCTATGGAAACAGAAACACGAATCATCATCAGGGAGGCAATAGGTAAAGACCACCCAGGGCAGAGCCCATTTAGCATGGAGTGACCTTCTGTTAGACGCACAGCAAAGCAGCAAGGAAAAGATCCAGACCCAACCCCCCAGCGTCCTGAAGTCTTCTCTACTTCATCTGGCTCTTTCACAGCTTCAAAGAGGCTGAACTGGCTGATTATTTTAAAAACAAAGAAGACCAAACTGGGCCTGACCCTGCAGAAAGCCCCAGCCAAAGTTTTTTGACCTCCTTCCTCCCACTTCACTTGCCCTATTTATGTAGACAGATGATCTGTTTTCTTTTCTGAAAGCTGTCGAGAAAGTGGTCTCCATGAAACATTCAATCACAAATGGTGCGCTCCTGAGAAATAAAAATGTAAAAGTGTGTGTGTATGTGTGTCTGTTCCTCTGTACTCAAATTCTACAAGTGGTGAGGCAAGTTCTTCTGCTCTGTACAGTCATTTTATATGATGTAGGTCTACGGTAATGAACTGCACAGGAGAGAAGATACTTCCCGTGTTACATAGGTTCAATGAGAGATGAAGGGACAGCAGACAAGTGCTGGGCCTGAAACTCAAAGGTAGGAGTTTCTTTGAGAAGGCTGGGAACACGATAGAGCAACAGGGTGATCTGAAGCCAAATTCATATTTTCAGACTGTTTTAAAGGGGTTTCTAAAAATTTGATTCTGCTTGTGTGCGTGTTTGTGCTGGTAGCAGTAGCTGGTTTTATTTTTTTTAACTACATAGCTTAATCAGTGGACTTCCTTGGAAAGGCAAACTGGTTTAGAGTTGGGGTTAAGGACAGGATTCTTCATAAATATAGAATGGGAAGAGTTGGTAGGTCATGACCGATAGAAAGCCACCAAGTGAGCAAAGGATAAAATGCTTCATGGGACTTGGTGACAGCACACCCGAGCAAGTTTAAATTAGACATTCACAGGGCTGGGGGATGATGTTTGTTGAATACTTAATTGGTCAGACTCTGACTAAATCTGGAAATTCAAAGACAAGGCAGAAAGAGCTCCTGTCTTCAGCAAGCTTACAATCTAATGGAGAAGACAGGCCTACAAATAAGCAGATTTTTATTTTTAGTGCAATTAACATAAACCATTTATTAAAAGGCCTGGAAAATAGTAATAATCCAGAAATATTTGTTCAATAGATGAATAGTCTTGCAGAGTACAGTTGTTCATAGGCAACCAATAAATGTAAATTTTTCAAGTAATTCAATAAATTCTTTTTCAATATTTTTAAGTATGTCTTTTTTTTTTTTTTTTTAAAAAAAAACGTTCATTTTACTGTTTTGTCTTCCCTCTCTGTAAAGTTAAAGTTCTCTGAAGCCAGATTCTATGTTTGATATTTCTTTAATGTTTCTTACAATGAGTGATCCAGACATGGAAGAAAATTTCATTCCAGTTTCATTGTCTATCTTTAAAAGTCATGTACATTTTAGAAATATAACCACTTTATTATTAATATAACTTTTACTGTTATTAAAATGATGAATGATTCATACATTGTCGTTTTAAGTCCTTTTATTTTAAAAAAATTAAGCTGAATTAAAGTAATTAACATTATATCTCAGAATCAGATCTGGAAAATTTCTCATTAATCTGGTGTCACTATAGTGTACCAGTGCAGACATAGACAGGGCAGGTAAACTTCATGGTTTCTTCAAACTCATATGGCATCTCCACATCATCCCTGAGCACAAACTCAGTGTGAGGCATTTTGACATCACCTATTTATTCATCAACTAAGACTTATTTAAGGCTAGGCTAGTGGCTCAACTGTCCCCTCTGAGATCCAGTCCCATCTTCTTTGATCTGCCCTGTATTCAGAGTGCTTGACTCTACAAACACCTCACCCAGTTTCTTTGCTCAGAGCTGTCCATGTCAATTTGTGAAATGGAAGCATAGGTTTGGAATTTGATGTTGTGATGATAGGAAGTCCCTAGGTATTGGCCCTTGACCCTTCTCTGTCCATTCTCAGGTAATGGTTATGTTTTCTTCATACCCCTACTTTCTGCCAGGAGGCCTTAGCTTCTGGATTCTGATAACCACGTCCTCCTCCTTTTGTTCCTGTAGAGCTTGGATTAGTGATGGTTTCCTGTTCATCCTTGATGTTCTTGGGGTTCTCCCAGCAGCTTTTGTGGCAAGTTCTCCATATTAAATTCCTTCTGTTGAAATGCCAAGCATATATTCTCTCCTTCTGATTTGACACTTACTGATTCTATGTTATTCTATGTCTAAGGGCCACAAAACCCTTGATACTACTTGAAACCATTTTCTCTGGTATCTAGCAATGTTTGTGAAGACTTAACTTCACTCTATTATTTTATTCCATGAGGATAATTTTGTGATATTGTCCATAAATCTACTTCCTTTACTTTCTTCTTATGAAACAGTAATGAAATAAAAGCTAGTCTAATAAGCTTTGGCATTAGTCTACTCAAGCTACCATAACAAGTACTCCAGACTAGGTGGCTTAAACAACAGAACTTTATTTTTTCATAGTTCTGGAGGCTGGAAGTCCAAGATCAAAATGCCAGCTTGGCTGGTGTCTAATTAGGGGTCTATTCATTTGTAGATGGCCAGCTTCCTGTTGAATGCTCACATGGCCTCTCAATGTGTGTGTGTATGTGTGTCTGTGTACACACAAAGAAAATGAGAGAAAGAAAGAAAAAGCTTCTTGTGCATCTTCTTATAAGGATTCTAATACTATTAGATCAGGGCTCCAGCCTTATGACCTTATGATGTTAATTAGTTCCTTACTCAAAACACTGCCATATTGGAGGTCAAAATCTCAACATATTAATTTTGGGGGCACATCTATCCAGTTCATAAGCACACATTCCCAAAAGTTATTTTAGTCAGAGAGTTATTCCTTCTACATGAAAAGAAATAAATGAAGCAATATCTTTTCAAGATTTTATATTTATTTGGCAATAAAGGGAAAATATAGCTTTTGGGGGAGCAATTTTCTACTCTGGTATGTTATGATTAGCAGCAATTTATGGTGTATAAAATTATAAATAGTTTACTTAGTTTTATGTAAGAGATTCAATGTTAGACAGACAATTAGAGAAAAACAGTAATTACGATAAGCAATCTTTAAAACACTATAGATGAACTTGATATTATTGATACTTACAGGATACTATATTCAATTACAACAGAATGTGCTTCTCAATTGCCAAAAATATAATTGTCACAATGGGCCATATGCAACGACATAACAAGTCTCAAAAATTTCAAACTATTGAATCTGTACAGAGTATATTCTCTTTCTACAGTTTGGAAATCAACAGATCTAAGATATCTACAAGATCTCTGAGTATTTCCAAATTAAATGACATTCTTCAAAGTAAATCAGTGATCAAAGGTAAGTGCACATAGGAACTTCAAAAGATATTTCTAACTTACTGATAATGAAAACACAACATAATATACATAGTTTGTAGGTCCAGGTAAAGCAATAACATAGGGAAATTTATAGTTTTAAGTGCCTACATAAAAAAGAAAATTTCAAAATCAATGAAATCCAACTTTCAATTTTAAGAAACAAAAGAAGAAAAGTGCAAGACAAATATAAAGAATATAAAAGGATGATCACAATCAGATTAGATATCAATAAAATAAAAATATAAGAAAGTTAGTAAATCAAACAGGTATATCTTTAAAGTTCAATCAGAGGCCCACCCATTCCATCCATAAGTACGTGCAGATCCTGAGGAGTAGCTATGTGACCCAGAACAGCCTGGCTGCAGGCAGATCCCAGCCAGGGTTCTACCCCAACCCTAGAAGCTCTGGCACACCCTCCCAAGCCAAAGGCCTGCCCAGAAAACAACTGCATAGGCACACAAGCTTCAGCCAGAGGCCTGACATACCACCAGCCACAGCCAAGGACCCACCTGGAAAAGAGCTACACAGAGACACAAACAGTAGCCAGAGACTCACTTCAATATCAGTGATGAGTGTGAGGAGACCCTAATCAAAGCCTGCACAGACAACAGAAACTAGGGTACACAGCCTCCAGCAGAAGGCCCCCCAGACAATAGGTATATAGGGATTCCAGTGAGAGGCACACCTAGATACCATCCCAAGGGTGCACAGGCCCCAGCCAGAAGCCCACCCAGACAGCAGGTCAGCTCAGGGATTCAGAAGGGCACCACTCTGAACACAGAAATTGCTGTACTGGTGAGCAGCAGAGTAAAGGCTGCTTGGTGGCTTGTTGAGAATTCAAGACCACTGGGTGAGCAAAAAGACACCTCAACAAAGGCACAGCAGGCTTCATCTGTTCAGATGGGGAGACACATAAATAAGTCTCAGAACCAAACTTCCAGATCACCTAACACAACCACAAAGGGCAGTGAGATGGAGCAATCTGATACTCAACCGCCTGGACTCCCTGAACTGGCCACAAAAGAGGATCTGAAAAAAATTAAATAAGAAATAATTTCTCAGACAACAGGAGAGATTGTGCCCATATTACAAGACATAATTAATAAATCTAGAGTGGACACAGATAAAAAATAATGTAGATGAGGAACATGATGGAATTCCAACATAGGAAACAAATGGAATCCATAAAACAGATTCAAACAGATTTCTGGAAGATTAAAAATTCCATTGAAAGTTTACCCAGCAGAATGAGCCAGTGTGAGGATAGAATTTTAGATATAAAAGGTAGTATTGCAGTCAGTGACTAGGAAAAGAAAAATTTCTTAAAAATAATCAGGGACCACAAGAAATCAATTCAACAGCTGCCAGACAATGCAAAGAAGAATCACATTAGACTGATCTGAGTCAATGAAGAAACAGGAGAGAGTGCAGACAACATAAAAAACTGTTCACAGAAGTAATGGCACAAAACTTCCCAAATAGGGGAAAAGAACTTGGCATAGAGATAAGTGAGGCATATCGAACTCCAGCTAGCCATGATAAAAAAAAAAATCTACACATAGCCATATAATAGTTAAGATTCCAGAAACCCAACAGGAGAACAAAATTCTACAAGCAATTAGAGAAAAGAAACAAATCACATACAAAGGAATGCTCATCAAAATCACAGCAAACTTCTCAGCACAAACCCACCAGGCAAGAAAATCATGGAGTGATGTGTTTCAAGCCCTAAAGGAAAACAAACTCCAACCCAGGTTGATGTACCCTGCAAAACTATCTTTCAAAATTGATGGAGAAATAAGATACTTTTGTGACAAAGAGCACCTTAGGAACTTCATGAATACCAAAGCAGCACTCCAAAGAATTCTAAACAATATCCTAGGAAAAGATGATGGGGATCACAACCCTAGGAAGCCCTGAAGTATAAAGCCATCAAGCACGACAAGAAATTGAATGCAAAGGGGGAGAATCCAGCAAAAAGAAAAAGCCATGTCATGATAAGTCAATACATATCAGTTATAACCATCAATGTTAATGGTCTCAATTCACCAATCAAAAGAAATAGACTGGCAGAATAGGTAAAGAAGCAAGATCCAACAATATGCTGCATACAAGAAACATACTTAATTCAAAAAGAAACTCACTGACTGAAAGTTAAAGGGTGGAAAATAATACTTCATGCAAAAGGAAACCCCCAAAAACCAGGAGTAGCTATCCTCTTTGCAGATCAAGTGGATTTCAAACCAACACTGATTAAAAGAGTCAAAGAAGGACAGTACATCCTTGCCAAGGAAACAATCCAAGAGGAAGAGATGACAATCATTTAATATATACACACCAATCACTAGTGTGCCCAGTTATATAAAACAAATACTAATGGACATGAACAATCATATAAGCACTACTACAATAGTAGTGGGGGATCTCAATACCCCACTGTCACAAATAAATAGAGCAATTAGACAAAAAATATACCAAAAAATATTAGAGCTCAATCAAACTCTTGAACAAATGAACTTAACAAATGTTTACAGAATGTTTCACCCCACAAAATCGGAATACACATTCTTTTCAGCTGCTCGTGGGTCATTCTCTAAAATAGGCCATATACTCACTCAAAGAACATATTTGAGTAAGTGCAAAGGAATTGAAGTTAGCCCCTGTATATTATCAGACCATAGTGCAAGGAAATCGGAGATCCATAGCAAAAGAAACTGGAAAATTTTCATAAACACGTGGAAATTGAACAACACACTTCTGAATAAGCAATGGGTCACAGAGGAAATTAAAGAAGAAATCAGACAGTACCTTCAATTAAATGCCAATGCCAGTGCAACATATCAGAATCTATGGGACACAATGAAAGCAGTCTTATGAGGGAATTTCATAGCAGGGAATACTCACATTAAGAAATCAGAGCGAGCTCAATTACACAACCTGATGCTGAACCTCAAGCTTCTAGAAAAAGAAGAGCAGGACAAACCCAAAGCTCATACAAGGGAGGAAATTATAAAGATCAGGGCAGAAATCAAGCAGTGACGACTAAGAGAATGATACAAAAAAATCAATGAAGCCAAGAGTTGGTTCTTTGAAAGAGTAAACAAAACTGGCAAAACCTTAGCCAACCTTATCAAAAAAAGGAAAGAAAAGGCCCAAATCTATTCAATTAGGAATGAAAATTGTGAAATTATAATGGACCCAGCAGAAATCCAGAGGGACATCAATATGTACTTTTTGAACCTATATGCCAATAAGATGGAAAATACAGAAGAAATGGACAGATTCCTAGATATGTGTGAATTATCAAAGTTGAACAAATATGACCTAAAAATTCTAAACGACACAATATCAATAAATGAAATTGAAAACATAATTAGAAACTTACCAACAAAGAAACCCCGGGTCATGGTGGCTTCAATGTTGAATTCTACAAGACATTTAGAGAGAAACTACTGACACCACTGTTTAAACTCTTCAATGAAATTGAAAAGGAAGCAATACTCCCAAATTCATTCCTGGAAGCAAGCATCACCTTGATCCCCAAAGCAGAGAAAGACCCAACCATAAAAGAGAACTATAGGTCAATCTCACTAATGAACATAGATGGAAAAATCCTTAATAAGATAATGGCAAATAGAATGCAGAAGATCATCAAGAAGACCATCCACCCTGACAAAGTTGAATTCATCCCAGGGATGCAGGGATGGTTCAACATACGAAAATCAAAAAATGTAATACACTATATTGCTAGATCAAAGGACAAAAACCATATAATCATCATTTCAATAGATGCAGAAAAGGCATTTGACAAAATCCAACATGCAATTATGATAAAAGCTCTCCAAAAAATTGGAATAAATGGTCTCTACTTCAATGTGATAAAAGCCATCTATGAAAAACCAACAGCCAATATCTTACTAATTGGTCAAAAACTGAAATCCTTCACACTAAAATCAGGAATAAGACAACTATGTCCACTATCACCACTGTTGTTAATATAGTCTTGGAAACATTAGCCACAGCAATTAGACAAGAGAAAGTAATAAAAGGAATAAAGGTAGGAAATGAAGAAGTCAAATTGTCATTATTTGTAGATGACATTATACTCTATATAGAAGACCCTAAGAACTCCACCAAAAGTCTTCTATACTTAACGACCAAATTCAGTAAAGTAGATGGATATAGCATCAACACACAGAAATCAATAGCTTTCCTCTACACAAATGACAGGCTCACTGAGAGAGAAATAGGGCAAACAATTCCTTTCACAATAGCATCCAAAAAATTGAAATACCAAGGAATTAACCTAACAAAACAAATAAAAAACCTCTACTCTGAAAACTATAGAACTCTGAAAAAAGAGATTGAAGAGGAAATCAGGAAATGGAAAGACACCCCTTGCTACTAGAGAGGAAGAATCAACAGAGTGAAAATGGCCATACTTCCAAAATTGCTATATAGATTCAAGGCAATCCCAACTGAAATTCCAGCAGCATACTTCACAGACCTGGAGAAAACAATCCAAAAATTCATTTGGAACAAGGAGAGACCTAGAATAGCAAAAGCAATACTAGGCAATAAAGACAAGGTAGAAGATATCACAATCCCCAAGTTGAAACTATACTACAAAGCTACTTTGATAAAAACAGGGTACTGGCAAAGAAACAGCCCTGAGGACCAGTGGAACAGATTAGAAGATGCAGAAACATCTCCAGACACACTCAGCCACCTCGTCTTTGACAAAGGAGCCACGCACCCTCACTGAACGAAAGATAGCCTCTTTAATAAATGGTCCTGGAAAAATTGGGTTTCAACTTGCCAAAGATTAAAACTAGACTTATATCTCTCAACATGGACTAAAATAAAATTGAAGTGGATTAAAGATCTAAATATTAAAACAGAAACACTAAATCAGCTGGAAGAGAGGTAAGGTAGAACTCTTGAAAACATTGGTATAGGAAAAGATTTTATGAACAAAACCTCAGTTGCCTTTGAATTAGCACAAACAATCAACAAGTGGGATCTCTTCTTACTAAAAAGCTTCTGCACATCAAGAGAAACCATTAACAATGTGAAGAGACAACCCACAATGTGGGAAAAAATTTTCACCAGCTGTTTCTCAGACAAAGGTCTACTATCTAGAATCTATAAAGAACTTAAAAAAAATCAGACTTCCCAAATTGAAAGACCCAATCCAAAATTGGGCATCTGAAATGAACAGACATTTCTCAGATGAAAAACTAGAAATAGAACATAAACATATGAAAAAGTGTTCAACATCACTGGTCATTCAAGAGATGCAAATTAAAACAACACTGAGATTCCACCTCACCCCAGAAAGAATGGCTGCTATCATGAAATCAACCAATTACAAATGTTGGTGGGGCTGTGGGGCTACTCCACTGTTGGTGGGAGTGTAGACTGGTGTAACCACTGTGGAAGTCAGTATGGAGATACCTCAAAGAACCAGGACTGGAAGTCCCATTTGACCAAGCTATTCTCCTGCTGGGGATCTTCCCCAAAGAATTAAAAGTATCATACCACAGTGATACATGTGCATCCATCTTCATAGCAGCACAATTTGTGAAAGTTAAAACTTGGAAGCAATCCAATTGCCCATCAACTGCAGACTGGATAAAGGAAATGTGGGTGTTTTTTTTTTTATAAAATAGAGTATTACTCAGCCATAAAGAATGAGAAAATAGAGACATTTATAGCTAAATGGATACACATTGAGGTGATACTCTTAAGTGAAATAAATAGGACACACATGTGTAAATAGCAAATAGTTTTTCTATTGTGAGAAACTGAAAGTATAAATAAGGTCTAAAAGGTATAATAGATAATGTGAAATTGAAAGAAAAGATGAAAAGGGGAAGGGGAAGTGGGAGGGGTAGGGGAAAAGAAAGAAGGAAATGGAATTAATATGAAAAAAATGAAAAAATGCAAACAAAGTCTTTGTAGATAGGGAGAGGTGGAGGGGTTGAAGGGAGAGCAGGGGAATGGGGAAAAAATAAGAACCAAGATGGATTAATTAAAGGTGCAAATTTGCAATGATGAATGTCACTATATTGTACCTTAAATGTACCAATAAAATTAATTTAAAAAGTTAAGTTCAAGAAAGTAGATAAGTGAGCAAGGTTAATTGTTGAAAAATGGAGAAAATGGACAACTTCTAGGTACCAGGGAATAAAATGAGGATTTTGGCAACAGTGAAGAAATAAAAACTAAAATATTTGTAAATCTTATGTAAATATTCGTAATCTTTTGTTTGTTTGTTTGCTTTTGGTACCGGGATTGAACTCCAGATGTTGTGCTTGTGAGGCAGGCGGCCGAACCAATAAGCTCAATCTCTGCTCCAATATTTGTAATCTTATGTTAATATCTTATTTAATAACTTGTTCAAAAGAAACAATTTCTGGGAAAGCAAAATAATGCCACTAACTGGAAAAGAAACAAAAAATTTGAACAGCTATTTATTAAAGAAAGTAAATACACACCAAAATTACCCTGGAAGAAAATTTCAAAGTCATAGGATTTCTCTGGTGAATTTTCAAAACAAATTAAGAGAAATAATATTAACCTCATACAAACTCATGCCATCTTATTACTCTGTTACCAAAATGAGACTCAGATATTCAAAAAGTTAATGACCAGAACAATTCTCCTGATGACCATAATGCAAAAATCCTCCAGCGTTTCTTAGCAAATCTTACTCAGAATTATACAAAATGCATACTACATCCAGACAAGTAGTTGTTCAGAAATAC
Source organism: Heterocephalus glaber (assembly GCF_053883595.1). Classification (NCBI taxonomy): domain Eukaryota; kingdom Metazoa; phylum Chordata; class Mammalia; order Rodentia; family Bathyergidae; genus Heterocephalus; species Heterocephalus glaber. The sequence continues at coordinate 4,231,926 of NW_028258432.1, forward strand.
ATTTGATTCAGTACTCATATAACCAAACCAATAGGTACAGAAGAAGCATTACAAAAACTTTGATACTGATTTAAAAAACTAGTAATCTGAGGAAATGTTTTCAAATTTCTCAAAAATATTCGTGATAATCCTAGAAACACCTTACGTTATTGTAAAAGATAAAATTCATTTCCTTTAAATTGAAGAGAGAAGCTACAATTTTACTTTCAACCCAAACCATGCAATAGATTAAGAAAAATTAGTGGAATGCATAAAAATGGTAAGGAAGAAGAAAAACTGACAGTTTCAAAAGATTAGGTTATTTAAGCAGAAATTCCTAAATGTCTATTAAGTGAAAGTCACTAGATTTAGTAAGTAGATAAATATAAGAAACAAATCAACCACAAAAATTAGTTCAATTTTTAAATACTAGTAACAAAAATTTCATATGCAAATTTTTAAAATCGACATAACAGTTTCAAAACATGCTATACTTCATAATTTTAACTAAACATACATAATGTCTATAACGTAAAATGTAACAACTGTCTCTGAACTAATTTAAAGAAGCTATAGATACTGCTTTTTCATGATTTTAAATACTCAAGATTGTTAAGATAGTAATTTGTCCTAATTTGCTTACAGATTCAGTAAAATTCCAATTAAAATCTTATTAATATACAATGCAGAGAACCTAGAAGAGCCAAAACTATTTTGAAAAGTAAGAACCAAGTTCAGGACACTGAACCACCTGATTCGATAACCTAATAATGAAAGTACTATGGTCTGAACTGAGATTGGCATAAAGACAGACAAAGGGATCAACAGAACAGAGCTATATACTGCACAGCACAGGAGCCATGGTCCACACCCAGTGTTGCTAGTCCAAACTGAGGTATTCTGCAACAGCCAAAGGACGAGTCTGAGATTGTAGGAGAAAGAAATATAAAAATCTTACTGATGAATATTGCACTGATTACATGATGAAATGATAACCTTGTGGGTAAATAAAACATTTTAGGGATTTTGTCTGGTTTTTGGTTTTTATAGATAGGGTCTCACTATATAGCCCAGGCTGGCCTTGAGCTCACAGTAATTCTCTTACCTCTTCCTCCTGAGTGCTGGGGTTACAGGCATGTGCCACCATGCCTCTCCAGAATTTTATAATTAAAGTTAATTTTCTTATCAGTTTTGTTTTACTTTTGTAATGTGGCTATTAAAATGAAAATTTATATATTTTCATACTTTGCTTATAATGTAGTTATTAAAAAATGAAAACTATACACATGTACATGTGCACAGTCATACCTTGGTACTGAACTACTTTGAAATTTGTCAAATAGTGTACTCAATGTATTTTGACATGAAAATCTTTTCCCAGGACTCATTGTTTTGTATTAGACATAAGATGGGATTTGTTGGTGTTGATGGTCCTATGAGTTGCTACCCTTTCCAGGCAAAAAAGTTTGGTATTCATACTGTCTCCTGGAACCAATTAACAACCAGTACTGATGTCTGTATATATGTGCAGATAGATATAGATTTGGACATGAATATATGTGTAACGTATACATTGCTTGTATATATATATACACTATATACACAATATTTATTATATGTTTCATATAAATGTGTGAAAACAATTTTATGGACTTTGATAGAAAAAAGAGACAAAACTATTATTCATTGATTATCAAAAAGTCACCAACATAATACTACTGAGAAATGACTGAATTTTCAAAGAATGGCATGGAGTAATTGGATATCTGTGACTCAAAAAGTTATTTGAAAGGGTTGACAGAGCTAAATTTACACTTAAAACTATGAGGCTTTTAGGAAGAAATAGCAAAAAAATATAGCTGAAAAAATTGGTATAATAAAAAGCACAAGAAAAGCAGTAATCACAAAAGGGGGAAAATAAAGCTAAGTCAGATGTCATTGAAATTAAAATCTTCAATGTTTTCATAGAAAGGAAAAACAGACTGGAGAAAAAATGTAAGTATACATATATGACAAAAGATACAGGACTCTTAAAACTCAATAATAAAACAACAAACAAATAAAAATTGAGGGAAAGGGTTTAAATAGACCCTCACAAAAGAAAATATTGAATTGTTGGTCTAGGATGTAGCTCAGTGATGGCCCACCTGCTTGGCAATTGCAAGGTCCTGAGTTGGATCCCTGGTTCCACACACACACACAAAAAATATATAAATAAATTTTAAAAAATTATATATATAATATATTGAATTGTTTAGGAAGCACATAAAAGATGCTCAACATTGCCAGTCATCAGAGAAATGTAAATTAAACCACCAGGAAATAAACAGACACTAGAATAGCTAAAATTAAAATGACTGATAATATTGTGTAGTGGATGTGGAGCTACTAGAATAATCTTGCATTACTCACAAAGGGAGTAAAATCATGCAATCACTTTCTAATAAAGTTTGCAAATTTCTTATAATTCTACAATTTTACTCCTCATATTTTATTCAAATAAGAAAAATTATCCATAGAAAGGATTGTAGAGGGATGTTTATAATAGCTTCATCCATGGAGACAAGCATTGGGAAAAATACAACAGTGGATTCAAAGGTGAACAGAAAAATGGTAATTTATACATGATACATTTATTGGGGAATATTATCTAGTACTAATTACTAACTAGTATAATATTAATTGTGTAACAATATGAAAGAACTTGCAGAATATTATCCTTAGTGAAAGAAGAGAGGTAAGACACAAGGGTACATTGTATGTAATTTTTCCTTCGTGAAATTTTCCAACTTGGAAAACTTACACTTGAGGAAACCATATAAGTTGCTGTCTAAGCACAAGGAGATGACAGAGGACGACAGGGTTTGAGAGTGATGTGACTCTTCACAGTTGCTCCTTGACTTCTGATGGGTCACATCTTGATAAACTCATAGTAGGATGAGTATATGGTCAGTTAAAATAGTGTGAGTCAAATTGGGTTGAGTCCACCGACCCTACAGAGCATAGAGGTCAGCAAACGAGTATCCTGACCATCTCCCACCTACCACTGCCCAGGCAATGAGTATTCTACCATCTATCCCCAGCCCAGGAAAAGTCCAAATTCAAAATCTGAAGTAGAATTTCTAATGCATATCCAATATTTTGGCATCATTACAAAGTAAAAAAAAAAAAGAAAGTGGAACCATAGTAAACTAGGGACCGTTTGCATCCTGAGTGAGGTTGTAATTAAGGGTTGCATCAGTTTCTGAAACATTTTACTGTGCATTCAGAATGGGCTTCCTTTATTGATTATAAATTATTTTTTAAACAGATAATTTTGTGTGTCATTAAAGCAGATTAAAACCAAATTCTCTTTATTCTTTCTATAGTTCCGCCAAAGAGAAGTAGAGTTAAAATCCCCAAGAAAGCATTTTCATACTCTCACTCTACTCATAAAAGATTTTGAGTCACGTGATTATAACAAAAATATTATATTTATTTATTCCTAGATTTTTACATTTTCTTTTTAGGATTTGAAGAAAAATCTATTTATCTTTATGAATTAATTTGTCTTATGAGTCCTAGACTGTTTCCAAATAATTTATTTCCTACATTTACAAAAACTCAAAGAAAAGATCATACAGTTAGGTCAAGGGAGTTCAGATTTGTAGCTCTTCTTTATTTTGTTATAATTTACTTAAACTATGTCATAGAATGATGATCTTTTTCTTCTTCAACAAGGCAGATGTGACTATTTTTTTCTTCCAAAAGCACAGGTCCATTTATAAAAGTAACACCTTTTTCTGGGGAAAAATTTACACATTTAAAATCATCCAGTAGCATGTTGGAGTTTCCTTGGATGTTTGATCATCTACTGGTTTGTTGTTTTCTTGATTTCTGCTCTAAGACTCTGACATATGCTTTAGGTTACCCACTAGGAGCTTGGCACACAGAGAAAAGCATGAGGCTTGTGAAGTGTCATTTGGCTTGCCCTTGAGATGCGCTTTATTTTAAAAAGCAAAATAGGAGAAGACACACTGGAAGCCCCACCCTGTAAAGCAAGCATGGAAGGAGAGCCAAGAAAAGAGTTGTGAACAAAAACACTTGCAGAGTACCAGTCTCTACTGCTCTCTGCTTTGGGCACCTTTGGGAGATTGGGTGAGGCATGGGCCTTGTAGCCAAAGCACTAATTTGATAGTACCCATTTCATCTTATGTCTGTGCTGTGAAATACATTAAAAATCTACACACTTTTCCTTTGGTCTATTTCCTTCCATCATCTCCCTGACACAAGCATATCCCTCCTGGCCAATTTTTATAGCAATGTTTTGAAAACTAGCATTCAGTTCAAATTCTCTACTTGGCTATGGAGCCTTTGTGACCTTGTGTTTTCATTTGTATCGATTAAAGCATTCTTTAAATCTTGCTTCTTTTCACATTGATGAGTATGGAATGAATAGTAAATTTAGGAAGAGGGATAGTTTATTAGCAAATATCAGCTTCTAGCAACCTAGGCACATTAACAAAGCCTGGAATATTTTGGGATTTGTCTAAAAATCCTTGGATCTCTGCCCTGCAAGAACAATGTTGGTGCTGACCTTCTTTGTCTTAATTTTAAACCCCTGGCTTCTCTCTTGAGCAGGTAGCAGTATTATGTTTTAGCCTTAAATCATAATTTTTTACATAATATCAGAAGACTGCCAATAGCTGGTATCCTGGGTAGCTATTGGCTCAAAATTGACACAGTATCATAGAGAAGGACTTTTGGATGGTGATTCATACATGAAGGGTCCCGCAATTTTACAACACTTGGTGTTCAAGTACTATGCTACTTGCTGGAGCTTGTTCCCAGGCATGGAGTACCATAAGGCAGTTGCTTCTGTCATGTTGCTGTATGGAAAAATAGGAGTCACAACCATAGGATAAACTGGCCAATGGTGCATGACCAATTTTATCCCACATGACTGCACTATGCCTATCACCTCATATCAAAACATGTGAGCTCCATGTCAATTTGGCTTTAAACTGACAGAAAGTCATTATTTTAGGTCAACTTACAGAAACTGTAGTTATCTATGTCAAACACAATTGAACAAATTTTTAAAGAGTTGACATATTTGAAACAAAGTGTATATGTGTTAGCTAGGGTCACTGATGGAAAGCAAATTAGAATAGCTTCAGTTGTCTACGGTGAATTTGCACAATGCCAGACATAAAATACAATTTATGAAATAAGCAAATAGAAAAATAGGCTGGGAATCAAGATAGCAAAATGACAGATTATTCAGATATGTACTAAAATTAGCAAAGTCTATAAAATAATTATAAATGTACTAAATATGTCCTTACTCTTCAAACTATGGAAATCATAAAACATTGTCTTTACATTTTTTAAATGCTAAAAGAAAAATATTTTGGTTAAGTTAGAGTTGTACATCAGAATATAAATATTCAAGAATGAAGGACAAATAAAAATATAAAAAAGAAAAAATCATAGAATTTATTGTCAACAATTGTCTATTAAAAGAAATTCTATAGAAAGTACTTCCGGTTGAAGGCAAGCAATTCCAGATGGATTTCATGGAACTACTAGAAAAAAGGAAACATACCAGAAAAGGTAAGCCTGAGGGAAAATATGGAATTAAATGGTCATTTGGAGCAACAATAGGATAATATCTTGTAGTATTTCTAGCATAATTTTCAAGTGCAAATTTATGCCTCGAACAGAACAAAAGTCAAGAGGGATATAGTTTGTGCTAAAATACTAGAGTATTGTTAATTTGCTCAGAAGGATTGAAACATTCTCACTTATTGTAGATGTTAAAAAAAACAAAGATGCGTATTTTGAAAAAGTTACCTAGTCTTTACTGAGAATGTAGAGCAAATGGAACTCTCAAATATTGCTCTTGGCTGTAGAAGTTAATATTATCACTTTTAAGAACTTTAAAGCACTTTTACAACATCTATATCTTTTAATATAGCAATTCCATTTCTAAGCTCATATATAAAAGCAATGAGTGAATTAAAAACATGTATAAGATTTGTATTAACATTTGTAGTATCTTAATTCTTTACATCAAAAACTAGAAATAATCCAAATACCCTTGAACACAAGCAGGAATAAATAAACTTGAATACATTCATATTAAAAAGTAACAGCAATAAAAAAAGCAAATATATGATTACATGGGTGGATGTAAAAGAAAAAGAAAGAGAAACAAAAGAATCCAGACCACAAGCACACTGCTGTGGGGAGATACAGTTTGAGTGTGTCCCCCAAAAAGTTTGTTTCCTGGAAGGTTGGTCCCCAGAGTGATGCTGTTGATGTGGTTGGATGTTTAAGAAGGACCCAGCAGGAGGCAACAAGGTCATAAGTGCACTTGTTTGAGAGGATTGTTATGGCTTAGATCTAAAATGTGCCCCCAAAGCCTCATGTGTTTGGAAGATGGTTGATCATGGGGGCTCTATACTCATCAGTGGATTCATCTATTGCTGAGTTCAATGGCTGAGTGGGATATTAAGAGGTAGAGCCTGGTGGAGATGGGTCATTGGGGACATGACCTGGAGAAGTTTATCCTTGTTCCCAGCTCATACCTTCTCCCTCTGCTTCTTGGCTCCCATAGGTTGGCCAGCTTTCCTTTTCCACAATGTCATTTCTGCCTTGGATCCAGACAACTGCGGAATGAGACCATATTAAGAAATATTATCCTGCCTTTTAGTAAAAGGAAAATCTTGCCTTTTGAGACAATATGGGTAAAGGTGAATGACACTATACTGAATGAAATAAGCAAGGCACAATAAATAGAAATGCTGCATACTTCCACTTATATGAGGACTCTAAAATAGTCAAAGTTCACCGAAGCAGAGAGCAGTAAAGCAATTGCTATGTTAGAGGGAGGGGGAAATGAGTAATGTTGATCAAGTGGTACAGTTTCTAATATACAAGACATATGACTTGTGGTGACCAAATATATAGTGATGTGTAGTTAAAAATGTTACATTATATACTTGTAATTTGCTCAGAGGAAAGACCTTATATTAAATCTTCTCAGCATACACACACACACACACACACACACACACACACACACACACACTGACAACCACATAGAGATCATGGGTATGTTAATTATGCTGACTAAAGAGGTCATCTCACAATGTGTCTGCAAAAAATCATATTTCCCATCTTAAATATATAGAAACATGTCAATAATATCTCAATAAAGAGTACATGGTTTGGATTGTATCCAAAACTAAATGGAGTTGATATAGTATGTGATGGATCCGAGAGAAAGAGTCCAGATTCTTGTGTATGTCAAGCAAAGAATTACTGATATACACCTAATGGGAAAAGAAATAACAACAGCATTTATTGAAGTTAACAGCAGAAGGTGTGCTCTGGAAAAATGTTAGGTTTGTGTCAGCAGAAATAAAAGGGTGGCATGAATGAGGAAAGAAGTAGTTCTGAGATGGCAAGGAGGATAGGAAGATAATTCAGACTCCTGGATTTAAAAGATGTACAGCATGGCTAAAGAATCTCTCATTGAGTTTTTCTGGATATAATTAACAAAATGATTGACCGGGTGCTGAGTCTTCTCAAGGGCATCTACCTCACATGACTTTCCCATAATTCACTCTGGTTTAATCACATGCATGACACACAGTACTTATGTATGAATGGTTAATGAAGTTTGTGTGAGGAAAAGGTTACTGTAAGTCAAGCTGCAGGATCTAACACACAAATGGTCTGGCCTGGAGCTTTAGAGATTTCCTGGGTCTTTGTTATTTTTATTTCTGCTCCTCTGAGGATAATGGGAGCAGGATTGGCATGTGGTCCACATTCAGGTAGATGCAGTGAGGAGTGGCCCACATTCCCAATTGTGCTATTGCACTAGAGTGGGAGACAGAATCTGAATTTAATACAAAGACAGTAGCTACACTGCTTTTGCTCCTGAGGATTCTTTGATCTTACCTATTGAGGCCAACATTAGAATTATTTTATGGTCTTGTAAACAGGTGTCATTGCAATTGGTTTCCAAAGATGTGAGTTTAATTTAATGTTCATGTGACATTGATGGAGGATTGCATATTCTGATATAAAAAAATAAGATTGATTCAGATACATGACATAACCATCGTGGGGTCAAATGTATGAGACAAGAAAACATTTATGTACTCTGGAGCCCTACTAAAATATGGGGATTATGACTGATATAGGGAAAATAATATAACTTTTAAAATTAATGTATAACTTTATTATCATTCCCTAAACACACATATATAAAAATTAAAATTATTCAAAGAAAAACAATGCAAGGAAAAAAAACCTATAATAATATTCAAATATAATAGAACTCAATCAAAGCAAAACTGAAAAGTACTTAAACATTTTTCCATATATTTAAAAAATAAATCTCAAGCATTAGCAAGACATCAGAAGATGTGATTTGTTTTAGAAAGATTTTCAAAACTAATATTGAACAAAGAGTGGTCTGGAGAAAAAATTATAATTAATTAGTAGACTTCATGTAGGCCAAATTTTTTTTATTTGAATTTCAATACAGTCATGTGACACGTGATGGAAATATAATCTGAAAAATATGTTATTAGGCAATTTCATCTGTGTGTATCGCAAAGTACCACACAGAGTGCCAACTTCTAAGTGCAAACTGAGAAAGTATACGTCAATCATCTGTGATGGCCCCTTGATATTATCCAAATACGCAGTTAAACACGAGATACATGAGGCTACCACTGGCATAGCAGCACACTGTTTTACAGTAAACTCTTTTATATAAGTAGGATTATGCTCTAAAGGATAAAAAACACAGCATGTTATGATAAGTATCTAAAACAGTAACAGTCATCTATCACACTATCGAGTACTGTGTGCTATACATAGTTGTATGTGCTTCTTCTGGAAACATACCCTTCTCTCCTTTGATCTCAGTGACTCTTCCTTCCCAACCCACTGATGGCTCCAGCCTAGTATCTACCTACATCTCTTCCTACAGTTTTAAACACAATCTATATATGGATTCTTTCCAGATTCCAGCCTGTAACTTGATCTCTCCCCTACCATTCCTGCCGCCCCTACCCCTTTGAAACTTTTCTTCGTATTTCAAATTATCAATTATTTGTTTTAATCATTTTAATCCTTAATTACACTTTCAGTTTCTCACGTTAGAGAAACTATTTGTTATTTACACATGTGTGTCCTATTTATTTCACTTAAGAGGATGGCCTCAATATGCATCCATTTAGCTATAAATGTCTCTCATTTCTTGTTCTTTATAGCTGAGTAGTACTCCATTTTATAAAAAAATAAAAACACACCTTCTTTATCCAGTTTCCAGTTGATGGGCACTTGGGCTGTTTCCAAGCTTTAGCTATTACGAACTGTGCTGCTATAAACACAGGTCCACATATAACGCTGTGGTATGATTCTTTTAATTTTTTTTGGAAGATAGCCAGCAGGGGAATAGCTGGGTCAAATGGGACCTCTAGCCCTAGTTCTTTGAGGTATCTCCATACTGATTTCCACAGTGGTTGCACTAGTCTGCACTTCCACCAATAATGGAGAAGGGTTCCTTTCTCCCCACACCCATGCCATCATTTGGTATTGGATGATTTCTTTTTAATAGCCATTCTTTCTGGGGTGAGTGGAATCTCAATGTTGTTTTCATCTGCATCTCTCGAATAACCTGTGATGTTGAATATTTTTTTCATATATTTATTGTCTGCTTTTACTTCTTTGTCTGAGAAATGTCTGTTCATTTCAGATGCTCATTTTTGAACTAGGTCTTTGAATTTGGGCAGTCTGATTTTTTTTCAGTTCTTTATGTATTCTTGGTAGTAGTCCTTTGTCTAAGGTACAGCTGCTGAAAATTTTTTTCCCATGTTGTAGGTTGTCTCTTAGCTCTAGTGGTGGTTTCTCTTGTAGTACAGAAGCTTTTTAATAAGATCAGATCCCAGTTGTTGATTCTTTGTACTAGTTCTCTTGCTACCGAGGTTATGTTCATAAAGTCTTTTCCTATACCAATATCTTCAAGAGTTCTACCTAACTTACCTTCCAGCAAATTTAATGTTTCTGTCTTAATGTTTAGATCTTTAATCCATTTCAATCTTAGTTTAGTGCATGGTGATAGGTATGGGTCTAGTTTTAATCTTTGGCAGGTTGAAATCCAGTTTTTCCAACACTATTTATTAAATAGGTTATCTTTCCTCCAATGAGGATGGTTGGCTCCTTTGTCAAAGATGAGGTAGCTGAGTATATCTGTAATTGTTTCTGCATCTTCTAATCATTCCACTGATCCTTGGGTCTGTTTTATTGCCAGTACTATGCTGTTTTATCACAGTAGCTTTGTAATATAGTTTCAAGTTGGGGATTGTGATACCCCCAGCCATGTCTCTGTGGCCTAGAATTTCATTTACTATTCTAGGTCTCTTCTGGTTCCAGATGACTTTTTGGATTGTTTTCCCTAGTTCTGAGAAATATATTGATGTAATTTCAATCGGCATTGCATTAAATCCATATAGTAGTTTTGGAAGTATGGCCATTTTCACCACATTGATTGTTCCTACCCAGGAACAAAGGATGTCTTTCCATTTTCTTATATCCTCCTCAATCTCCTTTTTCAGAGGGCTATAGTTTTCAGTGTAGAAGTCTTTTGCTTTCTTTGTTAGATTGATTCCTAGATATTTCATTTTTTTGGATGCTACTGTAAATGGAATTGTTTCCCAAATTTCACTCACACTGAGCCTATTATTTGTATATAAAAAGGCTATTGATTTTTTTTATTCTTAAGTTCTTTTATTGGTACATTTTAGGTATACAATACATTTACATGTATCATTGGGTGTTTGTACCTGTATGTGATGTATCTTGATTCTTATTTTTTCCCCATTTCCTGTGTGCCCTTCCCTACTTACACAGACATCATTTCCATTTTATTTTCTTTTCTCATAATTTTTTCTTTCCCTTCTTTCTTTTTCCCTTCCCACAAAGCTATTGTTTTTTGAGTGTTGACCTTATATCCAGCTGCTCTACCAAATCTGTCAATTAAGTCTAGAAGTCTTTTGGCAGAGTGTTTTGGGTCTTCTATGTCAAGTATCATATCATCAGCAAATAATGACAGAGTACCTTTTCCTTTCCTATCTTTATTGCTTTTATTTCTTTCTCTTTTCTAATTGCTGTGGCTAATGTTTCCAGAACTATATTGAACAGGAGTGGTGATAGTGGACATCCTTGTCTTGTTCCTGATTTTAGCATGAAAGTTTTCAGTTTTTGATCATTTAGTATGATATTAGCTGTTGGTTTGTTGGTTTTTTGGGGGTTTTTTTTGGTACTGGGGATCGAACTCGGGTCCTTGCACTTGCACAGCAGGCGACAAAACCACTGAGCTAAATCCCCAGCCCAGCTGTTGGTTTTTCAAAGATAGCTTTAATCAAGTTGAGATAAAAACATTCTATTCCAATTTTCTGTAGGGTTTTTATCATGAATGGTTGTTGGATTTTGTCAAATGCCTTTTCTGCATCTATTGAGATGATCATAGGGTTTTTGTCCTTGACTCTGTTAATATAGTGCATTACATTTATTGATTTACAAATGTTGAACCATCCTTGCATCCCTGGGATAAATCCAACTTGGTCAGGGAGTATGATCTTCTTGATCCTTTGTATTCTATTTGCCAGTATCTTGTTGAGGATTTATGCATCTATGTTCATTAGGAAGATTGGCCTATAGTTCTCTTTTTGGGTTGGGTCTCTCCCTGGTTTTGGAATCAAAGTAACACTTGCTTCCAGGAATGAGTTTGGAAGCCTTGCTTCCCTTTCAATTTCCTTGATGAGTTTAAAGAGTAATGGCAATAGTTCATCTTTAAATGTCTTGTAGAATTCAGCAGTGAAGCCATCAGGACCTGGGCTTTTTTTGTTGGTAAATTTTTTATTACATTTTCAATTTCACTCATTGTAATTGTGGTATTTAGAATTTCTTTATCTTCTTCATTTAATTTTGGCAATTCATATGTATCTAGGAATCTGTCCATTTCTTCTGTGTTTTCCATTTTATTAGAGTACAGGTTCTTAAAGTAGGTATTGATGATGCTCTGGATTTCTGCTGGGTCTGTTCTGACTTCACCTTTTTCATTCTTAATTGCATGGATTTGAGCCTTTTCTTTCCTTTTTTGATAAGGTTGGCTAAGGGTTTATCAATTTTATTTATTCTTCTGAAAAACCAACTCTCTGATTCATTGATTTTTTGTATCATTTTCTTAGTCTCCATTGCATTGATTTCTGCTCTGATCTTTATAATTTACTCTCTTGTATGAGCTTTGGGTTTTTTATGCTCTTCTTTTTCTAGGAGCTTGAGGTTCTGCATTAGGTTATTTATTTGAGTTCTCTCTGTTTTCCTAATATGGGCATTAACTGCTATGCATTTCTCATGTAGAGCTGCTTTCATTTTGTCCCATAAATTCCTGTATGTTGTACTGGCATTATCATTTACTTGTAGAAACTGTCTAATTTCTTCTTTAATTTCCTCTGTGATCCATTGGTTGTTCAGGAGGGTGTTGTTTAATTTCCATGTGTTTATGTGAGTTTTGTGGTTTCTTATGTCATTGTTTTCCAAATTTATTGCACTATGGTCTGATAATATACAGGGGATAACTTCAATTCTTTTACATTTACTTAGACATGTCCTATGCGCTAGCATGTGGTCTATTTTGGAGAATGACCTGTGTGCAGCCGAAAAGAATGTGTATTCTGATTTTGTGGGGTGGAACACTCTCTAATCATCTATTGAGTTCATTTGTTCAATACCTTGGCTCAATTCTATAATTTTGTTGTTAATTTTTGTCTAGATGACCTGTCCACTTGTGGTAATGGAGTATTGGGGTCCCCCACTACAATTGTATTAGTGCTTATTTGGTTTTTCATCTCCATTTATAATTGTTATGTATAGTTGGGGGCATTCGGATTTGGTGCATATATTTATGATTTTCATCTCTTCCTCTTGGACTGTTCCCTTCACAAGGATGTAGTTAACATCTTTGTCTCACTTAATTAGTTTTGGTTAGAAATCTACTTTGTCTGAAAATAAGATTGCTACCCCTGCTTTTTTCTGGGTTCCTGTGGCATGGAGAAATATCTTCCATCCTTTTAATTTCAGTCTATGTATTTTGTTTTGAGTTAGGTGTGTTTCTTGCATACAGCATATTGTTGGATTTTTCTTCTTAATCCATTTTGTCAGTGTATTTCTTTTGATTAGTGAATTGAGACCATTAATATTGACATTTATAATTGATAGATATTGACTCATCCTTGTTATGATGTTTTACTATTGTGGGCTCTTTTATTTCTTATTTTTCCCCCTTTCCCTTTAGTTTCTTACCTTGGCTGGTGGTTTCTCAGTGTTGGGCCTCATAGAGTTTTTGACCTTCATCATCTTTTTCTGGGAATATTGCTTAGAATTGTTTGGAGTGCTGGTTTGGTGTTCATGAAATTTCTCAGGTGTTCTTTGTCATGGAAGTATCTAATTTCCTCAACAATTTTGAAAGATCATTTTGTAGGATACAACAGCCTAGATTGGAAGTTATTTTCATTTAGGACTTGAAATAGTTCACTCCAGCCTCTCCTTGACTTGAGGGTTTGTGTTGTAAAGTCTGCTGTGATTCTGTTGGGCTTTCCTTTGTAGGTGATTTGTTTCTTTTCTCTAAGTGCCTGTGGGATTTTGTTCTTCTGTTGGGTTTCTGAGATCTTGACTATTATATGTCTAGGCATAGATTTTTTCTGATCATGGCTAGTTGGAGTTCCATATGCCTCACTAATCTGTATGTCCACTTCTTCTCCTCTGTCTGGGATGTTGTTTTCTACTATTACTTCTGTGAACAGCTTTTTATGTCAATTGTACTTTCTCCTGTTTCTCCGTGGACTCCAATCAGTCTTATGTTATTCTTCTTTGCATCATCTAGCAGCTGCTGGATTGATTTCTTGTGCTCCTTTACTATTTTCAAGAAATCTCTGTTTTCATGGACTTTAACCGCAATCCTGTCTTCTATATCTGATATTCTGTCTTCAGATTCTCTTAGTCTGCTCTGCATGCTTTCAATGAAGTTTTTAATCTCCTCAATATCTGTTTGAATCTTTTTCATGGATTCCATTTCTTTCTTATGCTGGGCATTCATGGCTTGCAGCATGTTTCTGAGCTCATCTATTTTTATCTGTTTCTGTTCTAGAGCCTCTAATCATGTCTTTCACTGTGTTCTCCATCTCCTTAGTTATCTGGGAGATTATTTCTGTTTTGAATTTTTCTAGAGCCTCCTTTATCTGTTTTGTTACTCCCTGTGCTATCAGTTCAGGGTGTCCAGGTGGTTGACTATCAGACTTTTCCACCTTATTTCCCTGAGAATTTGCCTTTTGTGGGGTAGAAGTCTGAGATTATGACTTGCCTAAATGTCTTCTCATTTTTGTTTTTTGTACTGTCCTTGGTTTAGTTGCTGGGTTGATACTTTGCAGTGACTTATTTTTAGTATCTTTGCTGATGTATTTAGAAACTTATGGAATGATTGTTTCTTAGAGGTGTCTTCCAGGTATAGCTGGTCTTTAGGTTTTGGCTCTCTAATGGCTCTGAGGCTGTCTCATTTTCATTATACCAGGAAGGACAACTGATTAGATCAATCACAACACCTTAACCCAAGTGATACAATCAGCAACACAATAGCATCCAGTACCTTTTAGAACATGAAAATTTGTGGTGGTTATTAACCTATCACCTTTAACTGTGTAAATTAAATCAAGATCAAGAACCAATCCAATGTATGTTTATAGTGAATAAACTCTTCAATATAGCAACTTTACCCTTCAGGATGGGGAGTTAGAAGGAGTTGGGGAGGGAGGAATAGGTAGATAGAGGCATAGGGGAAGATTAACAGTGATGCCAGATGGCACAGGTGAGAGAAAAATAGAGAAGGAAAGAAAAATAAAGAGGAAATATGAATTAGGGCCAGAACAGGAACACAAAGGGAGATGAAGAACAATGTGTGACAGCAAGGGAGTGAGGGAGAAAGAGAGAAAGAAAAAAGATAGAAAAAAGAGAAAAATAAAAATTTAAAAGAGTAGAAAAAGAAGAGATAATATTCAAAAATAAGAGGAAAAAATGTGGTAATTTTGAAAATAACAAATAAAAGATAAAAATGAAGGGCCTCCTTCAGGGTATATCTCTGCTGTTACAATAAACAATGTGGGCGGCAGTGTGCAGTTATAAGTCAGTGAGTCTCAGTAAGGCAGTCACAGACCCATGACATTCAGGCAGATTTCTGGCTTCAAGTCCCAAGTTGAGCTCCCTGTCTTCCTTTAGGGTTAAACCCTGAAAGATTCTATTACAGGTTCCAGCTGCCTTTCCCCTGAAGATAGTACAGGTTCAAATGTGAGGTGATGATCCCTCCAACTCACCGAGTATGGTGGTCTGATGTGCCTTTATTTCAGAGATTCTCTTTACTTTTCCAGTGAGCTTCAGTTTTTTATTAGGGAGGCTGAGCGAGGCCCTCTCTCTGTTGTTCACTTCTGCAGCTCAGGACAATGGCCTTTATGTCTCTCTGTGCCTCTGTAGTCTGGAACCAGGTAGCTGCACAGCCAAGAGGCTGGGATGGGGGGTGTTGTTGCAGGTGACCTTGTGGCCAAGCTGGGGGCTGGTGGGCTTACCCAGAGATCTCACAGTCTCCTGGATGCAAGTGGGTTGGGGAAGCTGGATGGAACAGGGTGCAGCCACCAGTGATTGTTCTGACCTCAAGGCCAAGCTGGTGGCTGGTCGAAAATAATATAACTCTTAACCTGTCAGATTCTCCAAGTTTGTGTTCTCCAAAATTGAAGAATAAATTCTAAGGAACAATGAAGGTTAGAGTAGGAAAAATTTATTCATAGAGATAGCTCTTGAGAGACAGAAACGATCCCAAAAGTGGACTGCCAGGGACCCTATTCTCAGGGGGAAGTTTTATAGGGGAAAATCATGAGGTGGGTACAAAATCACAAAGTGGATACAATGTGGGTCAAAACTATGACCAACCAATAAGATTACAAGTATAGTTGCTTAGGTAATATTAATGTAATGGGGAAGCAGGTCATGTAGCAAGTTTACATGAAAAGAACCAGGACCTTTTTTAAGAAGAGATGGATCAGGAGGTCCTGGTCATTCACCTGGTTGACTGGTATTTACATAGACTTTATGGGACCAAGTGATACCAATTGTAGTATAATCTTCAATTTATTGCTTATCCCTTGGGTAGGGATATAGGCCTGATCCATCTTTATTTTGAGGTCTGGCCTTCAAGAGATGCACCTCCAGCCACAGTTGTAATGTGTCCTCATCCTCTGCATTGACTCCCGCAAGGGCCTAGCCTTGTCTAACTGCCTATAATATTTATACCTAACTCAGCTATCTATACTATTACCATTATCAATTGACCAGAACTGAAATTGCAATTTGTTATAAGCAGAGACAATAAAGTTTAGAGGAAACTTGTGGAGCAGTTTTGACAATCCCATGACTTAAAATTTCCTATTTATTTATAGCTGCAGTGTGAATTATGAAACATTTGTCAGTTATTAGAACTCTTTATACATCATAGAATTATCTCTATTTTTTACTTGATGCATATTATATCATAATATATTCTATCCTGATATGGGCATTAAGGAGAGATTGTATTCAAAACACATTTTTAAAAAGATGGTTGAAATTGTGTCTACAGTGCATATAATTCTACAGCATTACATATGTAATCAGAACTGCTATAGTTAGAGAAATGATTTAATTTCTCACCAGTGTCACTTATGAAATTTTGATGATTAAAATTCCACTCAAATCAGCTATTGAACTTACTGAGAAGAAATGTAATAATATCTAATTTCATTTAATTAAAATTTAAGTATTATACCCCTATTGTCAATAATCTAGTGATGATTGGGAGAAAGATGTGTTTGCCTAAAAACACTACATCTTTGTTAAATCGGATGTGACAGCAGTTTCACTTAATATGTCTCCCATTTCTATCCATTTATCTGCAAATAACAAATAACAGTTTTGAGGTAGGATAGGACAAATGAAAATAGAAAGGAGAAAAGGTAAATCATAATTTTAAAAATGAAAACTCCAGCTGCAGGATACATGCTCAGTTTAAATTTTATTTTCTTTCTTTCCTCTCAGAACAAAATAAGCCTGGGCAATTCCTTTTCATCTGCAAATGGGTTCAACCATTCTTACTTTGCCAGCAAATGGTAACTGTCTCATTTACTTTGCTCATTGCTGAAACAAAATACCAGACACCCAAAGTTAAAGGGGGAAAAGTTTATCTGGGTTGCAGTTCATAGAGGTTTCAGTCCACAATTGGCTGGCTTCAAGGAAGGTAGGGTGGGAGAGAGGAAACAGTTCATGGTGGTGGAAGACAGCAAAAGTAACAAGGGAAGAAGGAGGCACCCTCAACGGCTCTTCTGTCCCTTTTGTATTATGTAGATTATTTAGGGCCAGTAGCACTCACACTCTCAATCCTAGTGCCCTTGAGCCTAGCTGCACTGTGAATCAATTCCAAAAAAAGCTCCACCTATGAGTGCATGAGGCTTTGGAGGGACATCAGTACACAGCCATAACATTCCTCCCCTCGCCCCCTCAAACTCATGCACATCCCTTTATGCAAAAAAGCATTTAGTTCATCTCCAAGAGTTGCCAAAGTCCTAACCATTTCAGCCTTGCTGAAAAGTCCAAGTTCAAAGTCTCTTCTGAAATTTAAGGCAAACTCTTAGCTGCAAACCCCATACAAATGAAAAGAAAGTTAAACACTTTCAAATTCAATGGCACAAGATAGACATTTCCATTCCAAAAGTTACAAACAGGGGGATAGCAAAAAATGGGAGCAAAGCAACTCCATAATCCAGCAGGGCAAACATTAAATCCCCTAGCTCCACCTCCAGCATCCCTGGAAATCGGTGGCAAGTTGAGTTGTGAACTCCAAAGGGCTTGGGTGGCTCCCTCCTTAAGGCAATGCTGGTGGTAGCTCCCATGGCTTCTTTCTTAGGCTGGCTCTGCTCCCTTCTTGCAGTTTTTCTCAAATGATCCACATTCCTGGCTTCTCCAAAACTTCTGGGGTCTCCACTGCATCTTTGGCTTTCTACTCAGAGCTTTACACACTGCCCTTTAGAGGCAGAGGTCTTCTTCTGAAATCTGAGTGGAAGTCTTCCTGACTCCACAACCCTTGCATTCTGCATGCACCTAAAACCAGCACCACATGGATGACACCGGGGTCTTCTGCCAGCCGGAGCAGTAGTCAGGCTTCCTTCTCTCTTGGCTGTAGGGGACAGATGCCTGGATTGCTGAGCACTTTGAACCCAATCCCAAAGAACAAATTCCCTAGGCTGCTGCCACTCTGGAACATGCTGCTCTTGGGTTCACTTCTCAACACAAATTCTTTCACCTTTGTGACTCTGAGCCTTTAAAGGGTGGAGTCTGGCTGCTTCCTGTAATGCCTTGTCCTCAGGCCATCTTTTTCATTTTCCTATTTCTTTTCAGCAAATCAAGATCTCCTCTGCTTTATTTTTGCAGCCCCAGCTTTATGGGAGCTTCCTTTCTGGCTAACCTCAAAATATTTTAAACCATTCTGCTGGGCTCTTTGCTCTTGATACTCAACATAAATCTTGATACTAAAAGCCCCCATCCATAACCATGCCATCACCTCAACATTAGACTGCCTTAAAATTTCTTCAGCCAGGTAAATTAGTTTACTGCCCTTAATCTCAGTCTCAGGTAAAGTCTCTGGACATGATCAAAATGCAGATAAACTTTCTGCCAAGGGATAACAAACATTAGCTGGAGTCCAGTAGCCAATGCAGTCCTTCTTCCCAACAGAAACCTTCGAAGCCAGGTCCTTACCAGCTTTCTGGTCTTCTGATCCCTGACTACAATCTCCCATAAAGTATGGCCTAAGGCATTACAGCTGTACCTATTCGGCCAGCATCTCCAAACCTTTCTTTTTGTTTCTTTTTTCTTTTTTCTTTTTTTGATCTTGGCTTAAAATTGCACTCATTTCTTATTTTAAAAAATTTATTTGGCCAAGGATTTAGCTCAGTGGCACAGCACCCGCCTGCCAAGTGTGAGGTCCTGAGTTCAATACCTGGTACAAAGAAATTATTTTTTATCCAATTCCCCCCTCAAGCCTCCTCCTCTCCTTATGTAAAAAACCTTTATTTCCATTTTTTCCTTTTATTTTCATTGTTTCTTGTCCCTTCCTTACATTTTCCCTCCATCCTCCCTTTTTCCCCTTTCAATTTGAACACTTTATTCCATTTTTCCAACATCCATTATATATTTCAGTCCTTATTTCCAATTTCAGTTTGTCACTCTAGAGAAACAATCCAGTATTTAAACATGTTTGTCTGATTTATTTCACTTAAGAGTATGGTCTCAAGGTCCATCCATTTAGCTATAAATGAAACTCATCCTTCTTTATGGCAGAGTAGTACTCCATTGTATAACAAAACCCCACATCTTCTTTATCCACTTGTCAGTTGATGGCCATTTGGGCTATTTCCAAGATTTAATTATTACAAACTGTGCTGCTATAAACATGCATGTGCATATATTTCTGTGGTATGATGCTTTTAATTCTTTTGGGAAGATATCAATAAGAGGTGTAGCTGGGTCAAATGGAACCTCTAGTTTTAGTTTTTTGAGAAATCTCCACACTGATCTCCACAGTGGTTGCACCAGTCTATACTCCCACTAGCAGCAGAGAAGGGTTCCCTTTTCCCCACAGCCCCAGCAGCTTTTATTATTGATTGATTTCTTGATAGCAGCCATTCTTTCTGGAGCGAAATGAAATTTCAGTGTTGTTTTAATTTGCATCTCTTGACTGACCAGTGATGTTGAAAATGTTTTCGTATATTTATTTATCATTTCTATTTTGTCATCTGAGAAGTGTCTGTTCTTTTCAGATGCCCATTTTTGTATTCGGGAGTCTGATATTTTTGAGTTCTTTATATATTCTAGATATTAGACCTTTGTCTGAGGAATAGCTGGCAAAAAATTTCCCATTCTGTGGGCTGTCTCTTCACTCTGTTGGTGGTTTATTTTGCTGTGCAAAAGCTTTTTAATGAGATTACAGTTGTTGCTTCTTTATGCTATTTCTTATATGATTGAGGTTTTGTTCATAAAGCCTTAGCCTACACCTATATATTCAAGAGTTCTACATATTCTATCTACCAGCAGATTTAATGTTTCTGTTTTAATATTTAGAACTTTTATCCATTTTGATTTTAGTTTAGTGAATAATGAGAACTATGAGTCTAGTTTTAGTCTTTGGCATGTGGAAAGCCAGTTTTTCCAGCACCATTTATTGAAGAGGCTATCTTTCTTCCAGTGAAGGTGTTTGGCTCCTTTGGTGAAGATAAGTTGGTTCAATATGTCTGGAGTTGTTTCTGGATCCTCTAGTCTGTTCCATTGATACTCAGGTCTGTTCTCTTGACAGTACCATGCTGTTTTTATCACAGTACCTTTGTGGTATAATTTAAAGTCAGGGATTGTAGTAGCCCTGCTTGCCCTTGTTGCCCAGAATTTCCTTTGCTATTCTAGGTCTCTTATGATTCCAAATGTCTTTTGGATTTTTTTTTTAATTCTGTGAGATATGTTGTTGGGATTTTGATTGAGATTGCATTGAATCTGTATAACAATTTTGGAAGTATGCCCATTTTCACTATATTAGCTCTTCCTATCCAAGAACAAGGTATATCTTTCCATTTTCTGATATCCTCTTCAATCTCCTTTGTCAGAGTACTGTAGTTTTCAATGTAGAGGTCTTTTACTGCCTTGGTTAGATTGATTCCTAGATATTTAATTTTTTTGGATGCTATTGTGAAAGGGATTGTTTCTCTACTTTCTCTCTCCATGAATCTGTTATTTGTGTACAGGAAGACTATTGGCTTTTGAGCGTTGACTTTGTATCCAGCTATGCCATTGAATTTGGTTATCAAATCAAAGAGTCTTTTGGTGGAGTTTTTGGGGTCTGCTATGTAGAGTACCATGTCATCCACAAACAGTAATAATTTAACTTTTTCCTTTCCTATCCTGATTCTTTTTATTTCTTTCTCTTGTCTAATTGCTCTGGGTAATGTTTCCAGAACTATATTGAACAAGAGTGGTGGTAGTGGACATCCTTGTCTTGCTCCTGATGTTAGAGTGAGAGCTTTCAGTTTTTGTCCATTTCATATGATGTTGGCTGTTGGTTTGTCATAGATGGCTTTTATCAGATTGAGAGAAAGACCATCTATACAAATTTTCTTCAGGGTTTTATAAAAAATGGGTACTGGACCTTGTCAAATGCTTTTTCTGCATCTATTGAGATGATCATATGGTTTTTGTGCTTGGCTCTGTTAACATAGTGTATTATATTTATTGATTAGCATATGTTGAGCCATCCCTGAATCCTGGGATGAATTCAACTTGGTCGTGGTGTATAACCTTCTTGATATTTTTCTGCATTCTGTTTGCCAGTATCTTATTGAGGATTTTTGTACCTATGTTCATTAGGGAGATTGGCCTGTTGTTCTCTTTTTTGGTTGAATCCCTTTCTGGTTTTGGAATCAGGGTAATTCTTGCTTCCAGGAATGAATTTGATAGTACTGCTTCCATTTCAATTTCATTAAAGAGTTTGAGGAGTGGTGGCATTAGATCTTCTCTAAATTTCCTGTGGAATCCAACAGTGAATTCATCAGAGCCAGGGATTTTTTGTTGTTGGTGGTGGTGGTAGGTTTTTAGTTAAATTTTCAATTTCATTAGGTGATACTGGTTTATTTAAAAATTTCCATATATTCTTGATTTGGCTTTGGTAATTCATATGTATCTAGGAATCTTTCTGTTTATTCTGAATTTTCCATCTTTTTAGAATACAGGTTCTCAAAGTAGGGGTTGGTGATCTTCTGTATCTCTGCAGGATCTTTTATGATTTCAACCTTTTCATTCCTTACTGCTTGGATTTGCATCTTTTCTTTTTTCTTTTGATAAGGTAGGCTAAGGGTTTGTCAAGTTTATTTAATCTTTCAAAGAACCAACTCTTCAATTCATTGATTTGTTATATCGTTTTCTTAGTTTCCATTGCATTAATTTCTACTCCAATTTTTATAATTCCCTCCCTTGTACAGGCTTTGGGCTTGACTTACTCTTCTTTTTCTAGAAGCTTGAGGTTCAATATTAGGTTGTTCATTTGAGCCTTCCCTGTTTTCTTGATATGGGAATTTACCACTATAAATTTCCCTCACAGGTCTGCTTTCATTGCATCCTGTAAGTTCCAGTATGTTGTACTGTTATTATCATTTAATTGTAGAAATTGTCAGATTTCTTCTTTAAATTTAACTGTGACCCATTGGTTGGTTACCTAATTTCCATGTGTTTATGAAGTTCTTGTGGTTTCTTTTGCCATTGATTTCCAATTTCATTTCACTATGGTCTGTTAATATAGATGGGATTATTTCAATTCCTTCGCATTTACTTAAGCATGTTCTATCATCTAGTATATGGTCTATTTTGGAGAAAGTCCCATTTGCAGCTGAGAACAATGTGTATTCTGATGTTGCGGGGGTAAAACACTGCATAGATATCTACTAAGTCCATTTGTCCGAAAGTTTGGCTCAATTCTAATATTTCATTGTTGATTTTTTGGTCTAGTTGATCTGTCTATTTGAGAGTGGGGTATTGAGATCCCTCATTACAACTGTGCTAATGCTTATATGAATTTTATGTCCATTAATATTTGTTTTGTATAGTTGGGTGCCCTTCTATTTGGTGTGTATATATATATTTTTCCACATTAATTTTATTGGTACATTTTAGGTATAAAATACAGTTATATTCATCATTGGGATCTTGTACCATTACATGAGTATCTTGGTTCTTATTTTTTCTCCCCTTCCTTTGCACTCCCTTCACCCACTCCACCCTTCCCTATTTGCAAAGACCTTGTTTCCATTTTCTCCTCTTCTCATATTTTTTCCTTTCTCTTTTTTCCCTTCCCCTAACCCTCCCAATTCCCTTGCTCTTTTAGACCTTTTCTTCCTGTTACACAATATCAGTTATACATTTTTAAAATTACAATATTAAGATCTAGGAGACATTACCACAGCTTTTACAGAATTTAAAAGGATATAGAAAGCATATTACAAAAATTTGTTTTGAAATACATTTGACAAATTCTAAGAAATAACTTGGAAGACAAATTAATGAAACTAACTCTGGAGGAAATATAAAATTTGAATTGCAGCCATTAAAGAAAGTATATTCCTAGCTTGAAAAACCTACCTATATGACAACAGCAGGCTCATAAACATTTTAACTGAAAAATTATATCAAACAATTAAAGCAGAAAAAAGAAGGAACACTTCTCCCCTCATTTTAGGAACTCAACATTGTGCTAATCCTAAAACTGGATAAAGATAATAGAAGAAAAAAGTATGAACATAGATAGAAATTTGTCTAACAAAACAAAATTATTTGAAGTCAGATCTGGCAGGATATAGAAAGTGGTTTTGTTATAGGGATGGCAGTGTTGGTTCAGCATTGGAAGGAAGATCCACCCCCAAAAGTCATCATTTTAACAGAAGAAAGGAAAAAGTCATATGATCCTGTCACTAGTTGGAGAAAAAGAATTGGACTAAATTCTACAGATGTTCATGGTAAAAGCTCTCAGGAGACTAGAAGTAGAACAGAAACTTCTCAACAGATTAAAGACATGTACGCCATACTTCCAGCGAGAATGCCTTATATGAATGGAGAAGATACAATGCTTTCTCTTTAAGGTGGGGAACAAGGGCAGATATGCTTACTCTTTATCTGTCCATTAAACTTTGAAACCTAGGCCTCACCAAAATAGTCTGGCAATAAAATGACACAACTAGGATAGGATTGGGACAGCAGAAGCAAAATCTTTATATGTAAGTGAAATGATCATCTACAGAGAAAATACTAAGAAATCTCTAGGAGCCCCTAGAAATTGTACTTGAATTTACCAGGATTAGAAAACACAAGGTATACCTAAAAATTCAGGTCTGTGTATACTTGCTATAAATGAAGAATTGGATATTGAAATTTAAAAGTTATGTAGGAGTACAAAGGACCTAGAAAAGTTAAAAACAAAAACAGAAGTGTTGGAAGACATTTAGTGCCTAATTTTAAGACTTTTTCTAAAGCTACAAACTACAGTAATCAAGGCAGTGTTGGTGTAAGGAAAGACGTATAGATCATTGGAATAAAACAGAGAATCTAGAAATAGAACCACACATATATGGTCCACTGAGTTTTGAAAGATTATTTAACATTAGCATTTTATAGAATATAAACTCAATTCAAGAGCCAAGAAGGAGATAGTGTTTTCAGCAAATGGCACTAGAACACCTGGTATCCATATATAAATATTAACCTCACCCTTTTTCCCATACATGAAAATAACTTGAAGGGATCTATGAACCTAAATAAGAAAACCTAAAAGTATAAAACTTTAAGAAGAAATTATAAGGGAAAATATTTATGAATTTAGTGTAGGCAAGAACTACCTAGGATACAAAAAACATGATGTATAAAAGAAAAAACTTGATAAATGAGATTCCATCAAAATTTAGAACTTTAAATGACATCATTAAAATGAAAAGTAGTCCTTAAACAGACCATATTTACAATGCATATAACCTATGACCAGAATATATAAAGAATTCTTAGAGCTCATTAATAGACTATCCAATTAAAATGTAGACATAAAATGTTAAATAGCCAGTATAGCACAAGGAAAGGTGTGCATCTCTAGAATCAGAAAAATACTAATCAGTACAATAATATGATTGAATTATACATTCATTAGGGAGATGAAGTTAAAAGTTGTAAAAGCCTTGTCATGACTTTTTCTTTTTGTTGGATTCTCCCCCTTTGTATTTAATTTGTCACTCCCAATGGATTCATTCTGCTGGGTTTCCTGGGGTTGTGATCCTCATTGTCTTTTCCTAGGGTATTGTCTAAAAGTTTTTGGAGTGCCAGTTTGGTATTCATGAAGTTCCTGAGGTGCTCTTTATCATGAAGGTATCTTTTCTCCATCAATTTTGAAAGCTAGTTTTGCAGGGTACATCAATCTGGGTTGGAGGCTGTTTTCCCTTAGGGCTTGAAATACATCACTCCAAGCTCTTCTTGCCTTGAAGGTTTTCATTGAGAAGTCTGCTGTGATTCTGATGGGCTTTCCTTTGTATGTGATTTGTTTCTTTTCTCTCACTGCTTGTAGAATTTTGTTCTTCTGTTGGATTTCTGGAATCCTAACTATTATATGCCTATGTGTAGATTTTTTTGATTAAGGCTAGCTGGAGTCCTATATGCCTCACTTATCTGTATGTCAAGTTCTTTTCCCCTCCTTGGGAAGTTTTCTGCCATCACTTCTGTGAACAGAACAGTTTTTTTATGTCATCTGAACTCTCTCCTCTTTCTTCATTGACTCCAATCAGTCTTATGTTATTCTTCTTTGCATCGTCTAGCAGCTGCTGGATTGATTTCTCATGTTCCCTTACAATTTTAAAGCAATTTTTCTTTTCCTCCTCACTAATTGCATTCTTATCTTCTATACATGATATTCTATCCTTACATTGGTTCATTCTGCTGCACAGACTTTCGATGGAGTTTTTAATCTCTTGAAAATCTGTTTGTATCTTTTTTTGGATTCCATTTGTTTCCTGTGTTGGGATTCCATCATGTTCCTCAGATCCTCTATTTTTTTAATCTGTGTCCTCTCTGGATTTATTAATCATGTTTTGCACCATGAGCAAAATCTTTGCTGTTATCTGAGTAATTATTTCTGATTTCATTTTTCCCTGATCTTTTGTTGCCTGTTCAGAGAGTCCAGGTGGTTGAGTATCAGATTGTTCCATCTCATTTCCCTTTGGGATTGCTGTAGGTGATCTGCAAGTCTGTTTTTGAGGCTTGTTTATGTGTCTTCTCATTTCCACGGGGTGGGGGGTGCTTCTGGTGCCCACGCAGCTCACCTTCTCTGCCCTAGGAGCCTGGCATGGAGGTGGGGAGCTTCCTTCCAGGTGCTGGGACTGGCTCAGCTTCTCTGCCCTAGGAGCCTGGGATGGAGGCGGGAGCTTCCTCTGGTGGATATATATTTTGGACTGTTATCTTTTCTTCTTGGATTGTTCCCTTTACCAGGATGTAGTGACATTATTTGTCTCTCTTAATCTGGCTTGGCTTGAAATCCACTTTGTCTGCAAATAGAATAGATAACCTTGCTTTTTTTCCAGTTTCCTGTCACATGGAATAATGTTTTCCATTCCTTGACTTTCAATCTGTGAATTTGTTTTTCAATTAAATGTGTTTCTTGTTTGCAACATATTGTTGGATCTTGCTTCTTAATCCATTCTGCCAGTCTATTTCTTTTGATTGATGAATTGAGACCATTAATATTGGTCATTTTATTTTCCTTCTGTTGGCTTCCTTCTTTCCTTTTCTGTTCAGTTTCTTGCCTTACCTGGTGAATTAATTTTTTTGAGGTTCATGGAGTTGCAATCCTTATTGTTGCTTTCTAGAATATTCTTCAAAACACTTTGGAGTGCTGGTTTGGTGGTCATGAATTTCTTCAGGTGCTCTTTGTCACAGAAGTATTTTATTTCTCCATCAATTTTGAAAGAGAGTTTTGCAGTGTACATCAATCTGGGTTGGGGTTTTTTTTATTTTACAGCTTGAAATACTTCACTCGACACTCTCCTTGATTTAAGAGTTTGTGTTGAGAGTCTGCTGTGATTCTATGGGCTTTCCTTTATAGGTGATTTATTTCTTTTCTCTAATAGCTTTTAATATTCTGTCCTTTTATTGAACTTTTGGAATCTTGACTATTATATGCCCTGGGGAAGACTTTTTATCATGGCTAGTTGGAGTCCTATATGCCTCACTTATCTGTATGTCAAATTCTTTTTCCCTGTTTGGGAAGTTTTCTGCCATTACTTATGAAAACAGGTTTTTTATGTCATTTGTGCTATCTCCTGATTTTTCATCAACTCCAACGAAAAATGTTGACTTATGTTGTTCTTCTTTGGATCATCTAGCAGCTACTGGATTGATTTTTCATGGTCCCTTGCTATTTTTAAGAAATCTGTCTTTTCCCAATTGCTAACTTCAATGTCCTCTATATCTGGCATATCTGCCCTTGCATTGGCTCATTCTGCTGGTTATACTTTCAATGGAGTTTTCAATCTTCTAGATAACTGCTTAAATCTTTTCCATGTATTCCATTTCTTTCCTATTCTGGGAATTCATGGCTTCCACCACATTCCTGAGCTCTGCTATTTTTTTCCTGTATCTTTCATTCTGGTCATAATCTCTGTAGTTATCTGGGAAATTATTTCTGCTTTGATTTTTTCTAGAGCCTTGTTCATCTGCTTTGTTACTTCTGCTGTTACCATTCTGAGAGTCCAGGTGGGTGGCTTTCTGACTGTTCCACTTCATTGCTCCTGGGGTCTGCCTTTGATGAGCTAATAGTCTGTGGGGGTTGCATCTTGTTTAGTGTCTTTTCATTTTGTATTTTTTATTAAAAGTTTGATTCCTGAGTTGATCCTTGTCAGTTGCTTATGGTGAGTAGTTTTATTGCCAGTATTTCAAACCCTTAGGAAATGATTACTTCTCAGAAGCATCTTCCAGGTATAGCTAGCTTTTGGGTTTTGACTCTGTTGCAGGATCCTACCACTTCAGTTTATTGGGAGTGAAAAGTTTCTGCCTACTTGGCTCAGCTGCCAGTTCTTTGGCACTGGGCTGTAGTTGTTTTTCTGCTTTTTAAAGACAATCTTAGGCAATCTCAGTCTTTGTATACCCAGAGGAACAACTGATTAGCACAATTATGTCACCTTGGCTAAAGTAGTGCAATCAACAATAACAATAGCACCAACTACAGCCTAGAAAATGACAAATTTTAACCCTTAATATGGCTTTTTTACTTTTAGGGGAGAAGATTTAAAAGGGAGGATAGAGGGTAGAAAAGAGAAATAGAAAAATAGGAAGAGGTCAGAACCAAGGCTGTAGGACAAACTTTAGGAAACTGGTGAAGACAGGTGGGAAAAAGAAGAGGAAAACTAAAAAAAACCCAGAACAGAACAACAACAAAATACTATCAATCAAGAAAAAACTAAACAAACCAAAATAAAAAGTTGAAAGTAGGAAAAAAAGAAAGAGAAAGGAAAAAAAGAAAAAAAGATTAAAAAACCCAAAGACATCCAATTCAAAGTGTCTCTCCTTTTACTGTTAGGCAATGTGGGCAAACAGAGTCCAGAGCTAAACTGATTAATCCCAACAAGCTAGCTCCAGCTTTATGGTGAGGTGGTGGATAATCTCAGCAAGCCTGCCCCTTTAGTTCCTCTGAGGTTCAGGCCAGTTTCTGGCTATGAGGCTGGAACTATATTCTTTGAGCCTACAGCAGACTACGTGTCTATTACCTCTGCTTCCTGACCTTCTGCTGACTTGAACTCAGCACCCACACCAAGGCACCAGAAGTCACTAGACGGAATCTGCAATTTGGATAACTCACCAGCAGCTGCAGTCTGGTTAGTCCACTGCTGCATTCCACTGGTGCGTTTCACCTTGGAGGCCTCTGGGGTTATCAGTAGTCACTGTTTGTCTGCAGCTTTGGCCCACTGTTCCCTCTTGAGATTCCAGGCTCAGGCACTGGACCCTTCCTTCACTTTGTTAAAGTCTCTCTCTTCACTCTCCCTATAGACTTCAATACTCGCCTCAGATCCTTCCTGGGTTCCAGGACCTCAGAGAAGCTCTTTCTCTGTTGCTCACCACTCCGCCATCTTCCCAGAAGTCTGCCAAACCTTTCTTAACTCTTCCCCTTACCACAAGCCAGTTCCAAAGGCTCTTGAGCCTCATGGCAAGATATTGAAATGAATGCGTTCCCGGCCAGGTGAGGTTCCCAAAAGAAACGAACATGCAGGGAACAGATATCACAAGAATGCAGGAACAAAATTTTATTTTATAGCACAGCACTTATAGTGGCTGTTGTCAGGTTACTGAGACATAGCGAGACAAAACACCTGTGACCCTGCATGGCTGTGTAGTGTATGTGTGGTTGTCTATACTGATTCATCATTATATAACAAAGACTCATCACGTACTTTTGCTAAATGACAGGGTTGTGTCCTCAGGTGCCTTCAAATGGCCACAAATGCCCAGGCTTTGATACGTCTCACAGCAGCCCCCTACATTCCATCCTTTCAAAGATCAGGGGTCTGCCACTTCTTACAAATGGCACACAAGGTTTCTCCTTGTGCTCAAAGCCCACAAAAGCAATACAAGGAACAACACATAACCACCAACCCATTGCTATTCAAGCACCATTGAGAGGCACTCAGTGCCAGGTGGATCCCAGGGCTTCCCATCACTAGGTCAGGGGGTCTTGTTGCAGGATGGTGGACACCTCTATCACTAGGTCAGGGGCTCTTGTTGCAGGATGGTGGACACCTCTGTGTCAATCTCTCACAAGTTCTCTTGCACTTGGTCCTGGTAGTCAGGAATAAAAACACAGAGTTCTATGTGTAGGAGGGCACAAGTGCCTCCCTGAGCTGCAGTCAGCAACTACAGAGCCATACAGTTCTGTAACACCACCTTTCTCATCTGGGATGTTTCATGCACAAGCAACATCAGAGACTGGCATGTGATATTTAGGACCAGTGCCATATGTTGAGCTAGAGTGTCAACTTGGAGGGCTAGATCTATAGTCCCTGATCCTGGCACCATATTGCCATAGGATAGAACCAGCAGGCCACTCATTTGAAACCGTTCCATCTGTGATACACAGCATCCCAATTATGGGGTGTGTCTATCCAATAGTACCCTTAATATAGGGAAACCCCCAGATGCAGTACCCTGTCCAGTGCATGGAGAGGTATGGCCAACTCATTGTGCCACAGACCTATAAGGCAACTGTCATAGGCCAATCAGTGGGCACTGCACCTATAAATTTATGGCAATCCCACCAGGCATTTGTGTTATTTACCCTTAATGTGTTGTTACACATGTATGGTGTGTGGTTTCCCACTGACACATTGACTTGTTCAATACATAGTGGGGCAATATTTAACAATATTACTTGATTCCTTGTCACACATCCCCACACATTATGTATCATAGGTCCCAGTCCTTGTGAGGTGGTTGTGCTCTTCTGGATCAGTACCTTGACAGCCCAGTATCACTAATCCCTGGTGGGTCGAATCTGGTTCTGCTGTGGCCAGTCTGTCCAATTGCACAGGGACTCTGGCACAATTCTCCACAGAAAGCCTTTAGCTTTGTCCATGAGGAGTTCAGTGCACACCCAACAGTGCATCTGTTGGTGAACACAAATAAATGTATGTGCTCCAGAGATGACACTGTTAGCTTGACTCATCCTGTTTGGAAGGACAGGGTAGAAAGAGAAACCATCATAGAGAGGTCTTGCCTTTGGAGAGGATGCAGGCCACATGTTCCTCCTTTGATAGAATGGTGGCTGAGATCATTTTACCTCTTGATTTAGAATGCCAGACCTGTATCCCAGTTGCCAATTGCAGGCAAGGGGGTTGGAGCCAGGACTGTCACCATTCAGGGAATAAGCCAAGCAGCCACATTGTCACTTCCCTTTACTCTGGTAGTCCTTTGGGTGGGGAGGATACCTAGGCCTTCAGGGACCATGTTGAAATCCAGAGCTGCACCTCTGTGGAACAGTATATCCCTCCCCCCCAGGGATCCTAGAGGAACATCCAATTCTCCACGGGAGATCTGTGCACCATTTCCAAGTCCATTGGTACTACTGAATCCCTAGCCACATAGGTTCTAGTTCAGGGAGGATCAAAGTGTCTCCATACTGGGCTAGACAGTGACTGCCATCCATTGTGGGATTGTGTCATGACTGAAGCCATTAGTATATCAGGTCTTAGCTGGGGGGGTCTCTCCTTCCCTTCTACATTGGGACTAGAGGTCATAAGTGGTAGTTTATCATCTTATATGGTTTCTTGGGCCATGTATGTCATAGGTCTCAGAATCACTGCCAGTTTGGCTGATAACCACCTGGCCAAAAAATAGGCTTTCTGTTGTAGATTTGTTCCCCATCATGCCAGGGTGGGGGCCTGGGCCACTCCACTCCTGGTATAAAACATTCATGTGCATATCCAGTCCTCTATTAGATACTTAGTCGGCACTTCCACAGTCTGCTGCCCTATGATTCTTTCACAGGTGTGTAGAGCAGTGTATACTGCTTCCAACTGCTTCTCAATCAAGGAATACCTACTTTCTGCTCCTTTCCACATCTGTGATCAAAAGCCAATAAGGTGCTTCCACTTTCCCTGCTTTTGCCACAAACCCCAGCCAAACCCAACCTCTTTTACGTTCACAGTTAGGGTGAAAGGCAGGGTGGGGTCAATGACTCAAAAGGCATATACTTGCACGGCTGTCCCCTTTGAGTCCTGGAATGCAGCTTCTGCTGTGTCAGTCCAGTCCCGTGTTGCACCCTTTTGAGTCATCTGGTATACAGGGTGCAAGAAGGTGGCTAGGTTTGGAATGAACATCTGCCAGAAACCTAGCAAGTCCGTGTATGTTTGTAATTGGTGTACAGTTGTTGGTCTAAGGTATGCCTGGATCTTATCATTAATTGCATCACTGATTATTTTGTCTTACCTGACCAAGAGCACCCAAGAATTTGACAGATAAGCCAGATACCTTGTCTTCATTGATAGACCACCTCCAGGCCAGCAAAGCTTCTTTTAGACTGTGCAGCAGTTTCCAAATCTGAAAGGCAATCAGAAGTTAACATGACAGCATCAGTATAAATGGAACAAAGACACAGAGTGTGGCTTGGTCCTGGTGGCCAAATCCTGAGCCACCAGACCATGACACAAAGTAAGGCTATGCAAATAGCCCTGTGGCAACAGTTGAAAAGTCCATTGTCTGCCATCCTAGGTGAAGGAAAACTGATCCTGACTCTCAGACATGATAGCAATAGAGAAATATGCATTGGCCAGGTCCACTACAAAGTGGTATCAATCCAGCCTCAGGGTGAGCTGGTCAATCAGGTCAGCAATATCAGGTACAGCTGCATGCAACAGAAGAGTCACATTGTTTAGTTCCTGCCAGTCCACAGTCATTTGCCATGTCCCATCTGGCTTCTGCGTAGGTCAAACTGGTGAATTGAAAGGACTTTGTGCAGGGTGTATCATTCCTGCTTCTTCCAATTTCAAAAGTCTGTCCTACTTCCTCATGACACCCAGGCAGGTGGCACTGCTTCGCACACACAACTTGCATTGCCTGGGGCAGAGTCAATAATGTGTTATGGGGACGTCCTCAGACAATGTTTTTTATCACAGGAATCCACAAAAGGAATTCTTTTGTGGTGTCTAACCTGGCCCAGTCAATATGTCCACCTACAATATGTATTCAGCAACTAGGGAAACATAAACATCATAGGGACATGGGACCAAACACCTGATGCCCAAAGTCACCTTGTCCTTCCAGACTATAATACAGTTACCTCTATACCCTTCTAAGGATGCAGTGAGTCCTATGAAATGGTCTCAGTTCCCGTGAATCAGGGTTGACTTGGCTCTGGTATCCACCACGACGAGTACACGGTGCACATTTTTGGGGGACCAATAAATAGTTAATTCCATATGTGGCCTGTGGTCTTCTGGGGTCCCTAGCAATTGGGTACCTCAGCCTGTCTCCTAGTCTGGATAAAAACTGCTAACACCAGCTCATCCTGCTTCACAGGTGCTGCCTTTACCTTCGGGCCCATGGGCCAGTATTGCTGGTCAGGGGACAACTGCTTCCACAACCAGCAACACATCCAAGGGCTGGCCATCCAGCTTCCCTGCAGCTAAGCCAGCTGCTATCAGGTCTGCCCAGATCTGGCATCAGTTTACCTTCAAGGGACCAAGCATTTGCCCCTGTGGGTTTGGTCCTGTTCATCCTGAGGCAGCTCATCTCTTCTCCTTTGGTGGCTGGCTATTTACTGGTCTTGCCTTAGCCTGGTACTTCACCTCTACATCACCCAGATGCACCAAGGAGTCCACTGCATCATGACTCTGGTGATGTACAAAAAGTCCTAGTAGGGCTACCACTGTGCCAAATGTGTTGGCTGGGCTGCTGGCCAGGATCAGATCTTTTATGCATGCTTGAGCAACTCTTCATCAGGACTACTATAACGAGCACCAAATATCATCTGTGGCATACCCATTTAATGCAGCACACCTACCAAGTCCAGATAGGTTGTCCATTTCTGGCAAGTCACCCAGGTTTGTCCAAAGCATGCAGGATGCTGCCATCAGCCAATTTATCATAGTACAGTTACCCACTCCTCAGGCCAGCCTCTGCACATCCTACAATATCTGGTGCATAGAAGGGGTGCTGGCTATACTGGCTAATTGGGTCATTTCCCATTGATTTAACTCTGTGTTGTCAGCCCCTTCATCCCAGAGCCATAGCAGTCATGCAAGCACTGTCTCACTCACCCTTTGCTTCAACTATTTTGCTGATTCCCACAGCTCCATAGCTGTGTAGGTCATATGTGTTGTGTAATGGGTAGGCCTAGGTGGACCCACTAGTCACCTCCACCCTTTTCTGGACAGTGGGTCATTATGCTCTGAGAGGAAGTAGTGCTCTCTACACCCTTCAACATGTCTTCTGCAGCTGCCACGCATTGTTCCAAGCTCTCTTTGGTTTGTTCCAATTGGTTCACCTGCTGTCCAAGCTCTTCTGACTCCTGTCTTACATGGAGGAAGAGACTACACAACAACCAGGCCACCCTCCCCACGGATTCACTGTAGGGAGAGGAATTTATGTCTAGCATTTCCAAACCCTGTAAAACATCTCTGGTTGTCAGGCTGCCTCCCAGTTTTTGGGAGATTTCCAAGCTGCTGCCAAGAAAGTTGCTGCTGGCACCAGAGCGAGGCAAAGGGTTGCATTGCAGTAGCTCCCTGGGGTTTCTCCCTGAAGTCTGTCCCCGCTTCCTCAGATGCCAAAGTGAGGACACTCAACTGACCATCCTGCAATTGACTATGCCAAGTGTCAGGGTCAGGTTGGCTGAACAGGGACCTGGTCAGGAGAGGTTCCCAAAGAAAAGAATATGCATGGAGCATGTACCACAAGAATGCAGGAACAAAACTTTATCTTATAGCGCAGCACTTATAGCTGTTATCAGCTTATGAAGACATAGTGAGACAAAACACCTGAGACTTTGCATGGCTGTGTGGCTGTCTATGCTGATGCATTGTTATATAATGAAGCCCCATTGTGCACCTGCACTAAAAAACAAGATAGTGTCCTCAGGTGCCCTCAGATGCCCAGGCTTTGACACATCATACAGTGGCACCCTACACTGGGTAATGTCACAGCTACAACCCCCCTCTCAATACCACATTTGTCTTAGTTACTTTTTCTCTTGCTGAAATAAAATACCTGATGCTCAAAATTAAAGGAGGAAAGGTTTATTTGGTCTAGAGGTCAAAGAGGTTTCAGTCCATAATCATCTTGCTCTAAGAAAGGGTAGGGGAGTTTATGGCAGCAGAAGACAGCAAAAGCAACAAGGGAAGGGAGAGGTGCCTTCAACAGTGTCTTCATGCCCCTTTTATCTTATGCAGATTACTTAGGGTGGGTAACATTCACACCCTCAATCCTAGTGTCCTTGAGCCTAGCATTGCACCATAAATCAATTCCAGAAAAAGCTCCACTGCATGAGGCTTTGGGGGGACATCAACAGAGGTCATAACACTCAACTTTCACATGTGAAAAAAACACCTATTTTCACCTGTAAAATAATTTGTTCCTGATGAAGAGGCCATTATCTTTCTGCAGGTGGGCCAGCCTTTTCCAAGATTCAAGACAGATCCTCCTACAGAGTCACAAATTCCACAGATTTCTTCTATCCCAAACAAATAAATATACCCAGATCCAAAGTGTAGTGTGTCTCTCTCTCTCTTGATGGCATGCACTCTATTTCTTAGAGTGTGTGCTTTTCAAATTTATATCTAATAAATCCCTTTATGCCTCTTACTGATATGTTGGAAAAGTTCTTTCTCTGCAATGGGAGTCAGTGAACCCGAAAATTAATTCTATGGGCAGGGTAGGTTTAGAAGCCTCCTAGGACTCTGTCTTTTGACATTTTCAATTGGTGGCAGAAGTTAAAAGATGCATCACAACTGCAATTTTATTAAGTCCAGGTGATGGCTTCTCTTTGCTTTTTTTCCCCCCTGCTTTCCCCAAACTCAGCCCTTGGGTCATAAAAAGGAGGTTCCCATTTGGAAAATCTGGTCCTGAGATTCTGTCTTTTCTCTCTCTCTGTCTTTTTTTTTTTCTAATTTTTCTCTCTGTACCTCTTTGCAAAGTACACAAAGGAAATCTTAACAGCATGTAGTGCATCTTAAATGATTATGAGTAATAATATTTGTGTCCAAAATATCACATTTAGGTTATATTTTTTTAACATGGGACTGACTTAAGCTGGAAGATATTAAAAGGTTAATTTTTCTCTATATTCCTCCAAATTTAAAGAGTAGAGACAAGCTTCCAGCTTGGTCTTCTAAAAGGAGGGAAAATGAACAAAGATTCCATCTAGCAATTTACTGCTTTTCTTTTCTTTTCTTTTTGAGAGTCCTCTATAAATGTATTTAATATGGAAAGAAGTTAGCAATAATTAATGTTAAAATTATCTTCCCCAAAGAGTTAAAAGCATTATACCACAGAGATACATGCACACCCTTTTTATAGCAGCACAATTTGTAGTAGCTAAATCTTGGAAACAGCCCAAATGCCCATCAACTGATGAATGAATAAAGAAGATGTGTTTTTTTTATATACAATGGAGTACTACTCTGCCATGAATAAGAACAAACTTGAGACATTTCTTGGTAAATGGATGCACCTGGAGAATATATTCTTAAGTGAAAGAAATCAGACACACATGTTTAAATATTGCATTGTTTCTCTGGAGTGAGAAAGTGAAAGTGTAAATAAGGACTAAAATGTAAAATAGATATTGGTAAGTAGGAAGAAATTTAGAGCTTTTCTTTCCCTTCTTTTATTGGCTTTAAGTTTATGATGTTAACTAATAACAACAACAACAACAACAAACAGTACTCCCAGTAGCTCAGAGTATTATAGAAAAACTGTTATGATCTACGTTAAAAAGAAGGGTTATATTGACACACCCCAGGGAAAGTTTTAATTGACTAGTCTATAGTTATAAAACTAAAACTAAGAAAATGGATTTTATAATTTAACATGGCCAATACATCTAAAAGCGCACTGTTTAAATGTAATTGTTTTATACGTTCTATGTATTTTGTCCATCAGCATGTTAATCTGTTCTTGATAACTGGTTAATGTATCTGCAGCTGCTTCATTAAAAATTTTATATTCTTATCAACTTTATCCTTTATTTTTACTTTCACCCTTATAAACTTCTGGCTAGTTCATGGTCTTCCAAAAAATGGTTATACTAAAATTCAAAGGTTACCAAACTCTCTTAAAACATTAGAGGTTAAAAACTGGTAAGCTCAAGGTTGACACAATACTTGCATATAAGAACCTTGCCTCTCTACCGAGCAGTGGGGAAGCCAACCTTGGAGAGCTGAGCATGAGGCCAGAGGGTGCGGGGCTCCAGAGTCCTGAATGGCTCAAGCTTTCTGCTCCGCTCCCGCATGCAGTCATCTCTCAGGACAACTGGCACAAGCGCCACAAGACTGGGGGCCAAAGAGAGCCCTACCACAAGAAGCAGAAGTATGAGTTGGGTCGTCCTGCTGCCAACACTCAGATTGCCCCCCGCCAGCTCCCCCCGCCTCATACACACAGTCTGCGTTCGAGGAGGCACCAAGAAGTACCATGTCCTGAGGCTGAACTTGGGGAACTTCTCCTGGGGCTCTGAGTGCTGTACTCAAAAAACAGGATCACTGATGTTGTCTACATTGCATCCAGTAATGAGCTGGTCTGCACCAAGACCCTGGTGAAGAATTGCATTGTGCTCGTTGACAGCACGCCCCACCGGCAGTGGTACGAATCTCACTATGCACTGCCCCTGGGTCACAAGAAGGGTGCCATGCTGATTCCTGAGGAAGAAGAGATTTTTAAACAAGAATCGATCAAAGAAAATTCAAAACAAGTATGATGAAAGGAAAAAGAATGCCAAAATCATCAGTCCCCTGGAGGAGCAGTTCCATCAGGGCACACTTCACGCCTGCATTGCGTCAAGACCGGGCCAATGTGGCCGAGCAGATGTGCTAGAGGGCGAGGAGCTGGAGTTCCATCTAAGGAAAATTAAGGCCGGGAAAGGCAAATGAGTCCTGTCTCCTGGTATAGCTCATGTAATAAAGGGGTTTATTGTTTAAAAAGAAAAGAACCTTGCATATAAATTTGGTAATATGAAGGTTATGTGACTTAGGTTAATAGGTATGTTATTGTGTGGTAACCTTCAGGTCTATCTATCTATCTATCTCTATACATTATCCTACAAAATTTTATATAAGTTGGCTTTATGAATAAGTAGACATGCATGACATTAACCCGAATGGTTTTTGTACACATGCTTAACAGTAATCTAATATAAATTGGTAAAGGGTAAATTTGTCTTTAAATGTGGTGATATGTTTTTATCCAGATTGTCAGCCAATCAAGTGACATTTA
The DNA here is from genome assembly GCF_053883595.1 of Heterocephalus glaber. Taxonomy (NCBI): domain Eukaryota; kingdom Metazoa; phylum Chordata; class Mammalia; order Rodentia; family Bathyergidae; genus Heterocephalus; species Heterocephalus glaber. Next base: position 4,269,573 of record NW_028258432.1, read on the forward strand.
TTCTTAAAATATTGATTTTATAAATGCAATGTACATTGTTTCTTGTGTGAAATAACTTGAAGAGCTTTTCCTTGGTTAAAGATACTATAATATATAGGTAGCTTAAGAAGGTTAAATATACTACATTTTAATTCTCATGAGAAATCTAAAGACATTGTTAAAATGAGTAAATTAATAAATATAAGTGGAATTAATGCTTAAAAATAGTCATCACAGAATGTAAGTTAAAGTTGTTAGATATAAATTCAAGCATTCTTAGCTTCTTAAGGCTTATAAAGGGTAATATATTTGACCTATTAAATGTTTTACAAATTATAAATATATATTTTGTTAATATTGTCTTAGTTACTTTTCTTGCTGGTGAAACACAATACCTGACACTCACAAGTTAAAAAGGAAAAGTTTATTTTGAGTCACAGTGTGCACAGTGTTCAGTCTATAGTTGGCTGGGTCCAAGACAGAGTGCCATGGTATAGGAAAATCATAGCAAAGAAATGGTCCATTGAATGGCAGGTAGGAGGAAGCAATCCAGCAAGCAGCAGTGAGCAAATATCTCTTTTCCCTTTATCTTATCCAGGCCACAAGCATTTTGGGTGGTGCCACACACATATCCAGGGTAGGCCTTCCAATTGTTCACACCCAGAAGTATGCTAAACCAATCAATGAGCTCATTTAATACCATACACCCTTAATCCTAGTATCACACACCTCAGATCCAGCCATGTCTGAAAAGCCCAACTTATGAGTACATGAGGGCTTGGGAGGAATATCTAGATATAAGCCATAACAAATATTTCTTTTTATTTTTAAAGAGTATTTCTCAAAGAACTAGGACTAGAGGTCCCATTTGGCCCAGCTATTCCCCTGCTGTGTATCTTCCGAAAAGAATTAAAAGAATCATACCACAGTGATATATGTGCACCCATGTTCATAGCGGCACAGTTTGTAATAGCTAAAGCTTGGAAAGAGCCCAAGTGACCATCAACTGGAAACTGGATAAATAAAATGTGTATGGTTTTTTTTTTTTAATAAAATGGAGTACTACTCAGCAATAAAGAATGAAAAACTAGAGTCATTTATAGCTAAATGGATGCATATTGAGGCCATACTCTTAAGTGAAATAAATAGGACACACATGTGTAAATACCAAATAGTTTCACTACTGTGAGAAACTGATAGTGCAAACAAGGGTTAAAGTGATTAAAATGAATAAATGATAATTTGAAATAGGAAAAAAAGGTCCAAAGATGAAGGAATGAAGGGAGGGGAAGGGGAAAGGAAAAGAGGGAAAGGAAAAACTATGAGAAAAGAAAAAAAATGGAAATGCAATCTATGTAAATAGGGAAGGGCAGAGGGGGTGAAGGGTGCACAGGTAATGGAGAAAAAAAATAAGAACCAAGATATATCATGTACAGGTACAAACACACAATGATAAATGTAAAAGAATTGTATACCTAAAATGTACCAATAAAAGAACTAAAAAAAAAAAAAAAAGAAAAGAAAAAGAAAAGAAAATGGAAAGACATTCCTTGCTCCTGGGTAGGGAGAATCAACATAGTGAAAATGGCCAAACTTCCAAAACTGCTATATAGATTCAATAAAATCCCAATTGAAATTCCAGCAGCATACTTCATGGACCTTGAGAAATCAATCCAAAAATTCATTTGGAACAAGAAGAGACCAGAATAGCAAAAGCAATTCTAGGCAACAGAGACATGGCAGGGGGTATCACAAGCCCCAATTTGAAACTATACTACAGAGCTACTATGATAAAAACAGCATGGTACTGGCAAAGAAACAGACCTGAGGACCAGTGGAACAAATTAGAAGATGCAGAAATAACTTCAGACACACTCAGCCACCTCCTCTTTGACAGGAGCCAAACACCCTCACTGGAGGAAAGATAGCCTCTTTAATAAATGGTAGTGGAAAAATTGGATTTCAGCTTGCCAAAGATTAAAGCTAGACCTATATCTCTCACTATACACTAAGCTAAAATCAAAATAGATTAAAGATCTAAATATTAAAACAGAAATGCTGAACCGGTTGGAACAGAGGTTAGGTAGAAGTCTTGAAGACATTGATGTAGGAAAAGATTTTATGAACAAAATCTCAGTTGCCCATGAGCTAGCACAAACAATCAACAAGTGGGATCTCTTCTTACTAAAAAGCTTCTGCACAGCAAGTGGAACCACCAACAGTGTGAAGAGACAACCCACAATGTGGGAAAAAATTTTCACCAGCTGTCCCTCAGACAAAGGTCTACTATCTCAAATCTATAAAGAACTTTAAAAAATCAGACTTCCCAAATTGAAAGACCCAATCCAAAAATGAGCATCTGAAATGAACAGACATTTCTCAGACAAAGGAGAAGAAATAGCAAATAAACATATGAAAAAATGCTCAACATCACTGGACATTCGAGAGATGCAAATGAAAACAATGCTGAGATTCCACCTCACCCCAGAAAGAATGGCTGCCATCAAGAAATCGACCAATAACAAATGCTGGCGGGGCTGTGGGGAAAGAGGAACCCTGATCCACTGCTGGTGGGAGTGTAGACTGGTGCAGCCCCTGTGGAAATCAGTATGGAGATACCTCAAAGAACTAGGACTGGAAGTCTCATTTGACCCCGATATTCCCTTGCTGGGGATCTTCCCCAAAGAATTAAAAGAATCATACCACAGTGATATATGTGCACCCATGTTCATAGCAGCACAGTTTGTAATAGCTAAAACTTGGAAACAGCCCAAGTGCCCATCAACTGGAAACTGGATAAAGAAGATGTGTTTTTTTTTAATAAGATAGAGTACTACTCAGCCATAAAAAACAAGAAATTAGAGACATTTATAGCTAAATGGATACACATTGAGGCGATACTCTTAAGTGAAATAAATAGGACACACATGTGTAAATACCGAATACTTTCTCTGGTGTGAGAAACTGAAAGTGTAAATAGGGACTAAAAGGTATAATAGGTAATGTGAAATAGGAAGAAAAGGGGCAAAGGGGAAGGAAGTGGGAGGGGTAGGGGAAAGGAAAGAAGGGAATGGAATTAATATGAGAAAATGAAAATATAGAAACAAAGTCTTTGTAAATAGGGAGGGATGGAGGGGTTGAAGAGAGGGCAGGGGAAGGGGAAAAAATAAGAACCAAGAGAGACTATGTAAAGGTGCAAATTTCCAGTGATGAATGTCATTATATTGTGTACCTAAAATGTACCAATAAAATAATTTTTTTTTAAAAAAAAGGGCTGGGGATGTAGTTCAGTGCAAGTCCCTGGGTTCAATCCCCAATACTGCAAAAAAAAACAAAAACAAAAACAAAAAACAAAAAAACTCACCATGACCAAGCAGGATTTATCTTTGTAATGGATGATAGATTTAACATCGGGAAATCAATTAACATAATAAACCATATGAAAATAATACAATACAAAGAGTATTAAAAAAGAGTATTTCTTAAGTTTACTGTGAGTTAAAATTTACATATATAATTCTATATTAGAGAAAAAATATTCTTCCAAGTCGGGATTCCTTGGGCCTGGGAAACTACTCAGCAGTACTCAATTCTGTGGATTAAAAAAAAAAGCACCTGCTTGAACCCATTTGTTTCACTTTTTTCCACCAATGAGTGGCTCCTTCAGTTTTCCCCAGGGTCTCATTGTGCTGCAGCCCAACAAATGATAATAAAGAAAAAAATCATATATTCTAAAGCAGTAAGGTTTTCTTAAAATATTAAAATGCTCTTGGTTAAACTTACAAAACCTAGATTAAAAAAATAAAGGTTTTATATTTTGCTAAGGTAATTTCTTGTGTTTTCCATTGTTGTTAGTCTTTTGATTACCTAAGAAACTCTATCTGATGGGCCCCTAAAGCGTCATACAGTCATAGGTGAGACTTTTAGAAGGTGATTGGATCATGGAGCAGCATAGCTGGCTGATGGTAGACGATGGGTGTGGTCAGAAAACGTGGGTCATTAATGGCATGGGCTGGAAGGCTTCAGCCTTTCCCCAGCTCCTTATTTTGGTCTCTCTTTCTACCTGCCATGCATTGAGTGGCCCCCTCTGCCCAGTCCATTCAGCCATGCCTGCCTGCTTTGCAGCTAGCTGAACATGGGCTAAAAGCTCTTCAAACTGTGAACCAAAATAAACTGCTCCTCCTTTAAACTGTGGGTTGCTGGTATTGTACTCAGCAGTGAAAAAGTTACTAAGACATTGAGTTTTAAGAATCAAGGTTTATTTAAATGATTATTAAATGAACAATTAATGAATGATTATTAAATGAATTATTATCCTAGGTTATATAACAAGCCCTATATATGTGGAACTACAGATGTTTACACAGCTGAAAAAATATGCTGTGTTTCTAAGCTTTAATGTTAAGTTTATAGTGTTGAGACTACATAAGTATAATGGATACAAAGTAACCAGTGGGTGCTTTCTTTTACACATTATACATTATATCTAGAACTTAAACATAAAAAATGATCAAAATTTTGTCATTTCCTTAATTTGGTACTGCCGTTTAAGACTTGATCTGTGTCTGTGGGTTTTGATTAAACAAGGATTTTGTTATTATATAAATGAGAAACAATGGATCTGAGGAAGTCACTTCCTTTTACCCATTTAATTCTAATCAGCACCCTATGGCCATTCCTCCTTCTATTTTCTAAAGAGAAGTAGAAAATAACAAAAACACAGGAGATCTTTGATGTTCTAGGAGAGAGCACATACATGTTGAGTCTCCTAGCCTGACTTTCATATGCCTTCACTCTGCTCTCACGTCATTAAGGGTTCATAAAAATGTAGTAAATATCATGCATATAATTAAGATCAGAGTGAATTCTGAAACAAGCATGCATGAAGAGAGGTCCTAAGATGACTCAGTACTCTGTCAATCATTCCTGTCAACCATTCCTAGAGTTTCAGGGGGAAGCACCTGGGCTGAGGTACATATCCTTTAAATTCTGTAGGCTGGAGGGTTTGGGGCTGCTGTTGCTGCCTCAGTGTACTGTGAGCTTTGTGCTGTGCTTTTGCTTTTCTATTACTCTAAAACCACTCTTCTGTCTTTTCCATCTTTTGTTGGCACGAACTTGCCCTAAGCACAACTTCCTATGATCTTCAATAAATATAGCTGCTTCCCATTTGACACTGGGTCCACACTTTGCAATTTGTTTCTCATAGTACACAAGAGCCTGGATATATCTACCTACCATGGAGTAACACTTGTATTTTGAGTAATAAGTTTATTTGTGTTCAGTAACAGTTTCCTAAACTAGTAAGAGGACTAATGATGTCCTTTAATTCTTGTCAATGAAGCTACACCATGTAAATCTCTTAAGGAATCTAAATTTTAAGAATAATATATATAATAGTAATTATATTGTATATGTTATATACTATATTATATACATTATGTATAATATAGTATATATAGTATATATTAAGTTATATTATAATCTTATACATATACATTATATACATACATACATTATACATATACACATTTATATTATATGTATATACATACATATACATATATATTATATACATATATACATATATATATATTCTGTGATGCTACTTAGGGTTAGCCTCTTGGTATATTAAATACATTTATGGCCCTCAAGTGTGCAAGTCCTTTAAAACAGAAAACAGGAAAATATCTTACTAGTATCCTCACACAAAATGATAGGAATAACCTTTCTCAGGCTTATGTTTTTGTGACGATTAGGTATTTGTATTATGGTAGTTAGATGTGTTAAGTTCTATGCTGTCCAGTTTCACTCTGATGATTGAAGACTGGGCACAGTACGTTAAAAAGTACATCTGTAAATAAGTACATTCTACTTTGCAAGGCACTTTATTTTTTTAAAGTAGTAAATTTAGAATTTATTTGTTATTTAATATTTTGTAATTGAAGAAAGGTAATCAACTGATGTTATTTTATACTAAAAAGGAAATTTAACTGTATATTAGAGATAAAAACAAGAACCTAATTGTTGGAATCATATAATATCATCATAATTATTATGCTATATTATGTTTACTCTTTATTTATATTTCTGTTGTAAAACTTTATGACTTATTTGTTAACATTCTGTGGGAATATAAATTCTTAAAAAACACTAAACAATATGTTAAAATGATGATAACTCACCAAGGAACAAATCTCATCTTCCTTTGTCTCCTTTAGATCAGGGAAGGAAGATTTTTGGTCCTTAGCTAGGTGGGATAAACACCGTCCTCAGCATGAAGCAGTTATAAGAAGATGACCTTTGACACTTCTGCACCTCTTAAGAATATGGGATAAAAATCTGAGGATTGTGATAAAGTAGGATAGAAGAAATAAAAATAGGTAGTAATGAGAAAGAGAAAATCATTTTAGACATGAAAATGCCAGCTTCAGAGCAAAGCCTAGTTTAAATTTTTTTCTTTTCTACCAGAATACAGTAAGCCTGAGCAGTTCTCTTTCACCTGCAAATGGGTTCAACTATTCCACTTTTAATATTTTATTTTAAAATTTATGTATTTTTTTTATTCATTAGTACACATGTGAAATAGATACCACTAGTCCGTTTTTATCAGCAAATGGTCTTATTTTACCTATGAATTGATCATCTCTTTTAATCTGTAGAATATGTTTTTCCTAATGAATGAGCCATTGTCTTCCTGTGGATGGGCCTGGCCCATCGTTTTACATGACTCAGAGCAGGTCTTCCTGTAGATTCATAAATTCCACAGATTTCTGCTGCTCAACCTACATACATATTCTCAGTTCCATGGAAATCTCCCTTTCTTTGAGTTTGTACTTTTTAAATTTCTGATTAATAAATAGCTTTATGCCTCTTACTGATGTGTCTTGAAAATCCCTTTTCCATGACAGGAGTCTGTGAACATGCAAATTAAAAGTACAGATAGGGTGGTTTTAAGAACTTCCTAGGACCCTGTCCAGTGATAGGTTCATTTTTCTTTATGGATGACATGTATCCATTGTTCACACAGACCCTGTTTTATTTATGACACAATCATACTCCATTCTATAGATGCTATATTTTTAATGTCCCAGTAATACTCTATTGTGTATATGTACTACATTTTCTTTATTTATTCATCTGTTGACAGGCACCTATGCTGATTCCATAGCTTGGCTATTGTAAAGAGTGTCACAATAAACATGGTTATTAAGGCCTCTCTTTTGTGTACTTTTGTCATTTCCTTCTGATGAATATGCAGGAGTGTTACAGCTGTATTATATTATAGTTCTATATCTCAATTTTTGAGGAACCTGTACACTGACTTCCATAGTGACCGGACTAATTTATGTTGCCACCAACATTGTATAAAAGTTCTAATTTACTGAGTTTTTGTCAGCATTTTTATATTTAGTCTTTCATAATAGCCATCTGATTGGGATGAGATATAATCTCAATGTACTTTTGATTTGCATTTCTCTGATTGGTAAACATATTGAGCATTGTTTCATATATTTTTTCCTTTGCCCTTTTTTATGTAGTGTGTAATCAGATCACTTTCAGACTTTTATTGGATTACTTGGATTACTTGATCTTTTGTTAAGTTTTCTTACTTTAAGTTCTCAAATGATGCTTCTGCTACCTGCATGGGAGCTATTTCTTGAGAATTACTGAATTATAGATTCAATGTTATCCCCATGCAAATTTGATCAACCATTATTTTTTTTTAAAATTAAGACATAGACAAGCTAATTTTAAAGAATTTATGAAAATTGAAAGAATACAACATACCTAAAACATTTTGGGAAAAATAACAAAATTAGTTCCTTAACATTACCTGATTTCAAGTGTATTACATAGCTATAGTAATCATGATACATTGTATTTGTTTAAGGATAGGCTTATAGAGTAATGGAACAGAAAGTAGAGATAAGAAACAAAGTAAAGCACATGATGTTAATTCATTTTTGAAGAGTTTGTCAGTGTAATTTAAAAGGGAAAAGGACAACATTTTCAACAAATGCTGAAACAACTGAGCATACATACAGTAAAAAGTATGGACTTTAAACCTTAAATCTCACTGTAACTTAAAGAAGCTAGAAAGGATAATAAGCTCAAAGATAAAAAGAAAAAAGCTATTTAAAGGACACTACGAATTATATTGTGGTACAAAGATTTTTTTGAAATGTCACAAAAAAGTATAAATCATAAATCAAAACATTTGATAAAATAGACTTCTTCAAAGTGTTGGAGGAAAGATAGTCTTCTTAATAAATGGTGCTGAGACAACTGGATATCTACATGCAGAAACTGAGTAGATTCATATATCACACCATATACTAAAATAAAATTAAGATAGAGCAAAGATCTTAATGTTAAAGCAGAAACAGTTAATTTGGTGGAAGATGAAATAACTCCAACTCTTAAAAACATAATTATAGGCAAAGACTCTGAACAGAACCCCAATGAGGCAAAAAATAGCACTAGGAATTTATCTTTTTATTTATATATTTATTGGTACATTTTAGGTATACATTACATTTACATTTATCATTGGGTGCTTATACCTGAACATGATGTATCTTAGTTCTTATTTTTTCCCCCATTACCTGGGAATTTATAAATGGGAGTACATCAAATGAAAAGCCTGCACAGCAAAGGAAACAATCAGCAGAGTAAAGAAACTACCTACAGAATGGGAAAATAATTTGCCAACTATTCCTCAGGCTGAAGAGCAATACATAAAATATATAAAGAACTAAAAAAATAGACTTCCCAAAATAAAAGATCCAATAAAAAATTGGTAACTGAAATGAATAGACACTTCTAAGAAAAGAAAAACAATAAATACATGAAAAAGGGCCAATGAACATAGGAGAAAAAGTTCAACATTGCTGATCATTAAAAAAATGCAAATTAAAACTACACTGGGGCACTATCATACTGCAGAAAGAATGGCTATAATTAAAAAATCTAATAACAAATGCTGGCAAGAATGCTAGAGGAAAAGGAACGCTTCTGTATTGTTGGTAGTAATGTAAACTAGTGCAATCACTATGGAAATTAGTGTGGAAAGTCCTCAAAACACTCAAAATAGAAATTCCATTTGACCCACTTATTCCCCCTTTAGGTATCATCCCAAAGAATTACAATCATATTACAGTGATACATACCTACCCATGTTTTTATTTATTATTTATTTATCTATGAGACAAAGTCTTGCTATGTAGTCTATGCTGGCCTCAAACTTGCTGTAATCTTCTTGCCTCAGTCTTCCAAGTTGTAGGATTACAAGCATTTGGCAACATGCCTGGTCTGTAACCATGTTTATAGCAGCACAATTTATAATAGGTAGATTTTGGAAACAGCATATATGTCCATCAACAGATGAATGGATAAAGAAAATGTGGTAGTCATACACAATGGAGCACAACTATTCTGTCATAAAGAAAGATAAACTTGAGACATTAATAGGTAAATGGATTCAACTCAAGAACATAATGTTAAGTGAAATTAGTCATACACACCAGCTTAAATATTGCATAGTTTTTCTTATATGAGAGAAAAATACATACATATATACACACACTCACACACACAAATAAAGAGCAAAAAAGCAAAAAATAGCAAAAGAGAAGATAAATAAATAGGAAGTAGGAAAAAGTTCATATAATTCCCTAAATTACCTATTCCACTGTATCAAAAATATTTTAACATACATGCTAATTTGTTTAATTTATACTACTGGATTTTCTTAATTCATTGAAAAGGTTTTGTGCTATTATCTGGTTATTTTTTTCTTTGTAAGAGAGAATCGTTTATGTCTCTGAATAACTGCTTTGAAGATAATGATATAGTGTACTACTTATTCTCATTATTTTGTTATGAAATATGGTTTTATTTTTTTTCATGAAATAAAAAAATTTAAAAAGAAGAAGTGTTTACTCCTGAAGAGATACTATTAAAAAAATAAAAACTCAAGCCCAATAGCATGGAGAAAATTCTCAATGCAATATTTGAACAGTCTCCACTTAAATACTTGGAAAAGTACTTGTATTGAGAACAAATACACCAGTAATACATCAGTAATAAGACAATGCATCAACTAAAAGAAGACAGCAAAAGAGAAAACCTTGAAAAAGTCCTACCAAACTAAAACATATGTGAATGCCCAAGACACTTGAGAAAAATAGTCGAGATTTTTTGTTGAAAATCATAGACATGTTATGAGATGTCATGTAGAATAACTAAAATTTCACAGACTGATAAATTTAAGTTTTAATAAGGATACAGAGTAATAATTCTTCTCATGCACTTCTGGTGTAAATGTAAATGGTACTACTTAGATCTTTTTGAGAGTATTTTTCTAAAGTTAAATATATACTTATAATATGATCCAATAGTTCCATGCCTAGGAACTTCCTTAAGAAAAATAACATTATACAGTATAGACACAAAAAAGAACTTTTTATGAATACTCATAGAGCCTTCATAAATAATAGTCCCAAACTGGACAAAGGTCTGCTGGAGACAAGCCCAATGTTCAACAGTTGGAGAACAGAGAAGTGTGTTATATTTATGCAATGGAATATTGTAAAGCAATTAAAAGGGACAGACTATTGATATAATTTGCATCATGGATATCAAAAATGTTATTCCAAGAAAACAGAGCCCAACAGAAGAGTGAGTGTTGCACGTTCTATATGATGCTGTTTATAGGAAACTGTAGGAAAACATGTTTAGTTCAATGTAATAAGAAACAAACTATCATTGCCGAAGATCAGTGGCTGTGGGAAGAATAAATTGTTACAGACTTGAAGAATCATTTGGCAGTGGTGGAAATATTCCATATCTTTACCGGGGTAGTATACAGTACATTTTTCAAATGTCACTAATTAGTACTTACCAGTAAATCAACTGTATAATATTGGAGGTAAATTATAACTAAAATTAAGTGATTTTAAGGCAGTGTACAAAAGAATATTGTGAATGACCCCTGCTTTGAAAGACATAAACACTATAATATTTTTGACAAAATTTATCTGATTTAAAATATTTTTGATCCTCATAATATTGGATTTTGAGGACTCTGTTCAATTTTTAATGACTATTTTGATCAGAGCAGCCTATATTAAAAATATGAGATTCGGATTTTGAGAAAATATGATCTGATTAGCAATTTGCATCTGAAGTAATATGTGTGTGTGTGTGTGTGTGTGTGTGTGTGTAAAATTAGGCACAACTCAAATATTCAAATCTTCAAATCTAAACATTTTAGTAGCATTTCTTATGTAAGTATAAAATGCTGCTTATTCCAAATTTTGATAACTGTTGAACTCCAGAAAACCACCCAATAGAATGAGTTCTTATGACACAATTTTTATTATTTCTAATCTCTTTGTAGCAAGAATGCCATTGTCATCAATAACTATAACCCTAAGGGAAAAAGAATTCTGAGGAAAGAACCATTGTTCATTGTCACTAGGATTCTCTTGGGTTTACTTTTTGCATTAGTTAAATGAAAGTGGTTGATGGATTTAAATTTCATTACAGTCTTTTAATTCTACAGTAAATAAGTAATCTTTTCTGATGAAATGTAGTCATGTTTAATAATTCTCTCATTGTCTTTCACTGTAGCTCTGATTCTTAAGACCTTCTGATCCTTAGATTAGGCCTTAGCAAATTTCCTTCAGACGTGCAGACAGATATCTTTCATCAGAGGTAGTATTAATGAAGGGTAGCAATCTTTTGGAGACAGAGACTCCAGATTTGGATTTTCTGCATTAATCATTTTTCTATGGATCATAAGGAGATGTGATACATGAAATATAGGGAGTTCTTTGATTTACAATTTTTAAAACCTGAAAAGATGGGAAAAGAAGCTGTAGAAACTTTTCTTAAGACCAGAAAACTAAAACTAAACTCTTGACTTTGGAAGGAATTAGAAATATTCAATAAGATAGGAAGATAAAATGATCAGGAAGGTTTCCTGGAAAAGAGTATCCTTTATTAAGAACTCATGGATGTACTTTTGTTTTTTTGGAGCATTTTTTATATCACACAGTTCTCTAGAGTGGAGTTTGAAAAAAGTATATTTAAGACCAAACAAATTCTACAGGATTTTCCATGAATTTCTAGGAAATCATTCTTTCATATAGTTAGTAATTTCAGTCTTGTGAATGGCATAGAATCTTTCACTGTTCTTATCTTTTGGGGAGAAAAACTAAGCTTTAAGTTATCCTGGGGGAAGAGTTGTTTTAAGTGTCAATATCTTGGTGTTGTCCATTCCTACGAAGTATTAGCATACTGCTACATGTGCCCCTATGCATATGTGGCCACACACACACACATGTTTTACACATACTGAGTACCTCAACAGAAGATGTGTGATCCAGAGGCAGGTTCACTAATTAAGACCTAGTAGGGGCTTTGCACTCTTGGCATTTCTACACTTCATGGACAACTCAAAAACTGGGACAAAAATCATAGTAGAAAGCAATCACTCTGAAAAGATTCCATTTCTTCCTTTGGCTAAAAAGTGACATACGAATCTGGCAACAAATATCTTAGCTTGTCTCAATAAAGGCATATTCATTAATGATGTATGTAGATCACAAGACAAATCTTCATCATTATATACTTTCCCCAAAATTAGATGATGTGCAGTGACACATGTATCTACTTTTAGTGACAGGGAAAGGAGTGTGGAGAGATGTCTATGTAGGACCAGGTGAACATTCCAGGGTGAATTACCTTGCAGGTGTAGCCCCCTCTCTTCTGCACCATCTGTTCTGCCCTCTATTCCCTTTAGCATACAGTGCTTAAAAATTCTCTTAAATCTGCTTTGTCTTCCAGCTATAACTCTATTGAGTTTCTTCCATTAGAAGAAAAAATATATATATTTGCACATATAAATACATGAACAAATAGAAACACACATTTAAAAAATTCTGTATTAAACTCATTGTCTTTACTTTTTCACCTTTTATTTTTTATCTCCCAATCTCTCCTTCTTAAGGAAATCATATGGATTTTATGTTTAAGTGTTTCAGTTACATATTCATCCTAGAAAATTTACATATTATGGTGTTTATGTGGAACGTCAGGCATTTTGAGAAATCAGCCCCATTTATGCAGAACCACCATAATAAAGCTATGCGGAGATTTGCATACTTACAACTGTAAGTGTAATATAATATTAGAGATAACCAGAAGTTCTAAGGATAGACTTCAAAGCCATAAAAAAGTAGAATTTGCTTTTATTTTAATTCAAACCAGCTAGTTTAAAAGTGATAATTGTGCATGGAAGCTACATTAATGTTTTCTTAAGTGTTATAATAATATGATAACTAGGTTAAACAAAATTTAAATATCAGAATCTTTACAGGAGAATAAAATCAAGTTTTGCAATACTTGGGGGAGATTGTTTAGGGCTATAGATGAAATAAGTTTAGAAAAATAATAATAACTGGTTAACATTGGTAATGAAAATTTAGAAATTCACAGTATTAATGTTTGAAATATCTCAAACTAAAACTGAAAAAATTCAAGAGAAAGTTTAGTTAATTTTTGTGTTTTTGTTAAATATAATTAAAAGTTTTTGTATGCACTTGATAATGATTAACTGAACTCCTACTTGACAGCAGTTAGTTTTAAAAGGAATGCAAAATGCTTATTTATTCAAGAAAGTTGTTTTACTTATATATTCTATATGCAGTATACACGTTAAAATTAGAGACTGGAAAAATTAAGTCTAATGTAATATAATTTTTTTTGAAGTGAGTTCTGGCATTTTATTTAGTTAGTAAATGATGTTAAAGTATTAAGTAAATTATTTTCTAATTTTAATTTAAATTATACATAGTACAATATTTTATTTTATTTTTTTAAAAATATTTTATATATTTATGTATGCAGTGCTGTATGAAGTTAGGTCTGGACATAGAAAAGTAAGACTAGAACTCTCATTTAGCAAAAGCATGTTTATTATTTTTTCAAAAGACAAGCCAATAGTGATTATACCTCTCAGACTAAATTATATTTTGAATATTCAAAAACTATATTTTTTGATCACTAATAACTCAGAGTAAATTATATTTTAGATATTCGTAAAAGAGGTATTTGCTAGCTAAGTATAGGGGCTCATGCACATAATCCCAGCACTCTCTTAGAGGTTCAGCAGGAAGGATGGCAAGTTAAAGCCCAGCCTGAGCAACTTAGGGATTTAGCAAGACTCTGTCTCAAAATAAAAAAGGGTGAGGTGCTGGGGATGTAAGTCAATGCAAAAGCCGAGTTCAAGACCCAGTAGTGCACGCATGCATACATACACACACACACACATTTCTATATAAAGTAATAAAGCAAAGTAAGTTTATTTCCTTTATGAGATACATGATAACTACATAAGAACAGTAAACAGGCCCCCCGCCAAGAGAAAACATTCTCAACACAAATCATAAGTGTGTATTTACTTTCTAAGATGTGCATGTCAAATTGTTTTCCATTTAAAGGAAGGATTAATGTTAAAAATTAAACCTTGTTTTAAGAGCTATCATTTCTCATCATCTAAAGAATTTGTATCTTGTTTGAGACAAAAACATTGCCCCAAAAGATGTAACAGAAGCCACTCATATATATTTTAATTCTTGGTATTCATGTTCAAAAAATAGACAAATAAATAAGTAAAATTCATTTTCATAATTTTATTTAATTCAATGTATTCAAAATATTGTTCTTTACAAAATTCAGTAAAAATGATTGATAATTTACCTCACGTTTTCAAATTGAATTTTTGAAATCTAATATGAATTTTACAAATAGAACATCTCAATTTGAATATTACAATTTCATTCAAACTACATGATCTCTATTTAGATTTCATCATATATATTTGAAAAAATTGATTCATATATCCAAATTATTCTAAATACACTTAAAGATTTTTTTTAACAATTTAAGCATGAATCAGGTTTTAATTATAAATGAAAATTAGTAAATTACAGTTTCATTTCCTCAGTCTCACCTGTTACAACTCAAGTCCTCAAGAGCCAGCTGCACTGGTGTCTGTCTGAAAGGACGATTCACAAAGGCCTGTGGTCTTTCCATACTAGGAGTGGGGACAAGGGAGTGAAACTTGGCTAACACCAATTTATATCATGTATTCTAAAAGGAAAAAATGAGGAAAAGTAAAACTATTTTACATGTTTATGTATGCTAAAAAACTGCTCCATGCAATTTAATCATTTTAATATTTATATAATATTAAGCACAGGTAACACACAGGAAAGATTCTAGCATTCATGATTATCCTTTTAGTTTTTAAAATTTTGTCACTATTTTCAATAACACACGTTGTAATTCTATCTTTTAAAGGTACAAAAACATCTTAATAAATAGATTTCTCATGTTTTATTTCCAAGCTCTGTGCTATGGGCTTATTTCATGCCATAAAATCAAACATAATGCAAGTCTGAGTTGCAGATTTCTTTTTTTTTTTTTTGGTACCGGGGATCAAACCCGGGTCCTTGAGCTTGCACAGCAGGCAGCAAAACCACTGAGCTAAATGACGTTTTTTTTGGTACTAGGGATCGAACTTGGGACCTTGGCCTTGCGAGGCAGGGCGCAGAACCACTGAGCTAAATCCCCGGCCCCCAATGAGATTTAATATACTTCACCAGTTGAAATCCGGGTTTTTTCCCCTATACATTCATGATAGAATAGAGTCATTTTTTTGCACTGGACCCTAGATTATTTTTTAAAATTCCTCTTATCTCTTTATTAACTTACTCTAACTTTACTTTTCAGCAGCTCCACCCTGAAGCTCTGGAATCTCTAAGTTTTACTGAATTATAGGGTCTTGACATGTACTTTAGCCCAAATAACTTCTTACAATATGAATGCAAAAACTGAAGCCTTAATATAATGTAGAATATTAGTTTATAGAATATGCCTTCAGTATCAATTAGGGTTCACTAGAGGAATATATATATATATATGTGTGTGTGTGTGTGTGTGTGTGTGTGTATGGAATTTACATAGTGAGTTTACAATGGTTACCTGCAAAATCAGAGATAGAGGAATAGAATGCAGATCTTTCTGTATGCTAGAAAGCCAGAGTATTCAGTTGAAGTTTGAAGGTCCCAGAGCTCACCGCAGGGTTTGGTGCAGGTCTGTCTCCAAAAACAAAGGATCTGCATTGGAAAGCCGAAGAATCTAGGCTGAAGGAACAGGATAAAAACATCTAAAGGCAATGGTGAGGACTGTAACTCTTCCAAAGTACAAAAAGGAAGACGTCCTTCTTTCCCTATTTACTTTGTCCAGGATACAAGTCTATCTGTTGGTACCTGCCATGTCAGGGGTGTGTCTCCCTACCTCAGTTTGTGGCCTACATGTCAGTCATTCACAGACACATTCCAAGTTTTACTACTCTGCTAAGCAGTTCTTACTCCAGACAAGATGAAATTCATAATTAACAATAACAATCCACCTCTTATCAACTTTACAGGTGAATACATCTCCTTAAACCATGGCAAGTTTGTGATTACCCCTAATGTGATACAACTATGCTGCATACACATGGAAATGGAATAATTCCCTCCTGCAAATTGAAGGAAAAGCTTTTCTTTGGGTGATGTTACTCTTCTCCTAACATTCTATAATTTAACCATTATAACATGGGTTTAGCAATACTTAAGAACTGATATTAAGTCTATCATTATGTTACAAAGAAAGAAAACAAAAATATGGTTTTTTTTATATTTCCATATATATGCAAAATAATAAAATATTCATGACAGTTACAATACTTGTCTCTGTAACTGGCCATGAGGTCATAGCTAGTGTTTGTAACTACTGGTACCTTCTTCCATCATCCATTCTGTACTCCCTTGGTCTTCAGCACATACCTCAGCAGGTCCTGGTTCTTTACCTGATGGGGTAAACTATACCTTTATTATTGAAGATTCTGGACCATTTGTCATCTTGCCTGGATTGGGTTGTTGTAGTTTCCTACTGACCTTAACAAGGTCAGTAATATCAGGAAACATCCTAAGGTATGTCCTGCTTTCCAAATATATTCTTTACCTCCATTTTAGAATAATAGTCCAATTTCACTTTGGAAGTCTGGATCAATCAGCCTTGCCAACACTGTAACTCCCTTTTTTTCTTGTTTACTCAGATACATGAGGAGCCCAAAATTATTAGAGGAAGTCTTATCTTCTAATTCAATGGAATTATTGTGCTTCTAATACAATCTTTCTCTCTCTGAAACTAAGAATTCCAGGCCATTTTATGAAAAAAACCCACATTTTCTTTATCCGGTTTCTTTATCAGGTTGATGGGCAGTTGGGCTGCTTCCAAGCTTTAGCTATTACAAATTGTACTGCTATGAACATGGGTACACATATATCACTGTGGTATGATTCTTTTAATTCTTTTGGGAAGATACCCAGCAGGGGAATAGCTGGGTCAAATGGGACCTCCAGTCCTAATTCTTTGAGGTGTCTCCATACTGATTTCCACAGTGGTTATAGCAGTCTGCACTCCCACCAACAATGGAGAAGGGTTCCTTTCTCCCCACAGCCCCGCCAGCATTTGTTATCGGTTGATTTCTTGATAGCAGCCATTCTTTCTGGGGTGAGGTGGAATCTCAGTGTTGTTTTCATCTGCATCTCTCACATGACGAGTGATGTTGAACATTTTTTCATATATTTATTTGCTGTTTTTACTTCTTTGTCTGAGAAATGTCTGTTCATTTTCGATGCCCATTTTTGAATAGGGTCTTTGAATTTGGGGGGGGTCTGATTTTTTTTTCAATTCTTTATATATTCTAGATAGTAGACCTTTGTCTGAGGTACAGCTGCTAAAAATTTCTTCCCACATTGTAGGTTGTCTCTTAACTCTGTTGGTAGTTTCTCTTGCAGTGCAGAAGATTTTTAATAGGATGAGATCCCAGTTGTTGATTCTTTCTGCTAGTTCCTGTGCTGCTGAGATTTTGTTCATGAAGTCTTTTCCTATGCCAATGTCTTCAAGAGTTCCACCTAACTTATCTTCCAGCAAGTTTAGTGTTTCTGTCTTAATATCTTTAATCCACTTTGATCTTAGTTTAGTGCATGGTGCTAGGTATGGGTCTAGTTTTAATCTTTGGCAGGTTGAAATCCAGTTTTTCCAACACCATTTATTAAAGAGGCTATCTTTCCTCCAGTGAAGGTGTTTGGCTCCTTTGTCAAAGATGAGGTGGCTGAGCATGTCTGGAGTTGTTTCTGCATGTTCTAATCTATTCCACTGATCCTCGGGTCTGTTCCTTTGCCAGTACCATGCTGATTTTATCACAGTAGCTTTGTAGTATAGTTTCAAGTTGGGGATTGTGATACTCCCAGCCATGTCTCTGTTGCTTAGAATTGCTTTAGCTATTCTAGGTCTCTTCTTGTTCCAAATGAATTTTTGGATTGTTTTCTCTAGTTCTGTGAAGTATATTGTTGGAATTACAATTGGGATTGCATTGAATCTATATAGTAGTTTTGGAAGTATGGCCAAGGGATGTGTTTCCATTTTCTTGTATCCTCTTCGATCTCTTTTTTCAGAGTGCTGTAGTTTTCAGTGTAGAGGTCTTTTGCTTCCTTTGTTAGATTGATTCCTAGATATTTCATTTTTTTGGATGCTATTGTAAAATGAATTGTTTCCCTAATTTCTCTCTCAGTGAGTCTGTTATTTGTGTACAAGAAGACTATTGTTTTTTGTGTTGACCTTGTATCCAGCTACTCTACTGAATCTGTCAATTAGGTCTAGAAGTCTTCTGGCAGAGTTTTTTGGGTCTTCTATGTAAAGTATCATATCATCAGCAAATAATGACAGTTTCACTTCTTCTTTTCCTATCTTTATTCCTTTTATTTCTTTCTCTTTTCTCATTGCTGTGGCTAATGTTTCCAGGACTATATTGAACAGGAGTGGTGGTAGTGGGCAAATGAAGTACTACTCAGCCATAAAGAACGGAAAACTAGTCATTTACAGCTAAATGGATGCATATTGAGGCCATACTCTTAAGTGAAATAAATAGGACACACATGTGTAAATACCAAATAGTTTCTCTAGTGTGAAAGACTGATAGTGTAAACAAGGGTTAAAATAATTAAAATGAATAATTGATAATTTGAAATAGGAAAAAAGGTCCAAAGATGATGGAGTGAAGGGAGGGGAAGGGGAAAGGAAAAGAGGGAAAGGAAAAATTATGAGAAAAGAAAAGAAATGGAAATGAAATCTATGTAAATAGGGAAGGGCAGAGGAGGTGAAGGGTGCACAGGTAACGGGGAAAAAAATAAGATAAGAACCAAGATACATCTTGTACAGGTACAACCACACAATGATAAATGTAAATGAATTGTATACCTAAAATGTACCAATAAAAGAACTAAAAAAAAAAAAAAAAAAAAAAAGAATTCCAGCCCAGCAAAGCATCATTTTTGGGAAACAGGAAGAAATAATTTTGCTACTATGTCTTTAGGGGAAATGGTAAGAGATACTATTTCTATTTCTACCCTTTGATATTTGGGGCTCATGAATCCTGGCTGTGGGAGAAACAGTATAATAGAGTGGATACTGATTCAAAGCATACACAACCTTCTTGAGAAATTTGCCCCAACCCTGCAAGAGTTACCGCTAAACTGCTGCTATAGTTTCATCTTCAAAAGGCCTTTCTACCTTTCTATCAGTCCAGCTGCTTCTGTATGGTGAAGAATGTGGCAAGACCATGAATTCCATAAGCATGACCCCATTGCCTCAGTTTTTTTGGCCATTAGATGTATTCACTGGCCAGAAATAAAGCTGTGTGTAATACCACGATGGTAGAAAAAGCATTCTATAAGTCCTTGGGTGGTAGTTTTGCCAAAACCATTACATGCATGGAAGGAAAATCCATACACAGAATAAGTGTCTGTGCCAATAAGGGAAAGTGGTATGCTTTCCATGATGGAAGCATTCCAATATAATCAATCTGCCATCAGTTCACAGGCTGATCACTAAGGAATGGTCCTGTACTGGGGACTCAGTGTTGGTCTCTGCTGCTGGTAGAGTGAGCTGGTAGAGTGACTGTAGCCAGCTCAGCCTTGGTGAGTGGAAGTCACCATGTTACCGAGCCCATGCATATCCTTCATCCCTGCCATCATGACCACTTTGTTCATGATGACATTGGGCAATGACAGGAGCAGCTGAAGAAAAAGGTTGACTGCTACCCAAAGAATGAGTCATCCTGCCCACTCAATAATTAAATTCCTCTTTTGTCACAAATTTCTTTACATCCTTTGTAAAGGATGTAGGCACGTAGGCTTTGGCTGGACTAAATTCTATAAGCAAGCCAATTGTGGGATTAGCTCTTTATAGCCTGTGCTGCTTACAGCCTGCTTTGGGCATAATCAGTACTGCAGTCTTCTGCACCTTTGCCCATTGACATTTATTGTATCCATATAACTCTCCTCCAATTATCTTTGTCACCAGGTTTCTTGTCATTTTTCTTGAAGTCTTAGATTATCTAGCCAGACTGCTCATTATAACCTATGAATCAGTATATAGTCTTACATTATTTTTTCTTCCAAGCAAAATGTCTGATCAGGTGCACTGCCTGAAATTTTGCCTACTGTGAAGATTTGCCTTCACACCGTCTTTCAGGGATATCCTGGAAAGGCCACTGCTGTTCACTTTAAGGCAGGGCCTGTATATGTGCAAGATCATCTATAAATCAGGTCTTAGTTCTCTCTTCCTCTGTCTACTGATCACGTGGTATACCCTAGGCAGTCATAGGCTCATGCTGTAAGACAGAAGGCAATACAGCAAGAATAGAAACCATAGGCATTTGGGCAATTTCTTCATGAAAGTAACTTTTGACTTATAGTTCTTCTCAACCTGATCAAGTGTATACCACTTCCATTTAATGATGGAATGTTGTTGTCCACATCCAACTTTATGACTCAGTTGGTCAAAGAGTACTGAATTCACGATGGGCGGCTCAAGTTGCATGATAACCTGCTGCCCCTTCATCAAGCATTTCATTTCTACTAATGCCCAATATCAGGCCAGGATTTATTTTCAAAGACAGAGTATTAATCTGCAGATGCCTTACTTACTTTTTCATAGCTGTGAGACAACAGTCAACACCCATGAAGAGAGGGTTATTTTAGCTCAAATTTGCAGGGATTTCACTCCATAATTGGTTGGCTCCAAGGCAGGGAAGTCTAGCAGAGGGGCATGGCAGAGGAGAAAAAGCTCATGACATGATAGGCATTAAGCAGTGAGACTTCATCTTTCCTTTTATATTCCACACAGGCTACTTGCCTATTGGTTGGTGCCACCCCCACCCAGGTAGGTCTTCCCTCTTCAGTAAGTCCATCACCCACACTAAAAAATATGCTAAAACAATCAATGGACTAGTCCAGTATCATAAACCCATGATCCAGTAGCACATATCCATGATCCAGTCAATCTCAAATGCCTCAAATATAAATGATTGTATGAGGCCTTGGGAAGGGTATCTAGATATAAGATACCCTATAGATATCAGAGCAGAAGATGGCAGAGCCTCGCTCCAAAATCCTAAAGGTTTCTGCTGTTATTCACCTATGGGGCCTACCAGAGGCTCCAAATAGCACCCATATGTGCCACTAACATCTCAAGTATCAGCCTGGACTTGTGGGTTTATTTGGAGTTTGCGGGCAACATGTTCCTCACTTGTTTGTCTTACCCAGGCCCATTCACTGAGTGATACAAAAAGCTGCCAGCTTTAAATAGGTCTTAGAGCAATAGCCACTGTGCTTCTTTTTTGGTTGTAGGAGGAGCCAGATGCAACAGCTTATCTTTCATCCTAGGAGGGATATGTTTGCATGCCTCACACAACTAGACTCCTAGAAATTTCACTGAGGTAAAGAGGCCTTGAATTTTCATTGGTTTTGTTTTTTATCCTCTAACATGAAAATACAGTAAGTCAAGAGTAGTTGCTATCGGGCTGGGATTTAGCTCAGTGGTTTTGCCACCTGCTGCACAAGCTCAAGGACCCGAGTTCGATCCCCAGTATCAAAAAAAAAAAAAATAGTAGTTGCTATCACCTGCATACTTGGTCCAATCAGCATAATGTCGTCAATGTAATAGACCAGGGTGATCCTTGTGAAAGAAAATAGTCAAGATCCTTATGGATAGGTTTAAAGAAAAAAGCATTTGTCAAATCATGAGCTGCATACCATGAATCAGATGTGATAATCTGCTCAAGCAGGGAATCCACATCTGGTACAGCAGCTGCAACTGGAGTCACCACTTAATTAAGCTTACCGTAATCCAGTGTCATTTTCCAAGGTCCATGCATCTGCTGCATGTAGCCAGCAGGAGAATTAAGCGAGGATGTGGTGGGAACGACCACCCCTGCATCTTGAATGTGGTACTAATCTCTGCAACCCCTCCAGGATGTAATATTGGTTTTTATTTAATATTTTCTATGGTATCAGCAAATCAAATGGATTCCATTTGGACTTTCTCACCAAAATAGCTCTCATACTACAGGTTAGGAAACCAATATTAGGATTCTTCTAAGTACTAAATATATTTATGCTGAATATGGATTGTGTACCTGGAGAAATGACTATAGCATGGCTTTTGGGACCTACTGAGCCAACTGTGAGTTGGACCTTTGCTAAAATTCCATTGATTTTCTCGAGCCCCATAGGTCCCTACTCCGACTAGGGACCCACAGTGATGTTTTTGATTCTTAGAATCAGTGTTATTTCATAAGCTGTGTCCAGTAGTCCATGAAATGTCTGTTCATTTCCCTTTTTTCAATGTACAGTTACTATGGTAAAAGGCTCTAGGTTCCTTTGAGAAAGAATGGGAGAAATACAGACAGTATAACTTTTTGTAACCAAAGGTACACTGCCCTTTGGTAGGGTCCTTTCTCAAGGGAACCTTCATTCAGGGGGGTCTTCATTCAGGTGGTTCTGGGTCTGCAATCTGGTCAAGCCTAGAACTGGTTGAGGGTCACAATTCTCTGTTGCTATGCTTTGTGGTAGAATTTTGTTCATTTGTTCTAAAATATTTCTGCTTATATAAATCTAGTAAAAATTTGGTAGATTTCTTGTCTATTTCACTGTTGGGAACACCATAATTAATCACTCAATGCAATAGATCTACATGGGTCAGATTATTCTGTTCATTGGCTTGCTTGTGCTGTGCATTATGGTAGATATGCACACTTTGAATTTAATGGTTGAGCACTACCCCTTAGACTGTTCCACTCCAGGATCCAATTAAACCTATCATTTTAAAATTTCCCAATTGAGTGATAGTAATCCACACCATAAGGTCTGAAGTACAGAAAAAAGCAATGATGGCACTCTTCAAAGATACTCCCCTGCACAAATCTGGTTTTTTTAAGGTATTAGTGAATGGTACATTTTTCTGGATATGCCCAGTGGAGGATTAGGTTTTACCTGGAAAATCCACTCTAGTTCTCATTTCCTGAGCCTTGAATCTCCTCATCAACAGTAAACCAAGAAATATCAGGCATCTCTAGCTCATACATAGTGGGCCATCTTTTGATACATACTTCAGCCCCATAAATTATTAATACCCTTTTTAGCTCCACAAGCTGCAATATTAAGTTTAGAATCTCCACTTAATGTAGGTATATCAAGATACTCAACTTGACCTTCCATATTATCATATACCCTTAAAATCCATTATCATACCTGTGCCTCAGACCACTGCTTGTAAAAATTAGGAAGCTCAAGATCTTTGGGAGTATAACAGACTTCTTCATTACAATTTATGAAGACAGTAGAGTATTAGTTTCTTTAGGTATAAGAGGAGCAGTGACACCATAGGGGTACGGATGCCTCTGATACTAGAGGCTGGGAAATCTCATTCTCTGACAAAATAATCTTATCAGGATTGAAGAGCTAAATGTCCTCATCATGTTCCTCCCAAATATCTCTATCCCAATTTACAGAACCCAATTCTTTTCTGATCAGAATCCTCACTTTCACTTC
Organism: Heterocephalus glaber; assembly: GCF_053883595.1. Taxonomy (NCBI): domain Eukaryota; kingdom Metazoa; phylum Chordata; class Mammalia; order Rodentia; family Bathyergidae; genus Heterocephalus; species Heterocephalus glaber. The sequence goes on from NW_028258432.1 coordinate 4,293,566, forward strand.
AGATACTTTTCCAGGTAGAGAATCAAATTTATGCCCTAATTCAGTGCTTGAATTATGAGAGCTTGTGTTTTTATTTCTGCAACTTCAGCCCTATAGCTAAAGAAAATAATATTTTCCTTTAGACAACACTTAGAAACATTTAGATAGCTCGTGATTTGCCTTTACTAGTTTGTTCATAGATGGGAAGAGCAATCAACCAGCATCATCATATTTCCAACTCTTCCAAAATGTTTAAAATTTTTGTATATAGAGTCACTAAATTCCATACATCTCATAAGTGGTGAATTAGAATAATTAAATAGATCTACATTGGTATTAATTTAAACAATTCACACTATGGACTATCTGTACACTCCACATCCTCTGAAGTACAGATCATGGCAACTTTAGTTCTCATCAAATGACAGAACCAATTCCAGAAGTCACTAAACCAATTACAGAAATTTATCCTCATAATTCTATTTCCCTAAGAAATTCTATTTCCCAGTCCCAGCACCAGTAATCTGTATCAGTGAGGGTCCATCGGGGGATCAAAAATAATATATGATTAGATTCTATAAAGGACTTACCAGTAGGCTTACAATGGATACTTGCAGAAACCAGGTTGGAAAGATGCAAAATAGCTGTCCGTGCATTGGAGAGCAGGAGGATTCAGTTCAAGTTCAAAGGCCTGGAGCTCACTGCAGAGTCTAGTGTGAGTCTATATCAGAAAGCTATAGGATCTGTATTTTCAGGCTAAAGAGTCTGCTCTGGATGCCTAAAGGAACTGGAGACAAATGTCCACAGACAATGGCAATGACTGTTGCTGCTGCAAAGAAGAAAAGGGAAAACGTCCTAATCAGCTAGGTAGTTCTTACTGAAGTCAGGTTTACAAATCACAATTAATATTCACACCCCACACTAGGCTAACAATTTTAGATGTTCTAGCATTTTCAGTCTTCCCAACCTCTCTATAAATGTGGTAAACTTGTCTTTCTGAGCATGCAGCTACGGGATTTAAGGTTTGCCCTGGTGGGTTTCAGGTTTGCTTTAGTCTGATTTCTGTTTTTTTCCTTATTCCTCCCTGCCTTTTGGAATTGAAATATTTGCCTGCCCCATTGTATGTTGGAATGCCTAACTTTCTTTTTTCTTTCTGCACAGAGTCACAGTTAGGAGTTTGCCTTGAGTTTCAGAGGAGAATTCATAGTAGTACTTTTGAGCAATGCTGGTATTGTTGACTTTGGCAATTCTTAGAGATGGATTAAATGGATTTTGCATAATGAGATGGACTTGAGCCTTGTTGAGGGCCAGAAGCAAAATGTCATGGTTTATATTTAAACTATCCCCCCAAAGTCTAATGTTCAGAGATAGGACCTAGTTGAAAAGGATGGTTCACTGGGGGAATGATGCACTGGGGGCATGATTTGGAAAGGTGTATTCTCATCCCCAGTTCCTCCAGTTTTCAATCTTTCTTCTATCCACAATGGCGTGAATACCTTTCCTTCTATTTCATCTGTTTACTTTGCAGATGCTCTAATATAATCTCATGCTTTCAATATCATCTATCCATGGGTAATTCTTTGATTTACATCTGTATTTTTAACCCTGAGCCTGAGCTCCATTCTGGTGTTTCATATTTAATGCATCCAAAATTAATTCTTGACTGTACTCATTAAATTTGCTTATTCCACATTCTTTGGTCTTAGTAAGTAATAGTTTACCCAATTTTTCAGGCCAAATGCTCAGAATTATTTTTTATAATAGTCTATCATCAATTTTTCATCTTTAGTACATATCTTATTTATGAGAAGATACTACTCATTCCAGATTCATAATATATGATACATGTGACCATTACCTTGATTTTCACCACTTCCTTTGCAACATCCTAGATCAAATAGCACTATTCCTCTCTTGAATGCACTGGCATCTGAACTGGATCTCAGACTTCCTCTTGCTACTTTAGAGACTATTTTCTATAAAGATCCTTGAGAAATCTTTTAAATTCACTGTCCATTTTAATATATAGTTCTAGGGGCTGAGGATTTAGCTCAGTGGTTCTGCCACCTGCTTCATAAGCACAAGGTCTCGAGTTCGATCCCTGGTACCAAAAGCAACCCAGAAACAAAAACCCCAAAAACTTAATATATAGTTATGATACCCAATAGCTTCTAAAACTTTGGTTTATCAATAGTCATGTTTTCTCCTCATCAAAGAGTCTAAAAATTAGTGTTCCTGAGCATTCAGAGGCACATCATTCAGAGGTGCAATGAGGCCTTCTGTGCACAGTTCTTAGAGATCTGGGTGATGCCATTTCAGCTCCTTGTGAAGAGCTACTGCTGTTCTCCCAAACATAGATATTCTCTGCTGAAAAAACCAATGGAGACCATTGTTAACTATATCTTATGACAGTGCAGGGTCATTAAACCTGCAGCTTAGTGGAGTTAGTGGGAAGAATAAAAGTTAAAAAGAAAAAAGGACAACTACTTAGGTAAGTATATTATAAAACATTATCATGATGAAAAATAAAACCTCCAATGAAATAATTCACAAAATAGCTAAATAAATGTAAAGATATATCATGTTCATCTAGCAGCTGTTCCATTTCCAAACAACACAGACATAGGGAGCTCCTATTCTATCATCTGTCTCGATGGATTTTCCTATACTGGATTTTTCATATAAAAGGGATGATACAGCATAGTCTTTTGTAACTAGTTTTTTCACTAAGCATGATTTTATACATTGTAACATGTATCTATACTTATATTCCTTTTTATGGCTAAATAATGGTCCATTGAATGGACATACTATATTCACTTATCCACTCACAAATTTAGGTATATATGTGTTATTTCTCATTTTTAGCTAAGATAAATAATGATACTATGAACATTTCTGTACAAGTTTTGGTATGAACATATGCTTTCATTTGTCTTGTGTTTTTCTCTCTCTTGGAGCATATGTTTTCAATTCTACTTAGGAATATAATTGCTGGTCATATGGTAACTCCATGTTTAATGTGCTGAGGAACTGCCAGATTGCTTTCTAAAATAGATGCACTGCTTTATTTACATTTCTACCAGTAATGTGTGAGGACTTTGATTTCTCTTCATCTTGATTGTAGCCTTGGGAGTAGATGTGAAGTGATCTTATTGGTGTTTTGATTTGCATTTCCTTAATGAATAAAGATGTCTCTTTTCACATGTTTATTACCCATTTACATATCTTTCTTCCTGAAATAGCTATTTAGATACTTCACTCATGTTTCATCTGGTTCATTTTTGGTTTTTTTCAGAGTTGTAAGAGTATTTTATTCTTGATACAAGTCTTATGTCAAGTATATGATAAATGATTTGCAAGAATTTTCTTTCATTTGGTAACTTCACTTTTCACTATGCTAATGACATTCTTTGAAGCACAGAAGTCTTTAATTATGATGACATCTAATTTACCTATTTTTATTTTGTCATGTGTGTTTTGGGTGTTATAATTGACAAAACTTTGCCTATTTCTGGATATAAAGGTTAATCTTATTTTTGTAGTAGTTTTATAGGTCTTTATAATAGTTCTTACATTTAGATCTCGGTCTATTGGGAGCCACTCTTTTCCACTTGGACATGCAATTCTCCCAGCACCATGTGTTGGGCAGACTGTCATCTCCCAGTGAATTACCAAGGATCATTGGTCAAGAACTACTTAACTGTAAATGTGAATATTTATTAACTCACTTTTATTCTATTGATCCATATTTATACTCGCATAAGTACATTTTTACATAAGTACTTTGTTAACTACCATTGTTTTGTTGTAAACTTTGAAATTAGTTAAGTGTGAGTTCTACACCTTTATAATTCTTGTTGAAGACTATTTCAGTTATTCTGAGTTTCCTCCTTTTCCATGTGAGTGTCGGGCGCTCTTCTCAGATTTGCAGAAAGGATAGCACGGATTCCACTGGATCTATAGATCACTTTGAAAAGCATTACCTTCTCAAAAATATTAAGTATTCTAAACCATGAAAGTACAATCTTTTCATTTATGTAGATCTTTAATTTTTCAGCAATATTTCCTGGTTTTCAGAATACACATTTTCTACTTCTTTCTATAAATTTATTTCTAATTATTTTTCATGCTATTGTAAATAAAATTGTTTGTAAAATTTAATTTAAAAGTATTCATTGCTACTTTAAAGAAACAATTTTTGGATGCATTTAATTTTATTTTCTTCAATAATCTCTGGCTAGAACCTTCAGTACAAAGTTAAATAGAAGTAACAAGAACATACATTGTTGTGTTGTTTCTTATAGTAGTGGGAAAGCATGGAGTCTTTCACCTTTAAGTATCATGTTAGCTGTGGTTTTTAATAGATGTCTTTTATCAGGTTAAGTTCATATCTACTCCTATGTTTTGGAATGAATTGATTATTGTAAGTTTGCCTCTTTTGTGTCTGTTGAATTGGTCATGTATTTTTCATTGAGTATTTAATAATTGAGCATTTTGTTGTCGAAGTCTTTGGTTGCTAATTCACTCTCTTGCTATATTTCTTTACTTTTTATATTTTACCTGCTATTCAGAATTTCTATAGGGATATGTCCATTTAATCTAATTTACTCAACTTGTTGACATACAGTTATTCCCCTATAGTTATTATATATAATATAATATATAATTACTGTATAATATAATACAAATATGTATATTTATTTATTTATGTGCTCCTGAGAAGAATGTGCATTCTACTGTGCAGTGTTAAAAAAAATGATGTTGTAGTTTTTCTATACAGTGGTGTGCAAGTCATCCACTTCCTTTAGTTGTCTTGTTAATCTTCTGCCTAGTTTTATAGTCATTACTGAAAAGGAAGTTCAAGTTTCCAACTACAATATCACATTATCCATTTCTTCCTTTAAGTCACTTTTTCTTTAGATAATTTCTGGCTCCAGTTTTAGGTATCTATAAGATGATTATTGTTTTATCTTTCTTATATATTGACACTTTTAGCAATATAAACTGTACCTTTTTATGTCTAACAATACCTTTGCTTTAAATATATTTTGTCTGATATTATTAGGGCCAGCCCAGATTTTTTCTAGTTTTGGTTATAATGATATATTTTTATCTATTTACTTTAAAACACTTTATATCCTTAAATCCAAAATGTGTCTCCCGTAGACAGCATATAGTTGGTTATATTTTTTAACCAGCCTGACAATCCCTGACTTTTAATTCAGCATTTTAATTTATTCACATTTAATGTTTTTATTGATATAGCTGGATTTATGTCTGGCGTTTTACTTTTCATTTGTGGTACACATTTTTTTATTCCTCTGTCCTTGCTTCTTTGTACATTATTGAATATTTCCTCATAAAATATATAAAACATTTAAATAGTTCTTCAATGTAATTTTTAAAGTTTGAGTTGCTATTGTATGGCTTATAGCATGCTTCCTAATTAGTATTACATTCAGATTTATACTGATACAGAAATACTACTCCTACATTTTTTTCTTCTCGTTTTGTGCTTCTAGTAACATGAAATATCTGTATATGCTGAAAACTCAAGAATCATTGGCATAATTGCTAATTTACATAATTTTATTCTTCTAAAAAGGAGAAGCAATTATATATAAGTAGAGTTTAATATATTAAACTGCATATTTACCATTTCTTATTTTTCACTTGTTCTTACTGACTTGATATACTTTTTCTGCCATTTTCTGTAAGAGAAATTTGCACCAACCTACCTCCTTTGTCCAGTTGTTGATAAGGATACTACATATCTACATGTTAGTGATCTATCTATCAATCATCTACCTATATATGTTCCTTACATAATTTCTTTCAAATAAGTTAACAGAAGAAAATAGAAGAAATGTGCAATTATATTTTATTTTAAAACCATCAAAACAATTACCATACTTAGTAGTCTTCTTTGTATTTCAAAGATTGAATTATTATAGGGAGTTACTTGCTTTCAGCCTGAAGAAGTTCCATAAATATTTCCCATAATGTGATATACTTACAATAAATCCTTTCCATTTCAGTTGATCTGGAGAGAGTGCTGTCAAGTTGTTAAATAACACTAAGAAAGTGATTGGATACTCCAACATGAACTGAGTTTAGGCTAGGAAACACAACCACTTAGTGTGAGTGACTTTCACATTTCAGAAGCAGAAAAACAATCTAGAATCAAGATAGGGGGAAAAAAACAGTGGAGATAAGTTATCTACAAACCAAATTTTGAAAAAGGACACACTTTGGAGAAAGAGCTAAATGCCCAAATAAATGAAATAGATATGTGTTGATCACAGCACTGGTCATAGGAACAGGTGTTCCTTGGAGCAATTATGTCCACTGCAGATTTGGCAGGAAGAATCAGTGATATATATGAATGAGCTGTCATACTAACATCCACCCTACTGGTAGCAGCAACAACTTGCTCTCATTACTAGGTCACTTCAAAGCATTTTTTTTCCTGACTACAATTATTTGTCTTCTATTTGATCTGAAAAATGTCAGGTTTGAACTTGATCACTTAAAGGCTAACAAGTCTGTATGCATACAAGATGCTATACTAGTTTTATTTTCTTTTCCTAGGTATTTTTATGAGTGTCTAAATGGTCTTCTGAGTCAATAAATATAACTCATCAGACTGTATGTTGATGGGGGGAAGTAAGAGGGGCATGAACAACTCCAAAGTTATAGACATAACTAATTGAGTGGATGAATTTGACATTTACTGGAATTGAACATTGAAAGAGAACAAGAAAATCATATCAGGAGAAAGAAGCTTTATCCATAAGCCATTTAGACTTTGTTTAATCTCATAATTTAGTAACATAATGCATGCAAGTGAGCCTAATACATGGGTAAAGCCCAATACAAATACTCATAATGGTGATGATAATGGTGATGATGATGATGATGATGATGATGATGATGACCTAGTAGTCATGGGATCTTAATTTGTATGATTTTTGGATCCACTCTTGTGACTTTCAGCTATGTATTAAACATTGCCAAATACTTCTTGTCCTCTAGCATATGTTTTGGCCCTAAATATAAATGTTAATTCTCTTTTACTCCCTGGCATCTCAATCTTCAGCCTTTTCTAATTTTACTTGGATAAACATAGCCAAGAATTTTCTTCCAAAGTACATCTACAGTACATCCAAGGGTTTTCCGACAGAAAGATTCCCAGAACACCAAGTAAAATCGAAAAGATGGAGTATAAACAAAAGCAACTTTATTTACAAAAACTCAACTTAAGATCGAAGAGAGGAAGAGTGAGTCAACACCACTCACCATCAACAGATGTTCTTCGTGGTCTCTGTGGTTTTTTTTTTCAATTTCCATCAGTTGTTTTCAAGCCTTAGTGTACATAGGAATCACCTGGTGTACTTACTAAATTGAAGATTCCTGGTACCAACCTCCAGTAAATCTAATTCAGGACTAGAAATAAATCATAAGAAATTGCATTTTGAGATACCCAAAAGATAATAAAAAGGTGGTTTTGTTCTCAGATCACACTTAGAGAAACCATCACATTGGTCTTTAGCACTGGGCATGTTTGTATCTCTCTGCCTACTTTTGAGATTGCAACTGTGTAAGTCCACAGCTGTGCATGGAGCTCTGCCTGAGGATGTGAGGATTTCAGTCTCTCTCTCTCCTTTTAATAGTTTCCACCAAACACTCAGGAGCTGCCTTATTTCTGGTACAGCTGCCTTACATAAAAAATAACTCAGGAATGTTTCCAATTAGCCAAATATGATGATCAGTTATTTTAAAACATTTCAGAGACTGTTTACCAGAGGAGATGTGCAGATTTGAGTCTGGCTTTATGGGATGTGTTCAGGGGAGTGGGTATCAGAACCAACCTTTCCATAAGTTCTCCAAGTTTCCAATGGCTGGGTCACTCAGCTGTGTGCTCTTTGTAGAAAGCTCACTGTAGGAAAAGAAAGCATTGCCATAACCTTCTATTTCTTCCTCTTAAGTCTTATTGGTGGAGCAATATAAGGAGCATAGGTATCAATGAGTTACACAATAGGGATGCGGTGAGAATGTACACATTGACTTTGAGGGGTAACCAGATGTAGCTATTTCCCCAAAGGCCATATATCTGAACTGTGATTCAGAAGTTCTCCAACCCAGGAAAAATAAAGTAGGTATAACTTGTGGAAAATTGAAAGTAATGAAAAACATTAAATCAATTTATGATCAAATAAACTGTGTAAAGAGGCTTTCAAAATTTAAGCTATTAATTAGAAAAGCTTTTAAATTATGTCAATTAGGCACAGATTAATACTTTCCCATCCTATTTTACTTATTGGTTTCTCCCATGTCTATAATTGTAGTTCAAAGGTAATTTCCAATGTTAGAGTGAGTATTTACACAAGAGAATGTTACAGGAACATGGATAGAATATTGTTGGGTAGATAGATACAAATACACATGTAATTATGCAGATATATGGATGAATGTGATTTTTTAGGTACATCTCTGGATAAACACGCATATAATTATATTATAAATATACATATATAATTTGATAATCTTGACGAATATATGAAGATGATGATTTTGATAAGTCACAGATCATATACATAAAGCACTTACTTTGAATCTATAAATACACTTGTTGTTGAAGGAAAAAACCTCCACATAGCTAAAAATGGAATATATAGGTTGTTGCTTTGGTATGATCAGCTCTGAATAAGCACAAAACATTATAATATGTTCATTATAAATAAGATTAAAGCAAAAATAGCAAAAACTGCTACCTTTTGATGTATTATGTGTGACATTCAGCTTGTTTAGGGCCATAGTGAAGAATTAATTGAATTAGAGTTCTGAGGGCAAATGCATATGACTTTTTCTTTAATGAAAATGTTAGAACTCCTAGAGCCATGAAAGAGCATTTTCCACCACGTCAAGAATACCAAGAAAGTAGCTCACAACTATTTTAGTAAAAGGATTTTTAGCTCCAAATTCCTATCATATCTGTTATTATTTTAGTATGCTGGTATAGTAGCTCTTCAAACAATATTTGGTGAATAAGTTAAATTCCCTGATTATTAGACAAGTTAGATTTCCATTTTCTACCAAGTTTTTCTATGTGTTTACCAATCACCTTATTGTTTGAGGACTCATCATGTTAATAGAAGTGCACAGAATACATCACTGGAAAAATCAAAATGTCCAAATTTCATTCCTCCTTGGGTTAATATGCTAGCAGGGGAGAGAGAAGACTTTACATGCAGAGAAAAACACTAAATAGAATGAATATCATATTTTACATTGTGCCTGAAAGTGATCAGTATTATGGATGAGGAAAATGAAAAGATGGTAGAGTTGGGTGTAGGAGGTCCAAGCACCAGGCTGGAGAAGGGTGACAAAGGATGTAGTTTAATAAAGTAGTTAGCATAAGTTTCATTGTAAAGATGATGTTTGAGCTAAGAGTCCAAAAAGATGAACAAAGCAGCTTCAGGCTGTCTGGAGGAAGGACTTTCTAAGGAGAGGAAGCTACTATTGCAAAGACTGTGGAAGAGCATGGAACATTCTGGGAACATAAAGGTCAGGGTGTCAGGAGCAGAGTACGGTAAAAAGAGTAGGACCATGACAGGAAGAGGCATGGAGAGGCCTTTGTAGATCTGTATATTGCATAGTTTGTCTCTGAAAAAAATTGTGTGTTTACTCTGATTGCAATAGTGAGCCATGGAGGAGTTCTAGGCAGAGGACTGATATGAACTAGTGGACCTATTAAGGTATCTCTCTGGCTGCTTTTCTGAAAATAGAATATAAGAGGGGTGGAGTGGGAGCAGGGTGAGCAGTTATGAGGATCCTGCAACAGTCCAGGTGAACAATAATGGGCTTCACGTGTGTGCTAGCAGTGGGACCACTAGAGAGTGGCCAGCATCTTTGCTTTTGGCCACAGTGGAATGCATTTTATCAGACTACCCATCCTGCTTGCAATACTATAAAAACTTGATAAAATTGTAACAATAGCAACAATGACCTTCTGGAAACATTGTAGAATAGCCAAGGCATTCACACCCTGAGAGCCCAGCATGCCAAGAAATGGAAATGACAATGAAGTGCACCTCACATTGCTCCCCACTTCTCCTACCTGGGGATTTGTAAACTTCAAGAGGTCTGAGGCTCAGAGGACAAGATGAAGGCAGGGACAGAGATCTCCAGTAAATGCATAAATAGGGGGACACAAAATAGAAACGTAGATCTACCAGGTAGGTTGGGTTTGACAGAATATGAGCCTTGGTAAAAGACTCCAGGCAGGGAGGCTGATGTTTCTTGCAAAGGCATTTGCTATCTCCCAAGCTGGATGAAAAGAGAGAGAGAGCTGGTGAAGGGGCTAAGAAGTAAAGCTAGACTACAGCTGGGACTAAAGGCGATCCAAAGTGTGTCACTGAGCAGTAGCTGGGAATGCAAACACTGGAATTTAGGCCAAAACAGAAAGGAAGGGCTGAAAACATGAGACTTAAGGTAAGACTCCCAGATTATTATTTTTAAAAGAATGCACAATCTAGAAAATGATTTTATTCCTTAAAACAGAAGCCCATTTACACTTTCAGTTTCTCACACCGGAGAAACTATTTGGTATTTACACATGTGTGTCCTTAAGAGTATGGCCTCAATGTGCATCCATTTAGCTATAAATGTCTGCAGTGTCTCATTCTTTGTGGCTGAGTAGTACTCCATTTTATTTAATTTTTTATTTACATCTTCTGAGTTGTTTCCAAGATTTAGCTATTACAAATTGTGCCACTATACAAATAGGTGTGCATGTATTGCTGAGAAATGATTCTTTCAATTCTTTTGGGAAGATACCCAGCAGGGGAACAGCTGGGTTAAGTGGGACCTCTAATCCTAGGTTTTGAGGTGTCTTCATACTGATTTCCGAAGTGGATGCACCAGTCTAAACTCCCACCAACAGTGGAGAAGGGTTCCTTTTTCCCCACAACCGTGCTAGCATTTCTTATTGGTTGATTTCTCTCTTTTTTTTTTGGGTACCGGGGATCAAACTCGGGGACCTTGTACTTACGAGGCAGGTAGCGGAACCACTGAGCTAAATCACTGACCCTGGTTGATTTCTTGACAGCAGCCATTCTTTCCGGAGGGAGGTAAACATCTCAGCGTTGCTTTCATTTGCAGCTCTCAGTGATGTTGAACATTCTTTCATATGTTTATTTGCTATTTCTACTTCTTTATCTGAGAAATGTCTTTATTTCAGATGCCCAGTTTTGAATTGGGTCTTTAAATTTGAGAGGTCTGATTTTTTTTTTAAGTTCTTTATGCATGTTAGATAGTAGACCTTTTTCTGAGGGACAGCTGGTAAAATTTTTTTTCCCACATTGTGCATTGTCTTTTCACTCTGTTGGTAGTGTAATGAAGACCAAAATGTATAATAGATAATGTGAAATAGGAAGAAAAGGTCCAAAAGGGAAGTGGAAATGGGAGGAGTATGGTAAAGGAAAGCAGGGAAAGGAATAAATGTGAGAAAAGTAAAAAATGGAAACAAAGTCTTTGTAAATAGGGAGGGGTGGAGGGGTTGAAGGGAGGGCAGGGGAAGGGGGAAAAAAAAATAAGAACTAAGATGTATCATGTAAAGGTGCAAATTCCCAATGATGAATGTCATCATATTGTATACCTAAAATGTACCAATAAAATTAATGAATAAATTAAAAAATACAGAAGCCCAGTTTGAAACATCTTCATCCTGAAAGGCAGCAACTCCATCAGTGCATAGTCTAACATGCTTCTGCTAGAAGGAAATGTGTAGATGAAGATAATGTCTTTCAAAATGGCCATAATATTTAACTCACGATATCTTTCATTCTGGAATTTATTAATAGGCTTTGAAGAAATATAAACGAGTAACCAAAACCAACAGAAAAGTATCAACAGCTCCACAGGTTATTAACTTCTATCAGATTAATAGGGTCAAATAAATAATAAAATGGAACTTTTCACAGAAAAATGAGAATCTGTTACCTATTAAACAGAACTAAATGAAAATTCCAGAACTCTAAAATAGTAAAAATTAATGACTCAATATACATTTGACAGCAGCTCATATATAGGAGAATGGATTTATAAATTAGAGGGTAAGCTCACAAGAAATACTCTCAACTTGAACACAGAAAGAAAGGAAGGAAAGGAAGATGGAATGAAGTGAAATGTAGAAAATGAAGGACATTTTAAAAAATCAAAAATATGTATAATTAGTATTTCAGATAAAGAAGGATATAGAGTAGAAGCAGTGTTTGAAGACATAATGGCTGAGAATTTTCAAAACTCACAAAAACCTGTCAAAGATTAAATAAAAACTATTAACCACAAGAAAATAAAATTAAAAGAAAACACAGACAAGCACACACATATACACACACACCTGCACATTTAGCATCACAATGAGACTGCTAAAAGTTAGACAAAGAAAGAAGATTTAAAAAATATCCAAGGGAATGTAGACACCATATCTTTCAAAAAAGAAACAAATGATAAAGGGAGGTGAATTCCCAAAAGAAATTGTATAAGCACAAAGAAAACATAATAACAAATTTAACATTCTGAAAGAAAATAATTGCAAATCTAGAATTCTTTATCCAGTAAAACCAATTCTTTGAAAGTAAAGACTTATACATGAACAGAATCCAGGACAATTTACTGGCAGAAAAACATGGAATGAAAGAAATTATCCCAGAGATTTTCAGGTGATGAAAAAATGATGGGAATATGGAAATAAAGAAAGGAATGAAGAACAAAAAAAATGCATAGGTAAAATCCAAATGTCTATTTTTTCCTATATGACAATAACAATGCCATGCACTTGAAATGTACTTGAAAAATATATGTATAATTAAAGTACATGAAACTAATAATACCAAAATAGGATAGGATTATTGTTGCATTAATTAACTCTAAACAGTTATGCTATAATCATGAAAGACAGTATTTCTAATAAAGTAATGGAGAGGTAAAATTCAATAAAACTGAATCATAAATATTTGATTAATCTTAACTCAAGAAAGGGATAAAATGAATCAAAGAAGACAAACAATAACTAGTGCATAGATTTAATGTCAAGTGTATCAGTAAATGCTTAAATTAAAGAGTAAGGTTCAGGATTTTAAAACCTTAAACACATGATGTTTACAGGACATATACCTTAAATGTAAAGATACAGAAGGTTAAAAGTAAAAGATGTAAGTGATATAAAACGTGTGGATATATAACCAAATATATGACACATAACCAAACCAAACTGTTGTTGCAAAAGCACATGTTAAGGCCACAAGTACTACTAGAAACAAAGTTATTTCTGATGATAAAATGGCCAGTGCATAGGGCAGAGAAGGTGAGCCAGTCACAGCAGCTGGAAGGAAGCTCCCCCACTGCCACCCCATGCTTCTAGGGCAGAGAAGGTGAGCTGCGCAGGCGCCAGAAGCACCCCGCCCCCCATGGGAATGAGAAGATATGTAAACAAGCCTCAAAAACAGACTTCTGGATCACATACAGAAACCCCAAAGGGAAACGAGATGGAAAAATCTGATACTCAACCACCTGGACTCTGAACTGGCAACAAAAGAGGATCTGGGAAAAATGAAATCAGAAATAATCGATAATGCAAAATAGGAAGAAAAGGTCCAAAGGGGTAGGGGTAGCGGGAGGGGCAGGGGAAAGGAAAGAAGGGAAAGGAAAAATGCTGAGAAATGGAAAAAATGGAAATAAAGTCTTTGTAAATAGGGAAGGGTGGAGGGCATGAAGGGAGGGCTAGGAATGGGGAAAAAATAAGAACCAAGAAGCATTATGTAAAGGTACAACTCCCAATGAGAAATGTAATTGTGTTGTATACCTACAATGTACCAATAAAAGAATTTAATAAAAAAAAAAGAAATAATTACTCAGTTAACAGCAAAGATTGTGCTCATGGTGCAAGACATGATTAATAAATCTAGAGAGGACACAGATAAAAAAAAATAGAGGATCTGAGGAACATGATGGAATCCAAACATAGGAAACAAATGGAATCCATTAAACAGATGCAAACACGTTTCCAGGAGATTAAAAACTCCATCGAAAGTCTGCACAGCAGAATGAACCAATGTGTGGATAGAATTTCAGATATAGAAGAAAATATTGCAATTAGTGACCAGGAAAAGAAAAATTGCTTTAAAATTGTAAAGGACCACAAGGAATCAATCCAGCAGCTGCTAGACGATGCAAAGAAGAATAACATAAGACTAATTGGAGTCAATGAAGAAAGAGGAGTGAGTGCAGACGACATAAAAAAAACTGTTCACAGAAGTGATGGCAGAAAACTTCCCAAGGAGGGGAAAAGAACTTGACATACAGATAAGTGAGGCATATAGGACTCCAGCTAGCCTTGATCAAAAAAAATCTACACATAGGCATATAATAGTTAGGATTCCAGAAATCCAACAGAAGAACAAAATTCTACAAGCAGTGAGAGAAAAGAAACCAATCACATACAAAGGAAAGCCCATCAGAATCACAGCAGACTTCTCAATGCAAACCCTCAAGGCAAGAAGAGCTTGGAGTGATGTATTTCAAGCCCTAAAGAAAAACAGCCTCCAACCCAGATTGATGTACCCTGCAAAATTCTCTTTCAAAATTGATGGAGAAATAAGATACCTTCATGATAAAGAGCACCTCAGGAACTTCATGAATACCAAACTAACACTACAAAAAATTTTAGACAATACCCTAGGAAAAGACAATGAGGATCACAACCCCAGGAAACCCAGCAGAATGAATCCATTGGTCATGACAAATTTAATGCAAAGGGGGAGAATCCAACAAAAAGAAAAAGTCATGACAAGGCTTTTAAAACTTTGAACTTCATCTCCCTAATGAGTGTATAATTCAATCTTATTATTGTACTGATTAGTATTTTTCTGATTCTAGAGTTGCACACCTTTCCTTGTGCTATACTGGCTATTTATCATCTTCTTATGTCTATTTTTCAATTGGGTTGTCTATTAATGAGTTCTAAGAATTCTTTATATATTCTGGTCATAGGTTATATGCATTGTAAATATGGTCTGTTTAAGGACTACTTTTCATTTTAATGATGTCATTTAAAGTTCTAAATTTTGATGGAATCTCATTTATCAATTTTTTTCTTTTATACATCATGTCTTTTGTTTCCTAGGTAGTTCTTGCCTACACTAAATTCATAAATATTTTCCCTTATAATTTCTTCTTAAAGTTTTATACTTTAGGCTTTCATATTTAGGTTCATAAATCCCTTAAAGTTATTTTCATGTATGGAAATAAAGGGATGAGGTTAATAATTTATATACGGATACCAGGTGTTCTAGTGCCATTTGCTGAAAACACTGTCTCTTCGTTGGCTCTTGAATTGAGTTTATATTCTATAAAATGCTAATGTTAAATAATCTTTCAAAAGTCAGTGGACCATATATGTGTGGTTCTATTTCTAGATTCTCTGTTTTATTCCAATGATCTATATGTCTTTGTTTACACCAACACTGCCTTAATTACTGTAGCTTTAGAAGAAGTCTTAAAATTAGGTACTAAATATCTTCCAACACTGTTTTTTTTAAACTTTTCTAGGTCCTTTGTACTCCTACATAACTTTTAAATTTCAATCTCCAATTCTTCATTTATAGCAAGTATACACAGATCTGAATTTTTATATATACCTTGTGTTTTCTAATCCTGCTAAATTCAAATACAAGTTCTAGGGGCTCCTACAGAATTCTTAGTATTTTCTGTGTAGATGATCATTTCATCTACATATAAAGATTTTGCTTCTACCTTGCCAATCCTATCCTAATTGTGTCATATCCTTGTTCCCTACTTTAAGGAGAAAGCATTGTATCTTCTCCATTCATATAAGGCATTCTCGCTGGAAGTATGGAGTATATGTCTTTAATCTGTTGAGAAGGTTCTGTTCTACTTCTAGTCTCCTGATAGCTTTTACCATGAACAGCTGTAGAATTTAGTCCAATACTTTTTCCTCCAACTAGTGACAGGATTATATAGCTTTTTCCTTTCCTCTGTTAAAATGATGACTTTTGGGGGTGGATCTTCCAATGCTGAACCAACACTGCCATCCCTATAACAAAACCACTTTCTACATCCTGCCAGATCTGACTTCTAATAGTTTGTTTTGTTAAACAAATTTCTATCTATGTTCATACTTTTTTCTTCTAATATCTTTATACAATTTTAGGATTACCACAATGTTGAGCTCCTAAAATGAGGGGAGAAGTGTTCCTTCTTTTTCCTGCTTTAATTGTTTGATATAATTTATCAGTTAAAATATATGAGCCTGCTGTTGTCATATAGGTAGGTTTTCAAGCTAGGAATATACTTTCTTTAATAGGTGCTATTCAAATTTTATATTTCCTCCAGTTAGTTTCATTAATTTGTCTTCCAATGTCCTTCTTAGAAATTGTCAAATTTATTTCAAAAAAGATTTTTGTAATATGCTTTCTATAACCTTTTAAATTCTGTAAAATCTGTGGTAATGTTTCCTAGATCTTGATATTGTAATTTAAAAAATGTGTAATTGATATTGTGTAATAGGAAGAAAAGGTCTAAAGGAGCAAAGGAAGTTGGAGGGGTAGAGGAAAGGAAAAAAGGGGAAAGAAAAAATATGAGAATAGGAAAAAAATGGGAATAAAGTCTTTGTAAATAGGGAAGGGTGGAGGGGTAAAGGGAGGGCAAAGGAAGGGGAAAAAAATAAGAATCAAGATACTCATGTAATGGTACAAGATCCCAATGATGAATGTAACTGTATTTTATACCTAAAATGTACCAATAAACTTAATGGGAAAAATGGTCAGTGCATTTGAAAGGTATAATTTTCATTTTATTTGCAGATAATAAGATAGTCTTAAACTATATAAATTAAAAGCTCAATAGACTGAAAGGATAATTTTTAAAAAATTGTACAATCATACTGACCAACTTTAACATTCCTCTTGATAGCTAATTGAAGAGACATAATATAATATTAATAGTAAGGCAGAGAATAAACAATACACCTGACAAATTTTCCCTAATAGATACACACAAAAAACTGCAGTCAACTTCTTGAGTGCACTTGGGCTGGCCCATAAAATAAGTCTTACCAGATTTCAAACCACTGAAATCACTCAGTGTGGTTTCTATTACAGTAAAATTAATCTACATATGACTAGCACAAAAATCATAGAGAACCTTGAATTAAACAAATACAATCCAATGCTATATAAAATGATAAAGTTGAATTATTTTAGGAAAGACAAAATAACCTTAGTTAGAAGGACAAGCCTAAAAGTAGCCCCAAGAGCAGGATTCTTCCAGTCTGCATGGCATGTTTTCACCTTCTTCTTGCCAAGAATTGTGCACACAACACTGTATCTGGCAGAAAGGAGCACTCTTCTCATTTTTACAGAGGCTCTGAAGAGATGGGTGTGAAGCTTCCAGAAAAAGTAGGCCAACACAGGATACTCTTAAAGTGTTCTTGAAGCAGAAAGGCTACAAACACACTAGACCAAACACAAAAGAATTCAGACAAATTGTTCCTAGAAGCCCTTTTAGTGGAAGCAATAGCTAGTGATCTGCACCTGTCAGAGGTTTCCAGCAACCAAGAAAATATCAGGGAAAACTGGCTCACGGCAATAGAACTGGCAATAAGCAGTGCATATATTCATCTCCAGGGCCAAGATAAATGAGGTGACTAAGGGAAAGACAGCAATGCTATACTCAGAAGGGAGAAAATTTTCAATGCAAAATTTAGGTGAGGCAAACACTGAGTGGAGAATGTGCTGATAGTCACATCTCTAGAGCTGAGAGGCAAAGATTAGAATTGTAAAATGCTGAAAATTCAAGTAATTAAAGAACAAGAAGTCACTGAGATACAGAATATTGCTTTTTGAAATTGAGCTGAAGAACAGAGGAAGAGGGAGGGATAACAAACATGAAAATTTTAGAATCACTTTTAGTTTAGAAAATAAAAGAAACCACGAACCTAAAATACTGACTTTCTCTCAGTCTAATAAGAATGGTTATCACTAGAACAAAAATACAGCATTTCCTAAATACTAGGACTCTATAAAGAAATTCAAAGAGACTTAAAAGGAGGAAATGTTTACTTGGCTCAGAGTTGCAGTGGTTTCAGTCCATGATTCCTTGACACTGTTACTATCAGCCTGAAGAGGCCTACTCAGTATATCAAGATGGGAGCAAAAAGGGGTGGCGCTGCTCACTTCACGGTGGCCAGAAACGGAGAGACAGTGGCTTTGAGCTCAGTCAAATGTACCCTTGGAGGGCACACCCACAGTGATCTCACTTCCACTCCTATAGTGCCATCACCTCCTCCTAGCGCCACAAGCTGGTGACCAATCCTTTAATAGAATGGGCATTGGAGGATAATCTCCATCCAAACTGTAGTATATGGGAAAATAAAAACAACACAAAAAAATGTAAGAAGTTAATTTTTAAAGTAGATGGGATCCATTTATCCATTTGTGGTTGACCCTCTAAAATGTTCCCCAATCATTCCCACAGCCTGGTCTGTAGGTATCCTCAAGTTACCTGAGTGCAGACACTGTCATATTTGCCGACCAATAAAACATGACACAGGTGATGGAAAGTCACAGCCTTGACTACACTGCAGTATGCAAAACTGAGGACACAAGAAAAGAGCCTGTCTTGTTGGTTGAATTATGTGTTCATGTTGAGCAAACCTAAGCGCCATATACCTGGGGAGACCTCTAGGAGCTATGGCAGCCTCTGTAATCTGGGAAGGTCCTCTATAATCTGCCAATGGCCTCTAGGACCCACACATCCTCCAGCCCTTATTCAACAAAACATCTCCAGGCTCAGCCCCATCACAACAAAGAAATGAATTCTGCCAGCAACTCAAATGATCCCACAGGTAGATTCCTCCCAACAAAGTCTCCCAGAGAGAATACATCTTGGCTTCTACCATGATTGCAGCATGTGAGAGCCTGAGCAGAGGATGCAGTTGAGCCAACCTTGAATTTCTAATCCACAGAAGCTGTGAGGAAGTGTGAAATGTTTTAAGTCACTAAGTTTGTTAAAATTTGTTATATAGCAATAGTAACCTTATATACTGTCTCTTTATTTACATATACCAGTACATTCAAAATACAGAGTAAGTACAACATAAGTGCTTAATTAAAAAGTGAATATGCAATATAAAAATGGAAATGATGCAATGTTATGAAATCTATTAATATAATTTATCACATTAAGGAAGTTGATAAAAAATGATCACTTCTATAGATTTTGGAAAAGCATTAACAAAATTTATTATTTTTTAATTTTTTAAAACATTAACAAAAGAGGTAACAATGGATGGTTCCCTAACATGATGAAATATATCTACCTCAGCCAAAAAATATCCTAGACCTTATTTAAAGTCGGAAAAAAATCAAAATGCAGAAATTCTCACCAAAACTTAACATTGCCTTGTACATATCTCTCAATTCAAAGGGACAAAATAAATGATGGTTTGAAAGAAGAGGTTAACTGCAAATGATATAATTACATGCCTAAATAACACAGTAGAATTAGTTAAAATTTTTATAATCAAATACAACTCAGAAAGGCAGCACATTATAAAATTGGCATACAAATAATCCAACCTTTCATGTAAACTACTTATGTAGAAGATCTCTATTAGCAGCAAATCCCATTAATACTTAGTGTGTTTCTCAGCTTTCAAGTTGTTGAGACTTGAGGGAGGATCCAGCGGTAGCACAGAAAAATGTTTAGCTATGGGGGTGGAGAGAATAAAGTCCTCCTCATAGGCACACACAGGACACAAGATGGTGACATTTTCCTCTCTATATTTTACATTTTTTTTAGATCATGCAACTTCCAACTTCCCTCCCTTTTAAAATAATAGAAACAAATATAAATAGTTAAAGCTAATATTTATGTAAGTGCACTACTCAAAACCATGCGTCATTAATTGAGAGTTCTCTTTTATATTGTTTATAGTAAAACCAGGCTCCCCCATCTCTCACCTTATAATTTGAAAATATAAATATTGATACTTCCTGGAAAGTCAAATTTTTCTGTGAGTTTTATATTTTTAACGTATTGTATCTCCTCCTAGACGTCTTGTTTGCCCCGTTTTACAGTGTAAAATAAAATCAAACATCTGAGATTTGGGATAGAGAATAAAAATGTCATAAAGTATTATTCTTGAAAAGGCAGGCTCACCCAGGTTTTTGAAATCTTCCCAAATCTCCTCAGCCTTTTGACAGCTTCTCAGATAACTCAAATGGCCAGTCAGACATGTTGCTGTAGCAAACACCAGGTGGGAGAAAAATCAAAGGGGAATGTGACAGAGGACTTGTTAGCATGGCAAGCTCCATGTGGACACCTGGCGGGCATACACACTCACTCGTGCACTCACACACATGAGCATATACACAGGAGCACATGTGCAGATGAGCCAAGGTATCCAAGCAAGTCAATATTTTCTTGATAGTTATAAATAGGGGTTCTTATTCTAATATAATGACATGTACCATAACTCAATAATGGGAAAAATGGAAAAATATTAAGAAATAAACTAACAATGGTCTTCTTTAAATAAGTTGTGAAATAATGCAATCAATGATTGATATAAATATCTCTATTGTGTTATTTACTTTAAAATTAATTCTCCCACCATTTTTGAGATAAGAAGGATGATAAAATTACTGCCCCAGGCTTCTTAACTGGTAAAGATATAATTTTGATAATTTTTTTCTCCTAGGCATATATTTTGTTTGTCATTTGTTGCTTTTGTTTCGTTTATAGAGCTGGTAATTGAGCCTAGGGCTTCACATGTGTATCAAGAACACTTCCATGGAGCAATACATTTCAGTTCTTACTCTTAAAAATTAGTAAATGGATTCTTTTTGGAGTTCAAGTAATTTGAATCCAAATAAATATTTTAAGAAAATGATTTCTGTAGGTGTCACTGCTTGGCAAAACTTTAGGGCAGCAAAGGCAGGGTTTCATTGTTTGTCATTTTCAAAGTGGAGTTTATAAAACTGTCTTTAACGATAGTCCTAATCAGCTGAGAGATTCCCACCCTCCAAGCTTATGCCAGCTGGCTCATGTAGCCACAGATTTTCTTTTGGCAAATAGTCAAATACAACACACATTTTAAGCAGCTGGATTACCCTAACAGCTCTGACGGAAGCTCTTTCATCTGTTTTACAGAGAAAGACGGCTGCTATTTAATTACAGTTGACCTGGAAAACACATACACATTAATTTCTAATCAATAGGATCATAGCATAAAAGTGTAACTTTTTAAACTCTAAATAAACTTTGTTATTAAAAATGGAAGCTCATAAGTGTATAACCTTTTATGTGTACATATTTTTCATTATTTTATTTTTAAATTTAGATATAATATCATTTGAAACACAGAAAAAGGCAAATCAAAAGTAAAAAGTCAAATAACAAGATACTACCACAACAAAATCAAAATACCACTACAACACAGAATTAGACATTTCTATCATAAAACTCTGGGATTTTTAGCTGAGAATGCAGTTGTTTTTTATTTATTGTTTTGGGGGGGTTGTTTTGTTTTGTTCTGTCTGAGTTTATAATCAAAACAGTATTGGTCTTTTTAAAAATTTCCCAGTCTCTATCATGGTGATATTTGCAGTGTTCTAAATGAGGACCATATGTTAGTGCCTAACCTATCAAACAGTGATAGCCAGGTGTTTGAACAAATTAGGAAGGGTAGCTCTACCAGTTAAGCATAACACTGACCACTTACCTATCCTCACAATCTACTTCTGCCTCAACTGTCAGGAAAAAATGTAGACCTTTGGTAAGAGATACGACTGAAAGGTATTAGTTTTGATCAATGCTAAATAGTGAAAAGCTTTCTGACAAGAAAAAAAAAACCTCTATAAAGGATTTATAGGGATCATGTTAGTTATAAAATCTAGTATATTGGTTGCACTTATAATAAAATGAGGATGAAATTCCCAGTAATTTTATTGTCAGCTACAGCCAGTCACAATTTCTCACTGGAGATTTTTTGATTCTCCAAGTTTAATAATGGATTCCTTAATGTTAAAAAGCTTATGCTGTCAGAGCAGTGCAAAGCAGGTAAAACAGACATTATCTTTTGAAGCAAATATCTAAGGTAACTAACTCAGCATGTAACATGTGCATCAACATTTATACACATTGAGGATTGAGTTTGTTTGGAATTGAAACTAACTGTAACTGCTGCTAGTGTTACTTATTACTGCTCACAACAAAGTGCACATATTTAAGATATATTTTTTACAATAAACAAAGAAGCAAGTACCTTCTATACGTATGTTATAAACATCTCTGGATAGGTAAGCTAAGCCTACTTTAATAATTTCAGAGCAAAATATAACTACTAAAACAGAGATCTACTCAAATAATTAAGAGAGAAATTGTAGTTATGTGAGATAATAAAGCATTGTATTTAATTTAAATTTTAAAATATCCTTAAATGATGATTGAGTTTTTGAAGCAAGAACAATAATGTGGTACAGTTTTTATATACTGTGTAGAAGTTAATCATATTCCTCAGGTATAAAACTGTATAAACATAAAATGTAGCAATCTAAAATTACATTTGAAGAATGAAATTACTGGAAATGTAAAGATCCAAGAAGCTCATAAGATGGAATTGTAAAATTATTCAAAAGAAAGAGAAAATAAAAATAGAGAATTATGAGTTAGGCATAGAAAACAATTGGCAAGATGGTGAATTTAAAACATTAAATGTCAAACACTGTAACTAAAAAGCAATGATTATCAAACTGGTTAGAAAGCAACCTTTAATTATCTACTGTTGATAAGAAACATGTTTTAAATATATAAATATAAATTATTCCAAAATGTAGATCATATCAACAATCAAAAAAAAAACTGAGGTGGCTGTACAAATCTAATAAAATGGTACACTGATAACAGGAAATGTTACTAGGAATAAAAATAATTTTAAAAATATAAATAGGTCAATTTGTGAAGACAAAATAAATGTGAATGAAGCTAAAATGGATTAAAACATCTGAAATAAAACTCAAATACAAAGTTTGTGCAGATAATCCAAAATATACATTAATTTTCATACATTTCTTTTTTAGTTATGGAACAACAGGGAGAAAATCTCTGAGTGTATAGGAGTTTACTGTTACCCAGCATGATGTGCTCTAGTCAATATTTATGGAATCATGGAACGCTACTAGCAAGAGAAGACCACATATGAATCCAAGGGCACAGGGAACATCATAGAGATAGACAAAAGGCTGAACCAAAAAACAATTGAAAAACATAACAGTCTTACAGTTCAGGTTAAATTAGAAAGAACAAGATATGTCTGGAAAGTTCAAAATTAGAACTTGAAGAAAACACTTCTCAATTACCTCTAGAAAAAGAAGAAATTTCAGAAGACTAGAAAATATTTTAAAATAATAAACCAAAACATCACAAAAGTTCTTGAGATGTAGCTGAATTTATGCACAAAGGCAAAGGTATAATATCGAAGTTTGAAGATTTGACTTTTCAAACCTAGTTGAAGCATAGCAATATTAACCCAAGTTAGTGGGGAGAAGGGAATAATAAGTGTATAGGTAGAAAAGAGAAAAACCAAACCTATCAATAAAACCATAAAGAGTATAATGAAACTCAAGGCTCATGTCATTTTATAGGCAAAGCAGAATGACTTCCAGTAATTGCAGCAGAGTGATCAGGCAAGAAAAAATAAATGAATAGATAAATATATGTATATATATATATACATACATATATTCAATGTAGAAAAATCTACACATGTGTAAACACACACACACACACACACACACACAAAGTCCTTGCAGGAACAAGCAGAAACTGAAGGAGGAGATGTCCTCAAGGGCTGTCATTGGGAATGATGAGTATTGTGCATTTGTTGCTGTCTGATGTGAGAATTCTCAGTCACCTCCATAGCTATTAAGACAAAAAAAATCAATGAAGAAAAATAACACTGATAGGCCAGAGGTTGAGACATCAGAGTTCAAACAGGAAAAACAATAGTATTTAATAGAGGGCATTACAAAAGCAAGAGAAGTACAGAGAGAGTCAGACCTACAATGTAAGCACAGAATCTGCCTAAATTCCTACTGTCCAAATATCGTTGAAGTTCAGGAAAAATGTCCAAGGTTCCCAATGCAAAAGCAGACAGATGCTGTAAAGAAATTCACCCTTGAAAAATAGAGCAGCATGGAGAGATAATTGTTAGTTTGCCTGTATCTAACTGAGTATTCTAACACCCTACACAGCCCAATGAGTAGGCATCTGAAGACCTAGGAGTTTGATATGTCAATGGACAGAGCATAAGACTACAAGAACAGTTGCACATTAGTAAGGGAACCACAATAAGGATGAGTACCAAGATATGAATATAATTTTACCAAAATCCATTGCTGACCACAAAATCAACAAAGACCACAGAAGACTCTATGGCATTTAGGCTTAAAAAATTTTCGCAGTTTGCAGCTAAAGAAACAGATCACAGAAATCAACAGCTGCATACTGGAAGTAAAGTAGAGGGGAAAAGGATTGAAATTTGAATCCAGAGCTCTGAGAAGTAAATCATCAAAAGATCATGACAGATTCCAAGAGTTGCTGCAATATATAGTCTACACATCTTAAAACAGGACTACAAGACATACAATAAAACAGACATGTGATACCCAAACTTAGTTGGGAAAAGGAGTCAGTAGAAATTGTCTTCAAATGAGTCTAGCCCAAGACCTCACAGTAGGTACTCTACCCATGCTGGTCTATAATGACTACATACACAAGTGGGCTCAAAATTTTAGAGAAAAAAATAAAGTACTATTAATGAGTAAAAGGATAAGTCTCAAAAAGTAAAATTTATTAAATTCTGGAGTTAAAAAAATAACCGAAAATAAAAATTCAATAGAGAAGAGCAATGACAGAAAAGAGTGTGGCAAAAGAGAAACTAACTAATCTTGAAGAGCCTCAGGAACTATTCATATTAATTGCCCAGAAAATATTAATCAGGGTATTGGAAGAAGATTACAGAGAAATAGTAGCAGAAAAAATTATATGAAGAAATAATGAAAAACTTTCATAAATGTTTGAAAAATTAATTTATAGAAAGTGCAACAGACCAAACACATAATGTAAACAAAGAAAATAATTTTTCATCCTTTCATAGGCAAACTACTGAAAGTCAAAAAATTCTTGAAAACAGCAAGAAAAAAATAACATTATATATAGAGAAATAATTGCCAAATTCTTAACAGCAAAGACAGTGGGAGGCCACAAGATATGGAAATAATATAAATGAAGTGTTACATGAAAAAAAAATTGCAAACTAGAATTTCATATCCAATGACAATATGCCTCATGAATGAAGCTTTAATAAAATTATTTTCATGTAAACAAGTGCTAAGAGATCCTTATAAACAGATCTAGACTCTTAAAATTTTTTAAATAAGTTTTTCTGACTGAAGGAAAATTCGTGCCAAATCAATCTTACAAAAAGAAAGCAAAAACTGAATATTGTGTGCGGGTTAATGGCAAATAATAAATATAACTTTAGAAATTTTCTTTTAGTTTCAAAAAAGAAAACAAAAATTACAAAACCAAATACAAAATATGTATAGGCCTGTGATTCTCTATTAGCACAATAGCATTAAAGCCAAGAGTGATAGTTAATGAAAATATATGATGTCTAGTTGCCAATATTTTAAATAAAATAATTTGTTATAAATGCTAATTTTGCTTGAGAGAAATAAAATGAAAAGAAGTATGAAAAATAGGTAATATCATTTGTAAGTACAATCATATCCGATTGGATTAAAAACATCAATAACCAGTTATAAGACAAATACAGAAAAATAGTTAAAATAAAAGCACTGAAAATACAGGGCTGGAAAAAGATATTCCATAAAAATATTAACTGAAATAATGCACTACCTTAATATTAAATTTAGGTAGACCTTAGGACAAAGAGTAACAGAGAAATGTTATTAAAAATGTGCCCATCATGCAACAGTGGACAGCTTGGCCACATGGGTGCCTCCACCAACAGCCTCCACCCTGGCCTCTGGCCTTTTGGCTGTGCAGCAACTTAGTTACACACTGCAGAGGCACAGGGGGACATAAAAGCCATTGTCCTGAGCAGCAGAAGTGAAAAACAGACAAAAGGGCCTGCCTCAGACTCCCTGATGAAAAGAAGTCCACTGGAAAAGTGAAGGGAATCTCTGCAATAAAGGTACACCAGACCACCGTGATTGGTAAGTTGGAGGGACAGGGAGCTCAACTTATCATCAGCACCCATCAAAACCCGGAATCTTTCTGAACCTCATGGGTCTGGGACTAGATTACTGAGACTCATTGACTTATAACTGCACAATGCTGCCCATGTTGTCTATTGTGGAAGCAGAGACATCCCCTGAAGGAGGCCCTTCATTTTTAAAGGTGATAGATTAATAACTACCACAAATTGTCATTCTCTAAGATGTATTTGATGCTATGGTTTTGCTGATTGTGTCACTTGGGCTAAGGTGTTGTGATTGATCCAAACAGTTGTCCTTCCTGGTATAATGAAAATGAGATAGCCTCAAAGTCATTAGAGACTTAAAACTTAAAGACCAGCTATATCTGGAAGACAACTCTGAGAAGCAATCATTCCATAAGGGTTTTAAATATATCAACAAAGATACTTACAATAAACAACTTCAAAATATCAACCCAGGAACTAAACCAAGGACAGTACCAAAAACAAAAATGAGAAGACATTTAAACAAGTCACAAACCCAGACTTCCACTCCACAAAAGGCAAATTCTGGGGGAAATGAGGTGGAAAAGTCTGATAATCAACCACCTGGACACCCTGAACTGATAGCACAGGAAGTAACAAAACAGATGAATGAGGCTCTAGAAAAATTCAAAGCAGAAATAATCTCCCAGATAACTGCAGAGATGGTGAGCAGAGGGAGAGACATCTACAGGCTTAGAACACAAACTGATAAAAAAAAAAATAGATGAGCTCAGAAGCATGCTGGAAGCCATGAATGCCCAGCATAAGAAAGAAATGGAATCCATGAAACAGATTCAAACAGATATTCGGGAGATTAAAACCTCTTTTGAAAGCATGCAGAGCAGATTAAGGGAATCTGAAGATAGAATATCAGATATAGAAGACAGGATTGTGGTGAAGGACCAGGAAAACAGAGATTTCTTAAAAATAGTAAGGGACAATGAGAAATCAATTCAGCAAATGCTAGATGATGGAAAGAAGAATAACATAAGACTGATAGGAGTCCATCAAAAAAATAGGAGAAAGTACAATTGATATAAAAAAAACTGTTCACAGAAATAATAGTAGAAAACTTCCCAGAAAAAGGTGGAGAATTGGGCATACAGATTAGTGAGGCATATAGAAAACCACCCAGCCACAATCAAAAAAAATCTACACCTAGACATATAGTAGTCAAGATCCCAGAAACCCAACAGAAGAACAAAATCCTATAGGCAGTTAGAGAAAAGAAACAAATCACCTATGAAGGAAAGCCCATCAGAATGATGGCAGATTTCTCAACACAAACACTCAAATCAAAGAGAGTCTTGAGTGAAGTATTTCAAGGCCTAAAAGAAAATAACTTCCAACCTAGACTGTTGTATCCTGCAAAATTTTCTTTCAAAATCGATGGAGAAATTAGATACTTCCATGACAAAGAACACCTGAGGAATTTCATGAACATCAAGCCAGCACCCCAAACAATTCTAAGCAATATCCTAGAAAAAGGCAACGGAGGTCACAACTCTATGAGGCTCAACAGAGTGAAGCCACCAGACAAGTTAAGAAACTAAAGGAAAAGGGGGAAAAAGAAATGAGCCAACAACAGTAAAACATCATGACAGAGATGAGTCAATATCTATCAATTATAACTATCAGTGTCAATTGCCTCAATTCACCAATCAAAAGAAATACACTGACAGAATGGATTAAGAAACAAAATCCAGCAATATGCTGTATACAAGAAACACATCTAACTCAAAAAGAAACTTGTAGACTGAAAGCTAAAGGATGGAAAATGGCTCTCTGTGTGACAGGAACCCAGAAAAAAGCAGGGGTAGCAATCTTATTTGTAGACAAAGTATATTTCAAACCAAAACTAATTAAGAGGGACAAAGATGGTCACTACATCTTTGTGAAGGGAACAATCCAAGAGGAAAAGATGAAAATCATAAATATATACGCACCAAATATGAATGCCCTCAACTATACAAAATAGATATTACTGGAGATGAAAAAACAAATAAGCACTAATACAATTGTATTGGAGGACCTCAATACCCCACTATCACAAATAGAGAGATCATCAAGACAAAAAATTAACAGTGAAATTCTAGAATAGAACCAAGCTATTGAACAAATGGACTTAATAGATATTTACAGTGTTCCACCCCACAAAATCAGAATACACATTCTTTTCAGCTGCACACAGGTCATTCTCCAAAATAGACCACATGCTAGCTCATAGGACATGTCTAAGTAAATGTAAAAGAATTGAAATTACCCCCTGTATATTATCAGACCACAGTGCAATAAAGTTGGAGATCAATAACATGAGAAACTGCAAAACTTCCACAAACACCTGGAAATTGAATAACACCCTCCTGAACAACCAATGAGTTACAGAGGAAATTAAAGAAGAAATTAGACAGTTTCTATGAGTAAATGATAATGCCAGTACAACATACAGGAATATATGCGACACAATGAAAGCAGTTCTATGTGGGAAATTCACAGGAGTGAATGCCCATATTAGGAAAACAGAGAGAACTCAGATAAATAATCTAATGTAGAACCTCATACTCCTAGAAAAAGAAGAGAATAACAAATCCAAAGGTCACAGAAGAGAGGAAATTATAAAGATCAGAGCAGAAATCAACGCAATAGAGACTAAGAGAATGATACAAAAAATTAATGAATCAAAGAGTTGGTTTTTTGAAAGAATAAATAAAATCGTTAAGCCTTTAGCCAACCTTATCAAAAAAAAGGAAAGAAAAGGCTCAAATCCATGCAATTAAGAAAGAAAAAGGTGAAGTCACAACAGAACCAGCAGAAATCCAGAGGTTCATCAATATCTACTTTGAGAACCTGTACTCTAATAAAATGGAAAACACAGAAGAAATGGACAGATTCCTACATACATATGAATTGCCAAAGTTAAATGAAGAAGGTATAGAAATTTTAAACACCCCAATTACAATGAGTGAAATTGAAAATGCAATAAAATATTTACCAACAAAGAAAAACCCAGGTCCTGATGGCTTCACTCCTGAGTTCTACAAGACTTTTAAAGAAGAACTATTGCCATTACACTTTAAACTCATCAAGGAAATTGAAAGGGAAGCAAGGCTTCCAAATTCATTCCTGGAAACAAGTGTTGCTTTGATTCTAAAACCATGGAAAGATCCAACCCAAAAAGAGAACTACAGGCCAATCTCCCTAATGAACATAGATGCAAAAATCCTCAACAAGATACTGGCAAACAGAATACAGAGGGTCATCAAGAAGATCATACACCCTGACCAAGTTGGATTTATCCCAGGGATGCAAGGATGGTTCAACTTTCGTAAATCAATAAGTGTAACACACTATATTAACAGAGTCAAGGACAAATACCATATGATCATCTCAATAGATGCAGAAAAGGCATCTGACAAAATCCAACACCCATTCATGATACAAACCCAACAGAAAATTGGAATAGAAGGTCTTTATCTCAAACTGATTAAGGTTATCTATGAAAAACCAACAGCCAACATCATACTAAATGGTCAAAAACTGAAAACTTTCACACTAAAATCAGGAACAAGACAAGGATCCCCACTATCCTCACTCCTGTTCAATATAGTTCTGGAAACATTAGCCACAGCGATGAGAAAAGAGAAAGAAATAAAAGGAATAAAGATAGGAAAGAAAGAAGTTAAATTCTCATTATTTGCTGATGATATGATACTTTACATTGAGGACCCAAAAATCTACCAAAATACTTCTAGACTTAATAGACAGATTCAGTAGAGTGGCTGGATATAAGGTCAACATTAAAAAAACAATAGCCTTCTAGTACACAAATAGCAGACTCACTGAGAGAGAAATTCTGGAAACAATTCCTTTTACAATAGCATCCAAAAAAATGAAATATCTAGGAATCAATTTAACAAAGGAAGCAAAAGACCTCTACACTGAAAACTACAGCATCTTGCAGAAGGAGATCAAGGAGGAAGTAAGAAAATGGAAAGACACCCCTTGTTCCTGGGTAGGAAGAATCAATATAGTGAAAATGGCCATACTTCCAAAACTGCTATATAGATTTAATGCAATGCCAATTGAGATTTCAACAATATACTTCACAGAACTAGAGAAAACAAGCTAAAAATTCATTTGGAACCAGAAGAGACCTAGAATAGCAAAAGCAATTCTGGTCAACAGAGACATTGCTGCGGGTATCACAATACCCAACTTGAAGCTATACTACAAAGCTTCTGTGATAAAAACTGCATGGTTCTGGCAAAGAAACAGATCCAAGGATCAGTGGAATAGATTAGAAGATGCAGAAACAACCTCAGACATACTCAGCCACCTCATCTTTGACAAAGGATCCAACCAGCCTCATTGGAGGAAAGATAGCCTATTTAATAAATGGTGTTGGAAAAACTGGATTTCAACCTGTCAGAGATTAAAACTTGACCCATATCTATCACCATGCACTAAACTAAGATTGAAGTGGATTAAAGATCTAAATATTAAAACTTAAACATTAAACTTGCTGGAAGATAAGTTAGGTAGAACTCTTGAAGATACTGGGATAGGAAAAGACTTTATGAACCAAACCTCAATAGCATGGGAGCTAGCACAAAGAATCAACAAGTGGAATCTCCTCTTATTAAAAAGCATCTGCACAGCAAGAGAAACCACTGACAAAGCTAACAGACAACCTACATTGTGGGGAAAAATTCTTAGCAGCTGTAACTCAGACAAAGGGCTACTATCTCAAATCTATAAAGAACTGAAAAAAATCAGACCTCCCAAATTCAAAGATCCAATTCAAAAATGGGCATCTGAAATGAACAGGCATTTCTCAGACAAGGAAGTAAAAGCAGCAAATAAGCCTGTAAAAAATGTTCAACGTCACTGGTCATTCGAGAGATGCAGATGAAAACAACACTGAGATTCCACCTCACCCCAGAAAGAGTGGCTGCTATCAAGAAATCAACCAATAACAAATGCTGGCGGGGGTGTGAAGAGAAAGGAACCCTTCTCCATTGTTGGTGGAAGTGCAGACTGGTGCAACCACTGTGGAAATCAGTATGGAGATACCTCAATGAACTAGGGCTGGAGGTCCCATTTAACCCTGCTATTCCCCTGCTGGGTATCTTCCCCAAAGAATTAAAAGAATCATACCACAGAGATATATGTGTACCCATGTTTATAGTGGCACAGTTTGTAATAACTAAAGCTTGGAAACAGGCCAAGTGCCCATCAACTGGAAACTGGATAAAGATGATGTGGTTTTTTTATAAAATGGAGTACTACTCAGCCATAAAGATCAAGAAACTAGAGTCATTTATAGCTAAATGGATGCATATTGAGGCCATACTCTTAAGTGAAATAAATAAGACACACATGTATAAATACCGAATAGTTTCTCTTGTATGAGAAACTAAGAGTGTAAATAAGGATCAAAAGGATTAATAACTAATAATTGATACTTTGAAACAGGAAAAGTTCCAAAGTGGTAGGGGTGGTGGGAGGGGAAGGGGAAAGGAAAGAATGGAAAGGAAAAATTATGAGAAAAGAAAAGAGAAAGGAAACAAAATCTATGTTAATAGGGAAGGGTGGAGGGGGTGAAGAGCACACAGGTAATTGTGAAAAAGTAAGAACCAAGGCACATCATGTACAGGTACAAGCACCCAATGATAAATGTAAACATATTGTATACCTAAAATGTACCAATAAAAGAATTTAAGCAAAAGAAAAAAAGAAAAAAATGTTGCTGAAGGAGAACAGAGTCTACATAATGGTAAAAGTTTCATTGTGTCAGCAAAACAATTGCAAATAAATAAAAATATATTCACATGTATTATATATGGTATAGTTATAAATGTGCCCAACATTAGATTCACAAGGCAAAAACTGGAAAAATGTAAGGAAGAATGGGAAATTAACAAACATAATAGAGGTTTTCAAAGAACTTCCCCAGTAATTGAAAAACAAACAAAAATGTCACCATGGATATAGAAAACTTGGAAGAAACCATCAACTAGCACAAACCAACCGGCATCTCTAGTAGACTACGTCTAAAAACTACAATATATGATTTCTTTTCAAGTGTACCTAAATTTACCTTAATTTAAATTTATTTTCCATAAAACAGATCTCATTAGATTTCAAAAAGAAAGGGAGAGAAAGGGAATGGGATACAAAGGGGTAGACAAAAGAACTGCGAAAGAAGGAGGGAGAGAAGGTGAGACAGAGAAAGAGAGACATATTATGGAAAATTGCTTCTCACTTCAAAAGAATTAAATTATAAAATAAATAACAAATGAATTCTAGAAAATGCAAATAATTCTTGGAGTGAGAAATGCCTGAGGGCTGAATGTGTAAGGAAGGATGACAATGAGCTTCATGATGAAGTGGATGTATTCTCTCTTTCTATCTCTTCATTGTAGTAGTAGTTTTCCTAACTACAAAGCTCAATGAATTGTCCTCTCCAAATGGACACTGTTCACTGTTAATAATTGTTCCCAATTAATTTAAAAAAGAAAATAAATAGAATTATTAACAGACTCTTTGCCCCGGGGAGGTAACAATTCAGAACGAGAAAAGATGGAATAACACCGAACAGCAC
The DNA here is from genome assembly GCF_053883595.1 of Heterocephalus glaber. NCBI lineage: Eukaryota > Metazoa > Chordata > Mammalia > Rodentia > Bathyergidae > Heterocephalus > Heterocephalus glaber. The sequence continues at coordinate 4,326,505 of NW_028258432.1, forward strand.
TGGTAATTTCAAATGACTACATTCAACAAGTTACGAATAAACTGGAAAGCTACCATGTCTACACAAACTGGCAATGATAATTGAAGTAACACAATCTGTATGACAATTACAGTGATCATTTAGCTAAAAACTAAAGGAAATCGGTCCTGAGAAAAAATATCAGAGACCTTAGAATTTTTCATACACATTTGGTCATAAATTATTAGTTTTAATATGAGTCAGGGCCAAGAGGAAAAAAATAATTTTAGCCAAGAAATGATTGATATTGTTATAAATTTTATAATAAATATAAAGACTGTATGAAGAATTTCATCAGAAAACTGATTCTAAATTTTGTCAACATATGGAAAATCTACACATAAAACACTAAAATAACTAAAAGGTACAATTATGTTGATGAATTTGATAGAAAATTAAACACGAAGAACAGTTTTCTGCAGACTGTAAAAGAAATAGAGGTCAGATTGCAGAACAGATAAAAGACATGATAAGAAAATAGAGGGAAGATCAAATACAATAGGAAATGGTGGAAATGCCTACCATACAGTCCCAGGAATAGGACAAGAGGGAATTGGAAAGAAGCACTATTGGAAAGCCTAAGTACGCTGGGAAGCAAGGCTGCATGTCACATGGCAGACAGATACTAAAATAACTCCTAGAGAAGGAAAGAACAATTCACTTTATTTAGTAAATCCCCTTGTCTTTGCAGTAAGTGTATGTGGTGGGAGATAGACAGAAATGCCTATAGTCTGCCTTTCAACAACAACTGTTACACTGCGGTCCCTATGGGGACAATTACATTTTTGTCTGACAAAGCCCTGAATGCTGCTCTTGTGTACCTTGTCCCTTTCTGTTTCTTTTCTTTACTCTTTTATTTTGCTTTGATTTCTATTTTTAAAAAAATTCTCTCCCTTCCATTCTTCTCATCTCTCTTCCCCTCCTTCCCTCCCTAGTCCTTCCCTCCCTTCCTTCCTTCCTCCCTTCCTTCCTTCCTTCCTTTTTTTTTTTTTCTTTTTGGTTCCTGAGGATTTTAATAAAGTTATGGACTAGGACTAATTAAACACTAATTCCTATTCATCAGTGTAAGATGAAAAAATAGAATCAATCAACTTTATAAACATATAGATAGAAATTTCTAAAATTTTGATTCCAGCTTTCAAAATGGCAGACACAATGAGGAAAATCAATAAAAAATATATAAATTAACTTCAAATGAGTTTGGTATTATTAGAGCACAAAATAAGAACCATATAATAACCATCATTAGACTTGAAATCTGAATTTTTTTTAGACAATCTCTTGCTAAGTTGCCCAGACTGGACTAAACTTGCAGTTCTCTAGACTAAACCTCCCAGGGTTCTAGGAAATTTTTTTTTTTTTTAATGTAAAACCAGGTATTGAGTCACTTCTAGAGCAGAGTAACAGAGTAAATGCATATTTTTAATTGAACAACCTTATAATTTATAATCAGTATAAATTATGATATGACTTGCATTTTCCTAATGACTGGTGATATTGTTGAGCATATTTTCTGAATTCTACTCATATTCTGAATTCTACTTTTGTTTGAATTATACTCAAATCTTAAATTTGGATAATTTGTTGTTAGCTCATAGAAATACTAATCATTTTTGCATGTTGACCTGATAATTGCAATCTTGCTAAATCGACTTAATTGTTTATATTGAGTTTTTATAAATTTTATGTGGTTTTCCACATACATAATCATGTTATTGGTAAATATAAATTTTACATAATCCTTTCTAATACATATGTATTTACAACATTTTTCTCATTGTATTTCAGGAACTAAGACTTCTTTGAAGTAATGTGATGAGAATGAAGCAATTTCACTTTTTCTCTGATCTTTTAATTGAGGGGAATGTTTTGATTTTCACTAGTGCATAATATATTTAAGATTTTATAGGTGTTTTTTTCTCAGATAAAAGATCACTTTTATTCCTAGTGCCTTATAGATATTATAAAGGGTATATGATAATTATTTTTATATATTCTTCCTTATTTTGAGATGATTACATAGTTCTGGGTCATTCATTTTTAGTTTGTTAATTGTTAAATTAATTTGATAGATTTCTGAATGTTAAACCAGTCTTTGAGTTCTGGGATGATTTCTTCTCAGGTTCTGCTCAGTATTATCATTTAAGATTTGATTGACCATAATTTTGTTAAGGGTTTATGTGTCTACATACATGAAGAATATTGCTTTTCAGTTTCTTCATTTATAATGCCTTTGTCATGTTTTTATAACATACTGCTGGTCTCATAAAGCAAGTTAAAGTTTCCTCCATTTTGAATTTCTGGAAAAAATTTTTGTAAAATTCATATAATTTCTTCTTAAATTTTTTTTAGAATTGGTCATGGGTCAATCTGGGCCAAAATTTTCTTTGTGACACTTTTTAAACTATGTATTCAGCTCATTTAATGAATAAAGTATATTCATGTTATTTCTTTCTTCTTCACTGTACATTGGCATATGGAAGATTTCAAATAAATTGTTTAAATTACTGTATCTGTTGGTATAAAATTAATCATAATATTATCATATTGTGGGAGACTGACCTGGTGATTATGACCAAAGCAGGCTGTAAGCAGTTCAGGCTGTAAAGAGTTAATCCCTCAATTGGCTTGTTTTAGGAGTCTGACCTAGGTCAGAGTGACTTTCACCCAAATTCCGTTCCCAAAATTAAAGACTTCCTATTTAAAAAGATAAGGTTAACCACAGCCTATATCTTATCTGTTCTGTTCCTAATGCAAGAATGCTTTGTCTCTTCTTTTACAATCCTTGCCTGCATCAGCAACATATCCACGGCAATCACATGCAGCTCCTTCACCCCAACTTAAGCAGTCATTATGTCACCAATAAATATCAGCGGTTCTGACTGTTCAGGGTCTTTGCTTGCTCAAACTTTGCCCATCCCAGTTCCTCATTTCTGTCTCTGAGGTTTTTTTCTTGCCTTGCACCATAGCACTAATCAGGAGATCAAAATCCTCTGCAGGGATCTATACTATTATATTATCCATCATTATCTCTAGCATCTGCATTGATAATATTATGAACACCTTCATAATAGATCTTCTATATTCTTACTGATTTTCTGTATAATTGTATTGAAATAAAGTATTCTGAATTTGTCTATTTCTTTTAGCTCTGTGAGTTCTATATATTTAAATACCTTATTGTTGAGTTCATATGTGTTCAAGATAGTTATATTTTTCTGATTCCTTCCCCTTTCTATCTCTCTGGAATGATTCCTTTTATCCACTGTAATGTACCTGGTTCTAAAATCTACTTTTCCTGGTATTGGTATAGCTACATAAGCACTCTTTTTAGTGCTTCTGGCATATATTTATTCATTTCTTATACATTTCATACTTTTGCATTTTACATTTTACTGGATTTCTTCCAGATAGTACATAATTTATGTTGTTATTTTATCCAGTGCTGATTTACATTAACTGAAATTATTGATATGGTTATGTTTAAATGCATACTTTTACATTTATTTAGTTTTTTTAGATTAAGTATCTAAAAAATTACTGGTTTGGCTTAATGATTTCTTCTCTTTTGTATATATATATATCTAGTATGAAATTGGTGAGTGAATTCTCAACACATAAAAATTATCAATGTTTGAAGAGATACAAATGTTTATTTTCCAGATTTTATTATTATATATTATATAGATGTATTGAATTAGTATAACATACCTCATAAAGTTGTAAAAGTATCATCTCATTAAAAGCATTTAAAATTTTAAGAAAATTTTTATTATTTTATCTTTACTAATGGTATATATAAGCAATTCCTCTTGTTTTATTTACTAGTTGCTCTTGGGCTTATCAATATTTATCTCTAACTTATAACTGCCTATGTTCAAATAATAGTCTAACACTTGACATCTGATATAGGAACCTTATAATAATATTCTTTTATTTCTGTTCTCTTTTTCTTGGAGTTATTTTGTCTGCATTTTACTTCAGTTATACTATAACTCAAATAATTTGTTGTTATTATATTTGTTTTATAGTATAAATTATTTTACAATAAAATTTAAAGTATAGCAAATATATTTTATATATATTCTTTCAAGTTTGAGGTTTTTCAATATTAAGTCCTCATGTGTATTATTATCCATAACTCATCCTCTGGGACTCCAATTCAACATAACTTAGGATGATTGATACTGTGTCATTGTTTGTTGCTGCTTATTACTTTCAATCTTTATTCTTTCATGTCATTTTAAAGTATTTTTATTTCTTTATCATCAAGGTCACTAATCTTTAGTTTCACCATAGTTTTTGATTGAATGGCAGGTTTTATGAGTGTTAAATAGTTTCTTGCTGAATTTTGTTGTATTCCTCTAAATAGTGTGGAGTACTTTTGCCAGAATGTAAATAAATTTCTTAAAATCATTTAGCTTAAGCGTTGCTTTTAAATTTTTTTAGGTTAGGATTAGAGAAGACATTAGTCTCTAAGTAATTTAATCACACTGCTAAGGCAGTAGTCACCTGAGAGATCTACTTATTGTTCAATATATTACAATGTATTATCACTCCAGGAAAGACATTAGCTATTCCCAAATTCTATGAATACTGAGAATTTTTCTACCTTTTTTTTTTTTTTTTTTTTTTTAATCCTAGTTGTTCTTTTTCTGGCCATGGGTAGTTTTGTTCATATGTATACAGATCAGTACTTCTTATAAGCTTCAAGACTGTATCTCTGCAACTTTCTTACTCTCTTTGTGTGCATTTAATTACCTTACAGAAGCCAGTTTTGCAAACTATAGGTTCTGCCGCTTCCATGCACTCTTTTTTTTAGTCTCCTCAGCTAAGAGAGAAACAAACTGTGTTTGGGTTCTCTTTCATACAGTCTGGAAACTACCTCCACTAATTAGGTAATGTAACCTTGGGTTTTTCTTACTGGTTTCTCTTTTTTATCTAATTGCACACTTATTTAAATTGTGTGTTACAATACTTTAAGTTATTTCATCTTTACTGAAACTTATTTGAATTTTTTAACGTAATAAAACTATACTCTTACGCATTCTATAATTTAGCCTCTTCATAATTCAGAACAATATTCACTCAGAAATTCTTAAATTTTTATCTGTATTTTTGAAATGTAACATTATAGTTTGCTGATAATAACAACACACCTCACCTCATTAATGATATTAACTTGGTACCATATTTATTTGGAGCCAAGAACTAACAGAAAAAGTATTTATTATGAAGTTCCCACAGACCTAATTTTACAACTTTATGTGAGTTGTCATTACAAATGAGAACCCCAGGGAAGTAAAGGAAAAATAGGAATGAACACTAGAAAAGCAAATAGGTCAGTAAATAACAGAATCACATAAGATAAAAAGAGCACATGGTGTTTTATGTTCAAAGTGGTTTTCCACATACTGTTTTCATTTCTAATTTGTAGGTGATCAGACCACCCTCTAGTGGATGAAGAAGCATATCAATTAGACAAATTCATTGTGCTTTGCATCCAGAGAAAAGTAGCAAAATGTTTTGCCGAAATATTTTTCTCTATTTTACTTTAACAGATTTTACTTCAAGTTTATAAGAGAAACTTAGAAGTTTCAAAGTTTTACATATTTTCCAAAATGTCTTAGTCTTTTATTCTTATATAATATTCATAAAGAAAATAGGACAAGGATCTATAACCTTATTTAGAAATATTTAAACCTAGGTTTGACTCTATCTACTTGGGCCAACTATATTAATAAGAAAATAACCTGATGAGAACTCATCAGACTAGTGTTTCTTTGTATCATGAAAACAATGTAGAAGTTCCTGTAAGACAAAGATGCTGAGACTGCTCCTATATCTTTACCACTATAATATGGCAGAATGTCAATTTTTCCTATTGGGAATAGCTTTTCTCATTGTGTTACCTTGATAATAGTTACTATGATCATTGCAGAGAAATTAAAAACATCTTAGAATTTATTTTATAGGTTTTAAGTTTCAAATAAAAAAGAACACAGATAAACTCTCTGAAGATAAAATTACTGTACCAAGAATTTTTAGAAAATATTCTCTATATGAAAAAAAAATCCCATCTTCTCAACTGTATTATTTTTCAGTAAGTATGAGAAACATCTTACTTTGAGGAATTGTCTAAGAGAAATTCCCAAATGCCTCTTTGGTTTTGTGGTGTGAATTTATTTAGCGGTTCCATTAACTATTTTTATTTTGTTAAATTCTTTGGACCCATTTGTTCACTGTGGGTTTTTGTTTTACTGACTAAGAATGTTGTGAAGACCAACTCAGTCACCTAACTTCTAATTTTACTTCATTACCTCAAAAAACATATTTTTGCACCTATTACCCAAAAGGTAATGAGAGGGAATGATAATGTGGTTTAGTGGTCACAGACTTGGCTGAGGAAATAAAGACCTGGGCTCTTACTTCCTATCTTTGAGCTGACTCTGTACCATTGAGTTAACCCCTGAGCATCAATAAATATGGAGTTTTCAAAAGGGAAACAACCACTTCACCAGACGTAACAAGGCTAATGCTTTCCAGAATAGAGCCACTGTGGAACTGTCTTGGATAATTGTAATTTATTTTGAGATTTTATGATCAGTGGTAGATGTTGAAGGAATTTATTAAGAGCTCAGGGTCTAGGATGAGCAATATACATATTTGGCTTTTCTTCATTTACTACCAGTCCAATAAATCATTGGTTTTAGAAAACAGATTCTAAAGAAATTTGAAAGTTTTTAGATTTACTTTTGACCAAATCCATAATGTTTTTCCACGTGGTAGCATACTCATGGAGTTACCATTCAATTCTGAAGCACTAATAAATATGAAGAGAATGGGCAAAACAGCACATATTTTTGGTTCTTCCTACTATCTACCCCACCCCCAAATCCACGGAAAAGAAATGAAAGAAACAGAAATGGAAAATATAATTTCTCTACACTAAAGTTAAAGTAAGAGCCAACTTCAAACCTCAAACTTCAGAAAAGATTGTTACTGATACAATTTAAACCAATTTGCGAGAGAACATTAAGGACTTGTCAAATAATTACTTTTGAACACTGTGAACAAAATAAGTTAAAAAAAATTTTAGATAGATGCTTCTTGTCCCCCCCCCCCCCGCATCCCACTCCCTGTATCTTAGAGAATTTCACTCATGGAATTTAAAGAAGTAAATTCACTGATTTAAGATACAAGACAACAGAATAACACAAATGGAAATTGGAATATCTAAAGAACAAAATTACAGATGTAACAAAAATATCAAAAACAAACCATGAGCAGAACTGACTGTGGAGAAAAAAAATTAAGAACATGAGTATTTGACATAATTAGAACATAATTTTTTTTTTAAGCAGAGTCTTGCTATATTGCCAGGCTAGTTTTGAACTTGAAATCCTTCTGTGGTTACAGAAAGGTGCCACCACACTGGCACAAAAGACACTTGTAGCTCAACAATAAACATACAAACCTCAATTTAATTATGTGAAAAGCTATGAATAGAATTTGTCCAAAGAAGATAATAGGAACGGCCATAAGCACATTAAAAAATACCTAGCATCACTAGTCATCAGGGAAATTAAATCAAAACCACAGTAAGGGGAGAACCAAGATGAGTAGTAGCAATTAGCAGCAAAATTCAGCCTTTCTGAGGCGTAGAATCCAGACACTTGGAAAATAACAACTTGGCAAAGAAAAAAAACAACACGTAGATCTCTGGGAATCAGGAAAGAACTGACAGGAAAATTAGAAAAACCACAGTGAGATACCACTTCACACATCCTGAGACATATAAAATTTAAAAATACAGATACCTGTTGATGAAGATATGGGAAAATTAGAACCTTCATATGTTACCTGTGGAAATGTTAACAGAGCATTTACTTTGATAAATAACCTCACAGTTTAATTATGGTGTTACCATATGACCCAACAATTCTACTTCTCAGTATATACCCAATAGAGATGAGAACAGCCATTCCCACAAAACTTGTACTTAAATGTTCATAGCAGAATTACTCATAATAGCCAAAAAGTGGAAAGAATACAAATGCCCACCAAATGATGAATGCACATACAGAATTTGGGATATACACACAATGGATTATTATTCATCCTTAAGAACACTGCAGTGGGGGGAAGGGATGAATAGTATGGCAGAGCATAGAGTGTATTTAGGACAGTGAAATTATTCCGTAGGTAGGAACAATGGGGGAAACGTGCCATTATTCATTTGTCCAAGCCCCAAAATGTTGGACTCCCAAAGTACCCCTTAATTCTGAACAAGGGAGTGGTAGTATTAATGAACTGGCAATGTAGGTAACTGTCATGAATTTAGTGCTCTGTACAGATTGTCGTTTGTGGGGAGGTTAGAAATGTCAGAGGCAGAAGGTTTATAGGGAATTTCTTTATCTTCCTCTTAAATTTGCTGTGAATTTAAAACTTCTCTGCTTCATTCTATAACATAGAAGATCCTTGAAAATACTATGCTTACTGAATAAACCAGACACAAAAGGACAAATATTCTAATTTTTAATAATTTCAAATAAGATAATATTCTGAAGTTATGGGTGGATATTAGTTTTGTAAAGACATTATTCAAAAATCAGTACACCTTCTGCTTCTTAGCTCTGTGGCCTCACTTCCCATAACTCTCTTCCTTGCTCACAGGGTTTTGGACAGACTACTCTGTTCTTTCCCTAATGCAGCAACGAACCTCTTGGTGTTCACATTTCTTTCTTCTGTCTGAAATCAGCTTCCTTCAATTCTTAAAGCTACGCTTGTCTGACTTTTCTAATATTGCAACACTGTCCAGCTCTCCTGATCCTCTTTCTGTTTTATTATCAAGATTTTGTTTCTGTCCATTTGTTGGTTAATCTTTTCTTCTCACCACTGGCTTTGGAATCAGGAGCCACGGGGAAGCCAAATGGCAGCTATATTTCCGATCCTCAAAACAGTGGGTAACGGGCAGGGATTTAGCTCAGTGGTTGCGCTGCCTGCCACACAAGTGCAAGGTCCTCAGTTCTATCCCCTGTACCTCCGGCCCCCAAAAAGTGGGTAAAATGTGTTTGTAAGAGAGAAGTTGGAAACTGTAAGACAAACTTGGACTTTAGAATTACCAATGGAGTAGTAGAGATTATCAAACCATCAATTAGCTTGTGTATCTCCATATTAGAGTTAATGAAATCTCATCTTTTAGAATTTCTAATCGATGAGGTATGAACACTGTTTTATTTGATTACGTAGCTTTGGAATTCATTCAGAAAAAAACCAGACACTTTTCCTTTCGTCCTACAATTGGGAAGTTCCCAGGGATGGCTACAGCTGCTTCGCCTCTTTCTTCTTTGTCCTCCTTGTTGTGATCAATTCCAGAGCAGACAAAATGAACACAGGCCACCAGGAAAATTTATTTCTGAAATCCTGAAAGGCTATGGGCTGGTTCTCAGGAAACTGTGAATTCCCCATGAGTTCAAAGACAGGATGACTATCCCATCCTACCACTATAATTTATCTGATTGCAAATGACTGAAAAACAATTTGTAAGAAGAAACTGGTTACCAGTAATGTTTCTTTTAAACAATAATTTGGCAAGAAAATAAAAATAAAAAAGGTGTTTGTCAGTTGCTGGGTTGGATTTTACTTTGTAGACCATACACACGATGTGTTATAATCATTAATATATCTGATAATTATTTGAGACCGAAGCATAAATAACAGCTTGTGAGAGGTTACATTTTATTCATTTTCTTGATATCTTTTTCTCAGCTGTTAACACCATTAAATTTTTCAAATATCTTTCCTACTTTGTAAGTTTGCAACACAAATGTTGCAACAAAATATTGATGAACAACAGTAAATTAGTGGAAAATGTCTGAATGTCATAAATGAGAAATTATTTGAGACAGACTAATGGTTCACTAATAGGGAACATTAGGAATAAGAGAAATTAAATAATTAATACAGAATCTTAAGTATACACAAGTTTATTAATTGTAGTAATCTAAGAGTCAAGCAGAAGGACTGTAGTTGGAAAACAACAAATTGATGTCACATTACTACTCAGAAACAATGAATGCATTCCAATTATTCTTAGGATGCAATAGCAGATATTTGTAACTGCTTAAAAGATGTTGCATGATTTCTGTGCCCTGCCTCACTCTTCATTCGTATGTCAAAAACTGTGTTCCTTCCCTCTGTTATCTGACCTATTTCCTTTACAGTACTGGAGTTCACAGAGCATTGTCCACGTACTCAGGCCCTCGGCATAGGATATATACTTTTTAAAAAAATACTCTCCAAATTAAATATGAAAGATGGACAATATGGCAAAACAAACAAAATTTTCTGATCATGTTTACATGTTTTTTAAACATGACCATGAGCTACAAATGTCAACTCTGTGTGTATTTTCTATGCCTTAGTATTCTTATTTGAAAAACTGGATTTTAACAATTCTGAACTCATATAGTTGTGAGAAAAATATTATATATAATATATATAATATAAAGGACTTAGAATGTTTCCCAGCACAAAACTAAGTGATTGAAATATCTCAGCTAATAACTATTATTACATTTCTGCCATCAGGATTATATGGCACAGTAGCAAGTACTTCAATGTAACTAAGAGGATGCAAGAAGAGAGTGAAGGAAATAAATGTATGCAGTTGAGGGTACGACTGTAACGCATAGTAATAGTATATCTTTTTTACATTCTTTTAATCACATAGTAATAGTATTTCTAGTATTTCTATGTGATTAAAAGAATGTAGGGTTTAGGCAAAGAAAATAAATATAGAAAGTTAGGTTAGTAAAAGCTATGTACAGTTGATAAGGCTATCTTGCAAGTTGTGGAGAAAAGATAAATGTGTTTTCTTGTTATGAGAGTGTTGGTAGACTTATTACACAGAAATATGCATGTTTTAAAAAGAAAAGCCAATTTTTTCTTTTCAAAATTGTTGACTAAGCAACTGGTACAACATTCTTCTCTTGCAAACACCAAGATGGTACAAAAAATAATTTTAATATTTGCAACCCCACTATACCGCAAAAAGGAACCCAGGCTGTGAGGAATCTCTACAAATTGTAGTATAAACAAAATCAATCTGAAAAATGAAACTCCATCCGGAATTATGCAAGGGACAGTTGCTGTAAAGAAAAGTATTATAAGACCAAGATGTTCTATACCAGAAATAAAAGGAGATCCATAGCTGGAGAAATGGTCCCCTAGTTCAAACTTCCTGTAGCATCTTTCTGCACAACTCGGCAAGCTGCAGTAACCGAGAATGTGCTTTTCATGGGATTCGGTCAGAAAGATGTATGGCTGTGCCAGCATGGCTGAGTGTAGATGGGAAGTACCTGGGGCACACACAGAACACTAGCCCTTGTAGTACTTTCTGGGGACTCATCAGGAGCGCCCCCAACAATTACTGTAAATACAGGCTGAAAATGAGCTCATATTCATGTCTTCCTGTAACAGATTTTAGTGACTAGATTAGAGCCAATAAATAAAATTGTACATTTCAACTTCTGATCGCATCTTAAAAGTGAGACACTCAACACACATTTAAGAACTTACACCCAAAGCAATAAAATTTATAAAAACAATAAAGCGGAAATATAAGACACTGTTTCTATAATCTGGAGGCTTCTATAAATAGAACATGTACCGAAAAAAGATTGAATTTAAAGAAAAGATTTAGTGAGCTGAAGTGAGAATTTTCTTAGAATGTTGTACAAATATATTATGAGAGGGAAACTGCAAGAGAAATACAGAATAAAACCAGAATTTTCAACATCTAATTAAAAGCAACTCATCAGAAGAGAATGCAGAGAATGAGGACATTAAATTAAGTAAGCAGTGGACTATAATACCAGCACTCAGGGAAACCAAGATAGGAAAATTGCAAGTTCAAGTACCACCTGGGCAACTTAGCAAGACACTGTCTCAAAATAAGAAATAAAAATTTAAAAAGAGCTGGGAAAGTAGCTCAGTGGTAGAACACCCTCGGATCAAATCCTCCAGTACCACAAAAGATTTTTTAAAAAAGCGACAGAACAAGGTGTGTAGGAATAGAATAGAAGAATTTTTGAAATGAAAAGAAGAGCTGAGTGCTAATTTGAAAACAAACAAACAAAATCCTCAGGCAAACACAGGAAAACCAATGATAAAAGGAATATCTTAGAATTTCCCAGAGAAAAGAAGCATTATGCTATCTATAAAGCAAAGAGAAACAAGTGGACTTTAAGCTTCTTCCGGGCAAGACTAATCACTACAAGACAATGGAGTAATAATTTACGTATTCTGAGGAAAAGAAACTTTGAACACAGAGTTTCAAATACATCCCATCAGGCCTTAAAGGATGAGAGTAAAATGACATTTTCATACATCTACAGACTAGCTATAGATGTTTCTGAAATATGCACTAGTTGTACTCCAGAAAGAATAAAATCAGTTCTTGGAGAAGAGGGACACAAAGTGTAGCTATGAACAAGCCAAGTAACAAATTTATTAACTCAAAAGATGTTATAGATCTCTGTCAGAAATCACATCTAGAAATGTTATAATGTAGAATTTGTTTCACATATTTAAACTGTTTTGGTTGAGGTAAAATTGATATAACATAAAATCCATCATTTTAGCGTGAAAAATCTAATGACATTTAGGTTTCATTCCATAAGTGTAGCTATGTTATGTCTTCATCATCATTCACCTAGAAGTGTTTTCTAATTTCCGCTGTAATCTGTTGTTTGAACCATTGATTATTTGAGACTGTATTTAATATCTGAATATTCTTGAGTTTTGCCCCAGGTTTATAGTGGGATATTCTTATCACCAACAGTGTTTCTGAGGAATGTCTTTTATTTTTTCACCCTGAGTGAGTTCCAAGTTAAGTGAAATAAAGCCCAGCACCTTGTCAGTCCTTCAGGTAGCCAGATTCCCAACAGAGTAGGATAGGCAGACAAAATTCCTGGTGAATACAGTCCACTCTGCTGTGTCCCCTCCAGAGCCAGATACCAGGTTCATACACTTGGGATGTGACTGTCACTCTTAAAACCACTGTGAGCAAAGAATGGAGTGGGGCAAAGACCAGGACAAAAAGCCAAAAAGCTTTCCCACCATGTTGTCGTTGCCTTCACTTGACTCAGAATTCTCTTAGGTGCTGTAAGATTGTGACTATTTTCAGAGTTCAATCAATGTTGCTTCTGACCGTTTCTGTGTAGTTTTATGATGTGTCTGTAGAGGAAGGAACAGTTGGGACTAACTACTAGGCCATTTTCATGTGCATCATTCTCCTACATGCTTATATTTTTGCACAGTGGGAAAATGGTTAAATTTTCTTGGAAAATAGAAATGGTAATAGTTGCTTATGAAAAGATAGAAAACTGGAATAGAACAATAAGCAAAAGAGATCAAAGTAGTAGTCAAGGCTCTGGAGGTTTTATAATTGATTTCTATGAAATGCCCAAGAAATAAATTATCCTGAAACATGAGATACGATGTGTTCATTTCATCTGGTTGCTCTTTGTAATGATCTTTAAAAACTGTAGGTCACATACCAAGTAGTTTCTCTGATGTGAAACACTAAAAGTATATTTAAGGATCAAAATGTATAATTGATATTGGGAAATAGGAAGAAAAAAGGTCTAAAGGAGCAGGGGAAGTGGGAGGGGGAGGGAAAAGAAAAGAAGGGAAAAGAAAAAATATGAGAAAAGGTAAAAAAAGGAAACAAAGTCTTTGTAAATAGGGAAGGGCGGGGTGGGGGAGGGGTGAAGGGAGGGTAGGGGAATGGGGAAAAAATAAGAATCAAAACACATCATGTAAAGGTACAAGATCCAAAGGATGAATGTAACTGTACTGTACACCTAAAATGTACCAATAAACTTAATGAAAAAATTTAAAAACAGAACCAAAAAATTTAGATAACAACCAACTGTATCATGTGAATATGAAAATGGCTCAATATAGGACACTTTATCAATACTGTTCTCAACATGAGAAGAGTAAATGAGAAAAAATCAATCACACATATAACTGCCCAAAAAATAGTGGATAAAATTCATTATACAACCTGTGGTTCAAAACTTAGCTAACAGATCCGAAAGCAAATATGTACATACATACAAGCATATGTGCATATGTATGTATATGTATATATATATCTGTATGTATTTATGCAACATATGATAAACACATGAAAAAAAATCCTTGTTATCTAGTGTTATGGTTTGGGTCTAGATGTCCTCCTAAAGCCTTATGTGGTCATAGACTGGATCTAGAGTGTGTGAACCCAGAATTGATTCATGATGCAACGCTAGACTCACGGGCACTAGGATTAAAGGTGTGAGTGTTACCCTCACTAAGTAGTCTGAATAAGATAAAAGGAGCAGGAAGACTCTGTGAAACTCTCTTGTTGCTTTTGCTACCCTATGCATGTTGTTTCTCCTCTGCGATACCTGTATGCATCCCTTCCTTGAAGTTGCCTGGTTATGAACCGAAACCTCTATGAACTGTGAGCTAAATAATCCTCTTCCTCTTTAACTTTGAGTGTCAAGTATTTTGTCTTGAAAATGACAGAAAAGTAACTAACACACCTAGTAAACATAAAGTATAATCTCTGGTTATCAAAACAAAGAAGGAATTTGTAGATTAAGATTAAGCTAGTATGTTACAGATTCAATGGTCCAAAGGTATATTTCAGAAATAATTATCAGTTTTCTACCTGTTCTTATATAACTGGACTATTTTCTGTAGAAAATGTTTATATTAGGTGAAGAAAAAGATCTGTACCTAATGAAACTTCAAGTTACTATCCTCAAACTGTGGATAGTGCCAAGTGCAATCTGTAAAGGCAAACTTCCAGCTCTCATGGAACAGTGAGTGTGCCAGGTAGCAACAGAATTAAAGCAACCAGCAATGAATTGGACAGGAGCAATCTGAAAAGTGTGGCTAGTTATTATTGTTGGTTAGGATGAGTATTCCCCAAAGGTTCGTGTGTTAAAGGCCCGGACTCCATCACGATGTAGTTAGTTGAGGACAGGACTTTTAAGGTGGAGTCTAGTGGGAGATCCTTAGGTTATTGGGGGGATGTGTCAAGGAGGATTGTGTTATCCTCCTCATCTTTTTCTCTTTCTGTCTTCTTTTTGATTCCTGGCTTATATCATACCTGGTTTGCTCTGCCATATATTCTTGCCTTTGCCTCCTTCAACAGAGATTCAAAGCAATAAGGCTGGCCAGTCTTGGACTAGAACTGTTGAAACCTTGAGCTAAATAAGCTTCTTCTCTTTATAAATAAATTGCCTCAGATATTTTGTTATAGTGATGGCCAATGACTTATATACCCACATCAAATATTTCAAGAACAATTTTTGGAAGTGAACAATATTTTACAACCCAATATGCTCTGCAGTTGAACAATCCTTGGCTTATTTTGGCTTCTGGAAGAAGTCACTGCATTTTGGATGTCTGTATTTGTCTCAAGTTTTTCACTTTTTAGTCCTGCTCAACATTTTTACCCTACTTCTGATAGTGAAATTTAGGCTCCTTTACTGCATCTGCAAGCTGCTAGTGTCACTCTTCTAACTTAAAAACTGTTTTCAGAGTTCCCACAGAAATACAGATTCCTAGGCAAAACTTGTTACAAAATACGTAACCAAAACACATCTTACCCATTAAAACACTATTGAGACCTTTCAACATTTTCAAAATTAAGAACTTTGCTTTATTGTTTAAAAAAATAGGCATTGTTAAAAAAATTATGTAATATTTACTTACTATTGATGTGTGCACGTCTAAGTTAGATGATGGATAAAATGGCAAAACATAGATTTCTAACAGCCACTAATCAAAGTAAGGAGAAATTATGATAGAGCCATAAAGACAATTGATGTAGTTAATCAGCATGGCATGATGGCATATCAGTGGGCTATGTGAAATTGGAAAATACTTTAGATAAGGATGGTCATGGTAGGGCCATGGGGGCAAAAGGCCTATGTTCAAATTTTTTAAACTTTGGTTTCATTTTACCTAAACTCTACAGTTTAGTTTTTGAAATTCACTTGGTTATTTTATTTTAATGGTATTATTAAGTGGTCCCAGTCTTAATCTCTAAATTTATCATACTTTCATCTATAAAGCAAATGATATTTTTGCTCATTTATTTTGTCATCTGCACAAATAAGTATGTCAGAAATGTTAATAAATATTGAAGCACTTCTGTCCAGCACTATAATACATTATAATACTACAGTAATTAAAACAGTGTGGCACTCATATCAACAGAGTTGAAATTCTTGAAAGCTCTCCACTTTATTACAAGGTTTTTCAAGTGTAAAAGGTGAATTTTTTTTCTGTATGCTGTAATAATAGTGCTTTTCCACTGATTTTTCTTTTTGCTGAGATATAAATCCTAAATTGCACCAAGAGTCCCTTGAAAATGGCCTCCAGTTTGGTTCTGCCAATCAGTAGAAGATTAAAGGTAGGAAGAAGACAAAGAGTTTGGGGTATTTATTTCCTCAGGAACCTCCACTTTTTTGTGATACTGGGAATTGAACTCAGGGCCATTCATTGCACTGTGCTATGTACCCAGCCATTTATTTTTATTTCTTATTGTGAGATAGAGTTTAGGTAAGATGTCTAAGCTGGTCTTGAACCTGTGATCCTCCTGACTCAGCCTTCCAGAGTGCTGGGATTACAGGTACATGCTACCACACCAGGCTCCCCAGCACCTTTCTTACTGTGTTGCTAGGGCTTTGTACTGAAAGCCATTGTTCCTACTAGATGGATTAAATAATTTTTATAATTTGCATCTTTATTGAACATATACAGCCAATCTTCTTATCATTATTCCTTAAACAATACAGTGTTGTCACTATTTACATTGTATTAAGTATCATGAGTAATCTAGAGACAATTTATTCAGGAGGATGTGTGCAGTTAGTTCAAATACCACACCATTTTATATAAAGCACTTGAGCCTCCATGGAGTTTGGTATCAGTGTGGGATTCTGGAGCTCATTTGCCATGTACAAGGGATGACTATATAGGTTTTTGAAATGTGATGGAGAGAAACATAAGTTGAAGCACTGTGGAAGAAGTTCACATCTTCTTCCCTGACATGAGAAAATGTAGTTTAAACACCGAACATCTGGGATGAGACAGAAAGCAGCCGCCTTGGTGAGGGCCCTTCAGCACAAGTACAGTTGCATATATTCTAGAGCTTCCTGGTGCGCTCTGCAGCCATCTGCCAGGATACACTGGAGAACGGAGATTTCCAGTCTTTCTTGGGGCTGTGATTACCCTGGTATATGTGCTATTAAGGCGAACGCCTGATTACCCTTGTAGTGAACGCCTTGCAATTCTTAATTCTTTACTCTAATGTTTCTTTTAAAACAGACCTCCTCTTACTACCCTATTTAAACCCTACTTCATTTTCCATGAATTTAAGTGAAGGTGCATTGGGGTTGGGAGATGAAGGAGAAAAATATTAAGATGAGATAAGAGATGAGTTTTGTGGAGACTGATGCCAAGCTACACCATAAACTGTAGACTAGTATCTAACTAACTTTTTGCATCTAAAACCCAAAGAAAAAAATATTTTAAAAGGACATCATACATTATGCTGTAAAGTTTTATCTAGTTAAATTTACTTATGCATACATTATACAAGGTAGAAGCATTAAAGTGTCCTTTCAACCTTATAGAATATGAATGTCTTTGGGAAAGGTGAAAAAAAGAAGCAAGAGGTGGAACTTTAGATGTATTTATACCAAATATAGAAAAATCTTCTTAACAGTTCAGTCTTTACAGTGGATACATAAATGCCTTCTCTCTTTTTCTGTATGAGTTTCATTACTTATGTTTTTCAAATGAAAGAAAAGGGAATATTACAGGAGAATGGAGAGATATCCAGGAGCACCCCATGGGAAGCTCTGTCTCTATGCCAGGAGGTGTAGGCTGTATCTTATGGGGACAGACTGGCAGCTAAAAGGTTCCCTAAGTGAGAAAGACACTGTCTTTCACAGGAGTCAGTCTGCCATCATAGAAAGGGTAAATATGAGCAGGAGAAGAGCCAAAGCAGGGAGTCAGTTCCACTAGAAGGTGTGAAGAATGAGTGTCCACTATGTGCAAAAGTAGTGGGAAAGCACAGAGAGGACAGGTCAGGAAATGAATCCTTGCCTTTTGGTGTATGGTTCACCCTGGTACAGTTCACTGTTGCAAACAGGACTTAAATGAGCACATCTGTCTCCAGACTGTCCTTGGTCTACCTCAGTGTGAATTAATTTTGCTGAACTAAGTGACTATTATCACAGACCAACATGAATTACAGAATGAGAATCCAGGAAATCATGTTACCAACTGTATTTAAGTGATAAAAAGAACTCCTTATTTGCAAACTTTATTGGGAAAATAGCTTCCAATGGTTCTTTTTCATTTCTGCCTAACATTTATAAAATTTAATGGTTACCATTTCTCTCAAAGTGGTGGTAACATGAGCATTGCCTTTTCTTAATACTGTACACACCAATTCGAACCATCTAGAAAAAAAGTTAATATTCATTTACATAAACATTTCTTATCAACAGTTATATCATGATATATACTTGACTTATAAATTCCTTTAAAAATCAGAATGAACATTTATACCACAATTTTGCATATTTAGGAAAACAGAAAACCTTAAGTAATATAACAATAAAAAAACTAGTTTTCCCATAATTTCAAAAATAATTTTGATATAAATAAATATCAAGGAAAATTATGATGTATGCCATAATCATCATATAGAAGAGTCAGGTAAATTCATCAAAGTTAGCTGTGAAGTTATTAGTTTTTATAATACATTAAAATCTTAATTTCATCTTTCTTGAATTTTAACTATATTCTTCACAAAAATAGAAGATGTAATACATGGAAAATATATGTAACCATGCACATTTGAAATTTATTCAGAAAGTTGTTCTCCGGAATGGTCTGTTCACAACCCATGTGTCCATAAAGGCCAAGAGGCTGGCACAGTTGTAATTAACCCATGGGTCATCAAAGCTAAACAGGAGTCCAGGGGAAGTGACAAAGATAAATTGAAGCCTTTACTCCTCATTGTACTCCGCTAGTGGAAATCGGATGCGCACAGCTGACACGCCCCCCAGAAACCCAGCCTGGATTTCCTTATCTAACAAGTCTTGTGATTCAGTATTTCTCTGTGTTAGAAAGAAAAAAAAGTAATCCACATCCTTGTGACATTAACCCATTCCTATGATTCATAACTCCTTTGAGAAGGAGTAGGAGGGAGAAGAAAAGGCATATTTTGTATACGGTCTTATTCCTTTTCCTGAGAGCCTCAAAGCACACATCACATTTTCAGTATCTGGTAAGGAACTGGAAACTGCTGCTAAAGCACTGGCTCACTTTCACTTGTACTCAAGGCAGAGGCAAAAGGCAGAAGAACACAAAGGACATACTGTGTACAAAGCACCCTGCCCAAACCACCTCCCACCTGAGCCACAGCCCGCAGAGGGTCACTCCACAGCCGTAAAGGGCATCCTCCAGGCAAGGGCCCCTTGTCCGTGTTCCCTTGGCCCTTCATCTGCGGAGCTTTGAGGGTCCACTGCTGACACCAAGCTGGAGTGGCTTAGAAACAGGTGCTCGCTTCTGCTGGGTTGTGGGCAAGAGGATAGCCCAGCCTCAGACACTAGGGTGTGAACGGAATCTGGAGAGGGGCACCCTCCTGGTGTCGTGTTCCTGACCTTGCCCCATGTGCACCACGCAAGGAACACCCCGTGCCTTCTTCCTCTGTTGCCCTGGGCGCCCTAAACCTACCCTGCTCCAGGCCGCGTCGCGTGGGTCCCCCGCATGAACACGCGTTCCCTCCTGCGCTGGGACAGTCCTGTCCTGGACGCCCACTCCAGGGGCTTCACACCAGGAGTGAGGAGCTGGTTTCAGACTGGAGATACCATAACCGGCTTGATAGAAACCCGCCCCTGGTTGTCGCTCTTCCCTCCTGCCCGCCAGCCTGCGTCTACTCCTCCCGCCCTGTATCAGAGGTGCCGAGTTGGCTTCCTATCTGCACCCTGGGATTCCTGTCTTTGTTCATCCTCATCTTTGGAGAAGGGCCAAAGTGGAGTCTGAGGCAAAGGCAAGAGCGGGTTCTTCAGTGGTCCCTGCTCATTTACCCCCGAAATCAGATTGTCTTCATTTTAAGACAAACACAAGAGAAAGCAAAATGACACCAAATTTAAAATGAAAGTTATCTAGCTTCCCAAGTGAGCATGAAGTGGACGCTGGTAGGAACATGCACAGTGGTATTCCCCAGAGGTCCAACATTCGTGGTATGGATGCAGCCGAGAATAGAATTTTCATAGCGCAAAGGTCAACATCATTGTGTTTAAGGTTTCCCTTAAGCGGCCCTAATCCAGGGAGAACTGCAGCTTGAGTTTACTGAGGCCCGTCTGGAGGATGGCTCAGGTCCTGAGCTGGCGCCATGCGGGCACCTAGGGGCAGGAGTGTGCACAGCCAGCGTCCCGCAGGAAGCAGAGATCTGCAGGAACAGGAATTGAAAAAGGTGACCTGGCACCAGAGGGGTACAATCTGTTCTAGAGACTTGTCCGTCAGCATGGGGTCAGTGGACAGAGAGCCCAGCTGGTGAGAGATCCTTCCTCCAGCCTCCGCAGTCTGAGATTCGGAGTGACTTCTGCCAGCTCTCTGGGCCAACAGAGCAGAGGGCTCACTGCATCTTTTGATTATTTTTTTCAATCTTTGCAGGAGATTTCTAATCATAGATATTGAAGACTTACATTCTTATGAAGCAATAAGCTTTGGCAATGCTTATAATAAGTAATTCCCCTTTCTGCCTTCTCCTTGGTAGATTAGATTGCTCGAGTAATTATTGTATTTGCCAGAGTCAGGGAGAGAGGGAAGGAAAAATGAAACATACAAAAACAAGAGAAAGTGGGAATTCAGCAATAAGGATAGATTTCTATTTTGGAACAAGGCCAAGTATTTTTTTTCTATTTTGGAAATCCGACTAATACAGGTTGAGCCTCTCTAATCTGAAAATTCCAAACCTGAAACGTTCCAAATTCTGAAGGTTTTGAGCACCAACATGAAACTACAAGTGGAAAATTCCATACCTGACCTCATGTGATAGGTCAAAATTACAGAAATTCTAAAAATATTGTATAAAATTATTTCAGGCTAAGTGTATCAGGAGTATGTGAAACACCAATGAATTTTTGTTTAGTCTTGGGCCTATTTAGAAGATATCTCATGTAGATGCAAATACTTTAGTTCCCAAGCAGTTCAGATAAGGGATAATCAAACTGTGTTTTCAATGACAGTGTGCATTATTGGTGACATAATGTTATTACTGTATTTTATTCTGGCTAAAATCTTTAAAAGTACTTAAAAAGCACAATTCCAAGAAAGATGACAAGGGACATGTTAGGCAATCACAGAACCTTCAAGTTATGAGCCGTATCTCTTCCCAAAATGATAGTGAGCCTGAGGTTTAAGCTGGTAATACATAGTGCAGAAACACAGCTTATAGACATCTCTCAGCAAAAGACAGCCAGTGTGCAAGTTTGCAACAATGTACAACAACATTTATGTATTTTTATTCAAATATAATAGGGCAAATAGAAGACAAAGAAGTAATTGGTTCCAACAGGTATCTTTTCAGGGAATACAAGTTGAACCTATCTTAGCAAAAGTATAACTACTTAAACAAGGGATAGCACAAATGACATAGCTCATTATTCTTACATCTGTATTGCGCAAATTTTTTCCGTAGCAATAATTAATATACTTGTGAACGTAAGAGGCTACTCTGTATTAGGTATAATCTACTCAACCATTATGTACAGTAGAAATAAATTCCCATTTTCTAGATGAGCAAGTTGAAACTATATTCATTTAACCTAAACAAACTCACTGGGAAAAATCTCAGATGCATTGTTGAATAAAACCATTTATTTTTGGTAGAAAAGTAAATGTGGTATGATCTTGTTTTATAAAGATAGTATGCTAGCACATGCATTAAAATATGAACTTTTACTTGCATGGGTTTTCTTTTTGCACACGGCAGAGTGTGGTGGGAGAATAAATTGAAATAAAAATCTTTTGAATTACATTTGTGTCATTGATTTATTATAATATTATCAAAATTGGTGTGATTAAAAACAAATCCAACAAACCTAAATAAAAGAGAGCATATCATCAAGAAATTATTATTCTAATGGATGGACAGAGGTTGGTAAGAGGGAAGGATGACCATGGAGCATTAGAGAAAAATTAAAATGCTTTCACATCTGAAGTTAACCCAGGTAGCTTTTTGTTTTAACGTTTAAGAGAAAGTGTTAGGTTTTAGGTTCTAGCTCACAAGGAGTGGCCAAGTCAGTTCTGGTCACGAGCAGGCACAAGCAACAGCATGTCTGTGCCTCTCTCCGCCAAATGGGTTTTATGGTTTGGAAGGCCACAATCTTTCTGAAGTATTCCCAGGATGACAGTGTTTATCAAACCTTTGCATTAGTCATGGTTGCTTTCAAAGTGAGCAAGCTGCTTTCCAGTACATGGAGTTTGGACAGAAAGGAATCTGCTTCCCACCTTGATGTTTTGTGAGATTGTTACTGGCACAAATCTATTCCAAGTTATCCAGGCAAAGGGCAGATGTGGATGAGATGTTTACAAGAATTCCAAAATTTAGGGTGGAAATTCTTACTGCAAATGCCTTTGAAGATAAGAGGAGATGGAAGCCAAAATTCTTGACAACTCAGAGTCAAACTACTTTCAGAGATGCCATTGAAAGGTTGAATGACCACAGCCACGGCCATAATGAGTTCAAAGCTGTCTAAATAGAAAATATAAACCTTCTGTGGAAAAGAACTTGCCTTTTCCTGCTCTCTGCACATTGATTTTAAGCTGTTGGACTGTTACTACTGCCTTTTGGTACCATCAATGTATAGATTCAGTTCACCAAATAAGATTAAACTGAAAAAGCAAGAAGAAAACCTACTAGCAGAGGATTTTTACTCTATCCTGGATTAAGAACATCTGTGAACAAGAAGTAGTAGAACCAAGTTCACCTTTTTTTCTCTCTCTTTCCTTCCTTCCTTCCTTCCTTCCTTCCTTCCTTCCTTCCTTCCTTCCTTCTTTCTTTCTTTCTTTCTTTCTTTCTTTCTTTCTTTCTTTCTTTCTTTCTTTCTTTCTTTCTTTTTCTTTCTTTTTTTTGAAACAGGTTCTTTCTCTGTATTCCAGGCTGGTTTGAATTCACTCTGCAGCCCACGCTGCCCCTGAGCTAGTGGTGATTCTCCTGCCTCACCTTCCTGAGTGCTAAAATTACTTAAGTTTGCTACCATGATGCCTGGCCAAGTTTACTTTTGATTTAAGACTAGGTAACTGATGGTCTTTACCTCCTTGACACTTTTCTAACAGTAAAATTAAGGGTGTTAGACTAAACCAGCGATAAATAAATATTTTTCAGTTGAACAAAATAATATTTGAAATAAACAAGTAAAAGGGATGCACTTGTGAAAGCAGCCTAGTAGGCTTGGAAGAAAAGTAAGGCTCATTAAAAGAGGAGTGAAAAGCTCTGATCTCTTCTGAAGATCACAGCAAACCCTGGTACCCGTGGCCTTCCACGTAAGTGAGGCTCATGTTTGAAATCCTTCTTCAGAGTTTATCACCCTTAACACCTGGGAAGAGGTTTCTGTCTGATAATCTGTTTTAAATGTTAAAATCCATTCTGTCAATATTTTACCTATTATGTAATAAAAGTACAAATGCCTGAAGATGTTAGTTACAGTAAATATCACACATGAAAAACAGGTGGTTTGTAAATGTGGGTTTTAGACAGATAGAGAAATAAAGGCAAATATTTCAATAAATTCTCCGTGCAGCTGTTGTTCATTCTGAACCTCCACTGGGCTGTGGAACTGACTGCAGGTGAGAAGTCAGTGGCCCGTGGTGCCAACCCTTCACTGATGTATGTGGCAGAAACTCAAGCTGCTGGTGAAGTCTCTTATCTCCTTGATCCTTTCAAGGCCACACTACAAGGTTTCACATTTCTTTCACTTGCTAGAGCACCCATTTTCTGTATGAAGCAAGCTAGAGTAAAAGTTATCTGATTTACTTATAGTTTTTCATTAAGTTTTATGATTCTCAGACTGAAATGTATGTCTTTTGAAAATAGGGCTTCATTATGCTTTTCTTTTTTATTTTATTGGTACAATTTAGATATGCATAATGATCACATTCATCATATGACATTTGTACCTGTACACGATATATCTTAATTTCTCTTTTTTCAAATTCACCTCCCCTTCCTTCAACTCTTCTTCCCCTCATTATTTACAAAGTTTTGCTTCCATTTTATCCTTCTTTTCTCACGATTATTTTCTTTTCCCTTCCTTCCTTTCTACTTCAACTCATCCTAGTTCCTCTTTCCTTTTGAACAGTTTCTTCCTGTTTCACAATTTATCTTATACATTTTGGCCCTTACTTACACTTTCAGTTTCTCATACTAGAGAGGCAATGTGATATTTAAACCTGGGTGTCCGATTTATTTCACCGAAGAGTATAGTCTCAAGGTGCATCCATTTACATAGAAATGTCTCGTTTATCCTTCTTTATGGCTGAGTGTTACTCCCTTGGATAAAAGACTCACATCTTTTTATCCATTCACTGGATGGTGGGAATTTGGGTTGTTTCCAAGATTTAGCTATTACAAACTGTCCTGCTATAAATATGAGTGTGCAAATATCACTGTAGTATGTTTTCAACTTATTTGGGATCATATCCAGAAGGGGAATAACTGGGTAATGCGGGACCTCTAATCATAGGTTTTCTTGTTTTTGTTTTTTTTAAGAATCTCCACACTGGTTTCCACAGTGACTGCACCAACAGTGGAGAAGGGTTCCTTTTTGCCCACAGTCCCGCCAGCATTTGTTATTGGTTGATTTCTTGATAGCAGCCATTCTCTCTGGAGTGAGATGGATTCTAAGCATTGTTTTATTTTCATCTTTCATATGACCAGTGATAGTAAACATTTTTTCATGTGCTTATTTGCCATTTGTAAATTCTTCATCTGAGAAGTGAGTATTCATCTCAGACGCCCATGTTTGGATTAGATCTTTAAATTTGGGGGGGGGGGCTAATATTTTTCAGTTCTTTGTATGTTCTAAATATTAGTTCTTTTTTGAGGCACAACTGGCTACAACATTTTCCCACTCAATGGGTTGTCTCTTCACTCTGTTGGTAATTTCTTTTGCTATGCAAAAGAATGAGATCACCATTGTTGATTCTTTGTATTATTTCCTGTGCAATCAGAGTTTTGTTCATGAAGTTTTAGCCTATCCTCGAGAGTTCTGCCTATTTTCTCTTCTAGTAGATTTAGTGTCTCTGTTTAAATATTTACATCTCTGATCCATTTTAATTTTAGCTTTTTGAAATCCATTTTAGATTTTAGCATGGGAAGTTGTGTGGGTATAGTATTAGTTTTGGGGCATGTGGAAAGCCAGTTTTTGCAGCATCATTTACTAAAGAGGCTCTCTTTTTTCCAGTGAAAATGTTTGGCGCCTTTGTCAAAGATAAGGTAGTTGAGTGTATTTGAGGTTGTTTCTGCATCTTCTAATCTGTTCCATTGATCCTCAGGTCTGCTTTTTTTTTTTTTTTTGCCATGCTATTTTTATCACTGTAGCTCTGTAGTGTAATTTTAAGTAAGGGATTGTGATGCCCTCTGCCTTGCCTTTGTTGCCCAGGAGTGTTTTTGCTATTCTAGGTCTCTTCTGGTTTCAAATGAATTTTAGAAATATTTTCTCTAGTTCCTTGAGGTATGTTAATGGTATTCAGATTCAGATTGCATTGAATCTCTATAACAATTTTGGGAGAATGGCTATTTTCACTTTGTTGGTTCTTCCTACTGAGGAGCAAGGGATATCTCTCCATTTTCTGATATCCATTTTGGTCTCCTTTTTCAGAGTACTGTAATTTCAATATAAAGATTGTTTATTTTCTTTATTAGGTAGAATCCTAAGTATTTCATTTTTTTCAGTGCTACTGTGAAAGATATTGTCTCCTTAATTTCTCTCTTAGTGAATTTGTTATTTGCAAACAGGGATGACATTGATTTTCAAGAAATCTTGGGCTGGGGATTTAGCTCAGCAGCACAGCACCTGCCTGGCAAGTCCAAGGTCCCAAGTTCAGTTCATGGTACTAAAACAAAAGAAGTTTTTTTCATGGAGTTTTTGGGGTCTTCTATGTAGAGCATTATGTCATGTGCAAATAATGATAATTTAACTTCTTCTTTTCCTATCTTTGTTTCCTTTATTTCTTTCTCTTGTCTAATTCCTCTGACTGATGTTTCCAAGACTATATTGAATAGGAATAGTGATAGGAGTGGACATCCTTCTCTTGTTCCTGATTTTAGAATGACACCTTTCAGTTTTTGACCATTTAGTATGATGTTGGCTGTTGGATTATTATAGATAGCTTTTATCAGATTGAGACAAAGATCATTTGTTCTAATTTTCTGTAGGATTTTTTTTTATCATGAATGGGTGTTGGATTTTGTCCAGTGTTTTTTCTCCATCTATTGAGATGATCATGTGTTTTTTGACTTTGGCTCTGTTGATATGGTGCATTACATTTATTAACCTGCATATATTGAAACAGCCCTGCATCCATGGGATGATTCCTCTTTGTTTATTGTGTATAATGTTCTTGATGATTTGCTGCATTCGGTTTGTCAGTATCTTATTGAGGATTTTTATGCCTATATTTATGAAGGAGATTGGCTGTAGCATTCTCTCTCTCTCTCTCTCTCTCTCTCTCTCTCTCTCTCTCTCTCTCTCTCTCTTTCATACCAGGAATTGAACTCAGGACCTTGTGCTTGTGAGGCAGGTGTGGCACCACTGAACTAAAACCCTGGCCTTTAGCTCTCTTTTTTAGTTAGGTTCTTCTCTGCTTTTGGTATTAGGGTAATACTCCCTTCCAGGAATGAGTTTGGGAATATTACTTCTCTTTAAATTTCCTTAAAGAGTTTGAGGAGTAGTGGCATTAGATCTTCTCTAAATTTCTTAAAGAATTCAGAAGTGAAACTGTCAGGACTTGGGCTTTTTTTTGTTGGTAAGTTTTTAAGTACATTTTCAATTTCATTGACTGATATTGGGTTATTTAGAATTTTTACATCTTCTTGATTCAGCTTTGGGAATTCATATCTATCTAGGAATCTGTCCATTTCTTCTCTGTTTTCCATCTTATTAGAGTACAGATTCTTGATGTAGGTATTAATAATCTTCTGGATTTCTATAGGATCTTTTATGATTTCACCTTTTTCATTCTTAAATGCATGAATTTGAAATAAGATACTTCCATGACAAATAATTGAAGAAATTCACTACCAAAAAACCATCTTTACAAAATATTCTTAAGGATGTTTTAGAAAGAGATAACAAAGACTACAATTCCAAGAACACTAACAGAAAGAAGCTACTAGGCAGGACAAGCAGTTAAACAGAAGGGAAATACTGGGAACCAACAGCAGGAAAATAATATGATGAGGATAAGCCAATACAGACTGGTAGAATGGATCAAGAAACAAGATCCACCAATATGTTGCACACAAGTAACACATGTAAATAAAAAAGAAATGTATAGACTGAAAATCAAATGATGGAAATCAGTAGTCCATGCCCAGGAACCCAGAAAAAAGGAGGGGTAGCTATTCTATTTGCAGACAATATAAACTTCAAGCCCAGATCAAAAGAGACAAAAGAAGCTCATTACATACTTGTTAAGGGAAAAATCCAAAAGGAAGACATAACAATGATAAATATATATGTACCAAATACCAGTGCTCCCAACTATATAAAACAAATAATAATGGAAATAAAAAATCAAATGACCACTAATAGAAATAGGGAACCTCAATATCCCACTGTCACTAGACAAAAAAAAATCAACAAAGAAATATTAGAACTGAACCAAACTTGGAACAAATGAACTTAGTAGATGTCTACATAGTGTTCCATTCCATATCAGAATACATATTCTTCTCAGCTGCACATGGGATGTTCTCCAAAATAGACAACATACTAGACCATAGGACATGCTTAAATAAATGCAAAGGAGTTGAAATTATCTGATGCATATTATCTGACCATAGTGCAATGAATTTGGAAATTAATGGCAAAAGAAACCACAAAAACTCCATAAACACATGGAAATTAAATAATACCCTCCTGAAAAACCAGTGGATCACAGATGAAATTAAAGAAGTTAAACAGTATCTACAATTGAATGATAATGCTGATGCAATATACTGCAACTTATGGAATGCAATGAAAGCAACCCTAAAAAGGAATTTTATAGTGGTGAATTCTCACTTCAGGAAAACAGAAGGAACTCAAATAAACAACCTGATATTGAACCTCAAACATCTACAAAAAGAACAACCAGTCAAACCTAAAACTCATAGAAGGTAGAAAATTATAAAGGACAGACTAATTAATCAGATTAATTCCATTAATCAGATGTTAATTCAGTTGAGAATAAGAAAACAATACAAAGAATCAATGGATCAGAGTTGATCGTTTGAAAGATTAAATAAAATTCATA
Source organism: Heterocephalus glaber (assembly GCF_053883595.1). Taxonomy (NCBI): domain Eukaryota; kingdom Metazoa; phylum Chordata; class Mammalia; order Rodentia; family Bathyergidae; genus Heterocephalus; species Heterocephalus glaber. The sequence continues at coordinate 4,355,137 of NW_028258432.1, forward strand.
AACTCTTAGCCAACCTTACCAAAAAAGAAGGAAAGAAAAGACCCAAATTTATGTTATGCCTTTCTACAGACCAGGATTTTTCTAAATAATCATATATAAATATTAAATATATGCTAATAAAAATACTATAATAAAATTAAAATTTCATGAAGCCACAGTCATATATGCTGTCCATTGTTGACCAAATGTTGTTATGTTGTGACTGTAGAGAAGGAGATTAACAAAGTCATATTAATAATAAGAAACTTCTTTACACCATTTTCAGCTCAAACATACAGAATAGTGATAAGGAATAATGAAATTGGTTGGTTTTATATCATGTATATATATATTTATATGCACATGTAATCTCATGAATATATGTGACTCTTTCTTTTACCATATTTATAATACACATTCTTTCCAATCATAGAGAGAACATTCATAAAACAAAATCACAACAAAGTATTTTTTAAAATTTTAATTGTATTGGTATAATTCAGATATACACAATGATGACATTCATCAAAGGGAATTCATACCTGAACGTGATGTATCTTAAATCTTCTTTTATTTCCCATTTCCTCCTCTTCCTTCAACCCCTCTTTCCCTCCCTATTTACAAAAGCTCCATTTCCATTTTTTCCTTCTTTTCTCATTTTTTGCTTTTTCCTTCCTTCCTTTCCCCCTACCCCCTCCATAGTTCCCTTTTCCTTTTTAACAACTTTTTCCTATTTCACAGTATCTATTATATATTTTGTCCCTATTTACACTTTAAGTCTCTTACACCACAGAGATGATGCAATATTTACACATGTGTGTGTGATTTATTTCACTTAAGAGTATAGCTTCAAGATGCATGCATTTAGCTATAAATGTCTCTAATTTATCATACTTCATGGCTTAATCTTTTCCTTAAATTTGGGAGATCTGATTTTTTTTTCAGTTATTGTGTGCTCTAGATATTATTCCTTTGTCTGGGGGACAACTGGCTACAATTTTTTCCCACTGTCTCAGTTCTCTCTTCACTCTGTTGGTGACTGCTTTTGCTGTGCAAAGCTTTTGAGTAGGATGCGATACCAGTTGTTGATTCTTTGTATTATTTCCAGTGCGATCAGAGTTTTTGTTCATGAAGTCTTTGCCTACTCTTATGTTCTCAAGAGTTCTATCTATTCTCTCTACCAGTAGATTTTGTGTGTCTGATTTATTTTACAGAGGATTGTGGTCTCAAAGTGCATCCATTTTCCTATGAATAACTCAATGTATCCTTTATGATTGAATAATACTGCATAGTACACATGTACTACAGAAGAGAAAAGAACAAAACACTTGAAATTGGTGGCAAAGAAAATTAATAATTGATTTTTTCAAGAAATTTAAAAATGATAATTAAAAATGTGAAAATGCATGATCACAAAGCTATCTATCTTTTTAGGTATTGCACATTTATTCATTTAAATATATATTGGACATCTACTTAATATTAACATTCATAAGATATCAGCAAAGTGAATAACACAACCTGGAAAATATCATTGTGAGAACAATTTTGTAAAGAAAATAATCAAAAGATTTAAAGGGAAAGAACAACACTTCATCCCCCAAAACATGAAATATAGTAATATATCCAAGAAAGTAGACATTCTTAATGAAAAATGCAAAAAAGAGAAAAAAATGAAGTTGATTTAGAAATCACTTTTAAACTTTGGAAGTACCAGAATTTAATACTCCAAATGACACAAAACACAACAAATATAAAAAGCAAAACACAGTTTTTGAAAGAAAGTTATCAGAAACTTGATGTGATGCTGCATGCCTGTAATCCTAGCCCTTGACAGGCTGAGGCAGGAAGAGCTCAAGTTCAAGGACAGCCTGGATAGCACAATGAGCTCAAGGCCAGCCTAGATGACAGGGAAACTAGGAAGGAAAGGATGGCAAGGCAAGCGAGGAGAGGAAATTTGTCATGTAAGAAGAAACACTGAAACAGTTGATGCACTATTATCCACATTACACATAGAACATCTAACTCAAGGAAAAGAGAATAATCTCAGAGAAAAACAGTCTATTAACATGCAATTGTTAAAAGAAAAATATAAATAGTTGCTAAGCATTTTTTTTCTGGTACCGGGGATTAAGCATTTTAAAATATATCTAACCTCCCAAATAATCAGTATAATTTAAAATGAAATCCATGGTGATACATGTTTTACTCATCTGATTGGCAAATTTGTGTTTATTGATGCAAATATTGGAGAACATTAGTGGAAACTAGACAGCAATGGCACTACTTGGAGCAACCTGATTAGGTTAGTTGTTTAGGGTTATTTGGAAGCATTTTAAATTTCCTTGAAAGTGCTTCATTGAATTCACGATTCTCTTTCCTTTTTTCATCTTTAACCTAGAAAATCACTGGCAAATCATAGGTCTGTTTCATTTGTCTTTATTTGAAGTGGAAAAAATAGAAAACAAACTAGGAAATAATGTGTTTGTATGAGCCCACTTTCCATCACTATCGTAAAATATCTAGGCAAGCTAAATTTAGATAAAAAGGAGCTTTATTTAATTCACTGGAGATTCAGGGGCCCTGACTGAGCTCTGGCAGTTGTTTATTGCCAATGAGATCAGGATAGCAGGGGCTGTGGAAGGAACAGATAGCAGCAGCAAACAGGAAGCCAGAGAGGCCAGGGCCCCACAGTCCTTCCCCAAGGGGGCACCCTGTGTCCCATGAAGACCTCCAACCAGGCTCCCCTCTTAACAGTTATACAGCCTCCCAGTATGATCACCCTAGGGGCTAGCCTCCAATAAAGAGATTTTTAAAGAATACACTTAAATCACAGTCATGTCTAACTCAAGTGATTAAGGAAATAATACAGCACAATGGGGCACATGTAATGGCTAGAAAAGAATAAGATATTTATTAACTCAAAACATTCTTGACAATTTTCAAGTAAAAATGGATACTGCAAAACCAATAGGATATAATACATGATATTTTTGTAAAAAATATTAAAATGTGTATATATTATATTTTTATTTCCTTAGCAGATTATTATTAAATTTTCAGCAAAATTTCGGTGTATTTATTCTATTAATTTCAAAAACTATATATACTACATGTTAAAATCATAAATAGTACATATGACATGATGTCATGTAATTTATATATGGCAAAAATATAAAAAAAATGAATACAGTCAACCGATAATGGCTGCCACTAAAAGAAGTGAGAAGGGAGAGGAGTGATGGCCAAAGGAGCATGTATTTTATTTATAATGTTTGAATTTTTTAATTTGAGTGTTTCCTCATGACTTGCTAATATACTCACAAATAAAAGGTAATAAAAAATGTAAAAAGAAGAACAGAAAATAAATAAATTAAAGCTTTAATTTTACATTTAGGATAAAAAGTAAAATGTATCGCATTATTTATACATTAAGTGTTATTTTTTGTGATTTTGCAGATAACAACTTATTTAACAATCTTGGAAACAATCTTTTGGGTCAGATAATGTTATTGTCCACATTTTATAGATACATAAATCCCATTGCTGGATATATATCCAAAGGAAAAGAAATCAGTGTGTTGAAAAGATGCAGTATCTTCATTCCCATGTACAATGTAGCACTATTCACAACAGCCAAGAAATGGACACAACTCGAGTTCTATCAACTGGTGAATGGGGAAAGAAAGTAGATACACAATGGAATACTAATCAACCCTAAAAAGAATGACATCTTGCCATTTAGAATAACGTGAATGGAAATGGAGATCATTGTGTTACGAGAAATAGATCAGGCACAAAAAGACAAGTACTGCATGATCTCACTCAGATGTGGAATTTAAGACAGTTCCTTGCAAAGAAGTTGAGAATAGAATGGGGATTATAGAGGCCAGGGAGTGCTGGGGTAGGGGAAGTTGATCCAGGGATACTGAGTTAGATTGGAGCAAGAAGCTCTGTGTGCTATTATACAACAGAGTAAGTACAGTTAAGAATAATGTGCTGAGTATTTTAAAAAGCTACAGGAAAGGATTTTGAAAGTATAAACAAATAAATCAAGAGATAAATATGTTCAATCTGATTGAAACACTACAGAATGTATGTATCAAAACATTAGTGCTACTCCATTAACATGTACAATTTTTTAATTTATTAGTTAAAATACTTTGAAATAAAAAAGAAAAGTGTAGGTAGATATCTTCCAAGTTGTGTTATTAAAATGATTCTAAATAAAATTAAGGTGCTTTTTTTACCATTAAAAAGCAAAATGAGGCACAGGGAATTTGAGTTTATTTTTCAAGGACCAATGGCTTATGTCTTTAGCTCATTTAAGAGCAAAAGGAGTTAAAGAGTTGACTTACACTTATAAAGAAATACTCATACAGAATCATCCTTAGGAAATCTCACTAAACATTATAGGAGAATATATAGTACAGAAAGAAAGCACGAAACTGTTTTTGTCCTGATGATGTAATTTAGCAAAACACGGCTCAGTGCCTGTGGGAGAGGAAAAATCTCGAGTAGCACTGGCTGTGCAATGGTCTGTTCTCATTTCATCACATCTGTTTTTATATTTTGCTGATTTAGAATAAATCAAGAAGGCTCACAGTTTTCTTCACTGTTGCATAAGCAGTATTCTCTAAAATTGCCTTCACTTTCCTGCCAAACTGGAGAATCAACCCACCTCTGAAAATCAGGTAATAAATGGGGGCCATGGTATTAGGGTGCAGTGCAGTGACCATTGTCACAGGGGTCTCAACCACACTGACTGGCAGAAATGTCAATCTAGTGTCCAGAACCAATGGGAACCATCACAGGGCATACACTCCCATTCTGGGGCAACTGTTGGAAACACACTCTGCTCTTGCTGCTTCTTTATATTACTTTCCAATGTCTTTGAGTCTCTGCCATTTATGATCTTAAGTTAGCTACCTTTTCCAGACCTGGCCCCTCAGAACCCAATTTAACAAGCCTTATAGAGTAGACTTCACCTCTTCTTTAATCCCTCATTACCCTTCCAGTGCCTCCTGACAGATGTCTGATGTAAATTGTATGAAACATGGTTGGAATAATAGTAAACACATTTTATATGGTTTCTCTTTTATCCAGTCTTGTCAACAACAGGTACACAACTACCCATTCATACAAGTTATAATTATTCACACTACACCTTGGCTTCTATGATAAGCAACATACTTTATGTAAGGTATATTACCAGCATCTATGAAGAGTATGAAAACATCTTTAAAAAGATTCCTTTCACAAAGGAACCTAAGAATTTGTTGAATGAACAAATGATTGACAAATAGATGAGCTAGAACATGTACAGAAATCGCTACTGTCCAAGGCATAGACAATTAAATACATGAACAAAGTGAAGTATAATCTTCCTGGAATGTGCAAAACACTCCAATTTAGTTCACTGTACTTTTCATAATGACATGTTACTCTGCAATTAGATTTCTTACAGATAGTTTCTGAGAATCTTATAAATGAATAGAACAATAAAGAAACAAGGAAATAATTGAGCAAGGACAAATAAGACTGTAGCATTTTTCCCTGTAGAATTTTCTTTCCAAATCACTTTGGGCATTTCATTCTTTTGAAAGTGAGAAAGAACCTGAAAGTCAGGTTATTCTGAATACGATAGTGGTCTTGGATTTAGATGACTTGTAATTTTTTAATCTTAAATGAAATTCAGTAACTATACATCTAAAAGTAATAAAGAAGAAAGTTTTCATTTTTGGAATATATACTGATACCTTATAATATTTTAAAATTATTTTTTGTGATAGAAAACTTTCTTCAAGACAAAAAAATTCAAGTACTGTTAATGAATTGTACCAACAAACTATGATTATATGTGAAAACCCATGTCATGGCAAATGCTAAAATGATTAACAATCAGCTAAATACCTAAAATTTTTATCGCAGTTGTTGAAAGACAAATTTGAAGTCCTACAGATGAAATTATGATGAGGAAAGGTTTGTTGTTGTTGTAATTTTCCAATTTGGACAGAGCTTTTCTGTATTCCTCATTCCTTCAGTCTTTGTCAATCAGTACCATTTCTTTTATAAGGAAAATTTATCTCTGCAAAGAGTTTCATTTATTTCACTACTGCAGTTAACAGATATGTAAGCCAAGCATCCTGTTAGGCATTGTGCAGGGTGCAAATCTGAAGGAGAGTAACTGCTGGTGAACCTCTGATGCCACCTAGGAAAATGTCTGCATGTGTTTGGCCTGTGATGGGGGATGACTGCAGTGCAAATTTGATTTATCAAATGGATTAGTTCTGGCAAGAATGATGAATAAGGGATCAAATTGGAAGGGATACTTTTGAAGAATTTCCAAATCAACTACATGTTGATAAGAAAATACACCAAAAATTAGTGAATAAATACATTCTCATTATAAGCCATATTAAGCCTTATCTTTTCAAGTGGAGTAATGGCAGGGTTAATCAATAGATTTTGATACATATTTTTAGAAATACAAATCTGAACATAGGAAATTAGAACCCAAATGCTCTTCAGTGCTTGAGTAAGCATTGCATAGGAGTTTTAAATTCACGGGGCTGAATCTGTCTCTTGGAATGACCACATCTCTCTTGTGAGACAATTAGCACTATACATGCTGTTCTTTTTGAAGATTAATCTCATAATCTCCACAAAATATATTGGAGCTAGAGTAAAATTCTGTAAGAAAAGCAATTTATAAATCTTCTGAGACAGTTGGTAGAGAAGGTGAAAAATATGACCACAGAAGATGTGGCAATGCAAAAGTTAAGATGTATGGGGGAAAGAAGTAGAAAAGTTGACTGAATTTAGCAATTTTTCAATTGCTACTTCATAGTGCTCCTATTCACACTACTATCTGCTTTTTCATCTTTCGCATCATATGTAATTTTGTTCAGCAGTGGTCTGCAACATGTTCAGCTCAGTCCACTGAGCCCACCCATTCTCCTCTATCTCTACTCTTAAAGTGGGCATCTTACTTTAATCTTATTTTTATCTCTCTAAGTCTCCTAGATTTTACCTCACTTGCCCACTTTTCAGCATTCTTCTGCCCCATTAAAAGTTTTAGATCTATCTCCCCACATAACTCCTCTCCCTCTAATCCTATTCTATGATTCTTCTTGCCTTCACACATGCTTGCAGCTATACTGGCAGGCACTTATTGGTGATGACTAGAGATTTATCTTTCTACTCTATCCTACTAGCTGGAAAGCCTGATAAAACTAAGAATGTTTTTAGAAGCTAATACATGAACAAACTACCTCATGCATACCTACCATGTGGGATAAATATATTTTTAACTAAGTTGAAATGATAATGGATGAGATCAGGTAAATGTCCAAGACACCATAATTTATATGCTTTTTAATCTAAGAAATATTATGTTTGGCAGTTCAGTCAGAGATGTCCTATACTGGACAATACATTCCTTAAAACTTACCTCAAAGTAGATGTGGGAAATTTGAACTATATATTTGAAAATCAGAAGGAGGTTCTATTCTCAGAGAAACAAAATATATTAGAAAAATATCTACTTCAGCATTTTACCTTTTAAGTATGATATTTAAGGAGGGATTTGTAGATGTTCTTGCATACTTTTTAACTTTGTTCTTCCATTGAACCCTGAACTGCCTTAATTTCCATGAGTATCCAACTATGAATAAATATATTTTGCTCTAGGTTCACCTAAAGATGTACTTAATTGCTTATGTGACCTGTATTTTCCACTAATATTGGCATTCTTAATATTCTGTATGGACTGTTATAAAGAATCATGCAATAAAATATTTGATTCATTGGGCAATGTCAAATTTATGTACAAATATGATAATTGTGCTCCAACCTTAAAACTGTTTTGAGCAGGAATAACTTCAAAATCTACGAAAGTCCCATTTTTGTGTTTAGGAAACTGTTGTAAAACTCAATGTATAATAACCAAAATCTAAGTTGTTAAAAATCAAGCATACAGGAAAAAAGCCTTTCTCCTCTGAAAGACATGGCCCACATTACCCTGGAACAATATGTTATCTGTGACTCCAAGAATAACAGACAGAAGTAGAAGGGATTTTAGCAGTCATCTCTCACACAAAGCCCTGCTTAGGGAATGAAGCAGAATGAGGCTCAAAGTGGAAGAGTGATTGACACCTCACACTGCACTTCACAATGCACACAATAATTATGTATTAGGTAAGCGGGGAGAAAATGTTAGCTGCTTCTTTATACTACTCAGATTGTACCTTTGAATATCTTTGATTTTTTCTAAAAAATGTGGTAAAGTACACATAATATAATATTTATTATCTTTACCATGTTTTTTCCACAGTTGATTTTAAGAACTCATGTTTTGGATCTCTGCCACCATGCCTGAGAAACTGAGCCTAGGAGATGGGTGCAGCTTTTCACTTCATGCACAACTACTGGGGCGGTGGGCATGGGAAGGCCCTCAATACATACATTGCATGCATGTACAAATATGCCACATGAAACCCACTATTGTACAACTAATAGACACTAATAAAAACAAACAAGTATTTGCTACATAAGTAAAAAAGTACAATGGAAGGAGAATGGGAAAGACAGAATCTGGAAATGACTTCACATTCTCCTTAATATAAGCTCTTAGCACAGTAAATATAATTGGGCTTTATAGTAGACAAGTGCCATTAACTTAGGACTTGTATAGCTTATTGGCCACTCTGAGCCCTCTTCCTGCTCCTGTCCTAATGAATGGTGAGAACCACCATTTCCCCAACTCCAACATTCATGGCTGAACAGAAAATGCTTAGCGTATGTTCACTGTGTATCACAAGACCTCTCAGTAATGAACTATGAAAGCATCTGGCTTTTCAATAAAATGAATCATCATGTTTCCTTTAACTTCTTACATCTCCCCTATCTATTACTCAAATATGCCTTTAGAAGCTTAAAAGGTGCCAATTAAAAAATGTATTAAAGGTATAATTTTAGGCAGCTATTTTTTCTGAAGCCCTTTAACTAATTCCAATTTATTTCCCCATCAGTTTCTGGCTCTCAATCATCAGAATGTCATTAGACTTATAGGATTATTTGAATCCACATCCCATCTCACTTAGCATTTATTGCGGACAGCAGTACACAAGTTCAATAGGCTTAGTAATTGTTGCTTTTCTCCTTCAAATAAAACTACAGCATAACATATTTTGTTGTTGGTGGTGGTGGTGGCGGTGGTCGTGGTGTGGTTTGGTCTTCTTCCTTGGAGGAATGACATTCAGAAGAAGTTTGTATAATGATGTCAAATCAAGTACAGAAGTTCAAAACTCAGTTTGAAAGTTGAACTGATCACTTTGTATAGACTAGTGCCAAGTTTGAACACTGATCTAGTCAAAGGATGGCACACTAGATGCGACCTTGACAATTTTGAGGAATAGTGGCCAGGCAGTACCATGTTGTCACTTGGGATTTATCTGATGTTTTTCTCATAAATTCTCTAGTGTTGCCATCTTGGTCATACCATGCTAAGGGAACACATTATTACCATGATTTATCATTGTTGATGGTGAGCTTCTTTACCTGATAATGTTTGCAACACTTCTCCACTTGGAAGTTGCTCTTTGTTTCCCTTTCCATGCAAGTCACTCTACACCACCCATAATCAACAAGTAGGGAATTATGCTCCTCCTTGAGCCACAGTGTATCTGCATTAAAACATCTGGAATTCTTCTGCAAGGGAAATTGTCTTTCCCCTTCATTTATTTATCGAAATATTTGTTTATGTTGATATGGACTCTGGGTATTTTCTTATACTTTGAGTTTTAATCCAATATGACTTTACTTACTTTATTGGTCAGACTGCCCCAGCCTAGCCATTTGAGAGCACTTCCAGCTAGTTCTTATTTCTTTGAGATATTCCATCAATGCAAAGTTTTCCTTTGGGCATTGAGTATTTCCTTACTTTCTGCCATTATAAAATTTTCCACACTCATTTTGTGTATCTTCTGCTGGGATTTTAGGATCAACAATTCATTCTACCAGGATCTATGATTCCTTTTATTGGATACTGGTATTTTAGAAACCAAATCGGGTGTCAAAGGAAATCATTGCTGCTGCAGTATCTTCACTCCTAGGCCCTGCTGGCTAATAGGTGTGAGCCCTAACTCGGGGATATGTACATATATACAGATACTGTACTTGTGTAGTTCCACCTGAACTCATATGAGTATCTCTAATTCTCATGCATTACTGCATGGATTACTGTAGCATCTTCCCTTGGATATCTCTAAACTCCCAGTACAATTGTGAAAAGCCTGGCTTCCACCATCCTCCATGCATTTACAAGTTCAACATACATGCCTAATAGCATCAGAATCACTAGCCTGTATTTTGTAAAACCAACCTTTGTCAGCGTCACTATGGTGCCTCTGTGAGGTCCTTTTGTCCTTAGTGTTACAGACACCCTCATTTCCCAAATTACTTAGCTCAGCACCTCCTCCCCTTCCAAACCTTTTCTGATTATTTTTCATTTTTTGTAATAAAATTAGATTCTATTGTCAGAGTCTGCATTCATTCTTGGGGTTTCCTGAGCATCTAAATGTTATATTTTAAATTTGTACATATTAAAGTTCACTCTGTGATGCGAAGTTTTATTGGTATTGACAAGTGACTAATTTCGCATATCCACCTTTGAAATATCATACACACTTGTTTAAACACTACCCCAAATTTCCTTTGTTCACTGCCACTTCCCTGAAACTGAGGCAACCACTGCATTGATTTTTTTTTTGGTCAGTACTAGCAGTTGGACCCAGGCCCTCCCCACTGAGCGACTTCCCCACCCCAGGGTCTGGCTAAGTTCTTCTCCCAGGAAGAACTTGAACTTGGGATTCAATACTCTTGCCTTTTTTACTGTGTATCATTTTTTTTTTTTTACCAGAATATAAAGTGATGGGCACTGTACAGTGGGCAACCTTTTTGGACTGGCTTCTTTCACTTAGAAACATTTACATGTTTCCTTCATGGTTTTCATGGCTTAATAACTCTTTTATTTTTAGCACTTCATAAATGCCATAACTATTATGGAGTATTTATTTGTTCATTCCTGGTTGATTCTAGTTTTTGACACTGAAGAATGGAACTATTAGAAATGTTTATGCGTACTTTTTCTTGTGCATAGAGTTTTCAACTAGTTGAGGAAATACTTAGGAACAGGCTTTGCTGGATCTCATTGTAAAAATATATTTAGGTTTGTAAGAAACTATCAAATTTTTTAAAGTAATTGTAGTATATTCATTACAAAGACAATGAATGAAAATTCCTATTTTTCTACATCCTCTACCATTTTGTCAGTCTGTTGGATTTAGCCATGTTGATGGGTGTATAATTTTAGTTCATTGTTTATATTTCTGATTCCCTGATGACAAATGATTTGGGCATCTTCCAATATGACACCTTCCATCTTTACATCTTCTTGGATGAAGCATCTGTCCATGTACTTTGCTCATTTTCTTTTTGTTGGGTTATTTTTATTCTTAATGCTGAGTGCTCAGAGTTTTGGGGGGTTTTTTTTGTATTTTGGATACAAGTTTTTTATCAGATAAGTGTTTCACGGATATTTTCTTTACTCTGGCTTATTTTTTCTTTTCTTAGTGTCTTTAATAGAGTCAAAGTTTTATTTTTAATAATGTTCCAGGTGTCATTGTTTCTTCTCTTGATCTTAGTTTTGGTATTTCATTAAAAAGTCACCAATAACTCCAGGTCATCTAGATTTTTCTTCTATTTTGTTCTAGAAATTTTGCATTCTGATCTGATTTATTTTGAGTAAACACTTGTGAAAAGTGTAAGATCTATTTCTAAATTCTTTGTTTTTTTCCATATGCATATCCAAATGTTTCTGCACTATTTGTTGAAAACAATTCTTTTCTCCATTGAAGTGATTTGCTCCTTGATCAAAGAGGAGTTGATCATATGTGTGTGGACCTACTTCTAGATAGTTTATTCTATTCCATTAGTCTATTCATCCATTCTTTCACCAAAATACTATACTTTCTGGAGCATTATAGTAGTTGGCCATGTCAGTTAAACCACTTTATTCTTCTTTACTATTATGTTGTCTATATTGGGGCTTGTGGCTTTTCTATATAAAATTTAGTTTGTTGACTTCCACAAAGCAACTTGCTAGTATTTTCACTGAAGTTGTTGAATCTATGCATTAAGTTAGGAAAATTGAAATCTTGACAATCTAGATTCCCTTTCTCTCTCTCTCTCTCTCTCTCTCTCTCTCTCTATATATATATATATATAATTGTTCCCCTTCTATTTAGATCTTCTTTTATTTCTTTCATAATGGATGTCTTCAAATTGCTTTCAAACATATTCACCTAGATTTAGATTTAGGATTTTTTAAATCTGATTTTAGAATAATTTCTATCATATTTGTATAATTTTAGGTTCCTATTGCTGTTTGCTGGTCCAGTGGAAAGTGAGGGATATTTTTATATCAGTGTGTATCTTGCAACCTTTCTATTAAGCATTTTAGTTCCAGAAGGATTTTTTTTCTTCTCGGTTCTTTGGGATTTTCTTCATAAATCTTCCACAATAGAACTTTCTTCTCTATTTTTATTATTCTGTTTTATGACTGCTCTGGATATTAATTTTTTTCTCAAATTCCCTAAATTTGAGTGTTCCCTAAGGTTAATTCCTTAGCATTTAGATTATTGATTTTAGATATCTCCCCCATTTTATTAGTATTTATTTATTCTTTAAAAATGAGTTATATCTTTTTTTTAACTTCTTTTATTGCTACATTTTTGGTATACAACATATTTACATTTCTCATTGGGAACTTGTACCCTTACATAATGCATCTTGGTTCTTACTTTTAACCCATTCCTAGCCCTCTCTTCACCCCCTTCACCCTTCACTATTTACAAAGACTTTGTTTCCATTTTTTCAATTTTTCATAATTTTCCCTTTCCCTTCTTTCCTTTCCCCTGGCCCTCCCACTACCCCTGCCCCTTTGGACCTTTTCTTCCTATTTTGCAATATCAATTATTCATTCTAATCTTTGGTGTATTTTAGTTATACAATATAATGAAATTCATCATTGGAAATTTGCACCTTTACATAATCTCTCTTGGTTCTTATTTTTCCCCTTCCCCTGCCCTCCCTTCAACCCCTCCATCCCTTCCTATTTACAAAGACTTTGTTTCGATTTTTCCATTTTCCTATGTTAATTCCATTCCCTACTTTCTTTCCCCTACCCCTCCCATTCCCCCTTCCCCTTTGCCCCTTTTCTTCCTATTTCACATTATCTATTACACCTTTTAGTCCTTATTTACACTTTCAGTTTCTCACATTAGAGAAACTGTTCGGTATTTGTACATTTGTGTCCTATTTATTTCACTTAAGAGTATCACCTCAAGGTGCGTCCATTTAGCTATAAATGTCTCCAATTTCTCAATTTTTATGGCTGAGTAGTACTCGGTTTTATTAAAAAAACCGCATTCTCTTTATCCAGTCTCCAGTTGATGGGCATTTGGGCTGTTTCCAAGTATTAGCTATTACAAATTGTGCTGCTATGAACATGGGTGCACATATATCACTGTGGCATGATTCTTTTAATTCTTTGGGGAAGATCCCCAGCAGTGGAATAGTGGGGTCAAATGGGACTTCCAGTCCTAGTTCTTTGAGGTATCTCCATACTGATTTGTGCAGTGGTTGCACCAGTCTACACTCCCATCAACAGTGGAGCCGGGTTCCTCTTTCAGCAGAGCCCTGCCAGCGTTTGTTATTGGTTGATTTCATGATAGCAACCATTCTTTCTGGAGTGAGGTGGAATCTCAGTATTGTTTTCATTTGCATCTCTCGAATGACCAGTGATGTTGAACATTTTTTTCATGTATTTATTTACTTTTTCTACTTCTTTGTCTGAGAAATATCTGTTCCTTTCAGATGTCCATTTTTGGATTGAGTCTTTAAATTTGGGAGGTCTGATCTTTTTAAGTTCTTTATATATTTGAGATAATAGACCTTTGTCTGAGGAATAGCAGGTGAAGATTTTTTTCCCACATTGTGGGTTGTCTCTTCACACTGCTGGTGGTTTCTCTTGTTGTGCAGAAGCTTTATAATAAGAAGAGATCCCACTTGTTGATTGTTTGTGCTACTTCAGAGGCAACTGAGGTTTTGTTCATAAAATCTTTTCCTACACCACTGTCTTCAAGAGTTCTACCTAACCTCTGTTCCAGCCGGTTCAGCATTTCTATTTTAATATTTAGATCTTTAATCCATTTTGATTTTAGTTTAGTGCATGGTGAGAGACATAGGTCTAGTTTTAATCTTTGGCAAGTTGAAGCCCAATTTTTCCAGCACCATTTATTAAAGAGGCTATCTTTCCGCCAGTGAGGGTGTTTGGCTCCTTTATCGAAGATGAGTTGGCTGAGTGTGTCTGGTGTCATTTTGGTATATTCTAATCTGTCCCCCGGTCCTCAGGTCTGTTTCTTTGCCAGTACCATGCTGTTTTTATCACAGTAGCTTTGTAGTATAATTTCAAGTTGGGGTCATAATACCTCCTGCCATGTCTCTGTTGCCTAGAAGTGCTTTTGCTATTCTGGGTATCCTCTTGTTCCAAATGAATTTTGGGTTGTTTTCTCAAGGTCCATGAAGTATGCTGCTGGAATTTCAATTGGGATTGCATTGAATCTATATAGCAGCTTTGGAAGTATGGCCATTTTCACTATATTAATCCTTCCTACCAGGAGCAGGGGATGTCTTTCCATTTTCTGATATCATCTTCAATCTCTCTTTTCAGAGTGTTATAGTTTTCAAAGAAGAGGTCTTTGATTTCTTTTGTTAGGTTGATTCCTAGGTATTTCAGTTTTTTGGATGCTATTGTGAAAGGAATTATTTGCCCTATTTCTCTCTCAGTGAGTCTATCATTTGTGTAGAGGAAACTATTGATTTTTGTGTGTTGACCTTGTAACCAGGTACTTGACTGAATTTGGTTATTAAGTCTAGAAGACTTTTGGTGGAGTTCTTGGGGTCTTCTATATACAGTATCATGTCATCTGCAAATAATGACAATTTGACTTCTTCATTTCCTATCTTTATTCCTTTTGTTTCTTTCTCTTGCCTAATTCCTGTGGCTAATGATTCCAAAACTATATTGAACAGGAGTGGTGATAGTGGACATCCTTGTCTTGTTCCTGATTTGAGTGTGAAGGATTTCCGTTTTTTACCATTTAGTATGATATTGGCCTTTGGTTTTTCATAGATGGCTTTTATCAGTTTGAGGGAGAGACCGTCTATTCCAATTTTTTGTAGGGTTTTTATCAGAAGTGCCTGTTGGATTTTGTCAAATGCTTTTTCTGCATCTATGGAGATAATCATATGGTTTTTATCCTTGGCTCTATTGATATAATGTATTACATTGATTGATTTGTGTATGTTGAAACATCCTTGCATCCCTGGGATGAATCCCACTTGATCAGGGTGTATGATCTTCTTGATGATCTTCTGCATTCTATTTGCCAGTATCATATTAAGGATTTTTGCATCTATGTTCATTAGTGAGATTGGCCTATAGTTCTCCTTTTTGGTTGGGTCTTTCTCTGCTTTGGGATCAAGGTGATGCTTGCTTCCAGGAATGAATTTGGGAGTATTGCTTCCCTTTCAATTTCATTGAAAAGTTTCAACAGTACTGGCAGTAGTTCCTCTCTAAATGTCTTGTAGAATTCAGCAGTGAAGCCATCAGGGCCAGGGCTTTTCTTAGTTCATAAGTTTTTAATTACGTTTTCAATTTCATTGTTTGATATTGGGTTGTTTAGAATTTTTAGGTCTTCTTCGTACAACTTTGGTAATTCATATGTATCTAGGAATCTGTCCATTTCTTCTGTGTTGTCCATCTTATTGGCATATAAGTTCTGGAAGTAGGTATTGATGATCCTCTGGATTTCTGCTGAGTCTGTTGTAATTTGACCCTTTTCATTCCTAACTGCATGGAGTTGGGCCTTTTCTTTCCTTTTTCTGATAAGGTTTGTCAATTTTGTTGATTCTTTTGAAGAACCAACTCTTGGCTTCATTGATTTTTTTGTATCATTCTCTTAGTCTCCATTGCATTGATTTCTTCTCTGATCTTTATAATTTCCTCCTTTGTCTGAGCTTTGGGTTTGTCCTGCTCTTCTTTTTCTAGAAGCTTGAGGTGCATCATCAGGTTGTTTAATTGGGCTCATTCTGTTTTCCTAATATGTGTATTCACTGTTATGAATTTCCCTTGTAAGACTGCTTTCATTGTGTCCCATAGATTCCGACATGTTGTATTATCATTGTCATTTAATTGAAGGACCTGTCTGATTTCTTCTTTAATTTCCTCTTTGACCCATTGGTTATTTAGAAGTGTGTTGTTTAATTTCCATGTGTTCATGAAATTTTTCCAGATTCTTTTGCTATGGATCTCCAATTTCATGGCACTATGGTCTGATAATATACAGGGGATAACTTCAATTCCTTTTCACTAACTTAAACATGTTCTATGTGTGAGTATGTGGCCTGTTTTGGAGAATGACCCATGTGCAGCTGAGTAGAATATGTATTCTGATTTTGTGGGTTGGAAGACTCTGTAAACATCTGTTATGTTCATTTGTTCAAGAGTTCGATGGAGTTCTAGTATTTCATAACTTATTTTTTGTCTAGTTGATCTATCTATTTGTGACAGTGGGGTGTTGAGGTCCCCTACTACAATTGTATTAGTGCATATATGACTTCTCATGTCCATTAGCATTTGTTTTATATAGTTCGGTGCAGTAGTGTTTGGTCTATATATATTTATGATTATCATCTCTTCCTCTTGGATTCTTCCCTTTACAAGGATGTAGTGTCCTTTTTGTTTTTCTTAATCAGAGTTGGTTTGAAATCTACTTGATCTGCAAAGAGGATAGCTACTTCTGCTTTTTTTCAGGTTCCTGTCACATGAAGTATTGTTTTCCACCCTTTAACTTTCAGTCTGTGAGTTTCATTTTGAATTAAGTGTGTTTCTTGTATGCAGCATATTGCTGGATTTTGCTTCTTGACCCATTCTGCCAGTCTATTTCTTTTGACTGATGAATTGAGACCATTAACATTGATGGTTATATCTGAAACGTATTGACATCATTGTCATGGCTTTTTCTTTTTGTTGAGTTCTCCTCCTTTACATTTAATTTCTTGTCGCACCCGATGGATTCATTCTGCTTTGCTTCCTGGGGTTGTGATCCTTATTGTCTGTTCCTAGGATATTGTCTAAAACTTTTTGGAGTGCTGGTTTGGTATTCATGAAGTTCCTGAGGTGCTCTTTATCATGAAAGTATCTTATTTCTCCATCAATTTTGAAAGATAGTTTTGCAGGGTACAGCAATCTGGGTTGGAGGCTGTTTTCCTTTAGGGCTTGAAATACATCACTCCAAGCTCTTCTTGCCTTGAGGGTTTGCATTGAGAAGTCTGCTGTGATTCTAATGGACTTTCCTTTGTATGTGATTGGTTTCTTTTCTCTCACTGCTTATAGAATTTTGTTCTTCTGTTGGATTTCTGGAATCCTAACTATTATATGCCTACGTGTAGATTTTTTTTTGACCAAGGCTTGCTGGAGTCCTATATGCCTCACTTATCTGTATGTCAAGTTCTTTTCCCCTCCTTGGAAAGTTTTCTGCTATCACTTCTGTGAACAGTTTTTTGTATGCCATCTGCACTCTCTCCTCTTTCATCATTGACTCCAGTCAGTCTTATGTTATTCTTCTTTGCATTGTATAGCAGCTGCTGGATTGATTTCTCATGCTCCCTTACAATTTTAAAGCAATTTTTCTTTTCCTGGTCACTAACTGCAATCTTATCTTCTATATCTGAAATTCTATCCTCACATTGGTTCATTCTGCTGTGCAGACTTTTGATGACGTTTTTAATCTCCTGGAAATCTTTTTGCATCTGTTTTATGGATTCCATTTGTTTCCTATGTTGGGCTTCCATCATGTTCCTCAGATCCTCTATGTTTTTATTTGTGTCCTCTCTAGATTTTTTAATCATGTCTTGCACTATGAGCACAATCTTTGCTGTTTTCTGAGAAATTATTTCTGATTTCATTTTTCCTAGATCCTCTTTTGTTGCCAGTTCAGAGTGTCCAGGTGGTTGAGTATCAGATTGTTCCATCTCCTTTCTCTTTGGGGTTGCTGTAGGTGATCTGGAAGTCTGTTTTTGATGCTTGTTTACATGTCTTCTCATTTCCCCGGTGTGTGTGTGGGGGGGTGCTTCTGGTGCCCATGCACCTCACCTTCTCTGCCCTACGTGTGTGGGATGGTGGCGGGGAAGTTTCCTTCTGGGTGCTGGGATCGGCTCACCTTCTCTGTCCTAAGAGCGTGGGATGGCGGCGGGGGATTTTGCTTCTGGGTGGCCTCAGACATTTTTGTAATCCATTTAAAATCACAAATATCCCTCTACATTAGGGATGGCTATCACTGCATTTAACACATTTTGATAACTTGTTTTTTAATTTTTCATTTAATTCTCTTTATTTTATATCTCTCTTGAGACCTATTTTATCCACACACTATCTTGAAAAGGGTTGTTTATTATCTAAGTACTTGGGGATTTTCTAGCTGTCATTCTGTTGTAGATTTCTAGTTTGATGTCACTGAGGGCAAAGAAAGTATTCTGTATTATTTTCATGAGTTAAGTGTTATGATCTGGAATAGAGTGTGCTGTTGCATGTTTCACATGGCCTTAAAAAATGTTTTGAGGTATTGTTGTACAAATGTCAATTAGATCAGGTTGACTATAATGCTGTTCATCTGTAATTCATTTAATTTATGCTGCTGATTTTCTGCTTACTTGAAATATTAGCTAGTAAAGAAAAGGTGCTCTCATCTTCAGGTATAATAATGTATTTCTCTGTTTTTGTTGTGATCCTGTCAATTTTCACTTTAGTTTGATTTTCTGTTTTATGGTGTATGTACAATAAGGATTTGGAAAATTGATCCCTCATCATTCTGTTGAAAATATTCTTTTTTCCCCCCTCATAATTTCCCTTGATAAATTTCCTTGTTCATAATTTATATTTGTTTGAAATTAATAAAGCTAAGCAATCTTCTTTTGATTAGTGCGGGCATGATATATCTTCCTTCACATGTTTAGTTTTAATCTGTTAAAGAAAGTTTCTTGTAGGACCTTTTTTCTTGCCTTACCTTGCCTTTTCCCTCCCTCCCTCCCCCCTTCCTTCCTTCCTTCCTTTCAAGACAGGGTCTCACTGTATAGTTCAGTCTGGGCTTGAACTCACTATGTAGCCTATGATGGCCTCGAATTCACAGTCATCCTCCTCCTTCAGACTTTCAAGTGCTGGGATTACAAGCATGCATCATGATCCCTGTACCTTTATTCTTAATCCCCTCTAACAATCTGTCATTAATTGGTTGTGATAGCAAGTTGACTATGTCAACTTGACTAAGAAAAGCCCAACTGAATTGGATCAGCATAGTTCTGGGTGTGGCTGAAGACCAACCTTTCATAGGCTTGAATAGAATAAAAGGGAAACAAAGAAAGAACCCTTGCTTCTGTTTCTTTGTAGGAGCTGCAGTCTTCACCTTCAGCTTAGACATTGTCTCCTAGCTTCCAGCACAGGCTCTTCAGGTTCCAGTACAGACCCTTCAGCCTCCTGACAATCCTGCTTGCATGGGACTCTACAGTGAGCTATAGCCCTTCCAACTGGATACTTTGCATTGTGAGCATGTGCACACATCCGCTTTACACTCTTCTGCACTTGATTCTGTGGGTGACCATTGTAAAGCCTACCTTGTAAAACCTTATATATTTATATATCTTGCATTATATCTGATTTTCTAGTGAGCACTGACTGATACAATGGTGTATTTCATATTTATAATGATCATTGATATAGTTGGATAAATATATCTCCTGTTTTTAACTGTATCCTATTCCTTACTGGTTTTTTTCTTTGATTCATTTTTCTCCCCATTGTTTATCTTTCTTTTCTGGCTTTAAATTAGTGAGGTTTTTTTTCTTAGCATGTCAATTAAATTTCTTTTCAAACAATTTTAGTGGTTGCTCTAAAATTTGCAATGCACACATATAACCAATTTAAATTTAGTTTTGAACACTATACTGCTGCATGAGTGTTATGAGTACTTTGGGGAAGAGTATTCTCAAGCTCTTTCTTCTACCATTTATTAATATGCTGAATTTAATTTCACTTTCCCATATAATTTAGTCACTCAATGCATAAGAAGTATTATTGGCAAATGACTATTAGCACAACTAAGAATAGGTAAATAAAAATCTTTTACTTTATCTTCATTTGTTCCTTTTCCAATTTTTTGCTTGTTTATATTGATAAAAGTTTCTAAACTATATAATTTCATTCTCCTGATGAATATCATTTGACATTTCTTGTAGATCAGGTCTTCTCATAATGGATTCTCTCCATTTTTGTCTAAGAAATTCACAATGCTTCCTTCATTTTCAAGAATAATTTCTCTGGTTATAGAATTCAAACTTGGTGTTATTTTTTTTTAATTTTCAACAAATATTTTGATCAATTTAAAATTTTCCTCCTCTTTATCTAGTTTGTATAGTTTGTGATGAGATATGTGCTCTATTTATATTTTTGCTCTTCAGATACTGTGGATTTTTTCCTTTGCATTCTTTTTTAAAAATTCTTTTATTGGTACATTTTAGGTATACAATCCATTTACATTTATCATTGGGTGCTTATACCGGTACATGATGTATCATAGTTCTTATTTTTTTCCCCATTACCTGTTCACCCTTCACCCCCTCTACCCTTCCCTATTTACACAGATTTCGTTTCCAGTATTTTTCTTTTCTCATAGTTTTTCCTTTCCCTTTTTTCCTTTCCCCTTCCCCTCCCACCACCCCTAAACCTTTGGACCTCTTCCTATTTCAAATTATCAATTATTCATTTTAAGTATTTTAATCCTTATTTGCAATTTCAATTTCTCACACTAGAGAAACTATTCAGTATTTACATGTGTGTCCTATTTATTTCACTTAAGAGTATGACCTCAATATGCATCCATTTAGCTATAAATATCTCTAGTTTCTCATTCCTTATGGCTGAGTAGTACTACATTTTATAAAAAACCCACATCTTCTCTATCCAGTTTCCAGTTGATGGGCACTTGGGCTGAAAACAACACTGAGATTCCACCTTACCCCAGAAAGAATGGCTGCTATCAAGAAATCAACCAATAACAAATGCTGGTGGGGCTGTGGGGAGAAAGGAACCCTTCTCCATTGCTGGTGGGAGTGTAGACTGGTGCAACCACTGTGGAAATCAGTATGGAGATACCTCAAAGAACTAGGGCTAGAGGTCTCATTTGACCCAGCTATTCCCCTGCTGGGTATCTTCCCAAAAGAATTAAAAAGAATCATACCACAGCAATACATGTGCACCCATGTTTATAGAGGCACAGTTTGTAATAGCTAAAGCTTGGAAACAGCCCTTTGCATTTTGTTTTTGTATTCTTTCAAAATTTTTTCATAGTCTTTGATATTCTTCACTGTGGATATGATATATCTAGATGTATAGTTTTTGATATGTGTTTAGCATGGTCTTCTCTGAGACCCCAAATCTATTGTTTATTGTGTGATTAATATTTGGAAATTGTGTGTTATTATTGCTTCAAATATTTCTTCTGGTCATTTCTTCTCCTTTTACTACAATGATTACATGTATGTTATACTTTCAAAAAACATCCTGCAGTCCTTGGATATTGCATTCAGTGTTTTCATTCTTTTTCCCACTTATATTTTCACTGAGATACCCCTGAGGACATTTCTTCAAGTTCATCATGTACATGTACCAACTCCACACAAGGAATATAAATATTATGAACTGCAAACATGTAGTAATA
This sequence comes from Heterocephalus glaber, assembly GCF_053883595.1. Classification (NCBI taxonomy): domain Eukaryota; kingdom Metazoa; phylum Chordata; class Mammalia; order Rodentia; family Bathyergidae; genus Heterocephalus; species Heterocephalus glaber. Next base: position 4,377,012 of record NW_028258432.1, read on the forward strand.
AAAATAAAAAATTAAATTAAACTAAATAAATAAAAAATAACATTATAAAATAAACCTAAGCAGATGACTCCAGAAACTTCAGAATGCTCATGTAATCCCCATGATGGTATTCAGCTCATTTTAAAAATTCTTATATACATGTACAAGACTTTTATTTTTAACATCAATGAACACAGATGGGAAAATGTTCACTGGCTAAGGCCATAAGGTCACAAGATCACAAAATGACTGATTTGTATTCATAAATGCTTGGATGAATCACTATGTGGTTTTAAATATATGTGTGTGTGTGTGTGTGTGTATATATATATATATAATTTTTAAAGCTTAACTTCCATTTGTAATTTCACAATGACTTCACTGGAAAGAGAAAGTAGAAGCTTTAAGTTCAGCTATATGTTTTATGGATACTTTGACACATCAAAAATTAAAACTATTTTATTACATACATGTTGAGCAGTACACAAAGATAATACAATAAACAATGATTTGACTCAAAAAGGTTAGACTTTCCCCTCAGCCTCTTGCTGAGCCCATTTCTGTTACATTTTTAATCTTCATTCCTGTTACACTTGTTTCTGTTTCTAGTATTTATTTTGATTCTTTTCTAGAGTTTTTATATCTGTCTGCTTATATTAACAATCTTCTTTACCTATTGTTTATTCTTTCCATTACAATCATTAGCATCTTAATTTTTATGTTTTAAAATCTGGCCTGAAAATTCTAAAACCTCTTTCATTTATCTGCCTGGTCTTATGCTTGGTAAGCCTCTGAGGAATCTGTTTTGCCTTTATGAAGGCCTTGTGTTATTGTTGATGTTGAAAATTGGACATGATGCCTTAAATAAAAGGAATGAGAATGAACCTGCTTTAGAGGGATATTTTATGTTGCTATTGCTGGGAGTTAGGCTGCATACTGCTCTCTGTAGATATTTGAAGCTTGCATCCATGATTTTTCTTTTTCTCTGTGGCTGGCTTTGGGTTTCCCTAGGGCCTCCTTCTTAAATGAAGTTTGACTCCTGCAACTTCTTTGTTGTCATCCATGCCTGCAGGGAAGCTCTCATAATATTGTAGAAGTGCCAGAAGGAAAGCAGGCTATAAATTTATTAATTAATCTCATCCTTGTTGTGTGTCTCAGGTATGATTTTCAGAAGTATTTCTTACTATTTTTTCTCTCCTCTTAGATGAGACAAGAATGTTAGAGTATGCTGGAGTTTAATAATTATACTTCTGCCTATGTGAAGCAATTTCTGGGTGGATGGTAAGTCTTTTCCATGAAGAAAACTCTGGGCATATTTCAAAATGGCTTTCTGCTCCTTATGCCAAAGACACAGCTGACTTTTCTTGGATGCCATCCTGAGAACCTGCTGCATCAGTAAAATCCATGCTATCATAGAGGTCTCACCACACCTAAAACCTTCAGGAGTTATTCACTATCAACCTTCTCCTAAGTCAGCCTCTAGCAGTGCCAGATTAACATGCAAGTGTGTCTACCAACTCAGGTCTGCAGTGGTTCCTGCTTTGTGCAAGCTGATCTTGGCTACATTTCTTTGTATTTGCCTTTCTCTTTAAATTTTAAGGTGGCAGTTTTCCCTAAAACCATACTTCTCTGATGAGTCTAAGAAAAGCTATTAGTTTTCAGGCTTTTTTGAGGTTTTTTCAATGACACAAAGATAACAGGGACAATTTCCAAGCAATTTAGATGCTGGAGCTGAAAACAGAAGTCCTTTGCATTTTGTTATATGTACCACAATTTAAAAGCAGTGACACTATGGTTAACATCTGGTTAGTAGATTAAAATTTTGTGGTTAGGAAAATATTTTTTTAAAGTACAAGGCTGAGAGATCAACCCATAAAACTTTGCACACATGAACAAGTGTTCCATGGATAAAAATCCCCTCGGCAGTTGAGAGGGTGATGGTCATAAATACCCCTTTTGAGAGGCAATTCTACTATTTTAGCAGATGAACATACCATTAAAAATGAATTTATCATCTGAACAAACTATTTTCCCATTCATTCAGTTACCTGAGATGTTACCGTCTTTTCTTATAAAGACATTTATCTATTACGGAGCTAATGTTAGACAAGTAAGACACAGACCTGGTGCTCAAAATTTAAGAGACCAAAGATCTAAGTAATAAAGATAAATGATTCACTAAAAGATATAATGGATAATGTGAAATAGGAAGAAAAGGTGCAAAGGGGAGGGCTAAGTGGGAAGGGTAGGGGAAAAAGAAAGAAGGGAATAGAATTAATTTGAGGAAAAGAAAAAATGGAAACAAAGTCTTTGTAGATAGGGAGGGGTGGAGGGGTTGAAAGGAGAAGAGAGGAACCGGGAAAAAATAAGAACCAAGATGGATTATGTAAAGGTGCAAATTCCAATGATGAATGTCATTATATTGTATACCTTAAATGTACCAATAAAATTATTTTTTTAAAAAGATAAATTAATCTTTAAATCAATATTTTCTTAAAAATACACATTTTTGGAAAATCTCATGATGAGTGAAATATCAAATGTTATTAAAATTAACACAGAAATAAAATAGGAGCCATGCAGTACCATATTAGAAGGGGAAATCCTGTTTGTTGATTTTTTTGTGTGCTTTATAAAATTTTACACCACAGACCTGTGTCACACCTCCACGCCAGTTTCTTTTATATAAGTAAAGCTATATTTTAAGTATCTTATGTACATATAAACATATTTCTAAATGTATGCAGTATATATACTTTTTTGTTGTATACATAGGATAAAGTGATTCAAATATAATTTTAAAATGTATTATACCAAAGCATGTCTGTCTTATCATTGAAATATTTTCTTTTCTCATGATTCTATTATGCATGATTAAAACACATTTGAATGTCAGGGCTGTTACTTATTGGGTCATGGTAGTAAGAAATGAACAGCTGTGTCCCTGCAGAGCTGGTTGGTGGAGAAGAGCAGAGGTCCAGAGTTTCAAGGATCCACCAAATAGCCAGGCCAAGCACAGGTGTTAAGAAACATGACAACCACAAAGAACATTCTCTTCTAAATGAGCCCAGATGATAATCAGGATGATTTGGGGATTCATATGTTTCAGAACTTTAATCTCCATTAAATTTTAGAAAGCAATAAGGCTGGAATCTTCTGAAAATTATAGGTGAAATTCCTTGAGTACGTCTAAGCTTATTTATTGTCATAGATCATATAATCAACTTGAAAACATATATAAAACATAAATTGTGTTTTTTAAATGGATAAGTAAAGTTGTATGTAAAAAAATTAAATAAAGGAGAAAATTATTCTTTTGTATGTTATATTTTTTGGCATATGGACAATAGAATATGTAATAAAATTTATCATCACCGTGTACCCAGAGGAGAGAAAAAAGACATTTATTGCCAATATTAAATTACATATATATTTGTTTCTTTAGTCCAAAGCCTTTAAGAATATTATTTTTAGGTTTCTCTGTGAAATTTCCACAAATGACCTAAAGACAAAAGTGTGAGATTAGAAGAAGAGCAGAAAGTAGGGCCCAAGGCCTCTGATAATATAAATAACTGCAGAAGAAATCATCTCCAGAGTAGAGCATTTTTCACTTCATAAATTACCATCTTGATGTGCATTCAATACCACCACACTCAAAGCACAAGTAATGCAAAGAATTTTCGTGGGTGGAAAAACTGAAAAAAGAGATGAGGCAGCAGCTTCGGTAGCTCTGGATCATTTGATAATGGTCCCAGATTTCAAGCAGATACTTAAGTACATTCCTCACATAATTCAGAGTGCCTGGGTGTCACATCTCACAGAAATAGTCTTCGAGTGGTGCTGTTTTAATTTCTAAGTGGAATCCTGAAAGACTTTCTAAGTAAAATGTTGGCAGAGAAACAACTCCATCCCTAAATATCCCTGTCATTTTGTCTTTTATGTGATTGGTTGCACATGTTGCTTTGAAAGAATTCTTCAGCATCTTTTTCTGTGTGCCTAGCCTTCTTGCACACTGAGCTACCGAGCTGGATAAATATTGAACACAACCTCTGGGATCTTGTGATCTGGCTTTCAAAGGTATACTTTCTTGTTTCAACTTACTGGTGCTTACTTTATAACAAAAACATTCAAGTGGTTTTAGATTATAAAATAAAGCAATGATGAATTATTTGTGTAACTTTAACATGACTTAACCTTTGATTAACATTTTCCTTTTTTAGTACTTAGGATTAAACGTGTTTTGCTGGACTACATCTCCAACCCTTTTTATTTTCAGAGGAGATCTCTTTAAGTTGCTAAATTGCCCAGGGTAGGCTTGAACTTGTGATCCTCCTGTTTCAGGCTCCCAGTGTGCTGGGATTACAAATGTATACCACAAAGCCCAGACATTAATATATTCTTATGGCAATACAACAACAAATGTGGACAAGTATGAGGTAAAATTCAATTTAAACTATATTTGAATTGAGAAAGTATAAATATTACTTAATGATTATCTTTAATAGAAATGTTAAATTAAAGGATGTAACAACTGTATGTTTTTATAAGTAAGAGAAGACATTTAAAAATTAATAAAGGGTATCCTAAAGAGTTACTTTTAAGGCTACAATATTACAGTGGTCCTGCCTTACCTATAGGGGATACAGTCCAAGACCCTCACTGGATGCCTAATAACTCAGTACTGAACAGTGTATATATTGTTTTTTCCTACTCATAGATACCTATGATGAAGTTTAATTTACAAAAGAGGCAAAAATTAACAATAACTAATTATAAAATACAACAACTATAACAATACATTGTCATAAAAGCTACTTAAAACTTGCAAATTGTTTACTTCTGGAATTTTCCATGTAATATTTTGAGACCACTATTAGTAATTAAAAGCATGGAAAGTGAAACAGCAGATAATGGAGCACAAATGTACCTAAGCAACATATTTGAAAGAATGCAATTTGGTATTCTTTATAACATATTAAAATGAGTTTTGTTTTGCTATACAATTAAAAGTTGTTCGAGAATGGAACTGTAAGTAATATGCATGTAGTCATAATGTAAACTCTGGCTGTAACTTTAACCTAAGAGTGATATAAATATTAGAGAGCATGAGAGAGGGTGGTCATTGTGAGTTTATGACTAGAAATAAATTAATTCCCAACCTTCATATAAGAAAAGTAACACATGTCCATTGAAAGTTAAAAAAAAAAATAGCTGTCCAAACATTGTATTTAGGGTGTATGAATGTAAACAACATTAGAAACAACTAAAAGATAAAAAATAGTACAAGTAAGTTTGGGGTAATGACTAGAAGACTATTGTGCTTCTTAGACTATTGTGTTTCTAATTTTTATCTTGCTAATAATATGTACATTAATATTTTGATAAAATTAAACACAATAAAAACCTTTTGTAAGCAATTAAAGCATAATTTTTAAAAGATCACATTTTAGACTTCTTTGATTTTTCTCTTTAGTTAATGTAGAAAAGTGGGATGTACTTAATCAAAACTATCATTTCTTGTCAAATTATTATGATAACATTAAGAATGATAAAAATCAAAGAATATTGCCTGCTATCCTTCTTTCCCCAAAACTGAAACTATCTCCTTATTTCTGTCTAATTTTGTACACAGCCATATATAGTGACTGAAACTACAGGCCTGCATTAGACTATTTTGAGTACTTGTTTTACTATTTATTATGTTCCTTTAGTTATACTAACCTATTTAGCAAAAACATACATCACTGCATTGTTTGGGGGTCAAATAAGGTAATCAAAGCAAAGTACTTACCCTGGTACCTAGCACATATTCAGATTCAATAGAGCAGATTTTCCTGTTGTCCATAGTTAAAACCACAGAATACATACATTTTTGTATCTCTACATATCAGCTCAATTTATAAACCACTTTCTACCTTTCTGCAACATAGTCCTCTCTCCTTTTTGTGTTTTCCTAACTTCTGGCAATTTTTCAGAAAAATCTTCGCTATTTGACCTATGTAAATTAATTTAATGTCTGGTCTCTTTTATCCTCCATAGAATCCTGCTTATTTCTTCAATAGTATTTAGCAGAACACAAAACAATTATTTGGGGGCATAATTATTCAATGCTCATTTGTGTCTGATTGATTTTAAACTCTTAGGTATAGGGCTTATTTCTATTTCAATCTCCATTAGATCCTAGGTTCTGATCACAGTATTTGACACATGACATATATTAGTGAAGTAAATGGTTAAGAGGATTATGATAATGATTATTATGGCTATATAACGTTCCATTAGGCTACTGAGTTATTTCTTCCTTAACTGTTACCTTTCTGTTGCATGCTTCCAACGCCCAGTTATGTCTATTTTGTCAGTAATGTTACAATACTTTATATTTAATATAATGCTTTATACTTTTAAAATAGATGTTCTTTTATCTTGGATTATAACTGTTTAAAAAATACACTCAATATGTGACTACCTCTGTCTGCATTTTTGGATTACATTTTACACTGTATAATCATAATTAACTACCCAAGGGACAATCAACCTATCTTTGAATGTATGAGGGTTAATGAAGGAAGGAAGGAAGGAAGGAAGGAAGGAAGGAAGGAAGGAAGGAGCTAAGACTATATAAATCAAGCAGTTAGAATATTTCCTAAAGTTTAATTCTACTTTATGTTGTTTTTCTTAATCTTTTTTCCTAGTGGTCACATACTTTGCGTGATTGCCCTGTCATTTTTTGAGAAACAACACAATGTGGAATACTCTTGGCTTTTTTCTTTGTTTTACATATTAAAAATTCTTTCTAAATACCCACATACCTCCTTCTTAAATGTGATCTGATACCTTTTTATTGAAAGTGGACTTACTAGAAATATTTCAAAATCTTATTTTGTGAGTCACTTTTTTGGAAAAGCCTTCCTTGATTAACTCAATCTGGTTTTCATGTCCCACATTGTCTCAACTCCCTGCTCATCATTATATAAAAATTTTGAGTGCTTATTTATATGCATGACATTACGCCTTATGTGTACTATCATGTTTCATTATTCAAAACCAATGTCTATTTACTTATTATCAAAAACAAACTCCTTAGCTTGGTATATAAGGCCAAATGAACAAGTTATTTGGTTTTGACCTATGTGCAGTTTTATTTTATCCTGTAAATAACATAGATAGCATATCCTCCTTTTCTAATTAGATGTGCAGACAAGCCTTAGAACAAAACAAGTAATTGGTCCAAGCTCACAGTCAGGAATGCTGGAGCATATGTTCTCTACTAGTACCCTGCACAGCCTCCATATTCTGCTTCTAGTGTTACGTCTGCTCTTTTGTACATTTCTACTCCTCAATAACAGGCTTTGCAAAGTCACGTACCACACTTTATTCTCAGGTGCACATTTAACCCTTGTCACATGGCCCAACAGTAGAAGTCACTCAGAGATATTCTCTGATATTTAGTAAATAAATAAAATTAACTTCCATTAACCACTATGAATGAGATCAACCTAAAGTTTTAGAAATAACTCTTGCCCAAGCACAGTTTGATTTTTATATCTCCTCCTTTCATTTCTGTTTTGCAGAAATCTTCCAGCTTAACTATCTATTGTGTTATTTTAATTTACTAGCAATCTGAATACTATGTATTCCCTGTAGCTTTGTGTGAATGATCACAGAGAGAAGTTTGATTCATAAAGTCTTTGGCTTCATCTGTATCCTCAAGTATTCTACCTATTCTCTCTTTCAGCAGATTTAGTGTTTCTGTTTTAATATTTAGCTCTTTGATCCATATTTATTTTAGTTTATTGCATGGTGATAGATATGACCTATTTTTAATCTTCAGCATGTGGAAAGCCAGTTTTCCCAGCACCACTTATTAAAGAGGCTATCTTTCATCCCATGAAGGTGTTTGGCCCCTTTGTCAAAGGTAACGTGGATGAGTGTGTCTGGAGTTGTTTCTGCACCTTGTAATCTGTTTTACTGAGCCCCAGGTCTGTGTGTGTGTGTCTGTGTGTGTCTGTGTGTGTGTGTGTGTCTGTACCATACTGTTTTATCACAGTAGCTTTGTAGTATAATTTCAGGTCAGGGATTGTGATGACCTCTGCCTTGCCTTTGTTGCCCAGAATTGCTTTTGCTATTCCATGTCTTTTCTGTATCAAAATAAATTTTAGGATTATTTTCTCTAATTCTATGAGGTACACTAGTGGTACTTTGATTAGGATTGCATTAAATATGTATAACAATTTGAAAGTATGACCACTTTCACTATATTAATTCTTCCTACCCAAGAACAAGGGATATCTTTCTATTTTCTGATATCCTCTTCAATCACCTTTTTCAAAGTACTGTGGTTTTCAATGTAAACATCTTTTACTCCCTTCATTAAATTGATTCTTGTGTATTTCATTTTTTTGGATGCTACAGTGAAAGGTATGGTTTTCCTAATTTCTCTCTCAGTGAGTTTGTTATTGTTTAGAGAATGCTATTGATTTTTGAGTGTTGACTTTGTATACAGCTACACTGCTTATTAAATTAAGAGGCCTTTTGTTGGGGTTTTTGGGGTCATAGGACTATGCTATTTGCAAATAATGATAATTTAATTTAATTTATTCTCCTTTTCCTACCTTTATTTCTTTTATTTCTTTCTCTAGTCTAATTGCTCTGAGTAATATTTTGTCTTGTTTCTGATTTTAGAGTGAAAGCTTTCAGTTTTTGACCATTTAGTATAATGTATATTGTTGGATTGTCATAGATGGCTTTCATCAGATTGAGATAGACAATCTGTTCCAATTTTCTGTGGGAATTTTCTCATGCATAGGTGTTGTATTTGTCAAATGCTTTTTCTGCATCTATGGAGATGATCATGTGGTTTCTGTCGTTGATTCTGTTTAAATGGTGTATTACATTTATTGACTGTTATATGTTGAAACATCCCTGCATCTGTGGGATGAACCCTACTTGTTTATGGAGTATAATCTTCTTGATTTCATGCATTCTGTTTGGTAGTATCTTATTGAGAAGTTTTGTGTCTATGTTTAAGAGAGAGATTGGCCTGTAGTTCTTTTTTTTTTTTTTTTTTTTTGTCATCTCCTTCTTCAGGGTAGTATCATGTAATGCTTGCTTCCAAGAATGAATATGGTAGTATTGCTTCTTTGTAAACTTCCTTAAAGAGTTTGAGGAGTAGTACCACGAGATATTCTCTAAATTTCTTATAGAATTCAGCAGTGAATCCATCAGGACCTGTACTTTTCTTTGTTGGTAGGTTTTTAAGTACATTTTCAATTTCATTGACTGATACTGGGTTATTCAGAATTCTTATATCTTCTTGATTCCACTTTGGTAATTTATATATATCTAGGAATCTGTCCATTTCGTCTGTATTTTCCATTTTATTAAAATACAGATTCTTGAAGTAGGTATTTACTTCATTGATTCTTTTTTTTAATTTTTATTTTATTGGTACATTTCAGGTATACAATATAATGACATTCATCTTTGGAAAGTTCCACCTTTCCATAATCCCTCTTAGTTCTTATTTTTCCCCCTTCCCCTGCCCTCCCTTCAAGCCCTCCATCCTTCCCTATTTACAAAGACTTTGTTTCCATTTTTTAATTTTCTCACATTAATCCCATTCCTTTCTTTCCTTTCCCTTACCCCTCCCACTTCCCCTTCCACTTTGCCCCTTTTCTTCCTATTTCACATTATCTATTATGCCTTTTAGTCCTTATTAATGCTTTCAGTTTCTCACACCAGAGAAACTATTCAGTATTTACACATGTGTGTCCTATTTATTTCACTTAAGAGTATCACCTCAATGTGCATCTATTTAGCTATAAATGTCTCTAATTTCTCATTTTTTTATGGCTAATACTCCATTTTATTAAAAAAACATATTTTCTTTTTTTTGTATTAAATTCATTTATTGGTACATTGTAGGTATACAACACAATTACATTTCTCATTGGGAATTGTACCTTTATATAATGAATCTTGGTTCTTATTTTTTCCCCATTCCTAGCCCTCCCTTCATGCCCTCCACCCTTCCCTATTTACAAAGACTTTATTTCCATTTTTTCCATTTCTCAGCATTTTTCCTTTCCCTTCTTTCCTTTCCCCTGCCCCTCCCACTACCCCTACCCCTTTGGACCTTTTCTGCCTATTTTACATTATCGATTATTCATTCTAATCATTGGTACATTTTAGGTATACAATATAATGACATTCATCATTGGAACTTTGCACCTTTACATAGTCTTTCTTGGTTCTTATTTTTCACCCTTGCCCAGCCCTCCCTTCAACCCCTCCAGTCCTCCCTATTTACAAAGATTTTGTTCCTATTTTTCCATTTTCTCATATTAATCCCATTCCCTTCTATCCTTTCCCCTAGCCCTCCCACTTCCTTCCCCTTTGGCCCTTTTCTTCCTATTTCACATTACCTATTATACATTTAGTCCTTATTTACACTTTCAGTTTCTCACACCAGAGAAACTAGAGGTATTTACACATGTGTGTCATATTGATTTCACTTAAGAGTATTGCCTCAATGTGCATCCACTTAGCTATAAATGTCTCTAATTTCTCATTTTTTATGGCTGAGTAGTACTCCATTTTATAAAAAAACCCACATTTTCTTTATCCAGTCTCCAGTTGATGGGCATTTGGGCTGTTTCCAAGTTTTAGCTATTACAAACTGCACTGCTATGAACATGGGTGCACATATATCACTGTGGTATGATTCTTTTAATTCTTTGGGGAAGATCCCCAGCAGTGGAATAGCAGGGTCAAATGGGACTTTCAGTCCTAGTTCTTTGAGGTATCTCCATACTGATTTCCACAGTGGTTGCACCAGCAGTGGAGCAGGGTTCCTCTTTCCCCACAGCCCTGCCAGCATTTGTTATTGGTTGATTTCATGATAGCAGCCATTCTTTCTGGAGTGAAGACAAAGGTCTACTATCTCGAATCTATAAAGAACTTAAAAAGATCAGACCTTCCAAATTTAAAGACCCAATCCAAAAATGGGCATCTGAAATGAACAGACATTTCTCAGACAAAGAAGTAGAAATAGCAAATAAATACATGAAAAAATGTTCAACATCACTGGTCATTTGAGAGATGCTGTTAGCACTTCAGAGAGTCCAGCTGGGTGGCTTTTGAATTCTCCCACTTCATTGACCCCTGGTTTGCCTTTGGTGAGCTGAAAGACTGGAATTGCATCTTGCTTCCACATCTTCACATTTTCTATTTTTATTTTTTGTTTTAATTTCTCCATTGATGGTTTTAAATAGCTTATGGTAGTTAGTTTTATTGCTAATATCAAGAACTCTTAGGAAATGACCAATTCTCAGAAATGTCTGCTAGGTGTGGCTGGCTTTTCAGTTTAGAGTCTGATGCAAAGTCCTACCTCTTCAATTTACTGAGAATGAGAATTTGCTGCCTATTTACCCAAGCCCACGGTACTTTGGTACTTGCCTATAGTATGGTTTATGATCCTCAGTCTTGAATCTCAGTCTTGACAAAGAAGGCAAAGCAACTCATTACAACAGCTATGTTACTTTGGGTAAAGTAGTACAATCAGTAATAACAATAGCATCAGGCACAACCTAGAAAATGACAAACTGTGGTAACTATTAATTTGCCACCTTTAATCATATAAATAAGATTTGTAGTTATATAACAAAAAAAAAGCAAACTAGAAAATTATTTACAATAAATATACCTTGAATCTGGTGATTTTACCCTCAGGGGAGAAAATTTTAAAAGGGTTGGGGAAAAAAATACAGAATAGAAGAGAAAATATTTAGAAGCAAGGTTGAAGGACAAAGGGAGATTATGCAAGCTTTGGTAAACTGGTGAAGAAGACAGGAGGGAAGGAAGGAAAGAAGAAACAGAAGCAAGAACAGAACAAAACAACTACAAAAAAACTAGAAACAATGTTCACACTTATATAAAAACAAGAAGAAATAATCAAGAAAAAGAGAAAAAGGCAAAAAAAGAAGAAAATTTAAAAAAGAAGTTCACTTCAGGGCATGTCTTTGCTTCCACTGGTAGACAAAGGGGGCAGACAGAGTCTAAATCCATGTTGATTGATCCCAGCAAGCCTCCAGTTGAAATCCAGGATAAGAGGGTATATAATCTCAGCAAGCCTGAGCCTTCAGCTCCACTGAAGTTCAGGCTGCTTCTGGTCACTGGCTGTGATGCTGGAACACTAGTTTAGTTTGCAATACTCTGGATGCCACCTCTCAATTTGAACTCAGCTCCCTGACCTTGGGTGACTCCCATGACTGCCCCTCACCCTGACACTGGGAGCAGCAAGATGGAGGCAACCCACAGCTGCTCTGAATTTTGTGTTCCGTTGGCCTCTTTCCAAAATGGTGACCAGGCATTCGCTCTCTCCTGGGAATGTCTGAACCACAATCACTCACCAGCCACTGCAGCTGCTGCATCCACTGCTTTATTCCACTGGTATTTTTCTCCATGGAGGCTTCTAGGATAACCTGTAGTTACTGTGCCTCTGCAGGTTCAAGCCACACCTCTCACACTGCAAGTTGTGCCTCAGGAAGAAAGTGTTGCTTGCTGCCTCTCTCTTCGGCATTCTTGTCCCTCTCCTTCCTCTCCTTGTGTCTCCATTTCTCACTTCAGATCCTTGCTGGGTCCTGGGAATCCACTTCCCTCCTTCTTCTCTTCCTCAGGTTGCTATATTCCTGCCTCTGGACTTCAAATCTCAAAGAGGTTGATTTGTTGCTGCTCACCACTGAGCAATCTTCCCTGAAGTCCTCCCAGGCTAAGTAATATTGTCCCTTTTGCTAAAATCCCTTGACCATTTTTTGCCAATATGCACCACAGACACCATCTGTAGATCACCCATTCTTCTCTCCCCTCTCTCCATCTCTTTCCCACTTCAGCCTCCCACACCACCCACTGTAGGTATTGTGGCCTTGACATCTCCCTCTGCTTCCCTGTCACACCAGGCCATAATTCCTCAAGGAAGTTTGTAAACAGAGGATGTTCTTAATTTTATTGGTACATTTTAAGCATACAGTATAATGACATTCATCATGTGTAAATACCAAATAGTTTCTCTGGTGTGAGGAACTGAAATTGTAAATAAGGGTCAAAAGTCATAATAGATAATGTAAAGGAGGAAGAAAAGGTCCAAAGGGGAAGGGGAAGTGGGAGGGATGGGGAAAGGAAAGAAGGGAATGGAATTAATATGAGAAAAGGAAAAAATGGAAACAAAGTCTTTGTAAATCGGAAGCGGTGGAGGGGTTGAAGGGAGGGCAGGGAAATGGGGAAAAAATAAGAAACAAGAGAGATTATGTAAAGGTGCAAATTTCCAATATTCTTCTACTTCTATCCTTAAGACACCCTTGTTCGCCCACCACACACCATCCAGTTATTGTCTCAGTCTGTTCCAGGGCAGGGTGAGTCTACAGAGCTGAAAGGTGGGAGTAGGGTGATCCTGGTTTCAGGAAAACCAGAAATGTTAATTAAGGTTTTCTCAAGTCACTCCAGAATTGCCAGAGTTGTTTTCTTTTCATTTTGGGGGACACACGGAAATTATTGCTTTTTTAGTACTGAATAAAACCATTAATGCTTTCTATAGAACAGTCCATCTAGGTGTCAGTTGTCAATTAGCTTTCACATATAGGTGGTCATATACACATGCAGTATTTATATACATTACTTTATATATTTACACAGGTGATATAAGTATATTATCATTATCATCATATTGTCATGTAGTATTATATTTATATATGTGATATGCACAAATATATTGGATTATATAGCTGATGATCATATACATAAAGTATAAGTATGCATATATAAAGTTTATATACACATGCACACATAGATATTCACTACATATTAAATTTTACATGTAAATATATGTATATGCACAGTATATATCTGTATGCTTTTACTACATAGGAAGATAGGTATATATGTTCTATATATATATTCTAGTATATACATATATATATATATTCTATTTCTTTCCTCCAGTTTATTTGCCTTGTAAGGTGCCTTAAAGGCAGGATCTTCACTTGTCTACATTAATTCATAAATCAATAGATATGGACACAAAGCACAGGTATATCTAATAAAACAATAACTTTCAGTTGCCTAATATTTTTATTGTTATTACTGATTTCAAAGTCATGTAAATAAATGTTGAGAGGTTCTGAAGTTTGTCACAATCATGTAACTGATGAAATTTGGATATAGGGTTGTACACATGAAACCTCTCAAAAGCTTTAGGTTTACCATATTGTAGAAAGTCACTTTTCCATCCTTGAATAGTGAGAAGATTTTTCTTCTATGGTCAGTTTGACCTTCTTTTGCTCAGAAATTGATTATACGCATACATATATGTGGTCCAGGTGTCTCTTCACTATAGCAGATGATGTACCTAAAGAAACTGACATTATAATTTTCCCAGTTTTCATCCTTTTGAAAGCTTTAATATTATTGCTGTAAATGTGATTGCACAAAGCTATAAATTTCTCACTTAATCCTTTTCAAAACCCTCTGACATATGACCAGGAGTTGGAAATACATAAATGTTAAATTTTATGATTTTTTTCCATGTTAGCCTAGCCTGGTATTCTATTATAAACTGTCATCTGTTATCCAATCAAAGGAAAAAGAGTAATAAAAGCTTATGGTAATTCAAGTAACATTCCGTTTTGCCTAAATTTACCAATTTTAATAGGATGTAGGCTGACTGATGAAACTGGGGGTTTTCAAAAATGGTAGTGTAGAGTGGAATAACAGAGTCTCAACTTCTTTTGCTTCACTCCCTAAATTCTGTTAAAAAATATTTCTTTGATTTATAATCTGTGTTTGGGTGCATTCTGTGACCAGAAATATTTCTCTTGTGACTCAATTATATTTCCTTCTGATCATTTTATAATTTCAAAGTTGAACTTAATCTTTATGACTTTTTATCTGAGATGAAGATGGGGCACATTTTGGTCAAAAGTCACATTTTTTTCATAACAGGGAGGACTAAGACACTGGTTTCAACAAAACAATTTTACTCTAGTTGCCTTTCACCTTTGTGAAATACTAGCTGATCAACAAGTTGGTGGTAGAGGCATTCTCAATATTTCTTTTGAATTCTAGTAAAGTGGGAAGAATCAGGCTTTGAAGCTGGACCACGATAGTTCCTTCTTTATGAATGTTAGATCTTGGTCAATTACTTGTTCATTTCTTTACTCTGTTTTCTCATCAACAAAATGGCAATAATCACACCTACTGTAAGGGTTTATCCTAACATTTTGAGCTTAAAGAAATGAGGTTAAATAGTACACAGAGGACTGTCAATGATTGTTAGCTACTATCATCAAATGTTATAGTATCTGTAGTCCCCAGACTAAGTGTGAATCATTATTTTGTCAGTCAGGCACTCTTGAAGAAGTGGTTGTTCCTAAAATGTGGACAGGGAACATGCAACAGGAACCAAGAGCTTGTGGTCCCAGAAAATGAGAAAGTGCTCAGCAAAGAATATTAAGGAGCACAAAAGGAAGGGACAGAGGCCAATTTGAAAATGCATTCCTTGGCTAAAGTAATAATTTGAGCAACAAAATAATATAACCCTGAATTGTAGCCAAAAAGATAAAATCAATATCCATCAGTCTGACATATTGATATAAGTGAATAATCACATAAATCAAGACATCAAAAAGAAAGCTTTTTATGATAGAATTTCAACAGAACATTACAGAAAGAATTTTAAAGATTATAAAGTCAATAAAAGAACATCACATTAATAATTGTTGCAGGCATGATCCACCAAAAGTTATGAGTGACAGACTGAGGAGAAAGTCTGAGAAGAACTCTATAGTCTCAAAGCATTTACACCAGGATAGACCTAATAAATTACACATGAAAAAGAATACCTTTATCATGGAAAACCCTACAGATATCATAATAACCCAACGAACAAGGTTAATATCACTGCAAATAAAACTCAGCATTATCAACTCCCTAAAATGATGCAAATAGGAAGACAACTAACTTCTATGAGCTTCTTGTCATAAAAACTCATAACTTAAATCTAAAAATGAAAAAATACAGTAGAAACACAAATCAGAAGACATCCTGTAAAAGAACAGATCTGTACATGTCGACTATCAAAGTCACAGGAAATGGGAAGACAAAAGAGATGAAGATGATGGACAACTTATTTCCATGTGAACCTGTGGAATAGAAGAATGACGGAGAAAAAATAGGAGGAAATCTAATGAAATTTTTGGTTTAGTCAATAACACAGAAACAGCGGTAATGATGTAGTTTTGATAATTGTCCTACAGTCAACCAAGATGTTACTAACAGTAGGCTTAGTGAAGAGTGTGTGTTACTTTTCTGTGAAGCTTACTATTTCAAAACAGAAGTTAAAAATATCTCAGCACTCTGGGAGGCTGAGGTAGAAACATAGCAGATTCAAGCCCAGCCTGAACAACTCAGTGACTTAAGGAACTCCCTCTCAAATTTAAAAATTAAAATGGGGTTGGAGCCAAGAATATAGCTCAGTGCAAAGGCATGAGATTCAATGCCAAGTAGTACAGAATAGTTTAAAATATCTGTTAGTATTGTGACAATATAAGTGAAAGTGAAAATACTTTCTAATTCTACAACCACTAATTCTGCAGAAGGTTAAGGCAAATTCTATGACTCTACCATTTTCATGACTTTTTTCAGAGTTAGTAATACTATTGCTCTCATTGATTTTACTTTTCTTTTTAGTGGGTAGCTTGAACTCGGAGTCACAGGATGATGTAGAAAAAAACAATTCCGTGTGAAATCATGAATTAGAATCTGAATTTAGAGATGACATCCAGAAATTGTCTGCAGACCTCTGTGCAGGGTTATTGAGAGAGCAGAGGTTCACAATGAAATGGGCAACTGCCTCCACTTATCATTCTGATCTTCAGACTCTCACCTTAGAGTTTTGTCTGTTTGAGGAATAAAATAGTACTTAAATTCCCTTCAGAATTGTCATAGTTTAAGAAATATAGTACATGAGAACAAATATCTGCTTCCCACATAATTTCTAAATATCTCACTGATCCTTTGCAGAGATCAGAAATGTAATGCAGGGACTAGGGTGTGAGTATTGATTAACCATGGCTCCATTTACTGCAACATAATATAAAAAAATACATTTTTATCAAAATTAAACATTTTAAAACGATTTTTTCTTTTAGGTGATTCCACTATCTTATCCCAGTAGAACTTGCAGATTTTAATACTGTGAAATATTTTTAAAAAGAAACTTTGACATTTTGCTAGACAGATCAAACACGATTTATTTATATCTCATAGTGATGTAAAAAAATAGCCATAATACTCTCTTTGATACTTGCTTTGCTTTGAAGTTTGCAAAAATGCATAGAATTTCCAATGACAATAAAAAGGATGTGGGCTTAGGTGCTGAACTGTTCATTCTACTATTAGTCTTTCTTCAGATTGCTAAAAATATCAGAATAATTCCTACATGGCACGCTCAATTTTACAACCAGGACTCCCTGAGAGATGATGAGCTACTGTGGAAACACAGATCCTGCTATGTTCCTGGCTGCAAGATTTCCACAAACTCCCAAATAGTGGTATGTCTTAGTCACTCTCACTGCTGGGTCTTAGCACCCAACACCAACAAATTAAAGAAGGAGAAGTTTATTTTGACTCACATTTTATTCCATGGTTGGCTGGTTCCAAAGAAGAAGTAGAATGGCGGAGGGCTTAGTGAAAGATGTTCTCACCTCTCAGTAGCCAAGAAGCGGACAGCAATGGGAGCAGGTAGGGAGGGAGATAAAGTACTCTTCCAGCTCATCCCTCCAGTTCCCCCCACTTCCAACCAGACCCTATCTTGTAGCAGCAAGTCAACTATAGTGACCCCATGATCCAATCATCTTCCCAAAGTCCCACCTATGAACACGTGAGCTCTTGAGAAATATCTAGATACAAACCATAGCAGGAGGCACTGCTGTGCTTTCTGTGGGGCTTACTATTTTGCTATGTTTATAAGAAAGACACCTACTGGCACCATTAAATTATCTAATAAGAACAGCTTGGGAACTCAGCCTCTATGTCTACCTCATGTCCAGCCATCTCAGAAAGATGGGATGGTCTTACTAGAAAAGGCCTCACTGTGCCTGAACCATATTTTCTGCATGGCATTTGTTTTCATGTTCTTTTGTCACGTTCAATTTCATTCATTTTACAGTGCATAGCCTTACTAACAAAACTTTCTGTATTATTATTATTAGTCAACTAAAAGAGTTCTACTTTGCCAAATCAAAATTACTCATTTTAAATACTCCACCAAAGTTAGCTCGTTTTCAAGAAAGCTATGTCTATGCTTGGAAGACTAAGTGACTCCAAAATAGATCTCTGCATCCTAAAACCTGCTAAGGCCTTCCTGTACCTGCCCTATGCCTTCTTCAGAGGTATGCAGCATGCTCTGGCCCCTGCCTCTCCCATGAGTGTGGAACATCATGTTCACGTTCCCAACCAGATCTCCACAGAGAAGGACTAGAGCTCAATACCTTAGCCTCAGATATCCCTCAAAAGATGACACATACAGGCACTGTTCTTTAACACCTTGAACTTATCGATTACATGCAGATAGATGATACATGGATAATGAGGAAAAATGAATAAAAGAATGCAGTTACATATGTTGGTGTTAAAATCTTTTCATTCAAGCTTCAAAAAGTGAAACAGAGTTCGATATTATTCTCCTAGGGCAGCCACAACAAAGTGCCAGAGACTGGGTTCCCTAAGTAATAAAAATTCATTTTCTCACAGTGTTGGGGGCTAGAAGATCAAGGTCAAGTTGTAGGCAGAGCAGGATTGGTTTCTCCTCAGGCCTCTTGCCTGGCTGGTAGACAACCACCTTCCTGCCATGCCCTACCATGTTGTTTCCTCCCTTTGTCCTCACATCGTCTTTTTAATTTATTTTTTAAGTAATACCTGTTTGTAGTACATAATGATTGCATTCATTGCAAGGAGTTGGTATATGTACACGGCATTTCTTAATTCTTTTACTTTTTCCCCTCCCAGCCCCTCTCACCCCTTTTCTATATCTCTTGGACCCCTTCATCCTAACCCTAACCTAACCCTAACCCTAACCCTAACCCTAACCCTAACCCTAACCCTAACCCCTTCATCCATATGTCTATTCATGTACAAACACAGTGACCATGCTCCTCCGAGGGACTTGGTGTATGTACACAAACTTCGCAGTCCTCCCTCTTTTTAACATTTCATTTCCTTCCCTCCACCATCTCTTGGTTGCTTTCTAAAATGCTAAAGATCCATCTCACTCTTTCCTATTGACTATCTTTTATATTGCACTTTATTTATAATTTGGGTTTCTTGTGTCAGAGACATCATGTGACCTTTAAGCTTGTGTGTCTGATTCCCTTCACCCGGAATTATGGTTTCAAGGTGTGTCCATTTTCATCACTTTTTTTAAGGACACCCATTAGTTTGGGTTAGGGCCACTCCTCTCGCCTCTTTTATATTTCTTACCTTTTTAAAAGAGTCTTTCTTTATGCAGCCACATAGTCGGAGATACTGGGCTTTGGCCTTAACCATGGAATTTTGAGGGACACAATAAGTCCCGCCACAGTTAATATCACATCTAATAACTTGATTTTGTGAGATGCAGTTTTGGATATAAGCTCAGGAGTCAGCTCAAGATTGGCTGTGTGAGAGTGATTTTCAAAAAAGATGATTTGTTTTTGTTTTTTTTTGCAGGAGAAAAGACTTTCATTTGTTTTTGTATTTCATTACTCAGTGTAACAATTAACATTCTACATTTCTGGCATTGCCAGTGTGATGGCCAGACAGTTTCAAGGCATC
Organism: Heterocephalus glaber; assembly: GCF_053883595.1. Lineage (NCBI taxonomy): Eukaryota > Metazoa > Chordata > Mammalia > Rodentia > Bathyergidae > Heterocephalus > Heterocephalus glaber. Next base: position 4,396,854 of record NW_028258432.1, read on the forward strand.
TAAGAGAGTTTCCATTTTCTTTCAAGTTCTAATTGAAAATTAAATGGTTCTATATAATAAATGAAAAATACAAGCAACCTTGGATGTGGACTGGCACATAGTAGGAACTGACTACATGTTTTGAGTAAATATGTATATAATATTGTTTCACAGAATTTATCAAGTGGGAGGGGTAGGGGAAAGGAAAGAATGGAATGGATTTAATATGAGAAAATGATAAAATGGAAACAAAGTCTTTGTAAATAGGGAGGGATGGAGGGGTTGAAGGGAGGGCAGAGGAAGGGGGAAAAACAAGAACCAAGAGAGATTATGCAAAGGTGGAAATTACCAATGATGAATGTCATTATATTGTATACCTAAAATGTACCAATAAAATAAAAAAAATTACTTGAAGCCAGCAGAAGCCAAAACAGAATGGCCTCAAGTCAGGAGTGGGAATGAAAGAAATCCTGGACTGAGGAGTATATAGGAGGTCTAGAAAGCCTTGGTCCTCCTATAAAAGGAATCCAAGGAGCGTAGGAAAAAATTCTTCAAAACATAGGTAGTTGGTACTATGAAGTAGATATGTGGATATGTGATGAAGATTTCTTTACTTTTCTCAGTAAGAAAAAGGTGATTATAATCCAGGAAGAATTCTTTGAAAATAACGTATTGTCCAAATTGGCAGTGAAACAAAATATGTCCCTATTTGTTTGTTTTTTTCTTGGTACCAGGGATCAAACACAGGACCTTGCGATTGCCAGGCAGGCACAGCACCACTAAGCTACATCCCTGGCCCAATATGTCCCTGTTTTAAGCCACTGATAGGATAAAAGAAAAGACATTTCACAAGATGCTTGTAATGTTTTATTTTGATCATCACAGCCTTGGCGATAAAATATTTGTCTAAGTGCTGCACTTGGTTAAAATAAAGTGTGTGTACAGATTACCACATTTAAAAGAAAAGAATTTGCTGTGGTAGTTGATGAGCAGCAGCACAGTAAGCCTGGTACTATATTTCCGAAAAGGTCTTTGTGGTATATTTTCCTACTGACAACTGAGGCTTGACAGAATAGACACTTGTCAAAAAAATAAATTCAAATGGCTAACAAATTTTTTTACAATGCTGGGCTGTCAGGGAAAATGCAAGTGGAAACCACAGTGAGATATCACCACCCAAGTTAGAGTAGCTATTATCAAAAAGATTAAAAAGATAACAAATGCTACTGAGGATGTGTGAAAAGAAGCTCCTGGTCTATTGGAAAATTGTTAATGCAACTAGTGTAGAAAAGATTATGGAGGTTTCCTCAAGAAAGTAAAAATAGAACAACTTGAAAATGATCTCCCTATTGTCCTTCTGGGTATGTATACAAAAGGAAATTATTTCAAAACACCAAAGAGACTCCTGCATGTCTGTGTTTGCCACTGCACTATACACTTAACTAAGATGTGGAATTAATTTAAATGCTTATAAATGGATAACTGGATAAAGAAAATGTGATATATATATATTCATATATGTACATATACACTGTATATTGTTCAGCCATAAATTAGTGACATCCTATAATATGCAGCAGAATGAATAGAATTGTATATATTGCATCAAGTAAAATAAGTCAGATTCAGAAGACAACCACTGAATGTTCGCTCTCATATGTGGGTGCTAAAAATAAGGTAATCTAGAATGTACAGTAGTGATTAATAGAAGATGAGGAGTGTGGAGAGAGAAATGGCAGGAAGTTGGATAATGGATATCCAAGCACATAAAGTCATAACTTCTAGTGTTCTGGAGCACAATGAGAGCTATAATTCACATTAACCTATTTATATTTTATGAACTAGAAGAGAAGATTTACAAGGCTTCCAACACAAAGTAATGATAAAGAGATGGAAACATTAATTATCCTGATTTGATTAACATATATTTTATACATGTGCTGAAATATCACACTACACCCCATAAATAGGTACAGTCACTATGTAAAATTAAAATGTTTTTTAAACTTTTTAAGGAGATTGCCTTATCCATGTTCCTTATAACTGGGATAAAATTACACTCACAACTCAGAGGAGGAGTAGTTTATTCTGTCTCACAGTTTTGGAAGTATTAGTCCATGATTGGCAGGCTCACAGGCAGAAATGGCGTGTCTGGAGGGCCTGCCATGGAGAAAAGGCACTCATGTCATGGTGGCCCAAAAGAAGAAAGAGGAAGGAGCAAGGAAGGGAGATACATCCTCCTAGGTCACACTCCCAGTGACCCTCCTCTAACCCACCCCTTCTAATAGCACATCAGCTTTGAACTCAGCAGCGGACTAATCCACTAGTGAGTATGTTGCATCCATGATCCAATCACCTTTCAAACACATGAGACCTAAACTATAACAGAAATGAAAAGGTAATCTCTCTGACTTGATCACTATACACTGGATAAATGTATCAAATTATTATACTGTACCCCATATATTTGTAAAATTAAAATATTTTTAAATAAAAAATTAAAGACAGGGCTATATCATGCATGAATTTTAAATAAAAATTTAAAGTGAGCAGATAAGGCAACATGCGTTTAGTCATTCCAACTCCTTACTTGGGAGAAAATTTTAGTAAAATCTGTTACAAAGAGTTGATTGAACTGCTAAAAGAAAAACAGTTACAAGATAATATTGCACAATTTAGAATGTCCTGTGTACCTTGGTTACATGTCAATTCTTTATTGGATTAATATGTTTACTTGGTCATAGTTTAGAGACTTTTTCCCCTTAAAACAAGAATTCTGAAACTCTTGTGGCACACTTTTAAATTTGTCTTTCTTCTCTATGGCAGTCTGAGTCCAAACAACAATTTTGTCATTTTTCCCTTTCAAAACTTATTGAAAATAGACTTTCTGATGGAGTAGCCAACTTATCACACTTTAATCCTTCTGGAACTTCATTTGTGCCAAATATGAGCTCTTTAAACACAGTTGCTAATAATGACCCAGACAGGCTGACTTTGAACTGGTGTCACACACCCATTGCTAGAATTCCTACAATCTTGAAGCTAGCACTTAGACTTGCAGTGTTTTTAAGATCCTGGGTGTTAGTAATAAAGAAGTCATAAATAATTCCTACTTGAAGCTCTCCCGTTTCCATCAGTACTTTTGACTTAATACAAAGGCATTTTATTTATTTATTTTTTTACAAAGGCATTTTAGAAGTGAGCCCTATTACTGTCTGAGGAACAATGCAACTCTGTGGTAGGCCTATTTGAGACAAGATTTTATAGCTATGTCATAAAACATATCTGAGTAAAAACACATGGTTTCTTGATCATTAAGATTTTTCCAATTGAATGGGCCAAACTTCACAATGCAGAAGAATTTCCTTTTTGCTTTGATACCTGTAGTGAACAACTGAATATTCCCAGAAGGCCATGAATTTTAACAAAAGATTAACCATTCTCTAGAACCCGCACAAGTTCACTAAGTACACAAATAAACTTCTTTCCTGATTTGTTTGTTTTCCTGATTGTTCCCGCAATAAAACATGCAGAAGCATGCAAAATTCACTCCATTCAATTGCTCATAGACTCTTCTATTTAGGGTTATCAGAGCTCACTTCCTGTCTTAATGATATGAAAATGTCTTCTCTAAAGCGGTAGACAGAATGGTAAATGAAAGAAACTATCACAAGGAAAACTTATTTTCTTACAACTTTGAAAAGAATCTCACAAATTTTCTGTACATAATACAACATTATTAACTGCAGGTTTCCTGTTGTGCATTTGTTCTCTAGACTTGCATATTCTACATAAATGCAAGTTTGTACCCTTTGATCTACATCTCTCCACTTCCTCTCCGTCCTTGGTAATCACTGTCTTATTTTCCATGTATTTAGCATGTTTCTAGATTCTACAAATGAGCGAGCTTATATAGTATTTTTCTTTCTATATCCAAATATCATGCTGTACAACTTGAATTTATATAAAACTTTTAAAAATCTGACTATATGTAACATACACCTATGTTTCAGATTTCAGATTAATAGTCTAAGTTTAGTTTTGGTTAAAGAAAACATAATGTACTTAGCAATTATTCATCCCTCTTTCCAGTGATATTTCTATTGATTTATTGTTAAAAAATAATGGTCACTGAGACCAACAGGCCAAGAGGAGTGATAGAATACTTTCTTGTCAACACACAGGTGATTGAAATATTGGAACTTCACACCCTTTTCATTATTCTACTATCCCCCCACCATATTCAGCCATGGACCCATGACTGCATGCATGTGTTCTTCAGGTAATTTTATCTCTGAGCAGGGTCCTAGTTAACATTCACCCTTTCCCATATTCAAGCTTTGACCACAGAGTTTCAGATTCAGGGAAAAACTGGGAGTCAACCGTAGGACGAAATCATTCAGTGAGTCCTCCAGCTGTTTTTTAATGCTATTTGGCTAATCCTGTGTTCTTAAGTTACATTCCCTCCTGGTGTGCTTTTCTGGCCGTGGGTGGCCTGGGTTAGTAGCCCCCAGCTCCAGATCAACTACACACATGGGCCTCCGAGGACAGAAATCCCCCACTAGCTCTTGGCTGTGGTGGAGAGAGGTGGAGAGCTCCTTTCTGGTCACAGACACAAACAGACCAAGCTGGGATTTCAAAGCATTAAACACGTTCCAAAACTGGAACTCAGATTCTGTGAGCTACTCACATTTCAACTAGGAGACTAACCAAATTCTTTGATGACTTTTGTGTATATACATACACAAAAACACATACACACAGAGCAAGGAAGAGGAATTAACAAATCATCTGTACATTTTAAGCAAATAGGCTACTCAAATAAGGAACCCAGTACCTTCTTTACAAATCATTAGTAAATAAAGGTGATTTTGCAGTCCTGCAGTATAAAATTATAATTATCAAAGCTTTATGATTCAAATAATAGGTACAGTATCAATATATTTTGAGCTTCAGTTGTATATCATGCCCTATTCTAAATGCTTCTCATGAAGCACTGAACAGCCCTTTCTGATGAATGGTGACACCAAAGCCCAGGTAAATGTGTAACTAGTCCCAGGACTCAGCACACAAAGTTCTGACCTTACTACAGGTCTGATTCTACAACCCAACTGAGGCAATACATACAAAATCGATCATGGAGTAACTTCTCAAAACCTGTTTACTACCAGTAATGTTACCAAAATTGTGGGAAAAAGAATGATTGCTGTTATATTCAGGAAACTAATTATTCTGATCAGTATTTATGGGAGGAAACAGAATATTCAAACTATCTCAGCTAAATGGATGTTAGACGTGTTTTCTGTTAATCATTTTACCTTTCTTCCCAAATCTATTGGTTTCTCAATTTTGACTGTACTCTTGTAAAATTATAATCTTCCAAGTCAAATAGAAATTAAAATCTCTAAATTGAAACATTTTTTGAAAAAATAAAGTGAATTAATGACTAAAGCTAGGTGGGCAATAAGATATTCTTATGAATAGGAATACTCTCATGTTTAATCTCTTTAAAAAAATTTGACAGTGAAAATCATTCAATAATTTTACTGATTATATGTGAGGCAAAAATATTCATCACTAAGTGGAATTTGTATTAAGCCACCAAGTATTTTATATGCAGTAAGAAGTCCCTAAAATAAAAAAAAAAATAAGAAAAAAAATGCTTTTTGCCTATTGCAGAAAGTCACAAGTTTTGGACCCAAAGGAGCTGGATTTGGATTTCCCATTCTAGACATGGGATCATGGAAGGGTTATGTAACCTCTCAATTTCCATTCGCTCACCTTTGAAAGATGGCTGTGTAGGTTATATGAGATGACGCATTTAAGAACCAAGCATATCTGGCATATATTATGTACCCAATAAGTGGTAATTTTCCATTTTCTGCATATATTTGGGGATCAAAACACATTCTTTGGGCCAAAGCACAGCAAGGGCACGTCATGGTGGGCTTTGCTCTTGGCATTCGGGAAGTCTCAACTTTCTTCCATTTTGTTACAGGTAGGTGTAACTATGTGAGAAGAATGTGGATGCTAGGTATGGACTGGTGTGGTCATAGGAGAGGGAGGAAAGGTCGGAAAGGGTAAGGACAAGTGAAAGCTGCCACTAGGCCAGCTGGCAGACAACATGTTGTAGAGCAGTGCAGCTGTGCAGGTCTCAGAGGTGAGAGGTCTGCAGTCCCCGCTCGGGGGCCTCACTGGTCCCCTCCCCCTTTTCCATCCACCAGCAGAACACACACACACACACACACACACACACACACACGGAGCTCTGTGTCTATACATCCTAGCACTGTCTCTGAAGACTCGAGCCCTGAATAAAGAGATAGCCCACAGACTAACCGCCACAGCACACCATTTGGGGGCAGTCGGCTTCAGATAAATGGTGAAATAATGGGGGAATAATGCAAAAGAGACAAAGTCTTGTGGGGGCTAAAAATAGAAACCTGAAAGAAAACAGAGTATCGTGTTCTTGAGAAGATAATATCAGGTCCTTCTTTAACATCTCCAACTTCTCTTTCCATCTCAACTATCCATGTCTCTAAAATTGAGTGAATCACCCTCATCCCTACCACTAGGAAATCGACATTAAATCTCATGTCCCATGCTCATGAGGAACAGGCTTAGCAATGAACAACAATGGACAGTGGACAATAGTTTCAGTTTTATTTCTTCAAATAATTTACCAACTTTATTGTGTTCTGCATGGGAGGGAAAACAGTTTCTGCTGGAAATACAAAGATGAGTGAGGCATCCTCTGGTCATCTAGGAGCTGCCGGTCCCATGCGGAAACCAGAGTCAAATACGGAAATCAAAATACGCTGATAAATGTAAAAAAGGGTTGAGTGTCCCAAAGCCAGCCCAACGTGGTCAGGAAGCATTGTTGATCTTTATTTTAAATAAAGAAAAAATGTTGGGTGGGCGACAATTTAGGACATTCTCTCTTATTTTCTTATTTGATGAGAGCTACTATAATATAGTTGATGGGCTTACCAGAAGGCAGAGAAGACAGATCAGAGAGTAACAGCCAACACAGCGTCCAAAGTGACACATGGCTATGTGCATCACAGACACAGAAATCCCAAATCTGGTAGTAGCCATAGGACATTGCCCACAATAAACAGATCCAAAAAAGAACTTCAAACACTCTCTACATCATTATTTTGCCCAGTTAAAAAAATGACATTTATTTGACAGATGTCACAGTCTAGTTAGAGGTTGTGTGCCCTGGTGACTGTGGCTAAAATTCCTAAGCATTCTGACCCCATCAGACCCTCAGCTATGTAACATGTAAGTCATCTAAGCATGCAGGGAACATATAAATCCATGAAAAGAAAGGTGCTTTTCAGCCCCAAACCAGAGCTGTAAATTTGCTCTGTTTCTCTTATTAGTCTAATTTAACAGATTAAATTAATCTACAACCAGAGCTCACTTTCTAATTTTCTAGCAGTTTCAACCACTGTATACTTCAGCACAAGCCCTAGAAAATAATAAACACAAGATCAAAAGTGTATAAGAGGGAAGTTGCTATAGGCCTGTCCTACTTTCTCTATAACCTTCAATCAGCTTCCCCTAAATCCCCAATCCTTCCTGAACACACACATGCATGCATGTGTTTGCATGTATGTACACATGGGTGTGTTTTATATATATATATATATATATATATATATATATATATATATGCATACACACAGATGTATAAAATAACACTCAGGATGTTTTATTATATATCAATACAAACACTTCAATATTATTGAGAAATAGTACTTCCTTAGTCCATCAATCATGTTGTAACAAAATCTCAGTTTCTTAGACTACAGAATCAATTACCCTTGCAACTGAAGAGATTAAAGCTTAACTTTTCTGATGTACCTATACCAAAACACTCCAAAGTACAGGTAGGGGTAGAATTAATGATTATATTTTACTCTACATTTCATCTGCTTGTTGCTCAGCACTCTGCCAAATTATAAAAAGCAAAGGAAATGGCCCATTTCTCTCCTGAATATGGATGTAGTTTGTAATTCCTCTGACTCCTGGGTAGCACCAGCCTGTTCAGCGTACCAGCATGATAGTGATCACCTAGCTTCAGAGGCACTCTTTGGAAGATATGATGCTATTTCCATAGAGAAATCCATCTTGCTATGTGTGACATTTTGTTTCCATTCCCAAGACGACAGCTCATGCTATGAAAATGGCTGATGAGACATTTTAATAGTGCTGTGTGAGCTCTTGATAATGGTGCCATTAATCTTAGCATCACTCAAAGTTGAGCAGACTCTAGCAGATCATCTGCAGCGCAGAGTGCTTGATTTAATTATTTTTTAGCTGTCCCTGATTAGATGGGAGGTAATGCAATAGCAGATGTTACCCACAGTGGCCTCTGCCATAAATAACTGCCCGCTCCCTTGCCCCCCGCCCACCATCCTGACCCTCCTTTTGCTTCCTATGTCACTGCTGTGTGGAATCCAGTCTGAAGCCGGCTGCATGCACTACTGTAACAGAGGAGATGGAGAGAGTACAAAGGAGGTTGAGCTGTCATGAGGGGCCAAAAAGAAAAGGCATTTGTACTCAATGTTCTCTTTCAGGCTTTGGAATTTTTCATCAGTTTTTCAGTCACCCTAAATCTGCTGTGGAATTCAAGAAACTTAATAATTATCCCGTGGAAAGGAATTATGACAGATGTAGACATTATCCCTTTGAAACAGTCCTTTACATTTTAGAAAAATACCTTCCTTTGAAGAAGGGATGCCCACAAAGGCCTCTTGGCTCCTAGTAATACTATATATTTTTGATTTCCTAATATTTCAGCCCCACTTTTGACAATCCACCAGGAATTTGGGGTAGGAACGTTTTGAGTTAGATATTTTTGTACAATAAATTTTAACTGACAGGTCAAACACTCACTTTTATTATCATGCTTCCTTTTCCCAGGCACATATACCGTAGACTCAGAGGACACGCCCTGGCCCCGGCTCCAGACCTGCATTGTCCACAGACTCTGTGCCCAACCTTTTTTAGTGAGTTCAAAGGAGACTAATTACTTTTCATATAGAAAATTGACTTCTTTTCAATCAATGCTTGCAAATGCATATGAGGCAAATACCATGAGTAAGAACACTCATGAACACAACTTTATATGACTGAAATGTTATCAGTCACTGTTAACTGTTTTTTTAAATAAAATATGATCTAATCATTTTTCTTCTTGTGAGGTAAATACAGCTGCTGAAGAAGAGGAGAGCCCAGGGTTTTCTAACTAATACACACTGTCGCCTTTATATCTTTGCATTAGAAAGCTTTTCTGCATTGTAATCTTAGAGCAGAGAGTAGGCTATTTTTATAAAACCACCATTTATCTCAGGAGAGAGCACAATTCACACCACTGGCCACAACTGCCTTTCACCTTGAACTAAAGAAAAATGGAAATTTTATATTGTCTGAGGTCAGACAGTCAGAGATATGCCATGTAGGATATCAAGCAAAAATAGCAAAATTTCCAACTGCCCCTCCTAAAACTCTTCATCCAGAAATTCCCGTGGCTCTTCTGCAACTTCTCCCTGCCCCATTTCTCTCTGTCTGTCGGAGCTCCTTTTGCTTCAGATTAAGAACAGAGACGAGTTACATCATGAGATGTAACTGCAGGATTACAATCATCCCATGTCCATGTGTTCATTCACTTAACAAGGAAGTATTTATTGATCCCATGTTGGACACAGCCCCATAGAAATGTTCCTCAATTTAAAATGAAGTCATGTTCCAACAAACTCCTTATTAAGTGGAAAATTTCATAAGTTGAAACTGTAATGTGCCTCTCTTCCCGAACTTCCTGGCTCAGTGACACAGCAATGTAGAGTTTGACTTTTCCCCTCCAGAGCGAAGATCTGACAGGGAGCTACACCTTCTGCTGTGCTCAGCATGGGGACAGGGGATCAGACCTTATATTAGTAGTCTGTGAAAAAATTCAAATTCAGAATTTCAAGTACAGTTTCCATTGAATGCACATTGTTTTTTGCACTATTGTCAAAATCGTAAGTCAAGTCATTGTAAAACAGGGACTGTCTTTATTTTGAATGCTCCTGTAAACTAACCCTAGTAGTACCTGAATCCTGGCCTGACCACTTACATGACAAGGCATCCTGCAGTTGACTAGCTTAACCTCTCTGTGCCTTTTGTTCCTAGTGCTGGTGTTTGAACTCCGTGACCTTGCACATGCTAACTACATGTCTCACCAGTGAACTGCACTCCAACCCTCTGTGCTTCACTTCCCCACCTGTCAAGCAGGTAACCTAACAGTGTTTACCATGTATTCTACCACAAGTAGAGCATGAGAACACAGCCTTACTTTCCAGAAGAGCAGAAAGTCGATACCCATATTTTATGTTTCTCTGTATGTTAAAGATTTTCCTAAAGATTTTCACATACACACACTCGTTTTAACTCCATGCAGTTCTTAGGTGTAGTAAACATTATCTCTGTTCAAGAGCTGTGAAGATTGAAGCCTAAGGAGGAATCATAGCTTAGATTCATGTCCCCACCGTGCCCCTCTACACATGACAGAACTTCCAGACAACACTAACCATTGCCCAGAGGATCATATAATGACAAAAACATGTCAAAATTAGCAGGCATCAGATTATAGCCTTGGAGTCCTATTTTTGTCTCTAGACAACTATCTGTGTTCCCTGAATTGCCTGGCCAGCTTTTTTTTTTAATTCAAATCCTCAGATACCAGGAATCCCAATATTTACAACCCATTTCTTGAAGGTAAAAATTGACCTTCTCTTTTACTATTTATCAAAAGTATATATAGATCTACAAGTGGGAACCTATTCAATAGGGAAAGTTTCAAAGGGTGTGATTCCATCACATTCACTCTTGAAAGGAAAAGGGCTGAGTAGGACAAGAGCTCCAGAGTCTGGGGAGAAGAGAGGCAACATGGAAAGCAAAGGGAAAGCAGGAGCCAGCTGCCACGTAGCCCTATGGCATCTTGGTCTGCCCAACCTTCCCGCCTCCAGAAAAGGTCACAGATCCTGTCAGGAGTCGCCTGGATGGGGGCAGGGTGGGGTATGGGCATGTGTGACAGGGCTCATTCAGTCCAGCACACCAGATATATTCAGGGCTTATCATCAGATCTGACTGGCTCTGTGCAATCTAATTTACACTTTATTAATAAAAGTGCACTTGCTGCTCCTCTGGCTATGTTGATAAACCTAGCCTTGCCTCTTGATTGAGACTGATCCATCAAGACCAGTAGCAAAAGAAGTAGCAAAGGAAGCGTGAGCGTCTCATTTTTTTTTTTTTTAATGACGGGCTAACTATGCAGTTTAATTAAAAGAACTTACATTCCAGTGATGTTAAATCTTCACACTGAGGGACACGCAAGTCGGAGACTGCGAACCTGGAGCGACTGTCATTCCACAGGAACGTGTGGGCTCAGCTCACAGGCATGCCAAAGTGGCCGGGGGGGCCTTTTAGGTAATGTCTAGGAATAGCTGGCTGCAGTTTGAGATTCTGTGGAAAGCGCAAAGCTGAGGGCTTGAAATTTCTGGAAAGGGGAGGAGTGATAGTCCAATAGACGCAACACAGCTTATGTCTGTGTGTGCGTGAATTCTCTTCTGCTGCTTTCAACCAGCTTCATGGAAAAGTTCAACTGGTAGACTAGTTATTAATGAGGTCAAAGGGTTCCAAACTACATATGGGATATTTTTTTCTCTACAGAATGTACTAAGTATAAATTACTTTTTTTTACACAAAATTTTTAAAAAAATTTTTATTCTATGTTTCAAAACTGAATGTTTGCTATAGAAAAATCAAACAGAAAGAAAGCATTAAGAGCTTATACATGTATATTGTTTCTACCTGTAGCATATATTTGATATCAAAAATATAGAGTTTTGTTACCTTGGAACAGTCTTATTCACTATTTTAATTATCAATATATCAATTTACAAGCAGGCCAGGAAAAATTTTTCAAAATATCAAATACAGTATAGGGGACTTTGGGTCACTAGCAAAGAGGTTATGTAAATCAAACAAAGCTATGAGAGCATAATAGTTTATGTCTATGCTATTGAGACAGAAAATAACCACATCCAAAAGTTGCTAATGCTCTGAAAACATTGCACATTACAAACTCACCCCACAAAGATTTTGTAGCAGGCCGGGGATTTAGTTCAGTGGTTCCACCGCCTGCCTCCCAAGCTCAAGGTCCTGAGTTCGATCCCCAGTACCAAAAAAAAAAAAAAATACGTGCTCTAAATAAGTGCCCATTTTCCCTTGTACATTGCTAGCTCTCTAAATAAGTAAATTTTGCCTTTTGAAATTACATAGAACAACATATTTTTTAAAACGTGAAATAATATACTCATTCTCCACAGTGCTTACTTACTTGATTTTCTCAGTTTTCTATTGGATATCCACCATTTTCTAACTTATGAATAAGAGCTTTTACATTATATTCTTCTAATATTCTTGTATTTATATTTATTATAATCTGTTATGTATATTTTTGTTTTGAATTTTGCAATGGTAAAATTAGAGACACAGCAGATTATTAAAAATAATATCTAAGTATTTTTCTGGGAGCATTGTCTTTGATGACAGGCTTACAAAGATCTTCCTAGTTCCGAAAATATAGAAATAATTTTTTACATTTTCCCACATACTAAATATTTAATAATTAGTATTAGTAACTAGGAAGATCTTTATATCTAGAATGTTATATCTAGAATGTTGTTAGCTATTGGCAGGAAGTACACTGAGGCTAGTATAATAATTGTTTAATAGGTTGCTAGATTTATTTCCTGGTATTTAACTTAGGGTTTTCATATGAACCTCCATTAGTGGCCTGATCTGTGCTTGGGAGAACCATAGAACACAGACCATAGAACCATACTCTAGAACATAGACTCCACCATAGAACACAGACTCTAAAGTCAAACATCTTGGATTTGAATCATGTTTTTGTCTCTTAATGGCTCCAACTTTGAAAATATTTATTATCATTATGCCTTATTTCCTTTATATGTGGAATTGGGAAAGTTATTGAATACATCACAATGATTGACACAAGAATGAAATAAATCAATGTAAATAATGCACAGAGAGTATCAGATGCAGAGTGAATATCTGATGAATAATATTATCATTGTAATTCATATGATTGCGTGTACTTCTGTTGTTGTAATTGTTGCCAAGTATTAGTATCTAGATTATCTAACTTCATTGAATTAATTTTTGTCTTTCATTTTTATTTTTATTTTCATTTTTTTGCCATGGAACAGCTCAACTAGTACACCTATTATCATCCATGTTTTAAAGACTTTTATTCACAAATTTAATCTAAAGAAGTTATTCCACTATTCTTCCTCTTTTTCCACAATTATTTTACCTCTCTCATTGATCTGATTCTAGGATTGACTTTTCCTGGAAATTATCTGATCTGAATCATCACTATAGAGTTAAGGATTCTTGAAAGTTAATATTTGCCTAAAATGAAGCTTGGAAGTACACAGATGTGTGTTTCACAGATCTGTCTAAGCCCCAAAATTGATCTCTGCTACATTAAAGTAAAACTTACTCTTGAAACTATTGAAATATCTCACCTCCACTTCTATTTTTCACTTAAGGTACATGACTAGAAAACACAGGTATCTGTCTGCCCATGCACCTGATATGATTATCATAGAATAGGTATAAACTAAATAAAGGTAGAGACCCAGAGACAAATAACTCTACATCCTTTTTCAAGCCATGTGGAAAAGCCTCTCCTACATTCTCCTGCCATATTCTCAAAACTACTGGAAATATCTATGTGTTGAAAACATCACGAGAAATATAATTATCTATAATCAGATACCTTATTTCCAAGAAAGCATCAGTTGAAATGATCATGCTGCATGGAAAAATATTTATGATTTTTGTAATGAATTCTTTCCCTTATAAAAGATATCGAATCATAAATACCAATACTTATGAATGTGACTTTATTTGGGAATAGGCTCACTGAAGATATGCTAAAATAAGATGAGACCATTCTGGCTTAATATGAGCCCAAATCTCATGGTCAGTGTGTTTATTTGAGAAAGCAGAAAGAGTTTTGTACACAGAGAAACAGAAAATGGAGGCCATGCAAAGTCAGTGGTAGAAATGCAGCTATAAGAATGTCAAAGATTGCTGACACCAAGAAGTTAAGAAAGACAAGGAGGAATTGTTTTCTTCAGAGGGAGAATGTGACCCTCTGATCCTTTATTTTCAGGTTTCTAGCTCCAGAAGTGTGAAGGAATAAATTTCTGTTGTTTTAAACCATGTAGTTTGTGGCACTTTGTGAAAGAGGCCCTAGAAAATTATTATAGCTTTTAGTACCAGGAAGTGAGTTACTGGAGTAATTAATATGGATATAACTTTGGGATGAACAATAGGCAAAGGCTATAAGAATTTTTAAAAAGAATTTTGAAGCATATAATAGAAAAAGCCTAGATTTCTCAAAAAAAAGTTGTTGGTAGAAATATGGGCATTAAAGGAAGTTCTGAGGGCTCATAAAAGGAGTGAAAAACACAGGAAATGCTTCTTTATTCCCAAAGAGTATCTATATTTTCATGAAATGGAAACCTTAAAGATAATTTTGGAGAGACTATGTTATTGGACAATAGAAGAAACACAGTCCATATTATGAAGTCACAGAAAACTTGAATGGGGTGTATTTTACTTTTGTAGGTAAAGTAGAAGTGATGAACTTGGCTATTTAGCTGAGACGATTCCCAACCTAAATATATAAGGTATAGCCTAGCTTCTTGTTGCTCACAATAGATTGTGAGAAGAAATGAATAAATTGAGGTAGAAATAATTAACAAAAAGGAAACCAACACCTTATGATGTCACAAAAAGATCCAGTTCCAAACATGAAGGATATGACTGAATAGCCTTCTGATGAAGAAGCAGAAATGGGATGAAGGAGGCAGGTGCAGGAGGAGAATGAGTTTATCTGGGAAGAATCCCCTCATCCATTGGCGTGGATTACCTTGACATTCATGGAACACACAAGTGTCTTGAGAATATTATGCAGAAAATTCCTGCTAGGAAGAGACAATGGTGGACTAGAGGTAGCAGTACAAGAGATTTGCAAGACACACACCAATATCCACAAGTACTCAGAAATGGGAGGTAAATAAAACACTCAAACATGGATAAGCAACTTGAAGGAGAAGCCCACCAGATAATTTGCAATATCAAGGGCATTTAGAGAAAGAGGCAGGGACATATTCTGATCTCAGCACTGCTTATAGCCCAAATTCAATAAATATGCCATCTTGGGTAAGAACCTAATTCTCTGAAGGAAGAAATCAAGTATAGCAGTAGCAGGCAGGCTGTTGCAGTTAGAATCCAGCCTAGCATCACCACCCAGTGTCCACCTGTCCTAGCTCTATTCCCATGTAGATATGGATCCAGCAAGCAAGACATTCCAAGAAGAGGATTCTATACATTATGGCACTAAGGAAGCCATAGGCCAGAGAATCACAAAAAAGACATTGACTTAGTTAGGACTGGCAAGTCCTAAGGAAAGAAACAAAGGCATGGTTTTGGTTAGGGAGCTGGAAGTAGACACTGAAGGATTTGTGGGACAGTGAGTCTCAAGGGTAAGCAGCAACTATGACCAGTGTGATCTGGGGGTGGAGAAAAGACAATGGAGCAGTACTAGAATGAGCACTCTACCACTACCACCCAAATGCCACCATGATCTGTGCCTGTATGGTAGCTTACCCAACACCTGCCCTACAGATGTCACTGAGATTCATGCCTGTGCACTCCATTCTATGGCCCTCAAAAGCTGCTTAGCTGAGTGTCCATATAATCCCCCTCCCATTGGCTCCTGAACACTCATGAAACCCAAGCAGAAAGGCCCTTCTTTATGAAACCCTTTATATCACTGAATCTGTGTTGAAGGGATACAGACTTTTTGAGAGGTATAGAGAGTTTGTCACAGGTAGGAAGCCAGAGAGGAGCAGCAGCAGAGTCAGAGATATTACTGCCTGGCACATTCACTAACAGATATAGAAAAAAGTAGACATAAGCAGCAAGGATGACTGCAGAGGAAGAGGATGGAAATTGAGGAATCCTGTCCATAGGTCAGTGGAAGAGTCATTGCCTGACCAGTCCCATTATGCTCTCCCTGATACAGTTGAAAGTGTTTGATCATAACACAGAGACGAAAAACCTTCAGCTATTCACAGAAGTACAGCTGAAATCTAACAGAGTTCTGACTGCAGAGGAAACAGGAAGCAGGTTCAGCTGTTTGCCCAGACCTTCAGCCCCTTTACTCACTCATAGCATAAGAACAAACCATTTCAGGGGAACCAGCTCAAGTACCAGTCCAAACATGGAACTACCTAGTCACAACCATGAGGAGTGGGGCTCAATGCCCCTCAACCACCGCAAGAAAAAGTCTCTTCATTTTTGAACTATGGGAGAAGAGCACACCGGTTAAATTCAGATTGAAGTATGAGAAGGAGTGAGAGGACTCTTTAATTTGGTATTGTGAGGGGTTCTTCTTTCTTTTCTTTGTCTCCTTTCATCTGATATATATGTGCCCTGTTTGTGGATATGAAATGGAGAATAAGAATTAATTAGTGCTTTAGTTTATATAGCATCTCTCATGTCAGGGTAACCTTTGCAAAATTTGTTTTGGACGGTCTGGGGATGTAGTTCAGTGGTGCTGTGCCTGCCTGGCTAGTACAAGGTCCTGAGTTCAAACCCTGGTACACTCCCCCCTAAAAAAAAGTTGTATTGGAGATCCCAGCTCAAGCTTTCTGTCAAGCATATTAATTGTTGCCAACCTTCTTCCCACTTCTAATCTTGAATTAGACTTCCTTCCCTCTTCTTCCTTTTCCCATCCCCAGGAACAACCTTTCAAACTGCCTCACTTTTCACTTCACCTCAGACATAAAATTAATATGGCCAAAGTCCTATCCCTTTTCTTTATTTCATTTGCTGTTGCCTCTTTTTTCTTCCTTCTTTCTTTCTGAACTATTTTCTTCCTTTTCTTCATTTTTGTCTTTCATTATCCTCTACATCCCAGCCTACTATTTCATTGTATTTCTGGGATATTTAAAAAAAAATGGGGAATTTTCAAAACAAGTTTTCAATTACGTGATGTGGGTGGTTCTGTAGATGCCGATATGACTGGTAGCTGCATCACAGTGACCAGGACTGGTCCTATTATATTGAGCGGATTGAAGAGGTGCATGGCCACCAAATATAAGCAAAGGCAAAATCACACCTCAGGGAACATACAGTAATTAAGTGATCTCCACAGTAGTGACAGAGGTTTTCTGCCGAAACTGATCTTTAACCCTCAGAACAAAAACTACAAACAAAAAGACAAATGACAATAAGATGCCTCCAAGAATTTTTAACTCTCCAAATGCTGATCTCGTGGGCACTAAAGTAGAGGAAATTTCAGGCAAAAAAAATTTTTTTAACCCAATAATTAAAATATTTGAAGGGATCAAAGAAATAAATCTGAAGATGTTCAGTGAGTTCAAAGAAGATATAAAAATGCTAAAGGATTTAACTAACACATTCAATACGCTTAAGGAAGACACAAAATGCTGATTGAATTAAAGAAGATAAAGCAAAATATGATTGGCCACCTTTGTAAAGAATTAGAGAGTATGAAAATGAATCAAACAAATGTAGTATATGAATACTAGTATGTGTATACTTCAATTGAAGTATGGGCAATAGAAATAACCAGTATGAGGGGAGACTATCAGAACTTGAAGACAAGCTTGATGTAATAGATCAAGTACTCAGTGATACTCTAAAAACAAGACACCAAAGAAGCTGGATCTGAGAGATGGTAGATGACAAAAGACAAGAACAACAACAACAAAACTACTGCGAATTATAGGAGTTAGAGAAGTGATAAAAGATGACACCAAAGGCACAAAAGTGTATAAGAGAGATCATACAATATTTAAGCTGTCTCATTTATTTCACTTAATATTATGGAGGGAGGGTAAAGGGAAGAGAAGGGAAAGAGACATAAAATGAATTAAGATGTGTTATGTATATGTACAAATGCCCCACAAGGAATGCAATCATTATGTGTTGCAAACATGTATTAACAAAAATAAATATTAAAGACAAAAACAAAAATATAATAGACGTACAAACAATTTTTCACTGAAATCAAAGCAGAAAGTGTTCTAAATCTAGGGAAAGAATTCAATATTCAGGTAAATGACGTATTTATGACCAGAAATGAACCTGTCCATGACATATCATAATTAAAATCCTAGAAATTCAGAAAAAGAAAATATTAAAGCTGTAAAAACTCAAATAACTTGTAAAACTAAGTTTTATAAATAACAACAAATTTCTTAACACAAACTTTGATTGCCAGGGCACCTTGGAGTAAAGTTTTTCAAGACCTAAAAAAACAATTGCCAATGTACATTACTATATCTTATAAAATTACCAGCAAAACTGATGGAAAAATAGAGTTTCCAAGATAAAGAGAATCCAAAGAATTGCAGGACACAACATCAAACTTGCAGAAAGTAATCTTGGACAAGTACTGCAAGACAAACATCACCAAGGAGCCCAGTGGAAAGAATACATCCAACTAGGTGAGCAGTGAATAGAGAAAAAAAAATTGAAGGAATCAGCACTGGTAAAATAATGCAATGACAGGAGTCAGTAAATACCTCTCAATAAGAGCATTCAATGTAAATGATCTTAGTTCCCCAATCAAAACACACTGACTAACAAACTGGATCAAAAAATAAAACAAAACTATTTGTTGCCTGCAAGAGACATGCCTCATCCATAAAGAAACACACACTCTTGAA
The DNA here is from genome assembly GCF_053883595.1 of Heterocephalus glaber. NCBI lineage: Eukaryota > Metazoa > Chordata > Mammalia > Rodentia > Bathyergidae > Heterocephalus > Heterocephalus glaber. The sequence goes on from NW_028258432.1 coordinate 4,415,687, forward strand.
AGTGAAAGATATAAAGAATACTACATGCAACTAGAGCCCCAAAGTAAGTAGGAATAGCCATCTTATATTCAGACAAAGTGGACTTCAAGTCAAAAATGATCCCAAAAGACAAAGAAAGTCACTACATACTGGAAAAAGTACCACTTTAATAGGAAAAGTTATTCATTGTAAATATATAAGGATTGAATATTGGCTCACTCAATTTCATAAAACAAAAACTACTAGACATAAAAGGACAGACAGACACCAGTACACTCATTGTGGGGGACTTCGATATCTCACCCTCACAGATAGGTCAACCAGACAAAAATATCGATTAAAAAATATCAGAATTAAACTACACCACCTGAAAAATGGACTTAACAAATATCTACAGAGTATTTCACCCTACAAAAATTGAATACACGTTTTTTGCTTGACAGTGCATGGAACTTTCCAAGATAGACCATATTTTAGGGCATAAAACATGATTAAATAAACACATAAGAACCGCATACTATTGGATCATAGCATAATGAAATTTAAAATCAACAGCAAGAAGGGCTGGGGATTTAGCTCAGTGGTTTCACCACCTGCTGCACAAGCGCAAAGACCCGAGTTCAATCCCCGGTACCAAAAAAAAAAAAAAAAAAAAAAAAAATCAACAGCAAGAGAAGTCACAGAAACTACACAAATACATGAATATTAAATAATGCACACTTGAATAACCAAAGAGTTACAGAAGAAATTAGGAAAGAAATTTAAAAGTTCCTAGAATCAAATGACAAAGACAGCACAGCACACAGACAAAAAAACTATTGGACAAAGTGAAAATATTTCTAGGAAGGAGCATTGTAGTGATCAATGTCCACATTAAACAAATAGAGCAGTCACAAATAAATAATCTAATGATGTACCTTAAGGTCCTAATAAACCAAGAGCAATACAAACCCAAAACTTGTAGGAGAAAAGAAAGCATAAAAATGAGAGCAGAAATTAATGAAATTGAAACAAAACATAGAAAAGATTAATAAATCAGAGTTGGGGCCAGGGATTTAGCTCAGTGGTTTCGTCACCTGCTGTGCAAGTGCAAGGATCTGAGTGTGATCCCTGGTACCAAAAAATAAATAAATAAATCAGAGTTGGATATTTAAAAGAATAGACAAGATCGATTAGCCCTTAGCAAAACTTCCCCAAAAAAGAAAAGAAAGGACTTGTCGATTCAATCAACATTAAACCTGAAATCACAATGAACACTGCTAAAATCCAAAGGAATACAAGAAACTATTTTAAGAGTGCATATTCCAATAAATTGGAGACTCTAGAATAAATAGAGAAATTCTTAGACACATATGAATTACAAAAAACTTGAAACAAGAAGTTAAAAAAGCTCTGAATAGACCAGTGACAGTCAATGAAAGAACGGCAGTAACAAAAAACAAGTAAGAAAAGCACAGAATCCAGAAGATTCACAACTATATTTTAACTACAACTTCAGGGAAGAACTAAAGCCAAAAGCCTTCAAACTCTTTCATAAAATAAAAAGGGAAAGGAATACTGACAAACTCATTTCCTGAAGGTAGCATTACCCTGATACCAAAACCAGACAAAAACTCAACAAACCTGTAAGCTACAGGTCAATTTCCAGAATGAACATAGCTGCAAAAGTCCTCAAGAAGATACTGGCAAGCAGAATGCAATGGATCATTAAAAAGATCATACATTATCACCAAATCAGCTCCATTTCATCCATGCAAAAAATGGCTTAACATATGTAAATCAATAAATAAAATATACCATATCAAGAGAAATAAGGATAAAAATCACATGATCATCTCAATAGATACAGAAATAGACTTTCTTTTACAAAATGCAGCATCCATTCATGATAAAAATTCTAATAAAAATATGTATAAAAGGACCTTACCTCAAACTGATAAAGGGCATTTATGACTAACTCACTGCTAATGTCATACTAAATGGAGATAAACTGAAAGTGTTTTCTCAGAATCAAGAGACAAGATAAGCATATCACTCTTACCACTTCTGCTCAGCTTGAAACTTTTAACCACAGCAATCAGGCAGGAGAAAGAAATAAAAGAGCTACACATAGTAAAGGAGGAAGTGAAGTTCCCTAATTTGCAGATGATAGGATCTTTTAAAGAAGACCCCCAAAACTCCATCAGAAGATTAGAACTAATAAATTCAGGCAGGGGAGGGAGCTGAGTGTGCAGGACAGGCAGACTACAGTGTCAGCCCCAAGAGTCAGTGCTAAGGACTCTTATCTGTGTGGCAGGTCTTCCCCCTTCCCTAGGCTGAGAGACACCTTGGGGGCCAGAACTCCACCCTACCAGCCCACATGCCCCTGCTCCACAACAAGGACTTGAACTCTCTGACCCGGGCCTCCCAGTGCTTCTACCACATCCTATTCAGCACCATCTCTGTGGGTAGGGAGACACGAGAGTGGTCCAGGGCCTGTGTGACAACTTTCTGCACCAGCAACTGTGGGTTTCCAGCCTGGGCCCTGTGTGGACTGCTCTGGATGGGCTGGCCTTTGACAACCTGCTGGAGCAGCTGCCCACCGAGGCCAGGCTTGCAGCTCATGTGCTACCTGCCCTGCTTGCTCTCACTTTCAGCATGCTCTCAGCCTCCAGTCCTGTGCCAGGGATGGCTTTCCCCAGCAGCCAGCAGGAGGTTCAGAACCAGAACCCAGAAGAGGAACTTGATCTAGACTCTGGTAACTGGCACCATACTGCCCACCCACAGCTGGGCCACACCCCACCCAGGCCCTCATCCTGGACACACTCTGCCTGCTCCTGGCCATCTTCATGTCCAAGATGCATGCAAGGATCCATGGCTGTCCAGCCTGCTGAGCACCATGCTGCTAAACCTCATCTACTGCCAGGAGCCCGTGTGCGAAGGGCCGGAGATACATACCTCGATTATAGCCTGGAGCTGAAGGTGGAGGAGAAATGCTGCTTCCCTGAGCTGCCTGCCCACAAGCCCATTGCCACCAGGCCAAGTAGCTTATGTCAGGAGATGGAGCTGGAGAAGATGAGTCAGGCAGAACCCCAAATACTACAGAGATACATGCACACCTGTGTTTATTGCCCCACAATTTGTAATAGCTAATTTGGAAGCAGCCCCAAATCCATCGACAGATAAATGGTTAAAGAAAATGTGCTTTTGTATGTACAATGGAGTACTACTCTGCCATAAAGAAGGATAAACTTGAGACATTTATAGCTAAATGGATGCACCTTGAGACCATACTTTTAAATGAAATAAATTTGGCACACATATTTAAATACCACATTGTTTCTTTTGTGTGAGAAACTGAAAGGGTAAATAAGGACCAAAATGGATGGCAGATATCAGGAAGTAGGAAGAAAATGTTCAACTGCAAAGAAGAGTGAGGGAGGCGGGAGGAGAAAGGGAAAGAAAGGAAAAAAGAAGGAAAAACGGAAACAAAGTTTTTCTAAATAAGGAGCGAAAGAAGAGTTGAAGGAGTTGGGGGGGGAATGGGGAAAAAAGAAGAATCAAGATGTAGTATGTACAGGTACAAATTCTCTCTGGTGAATGTGATCATTACGTATAACAAAACTGTACCAATAAAATTAATTTAAAAATAAACAAGAAGTAACCCCAAGTGCACAAAAAATAAAACTATGAATCAACAAAGGGATCACATCACATTAAAAGTCTTTTGCACAACAAAGAAAACCATCATTAAGGTAAAAAGACAACTTACAGAATGGGAGAAAACTTCTGCCAGCAGTTCCTCCTACAGAGGACTAGTATCTAGAGTATATAAATAACTAAAAAAATCAGACCACCTCAAAAAGACCCAATCAAAAAATAGAAAAATAACATGTAGACATTTCTCTAAAGAAGAACTAAGGATGGTCAATAAGTACACAAAAGAGTGTTCAACCTCTCTAGTCACTAGAGAAATGCAAATCAAACAACACCAAGATTCCATCACACTCCAGTAAGAATAGCTATCATTGAGAGCTCAAAGATATACAAATGCTGGTGACATTTTGGGGAAAAAGGAACCCTATATTGTTTGTGAAATGTAACACAACCACTATGGAAATCAGTGTGAAGAATCTTCAAAAAACTAAACTTAGAGAATCCGTTTAATCCAGCTATACCTCTTCTCGGTATCTTCCTGAAAGAGTTTAAGATATATATTGTAGTGATACATGCATACCATGCTAATAGTAGCACAACTCATAATAGGTTAATCTTTGAATTATGGCTACCTGTATGCCCATCAACAAAAGAATAGGTAAAGAAAACTTGTTATTTATACACAATGGAGTTCTACTCAGCCATCAAAAAGGATAAGTTTGAGTCATTTGTAGTCAAATGGATAAACTCTGAGTTCATGATGCTAAGTGAAATAAATCAGACACATGTGGTTTCTCTTATGTAAGAAACCTAACATGTAAACAATTTAAAGAGAAAATAAAAGAGAGCTGGTAGGAAACAGGGAGGTAGACTTCTGGAGATGGGAAGGTGACCTAGGGGAAAATAAGGAATAGCAATGGGGAAGAGGAGTACAAAATGATCAAGATGCCTTTGTATATGTACTAATTTCCTGACATGGATGTAATTATTATATATTACAAACAGCTGCTAATATAAAATATGTTCAATCCAAAATATACCTATACCAAAAAAAGGAAAACAGCTACTAACTTTGAATGGATAGAGATCGGATGAAACAAAAGAAAACTATCAAACATTAGGTATCCCACAAGCAGAAAATGAGTCCAGCTACAAAACATACATTTTCCTTCAGGAAAAAAAGAATAACTCCAAGAACAAAGACAGTAGCCAGAGAGAGTGGAGTTGTTTCTATGGGCACAGAGGCCATAGAAGCAATTACTGAACATTGTTCTGGGGCCTTGAACTTCAGTGGCATTTGCCATGCTGAATGTTGATAATTCCTTCCTTCCTCTAGTTTTGTCTTTTAGAATGCTGATGTCTATCTTGTATCTGTGCCACAGTTGTATTTTAGAGGCAGATAACTTCTCTGGTATCACAGGTCCATAGATGGACAGGAATGTTGCTCCAATATGAATTCCAACCAGAATCTCACTTGTGTCTGATTTGTATGCTTTACATGACAAGATGTGAAACTTTTTGAATGGATCATATCAAGATATTATTTTGGACTGAGAGTTAATGATGGCATGTGTCAGAATTTTGGGGCATACTGAACTGGGTGAGTAGTGACTACTATTTTTTTACATGGAAATGATATATACTGAATGAGAGAACAGGGATGGATTGGATGAGTTGGACTGTGATCTCCAGAAGAGAATATTCCATTCATTAGTCCCAGAACCTGTGATTATGGCTTATTTGGAAAGAAGCCATTTGTAGATATAATCAAATTAGGATGAAGCTATAGTGGATTAGGACTAGTATTTTCTTAAGAGAAAAGACCTTGATGTCGGTACACAGAAACATGGAAACACACAGAAAAGTCAGCATGGAGACAGAAGTAGATATCAGATTGAGGCAGCTATGTGCTAACAAGAGCTAAGGATTATTGGCAGCCACAAAAAGTTAGAAAAGCCAAAAGCAGATTCCTCGCTAGGAACTTGAGAGGGCATATAGGCCTGTTACCATCTTGGTTTAGGCGTCTGTCCTCTAGAAGAGGTGAGAGAATAAGTGCCAATTGTTCTAACCCACCCAGCAGCAGTAGGAAATTAATTCAGCTGCTATAAAAACTTGAAGTTTCAGTCTTTCTTCCCCAACTTTATGACTTCTTAGGTTTTTTTCTTGTCCTATTGCATTGAGTGTAAACTTTCTAATTTCAAGGAAGTATCTTTGACTCAGAAATTCTATCTGGAGATGTATACCTTGAGGCAACAAAAATGAAATTTACAAAAAGATGTATCAATAACATGAATAACAGACTTATTCAGAAATACCAAAGTTAATTGGCAGGTGCTATAGGCTAGATGTGGTTTGTTCCTCAGAGATTAATGTGTTGGAAGCCTAAGAAAATATCTGAGTACTTGCACACAAGTTTTTAACCACTGATCTTTGATGAAATCTGAAAGAAAGAAGCACATATTTATATGAAACTTCAATCACTCGTCTAAGCCATCCTAATTCTCATTTATTATATTAAGAATAACTGGAAATGTTTTATTTCAATCATGATAACTTGTAAAACTTTTCCAGAGCCTCCATTTATGTGAAAGAATTCACATTAATTTCCATACTGTAAGTATTTCTAGGTATTCAGAATCAATGCCTCTTTCCATTTTCTGTGCCTATATTACCCCTCAAAATCAAGCTGGATAAGCATCTCTGTTTCTAAGAGTTCCCTTGAGCGGCAAGCAGCTTTTCTTTTTGTTTTTTTCCATCCCAAATAAAAAATGTCACAAAGATTTCTCAAGGGAAAAAAGTTCTAATTTTACAACACCACTATTTATTATCTACACGTGTATGGACCAGAAGATGGAGATATTCTTATTTTACATCTATTCTGCACATCAGCCTAGTCCATAAGAATTTCTTTTCCTTAAAAAAATACTTTAATTTCACCTCAGGAGAGCATTCATTGAAAACTTGCTTTTTATACCTTAGATATTATGGGCCAAAGTCTGAAAATATATTCACAAAAGAAGATATATGATGGTCAGTAAGCACATGCAAACATGTCTGATAAATTCATTTTAGCTGCATAAGTTTGCTTATTTTCTGTGTTTTTATTGAACACAATTAGTTACTTGGTGGAAAATACTTTAAACATTTTAACCCTTGCTATTACCTATAGCATTATAAAAACCTAAATGCAAGTGATATCGTTTTATTCCAAAACTGAAAAAAATATGCCTACTTATCTTAAGTGAAATTGAGTCTGGAGCATCAAAATTGTCCTCAATTTTTGTTTTAGTTGCTTGCTCCGCTAGATTCTTATTACTTTAACAAATTATCTAACAGGATCAGTTATGCAGAGAAAGATTTATTTGGGCTCATGATTCAGTGATTTCAGTCAACAAGTGGTCTGGCCTTGTTCCTTTTGGGATCACATCATGGCGACTGTGTGTGGCAGAACCGTTCACCTTATGGCTGGGGACATGAAAGAGGATGAAGGAGGAACTAGAGTCTCTACATCCCCTTCGAAGCCACACCTACTGTGACCAGAGGGCCTTCCACGGAGCTCCACCTCTTTAAGTCTCTCCCACATCCTAGCACTAAGCTAGGGACCAATCCTATAACACGTGGGTCTTGGCCACACTTATCCAAACCATTACAATTCCCGCATAAAGGCTGATATTTGTCATTCAAGGTATTCCATGTTATACTGCTGCTGTTGTGAAACACAAGTAACTACCTGGGGGGAAGTTCCCTTTTACACATGTTTCTGAAACCCAAAAGATTGAATGACATCTTGTGTGGATTACTCAGCACAAAAATGGCAGCAATCTAGACAAACATTACGTCATGACTAGATAATACAGTGGACGTAATGAGGCTCTCTGATGAACTCCCTCTACGATGGGTGTGATGTGGTTCTCTTTGAAACGTGCTGACCTTGACCCCACCTTCAGCAGCTCTTTCTTCCTCGGTATCAAAGAAGATGCCTCCCTCGGGAAAGGCTGTGCAGGAATGTACTCCACAGCCACTCAGTAGTCAGCACCTGAGAAGACCCTAGAGAAGAAAGAAATGAACACTGCACCTCAGAAGGTCCTTTCTGACCCCTTGTTGAAAACATCACGACATGACAGAAGCTTACATCCAGGCATCCTAAGTGCCTCAGCTTTCCTTTCCTAAAAGCAAATCAATGTTTGGCGGAGACTAAAATGGTGCATATGCTTGTGGGGAGCAGAACGTTTGGATAGAAAGGTGCTACCTTTGCTTCTGTTTTCTTTCAATGTGTTGTTTCAGCTTTCATGAGAAGAGCTTTTTAAAACAAAAATAAAAGCAATCTTCTTTCCTAAAAAGACTTTAGCCCTCATTCTACCTTATTAAGCCTCAAATGCCCTTGAAACTTCCTGTTAATGACAATAGGAAAGGAGGAGGAAATGACCTGAACCACAAAGTAAAGAAGATTTTTAGAAAATTTGTCTCGAATTACCTTGTCTCCTACTAGTGATCATGTAGCAAGGGCTGTGGGAGCAACATTTGTGAGCGAAGTGTGCAGGGAGTTCAATCAGAAGGAGAGCGAGCACTGGAAGAAATAGTAAGCCTAGCTTCATTGCTAACTCTGTCAGACATCCCCTAGGTTTTTAGAAATAAGACTTTCAATTATGCCTTTCATTAAAAATTAAAAATATGGAAATGGATCACAGAAATAGGATGGGTTTATTCTAAAGCCCATTATATGACCCAAAACTGCCAGGATTCTGAGGTTAACTGAGAAGCTCCTCTAAATAACTGAAATCTAAAATTCAACAAATCTAAAAACACGTTTGACATTGATCTTTCAGATGTGTTCTTCATTTCCAAGGGTTTCTTAGAACATACAAGTTCTAAAATCATATCTGTATGTATGAGGTTATTTTATTCTTATTCAAGGATGCTGCAGAATAGAGATAAATATTTGTCTTTTGAGAATGGTATATATATTTAGTGATTGCCACAGTTGACTTTTACCATATGAACTCAAAGAAATCAGCAGATATGCCTCTGTTTCCAGAAATACTCCTACACATTAATAAAAGCAGTGTTGGGCTGGAGATTTAGCTCAGTGGTTCCGCCACTTGCCTTGTAAACACAAGGACTGGAGTTCGATCCCCGGTACAAAAAAAAAAAAAAAAAAAAAATAGTGTGCATATCTTTAGTGGAAGATATTTAGAAATATTTTAGTAACAATGTATCATAAAAGTACCACAGTCATAATGTTGCAAATCCAGGTAATTTATCATCTAAGGGAAATAATTTATATATCTCTTCTCCAATAGAAATTCCATAAAAGTATATATGTTTGCATGCATGCATCCATGTCCACATGCATGTGTGATCATCATTTATTTTAAGGTCAATATTTCAAAGTAATAAATGTTTGTTCTTTCAGGTTTTAAAGTGGGTTAATAATATTCATTTTGAGCATTACAGAAAAATTCCTGGAAATTCCTAGAAATGGTTACAGAATTTTTGAGTTGATAGACTAGATTCATTAATTCATTTAAACACCCGATGATTCCAATTCCCATTTACAAGGCTGGGGATATACTAGCTTTCCATTTTTACTTAAGTCAGGAGAGGAAGTAGAACAAAACCAGGATTTGTGATTTACCTACAGTGAACTACATGGTGCAAAGAACTTTTAGAAACCCCTTTATAGTAGACTGGAGACTGGCAGGGAAAAGGAAAGAGAATATAAATAGACTGAGCCCTCCCTCCTCTCCCTGCATCTCAGAGGCTCTGAGTGGGAGGGATGATCAACAGAGGTCTGCCCCTGAGACAGTCTTTTTTGGTTTCTAGTATCTCCTAAGCTAACTTACTTTGCCTCCAGGAGATAAAGGAGAAAGCTGTGTTGTCACCTCACAGTGTATTTCACTGTGGCCTGAAACATAGCATCAACTTTGCTTTTCCCCTTTAAATAGAGACCAGCTCTTAGTAACAATATGAGTGGAGGTAAAAGAGAGAATTTTCATAATCTCCAGTTTATAAGCCTTATCCTGAGCAGAGCTTTAATGCAGAGAAAGAAGTAGATGGCAATGGATTGTAGCGTTATCATTTTTTAGAACCATATGCAACTTTATGTCAGACTCCTGTAAATCAAATAACTGTCTTCTCTCTGGATGTTAATACAGTTTGTTCTTTTAATTTTAATTATTTTCTTTCTCTCTGTCCCATTTTCTCTTTCTTCGTTTTGCTTTTCATTAATCTTTCAGAGACCTCCAGGCTGTAACTCTCTTCCTAGGAAACTCTTAACTACTGGGAATGAGCTTTTCAGTCAACACTTTCATACAAAAGTCAATGTGGCACCCAGATCAGGAATTGCACTTCCTAGAGCTTGGCAGGTAGATTTGCTAATTTTTCTCTGGGAAGTGTAGCAAGATTTATTTTCCCTTGTTCTGGGTCAATAGAAATAAAAGTGTTTCACTTCCCTCTTTCATTTCTATGGTATTTGCCCTCATACTTCCTACAGGAAATAGGAGGTTGCTCGGGGTTAACCTGTTGCCCTGGCATTTAGCTCCACTTCTGGCAGCCTCCAGGGGAGAAAGAACAGGCTAGGAGGTTCCCTGAGAGCCTTCTTTTCAGAGCAGCCCCTCCAAACACTCATATCAATAGGAAATTGAATCCAACTGCACTTTTAAAAACACTTTTGTTAGTACAGGTATACAGTACATAATGATTACATTCACTGCAGTGGATCAGTACATACAAATAACACATTTCAATTCCCTTATTTTTCCCCCTTCCTTTTATTTTTCCAGAATCAGAGTCATTTGTTTATCTTAGAAGACCTTATAAAGTTATTTACTTTACATACAGATTGAGAACAAGATTAATAAGCCAAAGAAATATAAAACATGTAAGACTGTTTTCTGAAGTCAAACAACACTTTTAGATACATTGTCTTAACTGGGTAACAATATTTTTTGTTTTTTTCTTATTGTATGTCTTTTATTTCATCATATATATATTTCTATATATCATACAAGAGAAATTATAAGATATTTAAGTTCACGTGTCTGATTTACCTCACTTAATATTTTTTCCATTAAGTTTATTGGTACACTTTAGGTATACATTATCACATTCATCATTGGGAATTTGTACCTACACATGATATATCTTGGTTCTTGTTTTTTCCTCATTCCCCTTTCTTCTCATCTACCCTTTCACCTCTCCAACCCTCCCTATTTACAAAAATGTTGTTTCTGTTTTTCTGGGGTTTTTGCATATTTTTTGTTTCCTTCTTTCTCCCCACTCCCCGCCCTTTCCTTTTAGACCTATTCTTTCTATTTCACATTACCTATTATATATTTTGATTCTCATTTACTCTTGCAGTTTCTCACACCAGAGAAACTATTCAGTACTTACACATGTGTGTCCTGTTTATTTCACTTAAGAGTATGGCCTCAATGTGCAGCCATTTACCTATATGCCTCTACTCTATGAGTCTTTATGGCTGAGTAGTACTCCATTTTATAAGAAAACCTGTATCTTCTTTACCCAGTCACAAGTTGATGGGCATTTGGGCTGTTTCCAAGATTTATTTATTACAAACTGTGCCACTGTAAGCATGGGTGCACATATATTGTGGTGGTATGATGCTTTCGATTCTTTTGAGAAGATACCCAGCCAAGGAATAGCTGGATCAAATGGGATTTGTAAGCCTAATTTTGTAGTAATCTCTACAGTGATGTCCACAATGGTTGCACCAGTATAGGCTCCCACCAACAGTGGAGGAGGATTCCTTTTCCCCCACAACCCAGCTGCTTTACTGAATTTGGTTATTAAGTCTGGAAGACATTTGGTGGAGTTCTTAGGGTATTCTATATAGAGTATCAGGTCATCTGCAAATAATGATAGTTTGACTTCTTTGTTTCCTATTTTTATTACTTTTATTACTTTCTCTCGTCTAATTGCTGTGGCTAATGTTTCCAAAACTATATTGAACAGGAGTGCTGATAGTGGACATCCTTGTCCTATTCCTGATTTTAGTGTAAATGATTTCAGTTTCTGACCATTTAGTATGATATTGGCTGTTGGTTTTTCATAGATGTCTTTTATCAGATTGAGGTAGTCTATCTACTCCAATTTTTTCTAGGGCTTTATCATAAATGCATGTTGGATTTTGTCAAATCCTTTTTCTGCATCTACTGAAATGATCATATGGATTTTGTCCTTGTTTCTGTTAGTATAGTGTATTGCATTTATTGATTGGCATATGTTGACCATCCCTGCATCCCTAGAATAAATACAACTTGGGTGGGGTCTATGATCTTCTTGATGGTCTTCTGAATTCTATTTGCCAGCAATACTAGGCAATAAAGACAAGGTAGGGGGTATCACAATCCCCAACTTGAAACTATACCACAAAACTACTGTGATAAAACAGCATGGTACTGGCAAAGAAACAGACCTGAGAACCAGTGGAACAGATTAGAAGATGCAGAAACAACTCCAGACACAACCAGTCACCTCATCTTCCACAAAGGAGCCAAACACCCTTCCTGGAAGAAAGACAGCTTCTATAACAAATGGTGCTGGAAAACTTGGGTTTCAATTTGCCAAAGATTAAAACTAGACCTATATCTCTCACCATGCACTCAACTAAAATCTAAATGGATCAAAGATCTAAATATTAAAAAAGAAACACTAAACCGACGGGAAGAGAGTTTAGGAAGAACTCTTGAAGACATTGGTGTAGGAAAATATTTTATGAACAAAACCTCAGTTGCCTGTGAACTAGCACAAACAAACAACAAGTGGGATATCTTCTTATTAAAAAGTTTCTGCCCAGCAAAAGAAACCACCAACAGTGTGAAGAAACAACCCACAATTTGGGAAATAATTTTCACCCACTGTCCTTCAGACAAAGGTCTACTATCTAGAATCTATAAAGCACTTAAAAAAAAAATCAGACCTCCCAAATTTAAAGACCCAATCCAAAAATGGGCAACTGAAATGAACAGACATTTCACAGACAAAGAAGTAGAAATAGCAAATAAACATATGAAAAAATGTTCAGCATCACTGGTCATTCAAGAGATGCAAACGAAAACAATGCTGAGATTCCACTTCACCCCAGAAAGAATGGCTGCTATCATAAAGTCAACCAATGACAAATACTGGTGGGGCTGTGGGGAAAGAGGAAACCTCATCCACTGCTGGTGGGAGTGTAGACTGGTGCAACCACTGTGGAAATCAGTATGGAGATACCTCAAAGAACTAGGACTGGAAGTCCCATTTGACCCAGCTATTCCCCTACTGGTACCTTCCCCAAAGAATTAAAAGAATCATACCACAGTGGTATAGGTGCACCCATGTTCATAGCAGCACAATTTATGATAGCTAAAACTTGGAAACAACCCAATTGCCCATCAACTGGAGACTGGATAAAGAAAGTGTGGTTTTTATAAAATAGAGTATTACTCAGCCATAAAAAATGAGAAATTAGAGACATTTATAGCTAAATGGATGCACATTGAGGTGATACTCTTAAGTGAAATAAATAGGACACACATGTGTAAATACTGAATAGTTTCTCTAGGGTGAGAAACTGAAAGTGTAAATAAGGACTAAAAGTTTTAATACATAATGTGAAATAGGAAGAAAAGGTACAAAGGGAAGGAAAATGGGAAGGGTAGAGGAAAAAGAAAGAAGGGAATGGAATTAATTTGAGGAAAAGAAAAAAATGGAAACAAAGTCTTTGTAGATAGAGAGAGGTGGAGGGGTTGAAGGGAGGGCAGGGGAATGGGGAAAAAATAAGAACCAAGATGGATAATGTAAAGATGCAAATTTCCAATGATGAATATCATTACGTTGTATACCTTAAATATGCCAATGTAATTAATTTTAAAAATGGACATCTAAAATGAATAGACACTTCTCAGATGAAGAAATGCAATCAGCCAATAAACACATGAAAATATGTTCAATATCATTGGCCATTTGAGAAATGACAATAAAACAACACTGATATTACATCTCACTCCATAAAAGATGGTTATTATCAAGAAATCAATCAATAACAAATGTTGGCAAGTCTGTGTGGTTATGGAAACCCTTCTAAATTTTTGGTAGGTCTGTAAACTGATACAACCACTGTGGAAATCAGTAAGTAGATTCCTCAAAAATATAAAAGTAGAAATTTCATTGACACAGCTATTCTCCATCTAGATATCTCCCTAAAAGAGTTAAAGTCATCATACCACAGTAATGTGTGCATACCCTTATTTATAGCAGTACAATTCATAATAGCTAAATCTTGGAAATAGCCTATATATCTTTCAAGAGAAAAATGGATAAAAATGTAGTATTTATACTCGATGGAATACTACTCTGCCATAAATAAGGATAAGCTTGTGTCATTTGTAGGGAAATGGATACACCTTGAGATCATAATATTAAGTGAAATGGTCATCATTCCTGAACTGTGCCTGATGCAGACTGTGCAGGGATCCAGATCTACAAGGCAGAGGTGGCTGGGGCCATAAAGGCCACTGTTACAAGTTTGAGAAGATAGAGCAGTAGTGAACAACAGAGAAAGAGCCTCTCTGATACTTGTTCATGAAAATTGAAGCCAACTGAGACTGAAGAAAGTTCGCAGACTACAGCGGTGGGTTAGTTGGTGAGATCAGCACCCCTTACAGGAACCCAGACTCACTTTGGGGGGAGGGTGGCTTGAACTTGCAGCAGAACCTTGAAGACTTCAAACCTGCAGGAGGTCAGAGAAGTGAACATGGGCCTTGCAGCTAGACACCAGCCTGAATCTCAGGGAACTATGGCTGAAACTAATCAACTTTGATCTACATGCTGCTGCCCACGTTGTCTACCAGTGACAGCAGAGACACACCCTGAAGGGCTCTTTTTTTTCTTTCTTCTCCTTCATTTCTCTCCTAACTTCTTCCTGTTTCTGTCCTATTTTGGGTTTTTTTTTCTTTTCTCAACCACTTCTATTTTTATAGGACAGTGAATACAATTTCTAGTTTTCCTGTTGCTGTTAGTTTACTCTGTTCCTGTTTTTGTTCCTTCCTTCTCTCTTTTCCTCCTGCCTTCACCAGTTTCCTAAAGTTTACATGATTTTCCTGTGTCCTCTAGTCCTACTTCTAATATTTCCCTCTCCTATTTCTCTATCCCCCCAACTCCTATGTCTTCTTCCCAGAGGGTAAATTTGCTATATTGAAGGGCTTATTTACTGAAAACATATTTGTGGTTGATCCTTTTTTAAATGTAGTTCATGAAGTTAAATGTGACAGACTAATAGTTACCACAATTTGTCATTTTCTAAACTGTGTTTGATGCTATAATTGATGCTGAATTTATTACTTGGGCCAAAGTGATGTGATTGTTCTAATCAGCTGTTCTTTCTTGTTAGCAAAACTGAGATTTCCTAAGGGTCATTACAGATTCAAAACCTAAAATCCAGCTATACCTGTAAGATACCTCTGAGAAGTACCCATTCCCTAAGGGTTCTAAATACTAGCAATAAAGATAAACACAACAAGCAATATGGAAGTATCAACCCAAGAATTAAACCAAAATCATCAACCACAAAAAAGTAAAAATGAGAGGACACCTAAATAAGACACAAATCCAGATTTCCAGTTCATCAAAGGCAAATTCTGGGGCAACAAGGTAGAAAAATCTGACAAATAACCACCTAGAAAAACTGAACTGATAACACAGGAAATAACAAAAGAGATGAATGAGGAATTAGAAAAAAAACAAGGAAAAATAATTTCCCAGATAGTGACCAAAATGGAAGGTATGCTTGAAGATTCTAGAACAGAACCAGATAAAATAGTAGAGGAGTTCAGGACAATGATGGAAGGCATGAAAACCCACCATAAGAAAGAAATACAAACCATGAGTGCCGAGCATAAGAAAGAAATGGAATTAATGAAACAGATTCAAATAGATATGCAGGAGATTAAAAACTCCATCGAAAGTATATGCAGCACAATAAGCCATTATGAGAACAGAATATCAGATTCAGAAGAGAGGATTGAGGTTAGTGACCATGAAAAGAGAGATTTCTTAAAAATAGTGAGGGACCATGAGCAATCAATCCAGCAGCTGCTAGATGATGCAAACAATAACATAAGATGGATCAGAGTCAATGAAAAAGCAGGAGATAGTGCAAAGGACATGAAAAAACTGTTCACAGAAGTAATGCCAAAGGACTTCCAAGGCAGAGGAAAACAATTTGACATACAGATAAGTGAGGCATATAGGACTCCAACTAGCCATGATAAAAAAAATCTACACCTAGACATGTACTACTCAAGATTCCAGAAACCCAACAGGAAAACAAAATATTAATAGCAACCAGAGAATATTTAAAAATCACATACAAAAGAAATAAGGTCAACTCCTCAACACAATAAAGTCAAGGATAACCTGGAGTGAAGTATTTCAAGTCCTAAAAGGTAACAACCTCCAACCCAGATTGATGTATGCTACAAAACTATCTTTCAAAATCGATGGAGAAGTAAGATACTTTCATGACAAAGGACACTGGGGGAACTTCATGAATACCAAACCAGCATGCCAAAAAATTCTGAACAGTATCCTAGAAAGAGACAGAAGGGTCACAACTCCAGGATGCCCAACAGAATAAAGCCATCAGGCAAGGCAAGAAATTCAATGCAAAGGGGGGAGGAATAAAATATAATAAAACCATTAAGAAAATATCATCACAAGGATAACTTAATACTTATCAGTCATAATGGTTAATGTTAATGGCTTCAATTCACCAATCAAAAGAAATAAACTGGCAGAATGGATCAAGAATCAAGATACAACAATATGCTGCATGCAAAAACACATTTAATTGAAAAATAAATATTTAGAAAGTCAATAGATGGAAAACAATACTCCATGTGACATGAAACCTCTTAAAAACAGGTGTAGCTATCCTATTTGTAGACAAAGTGGATTTAAAACCAAGACTAATTAAGCCAAAGGAGTTCACCACATCCTTGTAAAGGAAACAATTCAAAAGGAAGAGATGGCAATCATAAATATGTATGCACTAAATACTAGTGCAGTGAATGATACAAAACAAATATTACCTGACATAAAAAATTAAATAAGGGCTCCACCAGCTTGCCACCAACCACCAGGACAAGCTAGCCACCAGGACAGGGTGAGGAGGACACTCCTGGGCAGGCCCACAAGCTGACGGCTTGGCCGAACAGGTGCCTCCAACAACAATTCCCCTTCTCACCAGCCTCTGGCCTTTTGGCTGTGCAGCTACTAGGTTACAAACTGCAGAGGCACAGGGGGACATAAAAGCCATTGTCCTGAGCTCCAGAAGTGAACAACAGAGAGAGTGCCTGTCTCAGGCTCCCTGATGAAAACAAGCCCACTGGAAAAGTGAAGAGAATCTCTGCAATAAAGGCACACCAGACCACTGTGATTGGTAAGTTGGAAGGATCATCAGCTCCCATTGGAAACTGGACATTCTTCAGGGGAAAACCAGCTGAAACCTGCAGTAGAAACTTGAAGAGTGCAACCCTGCAGGAGGACAGGGAGCTCAATTTAGGATGTGCAACCAGAAATCTGCCTGAATCTCATGGGTCTGGGACTAGCTTACTGAGACTCATTGATTTATAACTGCACACTGCTGCCCACATTGTCTATTGTGACAGCAGAGACACACCTTGAAGGAAGCCCTTTATTTTTTAAAGGTGATAGATTAATAACTACCAGAAATTGTCATTATTTAAGAGGTATTTGATGCTATGGTGTTGCTGATGGTATCACTTGGGCTAAGGTGTTCTGATTGATCTAAACAGTTTTCCTTCCTGGTATAATGAAAATGAGATAGCCTCAGAGTCATTAGAGACTCAAAACCTAAAGACCAGCTATATCTTGAAGACATCTCTGAGAAGCAATCATTCCATAAGGGTTTTAAATACATCAACGAAGATACTTACAATAAACCACTTCAAAATATCAACCCAGGAACTAAAACAAGGACAATACAAAAAACAAAAATGAGAAGACATTTAAGCAAGTCACAAACTCAGACTTCCACCCCACAAAAGGCAAATTCTGGGGAAAATGAGCTGCAAAAGTCTGATAATCAACCACCTGCACTGATAGCACAGGAAGTAACAAAACAGATGAATGAGGCTCTAGAAAAATTCAAAGCAGAAATAATCTCCCAGATAACTACAGAGATGGTGAGCAGAGTGAAAGATATGATTAGAGGCTCTAGAACAGAAACAGATAAAAAAAAATAGATGAGCTCAGAAACATGCTGGAAGCCATGAATGCCCAGCATAAGAAAGAAATGGAATCCATGAAACAGATTCAAACAGATATTCAGGAGATTAAAAACTCCATTGAAAGCATGCAGAGCAGATTAAGAGAATCTGAGGATAGAATATCTTAGATATAGAAGACAGGATTGCAGTGAAGGGCCATGAAAACAGAGATTTCTTAAAAATAGTAAAGGACCATGAGAAATGAATTCAACAGCTCCTAGATGACACAAAGAAGAATAACATAAGACTAATAGGAGTCCACAAAAAAAAAACAGGAGAAAGTATAATTGACATAAAAAAACTGTTCACAGAAGAAATAGTAGAAAACTTCCCAGACAGAGGTGGAGAATTGGACATGCAGATAAGCAAGGCATATAGAACTCCACCCAGCCATGATCAAAAAAAATCTTCACCTATACATATAACCCAACAGAAGAACAAAATCCTATAGGCAGTTAGAGAAAGAAACAAATCACCTATAAAGGAAAGCCCATCAGAATCACAGCAGACTTCTCAACACAAACCCTCAAATCAAGGAGAGCATGGAGTGAAGTATTTCAAGCCCTAAAAGAAGGTAAATTTCAACCTAGACTGTTGTATCTTGAAAAATTATCTTTCAAAATCAATGGGGAATTTAGATACTTCCATGACAAAGAACACCTGAGAAATTTCACGAACACCAAACCAGCACTCCAAACAATTCTAAGCAATATCCTAGAAAAAGGCAACAAAGGTCACAACTCCATGAGGCTCAACAGAGGGAAGCCACCAGACAAGGTAAGAAACTAAAGGGAAAGGGGGTAAAAGAAAAAAGAGCCAACAACAGTAAAACATCATGACAAGGATGAGTCAATATCTATCAATTATAACTGTCAATGTTAATGGCCTCAATTCACCAATCAAAAGAAGTAGACTGACAGAATGGATTAAGAAGCAAAACCCAGCAATATTCTGTATACAAGAAACACACCTAACTCAAAAGGAAATTCATAGACTGAAAGTAAAAGGATGGAAAACGGCTCTCCCATGACAGGAACCCAGAAAAAGCAGGGGTGGCAATCTTATTTTCAGAAAAAGTAGATTTCAAACCAAAACTAATTAAGAGAGACAAAGATGGTCACTACAACCTTGTGAAGGGAACAATCCAGGAGGAAGAGATGACAATCCTAAATATATATGCACCAAATACGAATGCCCCCGACTATACAAAACAAATATTAATAGACATGAAAAACCAAATAAGCACTAATGCAGTTGTAGTGGGGGAACCTCAATACCCCACTATCACAAATAGACAGATCATCTAGGCAAAAAATTAACAAGGAAATTCTAGAACTGAACTTCAAGCTATTGAATAAGTGGACTTAATAGATATTTACAGAGTGTTCCACCCCACAAAATCAGAATACGCATTCTTTTCAGCTGCACACAAGTCATTCTCCAAAATAGAACACATGCTAGCTCACAGGACACATCTAAGTCAATGTAAAAGAATTGAAAGTACCCCCTGTATATTATCAGACCATAGTGGAATAAAATTGGAGATCAATAACATGAGAAACTGGAAAACTCCCACAAAAACCTGGAAATTGAATAACACCCTCCCGAACAACCAATGGGTCACAGAGGAAATTAAAGAAGAAATTAGACAGTTTCTACAAGTAAATGATGATGCCAGTACAACATTTAGGAATCTATGCGACACAATGAAAGCAGTTCTACATGGGAAATTCATAGCAGTGAATGTCCATATTAGGAAAACAGAGAGAACTCAGATAAATAACCTAAGGCAGAACCTCAAAGTCCTAGAAAAAGAAGAGAATAACCAAGCCAAAGCCTGCACAAGAGAGGAAATTATAAATATCAGAACAAAAATCAATGCAATGGCGACTAAGAGAACAATACAAAAAGTTAATGCAGCAGAGTTGGTTTTTTGAAAGAATAAATAAAATCAATAAACCTTTAACCAACCTTATCAAAAAAAGGAAAGAAAAGACTCAAATCCATGCAATTAAGAATGAAAAAGGGGAAGTCACAAGAGAACCAGCATAAATCCAGAGGATCGTCAATACCTAATTCAAGAACCTGTACTGTAATAAAATGGAAAACACAGAATAAATGGACAGATTCCTAGATACATATGAATTGCCAAAGTTAAATGAAGAAGATATAGAAATTCTAAACACCCCAATTACAATGAGTGAAATTGAAAATGTAATAAAAAGTTTACGAGCAAAGAAAAGCCCAGGTCTTTATGGCTTCACTGCAAAATTGTACAAGACATTTAAAGAAGAACTAATGCCATTACTCTTTAAACTCATCAAGGAAATTAAAAGGGAACAAAGGCTTCCAAACTCATTCCTGGAAGCAAGTGTGACTTTGATTCAAAAACGAGGGAAAGACCCAAAAAAGAGAACTACAGGCCAATCTCCCTAATGAACATAGATGCAAAAATCCTCAACAAGATAGTGGCAAACAGAATACAGAGGGTCATCAAGAAGATCATACACCTTAACCAAGTTGGATTTATCCCAAGGATGCAAAGATGGTTCAACATTTGTAAATCAATAAATGTAATACACTGTATTAACAGAGTCAAGGACAAAAACCATATGATCATCTCAATAGATGCAAAAAAGGCATCTGACACAATCCAACACCCATTCTTGATAAAAACCCTACAGAAAATTGGAATAGAAGATCTTTATCTCAATCTGATTAAGGTTATCTATGAAAAACCAACAGCCAACATCATACTAAATGGTCAAAAACTGAAAACTTTCATGCTAAAATCAGGAACAAGACAAGGATGCCCACTATCACCACTCCTGTTCAATATAGTTCTGGAAACATTAGCCACGGCATTTAGCAAAGAGAAAGAAATAAAAGGAATAAAGATAGGGAAGGAAGAAGTTAAATTCTCATTATTTGCGGATGATATGATACTTTGCAGAGAAGACCCAAAAAACTCTACCAAAGGACTTCCAGACTTAATTGACAGATTCAGTAGAGTAGCTGGATATAAGGTCAACACTCAAAACACAGTAGCCTTCTTATACACAAATAGCAGACTCACTGAGGGAGAAATTAGGGAAACAATTCCTTTTACAATAGCATCCAAAAAAATGAAATATCTAGGAATCAATCTAACAAAGGAAGCAAAAGACCTCTACACTGAAACTACAGGACCCTGAAAAAGGAGATCGAGGAGGATATAAGAAAATGGAAAGACATCCTTTGTTCCTGGGTAGGAAGAACCCATATAGTGAAAATGGCCATACTTCCAAAATTGCGATATAGATTTAATGCAATGCTGATTGAAATTCCAACAATATACTTCACAGAAGTAGAGAAAACAATCCAAAAATTTGTTTGGAACCAGAAGTGACCTAGAATAGCAAAAGCAATTCTGGGCAACAGAGACATGGCTGGGAGTATCACAATACAAAACTTGAAGCTATACTACAAAGCTACTGTGGTAAAATCAGCATGGTGATGGCAAAGAAACAGACCCAAGGATCAGTGGAATAGATTAAAAGATGCAGAAACAACTCCAGACATACTCAGCCACCTCATCTTTGACAGAAGAGCCAACCACCCTCATTGGAGGAAAGATAGCCTATTTAATAAATGGTATTGGAAAAACTGGATTTCAACCTGTCAGAGATTAAAACTAGACCCATATCTATCACCATGCACTAAACTAAGATCAAAGTGGATTAAAGATCTAAATATTAAGACAGAAACACTAAACTTTCTGGGAGATAAGTTAGATAGAACTCTTGAAGATATTGGCATAGGAAAAGAGTTTATGAACAAAACCTCAGTAGCACGGGAACTAGCAGAAAGAATCAACAACTGGGATTTCATCTTATTAAAAAGCATCTGTACTGCAAGAGAAACCACCAACAGAGCTATCCGACAACCTACAACGTGGGAAAACATTTTTAGCAGCTGTAACTCAGACAAAGGGCTACTATCTCAAATCTATAAAGAACTGAAAAAAATCAGGCCCCCCAAATTCAAAGACCCAATTCAAAAATGGGCATCTGAAATGAACAGACATTTCTCAGACAAGGAAGTAAAAGCAGCAAATAAACATATGAAAAAATGTTCAGCATCACTGGTCATTCAAGAGATGCAGATGAAAACAACACTGAGATTCCACCTCACCCCAGAAAGAGTGGCTGCTATCAAGAAATCAACCAATAAGAAATGCTAGTGGGAGTGTGGAGAGAAAGGAACCCTTCTCCATTGTTGGTGGGAGTGCAGACTCTTGCAACCACTATGGAAATCAGTGCGGAAATACCTCAAAGAACTAGGGTTGGAGGTCCCATTTGACCCAGCTATTCCCCTGCTGGGTATCTTCCCCAAAGAATTAAAAGAATCATACCACAGAGATATATGTGTACCAATGTTTATAGTGGCACAGTTTGTAATAACTAAATCTTGAAAACAGCCCAAGTTCCCATCAACTGGAACCTGGATGAAGAAAATGTGTTTTTTTTTAATAAAATGGAGTACTACTCAGCCATAAAGAATGAGAAACTAGAGACATTTATAGCTAAATGAATGCATATTGAGACCATGCTCTTAAGTGAAATAAATAAGACACATATGTGTAAATACCAAATAGATACTCTAGTGTGAGAAACTGAGAGTGTAAATAAGGACTAAAAGGATTAATAACTAATAATTGATACTTTGAAATAGGAAAAGGCTCAAAGGTGTAGGAGTGGTGGGAGGAGATGGGGAAAGGAAAGAATGGAAAGGAAAAATTATGAGAAAAGAAAAGAAAGTGGAAATGAAATATGTAAGTAGGTAAGGGTGGAGGGGTGCAGGGTGCACAGGTAATGGGGAGAAAATAGGAACCAAGATACATCATGTACAGGTACAAGCACCCAAAGATAAATGTAAATGTATTATATACCTGAAATGTACCAATAAAAGAATTTAAGTAAAAACAAATAAAAACATAAATAAATAAAATTTAAAAAATAAAAATATAAATTAAATAAGTACTAATATGATAGTAGTTGGGGACCTGAATACACCACTCTCACAAATGCATAGATGAACTAGAACAAAAAAACCAACAAGGAAATGGTAGAACTCAACCAAACTCTTGAATAAATGTACTCAATAGATATTTATAGAGTATTCCACTCTATAAAAATCAGAATACAGATTCTTTTCAGCTGTGCACAGATCAGTTTCCAAAGTAGCCCACATACTAGCTCATGGAACATATTGAAGTAAATGAAAAGAAATTTACATTATCCACTCTGTATTATCAGATCATACTGCAATGAAATTGGAGATCAATGGCTGAAGAAACCACAAGAACTTCATGAATACATGGAACTTGAATAAGACCCTCCTGAAGAAGCAATGGGTCACAGAAGAAATTAGACAGTTTCTACAACTAATTGATAATGCCAGTACAACATACTGGCATGAATGGGGCACAATGAAAACAATATTATGAGGAAAATTCATACCAGAAAACATCCATATCAGGAAAATGGAACAAGGTCAAAGAAACAACCTAATGCTGAACCTCAAGCTTCTAGAAAAATAAGAAGACAAACCCAAAGCTCATACAAAGAAGAGAACTATAAAGATCAGAGCAGAAATCAAAGCAATGGAGACTAAAGAAATGATACAAGAAATCAGCGAAGCAAACAGTTGGTTCTTCAAAAGAATAAACATAATTGACAAACCCTTAGCCAACGTTATCAAAGAAAGGAAAGAAAAGGCCCAAATTCATACAATTAGGAATAAAAAGGGTGACATTACAACAGACCCAAAAGAAATCCAGAGGATCATCAGTACCTACTTTAAGAAACGGTACTCCAATAAAATGGAAAACACAGAAGAAACAGACAGATCTCTAGATACATATGAATTACCAAAGTTGAAAGAAGAACGTACAAAAATTATAAACAGCTCAATATCAAATAACAAATTTGAAAATATAATTAAAAACTTACAAACAGGGCCAGGCATTTATCTCAGTGGTTCTGCCACCTGCCTTGAAACCACAAGATCTCAATTTCAATACCAGGTACCAAACCAAACAAAACAAAGCACACCCCCCCCCAAAAAAAAACCACTCAGAAACTAAAAACTTACTAACAAAGGAAAGCCTGGGTCTTGATTGCTTCATTGTTGAATTCTACCAGACATTTTGAGAAGAGCTATTGTCACTACTGTTTAAATTCTTCAGTGAAATAGAAAGGGAAGCAATACTACCAAATTCATTCCTGGAACAAGTATTACCATGATACAAAAACCAGAGAAAGACTCAACCATAAAGGGAACTACAGGCCAATCTCCCTAATGAATATAGATGCAAAAATTCTCAATAAAATACTGGCAAACAGAATGCAGAAGATCATAAGGAATATTGTACACCATGAGCATGTTGGATTCATCCCACTGATACAGGGATGGTTCAACTTATGTAAATCGATAAATGTAATACAGTACATTAAAAAGGTAAGGACAAAAACCATAATTATCTCAATGGATGCAGACAAAGCATTTGACAAAAGCCAACACCCCACTCATGATAAAAACCTTACGGAAAATTGGAATAGATGGTCTTTATATCAACCTGATAAAAGCTGTCTATAAAAAATAACAGTCAACATTGTACTAAATGGTCAAGAGCCACAGTTTTTCAAACTGAAATCAGGCACAAGACAAGGATGTCCACTATTTCCACTCCTGTTCAACATAGTTCTGGGAACATTAGCCACGGCAATTAGAAGAGAGACAGAAATAAAAAGAATAAAAATAGAAAAGGAAGAAGTTGAATTGTCATTATTTGCAGATGACATGATACTCTATATAGAAGACCTCAAAACTCCACCAAAAGTCTTCTAGACTTAATAACCAAATTCAGTAAAGTAGCTGGATTCAAGGTCATCACTCAAAAATCAATAGCCTTCCTGTACAGGAACAACAGTCTCATTGAGAGAGGAATTAGAGAAACATCTCCTTTCACAATAGCATCCAAAAAATTGAAATTCCTAAGCATCAATCTAATGAATAAAATAAAATACCTTTATTTGAAAACTACAGCCCTCTGAAAAAAGAGATGGAAAAGGATATCAGAAAATGGAAAGTTATCCCTTGTTCTTGAGTAGAAAGAACCAATATAGTGAAAATGGCCGTATTTCCAAAATTGCTATATAGATTCAATGCAATCCCAATTGAAATCCCAAAAGCATATTTCACAGAATTACAGAACTAAAAAAAAAAATCCAAAATTTCATTTAAACCAGAAGAGACCCAGAATAGCAAAAGCAATTCTAGGCAACAAAGACAAAGCAAGGCATATCACAATCCCCATTTTGAAACTATACTACAAAGCTACTGTGATAAGAACAGTATGGTACTGGCAAAGTAACAGACTTGAGGACCAGTGGAACAAATTAGAAGATGCAGAAACAACTCCAGACACACTCAGCCACCTCATCTTTGACAAAGGACCCAAATAATCTCACTGGAGGAAAGATAGCCTCTTTAATAAATGGTGCTGGAAATTTGGGTTTCAACTTGCCAAAGATTAAAATTAGACCTATATCTCTCACCATGCACTAAACTAAAATCAAAAGGATCAAAGATCTACATATTAAAATAGAAACACTAAACCTGCTGGAAGATAGTTTAGGGAGAACTCTTGAAAACATTGGCCTAGGAAAAGACTTTATGAACAAAACCTCAGTCTCATGTGAACCAGCACAAATAATCAAGTGGGATCTCATCCTGTTAAAAGGCTTCTGCACAGTAAGAGAAACCACCAACAGAGTGAAGAGAAAGCCCACTATGTGGGAAAAAATTTTACCAAGTGTTCCTCACACAAAGATCTACTATCTAGATTATATAAAGAACTTAAAAAAATCAGACCCTCCAAATTTAAACACTCAACCCAAAAATAGCCTTCTGAAATGAAAAGACATTTCTCAGACAAAGAAATAGGAATAGCAAATAAATACATTTAAAAATGTTCAACATTACTGGTCATTCAAGAGATGCAGATGAAAATAATACTGAAATTCCGTCTCACCCCAGAAAGAATGGCTGCTATCAAGAAATCAACCAATAACAAATGCCGGCAGGGTTGTGGGGAAAAGGAACCCTTCTCCACTGTTGCTGGTTGTTTAGACTGATGCAATCACTGTGGATATCATTGTGGAAATTACTAAAATAATTAGGATTAGAAGTCCCATTTTGATCCAGCTATTTCCCTGCTGGGTACCTTCCCAAAAGTATTAAAAGCATCATATCACCACAATATATGTGCACCCATGCTTACAGTGACACAGTTTGTAATAAATAAATCTTGGAAACAGCCAAAATGCCCATCAACTGGTGACTGGGTAAAGAAGATGTGGGTTTTCTTATAAAATGGGTACTATTCAGCCACAAAGAAAGACAATCTAGAGACATTTATATCTAAATGGCTTTGCATTGAGACCATACTGTTAAGTGAAATAAATAGGACACTCGTGTAAGTACTGAATGTGTTTCTCTGGTGTGAGAAACTGAAAGTGTAAATGAGGACTAAAATGTACAATAGGTAATGTGAACTAGGAAGAAAAAGTAAAAAAGGAAAATGAGAGGAGGGGAGGGGGAAAGGACAGAAGGGAAAGTAAAAAAATATGAGAAAAGAAAGAAAAAACAGAAACTTTGTAAATATGGAAGTTGGAGCAATGAAAGGGAGTGAAGGGGAATGGGAAAAAAACAAAAAAAAACCAAGATATATCATGTACAGGTACATATTCCCAATAATGTATGTGATCACAATGTACACCTAAAATGCACCAGTAAATCCAGTGAATAAAAAACAAATTGTCTCCACTGAGATTTAAGGCAAAACTGCAAGATCCTGTACAAATGAAAAGAAAGTTATCCACTCCCAACACACACTGAAACAAGATAAACATTCCCACTCCAAATAGAGGGATATGAAGTAATGGGACCAGAGCAAGTCCAAAATCTAGGACATTAAGTTGTGTGGCTCCGTGTTCAGCATGTGACAATCTGTGGCAAGACGTGAACTTCAAAGTGTATGTTTGGGTGACTCTGCCCCTATGGCACTGCATGTTGTTGCAGCTCTCATGGCTTATGTCTTGGGCTGGCTTTGCTTATTCTTTGCAGCTTGCCTCAAATGATCCACAATCCTGGCTTCTTCAACCTTCTGTGATCTCCACTGCACCTTTGGCTTCATACTCACAGCTTCAAACACTACCCTCTCAGGGACACACTGCATGGCCTCCCAGGTCTTCTTCTGAAAGCTGGGTAAAAAGAAGCCTTACTGACCACACAACTCTTGTATTCCACATGCATCTAAAACCAACATCACATGGATAATGCCAAGGTATGCTGCCAGCTGGACTAGTAGCCAGGCCTCCTTCTTTCTTGGCTGTAGGGGTTGAGTGTTTGGATTGTTGAGGATTCTGAACCCAATCTAGAAGAAAAATTCTCTAGGCCATCACCATTCTAGAACATGGTGCTCTGGGGGTCTCTTGTCAAAGCAAGTTCTTTCATCTTTGCAGCTCTGAGGCTGCAAAGTGTGGATTCCTGCTGTTTCTTGTGATGTCCTCAGGCCATCAATGTTGTCTTCTTCTCAGCAACCAAGTTTTCTGCTCTACCTTTGCAGTCCACAGCTGTTTTGAAATATTCTTTATGGCCAAACTCACAATGTTTTAAATCATTTTCTGAGCTCTTTGCTCTTGATTCTCAGCATAGATCTGGCTAAAATCTCCCAAATGCAGCCATGCCACTGCCTCAACATTAGATTTTCTCAAAATTTCTCCTGCAAGAAAACCCTTCATCTTGATCTCAGTCAAAATCTCTGTATAAGAGCAAAATGCAGACAAATTTTCTGCCAAGGTATCCCACACATGGTCTGGAGTCAATCATCCAATGCAGTCCTTCCCAGCAGAAACCTCCTGAGCTTGATCTTACTGGCAGAATTTCTATCAGCATTCTGGTTTTCTGAGCTCTGACCACAATCTCCCATCAAGTACAGCTTAAAGCATTTCAGGGCCGCTTCTTCAGCTGACATCTCCAAACCTTTCAAAACATTCCCACGAGCCACTTTCACAGGCCACTGAACCATATGTTCAGGTACAGTCAGTGCAATGACCCCACTTCTGGTTTCAAAATCTGCTTTAGTTACTTTTTTCTTTGCTGAGCCAAGATAAACCCTCCCTCCTTTAACAGTGAGCATTGAACATTTTGTCTCACAACAAGAAAAGTAACTAAGAAAGATGTATGCTCCAGAAGCATGTCCCCAGTGACCCTCTTCCTCCAACTGTGCCTTATTTCCTAATAATACATTCATCTATGAGTATCAAAGTATAGTGCCCTTGTGATCCATTCACTTCTCCAGGAGGCTCTTAATGTAGCCATGTTGACGATTATGATGAACCATCACGACTAACAAAGATCTTCAGTCTGTTTGCCAACATTGTTCCCCACAAGATTATTTCTCAACCTGGAACTTGTACTAATACATGCCCCAGCAAAATCACAATTTTTTCTCACTTAGGTACTGCCATTCTAAAACATGAAATTATGCTATGAAATCAAAAGTAACAACAATGTAGCCAAAGTAGATGATGTAGGAGACACGAGAGAAGGAGATTTTCCAAGATATCAGTTTTTATACTGACATTAGTTCAGTGGACTGACACGACTCATGTGTTCAAGATGCTGCAGATAGCTGCACCAAGAATGCTGTATAACTTCTGATGTTCTTGCTGCACACATATGCCTTTCAAAAAGCAAATACAGTACTCTTCATTTGTTTTCTCAGATGTGCCTTTTCCTGAGTCATCATATGCCAGATAAATATATTTTAAGTTATTACTTGTGAATATAAATATAACCATGGAATGGCTAAGAGTTTGCATACAATGCATAGAAATTGCATTAAAGCAAGGTTGATTCAACATTAATGAAGCAAGGTAGGCTCTAAAACTGCTTTCTTTTAATGGGGACAGTATCTCCACAGAGCAGCTTCAAGAATCTTTATGTTCTCTGACTAAGTTGACATCTTGGTAATTTCCAGTACATGCAGCCAATTCTCTTAACTATACCCCACTTTTTTCACAACTAGCCTTTGCACTGATGTGGAATGAGAATGAGTGAAGGAAAAAATGTAGATTCTTCCTAGACCAGCAATAATCCATGAAGGAGAGAGGAGAGAGAGAGAGAGAGAGAGAATATGAGCATCTGTCATTTGTGAGGGGCATTTCAGTGTCTGGCTATACTCCATTTGCAGTGGTTCCTGCCCCCCTAGAGACTCTCTCCCACTTTGATCTCAAAATCCTGGCCTTATCTTCCTAATGAAAAAAATCTAAAGGTTCTTCCTTTCCAAAGAAGCTTGAGCAGTGAGTTTTCTCTCCATCTCCAGCCAAAGCCCCCTAGAAGTGCATGAGTGGGGAACAAGTTGGTTTTATAGCAGTTGGTATGAGAGAGAATCCACAACCTGGGCATCTGTTATGAAGGATTTGATGTAGGGCTGGGACTTGCATTAGGCAATTTTGGGAGGAATATAAAGAACTGAGGACTTGCTCCAGATGGGATGATGTCAGCAGGGGCATGCATGATTGTCTTAATAAATCTTAACTAGAAAGAAAATCTATGGAAATTTAAGATGGATTTGGTAAAGAAGTGGTAGTTGCACATATTCATCAAGGTAGGTGGATGTTTGGTTATTTTTGTGGCTTGGACAATATGATCCATGTGTGCTTTTGGACCAGATTAAAAAGAGATTTTGTTTTTGTCTGGATCTGTCTTAGTCACAGAATGGCCTTTCCGATGTGGAAGCAATATGTGTTTAACCAGAGTACACTATTGCCCCATTGAGAGTGTCAAGTCAACTTCTAGAGCCATGAGCTTTTTTTTTTTTTTCCGTCAACATATGCTAATTTGGCCAA
This sequence comes from Heterocephalus glaber, assembly GCF_053883595.1. Classification (NCBI taxonomy): domain Eukaryota; kingdom Metazoa; phylum Chordata; class Mammalia; order Rodentia; family Bathyergidae; genus Heterocephalus; species Heterocephalus glaber. The sequence continues at coordinate 4,445,556 of NW_028258432.1, forward strand.
AAGAAAATCAGTGTACTTCAGGTTTCCAGTATGGCTGACACTTTGCTAAACAGCAGATTGTTTACAGAATATAGTATAAGGTTGGATTGGGTTAATTTCTCCTATTCCAGAGGATCTGCTGGACATGACATAATTACTGCCTAGTAGCATGATCAAGTTTGTACAGAATATAAAAACTGTCTGCAAGAAAAATAAGTATTGAGAAAAAACATACAAAACCTCTATTAGTTCCTAAAGTAAGCCTTTAGCCCAGGGTCCTAGATTATAAAACCCAAATAACAAATGTCACTAGGTCTATTTTACTCACTTAAAATGTACTTATGTATTTATTTTGTGGTGTTAAGAGTCAAACCAAGGACCTCTCACATGCTAGACAAACACTTTAGAGCTGAGCTACACCCCAACCCATGGGCAGTTTTAGAATGTTGGGTGACATTTTTCTTAGCTTTGCAATGGGTTTATTTGTCTTGCAATATGTACATGCAGGAAAACATGTTCACTGTCATCTGGATGTTTCTTGGCTAGTTCAGGGGAAATGAAAGATTACGTGATTATCTGTAACCATCCTGGCTAATGAATTTAGATGAATTGGTGGACACTTAGATTTGTTAATCCAAAAACAAGTTTAGGACAAAGTCCCCAGTTGTAGTATCTCTAAGATGAGAATTACTGTGAACATAGTTTGAAGAATTGTCTCAGTTGTCCTATGTGGGAGCTGTATGGATAAGCTTGTGTATGCCTCACTTTGAAGGTTCCTTGGTTACTTTTAATGAACATGTGACTGACTGAAGAAGTGATAACTTTAAACATTTGCAGTCCTCTAACAGTTATCCTGAGGGCACAAACTAAGAATATGTGTGGTAGGCAGTGTAAATCTCCTGTTCTTGTAGGAAAGAAAGCTACAGTGGTACACAGACTGCGTGAGGACATACCATTAATCACAACAAGAAGGGGCTTGTTTTGCGTCTTCTTGAGGATTTTTTTTTTTAGTCAATTCAAAACAGACTTCAAGTGTCTCAGAAGAGATCACATTAATCGTTGTGGTCAAGGTAGCCTCACAGTAGTGTTTTGGGATTGGCCAGGTGTTGTTGATAGTATTACAATGACCTCAACAGAAAGATTTTGATAGCAAGAGGTGAAGGTTTAACATTTTAGAAGACTGAACTTTGGTATTAATAATGTGAGGGAAATTTGTGTGCTATATGGCCATGTTAAGAGAGAATCAGTTTTCTGAATGTATGACGAACTAGCCTTTGGAGAAGTGAGGTGGGGCTGGGTGCCAAACTCAGCAGTTATTAAGAGCAGCACCTGCAGACAGGACAAATGTTCAGAAGGCTCACGCATTCTTACACAGAAGAAGGAAACATTAGAAACCAAATATAAATAATAGGATGAATATAAAGATTACCATTTTAGTATTGTAAAGGTGCACAATCTGTAATAATCAGTAAGATTTTTAGTAGAATTAAGCAGTATAGAAGTGTGTGGATGGATCAGAAATTAGCTTTGTTGAACTCTCCTGGGTGGAAAGACTCTGTCTCTGCAGTCAGTGCATCCAGAGAATTTCAAGAAACACTTCATTTAGACCATTAAGAAGAATGGATACGTCCTTATAAAAAAGAGGATTTGTAGGACTTTTAAAAAAGTCTAATACAAGGTTTAATGGCTTACATTTTACTCAAATGTCAAATGTTAACAGTACTGAAGGACTTTACAGTGAGGCTCAATGGTCATTTTCTCTGACTCCTTCACGAGTTTTCCAGGGCACTGATTCCATTCCTGAAGGCAGTACCTTTATGATTCAGTCAATTACCCAAAGACCTCAAATACTTAATGACATTTCAGTGGAGTTTCAGTTTCAACATGAATTTTTGAGTAACAAAGTGGACATTGAGATGTGAAACCAGTATCAACAGAATTTTACATGGTGCTATAGGAGGTCTGAAAAGTGGTGAGCGTATTCTGCCTCTGTGTCTACAGAAGAGACTGTATAATAATTCTATTTGGTGTGTGTGTGTGCATGTGTGTGTGTGTGTGTGTGTGTGTATTCACTGACCTAATATCACCCATATATTCTTTTCTGTAACTTCAAAATCTAATAAACGGATAAGACTGAAAAAATGTAAAGGATTTCTTAATATGCACAGCATATTCAGTAAAGTGATGAACTTTACAAGGCTGAAACTTTTAACAAGGTGTGTAATAGCTAGGTTATAGTCTTTGGAGCAAAAATTGAGCAATTAGTACAGTGGACTCCTGAAATTTATGGGGGTTACATTTCTAGAGCACCTGGGAATTGTGAAAAACCTCGAATTTCAGATATGGTCAGAATAAAAGCCTATAAATGCTTATTTTTATAATTTAAACCCTAAATATGCCATGTCTCCCTCAGTTATGTAATTTACTTTAATAAAATATTGTATTAATAAAGCCTTAGAAGGTGCAGGGTGTTTCGGTGGCATCTTAGGGATCTTAGGGCTTTAAGAAGAACAAAACCAAGAACACTGGAGATTGCTATGCAGTACAGCATGTTATGATACAGAAATGCTGCTGTTTCTGCTCAATGAGTTATAAGACAGCAGCCAATCCGCATCAAGGAGAACTGAATAATGCTCTCGGATTGGCTACTTGCAAACCTCCTGCCAAAAATAGAATTATGGAGGATATTTTTTATTTCTGCAAAATTGTGGGGGTTTCCACATACAACTATTAGCTAGGTTCTTTTTTTTCTTTTTTCTTTTTTTTGGTACTGGGGATCGAACTCCGGTCCTTGTGCTTGCGCACCAGGTGGCGAAACCAGAGTTAAATCCCCGGCCCTATTAGTTAGGTTCTAAGGAAAAAAATATGTCAATGACTGAGACCATGTACTCTGAACCTCAACTCTGTGGGAGTATACTTTACACTGAGAAAAATAGAATTAGATTTATTTAATCACAAGATGAGTTTATGACAGAGATTTAAAATGTGAAATCTTTTCTGAGTTGCTTGATTTTTATTTGATTTTTAAGCCTCTCAGTGGATTTCTTACTTTCTCTAGCTATAAAACCTCCAATTATCTTAGGAGATTTGTAGGCTTACTTCTTGGAGTGACAGTAATAATGATAATAATGATGATAATAATAATAATAATAAATCTGTGGATCCTGAGAATGGAGAAATCCTATTTAGATACTGTAGAGGTAGGCATAGTAATGAGTATCACAGGAAAAAAGGAGAGTTTCTGCTAAGAGTTGTGCTTGCTCTAATTTCTCATTGCACAACTAGATCTTCCATTTTCTTACAACATTAAATCTCAATTTCCAGATAAGAGATACACCGACCATCGCTTTAGTCTTTTTTGAAAGCCTGAAAACTTTGAACAGTGTCTCCATGGAAAAAAATGATTTGGAGTTCCAAATATCTGATTTCTTTGAGCTTTTGGGAATTAGCTACTAGATCATCCAGTGTTGGTCTTAATCTTGGATGGCAATACTGTCAAGCTATGCTGTCTAGGGGGCAGGAGGAAGAAACCACCACAGTGACAAACTTCAAATTCTGTTGACAATGTAGTAGTCTGTCTTACAGGAATCTTACAAATTTCCGAGCTGATATTTTGTTGCTGAGGAAAGACTTACAAACTGGAGCTGGGTGTGTTTCATTCGTTATACATATGGGATGTCAAAACACACTGCAGTTCAAAAGCAGTTAACAAGAGTCATTCGATTTCTCCCTGACCATTTTTAAAAATCATTATGTGCTATTGTGATTTATAAGCTTTACTTGTCATTTTGGCCCCTGTGATGGATAGGATCATTAAAAACTTATTTTTCAATTCTTTATTTATCACAGCCATTACATTCTTATTAGCTTTAGTTGGAAAAGTTGAAAAAGGCTGCTATAACTCATTCCAAGAAATATCTTTCTTTTCATATGGCTATCACACAGAACTCAGACCTATCTAAAGAAATACTTGAGTGTGAATTATGTCAAAATCCAAATCATCTCTTTAGAATTTGAAATGCATTATCCACCTGAGGTGCTGACAGCAAAGCCTAAGCCAGGCATTTGATCCACTAATACTGATTTTCCAAGTACTGCATATCCTAAGACTTGAGCCTCTTCATTTTTTTTTTTTCTTTTGCTGTGGCCAACTTTCAAATAAGGGATTGGGAAACAGTTTAGTAATCATAAACCACACTGGTGTTTGGGAAGGAAAAGTGTTCTTTCGCTTCTTCAGATGTGGTCCCACACATTCTTACACATTTTTCAGCTAAATAAGAAATCCAGATGACAAAGAATGGTGCTTGTGAATATCATGCCCATTTCTGAATGTCCCATGGTAGAGTGGAAGGATGAAAGACCATTCTGAGGCATGCTTTAACACAAGAAATCACAGGTCAACACAGTAGAAAACAATGGGCAAATGAGTCCTCAAAAGTGACTGTGATTTCCTCTGCTGTGTGGGTATTTCAGGGAGCAATCAATTCAGCCAAAACACAGCACTGACTGCAGTGTATCACACTGAAGATATATTTTTGACTTCCTGATGGAGTTTACTAATAACATCAATTTTATTTAATAATGTTCACCCTTTCAGAAAAATGTTATTTTCCTTATGTCCTCCTCATAGTTTTCTTTTTTTGGTACCGGGGATCGAACTCGGGTCCTTGGCTTGCCCAGCAGGTGACAAAGCCACTGGGCTAAATCCCTGGCCCCTCCTCCCCATATTTTTAAAATAATGAAAATGTATTACTTTTTACAACTTTAAAATATATACACGATGTTATAAAAATATGAAGAATGTTCTAATTAAAAACATACTTCAGTGAAAAGCACATTGCTAATAATAGCCCTAAAATATTCCCACTCACATTGAAACCACTTTTCACATCACTCTTGTCACTTTCCGAAGCAGCTCTGAAATTCCTCTTTCATAAATATCTTTAGCTGGACTGCCCTGACTGGCTTGATGTCCTGAATTGAGTGAAAATATTTATATTTGATGGTCATTTGACTTTGAGGAAGAGCCGGAAGTCACTTGACAGATCTGGTCAGTAAGATAGATAAGGACACACTGTAATATTTTTAATAACCTGCCCTTCTGTTGGATGACACTCGAAGCAGCATTCAAGGAATTTTTGATCACACCTCATAGAGACAAAAATTAAAGAAGACTTGTAGAACTGCTTCAGAGAGTGGCAAGGATAATGAGATGAGTGAGTTTTAAGTGAGGGGAAGTGTTTTAGGGAGAATTTATGGCAGTGTGACTTTTACTGTAATAAATTTTTAATTTAAATATTCATTGCATATTTTGATCACACCTTGTATTTATGGGCTAGGGATGTAGCTCAGTGGTAGAGTGCTTATCAAGAATGTACAAGTCGGGCCAGGGATTTAGCTCAGTGGTTCTGACGCCTGCCTTGCAATTGCAAGGTCCCGAGTTCGATTCCTGGTACCAAAAAAAAAAAAAGAATGTAAAAGCCAGGGTTCAAAAAAAATACATATATATATATACACACACACACACACATATATACATATATGTGTATATGTGTGTTATGTATATGTGTTTATATATGTACATATGTAGGTATTTAAATCCTTATCTTGTGTTGATATGCTATTTAAATCTTATTGCCTTCCCAGCTCTACTCATGTTGACATCCTTTGGTGTCCTCCAACAGGATTTCTCTGGTGATAGAGACGTCTCTATCACATGAGGCTTTGCAGGGGCATTTAAATATAAACCATAATAGCAATTTCTTCACAAAGTAATTGCAAGAGTTTTGCCCTTCGGCATGGTTTAAGTAGAGCTGATGTGCCCCAGAATAGAAATACAACGTTTGCACAGTGTGGACATTTGGGGCCCATCAAACTTTCTCCTTTTACTTATCCTTTCCTTGTTTCTCATGACCCTGCTTCCATCTCTTCTTAAGGCAAAAAAAAAAAAAAAATTTACATATATATATATATTTTAAAATAAAATACATGTACACATCTAAGCTAAATTCACACTCTATCCAAGCAAAGTCCATCTGTTGGCTATCCCTCAGGCCTACATACTAGTAGAGCAGTCTGCTCTCAGGGAGAATGGTCTCAAGGAGAGGCCATACAGTTGCTGCTGGATGCCTCAGGACCATGGTCTAGAAGGCTCAGGCATACCCATTGACCTCATGGCCTCCTTGGCCTATGGATAAGTATTTTGGTGGAAGGAGGGCCAGAAAAAGAAACACTCTCAAATTCAGGACCTAAGTCATGTTCCTTTTGTCCACACCGGTTGAAGGTCAATATCAACAATTGCAGAATAATGAATAAGGTAACATATCATTGAACATGTTCCTTCCAGTGTCCCTTTGAGTTCAGAATAAAGATATGATGCCTTTCTGTCTTGTAAAAAATTCTCTTGATCTATCTTTGTTATCACATGTGGGGGATTTTTCTACTATTTTTTTTTTCAGAATTGGGGAAGGAAACCAGGGCCTTTGCACTGGGCTGGACCCTGGTGCTTTCTATTTTGTATTTTGAGATAAGGTATCACTATGTCTCTATGTTGCCCAGGCTGGGTTTAAACTTGTGATTCTTCTGCTTCAGTTTCCCAGAATTCTGGGGTTATAGATATCTGCCACCATGCCCAGATTTACTCTTTTTTTAATCATAGAAGAAATTTTAAAATCTTAAAACAACTCTCAGTATACTACCCCTCACTTCAAACACATTTATCCCATCATTCTTGCTACTTTCTGAAGGAGTTCTAAAAGTCTTCTTTTTTGAGAGGCTTTACAGTTGTGATAACAAATATGGTGAATGCTCTTGCCAAGTACCATCTGATAAAAAGGTAGGCTGGTAAAAAAAAGTTAAGGTATATGTATCCTTGTCCTTCTTGTACACTAGATCTGCCACCAATCCCAAATCTCTACACCAGATCTGACTCAATTCCAAAGTCAAAGTGACTGTGAAAGATAAACATTTTGTAGCAATTCAGGGCATCAAAAGTGCATAAAAGTGGAACTATGGACACTCATGAAAGAGGACTTCCAGAACTGCTTTAGAAAGTAGTGAGAATCATGGGATAAGTGTGTTCAAAGAAAAAGGGAGACATTTTAGAGGAATCAATGAGAATGTATCTTTTAGTGTAATTTAAAAAATTTAAACTGTTATCAAATATTTGATTATATTTGTAGATGATAATAATTATATTAAAAACATTAACATGAAGGTCAAACAGTTCTTGCCATTCTCAGTTGATAGCTATAGACTCCACAATGTCAAAGAAAATATTGGAGCCATTTTTTATGTATTTATACTTGTATTCCATTTCAGACAAGGCAGCATTATAGGGCTGTGGATTCTGAGATTGCTGAACTGTATTAGTAAAAATGACATCAGTGAAAAGAAGCTAAATTAAGGAAGCTTAGTGAAGGTAAATCTCTAAAAATTTACTTTCCATGAAGGTGTGTTTGAGTTGATAAAATATAAATTTGAAGATTGTTTTTTCTTAAAAGATCAGGTACCAGTTAATCCAAAATTTGTTTGAATAAATGAGGATTTTTTAAAATTTTCCTAATGTTTTATTTTTGAGATTTTTCTTCTCTCCAATATATGTAGAAGCTTATATATTAAGGAGTTTGTGCTCATATTTCCACAAATGTAGTTAAATTTTAAAAATAAATTAAAGCCAGGCATGATGATGTAAGCCTATAATCCCAGCATTTGGAAGGCAGGAGGATTACTGTGAGTTCGAGGCCAGTCTGGACTACATGGTGAGTTTAAGGCCCAGCCTGAACTACATAGGAGGATTCTGTTTCAAAAAAAAAAGAAAAGAAAAATAATAAATCAATAAGGTATAATAAATGTGTATCTATTTTTCAGAGGATTTAAGAAATCATTCTGATGATATCAAAAGAAGAAATTTTAAATGAAAAAAAAAGGAGGCTGCTCTGTAGGTAATTGGTAATGGAGCTATAAACACATAAAATAAAACTACAAAAAGAAAAAAAGAAAAATTTACTAGAACTATTATTGCATTTCCTAAAATTTGTTAAAAACATTATTAAAATGTTAGCATGAAGTTCATGTTAATTAAATTTTGTAAAAGGATCTCAGTCTACTAACTTTCACTGAACTTTATGCTGTATAGATTTTATAGATAGAGAAAGCATTACATACAGATTATTAAAGTATCTGAGTAAACTGAATTTAAGATGTTTATAATTAATTTTAAATCCATTTAACTCTTTTTTAATAGAAAGTAGCCCTAATATATTAAAAAACCACCCATGATTCTGCATTTCTGTATATAAGATAAGTAAAGTGTGCCTCAAAGGAGCATTTAATAGTATTAGCAAATATTTGTTGAGTACTTATTACATTAAAAATAAACACCATCCCAATTGCGTAGAATATAACCATGTTGAGACAGTGGAGGCAGAGAACATCTACTAATTCTGAGGTGGTTGGGGCTGTCTATGGTTCTACTCCGCCCCTAGTAACTTATCTGTTACTTTACTCATGAAACAAATGCATATATCTCACTAACCCGGTGTGCCCACATTATTAGTAATTTCTCTTGAAACCTGAAGAGTTTACACTTAATCTTAAGGAGTTACTTAAAATAAAATAAACTTTACTTTCTAAAACCCAAAATTCTTAAAAGAAATAACTTACCAAAATTAGTATAGAAAATAATGGGAAACTTAAATATCCCGATATATAGTAAAAAATTGGAATTTGTACTTTAAAAAAGCCAAGGCAACTTTACTAAGGATACTACAAATTATGGAAGGAAGAAATAAAAACAAACATTTAGTCATTGGCTCATGATTGTGAAAATGGTAAAACCTTTTCAGAAAGCTCTTTGATAGTTTTTTACAAAGTCAAATGTACACCTACCTATGACTGAAAACTCCAATCCTAGTTATTTCTCCAAGAGAAGCAAATGCAAATTATCTCACAAAATATATGTATAAAAATGTTTACAGTGAGTAACTGCACACAGATCCTAGCAAGAAGACTATGTGGAACAGAGCTGCAAGGGGGCACATAGATCCCAGCCAGGGCGCTGCCCAGATCCCAGCAGCTTGGGCCCACAGGCCCAAGCCAAAGGCCCACCTGGAAAAGGGCTGCAGAGTTGGGCAAGCAACAGCTAGAAACCCATCCAGATACCATTGAGAAATGAGTGCAGACCCCAGCTAGAAGCCCACTCAGACACTAGCAACTCTGGTGCACACCTCGCAGGCAAAGGCCCTCCCAAACAACAGCTAGACATGTGGGCAGGCCCCAGGCAGAGACATGCCCAGATACCATCCCAAAGTGTGCCCAGGCCCAAGCCAGAACCCCACTGGGACAACAGAGCAGCACAGGGATCCAAAAGGCCACTATTCTGAACCCAGGAATTGATACAGCGGTGAGCAGTAGATAAAAGGCCTCTCAGTGGCTTACCGAGAATTGAAGACCACTGATGAGCAAAATGTCACCTCAACAAAGGCGCAGCAGGCATCTGTTGATATGAGAAGACACCTAAACAAATTTCAAAACAAGACTTTCAGATCATCTAAGACAACCTCAAATGGCAAAAGATGGAACAATTTGATATTCAACCACCTGGACTTCCTGAACTGGCAATGAAAGAGGAACTGGAAAAAATGAAATCAGAGATAATTTCTCAGAAAACAAAAAAGATTGTGTCCATAGTGCAAGAAATGGCTAATAGCTCTAAAGCAGACACAGATAAAAAAAATACAAGAGCTGAGGGACACGATGGAATCCCAGTATAGGAAACAAATGGAATCCATAAAACAGATGCAAACAGATTTCCAGGAGATTAAAACTTCCACTGATAGTTTATAAGCAGAATGAGCCAATGTGAGGACAGAATATCAGATAATGAGATATAGAAGACTGGATTGTAATTAGTGACAAGGAAAAGAAAAATTTCTTAAAAATAGTAAGCGATCGTGAGAAATCAATCCACCAGCTGCTTAGACACTGCAAAGAATAACATGAAACTGATCAGAGTCGAAGAAGAAACAGGAAAGAGTGAAAATGACATAAACAAAAAAAACTGTTCACAGAAGTGATGGTAGAAAACTTCCCAAGCAGGGGAAAAGAACTTGACATACAGATAAATGAGGCATATAGGACTCCAACTATCCATGATAAAAAAAAAAAATCTACACCTAGGCATATAATAATTAAGATTTCAGAAACCCAACAGAAGAACTAAATTCTACAAGCAGTTAGAAAAAAGAAACAAATCACATACAAAGGAAACCCCATTAGAATCACAGCAGACTTCTCAACACAAACCCTCAAGGCAAGAAGAGCCTGAAGTGAAGTATTTCAATCCCTAAAGGAAAACAACCTCCAACTCAGATTGCTGTACCCTGCAAAACTATCTTTCAAAATTGATAGAGAAATAAGATACTTTCATGACAAAGAGCTCCTGAGGAACTTCATGAATACCAAACCAACACTCCAAAAAATTTTAAGAAATATCCCAGGAAAAGACAATGAGGATCAAAACCCCAGGAAGCCCAGCAGAATGAATCAATCAGGCACAACAAGAAATTAAATACAAAGGGAGAGAATCCAACAAAAAGAAAAATCCATGACAAGAATAGGTCAATACGTATCAATTACAACCATCAATGTTAATGGTCTCAATTCACCAATCAAAAGAAATAGATTGGCAGAATGGGTCAAGAAGCAAGATCCAATAATATGCTGCATACAAGAATCATACTTAAGTAAAAAAACTCATAGACTGCAAGTTAAAGGGTGGAAAACAATACTCCATGTGACAGAAATCTGAAAAAAAGCAGGAGTAGCTATCTTTTTTGCAGATCAAATGGATTTCATACCAACACTGATTGAGAGAGACGAAGGCCACTAGATCCTTGTAAAGGGAACAATTCAAGGGGAAGAAATGACAATCACAAATAGATATGCAGCAAATACTAGTGCACCCAACTCTATAAAACAAATACTAATGGACATAAAAAAATCAAATAAGCCCTAATACAATGTAGTGGGGGTACTCAATACCCCACTGTCACAAAGAGATAGATCAACCAGACAAAAAATAAACAACACAGTAGTAGAATTCAACCAAACTCTTGAACAAATAGACTTAACAGATGTTTACAAAGTTTTCCACCTCACAAAATCAGAATACACATTCTTTTCAGCTGCACCCAGGTCATTCTTAAAAACAGACCACATATTAGCTCATAGAACATGTTTAAGTAAGTGCAAAGAAACTGAAGTTATCCCCTGTATATTATTAGACCATAGTGCGATGAACAGCATGAAAAGACAATCCACAATGTGGGAAAAAAATTTTACCAGATCTTCCTCAGACAAAAGTCTACCATCTAGAATATATAAAGAGCTTTAAAAAGTCAGACAGAACTCCCAGATTTAAAGACCCAATCCAAAAATGAGCATCTGAGATGAACAGAAGACTAAGAAGTAAGACTAGCAAATAAACATGTGAAAAAATGTTCAACATCACTGGTCATTCAACAGATGCAGAAAAGGGCTAAAGGAATAGGGGAAGTGGGAGGCGTAGGGGAAAGGAAAGAAGGGAGAGGAAAAAATATGAGAAAAGCAAAAAATGGAAACAAAGTCATTACAAATAAGGAGGGATGGAGGGGTTGAAGGGAGGGCAGGGGAATGGAGAAAAATAAGATACAAGATATACCATGTAAAGGTACAAGTTCCTAATGATGATTGTAACTGTATTGTATACCTAAAATGTACCTATAAATTTAATGAAAAAAGAAAAAGAGATGCAAATGAAAACAACACTGAGATTCTACCTCACCCCAGAAAGAATGGCTGCTATTATAAAATTAACCAGTACCAAATGCTGGCAGAACCCTTCTCCACTGTTGGTGGGAGTGTAGACTGGTACAATCACTGTGGAAATCAGTATGGAAATACCTCAAAGAACTAGGATTACAGTTACCATTTGACCCAGCTATTTTCCTACTGAGTATCTTCCCAAATGAATTAAAAGAATCATACCACAGTGATATATGTGTACCCATGTTCATAGTAGCACAGTTTGTAATAACTAAAACTTGGAAACAGCCCAATTCCCCATCAACTGGAGACTGGATAAGAAAATGTGTGGTTTTTTTCAATAAAATGGAAGTACTACTTATCCATAAAGAATGATAAACTAGAGACATTTATAGCTAAATGGGTGCACATTGAGACACTACTCTTAAGTGAAATAAATAGGACAGACATGTGAATACACAGCAATTTCTCTGGTGTGAGAAACTGAAAGTGTAAATAAGGATTAAAAGGCTAATAGATATTGTGAAATAGGAAGAAAGGTCCAAAGGGGAAGGGGAAGCTGGAGGGACTGGGGAAAGGGAAGAATGGAATGGAATTAATAAGAGAAAATGAAAAAATGGAAACAAAATCTTTGTAAATAGAGAGGAGTGGAGGGTGTGATACTTCATCTCTTTTGAGGACAAACACATAATAGTATTTTTTATGTAATGGAATACTCAGCAACAAAGAGGGTAAAAAGACAAACTAAAAGAAAGAAAAGACACTATCATATAAGGAACATGGTTGAATTTTTAAAACATTAAGACATATGAAGGAAGCCAGGAACAAGTGTGTATATATTATAGGATTCATTTATATCAAAAGTAGATACAAGTTATGAGAACAATTATGGCCTCAGGGGTAAGGTGTCTGACCTAACATGTACCAGTCTGTTTTCTGAGATGATGGAATATTCCACCTTGATTAATATCTATTCATTTCTGAAAATCCAGTTAACTGTAAAATTAAGGTATTGATTTTTCAGTTATACAAGTTGTTTCTTAATTTAAATATTATTTTTAAAAGAATCTCTTGCATTGAATGTCAACTAAGTTATTAATGATCATGGTAAGGGACAGTTTCAATACAACTGTGAATGCAGATGGTTTTGGCTAAATTTTCTGGAACATCTGCCTAATAGGATAGAGAAGTGAACAAACAGCACCTACTTACAAAGATCACTAATTAGACTTGAAAACTTAGAATCCCAAAATAGAAGACTAAGTATTTACAAAGAACAAAAATAAAACTTAGCAAATATACAATAACAGTGCTGAATTCATAGACGAACTGAAAAATAGTTTATTGAGCACCAAACTGCTACAGCAATCCGGTTGGAAGAAAGAAAATAAAAGGCAATGAGCAACTCTTGGCAGCATGCTTACCTCTAGCCCAAGCTTAGCAATTTTAGTATACTTTGCATTTTTTGTATGACCTTTGAAGGTTTGCTGAGTCCTTGAAATACTCCAGTAAGAAGTGTTGCCTTCGATGTTATGTCTTTTCAAGGAAACGCACAAGTGATATGGAACTATAATTTTAACAGCACATATAAAAAGATTTATAAAGCCATAGGTATACAGCATATATTTAGCCTATAAAAGTCAGGGCAGTATTCTCATGTACTTCTTTGTCTAGTGAGTTGGAGGGATTGCCCATTTTGTGTTCTGTACCTGGTGAAAATATCTAGAAAATTAACAAGAGAAGAGAAGAGAATTAAAAGCACAGAAAATAAATGTCTCTGAGAAGAAATTAGGAAAATTATCCAGCATGCTGAGACAGAAAAATCACAAAAAAATCTTATCTGTTAGAATACAAAAAGAAGAAAATCGAGTTCCATAAGAAGGTAAAGTTCTCAGAAAAAAAAATCTCCCCGGAATTTAGTTTCTCATAGACCCCTAGTTAAGAAATATATCTTAGATTCTCACACCAGAGAAACTACACTGAAAGTGTAAATAAGGACTAAAAGGTATAATGGATAATGTGAAATAGGAAGAAAAGGGGCACAGGGGAAGGGGAGGTGGGAGGGGTAAGGGAAAGGAAAGAAGAATAGAATTACTAGGAGAAAATGAAAAAATGGAAACAAAGTCTTTGCAAATAGGGAAGGGTGGAGGGGTTGAAGGGAGGGGAGGGGAATGGGGAAAAACTAAGAACCAAGATAGATTACATAAAGGTACAAATTTCCAACGATTAATGCCGTTATATTGTATACCTAAAATGTACTATTAAAATTTTTAAAAAGAAATATATCTTAGAGAAGACCCAAAAAGTACTGATTGGAAAGGAAAAAATGAAGAAAAGAAAGAACTAAGGCCTTTATTTTGCATGTTCGTCTTTGTGTCATAAAATAAGTACTCTTATACAAATGGTTTTTTCCAGAGTAATTATAGTAAGTCTAGAAGTACAAAACTGCTCAGAACAAGAAGTTTGAGGTTCAGATATTTAAACCTCCATCAAATAAAAAAAAATGATAGGACTGTTTTGTGATTATTGTTAAGAATCAGCCTCTGAATAATTAAATCAAAGATAAAGAATTGTTACTTCTCAACTGTAGATTCAGGAAATCACATATTCCAATGAAAACCAAAAGCTTGTATTTTTGTTACATCAATTTTAATTAAAGCCTCCTAGCATATCTAGTTTTTAGGCAATTATTCCTTCTACAAAGACTTATGAAAGGTAGATATTCTCAGCACTTTAGCTTTCAGAAATAAGTAAACAAAATTCCAGCTATCAAATAATTTATTTTTTGCATTTCTGTGGATTTTGTTTTATTCTGTTTTGTTTTGTCTTTTGTTGTCTGAAAATTATTATTTTAAGTCTGGGAGATGGATAAGATCTCCCCTCCTAGAATTCCTTCTACTGTCAAAATTTTATTAAATGTTTTGCTGCCAAACTCAAGAGATCAGCATCCTAATTCATACACACTGATAAAAGCTTAAATAAATATATAGCTATTGTTGGGCTTTCAGAAAGTTTATTAAATTACATACCAAGGGAGCTAAAGCCAACATAGGACATTTACGTCTGTTTTCCCATGACATGGGATTTTGATTCCAAAGAACTCCTTAGTGTATAGTGTATACTATTTATTTAAGCATTTCTCCAATATCACAATATCAAATATTATTGCATTTATGCACCTATTATTCTTTTCCTATTCAATGCATAAGTATTTTAAATTATTTCAAGGTAAATCTGTCATATTTAGGTAATTGTACAGGTACTCAGATAACAGAGTGAGTTCTCTATCTCTATTTCTAGAGATAAAAATAGAAACAGATACCTCCTACCAAGTAAACTTAGTCATTATTCCTGAAATCAGGAAATAATTTTTATTGTACAAACACATATTAATTTTAGCTAAGAATATTCATTCTCATATGTACAGTAGAAGTTCTATATATGGGGAATCAGAACTGCTGAATTAAGTCTTTCTGTGAAACTCAAGAATTAAATTTTGTCATGATTCTTTCTGAATCTGCCATTCTTATTTTAGTTAAAATTGTCTTGCTGAGCTGGGGAAGCTTGACACATTATTTGCCACCATCACTTAGAATTCATTAAAATATTTTTATTTTATTTTCTTAGATTGTTTGCAAAAATAATTTTGAAGACCATTAGGTAAAATTATCAAGAGTATTCAACAAAAAAATAATTGTCAGAATTAAAAGTCCAAATTCATATACTCTGGGGTGGGGGTAGAGTTTGTCACATACACCTAAATGGGTGTATATTTGAAAATATTTCAGTGATTGGTCATTGCTATCAAATAACATAAAACAGCTGCATTCAGGAAAGTAACAACTGGACTGCCATTGTAATCTTAGCTTTTCATCTGATACTTGGGAGAAAACTTTCCTCTATGTAAGATACAAAACTATGACCAGCAACATGGTGAGTAAAGCAATGAAGCAGTAATATTAGATAAATGCTCATTAATTTTCAACAATCTCTTCCCCTTGTCCCTTTTGGCCATATATAGCAGTTTTCTTGAGGCAGATATTGGGTATCTATACTGGAGAAGTGGCACATCTCATCATAGACACTCATACTTAAGAAAACAAATAATGATCTTAGAGAACATTCACTAGTAAGATCTCCAGAAAACGATTAAAATTAAAAAGCTTAAAACAAGGCAGCCATGAAAAAGCTGTTTCTAATAAAACTACACAAACTGATTTATTTGGTTACGTCAAATAATGAATTCAGGGCTATGTCCATCTCTCCACTCATCTTCAGATTCCATTCTTTATACTTCAAAGGGTTTCTGAGGACCCCTTTGTCTCTAAGGGATCAAATGCATGGGACTCATTATAATGGCATAAACACATTTCTGAATGAGGACTCTACATAACATAGTGACCCCAGAATGAGAAAATTGCTGTGGAATACATGGAGGGAAAAGTTTGCACTAATGTAGCTGTCAGTGTTATCATATTTCCTAAGAATTCTTTTCATTTCAAACAACATAAAACTACCTTAAAGCATTGTAAGCAAACAAGAGCACTGATTGGATAAGAGATCTAAAGAATGACAGAACAGCTGCAAGAATCCTGGAAAGAAGGTCTTAAATGCTGTCAATGTGCTCTCGCCATGTTTTACTACATTTTTCATAATAATTTAATTAATTTTTAAAGAAAACTGTTCTTTTCCTTGTAGTGGGACTCATGAAAGCATAGGAAAAAGCTCACTACAAGGACAATGACTGTCATAACTTCTTATGTGTCACACCATAGTGATCACTATTATGACTTCTATTAGTATGAATTAATTTTGTCTTTAAACTGTGCATAAATAAAAGTCATATAGCATGTATTCTTTTGTGTCTGGCTTCTTTCAGCCAATACTATGCATTTAGAACTCACCAGTATAACTGCTTTCAATTGTAGCATAATTATTATCATTTCTACATAGGACTCCATTGAATGAATATACTAACATTCATTTCTCCAGTCTACTGTTGATGAATTTGGGGTTATTTCTTCTTTGGGGCTAATGAAAATAATGTTTTGATGAAATTCTTTCTATTTTTTTGGTATACAGATAAATATCTCATTGAATATACAGTAAGTTCCCAATTAATGAGCATTTGAGTTGCAAATTTTCACAGGTACGATCGGACCTTTCATTATGAACATTCGTAAATGCTAACAAATCACAGAATAGCTCCTGTGTCTGCCAGTAAAATAGTTCATTTACAGTATTTGTGTGTGTGTGTGGTTTTTTATGCTTTACATTGTATATTTGTGTCAAAGGGGTAGTCAAACTTACAAATGAATCCAACTTACAAACATTCTCTCCAAACCGAACTTGTTCCTGTATCTGTGACTGACCATATACAGAGGAATGAAATTATAGGACTTAGACTATATGAATATTTAGTCACCATTGCTAGTCATTTTTCTAAATTGGCTATAGGAAGTTATACTCTTAAGAACAGTGAATGAGAATTTCAATTCCTCTATTTCTTGCCTACTTTGATATCTTTAAGTCTTGTTTGGTTTGGTTTTTAATTCTGGTGTGTATGTTATGTTGTCTTAATGTGATTTGAGTTTTACAATTAGCTCATCATTAATGAAGAGATTATCTTTTTATCTGTTTTGGCCAATATTATTTCCTTGTTAAATAAATGCCTGTTAAATTTCATGATCTTAATATTATTAATGCTGATTTTAGTCTTATTCATTGATATTTTAGAGTTATTTATACATTGTATATATAAACCTTTATTCATATGTATATATATCTAAATCTCATACTGCATGACTTTTTTCAGTTAATTAATAATGTCCTTTGATAAAGACATTTTTATTTTGATGAAACCCACTTTATCAATCTTTTGTGTTATGTCAATGGTTTTAATTTAAGAAGATTTTGCTTATGTGTGATTATAAAATATTATTCTATGTTAGAGTCTCAGTATTTTATTGCTTTACTTTCCTCATGTCCATTTATAATCAATCTGGATTTGACTTGTGTATATAGTATATCATATAGCGTTCTGATTTTGTATACATTATGGTAATAGTCAAAATCATTTTGTTTTCTAGAGATACTCAATCCTCCTAATTATATTTATTGAAAGTACTATTTTCCTTAGTGCCCAATATATTAAAAAAATCAATTGATTTTTAATATATCAATCTATTATGAATTATGTATATTTTATCAGTCTATTTATGTTCTTGTATAAATATCACTGTCTGAAGTAATTTCATATTAATTGTTTTGGGTGTTGTAAGTCTTCAAATTTTGCTTTTGTTCATCAAGATTTAGTCTTGGCTACCTAGGGCCCTTTGGAAATACTCCATAAGCTTTTGAAAGGTCTTGTTATGTTCCACAGAAGTATTAAAAGCTCTGTTGGAATTTGGATTTTCATTTCACTAGATCTATAGATAAATTTTAGGTTCATTGATATCTTTACAATATTAAAACTTTAACTCCATAAGCATGTCATCATACTCCAATTATTCTTTACTAAATTTATTCCTAGAAATTTGCTTTTGTGTTAATATAAATATACTTTTAGAATGTCACATCTACTTGTTTTCAACAAGCATATAAAAGTAAATTTTATTTTTATATTTACTCTATGAAAAGAAGCTCTACTAAGTTTTTAATTCTGATTGTACATTATTCTGATTTTTATAGATACACTTTTAATAAAGGATTAGATATGTTTGACCATATATGATATTCAAAAAGTTTTTCTTTTGATTTCATTTTGCAATACAAAACTTGTAGTTCTTCCTTTAGTACCTACATTGCCACAATTTTCTTAAAAACTGCTATATTTAATCATTATTTATAGAGTGTGAATCTTTAAATTTAAAATTTTAAGATTATGTAAGCAGCTTATGGTCATTGATGTTGTTTTTATCTAGACTGAAGGGTTTACTTTTCACTGGAGAAAATCATTTACATTTAATATGATACCAACATGTTCATTTTAATATGTAAAATTTTATTATTTGATTCATATTTTCTCATGTGTTTCCTGTTTTACTGTTTCTTTATGTCTTATTTTGGATTGACTGATCTTTGTTAATTTTTTCAATTAAATAAAATTGTATACATTTACCATGTACACCATGATATTTTGAAATAAATATACCTGGAGAGATGACTATGCTAAGCTAATTGACATACACATTATCTCACATAGTTTTCATTTTTGGGTGTGTTAAGAACACTTAAAAGCTACTCTCATAACAATTTTTAAGAAAACAATAAATTGTCATTGACTACAGTCACTATGTTGCACAATAGATTCTTGAACTTATTCCTCTTGTCTGGCTGAAATTTTGTAACCTGGGATGATTACATTCCCAGCTCCCCTCTCCATAGTCACTGTTGACTACCATTGTATCCTTCTGTGTGTTCAACCTTTACAGATTCTGTACACAAAAGTGAGATCATACAGTGTTCCTCTTTCTCTCCTTGGTTCATTTCACTTAGTATAGTGCTCCCAGGTCCATCCAAATTTTTGCAAATGACAGGATTCTATATTTTGAGGCATATATATATATAAAATTGTTCAATATTGATATTTAATATTTTTCTGCTTTGGATTTAAATTATTTTACTGCTTATTAGTGATTATTCCAGTTATCAAAATATGATTCTTAATTTCTAGAATAATTGCCTAAAAGTTTTATTGAGCAGTGACTATTACAATGAATCATTAGCTTTCTCTAGAAAGGTTGCAGTATATCCCTTGCTGCTGAGATTCAGTCAAGGCACATAGTCTTACATAATGAGGACTAAGCTGATGGAAAGCTGAATTGGGATATATTTAAGGCCCCATCTCCCTTTTATTCACACTCGTTCTTAGGACATTTTCCTACAGTGGCCCACCTGAAACCCTGGAATATGTAACACAATGCTTCTTCCTTCATGGTCCTTTAATATCATTTTCTGTCTCTAAACATTTCCAGAAAACTCCATTATAACTTTCAGTGGCTTCTGATGATTTTCTTGTTCTCTTAAGAATTCACCAAATGCTCTGAGGGGAGCACTAAAAAGAAACAAATAATATTATCATTTTCTACATCTCTTCCCATCAGCAAATATTTGAAGGCACACTCCTGTTATTTCTCTTCAGTCCTGTGAAATTGTTTACCCCATTTCTTAGTTGTATTTCAGCTTTCTTTTTTCTTTCCCATTAAGTTTATTGGTACATTTTAGGTATAAAATACAGTTACATTCATCATTGGGATCTTGTACCATGACATGAGTCTCTTGGTTCTTTTTTTTCCCCTTCCCTTGCCCTCCCTTCACCCCCACACCCTTCCCTATTTGCAAAGACTTTGTTTCCATTTTTTTCTTTTTTCATATTTTTTCTTTTCCCTTTTTTCCTTTCCCCTACCCCTCCCACTTCCCCTGCACCTTTAGACCTTTTCTTCCTGTTACACAATATCAATTATACATTTTTTAAATTACAATATCAAGATCTAGGAGACATTACCAAAGATTTTACAGAATTTAAAAGGATATAGAAATCATATTTCAAAAATCTGTTTTGAAATAAATTTGACAACTTCTAAGAAGTGCCTTGGAAGACAAATTAATGAAACTAACTCTGGGGGAAATATAAAATTTGAATAGCACCTATTAAAGAAAGTATATTCTTAGCTTGAAAACCTACCTGTATGACAACAATAGACTTGTATACATTTTAACAGATAAATTATATCAAACAATTAAAGCAGAAAAAAGGAATACTTCCCCCCTCATTTTAGAAGCTCAACATTGTGCTAATCCTAAAACTGGATAAAGATAATAGCAGAAAAAAGTATGAACATAAATAGAAATTTGTTTAACAAAACAAACTATTAGAAGTCAGATCTGGAAGGATGTAGAAAGTGGTTTTGTTATAGGGATGGCAGTGTTGGTTCAGCACTGGAAGATCCACCCCTAAAAGTCATCATTTTAACAGAGGAAAGGAAAAAGCCATATGATCCTGTCACTAATTGGAGAAAAAGTATTGGACTAAATTCTACAGCTGCTCATGGTAAAAGCTATCAGGAGACTAGAAGTAGAACAGAACCTTCTCAACAGATTAAAGACATGTACTCCATACTTCCAGCGAGAATACCTTATATGAATGGAGAAGATACAATGCTTTGTCCTTAAGGTGGGGAACAAGGGCAGATATGCTTACTCTTTATCTTTCCATTAAATTTTGAAACCTAGGCCTCACCAAAATAGTCTGGCAATAAAATGACACAATTAGGATAGGATTGGCAAGGTAGAAGCAAAATCTTTATAGGTAGATGAAATGATCATCTACAGAGAAAATACTAAGAAATCTCTAGGAGTCCCTAGAACTTGTAGTTGAATTTAGCAGGATTAGAAAACACAAGGTATATATAAAAATTCAGGTGTGTGAATACTTGCTATAAATGAAGAATTGGATATTGAAATTTAAAAGTTATGTAGGAGTACAAAGGACTTAGAAAAGTTAAAAAAACCAAAAAAAAAAAAAAGTGTTGGAAGAAGTTTAGTACCTAATTTTAAGACTTCTTCTAAAGTTATAGTAATCAAGGCAGTGTTGGTGTAAGGAAAGACATATAGATCATTTGAATAAAACAGAGACTCTAGAAACAGAACCACACATATACGGTCCACTGAGATTTGAAAGGTTATTTAACATTAGCATTTTATAGAATACAAACTCAATTCAAGAGCTAAGGTAGAGATAATGTTTTCAGCAAATGGCACTAGAACACCTGGTATCTGTATATAAAAAATGAACCTCAACCCTTTATTTCCATACATGAAAATTATTTGAAGGGATCTATAAATCTAAATATGAAAACCTAAAGTATAAAACTTTAAGAAGAAATTATAAGGGAAAATGTTTAAGAATTCAGGATAGGCAAGAACTACCTAGTATACAAAAGACATAATGTATAAAAGAAAAAAATTGATAAATGAGATTCCATCAAAATTTAGAACTTTAAATGACATCATTAAAATGAAAAGTAGTCCTTAAACAGACCATATTTACAATGCATATAACCTATGACCAGAATATATAAAGAATTCTTAGAGCTCGTTAAGAGACAACCCAATTAAAATGTAGACATAAGAAGATGTTAAATAGCCAGTATAGCACAAGGAAAGGTGTGCAACTCTAGAATCAGAAAAATACTAATCAGTACAAGAACAAGATTGAATTATGCACTCATTAGGGAGATGAAGTTAAAAGTTTTAAAAGCCTTGTCATGACTTTTTCTTTTTGTTGGATTCTCCCCCTTTGCATTTAATTTGTCATGCCTAATGGATTCATTCTGCTGGGTTTCCTGGGGTTGTGCTCCTCGTTGTCTTTCCCTAGAGTATTTTCTAAAATTTTTTGGAGTGCCAGTTTGATATTCATGAAGTTCCTTAGGTGCTCTTTGTCATGAAAGTATCTTATTTCTCCATCAATTTTGAAAGATAGTTTTGCAGGGTACATCAATCTGGGTTGGAGGCTGTTTTCCTTTAGGGCTTGAAATACATCACTCCAAGCTCTTCTTGCCTTGAGGGTATGCATTGAGAAGTCTGCTGTGATTCTGATGGGCTTTCCTTTGTATGTGATTTGTTTCTTTTCTCTCACTGCTTATAGAATTTTGTTCTTCTGTTGGATTTCTGGAATCCTAACTATTATATGCCTATGTGTAGACTTTTTTTTGCTTAAGGCTAGCTGGAGTTCTATATGCCTCACTTATCTGTATGTCAAGTTCTTTTCCCCTCCTTGGAAAGTTTCCTGCCATCACTTCTGTGAAGAGTTTTTTTATGTCATCTGCACTCTCTCTTCTTTCTTCATTGACTCCAATCAGTTTTATGTTATTCTTCTTTGCATTGTCTAGCAGTTGCTGGATTGATTTCTCATGTTCCTTTACAGTTTTAAAGCAATTTTTCTTTTCCTGGTCACTAATTGCAATCTTTTCTTCTATATCTGAAATTCTATCCTCACAAGTCTGCTGTGCAGACTTTTGATGGAGTTTTTAATCTCCTGGAAATCTGTTTGCATCTGTTTTATGGATTCCATTTGTTTCCTATGTTGGGATTCCATCATGTTCCTCAGATCCTCTATTTTTTTATCTGTGTCCTCTCTAGATTTATTAATCATGTCTTGCACCATGAGCAAAATCTTTGCTGTTATCTGAGTAATTATTTCTGATTCCATTTTTCCCAGATCCTCTTTTGTTGCCAGTTCAGAGAGTCCAGGTGGTTGAGTATCAGATTATTCCATCTCATTTCCCTTTGGGGTTAGTGTAGGTGATCCAGAAGTCTGTTTTTGAGGCTTGTTTATGTGTCTTCTCATTTCCATGATGAGGAGGCTTCTGGCACCCTCACAGCTCACCTTCTCTGCCCTAGGAGCTTGGGATGGCGGGGCGGGGGGGGGGAGCGGATCTTCCTTCTGGGTGCTGGGACTGGCTCACCTTCTCTTGTATTTCTGCTTTCAACTGTGGTTTCTCACCTGAGCAAATCAGGAGCTCCTGATAGAAAAGTAACTCTGAGACCAGTCTCATGCCTCCCTCAGTCTGCTCTTCAAGATCTGACCTCTCAGTTCCTGGTCTCCTTGGCAGCTCTCCAGTAGATTCAAACAAATGGTTCAGTACAATTCTATTGACTTTCAAGTTGAGTTATTGATCTGCTACAGACTACTTAAAATGGTCATGTATATGTCCCATATACCCAAAATGAATGTAAACACTATATGTCATGAAAGTGAACAAAAAATAACAAAACAATAGTAATGAAATAGGGAAAGAGGGTCTAGAGGAGGGAGGGAGGTGGGTAAGAAAGGGAAGGGCAATAAAAAAGAAATATTTTCTAATATTACCTTTTACCTATCATGTATATTTATATAACATTAAACACTTTCCATCGGTTAAATTTTTTGGTCATTTTAACAACATATATAATTATCTCTAAGCTAATTCAATTGCTTTAAATTATAATGAGGCTGTCTTCATAAAATATGGTTTTAATATGAATTAATATCTTGCTCTAATCTCAGACCAAGAGGAATGCTGGTCCTGCTTTACTCTGTGGTGCTCAGGGCTCACCTTCATGTTAGTGTTCAGTTTAGACATCACACATTAAAGAAAACATCAATCGGCTTTGTGGGACTGGGTATCTGGAGATGGAGGAGATGAGAGTGAAAGGAGGGGAGGGGAAATAAGGATCAAGATGCCATATGTATATGCACCATTTCTCCATGATGAATACGTTCATTTGTATTTAAAACATACATTAACAAAAAGTTTTTAAAAATTAGATGCAATATGTCATTCAGACAGTGAAAGACTCTTAAGCCATGTTGGTGTCGAGTGGTTCAGAAAACTGAGAAGACAACATTTGTCAAGGGACAACTTTTCAAACATTCAAAACTCTGTATGCATAAGAGGCATTTTAGTTCATAACAGAGAATGGAGTCTCAGTGAGACAAACTTTGAGTAAGCCTGATTTGAAGTCTGTGGAAGAAAAACTTTTTAATAACTGTAATCATATTGCCACAGATAAATTAATCTAGGAAGTACAACTGTATTAAATATTAAACATAGACACTGATTTGCAGATGGTGTCAAGGTATAAGCTCATCCTACATGGGAGGATTCCCTGAGCTTTCTAAGATTTCTTCCAATTCTAAAACTCTTCAATGCAGCAATGATGTGTGAAGTTAGAGCTCTGCTCTCTTTTCTTATTTAATAACAAAATATATTTACAAAACATCGATCTTTTATGATTTGAAAGAAGGATTAAAATAATTTAAATATATTATTACACAGCTCAATTTTTCTGCTGTACTCGTTTCTATAAAAGATTCATGGTTCAAGATCTTAAATCAAACCAAGCTTTCTGTCATGGGATAGCTTTTCCTCCTGTGCACAATGACATGCCATCATTTCCTTTTGACATTTCTCCATGTGGATGTTTAACATTTGTATTTCTTGCCAATGTTTATCTGTTCATGTGATCTATGTATCATCTAAGATACTAAACAACTCCACACCTCTAGCCTTGTCTTTAATGTCCACATTGCTACTTATCATCTTTTCAAGGCAACCTAGATTTTTCCCATCATGGACCTTTAAATATTTGCAACCCATTATCCAATCGCAGCACTACCTCCACATTTTTACATCTTTGTTATAGCAGCATCCTATTTCCTGGTACCAAACTGAATTGGTTTCTTGGAGCTGCAGTAACCAAGTACCACAAACTGGACAACTTAAAACAGAAACTCATGCTTTTACAGTTCGAGAGGCAAGAAGTCTAAAATCAGGGCATTGGCAGGGTCATTTTCCATCTGGAGGCTCTGAGGGAGAAACTGTTTCACACCTCCTGGGTTACAAATGTGTCTGTTCCAAGGCGTTTCTTGGTTTGCAAATGCATCACTCTCCTTTCTGCCTCCATGGCTTTTTCCTTTTGTGTCTCTGTCTTTGTCTCTTCTTATTGAAGACCTCAGTCACTGAATTCAGTACTACCTAACCCAGTATGACCTCATCTTAATTTAACTATGTTCGCAAAAACCCTACTTTTAAATAAGGACACATTCCAATAGTCTAGGTAGATATGAATTTTGGAACAACATGGTTCAACTCTTTCCTTAAATTCTGTGTTCTTTGAGGTATGAAATATGTGTGATTTATCTTTGTGGTCCCAAAAGTTAACCGTGTCTGAAATTTAGAAGGAATGAAAGAATGAGTGAATGTCCCCAGTCACTAACTCTGTCAAACGGGACCAATTTAACTCTCAAAATTTAGATGAATACATTTAAATAATACCCACTTTCATTGAGCAAAAGATTCACTCCTAATTTTCAAATCTCCTGTTTGCCACATAATTGTTGCTCCTCACGTTGGGAGCTCCTTTTAATCTCGTTTCTTGGTTCCCAAATAAGTTGCTTGAGAATACCTTCAACTCCACCCACCAAGATGGGAGGTTTTCATTTCTGGTTGAATTTACACTATCCCAGAAGGATTCTCATCTCAATCTTTATTTTCATCCTTCTTAGGAGAGAGGATCCTCCTAGACCATGAACATTTCTGTGTAATAAGAATGCAGCTATGCGACCTCAGTCAGCCACTTGACTTTCTGTGTTTCCCTTTATTTCTAAAACGAGACCAAAAATGAGGCTAATATACATCAAAGTGCTCCAATAAGCATTACATGTGTTATTATTTATAAGAAACCTGGCACAAAGTAAATGCTCTATATGTTTATTAAATAACTAGTATTCAATATTAATAAACAAAATTGATAGTTTCTCTATAAATGAATAATAAGCAAATACCAAGTGCCCAAAAGGTGCAGATTTTTGCTTATAATTTTCTCAGAGACATAGTAATTTAGAACCGGTTTCATCAAGGTAGCTGCTAAATTCAGCAACATGAAGGAAAATATTCTGAGAACATTTTCCTGGCTAAGCTTAAAGGTCTGCCTCTCAAACACTTCTGTTTTGGAGATATGACATTTTATAACATGAATGGAAAAAATTGCCTGGAAGTCAGTTGTGTTTTTTTGACATAACACTCACAATTGGATCTTACAGTTTACAGAATGTTTATTTTATATAGTCAATAAAGTTGCAAAAGCATGCCCACTATGTACCCAGATTTGCGGAGCTAGATATAATCTGAAAATATCCAAAGGCCTGTCAATGTCCTTTTCTTGGCTCACGGTTTTCATACTCACTTGAAGGGCTGTCAAAGTTGGCATGACTTAAATGTCATTTTTTCAATAACTGAGGACTTAAAGTCAGGCTGAGGTTTGGGGTGTGTATGTGTGTGTGTGTGTGTGTGTGTGTTCATGAGCACACGTGTGTGTGCTGGAGATGAGAGTTTAGCAAAAATTCAATATTATTAAATATGAAAATAAGCACAGACTTCACTTAAAATAAACCACTTTCATCACCCACCTATATGACTGTGTCAGCCAGGTTCAATCAAGGTGACATTAATGAGCTGAGAATCTACCAGGTAAGAGTGACATTGACATACAAACATTCTATGCATTTTAGCCCCACCTCCCTTATGTCCACTCCCACCTTTTGTCCTTTGCCAGAGCCTGAAATCTGTTATTATTCCTCTTGGGAGGTCCGTTTACATTAAACGCACATCTGGCTTAATTAGGTTGACAGCTGCTACAGGTACTGTTGGACAAGGTCCAGCCATCAGGCTGGATTCCCATTCACTTGACAGTTTAACCTTTTATAATCTGATCTTCATAGTGCAAATGAACTTGAGAGATGTGTTTTTACTATTTGTTAATACATGTCCATTTTCTACCTTCTTCCCCAAATCATAATCAACAGAGACCACACTAAAAGTCAAACGACATTTCCCTAATGCTAATTGGTGAACTGTAAAGACCACACTACTGAAACCTGTGAAAACTAGGCCAAAAAAGTATAACAATGAGTGGGCCAAGATGGTTGGGGAAAGGACTGAAAAAACAATCCCACTTTCAAGGCTTATGGCTTGAGTTTGCTTATATAAAATATTTAGGCAGTAAAAAGTGATTATAGTTATTGCTGCCTTTAGCCACAGCCAACAAGGAAGGTGGTCTTCAGATTCCCTACATACCCTGATGTTTTTCATCTACACTGTTGTTCTTCCAGCAACCAAAAGCTTTGCACATGCATATGGGATGAATCAATTTGTTGTAAAGCCACTTTGTCTGTATTTTAAACCACCTGCATTAAATATCTTTGCAGTTTTAATTAATTTGTGCATAGTTTTATTCCACGAGAGCTCCATGTAGAAAAAGTACTGAGAATAACAGCTACTTTTAGCTGCCTGAATTGGAGCCTGAGCCCAAATTAATAAAAGCAAAGTCAATTCCAATAAGCACTTCCAAAAAAATGTGGTTAGCTTTTCCCTACCCTATTTACTTAGAGCAGGAAAATGTTTTGTTTAACAAATTGCTAGTCCTCATCCTGGAGGTTCAGCTAATAGGGTATTCAGTTCTCTGAGGGATTTCATTTTCGCAACAAACAACACCTTTGGGAGGCCAAGGAACCAAGAGAACCTTTGGAAACTCAATGTCTTTCAGTTGGTGAATACCATGATTTTCCTTTGACTATAATTTCCAGTCATTATAATTACATTCCTTTTTTTCTCCTTTATAATTTATTTTTGTTTTGGTTGGTCCCTATGCCTACAAGATATACCAGGTTTACTATGCCATACATCTTCTGAGAATCCCATGTTGGCATATATTTTATCATACAAAATTCTCTGAACCATTTATTTATCCAATGCACATTTTGGTTAACTTTGTTTTACCTCTAAATTTGAAGTACTTCATTTTGCACAGGCACTTTACAAGAACTTGATGACATTTATAATCTGTACCACATAACATTCAAATTCAGTGTCAAGTGTAGGTTAGATACAGGTCAATGACAGAAAATATGTCCATCAGGAAAGACAGATGCTCCAGTAAAACAGAGAAACTCTGCTCAGCTCCACCCAGAACACAGCTGGTGAATCCAATGAAGCTTAAAGACCAAACACAAAAACAGGCTCTTTATTTGGAAGGGCCTGTGATTCTCTTCTCCATGACTTTTCCTACAGGATGAAAGAGGCTATTCATGCCCTCAAGACTTGTCATCAGCTGTTTCTGTCTCGATCAGGAAAATTAGCACTGAGCACATTCTCCATTAGTAAAACTTGTCAGTTCAAACAGAACACTTTCAGGTGTAGGGAAGCTGAGGCCACCTTTCCTCATAGCAAACCTTGAGTTGCTAGGTCTGTTGGATATCTTAGTCATCAGACATGTTGATCTCAGTAAACAGTACCTTATAAATGTGAGTTGATGGTTTTTATTAAGAAGAAATGGTGGCATGGACCAATCTCCCCTGAGTATCTCCAGGTCCTCGTCAGAGTTTCAGAGGCTCAGCTGGCTCCCCAGGTCAGGTCCAAGGTGGGTTCACAAGCAGGCTTCCCTTTCAGGGCAGAGGAGGGAACTCTAAGGACAATTAGGGGCTCTGTTGTCCCCTTCTTTACTCTCAAACAACAGATGAGAATGACTGGGGACTTTGTCCAGCAGCGCCATGTCCTAAAAGTGCCAGAGGTGTCTATGGCCATTTGTGGCTTCATCAGCAACAGCCCCACTCAAAGGCCCAGGTGCCTATGAATGGCCATTCTTGGCTTCCGTAGCCAGCAGAAAACAAAGCAGGGTTTTCAAGTGCCAATAAAGTCCAAAAGGCAAAATATACGGGTGGTTTGTATAGCTAGAGAACATATATAAATAATATTTTAGAGACAACTATCTAAAGTAAGAAAAAAAACCCTTTTCTAAAAGGTAATTTAACTGACCTACTCTCATGTTGCTCATGTGGTATTACAGGATGTAAAACAACAAAGCAGAAAACTTGGGAAGAGTCTCAACATATTTTCCTCACTATACCAACAATTCAACAAATGAAAGCATATCACTTATCCTGTTTAAAGAGTGCCTCAGCAAGTAGCTATCATGTCTCCTTTGGATCTATTTCTAAAAGCAAACAAAAAATCAAATATGCACTTGAGCAAGCAAAAAATCAATTAATGCTTTCTCACATTTCAGTGGCATGCCAATCCAATCTGTGCTTCTTGATCAAACACTATCAGAATAAGTGATTTTTTTCTTTTACTTTTTCAAATCTGTATACAAGTCAGGTCAAATGTTTCTTTTAGTTTATAGGAGTATAAATAAATAACTATACAATAAAATGTTATGATCTAATCACAAAATATGCCCTAGAATATTAGTCATAGGGCAGACTCAGGGCTTTCTACCAGCAGTAAATCACTTGCCACAGTGGCCAACTTGTTTGCAACAAACCATTTTGACAAACACAGTGCCGCCTTTTCTTCCTGTATTAATTAATACATGTAGCAAGGATAACATTATCCCTGGCATAACAAAAAACTTTTGTTCCCTTGAGCCTCCTGGCATCCACTTCGGCTCCCTTTGTAGGTGCTTTCTTCTCACTGATGAAATGAGATAAAGTCAGACAATGTCTTGTGTTCCAGTAAATGAAGGAGAAAGGGTAACCCTGCACCTGTCAGAGGCTTAGGAAACTGATGAGCAAACCTCTCAAAATCCCTTGGCCCCTCAGATTTCTCTACCTCAAGTGACAGCAAGTGCCTCAAAACTGGAAAGGCATCAATGCAAGGGTTCCTTATGTCACTTGTCACCTAAAGACACTCCTGCTGCATTTCTGAAAGCCACATCCGAATTTTAGTTATTCATTTTTCCAAAAGGTTCTGACAGTCAGATCTAACAAGTAAGTACAAAGCATCCAATTTAAGTATGAAAAAATATGCCAAAAGAGATCACTTGATTTATTTTAAACCAGACACGTAGCTATTTGAAAATCCCTATTTTTGACTGAATTTTTATTCTCACCCAGATGTTTGGCATTTTTGTAGACTTGCTTAAATTCCTGCATTAGTAGGAGGAGTGAAGGGTGCACAGGTAATGGGGAAAAAATAAAAACCAAGATACATCATGTACAGGTACAAGCACCCAATGATAAATGTAAATGTGTTGTTAACCTAAAATGTACCAATAAAAGAATTTAAGCTAATTCTGAAAGAAAAAGTGAAGTAATAGTCCTATAAATTTGGGCAGACCAAAAGAGATTGACTTATTTCTTAGTACATTAAAAACAAACTTTCCTCAACTCACTCATACCCTCACATAGCAAGTTGAAGGGAGAGAAGCCTAGGAAATAGCTGGTTTTATGTAGTTGCTAACTGTTCATATCTAGGGTAAAGATGACCGGCTAATGCAAAACACAACTGAATTGAAGAGTTGAGGCAAGAATGGAGCTGGTAAGACTTCTCAGAGGGCTGTTCCTGTCAGCAGGAGCCATGCCCTCCAGGGCAACTGGTCTGCAATCAGCAACTTTGGCTTTGTCCCAAAGGGGATGTAGCTGGCAAGGAAAGGCCCACAGCAGCACTTAGAGGATGCAGAGAGAATCTTGACAGAGGCAAAGAAACTTCCACCGGTGGGTGCTGAAGCTGTTGGAGGACAAAGCTAGGATCCATGGAGACATCCCATCCCACCAGTCGGAGTGCTCCTGAGCCCTGCAGCTGGAACCCTCTGGGGTTTCCAAGATGCTCTGGCTGGATGCTTTGATACAGAGTGGGTGGACACTCCAGGAAAATTTTCTAACCTTCATAGGAGGGTGATTTCAGACACTAAAACAATCTGGCCAGAAGTCTAAAGAATGATATTTTTTGCTCTCTTTTTATTTTTGTTTTGTGGAAGTTTATGGGCATGAGGAACTCTAAACTAACTTGCTGCAGGTCCAGGCTTGGAGATGCTTCAGCAGTAAATCCCTCCAGTGAGGTAGACAGGATTATGGTATGCATGATGACGAAAGGGTAGAAGAGAAGCCATTGACAGATATGCACAAAGACAGCAGGATATTTTGTAAATAAAAAAAAAAAATCTGAAGCCAGTACTTACTTTATGCCAAAGCTCTTCTTGAGCCTCCATGTCTATGTGACTGCTGTAACTCACTCCTGGTGGAGATGGAGGAAAATTGAAGCGTTTTTCCATGAGATCTAAATATTGGAGGTGAATATGGGCAAATGCGATTTGTTCCATGTTCTAATACATATAAAATAAACACTGAGTTTTCAAGTGTTTGAAACAATATTCTTATCAAAATTTAAACCAATATTAGTGCTGTTGCTTTTTTAATGTCAAGAGTTTGTGTAGCTCTTTGTTTATTTTTTTATTGTACACTGTAACATAGTAGAAAGAACTCTGGCTGGAAGTTCAAATACTCAGAGAGTGTATCCATATTGTACCAGTTATGGATTTGGGGGAAGAAAAATCACTTAACCTTTCTGAGTTTTCCTTTAGATATTCTAAAGTTAAGTTACAGCAATAACTGCAATTAAAACTTGTTAGAAGAGGTAAATGACAGAATGGACTTTTTCAGTTTTGTAAATTTTCAAGTATAGAGCATGGAGTTAGAGAGATGAACTGTCTTGCTTTGTGTACCATTCAAGCTGGATATGTGGAAGAGTTCGTGGAAGGTTTGGGGCAAGAAAATTATAAAACTTGATTTGCATTTGAAAATAGCATTCTGGTTGACATATAAGGAAACAAATTTAGGAGACAAGAGTAGAAATGGACTTTAAGATCCTGTTAACATATTTTGCATAAAAAGAAGGAGTGATCTGAGTTAGAATCATGGGATGGATTCAGTGAAAAATGGCTGTTTAAAACACCAGCAGATGGAAAAGTCAGGAACAATTTATAGAATTTTTGGCTTGTGCATCATGTATATAGTATGAATTTGGGAAAACAAAGCGAGTAACAAGTTTGGGAGTGAAAAACAAGCAACCAACAACCAAAACATCAGCTTAATTTGAGTTACCTGCTGCACCTGAAAGAGGATGTCAGCAGCCGAACATCTGAGCATACTTCCCATGGTGATAGCAGAGCTGAGACATGAGCACAGCTTATCGATGTGCCCAGAAAATGGTCATGCTTGGAGTTGACTTAGGCTTAAGAGCTAGAAGAGGAAAGATGGCCAAGACTGGGTGCCAGTGTTCTCTCTCACTTCAAGGTCAAGATGAAGAATAGGAAGTACACAGTGACTAGTCAGACATGACCTCCGGTGGCCAGACTTCATTACTACCATTCCCCAAATAGCAAGTTAGACTGTGATTCTGTGGAAGGCTGTGGTTGTCTGCCACAGCATATATCCATTCATATTGCAAGTCATTTACATTGGGTGGTACATTCAATGAAGGCAGCCATCTCTTCTTATCCTGAAACTGACCCAGGCAAATAGTAGACTGTGAGCACACTATTTGGGGAATGAAGGAATAAAACAGCCTTGAAAGGCTACATAGATAGTTCCCAAATCTATTCCATTTCACAAGTAACTTGTGTTAGCAACAGCCTTAATTTTGTAAAAAATGGGATTTGAGTAAATGCTCTTCTATCAATAACAGTTGGCCCTTGGTATATCTGGAATGTGACATTTTGCCAACAGAACCATGAAAAAGTATACCAAAGAAAGAAACAACTCTGCATCTCTCTTCTCCATTCCTGAATCCCTTTGTTCTCTTCCCTCCTTCCAGTTTGAGGAGTTATGACTACAAAGAAACTTCTACGATAAAGGATACTAATTCCAAAATGTCATATTTTGGGTCATTCTTTCTTGGTTCATAAAAACACTGTGGCCACCACATCTGTTCCCCTACTTTCAGCCTTATTTCCTGGCCCACTGAGCAACAGCGCCACCCTGAGCAAGATCATGTGTTACAGGGTGATATACACATCCAGACACACGCATATTCATCATCAGCCCTGTGTTCCATTCCAGTGATTTATTCTTTGCATCTTGCATCTACTTATTGGATTCATAAGATGCATAGTAATTCATTTTCTTTGTCAATTCTTGGCTTCCCATTTTGCAAATTCAATGCCACATAAACATTTTTATTAATTTACCACTTGGAACTGACATATTTACTATGTGTTATTATATCCCTAATTAAATACAAATAAAATGTTAGACTTATAGCTCTTTTCTCTGCCAAAATTTTGTTGTTGTGATTGCTGCTCCTGTGTTAGGCTTAATCATACCTCTCAGTTTCCTTGATCCATAAAATGGGGGTAATACCTGCAGCTTTTCTGTCTCATAAATATACTGTAAATATTCCTAAAGTCATTTTTCTTGACTTCTATGGTGAAAGAAGTCATTTTCATTATGGATCATAGAGCTTGCTTGAGACATAAGAAGACCTATTCATCTGTAGTCCATGTTTTCCTGCAATAAAGATGTGGACCAGGTTTCAGCAGTGGCCAACCAAGCTATGTCCATCTATGGAGACACGATCTCTGTAACTTTAGGGGTGCTTAGTTAACTATGAAGTCGAATAACATCTGCAATTACACCAGAAAGGATTAAGTTACCAGGGTGAACAATCCTTTTTGCTCCTGATGGAAACTAAATAGCTGCTGGTGTTGAGAAGGAAGTTCTATCCCTGAGCTCAGATTTCGTCAGTGATCAAGATCAAAATGAAGCCTTTGTGCAAAACAAACAGGAACTATAAATGAGTCCATCTTCTTTTCACACAGGTGACCTCTGTGATTCCTAAGGACATTTTCACAGCTTGCAACCCAGCAGCTCATTTAAGTGTCAAGGATCCATGAGGGATATGAAGAGAGGTCATCAGCAATTCACAAATAAATTAGGCCAGTGAATGCTAGGAACATGCCCGTGGTAACCACTGCTGGGAACTGATCTGTCTGAAGCCAAATTAGTGCAAGACCTTACTACTAAGTTTTCTAAAAAGTTCAGTGTTTTTGGTAATAGCTAACTCTCTTCCTCCTCTGTACTTGCTTCTTTTCTACCCTTATAACTATAATGGGAAAGAAGGATATTTGGCAAATTCAGTTCTCAACTTGAGAAAAGTTCAAGGTAGGAGTGGAGTAAATGTTGTGAGAAGGAAGCCTTAACCAAGATTTGGCATAAGAAGCCCACATCCCAGACATAGGTGAGCAATGCCAGAAATAAACAGACCTTAAATGGATACACATTGAGGAGATACTGTTAAGTGAAATAAGTAGGACACACATGTGTAAATACTGATAGTGTCTCTACTGTGAGAAACTGAAAGTGTAAATAAAGACTAAAAGGTATAATAGATAATGTGAAATAGGAAGAAAAGGGGCAAAGGGGAAGGGGAAGTGGGAGGGGTGGGGGGAAAGGAAAGAAGGGAATGGAATTAATATGAGAAAATGGAAAAGTGGAAACAAAGTCTTTGTAAATAGGGAGGCATGGAGGGGTTGAAGGGAAGGGAGGGAAAGGGGAAAAAATAAGAACCAAAAGAGATTATGTAAAGATGCAAATTTCCGATGATGAATGTCATTATATTGTATACCTAAAATGTACCAATAAAGTTAACATTAAAAAACAAAACTTAAAAAAATAAAAATTTTTAAAAAAGAAATAAACAGAACTGAGCATGAATGTGGATGAAAATTTCATGGTGGGTATTACTGGAAACAGATGGGAGTACTGAAAGAGAAAAAAAGAAAACATAAAGAGAAACTATTTGACTTTTTTCATAGGATAAAAGAAAATTTGAATTATATTTTATTTGGCAAAAGTAAGAAATTAGAATCATGGTATAGATAAATAATGTTTATGGAAGGTACACAAAGGCATAGCAAATCAAAAACAGGGTTTAGGCAATCTTAGCAACTAAGTACATTCGTATTTGCCTAGATCAAACCAATGCTGCCTAAAGTCAGTAGCAAAATTGTTCATATTAACATCTAACTTAGATTTAAGGAGATATAAAACATTCTACAGATAATAGTTTCAGCAAGTCCAGAAAAATCAGAATCAAAATGCAAAACCAAATATCAATATCAACCAATGATGTCTCAAGAAGTGTGTCATTGGGCAGGGGATTTATCTCAGTGGCACCATACCTGCCTCGCAATCGAAAGGTCCTAAGTTTGATCCCTGGTACAAAAGAAAAAATGCATCATTTAACAAGGTTTTTTCATCATTACTAGCTCACTTTAAAATTATATATCAACATATCAAGTTTAATTATTGGAAATTTCAATGATAATTGAAAATATGTGTCACCCACTTTGACAGGTTTTTCAAAGCAGCAACATAGGCATTGCTTTTGTGTTTTGTATTTATGAGTTACTTCAATAGTGTGCGTTTTGTGTGCAATGAGCCCTTGACAGAGTGCTGGGTGCTGATGTTGTGGGAATGAATGCCACTGGCCCTGCCTTCAAGTGATGTGGGCTACTCAGGTGTTAAATTATCTGTCCACATAAATATCTTCAGATGTGCATTGAGACACCACTCTACAAGGAAATTTATAAATGCTTCACTTTCAAATGGGAAGCAATCTGTCTGGCTGTATATAAACATCTTTTCCTCTGAGACGTCCCTCCTCCCTGATTTTTTTTTTTTTTTTTTTTTTTTTTTGTACCAGGGTTGAACTTAGGACCTTGTGCTTGCAGGGCAGGCGTGGTAACATTAAGCTAAATCTCGAGCCCCCTGATCTTCTAATTTGGGTTAAATCCACTCTATCAATGCCTGTAGAATTACCTCCTTGTGCTTCCTGGAGCAAAATTCTGAAGGAATTCCTCTCCAGAGCTATTTCCTGTCTGCCTGCTACTATCACCTCCATTACTTTCCTCCAAAGTATTTAATTAAGTACCTTGTCAATGGGTTTTAAAAGATTCTCAGTTTCTCTCTATTGCACTTCAGTGGATAATCTAAGTCATAATTTTGCAGATTAATGTCTACAGTACATCTTTTAGAAAATGAAGTGTACTATTTTAACATTGAAAACTATTTAAAAGATTGTTTATAAGCAACACTATAAGTAAACATAGTTTAAATACAATGCATATTTTTAAATGTGTAATAGTGTTATCATCACTACTGATAAAGGATAACTTTGTCCTGGGACCTATAAAGAAGTTTATACATCTTGAATAGTTCTTGAGGATTCTATTATGAAAATATTTTCTATCTTGAACAACAGATTAATTGTCAGAAATCTGATATGTTCAGCAAGAGAAGCTTGGTTTTCTGATGGAGGTGGATTTTCTGCACAAGATTAGTCATAACTTGTTCTTATGAAAACATACAAGAAAGGGATAAGACACATTTTTCCATTGTATTGCAAGGGAATGAGTTCAGAATTTAAAGATTAATTATCTGACTGTTTTACTAATATACGCTAATTAATGGAACTTCTCAGTTTAAATTACTAATTGGGGCATTCCTACCACAGTCTTGAGCTACTTTTCCTCTCAACAATGTTTATTTCTAAACCTACTGTTAGATACTGGTCTCATTAAGTTACCACTTCTTTTTGCTACAGCTGCTACTTCATAATCCCTTCCTTCATAAGAATCACATCCAGCAGAAGCATTTTCTCTGTGTTGTAATTACTGAATCCTACAAGGGGGACCTAAAGAGGTGGCAAGAGCATAACTCTTCAACTGCCCATCCTTAGAAATGATAAGATACTCAACAAAGTGTGCCCACATGTGGCTGATGGAGTGGGCTGTATTTCAGAAGTAGGAAACCTTTGCAGCATCACCTAGAGTTTCTCCTAAAGATAACTATATAAAAAATCTTTGTGAGGAAGCTCCCCCCGACCACCACCATCCCAGGCTCCTAGGGCAGAGAAGCTCAGCCGGTCCAAGCAACAGGAAGGAAGCTCCCCCACTCCCATACCAGGCTCCTAGTGCAGAGAAGGTGAGCCAGTCTCAGCACCCAGAAGGAAGCTCCCCCACTGCCATCCCAGGCTCCTAGGGCAGAGAAGGTGAGCCAGTCCCAGAACCCGGAGGGAAGCTCCCCCACTGCCATCCCAGGCTCCTAGGGCAGAGAAGCTGAGCCAGTCCCAGAACCCGGAGGGAAGCTCCCCCGCTGACATCCATCCCAAGCTGCTAGGGCAGAGAAGGTGAGCCACGTGGGCGCCAGAAGCACCCCTCCCATAGAAATGAGAAGACTCGTAAGCAAGTCTCCAAAGCAGACTTCTGGATCACCTACAGTAACCCCAAAGGGAAACAAGATGGAACAATCTGATACTCAACCACCTGGACTCTCTGAACTGGCAACAAAAGAGGATCTGGGAAAAAGGAAATCAGAAATAATTACTCAGATAACAGCAAAGATTTTGCTCATGGTGCAAGACATGATTAATAAATCTAGAGAGGACACAGATAAAAAAATAGAGGATCTGAGGAACATGATGGAATCCCAACATAGGAAACAAATGGAATCCATAAAACAGATGCAAACAGATTTCCAAGAGATTAAAAACACCACCAAAAGTCTGTGCAGCAGACTTGTGTGGATAAAATTTCAGATATAGAAGAAAAGATTGCAATTAGTGACCAGGAAAAGAAAAATTGCTTTAAAACTGTAAAGGAACACGAGAAATCAATCCAGCAGCTGCTAGATGATGCAAAGAAGAATAATATAAGACTGATTGGAATCAATGAAGAAAAAGGAGAGAGTGCAGATGACATAAAAAAAACTTTTCTGTTCAAAGAAGTGATGGCAGAAAACTTCCCAAGGAGGGGAAAAGAACTTGACATACAGATAAGTGAGGCATATAGGACTCCAGCTAGCCTTAATCAAAAAAAGTCTACACATAGGCATATACTAGTTAGGATTCCAGAAATCCAACAGAAGAACAAAATTCTACAAGCAGTGAGAGAAAAGAAACAAATCACATACAAAGGAAAGCCCATCAGAATCACAGCAGACTTCTCAATGAAAACCTTCAAGGCAAGAAGAGCCTGGAGTGATGTATTGCAAGCCCTAAAGGAAAACAGCCTCCAACCCAGACTGATGTACCCTGCAAAACTATCTTTCAAAATTGATGGAGAAATAAGATACTTTCATGATAAAGAGCACCTCAGGAACTTCATGAATACCAAACCAGCACTCCAAAAAATTTTAGACAATACCATAGGAAGAGACAATGAGGATCACAACCCCAGGAAACCCAGCAGAATGAATCCACTGGGCATGACAAATTAAATGCAAGGGGGAGAATCCAACAAAAAGAAAAAGTCATGACAAGGCTTTTAAAACTTTTAACTTCATCTCCCTAATGAGTGCATAATTCAATCTTGTTCTTGTACTAATTAGTATTTTTCTGATTCTAGAGTTGCACACCATTCCTTGTGCTGCACTGGCTATTTATCATCTTCTTGTGTCTACTTTTTAATTGGGTTGTCTATTAATGAGCTGTAAGAATTCTTTATATATTCTGGTCATAGGTTATATGCATTGTAAATATGGTCTGTTTAAGGACTACTTTTCATTTTAATGATGTCATTTAAAGTTCTAAATTTTGATGGAATCTCATTTGTCAGTTTTTTTCTTTTATACATCATGGTTTTTTGTATCCTAGGTTGTTCTTCCCTACCCTGAATTCATAAATATTTTCCCTTATAATTTCTTCTTAAAGTTTCATACTTTCAGGCTTTCTTATTTAGGTTCATAGATCCCTTCAAGTTACTTTCATGTATGGAAATAAAGGTTTGAGGTTAATTTTTTATATACGGATACCAGGTGTTCTAGTGCCATTTGCTGAAAACACTATCTCTTCCTCGGCTCTTGAATTGAGTTTATATCCTATAAAATGTTAATGTTAAATAATCTTTCAAAACTCAGTGGACCATATATGTGTGGTTCTATTTCTAGATTCTCTGTTTTATGCAAATGATCTATATGTCTTTCCTTACACCAACACTGCCTTGATTACTATAACTTTAGAAGAAGTCTTAAAATTAGGTACTAAACTTCTTCCAACACCATTTTTGTTTTTGTTTTTAACTTTTCTAGGTCCTTTGTACTCCTACATAACTTTTAAATTAAAATATTCAATTCTTCATTTATAGCAAGTATACACAGACCTGAATTTTTAGATATACCTTGTGTTTTCTAATCTTGCTAAATTCAAATACAAGTTCTAGGGTCTCCTAGAGATTTCTTAGTATTTTCTCTGTAGATGATCATTTCATCTACATATAAAGATTTTGCTTCTGCCATGCCAATCCTATCCTAGTTGTGTCATTTTATTGCCAGACTATTTTGGTGAGGCCTAGGTTTCAACGTTTAATGGACAGATAAAGAGTAAGCATATCTGTCCTTGTTCCCCACCTTAAGGAGAAAGCATTGTATCCTCTCCATTCATATAAGGCATTCTCACTGGAAATATAGAGTACATGTCTTTA
Source organism: Heterocephalus glaber (assembly GCF_053883595.1). Lineage (NCBI taxonomy): Eukaryota > Metazoa > Chordata > Mammalia > Rodentia > Bathyergidae > Heterocephalus > Heterocephalus glaber. The sequence continues at coordinate 4,485,138 of NW_028258432.1, forward strand.
ATCTGCTGAGAAGGTTCTGTTCTATTTTTAGTCTCCTGATAGCTTTTACCATGAACAGCTGTAGAATTTAGTCCAATACTTTTTCTCCAATTAGTGACAGGACCATATGGCTTTTTTCTTTCCTCTGTTAAAATGATGACTTTTGGGGGTGGATCTTCCAGTGCTGAACCAACACTGCCATCCCTATAACAAAACCACTTTCTACATCCTTCCAGATCTGACTTCTAATAGTTTGTTTTGTTAAACAAATTTCTATCTATGTTCATACTTTTTTCTTCTATTATCTTTATCCAGTTTTAGGATTAGCACAATGTTGATTTCCTAAAATGAGGGGAGAAGTGTTCCTTTTTTCTGCTTTAATTTTTTGATATAATTTATCTGTTAAAATGTTTATGAGCCTGCTGTTGTCATATAGGTAGGTTTTCGAGCTAGGAATATATTTTCTTTAATAGGTGCTATTCAAACTTTTTATTTCCTCCAGAGTTAGTTTCATTAATTTGTCTTCCAAGGTACTTCTTAGAAGTTGTCAAATTTATTTCAAAACAGATTTTTGAAATATGCTTTCTATATCCTTTTAAATTCTGTAAAATCTGTGGTAATGTCTCCTAGATCTTAATATTGTAATTTAAAAAATATGTAACTGATATTGTGTAACAGGAAGAAAAGGTCTAAAAGAGCAGGGGAATTGAGAGGGGTAGGGGAAGGGAAAAAAGGGAAAGGAAAAAATATGAAAAGAGGAATAAAATGGAAACAAAGTCTTTGCAAATAGGGAAGGTGGGGGGGGGTGAAGGGAGGCCAAGAGAAGGAGAAAAAAAAAGAACCAAGATACTCATGTAAAGGTACAAGATCCCAATGATGAATGTAACTGTGTTTTATACCAAAAATGTACCAATAAACCTAATGAGAGAAAAAAATCTTTGTGATTCCTTCTAAAGTTGCTTGAAATGCATCTATTTTCTGGTTTACCCCATTGGAAAAATTCACATTAAATTGGATGTGCTTTTCTTTAATTTTGCATTTATAATTCAAAAAAGTCATTCTGCTTTCCAATTAAAGAAGCATAAACAGAATGCAGACATTTAAAACTTGCAATAGTGCTGTCAAAACTACTTATAAAAAAGCTATGTTAGAAAATAAAAACTAACCCAATATTCCCTCTACATTCAGTTAGAATCTACTAATGACGTAACTGGTCCATTAGAATAAAATTTATTTATTTGCCATTAATAGACTGAAGAATTGAAGCATAGTATTAAGCTGAGTACCTAAGTCTTTGCTAAAATCAGGCAAAGTATGTGGCGGGGACGGGTGTTTGTTTGTTTTTGATTTTTATGGCACTGGGTATTGAACCCAGGGTCTTTACACTGAAGTGTATCTGCAGGCCTTCCCTCCTCACCCTATATGCTGCTAAATTGCCAGGCTGGGCTCAATCTTCTTATCTTCTTGCCTCAGGCTCTTGAGTGCCAGGATTAAAGGCATGTGCCATCATACTCTGCTAAACTGTTTCAGAAATCCATTTACAAAAAAGCCACTGCTATATACAGAAATGTGAAAGTTACTCTCATACTGGAAAAATATGTGGGTATTCCCCCCTACAGTGGAACTATATTCAACTTTGAGAAGTCTTAGATGTAGACAGCCAAGCTTTTACTCCACAAAACTGCCAAAACCTCCTTATAGTAAAGAATAACCAAAGTGTGAAAAATGATAAAAGCTTGACAGAGGACATTACTGTTCTTAATTTCATGTTTATCAATGATGAGGCCTTAAAGGAACAAAAATGCACTTTATGCTGTGTAAAACAATAGTAATAACATTATATTAGGATATATTCTTCACAGTTGAGGACCAGGAACCTGGAAAATGGGGGCAACGAGAGGTGTCTCTCAGGACAATAGTGGCCGGCACTACTGTCTAAACTCTTCAATGAAATTGAAAGGGAAGTATTACTCCCAAATTCATTCCTGGAAGCCAGAATCACCTTGACTCCAAAAGTAGAGAAAGACCCAACCAAAAAAGAGAACCATAGGCCAATATCCCTAATGAACACAGCTGCAAAAATCATCAATAAAATACAGGCAAATAGAATGCAGAAGATCATCAAGAATATCATACACCCTGAACAAGTGGGATTCATCCCAGGGATGCAGGGATGGTTCAACATATGCAAATCAATAAATGTAATACACTATATTAACAAAGCCAAGGACAAATATCATATGATCACCTCAATAGATGCAGAAATTTTTTTTTACAAAATCCAACACCTATTCATGTTAAAAAGCCTATAGAAAATTGGAATAGATGGTCTTTCTAAACCTGATAAAAACCATTTATGAAAATCCAACAGCTGACATCATACTAAATGATCAAAAACTGAAATCCTTCACACTAAAATCAGGAGCAGGACAAGTATTTCCACTATCACCACTCCATTTCAATACAGTTTTGGAAACATTAGCCAGAGCAATTAGACAAGAGAAAAAATAAAATGAATAAAGACAGGAAACAAAGAAGTTAAATTGTTGTTATTTGCAGGTGACATGATACTCTACATAGAAGACCCCAAGGATTCCACCAGAAGACTTCTAGATTTAATAACCAATTCAGTAAAGTAGCTGGATACCAGGTCAACACACAAAAATCAATAGCTTTTCTGTACATGAACAACAGACTCACTGAAAGAGGAACTGAAGAAACTATTCCTTTCACAAGAGCATCCCAATAAATAGAATACCTAGAAATTAACCTAATAAAAGAAATAAAAAAACCTCTACTCAGAAAATTACAGCACTCTGAAAAAAGAGATAGAAAAGGACATCAGAAATTGGAGAGACATCCCTTGCTCTTGGGTAGGAAGAATCAATATAGTGAAAATGGCCATACTTCCAAAACTGATTATACATATATCCCAATTGAAATTCTAGGAGCACACTTCACAGAACTTGAGAAAACAATCCAAAAATTCATTTAGAACAAGAAGAGACCCAGAATAGCAAAAGCAATTACAGGCAAGAAAGACAAGGTAGGAAGTATCACAATCCCCAACCTGAAGCTATACTACAAAGCTACTGTGATAAAAACAACATGGTAATAGCAAAAATACAGACCAGAGGATCAGTGGAACAGATTACAAGATGCAGAAACAACTCCAGACACACTGAGCCACCTCACTTTTGACAAAGGAGCCAAACACCCTCACTGGAGGAAAGATAGCCTCTTTAATAAATGGTGATGGAAAAATTGGGTTCCAACTTGCCAAAGATTAAAACTAGACCTATATCTCTCACCATGCACTAAACTAAAATCAAAACGGATTAAAGATCTAAATATTAAAACAGAAACACTAAACTGGCTGGAAGAGAGGTTAGGTAGAACTCTTGAAGACATTGGTGTAGAAAAAGATTTCATGAACAAAATCTCAGTGCACATGAACTAGCACAAACAATCAACAACTGGGATCTCTTATTAAAAAGTTTCTCGGGCTGGGGATTTAGCTCAGTGGTTCCACCACCTGCCTCACAAGCACAAGGTCCCTGAGTTCAATGCGTGATACCAAAAAAAAGAAGAAGCTTCTGCACAGCAAGAGAAACCACATACAGGGTGAAGAGACAACCCACAATGTAGGAAAAAATTTTCACCAGCTGTCCCTCAGACAAAGGTCTACTATCTAGTATCTATAAAGAATTTTAAAAAATCAGACCTCCCAAATTTAAAGACCCAATCCAAAAATGGGCATCTGAAATGGACAGAAATTTCTCACGCAAGAAAGTAGAAATAGCAAATAAGCATATAAAAACATGTTCAACATCACTGGTCATTTGAGAGATGCAAATGAAAACAACACTGAGATTCCACCTAATGCCACAAAGAAAGGCCACTATTCAGTAATCATCCTGGGGCTGTGGGAGAAAAAGAAACCCTTCTCCACTGCTGGTGGGAGTATAGACTGTGGAAATCAATATGGAGATACCTCAGAAAACTAGGATTAGAGGTCCCATTTGACCCAGTTATTCCCTTGCTGGGTATCTTCCCAAAAGAATTAAAAGAATCATACCCCAGTAATATATGTGTACCCATGTTCATAGCAGCACAATTTGTGATAGCTAAAACTTGGAAACAGCCCAATTGCTCATCATCTGGTGACTAGATAAAGATGTGGTTGTTTTATAAATGGAGTACTACTCAGCCATAAAGAATGAGAAGCTAGAGACATTTATAGTTAAATGGATGGACATTGTGGCCATACTCCTAATTGAAATAAATAGAACACACGTGTAAATACTGAATAGTTTCTCTGGTGTGAGAAACTTAAAGTGTAAATAAGGATCAAAATGTATAATAGATAATGTGAAATAGGAAGAAAAGGGGCCAAGGGGAAGGGGAAGCGGGAGGGGTAGGGGAAAGGAAAGAGGGGGAAGCAATCAATGAGACAAGGAAAAAATTAAAGCAAAGTCTTTGTAAATAGAGAGGGGTAGAAGGGTTGAAGGGAGGACAGGAGAATGGGGAAAAGATAAGAACCAAGATACATGATGTAAAGGTACAAATTTCCAATGATGAATGTTATTATATCGTATACCTAAAATGCACCAATAAACTTAATGAAATAAGGAAGAAAATAGTGGCCTCATAGTGGTCTGAGTTCTCTTCGGCCTCTTTAGATACTGTGATATGGAGAAATACTTGAGACCCTTAATGCAGAACCACGGTAAGGTGGCTGTACTCCATCCACTCTTAGCACCCGCTCTCTTGATTTAGCACCTGTGCCTTCTCACATTGGAGTTCTTTCCATCCTTCCCTTTCTTTTCTCCAAATATTTTGTGCGTAGGTGCCCTGGCTGCAAAAGTTTTATAAATTTTTGAACTAAATGAGATATCTTATCCAGTGTGCTAAGGTAGGTAACACCATACTTCTGGCTCTGGGAAGGCATCCATATTTCCATGAGAAATTCAGAATTCAAAATAAAGGCCTTAAAACTACAGCAACAACAGAACAAAAAAAACAACTCTTTTACCATACCAGGGCTTGGTAACATGCCTCATTGAGATCCAGCTGCACAAAGATCCAAACTCATGAGTGTTCACTCCTCTTTATGGAAACTCTCTCAAAAGATCCTCACCAGCGCTTTGGAATGACTGCAGGGAAAACTCTCACCTGTAGTTCTGTTTTGTTTTTTAGCCAGTTCGTGGTATAGGTTTTGTGTTTTTCTGAACAAATGTTTTTAATGTAGGGAGTACAACAAGGTCTGGAAAATACACCCATTTAGAGAAGAAATAAAAAGTTTTTATTTATTTATTAGTGCAACTTTTTTTTCAATGCTAATAACAGAACCCAGAGCCTCACACATGCCAGGCAGGTGTCTGCCAGGGAGCTCTATCCCCAGCTCAGCAATGTACTTCTATCTGGTGGCATGCCCAAATTCCACCAAATGGCAAGAAGTTAAGGTCACCTCCAGGCAAGCCTAATCACCTGAGGCTCTCCTAGTGGCATTCACAGAAGCACTTCCAGGGCACCCAGTCATCTGAGTGCTTTCTTGATAGCAGGATGCTGGAGGGTGCAGATGCTGTCCTGGATCTGGGCCAAGTTTGCCATTTCATAAGCTTCAGCATGGCTGGATGGGGGCCCATATCAGCAAACCCAATCAGATCCCACCAGGGCTGCCACCCACCAGGTCTCCTCAGGTCTATGCTCTCAGACACTCGAGACTCTGTTTTGGGGGAGGATTCACAGAAGCACGCAAAGGGTCCCCATATCTCTCTGGAGATTTAAGGCGCTCACTGGGCAACTTGGGCCCTCCCTGTTCCCAGCATCACAAGCAGCAGTTGTAACACAGTGCAGCAGATTGGCTCACCAGCCCCCGCTATGATGCTTGCCATTTCATAGTCTTCACCCAGCAAGTAACACTCGCACCTGCATCCTTACATGACCTTGAAACTGGGCATTTTTGTCTATGTCTACCCTCAGTGAATGGTAAAATAGTGTCTGCTTTATTGCTTTTCAGAAATGCATCAACATTAACCAGTATTAGACATGAAGTAGTCTTATAATTCAAAACAACAACAACAACAACAGCAACAAAACTATAACCCCACCAGGACAGAGAAAACTGACTTATTAGCAACTGATTCCAATCTCTGGCAACTATAAGCTTTATATTCCTAGTCATTTAAGGTCTAGATTTTTAAAATTTTATTTTGTCTTGAAGTCATTATAGATTCACATTCAGATTGAATACCTAATAGACAGATATCCTAGGTACATTTTACCCAGTTTCTTCCAATGGTAACATCTAGAAAAGCCACTGGACCACATCACAGCTAGGGCATTAATGCAGTCAACATGTGGAGCATTTCCAAAACCACAAGGATACTTCCCTTTCATCCTTCCCACCCTCTCCTCTCCTGCCTCCTGGAAATCACTGGTAGGCTACACATTTGCTTAGGTTTTCCATTTCAAGAATGCAACATAAATGGAATCTCATACATGTATAAAATATGTAACATTCTCTGGTTGGCTTTTTCACCCAACATAATCCTTTGTGTGTTCACACAGGTTGTGTGTATGAACCATCTGCTCTCATTTCCTGCTGAGAATTCCTTTATTGTGTGACTTTTCCAGACTTTGTTCAGCTGTTCATCATCCACTGAAGGGCATCTGGGTTATTTCCAGATTTGGGTCTGAGATATAGGACTACTGTAAATATTCACATGTAGGATTTTGTGTAAATATAAATCTTCACTTTTCTGCTATACATGCTCATGTGTGCACTTGTTGTATTGAAAGGTGGATGCATATTTAGTTTTTTAAGAAACTGACAAACTATCCAGTAGAATGGCTTTGCCATATCACAGTCACACCAGCAGTGATTGAATGACCTAGTTTCTCTGCATTCTCTCCAGCTCTTGGTCATGTTGTTATTTTATTTTAGCTGTTTAATATGTGTACATTGATACCTCATTAGGGCTTTAATTTGCATTTCCCTAAGAGTTAATGATGTTGAATCTTTTCATTTTTTATTTGCCATTGATAAATCTTTTTTCATGAAATATCTGTCTGTGTACTGCTAATTGTTTTCTTATTGAACTGCTTACTATTTTGCTTTCAGGTTTTGAGATTTCTTTATCTATTATAAACACTAGTCCTTTGTCAAATATGTGGCTCACAAGTCTGTCTGTGAATTGTTCTTAAAGAGTCCTTTACAAAGCAAAACTTTTCAACCTAATGAAGTCCAATTTGTCAGTATTCTTTTGTGTGGATTATAATTTTTTGTCTAGTTCAAAAAATTCTTGCTGCAGCTATATTTTTCTGAAAGTTTTGAATGGAGTTATTAATTTTGAGCTAATTTTCAGTAAGGTATATTAACTTAGGTTGCATTTGATATTTTTGTCTGTGGATGCCCAATTATTCTAGCACCATTTGCAATGAAAGTCTCTTTTCTGCGTTGAATTGATTTTTCATCTTTGTTGAAAATCAGTTATACATATTTGTGTAGGTTTATTTCTGAGTCCAATATTCTGTTCCATCAATCTATGTGTCTGACTCTCCGCCACACCACAGTATTAATTACCGTATCTGTATAAGACTTGAAGCTCAGTAGACATTCCTTCCACTTTATTTTTCCTTTACAAAATTGTTTGAGCTCCTCTAGCCCTTTTACCTTTCCACTGCACACTTATTAGAATGACTAAAGTAAAAATAGTGACATTGCTAAATACTGGTGAAGATACAGAGAAACTGGGTCACTCAGACACTTCTGGTGGGAAAATAAAATTTTAGTGTACTCAGGAAAACAATTTGGCAGCTGCTTAAATAACTCAGCATGCAAACTTTCATACCAAAAGTTCCAGAAAGATATTGTGTAGAATAATATCAAATCCATTTTGGATATCAAACTCTCATTTGGAGAGAATATTTATGTTGGCTTATCTTGGGAATATGGCATGATTTACATTCCCGAGGGTACTTCACATTTCAGGTTTATATAAAGCCAATCTATTTAACAGAGAGGCTGGAATCATTTCTGATCTTATTATTCTTCAGGTCTGTATGCATCATAATGATGCTGGTGAGTACCTTGTATCTTTGAAAAAGGCTTATCATTGATTTCCAAACTTTTATGCCTCTACACTCTTGTGCAAATCATTTCTCCTTTGATGTTTCTCTTGGTCAAATGGAGTAACATATCCCTCATTGTCTCTGATTGGCCTGTCTCCTGGTTGCTTTCTTCAACCATCAAAAGTGTGGCCACCTGTTTCACAGTCTGCCCCTCCACTCAAGCCCGTCATAATGCCTTGAGCATCTTGGCCTTCCATTCCTGTTCATCCTGGCCTAGTTCATCATGGCCTGGCCCAGTTCTGGCCATCCTTCACAATTACTGCAGTTCATCGCACCAAGCCATTGCCTGATCACATTAACCTCTCCCTCCAACTCCCTCTCCACTACTCCCTTTGAATCCTCACACTCATTCTTCAATGACGTCAAAACCTCTTATCTCTTAGTGACCATTTCCTTCTTTCTCATGGGTGTTTTCTATTATATTCACCTCTCTACACTCAGCTCAAATTCCAAATATTATTATTTCAAGTTTACTTATGTCAGCATCTCAGTCCATTACCTACGTTTGTCTCCTTCCCATCTACAGGGTAAATCTAGAGTTGGGGTCTCTTAGGGTGTATACCTAGCACTATAGGAGATAATTCTCACAAACTTGCATGAAGATGCCCTATATATCCATGATCGTGTTTCTCTATGGAGCCTTAGATTCTGTTTGAAACTCCCTGTCACCCATTCCTCCTGTCCCAAGGAGGGACGTCAGACCCCCCAAAACCCTTGACTACCCCACTTCTCTCAACACTTCATCATCTTTTACAGAGAAAATAAAAATCTCAAATGATAGCCCCGGCAAATTCCTACCGCTAAATTACAAACAGAACTGGCCCACATCTGTACATTCTTGCTTTACTTCTTTTAACATGGAGAAGTTCAACTTTATTTTCCTCAGTACAACTCTTCTACCTCACTTTGCATCAGACCCCCTTCTTCCTTTCAGTATTCTCATTTTATTATTTCATCCACCTCCTCTGAATGAATAACTTTTTTTCTCTACTAACCATGTCAGTAGTACATATTAATATGCTGTATGTTTCTTTCATCTTAAAAAGCAAAAATAAACCTTTCTCTGACCTAGCATTCCACCACTGCCTAGCTACCATCCTTTCACTCACAGCCAAACCAACTTAAATGGTTGCTCAGTGGTCCCTTTACTTCTTCATCTCCTGTTTACTCCTCAATCAGATGTAATTTTGCCTGTGTTTCCAGTATTTCACTAAGACACTCTCACTCCTCAAAGTTACCACAGGTCTTTCTGTTGTTAATCTAACTGGAATATTCCATTCATTGTGTGGTTTGGCCATCTCTGTGGATGGCTAAGTAATCTTTTTTTTAGAAACACATTTTTCTCTCAGCTTCCCTGGTACCATGACTTCTCCACTGTCCTCCTCTTGTGATGATGGTCAATATGTATCACCCTGAAGGTTCTCTTTCTGTCCTCAACCCCAGTATGTTGAAACGCCTTAATTTTTCTATTTTAAGGTCTTTGCCCTTCCTCCTTTCTTACAGACCTATTATAGTTTGGATATAGTTCAAGTGTATCCCTCAAGGGTCCATGTGTTGGAAGCTCCATTGTCAGTGTGATGATACTGAGAGGTGGTGTGGAATCTTTAAGAGGTGAACCCCAGTGCAAGATGATTGGCTGTTAGAGATACATGTTGCTTCAATTAGTTCTTGCATCAGAGGGTTGTTATGAAAAAGGGAGACTGGTCTCTCTCCATTCTCTGGTTTCCAGTTTCTCCAAATGATTACTCCACCTGAGGTACCCTTATGATGTAGTCTACCATTAGGCCTTTACCAGAGTTGAGCAAAAGTAGGTGCCATGCTGTTGAACCTCCAAAACTGTGAGCTTAAAATCTCTTTTCTTTACAAATTACTCAGCTTCAGGTATCACAGCAATAAAAAAAATGGACTAACACAAGTCTCATCCTCTAGATATCTCATTATGTATATGCATCAATTCTAAAATCTAAAATAATTCAAAATCCAAAACACTTCTAATCCCAAGAATTTTGAATGAGGGACACTCAACTTGCAGTACAATTCTATATGTATGCTGTTTCAATCACAACCAATAAGTTCCCCCAGTTATTTGTCTTTGCACTTTGTTTATATTATATTTGATTGTACACAATTTAAAAGATTATTCTTATAAAATTTATTAATCTTTTCTCTTCTTCATATTTGCTTTTCATATCTTATTTGAAAAAAAAACAATGAAAAAAATATCCTTCCCTAATTCAAAGTCTTAGAGATACCCTTCTACATTAAATATTTGAAGATATGCTTTTCATGTTTGAACTTTAACCATATAGAATTAATTTTATAAGGTCCTGGAATAAGATCTTATGTATTGAATATCACTTTATTCCCTTACTGGCTAATAATTCCATAGTATCATTTGTCATTCTCACATATTTACATCGTTTCTGACCCTATTTTTATCAATATTCTATACCTTAATCAGTATTTACTACCATTTACTTTCTACATTTTTAGCTTTATAACAATTATTTTAACATTGAAAGTTCTTACTGAAGGATGTTGATTTATTCCTTACACTGTTTTCTTTTTCAGTTGATGACTCCTTTTTGAGTCTCTTTCTTTCTTTTTCTTTCTTTCTTTCTTTCTTTCTTTCTTTCTTTCTTTCATTTCTGGTTTTTCTGTTTGTCTTGCTTGTTATATTTGTTCTATCTGAATTTTTGGCTTTGTTGGCTGCATTGTCTCTTTCTAGGATACTCAAGTGTTTTCTGGAGTGCTGGTTTGGTGTTCATATATCTGTTAAGTTGTTCTTTTTCATACAATGTCCTAATTTTTCCATCTATTGTGAAACAATGATTTTCCTGATATGTTAATCTTGGTTAGAAGTTGTTTGCTTTTAGAGTAGGTTGCTTTCACTCCAGGCTCATCTGGCCTTTAAAATTTGTGCTGAGGACTCTGCTGTAATTCTAAGGCATTTACTTTTATACATGGGTTTTTACTTTTCTCTGATAGCTTTGTAAGATTCTGTTTGTGTTGAACATCTGGAATTTTGACTGTGATGTGCAGTGGGGAGCTTGTTTTTATCACTGGAGTTCATTGGTGTTGTGTAAGACTCACTTACCTGTATATTGAAAACTTTTTTCATACTTGTGAAGTTTTCTATCATGACTTCTGTAAACAACTTTTTTATTCCATGTATGCTGTAGTCTAGTTTCTCTAATTAACCTCAGGTTGGTCTTCTTAGATCCTCTAGTAGCTGTTAGGTGAATTCTTCTTGTTCTCTTATTGTTTTTAAGGCTTCTCTGTGTAATTTGTCGTAATGGAATATACTAGGCTATAAAGATGACTTCAAGACATTTGTAAGAAAAGGGACACATCTTAAACACATAATGTTAAGTGAAATAAATTAGACACAAGTGAAAATACTATATGATTTCTCTAATCTGAGTTATTCATTATATAAATAAAGAACAACAAAAAAGACTGATAAAAGGAAACAAGGAGATAGATCTTTTAAAAATGAGAAGAAGATCAAGAGATTAAGGGTGAGAGGAGGAGGACGAGAATGGGAAGTAAAAAGATTTAAGATTTGTTACTTATAGGTAGAACAATCAAAAAAGAATGCAATCATTATATGTTACAAATATGAATTGAAATAATTAATAATAATAATAATAATAATAATAATGAAAATGGGGGAAAGGGATGTAGAGCTGAAGGGAAGAGGGAAGGAAAAGAAAAATAAAAAGAGTCAAGGTATGCTAATTACATTTACACACTCCCTGAGGTGAACGTAAATATCACCTATGATAAACATGTACTAAAAAAAAAAGAAAAATGATTTTAAATCAGGCAAGGTGACCTCTTTTTCTTTCTTTTCTCTTATTTTCTCCTGTTTCTGCTCTTTCATCTTAGAATATTTTTGGCTATTTCTTACTTTTTTATGAGCCAAAGCTTAACTGGTCAAATTTCATTTTTAAATGCCCAGTAATAATTGGATGCAATTTCATTTAATCTGTAGATTTATCTGAATACAAGTAACATTTTTATACTTATTCTTTATACTTATCAAAATATAATCTATCAATTTATTCCAATTTTCCATGTCCAATAACTTTTTAAAATTTTTTCTACAAAAATCTTGCAGCAAATTTTGTTAAATGTATTTCCAAACACTTTTTGATAATGTAAATGTTAAAAGTTATTCCACTTCATTGTATTTGTTAGCCTTATAAAAATCCTTTATTTTTAAATACCAGCAATTTTGTTTCTTTCTTTCCAATTCAAACATTTTACCCTTGGTTAGAACCTCTAGTGAGATATGAAATAGTAGTGATGATTTCTAACTTGAGTGAGAATGAAGTTTTACTGTGAAATGGCTGTATTTAACAGATATTATTTTAAAGGTTTTTTTAAAGACTCTATCTACTTTGAATAATACCATTAACATAAATGTAAACTACATTTTTTTCTGCCTAAATTGTGCTAACCATAGTGGTTCCATCCTCCACTCTATTGAAGTGAGCAACCTCGGCAAGTTTTCTGCTGTTATACCAATACTGCATTTCTGTGATAAATTCTACTTGTTTGTGCTGTAGTTTTTTTTTTTTAAATCACTGTGTTTGCATTCCTTTTCAGTGGGATTTTTAAAAATGTTTACAAAGTTCCACTCATTTTTGCTTTCTTTATCAAGTAGTTATTAAGGTCACATTTACCTCAAAATAGTTTGCACAATTTTCTTCTGCTGTGTTCTCTGAATAACTTTCTTTCATGCTTTTTTATAGGTCAACTTGAAAAATTTCTAGGCCTGCTATTTTAAAAAAGAATCAAGGAAAGAATAGAATGTAAGTTTACTTCTTTCAAAAGTTATTGATTTAAGTTTTTTAAAAAAGCAGTTCTTTCTTAAGACGACTCTGGTAAGGTATTTTTTTCAGATCACTAACTACCTCATCTAAATTTTGATACACTGTTGTATACAACATTTTTCATTTTGAGGTATCTCTCTACTCATTGTAGTTATGCTAACTTGTAATTCTCAGTGCTATTTATCTGTGTATTTACTGAACAGTATCAGTTTGGTTTTGCTTATTCTGTTTAGAAGATGGTCTATTTATTAATCCTCTCTGAAGAAGTTTGCACACATATTGAACTGTATGTTTTCCTACTAAAGTGTGACAGTATGTATTCAGTATTCCTAACCTCTAGCAAGGACCTCAGCATATTTTAACTTTTCAACATCTCTTATTTCTTCCTTTTATGCAAAAACCTTAATATTTTATTATCAATATTTAACTACAATAAGACTTTAAAATATTTTTGGCTTTATTTCTAGCATTCCACACTTATTCAAACCCTTCTGTTTATTTGCTTTTTTGCTGAAATTTGCTGGTTGCAATATTTTTCCAAGTGTCTATGTACTCTAAATTCTATTAATCTTACATGTAGAGTATATCTTTATTTTGTCTTCTTATTGAATGATATTGTGACTGAGTATAAATGGATGCTGACATTTGTTGTTCCTCAGTAATCTGACAGCTGCCTCCCTATTGTCCTGTGGCTTATGTTACTGACACGGAGACATCTATTAGAATAATTTCCATATATGTTTAGGTAGCTCATTTTAGTCATTTTTAGTTTAACTTTTTTTTCTATTCAAGTGAAGATTTTAAAGAATATATGTTTTCCAATAAGCTTGGAATGGTTCATCTAACTTCATAGTTTTTCATTCTGAAAATGCTTAGTTTTCATCCACTGTCTTTTTAAACATTGCTTATGTCCTACTTCTTTCATTTTTTTCTGTTAGCTAGAATTGGATTTATGCAGGAGCTTCATAACTTGCTCTGACCAATCTCAAAAAATACAATCCCAAACAACAATCCAAATGTCTAAATCTCAAAAGATCAAAATCCTTAAATCTAAAATCCCTCACATTACAAGTCTGTTAGGTTAAAGTTATAAATGTTGAAATCCTAAAGACCAAAAATCATGAAAACTTCAATTCCTATTAAGAAATAAAAGGCTATGTAACAGGCAGACAAGGGATTGGTCAAGCTCTGAGACAGTAACAAAAATTTCCATTTAAAATGTATAGTTTATCTGTATTGACAATCCTTCCAGATCATGACATTGTAGGAGCTCTTAATGAATGGAAGTTGCATTTGTCTGAAGAAGTCAGTTAACCATTGTCTAATTTAAAATAATTATGCTAACCATAGTATTAGCGGACACATAGGCAACCAGGTCCCGTTTGATCACCAGTATTTTTTCCACAAAATTTGTAGTCTGTAAGTGAATATGAAATGGGTCTCCAGGTGCCCAAAACAATACAGAAAAGGCATAGAAAATGTACAAATTTAACAAGGAGGCTCATGACAGTTCTTGTCAACTGCAAAAAGAGCAAGTGCTGTATAGAAAAACCAATGTGTTTTTTCTGAATAGAGCCATACTCTAAATGAAAAAAATCCCCCCTTACTCATCAGAAAGACTTCCAAGTACAGTTAATGATTGTGAAAGTCAGTGGCTTTACCCAGCATCTCTCCGTGAAGTACACTTTCACATGTTGAATTTCGTTTTAGTTTTTGTTTTCTATTTTAAATTGTCAACATTATTTTGTGATTCATTATGCTATAGATTTCATCTTTGGGTAATTTCCAATACTAGAGGTATAAATTGTGTAGACTTAGATTTCAAGGTGTTTTATACTTTTTTTTACAAATGTGATTCCTCAAAAATGTACTATTACAATTTGACTCCTTGTACAAGCCTTGTGAGTGTATGTCAAATGCTGAAATTTTTTCATTAAAGCCAGAGATATTCTCTTATTTGTCTGCATCTACAGAAGATAAAGTTTCTTGAGATCTCAACTTTTGGGGCCACTGCATAAGTGGTGGTGATCCATCCTGGTTTCAGGTGGATCTTGTTAAAAGGGTTAGGCTTTGCATTGCAGAATTTCAGATGACTGCAGTCATAAAGCCTAGTGCACGTAATTGTCACCTATCGTGATGTGTGTCTATACATTTCACTTTTTTGACCTATTTTTTCATGAGCACAATTTATGTGCTTATAACTGCTCTTCTCATGCAATTGTCATTAGTAACTATGCTTGTAAAGACATGAATGTTATTACTGCCTATTTTATTGTGTGAAGTGACCTACAAAGTATTCTACTGCCATTTTATTTTTCTCAAATAAATTAAAAATGTAAATTATGTCACCTAAGGAATTTTTAAAGTATTTTTGTCAAATTATCTTTTGAGACTTTGATCTTTTGGGATTTTAAACTTTAGGATTTTGACATTTGGGGATTTCGACATTTGAAAGTATGACATTTAGAATTGTGCTGTTTAGGATTATGGCCCAAACCTCTTTATAATATGCTTAACTACTCTTTAATATACCAAAAAAAATTTATTTGCCCTTTTGGGGCACATTCTGGCTGAATATCATGGGATTGTTGTTCAATTGTCTTTAGAATGAGAATATTTGGAATTTAATTTCTAGGTACATCTGCCTAAGTGCAATTTCTATCTTTGTCTTTCACTCTCTGTCTCTGATTTTGTCACACACATGCACACACAGTCTTGCTTTTCTAGAAATCATAGCTTATATATCTGAGCTTCTTCATGAATAATCTAGATCTGCTGTCGTGAATTAATCCTGGGAGCAAAGCAGATCGTCACGGTGGCAACAGGCATCTATCTGTTTTGTGTCCTCCAGGTGAAGCTGAAGCAGTATTTCCATACCTCCTTCACATGCATGAGTAGAAATCACAGTCCCAGCCAGCCCAACCCACATTAAATTAATAAGCTTTCATCTGTCACTCACTCAGCATTCATTTAGCCACAGCACAGTACAGGCAGTTAGGGGTGTCTGTGGCAGACGGACTCTACAGCATTTGGCCATATGACCCATGCCACCATATTTCTGTTGCCCCTTTATCCGGAGTCTCAGCATTTTCCTTTTTCCTCTCTTTTGATTTCAAGGGATCATATGCTACTGAGTAAGTGGGATACAGATTCACAACTGTGGCAATAACAAATGTGGAAAAGCAATATTAAAGATATACATGGGAGATTAAGCATCTAACCAACTTGAGGTAAGTTAGACAACATTTAACAGAATGGTGCAGTATATTACTACTTCAAATAAAACCTGAATATCTCACTTCTTATTTTCATTTTTAAAGTTGATGATTCACTCACAGTTCCCCTAGACTTGTAGATCAAGGTATCATCTTGAACTCATAAGAAAATCATTCAAAAAATAAGACCAGGCATTGTCTCCTTTATATGTGCAGAATCTTATTTTCATATAGTCTAATGACATTGCTCTTATCCACATTTTCTTAACAATTACATAGTCCTTTCATTTCTAATCCTGATTTAATACTTAGGTAAGCATTAACATCCTACTTTTTAAAAATGCTGTTAAATTTCATCAGTAGTCACATTCTAATAAGTTAATCTTCTTAGAAGATCATCATTATACTCTTCAATTATATAAATAACAATTGTAAAATGCTTAGTGTGGCCCAGGCACTGCTCTAGGTACCTTAAAATATTTACCAATTTAATTATTGAAGTAACCTGATGTGGATGCTATGATTGTGGTTATTTTAGTGTTGAGCTAATAAAAAGACAAAAATAATTGTTATCCTCAGAAGGATACAGAGCTAGTTAAGTGGCACACTGATGGTAGAGACTGTGCTTTTAATCACAACATTTAAAAATGTGATCTGAGGCTGGTGATATAATTGATTCATTGGTGGAGCACATGCCTAGCATGTGTGCAGCCTTGAGTGCAATCCTCAGCATTGCCAAAAAATAAAATATTCCATTTATTTTACATTATAATTTCACTGAACTACCACTGGGCACTATCTAATCTTTATCTCATGTCAGCTTTGCAATGATTCACCAATAGTTTCAAAATAATTAAGTGAAAGAAATATCCACGTTTTGCCTTCTCAATTTTAATATAATACATTAAATTAGGTGAACAGAAAAATATTCACTATGAAATATTCACCATGAAATATGTAGGTTATGAGGGTGACACAGAAAAGATGGTGACATGGAACACGAGTTACCAATACAAGACCATAATTGTCCTGTGCACTAGCAAAGGACAAGTTCAATCCTGTCAGTTTGTAAGCTGTGTGGAAGACCATCCCGAACTCACGGCACAATGAACAATACCTAAAATAACTTCCAATACAGAGGAAGCTTGTCATATTTCATTTTGGACTTTTAAGTTTTATCTGTTTTATCATCTTATTTATTAATAACAGGGCTCATCCTGGATATATTCATCATTTGATTATCTAAAGTCCATTAAATTGTATTTATTGTTTCAATTTATTGGGCATCTCTTAAATATCTATGATGAGCAAAGATATATAATACTGCAGTTAAAGATTTAAAGGTTTATTAACATTTCTATTTTTTTTTTAGTTGCACAGGATCTCACCCAGACTATCCTTGAACTCACTATGCAGGCCAGTCTGATTTCAAACTCACATTTATCTCTTTTTAGTAGTTATAACAGAATATTGCACAATGAATGCACCATACCACAGTGTCGATGTTATGGTTTGCATTTTGTGCTACAGTCTACGTAGATGTGCAGATTCTGAGAGGATATACCATGGTGGTAAACTGAAATGGTAGTCCCCAGTGGCATTTACTTTCCTTTTGTGTAAGTAACAGGCAGATGTAATGATTAGACTTGACATCTTGAGTTCTGAACTCCAAAAGGAAAAGCCAAATGACAGGGAGGCGGTGAGGTGGAAACGAATAATGGACCCGAGGGAATAAGGGAAGAGGCAGGGCCTGTGTGGGATAAGTTGGGCTGGGTCCAGGAACTACTGTCAGGGCTGGGGTCCAAGTGAATCTGGCAATGTTCTCTCTCCCCTATCAAGATGCTTACTGAATGAAAAGGAGACATAAATCATACAGTGTATACTATTATATAGATATTTCAGGGCTTTACTTATTTTCTGTTTTAATGACAATAATCAGGATTACTTAGGAGTGTAAGTTCTAAATCACAGTTCTTATGGTAAGAGAAACTGAAATTCAGAAGTTACACACCATGTTTTCATTTGTCCCTTATATGCATGTAGTTCCTGATAGAATGCAGAGAGAGAGACAGAGAGAGAGAGAGAGAGACAGAGAGAGGGGGGGAGGGATCCAAGGCATAAAACATTTCCAGAGTTGGAGTACATTAAGCATAAAAGTTACAAAAGTAAAACACAATTATCTGGTTAGATATGTTTAAAAATATAATTTAAATTTCATAATAAATACAGCATTTTTAAATTGCATCGTTAAAAGACATGCAATTTGATATAAACATATCATAGGACCACATGTATGTATTTAACATCTGTCATGTTTAATCACTAAAAAAATGTGGGTTTATCTAATAGGAAATTATTACAATACATGGGAGTTAAATTAGAGGTTATACACAAGAAATGTAGTTTAATTGCTAGTGATGACATTGCAATCAAAAGCTATATTAACATTCATTTCAGTAAGAGCAATAATTTCTAGATAAATGTTTATTTGCAAATGATGAATTGAATAGTGGCACATTCAATTGTCAGGACTGAATTCTTCAGAAACCAAAGGAAATGAATGAGACACTCTTTAGAAAAGATTCACCTATGTCATCAGCTTCCTATCATTATGTGCTTTTATTCCTATTTGTATTTTCACTAGTACATGTGGAGAATCTTCTTTATGGTAAATGTCCATATTTCATGAAGTGACTACATAATTTAACATAAAGTCATTCATCATCACCTTTACAACCCTGCGTATTACATGCAGGTTGGGTGTCTGAGTCAGTCACAGCATCTCTGCTTATGACTTCTTTGTCCCCACTGTCACCATGTGCCATACCTGTGGAACAACGCTCCACCTGCAGAATGTAACCATTCAATAATGCTGAATATATGATATATTTAAGAATAGGGCTTAAAAGTAACACATATGGATTTTTCCCATAGGAATTTAGACTAAGATAAATGACCTATTGTTCTCCAAGAAGGTGTAACATAGAAATTTTGCTCTGATACTCTAGATTCAATTTCTATTCTAAAAAGGGCTGACAAGATGGTATATAGAAGAAGGGAGTACCAGAAGGTCATATCAGGTAATTAGGAAACATCACTCATAGGAAAGTCACAATCTCAACAACAACAAATGTTTTATTAATCAGAGCAACCCAACATGCCTGTGTTGAGAATCCAAACACTGTTGCCAACTCCAGTCTCTAAGGATGCATGTTAGCATATGTTTCATGTATGACCTCATAAGCTTCCATCATAAATCTCAAAGTTAATGCTTTCCTTAAGTTACTGGGTCCCTGCTGAAATGTTCTCCAGGATTTGACTGTGGAACCTGAAGAAGCCCTAAGACCAAGTTGGTGGTTGTTACTGCATCTACTCTGGCACTGAATGATGCAGGAATTTCTGATCCTCCACTGAGACATCATAAGACTAGTTTTTATAAGACTCCAATAAGTTAATTTCTCAGAATCTGATCACTGCAAACTTAAGAGAAAGCAGATATCCATCACTTATGTACTGCATTATTCACCAGGAATCAGTAAAAAATTAATCCAAGCTGGTTCTGGGAGCCTGCGCTGAGGGGCAGAGTGGCTGCCACACAGCAGTCAGAGAGCTGTGTGGGGTCCTGGTTACATCTGAGATCCTCTTGGCTGCAGACAGGCAGGTCTGTGCATGCCCTACCGAGGTCCCCAGTCACATGGAACATGCCGAATCAGCCCACGCCCCGGCAACAATCTACTGGACCCCTCCCCCTGCTCCTCTGTACAGCCACCTGGTTCCACACTACAAAGACACAGAGGACACCAGACCACCAGACCACAGTACTGAGTCCTGCTGCTCCCGGCCCAGAGGTAGGGGCTTCTGAGCTGCCATCCCACTGCTCCTGGTCCAGAGGAAGGGGCTTCCTGGCCACAATCCCTCCCACTGCTCCCAGCCCAGAGGAAAGGGCTTTTGGGCCACCTTCTGTCCCACTGCTCCTGGCCCACAGGAAGGGCCTTCCAGGTTACCATCACTCCCACCGCTCCTGGCCCAGAGGTAGGGGCTTCTTGGGCACCATCCCTCCCACTGCTCCCAGCCCAGAGGAAAGGGCTTTTGGGCCACCATACCTACCACTGCTACCGGCCCCTGTCCCACCTCTCCCAGCTCAGAGGAGGTGATCCTCGTGGGTGCCAACAGCATCTCCCCCCAGTCGAAAGGAGAAAACATGTAAATAAGGCTCAAAACCAGACTTCCAGATCACCTACAGCAACCTCAAAGGGAAACGAGAAGGAACACTCTGATACTTAACCACCTGGACCCACTGAACTGGCAACAAAAGGGGATCTGGAAAAAATGAAATCAGAAATTTCTCAGATAACAGGAGAAATTGTGCCCCTAGTGCAAGACATGATTAATACATCTAGAGAGGAGCTCAGGAACATGATGGAATGCCAACACAGGAAACAAATGGAATCCAAAAAACACATGCAAATAGATGTCCAGGACATGAAAAACTCCATTGAAAGTCTACACAGCAGAATGAGACAATGTGAGGACAGATTTCAGATATAGAAGATAAGATTGCAACTAGTGACCAGGAAAAGAAAAATTCCTTCAAAATTATAAGGGGACATGAGAAATCAATCCACCAGCTGCTAGATGATAAAAGAAGAATAACATAAGACTGATTGGAGTCAGTGAAGAAAGAGGAGAGAGTGCAGATGACATAAAAAAAAAAAAAAACTCTTCACAGAAATAATGGCAGAAAACTTCCCAAGCAGGGGAAAAGAGCTTGACATAAAGATAAGTGAGGCATATAGGACTCCAAAGAGCCTTGATCAAAAAAAATCTACACATAGGCATATAATTGTTAAGATTCCAGAAACTCAACAGAAGAACAAAGTTCTACAAGTGTAGGGAACAGGGGAAGGGGATGTTACCAGAACATCTGCAGTGAGTCCTGGTCTCCTGCAAGCCGTGGCAGAACACGGCGAATTACAGGAAAGGCAGAAAAATGAGACTGAGAAGAAGCTGAGCTCTGGGTCTGATCAGTGCTGCTCAGGGCAGCAAAGACAAAAGCCCCCAGCTTACCACACGTTTTATTCAGTACCTCGTAACAAATGACTTGCAGAGAATTCAGTACATTGGGAGAAACAAATGTATCAAATGACTTGCAGAGAGTTCAATAGTTCACATTGGGATAAACAAGGTGTAACAAAAGGCTTGGAGAGAGTTCAGTACATCTCGGGTAAACAAGATGTTAACAGTCCAAGAACAATGAGGAACTGAGCAGATATTTGTTCTCCCAGGATGTTTCTTGTCCTGGAGAATCACAGCATCACTGGATCACTGAAGTCTCAGTTGTGACCGGAGGGTAAACTGGAGTTATTCTGTAGCTGGGCTGTAGGCAAGAGAACTAGGCTAACCAAATGATTTTTCCCTAGAATTATGTAGCATTGCTCCCAACATACAAGCAGTTAGAGAAAAGAAACAAATCACATACAAAGGAAAGCCCATCAGAATCACAACAGACTTCTCAACACAAACCATCAAGGCAAGAAGAGTTTGGAGTGACATATTTCAAACCCTAAAAGAAAACAGCCTCCAACCCAGATTGATGTACCCTGCAAAACTATCTTTCAAAATTGATGGAGAAATAAGATACTTTCATGACAAAGAGCACATTAAGAACTTTGTGAATACCAAACCAGCACTCCAAAGAATTTTACACAATATCCTAGGAACAGATATTGAGGATCACAACCCCAGGAAGCAAAGCAGAATGAAACCATTTGGCATGACAAGAAATTAAATGTAAAGGGGAGAACCCAACAAAAAGAAAAAGTCATGGCAATGACAAGTCAATATGTTTCAGTTATAACCATCAATTTTAATGGTCTCAATTCACCAATCAAAAGAAATAGACTGGCAGAATGGGTCAAGAAGTAAAATTCAACAATATGCTGCATACCAGAAACACACTTAATTCAAAAGGAAACTAATAGACTGAAAGTTAAAGGGTGGAAAACAATACTCCATGTGACAGGAACCCATAAAAAAGCAGGAGTAGCTATCCTCTTTGCAGATCAAGTAGATTTCAAACCAACACTGATTAAGAGAGATGAAGAAGGACACTACATCCTTGGAAAGGGAAGAATCCAAGAGGAAGAGATGACAATCATAAATATCTATGCACCAAACACTAGTGCACCCAACTATATCAAACAAATACTAACGGACATGAAAAGTCATATATGCACTAATACAATTGTAGTGGGGGACCTCAACACCCCACTGTCACAAATAGGTAGATCAACTAGACAAAAAATAAGTAATGAAATACTAGAACTCAATCAAACTCTTGAACAAATGAACTTAACAGATGTTTACAGAGTCTTCCACTCCACAAAATCAGAATACACGTGGGTCATTCTCCAAAATAGACCACATACTCACACATAGAACATGTTTAAGTAAGTGCAAAGGAATTGAAGTAATCCCCTGTATATTATCAGACCATAGTGCGATGAAATTGGAGATCCATAGCAAAAGAAACTGGAAAAATTTCATAAACACATGGAAATTGAACAACACATTTCTGAATAACCAAGGGGTCACAGGGGAAATTAAAGAAGAAATAAGACAGTTCCTCCAATTAAATGACAATGACAATACAACATATCGGAATCTATGGGACAGATAAAAGCAGTCTTACAAGGGAAATTCATAGCAGTGTATACACATATTAGGAAAACAGAATAAGCCCAATTAAACAACCTGATGCTGCACCTTAAGCTTCTAGAAAAAGAACAGGACAACCCCAGAGCTCATACAAGGGAGGAAATTATAAAGATCAGAGGAAAAATCAATGTAATGGAGACTAAGAGAACAATACAAAAAATCACTGAAGTCAAGAGTTGGTTCTTCAAAAGAAGCAACAAAATTGAAAAATCCTTAGCCAATCTTGTCAGAAAAAGGAAAGAAAAGGCCCAAATCCATGCAATTAGGAATGAAAAGAGTGAAATTATAACAGACCCAACAGAAATCCAGAGGATCATCAATACCTACTTCCAGAACCTATATGCCAATAAGATGGACAACACAGAAGAAATGGGCAAATTCCTACATACATACGAATTACCAAAGTTGAACTAAGAAGACCTAAAAATTCTGAACAACCCAATATCAACCAATGAAGTTGAAAATGTAATTAAAAACTTATCAACTAAGAAAAGCCCAGGCCCTGATGGCTTCACTGCTGAATTCTACAAGACATTTAGAGAGGAACTGCTGCCACTACTGTTTAAACTCTTCAATGAAATTGAAAGGGAAGCAATACTCCCAAATTCATTCCTGGAAGCAAGCATCACCTTGATCCCCAAAGCAGAGAAAGACCCAACCGAAAAGGAGAACTATAGGC
This sequence comes from Heterocephalus glaber, assembly GCF_053883595.1. Taxonomy (NCBI): domain Eukaryota; kingdom Metazoa; phylum Chordata; class Mammalia; order Rodentia; family Bathyergidae; genus Heterocephalus; species Heterocephalus glaber. The sequence continues at coordinate 4,508,705 of NW_028258432.1, forward strand.
CAATCTCACTAATGAACATAGATGCAAAAATCCTTAATAAGATAATGGCAAACAAAATGCAGATCATCAGGAAGATCATAAGCCCTGATCAATTGGGATTCATCCCAGGGATGCAGGGATAGGTCAATATATGCAAATCAATCAATGTAATACACTATATCAATAGAGCCAAGGACAAAAACCATATGATTATCTCCATAGATGCAGAAAAAGCATTTGACAAAATCCAACATGCATTTATGATAAAAACCCTACAAAAATTGGAATAGGTGGTCCCTACCTCAAACTGATAGAAGCTATCTATGAAAAACCAATAGCCAATATCATACTAAATGGTCAAAAACTGAAATCCTTCACACTAAAATCAGGAACAAGACAAGGATGTCCACTATCACCACTCCTGTTCAATATAGTTCTGGAAACATTAGCCATGGCAATTAGACAAGAGAAAGAAATAAAAGGAATAAAGATAGGAAATGAAGAAGCCAAATTCTCATTATTTGCAGATGACATGATACTCTATATAGAAGACCCCAAGAACTCCACCAAAAGTTTTCTAGACTTAATAACCAAATTCAGTCATGTAGCTGGTTATAAGGTCAACACACAAAAATCAATAGCTTTCCTCTATACCAATGACAGACTCACTGAGAGAGAAATAGGGCAAATAATTCCTTTCACAACAGCATCAAAAAAACTGAAATACCTAGGAATCAAGCTAATGAAAGAAATCAAAGACCTCTTCTCTGAAAACTATAGCACTCTGAAAAGAGAGATTGAAGATATCAGAAAATGGACAGACATCCCCTGCTCCTGAGTAGGAAGGATTAATATAGTGAAAATGGCCATACTTCCAAAACTGCTATATAGACTTAATGCAATTCCAATTGAGATCCCAGCAGCATACTTCATAGACCTTGAGAAAACAATCCAAAACTTCATTTGGAACAAGAAGAGACCCAGAATAGCAAAAGCAATTCTAGGTAATTGAGACATGGCAGGGAGTATCACAATCCCCAACCTGCAACTGTACTACAAAGCTACTGTAATAAAAGCAGCATGGTACTGGCAAAGAAACAGACCTGAGGACTAGTGGAATAGATTAGAAGATGCAGCAACAACGCCAGACACACTCAGCCATCTCATCTTCAATAAAGGAGCCAAACACCCTCACTGGAGGAAAGATAGCCTCTTTAATAAATGGTGATGGAAAAATTGGGCTTCAACTTGCCAAAGATTAAAACTAGACCTGTATTTCTCACCATGCACTAAACTAAAATCAAAATGGATTAAAGATCTAAATATTAAAATAGAAACTCTGAACCAGTTGAAACAGAGGTTAGGTAGAACTCTTGAAGACATCAGTGTAGGAAAAGATTTTATGAACAAAACCTCAGTTGCCCATGAACTAGCTCAAACAATCAACAAGAGGGATCTCTTCTTATTAAAAGGCTTCTGCACAGCAAGAGAAACCACCAACAGTGTGGAGAGACAACCTACAATGTGGGAAAAAATCTTCCCCTGCTCTTCCTCAGACAAAGGTCTACTATCTTGAATCTATAAAGAACTTAAAAAGATCAGACCTCCCAAATTTAAAGACCCAATCCAAAAATGGGCATCTGAAATGAACAGACATTTCTCAGACAAAGAAGTAGAAATAGCAAATAAATACATGAAACAATGTTCAGCATCAGTGGTTATTTGAGAGATGCACATGAAAACAACGCTGAGATTCCACTTCACTCCAAAAAGAATGGCTGCTATCATGAAATCAACCAATAACAAATGCTGGCAGGGCTGTGGGGAAAGAGGAACCCTGCTCCACTGCTGGTGGGAGTATAGACTGGTGCAAGCACTGTGGAAATCAGTATGGAGATACCTCAAAGAACTAGGACTGGAAGTCCCATTTGACCCGGCTATTCCACTGCTGGGGAGCTTCCCCAAAGAATTAAAAGAATCATACCACAGTGACATATGTGCACCCATGTTCATAGCAGCACAGTTTGTTATACCTAAAACTTGGAAACAGCCCAAATGCCTATCAACTGGAGACTGGATAAAGAAAATGTGTTTTTTTAATAAAATGGAGTACTACTCAGCCATAAAAAATGAGAAATTAGAGACATATATAGCTAAATGGATGCACATTGAGGTAATACTCTTAAGTGAAATAAATAGGACACACATGTATAAATACCGAATAGTTTCTCTGGTGTGAGAAACTGAAAGTGTAAATAAGGACTAAATGTATAATAGGTAATGTGAAATAGGAAGAAAAGGGGCAAAGGGGAAGGAAGTGGGAGGGTTAGGGAAAGGATAGAAGGGAGTAGGATTAATGTGAGAAAATGGAAAAATAGGAACAAAATCTTTGTAAATAGGGGGGACTGGAGGGGTTGAAGGGAGGGCTGGGCAAGGGTGAAAAATAAGAACCAAGAGAGACTATGTAAAGGTGCAAATTTCCAATGATGAATGTCATTATATTGTATACCTAAAATGTACCAATGATTAGAATGAATAATCGATAATGCAAAATAGGAAGAAAAGGTCCAAAGGGGTAGGGGTAGTGGGAGGGGCAGGGGAAAGGAAAGAAGAGAAAGGAAAAAATGATGAGAAATGGAAAAAATAGAAATAAAGTCTTTGTAAATAGGGAAGGGTGGAGGGCGTGAAGGGAGGGCTAGGAATGGGGAAAAAATAAGAACCAAGATGCATTATGTAAAGGTACAATTCCCAATGAGAAATGTAATTGTGTTGTATACCTACAATGTACCAATAAAAGAATTTAATAAAAAAAATAATAATCCAGGCTGAATTTTATGGCATTTATTTGAATCTCTCTCAGGAAGATATTTAAGGAAACCAAAACATTTTTATGAAATTAAGAGCATTTTATATATGTAAATTATAGTTACATTTATAGGAAAATAAAAAATAAGCCATTTCCATATTGAACGTAATCTTTGTACTTTTCTCTTAAAAGATTGATTTCATTAGAATAAAAAATTACTGAATTTACATAAGCTTAAGAAACTAGTTCACCCTAAATCAGCTTTTTGGGTGATCTGTATTGTTTCAGTGAACAGGAAGTGAGAAGTCTGAAAAACTGCTATTAACATGATTCCCTGGGGTTCTTCCTTCTTTCAATTCTAACATTTTCTCCAGCCCTTCAGTTGTTATCAGCTCATATAATATGCGAACCTGTACGCAAATACATATATTATACACATGTAAACATCTCTGCAAGGAAGAATGACATAATTCTTTTGGCAGAACTGAATTTTAGCCACTCCTTCACTGGGTGCTAGTGCCCCAGCTGCACTGTCTCCTACAAGTAATGGTAGTTCCCAAATAGCCAATATTGAAAGCACCCACCGAGGACACAGCTGCTCTGTCAGCATAGGTGCACCCCTGTCCACACCACACTAGCTTTAATGTTGCTCTAAGTCTAATCATTTCCCCTTCTACTTAGCTGTGCATATGTGGCCCCTCGCTAGAGCATATCATCACCACTCACAGGATGTGACTCTATTTATTCCCTCCCCAGGACCAAGTGCAGAATCCAGCACATAGTTAAGACTTATTAAATAGTAACTCACTGAATAAATGAATGGATACCCAGAGAGGGTCTGCATGCTTTCCCCATTCAGTAGACAGTAGCTCTCGATGGGCTCCACATTTGCAGATCTAACCAAATACAGATCAAAAATAGTCTAAAAGTAGAAAATTGAATTTCTACTGAACATATACAGAATTTTTTAATCATTATTTCCTAAACAATGTCATGCAACAAATATTTACACAACCATTACATTGCATTAGGCATTATAGATCATCTGCAAAAAGATTAAAATATATGGAGAGATGTGCATATGTTATATGCAAATAATACAACATTTTATATAAGCAACTTGAGCATCCTGGTCTTGATGGGGATTCTAGAACCAATCTCTCTTAGCTATCAAAGAACAAGAAATCCCTGAAACTCACTATTCCATGTGGCTTAAAGACAAGGTCACACTGGGAATAAATTTCCCTGTGGTGAAATTAAGAAATAATCTAAATATATTCATATAATTGCTATTGTTTATGTGATATGGTTTTTAAGTCTGAACTCTACAGAATGTGACTCAATAAACAGTCCAATTTTCTTGGTACTATTTTTAGATTAAGTGTAAAATTTTTTTAAAACAATAAAAATTGTTGACTCTTTGATACTCAATTATGTCTTTATTAAGAACTTACAATTCTTTTTGTGTTTGTTTTTTTTTGTACTGGGGATCAAATTCAGAACCTTGCGCTTTGAGGCAGGCAGCAGAACCACTGAGCTAAATCCCCTGCCCAGTTTTTATTTATTTATTAGTACATATTTGTTTTACACAATGATTACATTCCTTGGGGAGAGTTGGAACATGTTCCTAACATATCTCAATTCTCTTTCATCCCCTTTCCCTCCTCTCCCTCCCACTCTGTCCATCTTTCAATCCCCTTCCCATTTGAGAAAGATCTACCTACCTAGTTTCTATTATCTGCCTTTATTTTGCTCTTTATTCATGTTTGGGTTTCTCATACAAGCGAAACCATGTGATATTTAAGCTTGTTGTCTGATTTATTTCAGGTAAAAATACAGTCTCAGTGTGCATCCATTTACCAACAAATTTGAATATTTGATATTCCAATTCTTTTTCTTAATTGAAAAGTAAAATTCATATACAAAGCTAGAAGTTTTCATCATATCAAACAACTAAAATCCTAGAAATCGCTAATGCAAGTACAAAGACAAAATGAGCGACTTTAATCAGTACCATTTTGCTGATAGTTCCTACTTGAGAAGCAAAGAAATTATATTAGTTTAGATGGTTCAGAATTGCCTTCAGTGCTTAAATAAATACATTTGAGTCATAGGTTCCCTCAGTACATTTGTTTATCTTATATCTGAAACCACTCTGTTTAAAAACAAAATGGTGACAAACTATTTCTTTTAACTTGTAAGGCAGAAAAATGACATGTAAGACACCACCTTGACAATATGTCAATGAGTAATTAAGTAAACCCTGCTATCTTCATTACAGTAATGGAGAGTCAAGTAGAGACTGAGGTGCAAGGTGATAATCTCCCTAACAATGGAAGGCCTTCAAAAATTGTATTCTTAAATTTACAATTATTTCCCGATAGGATTTTTTAAAGTTTTTCCAAAAAGGTGGAACTAATCCATCTGACTGATTTAATGATGAAAAGTAAATTAGCTATCACTTTTTCATCTCTGTCCCAAATCAATTCAACTTCTACAAACAAAACTACCTAAAAGTATGCTAGTTAACAAAAACAAAAAAGGAAGGTAAAGGCTAAGTGGTTAAGAATGTTTTCTCAAGTCTGAAAAGCTCATCTTCTTCTAGAGGAAACAGGACCACTAAATGCAATGTGGGACCTCAATACAAGCCTAGAACAGAAAAATAATATTTGCTAAAATTAAGGAGAGCTGAATTAAACTGTGGAGATGAGTTGATATTAATGCACCCATACCCATTCATTCTGACAAATGCATCATAGTAGCGCAAAATGTTAATAATACGGAAAAGAGAATGAGTTACTTCAGAACTTTGTGTATCACCTCTGGTGCACAGAGCTCTGAAAACTTCTCTGTAAACTTAAATCTGTTTTAAAATGCAAAGTGTATTAAACATGCTTTCCCTTGGTAACTAAATTATCTTGATTGGCATAAAATATTTTGGAACTGACTAGAAGCCAAATAATGTAATTTTATTAATTAAGAGAGACTGGAACTTTTGACAGAATAGCTCATAAATTAGATTTTATAAAATATATTATTTTGCTAGGCATATTTTCATAACATTAATGAAGCATCTGAGTAAAAATGAGTTGACAAAACTAAGTAAAATTGTAAAACATTATGAGTTATTAGTTTAAAATAATAGATAACCAAATTTATGAATTATACAAAATAGATTCTTCCAGAGGACCTTAGCACTGTGGAAAGGCTCGATTTTAATCTTTCATTGTTTTCAATAATTGACAAGGTGATGAGGGGTGGGAATTACCACATTTATGTAAAGGTGAGCACCTGTCTATGAAAAGTATATGGCTTCACGGAGATCAGAAAAGTGCCAAGGACTTGTTAGAACACAGTGTCCTATTTCCTGAACAATTCCAGAAATCAAAAATAACAAGAGCATTTATGAATTTTTTTATCTGTGCTTCACTAACTAAATAATTCATTTCCAAACTATTTCTCCTGTGCATTAATAAATATCCGTACCACAGATATGGATGATAAAAAGGAAAATAGAAGTCACTATAGAAAATTTTAACATTTTACCCTCATAAAATCCAATAAAAGGTCTGCATTTTTGTTTTTTTCATGAAATGTTCTCTATGCAATCTGATGAATTATACATGCCTGTGTGTGTGTGCACGCACTCCACATGTGCATGTGCACAAGTACATCATAACTAATGGAGACTAGTTGGATATATTGAAAGAGCTATCGACCAAATACATAAATCAGAGGGCTTAAGTGTTTATGCCTCATCCTGAAGAGTAGTTTATCATTGCTAGAGTGTTTGGATTTCTTATATCTTTCAGTAGAGAGTAGAATCACCTTAAATCTTTCTTGGGCTTAGTTTTGTGAAAAGTAGCTTTGAAGATTCCTTGAGAAAGTGAAATGTGTGCTTAATTCAATACTTTAGCACATATTAATCCCAAAATGGATCTTTGTCCTTTTTGATTAATCTGTGATAGCAATAGGTTGGTGTCAACGTGCTCTGGCTCTTGGAGATTTATAACAAACAGGCTGAGGCTGGAGAAAGGACCACTTTTAAAAATCCACCTGGGATTTCACACATCCAGTACACACACCAATTTCAACGGAGAAAATTCTGAGATAGAATTTAACACACATAGCAATTTCTAGAGCTCATAATGTTTTGGAGAAAGTGTCTACAGATGAAAATTTTTCTGTTGAGCTTATCTACAGAATGGAAGGGAGACTAAATGTCTTAAACTTGTTCTGAGAAACATCTGCTCCTGTAAAGAGGAGCCACTAACTAACTAGAAGGGGATATGAGCTGCTCTGTAAAACTCCTGCTGGAGATCCTGCTCCCAGATTCCAGACCTACATGAACAGCCTGCATCAGAGCACCTCACAGGAATGTGAAGACCTTTTAGGAAGGAGTGCCCTATCCCAGTTTTTTAAAAAGAATTGTTCTGATCTTTCTTCATTTTAATATATTTATGGTGAATGTTTATATATGTAGGAGATTAATCCAGGGTCCTACATATGGTAACCAAGTGCTCTACCACTGAGCTACATCCTCAGCCCCCCTCCCCCACTTTTTCTTTTCTTTTGAGACAAAGTCTAGCTAAATTGCCCTGGCTGGCTTTGAATTTGTGACCCTCCTCCCTCAGCCTTGGAGTAGCTGGGCTTACAGGTACAAGAGCTCCCATACTCAGCACCACATCTATTTATAGCATTTGCCCAAACCTGGGTGGGATGGGTTAAGTGGATCACATCCCTACCAACTTGTGATCCAGAGTGTTCTCAGGAAGACACATGTGTGGTTTTCAAAAGAGACTGAGGAAAGAAACAGAAGATTCCTAAGGACCAGTAGAGAAAGAGTGCAGCAGGATGTCCTGCACCTCCACAGAGCTTCTTTGGGCAGGTGGAGCCTCAGTGCTGGTGGACCTGCTGGTGGCACAGCCTATAGTGGGAATGACTGCAGCATAAGGGCTGCACTCCCAGGAGCCAGTTTAAATGGCTCCTCGGACAGATTCACTGCCATGTCCTTCACCGCTATCCAGAGCTTCTCCTGTTTGGATCCCCTTCCAGCTACTTCCCAACTCCTTTTTTCAGACCCCAGGGCCAGTCTCTAGATCCTAACCCAACAACATAAGGGGCGCCACATCCTCTGAGGCTGGGATGCCCAGGGTCACACTCCACACGTATTGATTTTAAAATGTGTGGCTGCACCTTGAGAAAGAGCAGGCCTCCACATACTGCCCATTATCAAAGGCCAGTCATTGACACTGAGACTGGCTGTGCTTTCCCCTGGGAGGTAATGAATTTGCTGGGTGACCTCAGAGCCTGCACTTCTGAGCAATCCGCAACTCCAGTCCCCATCGTATGTCAGCTCCTTCAGGAGAAAGGAATTATGAATGAGGTACTAATGAAGCATTTCATCACCTGTTTACCTTCAGTGATCAGTGGCCTTCCTTCAATTCTCTGGGAACACATTATTTTTGAAACCACTGTCAGTTGGAATGGCCTCATATTTGAAGTGGTTATAAAGTAACACATACCTGCGGAAACTTGTGCGTTCTCATGTTTCTGGTTTTGATACCACATAGCTCTACATGGGAAGGGGGGGAGACGGGGGGGAGAGAAAAGAGGGAGAAAGAAAGAAAAGAAGGAAGGTAGGAAGAGAGAGAAAGAAAAGAAAGAGAAGGAAGAAAAGAAAGAAGGGATGGAGGGAGGGAGGGAGGGAGAGAGAGACACTTTCCTAAACAGAAGAGAAAGATTAAATAATTAAATACTGGTGGTTTCTTCCTTCAGTATGTTTTACCTCTTAAAGAGGACCATTCCTATAATGGTAATCCATCAGAGACAAATTCATACAGTGTAGGATCAATACTGCAGCAAAGAGGCTGGTTTCACATGTGATGGGTTCCATTCCAGAGTCCACAGCTGAGTAGTGGGTAATGGGATCACAGGGGTAGTTTCATGTACAGCAGGGTCAAAGGAGAGCATTAGGATCCCAGCTCTGTATGATTTCCAAAATCACTTACCCCACCTCACCTTTATTCTTCTTATCTGTAAAGTGGAGATGCAAATGCCTTTCCCCTTGGGTGGTGAGAAAGATAATGAGACAAAATCAGAAAATGGTTTTATGCTGCCTTGTGCCAGGCAACTGGTCATGAGTGTCATTTTCCTGTCTGTTGTATTTTAACAGCTATTTATTTTCAATCCAAACCATCTCAGATCAACAAATAATTGTGTTAGAAAATAAAAAATATAATTATATCATTATAATATCCAAATAGCTATAACATAAGGTAGAATAAACTAGTAATTTCTTAAGAATTCTATTTCCTCTTTACTTAAGCTTTAGATTTATTTCATTGTTTCATACATTCAATTTGTGTTCATATAAAATATTATATTTTAAATTTTATAAAATCTAGTTTAATAAATCTAATTTTCTAATCATAATGTAATTCACCTCTGACAAAATGCAGTGGCTAGGTAATTACTTAGCAAATAGAATCCAAACACTTCCAGGTCAGTATAACTGCCTGTGCTTACTGACTGTACTAGTAGACCCTAAAGTTATAAGTGATAGAAACTCAACTCAAACCAGCTTTTAAAAAGTAGAAAATATTTTGACTCCCTTAACAGAGGAGGGAGCACATCTGTCCTGGAGGTGGGGCTCAAGAACACAAAGGATTTCCTCAGGAATCTGTGTCTGCTTCCTCTTCAGCCTCTGCTTTGAGTTCTCTTGGCTTCCTAGTTCTCAGGTGAGGGGCTTCTCCAGTTAGAACTAAGTTACCCTTTGACAATTTTAGGCTCACGATATTCCTTCAATTAGCAAATCTAGAGATAAGAAATCATCTTCTCTTTACTCTAAACTTTATTTTCAGTCTTCATTTTAGTTGGTATATGATGACTGTGGACATTTATGGGATAAGCACATATTTATGGGAACTATGTGATATGTTATTTTGATACATGCATACATTGTATACTGATCAAGTCATGGCACTTAGCATCTCTGTCACCTCAACGCTTTGTGATGCGAACATTTAAAATCTTCTCTTGTAGCTATTTTGAGATATACAGTACCTTATGATTACCTGTAGTCACCCTGTTGTGCTCTAAAACACCAGAACTTATTCTTTCCTCTCTTCTATAACTTTATGTAGTCACACATAGAATCCAAAACAGCAGGTCTCATAAAGTAATGAATAGAATAGTGGCTACAATAGTGGGCAGACAGGGCGGGTGGGGGAGCAGGGAGTGGGTTGATCAACCAGTACAAAGAAATCACCTTGTGCAAGGAAATTCTAGGAGATGCCTTAGGAAGGCTGTCTTGGGTCTAGTTGGGTCTGCATTCATCTTTGAACCTAAAACTGGCCAGGATGTTACAGGACTGTGATCAGCAACTTGAGATTTCATGGCCACACGATGGCTAAAAGGAAAGGGTTCAAGCTAGTCAGATGCTAAATAAATAGACTGTTTTCTTTTCATCTTTTTTAAAATTTTAGATGTGTTCTGTTACAAGGACAATTATAACAATTATAACAAGAGTCCAGTGACTATACGTAGTGTTGTCCTCCCTACCTTTGTTCATGTTAGCCCTTTGGCTAATCTGGCTCATGTATACCTAACTTGCTCACGCTGTCTCAAGGTCAGGACAGATGTCTTTGGTCACCTCCACTGCTTCTGCCCAGCCTCTGCTTCCAGGGTATTCTCCTGTAACTCCCGTTTGTAATCTGCCAGATGCCTGAGCTTCCTGCTTCCTGAATTCTCCTGCCTTTTCATCCTGTTGCTTTTTCATCTCTTTGTTCAATGAATTCTTTGAAATCTTACTGGATTCCTGAATGTGGCCCATTGTAGGCTCCCTGATCCCTGCCACCTTAGTCACCTCAACTTGTTCTGTCTGCCCAATTTCTAAGAAACTCAGGTACACATTCCCCAAACTCCTTACTCTTCATTTCTTAACAATGTCCCACATGAACATACCACTCGGGATACACAGTGTGCAACAATGAATGCATCCAAAGAAAATTGATTACTCGATTCTAAAATAGCCTTTCTCTCTCTCTCTCTCTCTCTCTCTCTCTCTCTGGCTCCCTCCTCTCTCTCTCCTTGTCTAACATACTTTGAGTTTATTTTCTGTCACTTCAGTAAATAATCAAAACTAACATACTCTTCCATTTCTAGCCCCATTAATGCATTCATGTTCTTCTAAGAAGCCTCCCTATTTCCTATTAGACTTTCATATTATTTAGAAGGCAATGGTACCATGGTGAATAAAAAATGGTATGTGTTTAGATTTAGAAGTCATGCGTTCAAAACCAAGGGCCGGAGATTTAGCTCAGTTGTTTCGCTGCCTGCTGCACAAGTCCAAAGACTCAAGATTGATCCCCGGTACAAAAAAAAAAAAAAAATCCTAGCACTTGTAACCAGATGACCTCTTGAAAATCACTTCACTTTAGAAAATCTAAGTTACAAAGAATGGGATACCTTATTCAGTGGATTCTTGAGAGACTCAGATTTGATATTGCATGTCTACCAATTGGAAATACTTTTCAAATATGTGTCTCAATTTTTTTCAATTTATTTTACATATTTGACTTTTTATCATGGTCAAATTTTGTTCCTGAACCTAATTAGACATTAAGACAAAAGCCAGGATGTATGTACTATATATAGAAGAATTTTTAAAACATAGTAGATGCTAATAAGTACTAATTTCATTCTTGGATTGGAAACATAATTTGAGTATAAATATTGGTAGTCTTAATTCTTTAAATTTGAATGTTGACCTCTTAAAGGCATAGTCAAGGTTAGATTATATCATTTAGTTACACTGGAAAAGATAAATTCTGTTTGGTCAATAATTGTTCAAAAAGAGCTATTAATTCACTTTGTTTCAAAGAAAAATAGAGAAAGAGAAGGAAAAATAAGAGCAATTGCACTACAAAAGTAACTGCTCAGTATATCCTTATAAATTTGAAAATATATCTTATGAGCCTATAATTCATTTTGAATTCCATGAACAGCTTGTAGTCACCCATTTTCTATCCCTTCCCATGTGAAACAGAGGAAGTCAGTTTGGGGAGGGGAAGGAGAGTGAGAAGCAGGCAGAGGCTCAAGGTGACAGATAGAAAGGAGCAGTGACAAGGTTTGAAAACATCTTCCAGACTGGTGAGTCAGACATGTTCTAGTTGTCCTTGAACTTGAACTGCTTTCTCATATCTTGTATAGCAGAACACTCCAACTTTCTTGTGAAACATTCCTGTTTCTTTCAGAAATTGAGTTGAGCAAAGATAGGCCTTGACAAATAAACAAATAATGCCTTCTCCAACAAATGAAATAAATAGAAGGAAAAGAAACCTCATGAAGGAAAATATAATATTAGTTCCGCGAAAAAATAGGAAAAGGAAGGAGAGGGAAATGTTATTATGTCGAAAGTGAATACTCACAGAAAGAGAACAGATATTTCCTGCATAAGTAAACTAGTTTCTTTACTAATGCACTGTAGTAGTTATCTGTAAGTTCTCAACTTTGACTACCAAGTTTGATCCAGATTCTGCTCTGTGACAGAAGAGCTGTTTCCTCATTCACAAACCACACAGCCGCTCTTTAGTGAGAACCTGTCTCTAAATTTAAAAAGGACTGGATATGTAACTTAGTATGAAGGCCTTGGGTTCATTCCCCAGTGCCACCAAATAATAATGATGATAATAATAATAGAATCATCACATTTCCATACAGGAAAACAGAGGAAGCTAGTGCAAAGTCTGCCTTTTACAAGCTGTATGTGTGAACATGATATATTTAGCTTTTTAAAAAGCATTCATAAAAGAGTGAAAACATTTTCAGGAACAGCTGATGAACACAGTGATTGCTAGGAGAGTTTGGAAGATGAGGGAATCTTCAAGGACAAGACAAAATCAGATCACCAAGATGGGTGACTAGGACTAGGATAGTCTGCAAATAGGAACCACTGGCCCATTCCAAACTGGGGCTCTCTTTCCCAGAGTAACTTTCCAAGTGACTCACAGGAATAGTAAGCATCTTTTCCTTCCTGAACTAGTATTATTTAGGAGGAGTCAAAACTAAGGGTATTTACGTGACAACCAAGTAATGCTGGTGCTCTGTAATTTAGATTATGTGCAAGCGTCCACCAAACACAGGAAAATGCGTGTACAGATGACCAGTCTGAGCAAAGATGATTCTCTCCCTTTGTGTTTAGTAGGCAAGTAACAGAAGGACTGAGCTGATGAGCATGAAGAAGAGGGTCTGTGAGTCCCAAGGATTTTTATCACAGAGACCAGCGGCGAGCAGTTCCCTGAGAGTAGCCTAGGAGAAGTGTGGATGGAAATTTATAGGAAACTTCTGGTGTATTTCCCAGATGTCTCCCATGTCTAGACAGTTAGTGAGCAGAAATGAGTATCTTTAGTCTTACTTAATGTAGCAAAAATCTCCCCCTGTTAACACGTCTCCCTTGACTTCCAGAGAGCATGCGACCTAAAACTGATGCTAAAGCATGACTCAAATAGCAGGAAGCTAACGTGGATTTATCTAAATTTTGTGTTTTGTTTTTATGCAAAGAAAGTTGATAGTTCTCTTGGTAGTAAGACTTTTCTAAAAACAGAAAAACATAAGAAAATGAAAGAAAAAAAGGTGAGCAGATTCTGTGACGCGACCAGGATGCCTGCTAGGCATTTGTACTATTAAATGTGGTTTATAAAATTGAACTTTAACATTTTCTGTGACAAAAAGACAGTGTTAATTCTTTTCCAGGCTTTTATGTATAGTTGAGTTGAATGCCAGTGTAGCAAACTTTTTCAAAAACTAGGATGGACCCCAATTTTTTAATTAATTAAATTAGTTTGCTTCCTATTTTCTTTTTGCAGTTTTACTTTACTTTAACTAATACATAAAAACATGAAAATTGGGCATATTAATGGGATAACATGATGTTTTAACCCATGTGTGCATTGTTTAATCAGGTTAAACACACACATTATTTCTTTTTGGAAAATATTCAGTATATTTTCCTCTAGTGTTTCAAAATGTACAGTTCATTATTGTTATCTATAGTTATCCTATGGTGCAAGAGCACACCAGAGTGTCCTCCTCTTAACTGTAACTTAATATTTATTGACCAATATTTCTCCCACTGAGTATTTTTCATTAGCAAATAAACTCATCCTATAGCCAAAAATCTTTCTGTAATCTGAAAACCCAAGAATGCCAGTCTAGTCAGGAAAAGAACATGTAGACCCAGAAATACAGGTACATCTCTACCCTGGAAAAGCAATGCCACCTTTTTAAATAGCAGAGGACTTCTATGACACATGATCAATGCAATATTTTTTATTTACCATAGGTAAGAAAAAATGTAAAAGGAAAAGTTATTTCTGAGAAGGGCCAGGTTGAATTAGCTTGAGGAAAATTTAAGTCTAAGGAAAAAACAGTATCACTGTTGCATCTTTGGCAACCTATCTAAGAAGTCTGGTGACTCTTGCATTTAACTTTTCACCTAGGACTTTATAAAAAAATCTTCTTTCCTATGGTTTTGGTTATGGAGGTATCAGCACATCTGATGCTATGTGCACAGCTTGAAAGCATAGAGAAAGCCTGTGACTCTATGATGTATTGAAAAACAATCAAGTTTAATACAGCCATGCTAATTAACTTTAGTCCTTTCTGCCGTGGCTGACTAGTGTCTCTAGAGCTAAACAGAGCATGAATCCAAAATTAAAGTCAGAACTCTTTTGGGTACAGCTGACTCAAGTGATTATTAAAGTAAATCCAATCATTGAGACCCATCTGGGTTATGTGAGGTGCACTTCTTAAAAAATTTAAATTCAGTGTTGTGACAGATTTCCACATGAACAAATAGACAAAGAGAAAGCTATCAATACTGCGTTATAGTTACAACCCTGAAAATACTGCCCAGTAGGATAGTGGCACTACAGGAATCTGTGAAGTAGATTAGGGCATTTTTCTCTCCAAGATCCTTTCCTAATCTAAGAGTCTTTATGCATTTGTGACTTTTGAACTAGATCAGTGTTTCTGAGCATCAGCATTATGGACATTTTGCTGAATAATTTTTGTTTGTTTAGCAGCATCACACATTACCCACTAGATAGCAATTATACCCATGCATGCTCATAGAGGTCACAACTAAAAATGTGCTTTCCTGATATTGCCAAATGTTCCCTGGAGAACAAAAATTACCCTCCAGATTGTGAAACCCTGAGAAAAGATCTCTTTATGTTTATTTATAAATGACAACTTTTATCCCCACTCCCACCTCCTGCCTCATTGACAATCCAGTAAAAATTGTAAGGGTGTCTTCCCAATTCAGGGTCAAAATTTGCTGGATTTAGAAGATATTCAATAAAACTTCAATAGAACAAAGAACAATCTGGTTTTGTTGTTCATTTATATACTTATGTTCTGAATACTTCGTAACGTTGCAATATCTTCCAAAGTTTGTTTCTGATACGTGCTGTTTTTATTCACTTTTTACATGTGACTCTAAACAGGGCAAGTCATAAATCTTTTAGACTTTATTATTACATTCAGGTCCCTCTTAACAAAAACTGACTTTGAAGGACTGATTCATAACCTATGAATTGTGTTTTATTTTATTAACAAGTCTGTATACATTTATTTAAGCCATTTTAAGAGGAGTAATTAAGTGGTCAAAACTGTGTGGCACTCATTACTTCCATTCATAGCAACAAGTGAAAATCACTGAGAAATAATGCTGAAGTATTCTCAGCTTTGCCAGGGGCTCTGGGCCCCATCCTGTGCAAGCATCTTCTAACAGCAAGGCCAAACCCTGGAACAAAGCTCTTATGGCACTTTGGCAGTTGACAGAAAGGCCTGTGTGTGTGATCAAGGGTGTGATTCTTTTTTCAAATAATACAATATTGACTTGAGTTGACAGCATGGACTCCAGGGAGAATTTTAAACCATTTTACTTCCTAAGTTTGTATTATTATTGTTGTTCTTTTATTTGATATATAATTATACATATTTATGTACATATTGTGTACAGTATGATATTTTGGTACATGCATACAATGTATAACGATCAAATCAGAATTGGCATATCTCTCATCTCAAACATTTATTATTTTGCACTGGGAACATTCAAAATCTTTTCTTCTAAATACTATATTGTAGACAATAAATTATCATTGACCGTAGTCACCTCACTGTGCAATAGTCCCCTTATTTAACTACATTTTTGAAGAATGACTAACTTCTGTCTTCATCTTTCTCCTTACCTTTCCAGGCTCTAGTAACTCCTAGTCTACTTTCTATGTCTATAAAGTCAATACTTTAGCTTCTGGCCATGAGTGAGAATATGCCTGTTTGCCTTTCTTATTTCACTGCTTCCAGATTCATGTAGAGAGGAGTGTAGAGGGTGATGCCTGAGGCATAGTTGTATCCTGAACACCCTTGCTGTCCAGTTTCTCTGGTGAAACTCCAGCTTCCCCGGCTCAGGGTGCTTTTTGGTAGAGAGACCCATCTCATGCCATTTCTACTGACATTATTTCTTAACTGAAAATCCTCCCCAACTCTTGATATCATAGTCATTTTAAGAATGCAAATGAAATACTTACCTGGCAGGAGAGATACCATGATCAAAAATACAAATGAAACTACCCACAAAGCAGTAGAGGGTTTCATTCTCAAGTTTATGGTTAATAATTACAGGTTGAGTATCCCTTATCCAAAAATCCTGGGACCAGACATCTTTCAGATTTCAGATTTTTTAGGTTTGTGGAATATTTTCCTATATGTAGTGAGATATTTTAGAGATAGGACCCAAGTTTAAATACAAAATTAATTTATGGTCTATATGCACCTTACACATGTAGCCTAAAGGTAATATTTATGTGCCTGTGTTTTGACTGAGACATAACACATAGGTAGGTGTGGAATTTTCCACCAGTGGCACATGCTGGGTAATGATCCCTGTCAACTTGACTGGAATAAGAAACACTTCGGGGGTCAAGTGCATCATGGGGGTACTAATAGCATCAGTCCACTAGTGATCATAGCTAATGTGCTGTTAGGAGGCAGGTTCTAGTTGAAGGAGGTGGGTCACTGGGGAAGAGTATGTGGAGGATGTATCTTTCCCTGTAGTTCTTTTCCTGTACTCTGCTTCCTGACCTCCATGAAAGGAGCAGCTTAGCTGCACTATGCCCTTCTCTGTGATGTTCTTGTCTTGTAGCCAGACAACTATTGATTGAACCCTCTGAAACTGTGAGCCATAAATAAACTTCTCCTCCTTTACACTGTGGGTGTCAGGTTATTTCTAACAACAGTGCAAAGGCTGACCAAAACATGGCATCAAAGGGCTAGGATTTAACTCAGTGGTTCCGCCTCCTGCCTCGCAACCACAAGGTCCAGAGTTCGATCCTCATGCCAAAAAAAAAAAAAAGGCATCATGTTGGTGCTCAAAATGTTTCTGATATAGAAATTTCAGATTTTCTAATTAGAGTTGCTTAATCTATATATTATTCTTTCTCGTTATATAATAAATCCTTAAAAGTGTAGATAGAAGTGTTATATTAATATACAACTATCAATCTTAAATCTAATTCCTATAGTGTTAAAAGATGATGAGAATAGAAAAAACACATAAAAATGGAAGAGTAGCATTGCTCTAGGAATGCTTTGGACAACTGAATAAGCCAAGATGTATTAATACATACAACTATATTTATCCCCAGTTCATTGATGATATTGGCTCCTCAGTAACTACTGAATTACAGATTCATAACTTTATTTTATTGATTGTTTTTGTTCCCAAAACTCAAGCATTTTTCTAGTCCTCCAAGTAGTCACTCCAGGATTTCTTTTTACCTTTACCACAAGATTTCCTTCACTTTTATTCTGATTAGTTGTTTTCCCTGATTCTTTGATGTTCTCTTTTCAGTTCAGGGGAAGACATTTTCCAGTATTCCCTGAGAAACGGAACTTGACAGGTCAATTTTTTGATAATTCTCATACCTGGAAATATCTTTAATATCCCCACTCATGATTTATAGTTGGCTGAGTATAAAATTGTAAATTTCCTTAGCATTTTTCAAGGTTTTGATCTGTTAACTTTTTTGCTTACAGCACTGCCATTGAGCAAGCCAATACTGTTGTCATGCTTCACTTCTTTTCACTAATCTGTTTTTGCTTCTGTGTTTGTTTTTACCTGCAGACGCTTTTAATTCTATAACTCTTAGCTCAGCCCCTAAAGTCCTTCAGATCACTAGTCATATGCAAACTAACAAAAAAAAACCCCTCTGTTCCTTACTTTCAAAATAGATAATGCAAGAAAATGGAAATAATAAATTATAACATTTTTTGCCATGATGGGATTGCCACTTTTTTTTTAGTTGAACAAAAATGCTATCAGTACTTGTCACCTCATTCCTGTGATCTAAAGGAATTTCTGCAGAGCATTAACCTCAAATCTAGCAGCCTGCTCAGTTGTGTTCTCTTAAAACTGTCTTCAACTTCAAATTCTCCACTCTGGCAGTCTCCAAATTTTCCTTGTTTTGTTTTACTTCCCCTTTTTGCTGTTTTTTTCTTGACCTTTTCACATTGTCCCTAGTTGCAAAATGTAGATATGCCTCTTCATCCTTTGCTGGATATTCCTCTGTATTTTGTGATATTCATATTGTTAGAGGTCTTGAATTAATTCTAAGATAACAAATGTCACCAATATGATTATTACTTTCAAAATATATCTTTCACCTTAATATGAGTAATCTTATATTTCCACCAGTATTGTTCTCCAGTGAAGAATAAAGAAGAAAAACTGAAACAAAATCCTAGACTACAAATTGCAAAGCTATTCTGTAAAGGACCAGATAGTAAATATTTTGGGATTTGCAGGATATATACTTTGTGGCAAATACTCAACTCTGCTATTGCAATATGAATATATTACACCATAGACAACACGTACATGAATAAGGAGGAGTGTGTATCAATCAAGCATGGGTTATAAAAAGGAAAGTGAGACATATTGTATCTCTGAGCCAACTGCTGGTGCAAACATTTGGACTATCTTGAATTTTGCACTAATTATCTGCTTGACCTTAGTATAATCATTTTCATTTCTTTGTGAAATGATTTTGCGTATCGACTACAGTAGGAATTATTTCTTTTGACGAGAACTTTTTTCCTCTCCCCTGCTCCCTTCTGGACCTATTGAACTCATTTTTAGACCCACCCCAACTGCCCTCAAGTTGATGCAAAGTTCCTTTATTCATGCATTCAAGTTTCTGTGTTAAGTACTAGGGACTTAATACCCACTTATACTCAGAATTAGCTATATCTTCTTTAATTACCCAAGAGTCATGAGTGCATTAAAAGACACTTGATGTGACCTTATTACTGTGTTTTACCTCTCTCTTTTCATTCCTTGACTTTGAACATATCTGTAAGGTCTCATTGGATACTGAATTATATGCATAGAATTTGTGGTCAATAATTTCCTATCAAAAATTTCTACAATGTAATGGCCAACATATTCTGGGAATTCTTTTTCAGCTAAAATTTTAAAAAGCTTGTATTGTTCTAATTATATATGTTTCAAACCAAACTCATCATATTTTTTCCAAATTTGTTTCCCTTGTTGTTAATGGCATTCACATATTTAATTATCCAAAGATCAAACTATATCTATGTGCATATGTTAAAAGAATACAATTTGAGCCTGACAGACAGGAACCTGAAACACAGCTCTGCCACTTGACTCAATAAGAAATATCGGCTGCATTATTAGTCTGTCCAGGATTTAGTTTCCTCATCTGCAAAAGGGGATGAAAGTATAGGCAGGTCAAGGGTTTTGTGGACCCAAAATAAACCTTGTGCTTTGAGAAAACCTTTGCTAATACTCTGCAAGTATTTTCTGTTTGTGTTAGAATCCCATCATTCTAACCTTCCCAGTAGCATAATCTTAGCAAACTTTAGTAAAACTCACTTTCTTTTTAACTTGTATCAGTCTATGATTAAGGTACCAAATACCCTTTATCCCTAATACACGATGTGCCTGGAAAAATTAGTGGGAGCTAGTTCCTTTTGGAGCCATATAGTCTCTGTTTAATTCAAGAACAATATACCAATCTAACTTTTATAGCCTACAGTTAATTCATAAGTAAGAAATAATATTTAATTGTATGAGACCCTTTGAAAATTATGTTTTATCTGTGGAAGAGAAATAGTTAACTTCTTTATACTATTGGAAGTATTAGTAAAAACACAATATACTCTGCTCTAGAGTCTCTTAAATACATATAAACATTTTGCACAGTTTTTACTTTCAATAAATTGCCAAATGATTTTATCAATAAAAATTTTAATCATTTTTTCACTTTTTATTTTAAAAAAGAAGTTAACAAGTAGCTACTAATTTAGTGTCTGCCTTTTCAGTCTTTCTGCACAACACAAACTCCTAAGGACACTCTATGCCATATTGCTTAAATTTATTTGAGTCCTACATATATATTTTCTTGTGACAACTCTTCAATTTTCTGAATAATATTTTAGTTTTCAATTGTTTTATATGCATATGTTATGTTTAACTAGATTAGAAGTTCTTGTGAAACAAAATTATTTTATTTGTACTATTATTCTCACACAACCTGGTACTGTCCTCCTGTTACAGGCATGCTTCATTATTTCCCCATCACTCTGTGCTAAACTAATACAAATGGTAATTAACAAGGCTGATCCTGTCTATATGAGCCCTGTCCCATAGAATAATTGTACAAATGTATGTTGATGCCAGATTATAAACATGGTGACATTAGAATAACACTATTTATTTTCTTTAAGGAAAACCAGAGAGTAAAACAAAATTAAGTATTCTCTAAGTGTATATCCCTCATATATGTTTTCACTAAAATTATACTTTGATGGAATGTATCTTACAAATACCATACAAATATCTGTACAGTAATTGAGGTTGAAATATTGACACCATCTCCCATAACTTTCCTTTAAAAAAAAAAAAGATAATTTCTCTGGTTGAAAAAAATCCTTACAGCTATTATTTATTTTTGTAACTCTTTAAGATTTAAGTTATTAAATTCAGGATAGGAGTTTTAAATAGAAATACAAAAGCAAATAACACATTTCATAGAAAATATATCAGACTCAATATGGCAGTAAATGTTGTAAGAAATAAAGTTTCATGCTTAGCAACCAAACTAACAATGAGAACTTAACTCAACCTTTGTCCACCAGCTCCACCATATGGCACCGTGAGAATTTACAGTTAATATTTAAGGAGAAAAAATCTTACCAAACACTCCATAGTGAATTAAATGCCTTATGACAAAAATTAATTTAAAATGATGAGAAGCACTCAACATTTTATAATAATGAATGTGTATCCCTTTATCTTATACTAAGTTTAGGGAGTCCTAAAGATATAATGTACTTTCTCTGGAAAAAAAATTAAGGTAAACTAACCTTAGCTTAATGAAGATAAATGTTTTCAGAATACTTTGAAATATTTCTTGTAGCTTATGATGCTGAATTATGGTCCACAATTTGCCTTATTTTAGCTAATAAAATTGATATAATAATGTTATATTTTATACAACAGTCATATATGCGTGCAGATCACATTATTTCAAAAATATAAGAAAATATAAAACTTTATGGTATCACTTAAAATCTAAGAATCCTTTAAAATTAAATAAATTGTTTCTTCAAATTATCTTTGTCTGTCATCCTTCCAATCCTTTGTTTTGTTTTCTTAAACTGGACGCTGGATGATGATGATGATGATGAGTCTTATCTTTTGTGGAGATTTTCACATTTTTATTTAAAATTTGCTATATTTCGCTGCCTGCTGGGCAAGTGCAAGGATCTGAGTCCGATCCCCAGTACCAAAAAAAAAAATTTGCTATATATTTTTAGAGAATACAACATGATCTTATAAGATAGACAGATAAATAGCAAAAAGTTCATGTTAATTGGGAAAATTAATTCATCATAATACAGTTACCCATTTCTTTTTTGTTGTTGTTACAAGATCAGCAACAATTTACTCATTTAGCATGAATCACAGACATCATACAATTTTGTTACCTATATTTCTTCCGTTACACATTACATCTTTAGACTCATTCATCTTATACCTACCTTTATAAACCTAAGATATCTCTAATAGACAAATCTTTTCCTTAATTTAAATTTCAGTCTGGAGACAACAAGAATATTTTAAAGGAATAAATTCCATAAAACTTCTGTTGTGCACAGGAAAATCCATAGCTAACCAGCTTAAGCATAACACAGAGGCTTTGAGAGGAATGTAGAGAATCCTAAACAAGAAGAGCAGGCACAGAATATCGGAGCTAGAAAGGCAGGTGAGGGATGGGTGTGGCACAGTGCATTTTATGTGGTGCAGCCAAGGTATGTCTCCTAGTTTAAGAGGTAATTAAAATATACAGTGCCTGTTTAAATTTCAAAATGTATTATAGTAAAACACAATGTGATTTATCCTCCTCCATATCCTCCTGTTCACTTCAAACACACTTACCTATCATTCTTGCCACTTTCTGAAGCAGTTCTGGAAGTCTTCTTTCATAAGTGTCTTTATGAAGTGTGACTTTAAAAATACAGTGAATGCTGCTGCTGAGTGCCATCCAATGGAAAAGCAGGCTCACAAAAAAATTAGTGTCCTCATCCACCTTATTTTCCAGATCAGGCACCATGTGACTTCTAACTTTTCCTCAAAGTCAAAATAATAAAAAGTAAACATTTTGAATACATTCAGGATATCAAGGCAGACAAATTAAAGGCAGCAGAACTAAAGACACTCATGAACAAGGACTTCCAGAACTGCTTTGGAAAGTGGCAAGGATAATGAAATACATTTGTTTGAAGCAAGGGGAGTATTTTGAGGGGAATCGATGCAATATAGCTTTTGCTGTAATAATTTTTTTTCAAATTTAAACATCAGTGGTATTTTTTCAATCATAGCACATATCCTCTGGGTCTATCACATCTGTAATATTTGCATTTGGGCTTGCTAAACTCAGATTCTTAACCTTGAACTAATCAGCTGTAGCTAGAGCACAATCAGAGCCAAATGTGTTCACAGAGCCTAAAGAAGGCAGTTATTGGGTAAACTAATAGGTGTCTAGGATACCTACGTGGTGTAAATCTATACAAAAGGATAGATGGTCGGATGTGGTGGTACATTCCTGTAATCCCAGCTACTCAAGAGACTGAGGAAAGATGATCACAAGTTCGAGGTCAGCATGGGAACTCTAGCAAGATATTGTCTCAAAAAATTTTAAAAGACGGTGGATGTAGTTTGGTGGCAAAGAACTTGTGTAGCATGTGCAAGACTGTGGGTTTAATCCCCAGTAATGGAGTGGGCAGGTGGCTGGGTGAGATGAGTTTTGTCTAGAAGGTAGTTCAGCTATCTAAAGTAAGATATTGCTTCTAATCCTACTTTACCCAGATAGGTTACTAAAATCTTCCAGTGTAACTATGTCATACATCAGATAATTGAACATTTTTAGACCGAGGGATTGAATTTAAAAAATTATTTATAGATTTTAGGAGATAGGGTGAACAGTGGGAAACCTACGGATTTTGCAGTATTGACTTGATCTTTCTTTGAGCAGATCCCAGGAACAGCTAGCTAAATGAAACAAAGGGATAGATCACAAACGTGTAGTTACATGGTGCTAAAGGAGAGGCTAAGAAATATGACAACTTTCTGGAATGAAAGACTTTACAGCGGCACCTCAGAAAGTTATTACCTGTTGCCATCAGTAAGTTAGCGAGCAACATGTACTTGCTATGACAATGACAGTAAAGTAGGGATTGCAAGCAGTAGATCTCTTTCCATGAGAAAAGATGAGCTTCAAGGATTTGCAGCTAATACCCTAGGATGTGTGCAGTTCTTATGTGTCTTTTACATGCTGAGGGCAATTTCTCAATAACAAAATGATTACACCTGTCCTTTACTGAACATGTGTTCCATAACAGTTTTATATCTTCTGCATGCACTAATATAACTAAAGTTTACACCAACCCTGTGATGTATTATTGTACGACTCCCTTCCACCAGACTGAGAAGACAAGACACAGAAGCACTGAGTAACCTACCCAAGTCACGTATCTAGAAATCATTCCAATCCGCTCAATCTAGCTGTGAAATCTTCACAGGATAAATGTCCTTACAAGAGAATATTTATTGAGTGACACAATAAACCAACTAGATCACAGTACACTACCCAACAAAACAATGTGCATTTCTCTCAAGTACACATTGGATATTATCCAAGTCAGACCTCATGTGAGCCCATAAATCAAATTCCAAAATATTGAAAGAAAATGCACATCTTGTAAATTGTCTTCACCAATCACAGTAGGATGAAGTTAGAAATCAGTAACAGATGCAAATTCATAAATTAAACAACACTTTGAACAATGGATCAAAGAACTCACAGTGGAAATCAGTAAATATATAACAACAAATGATAAGGAAAGCATAACATACCCAAAGTTATGGGGCACAGGAAAAGCACTGCTAAGGGGAAATTTATAAGGTTCAAATGCGTGCATTCAAGAACCAGAAACATCTCAAATCAACTACCCAACTATACAATTTAAGGAACTAAAAAAAGAACAAACTAAATCTAACAAATAGCAGAATAAAGGAAATAATAGACCATAAGAGAGATAAACAAAACTGAAAATAAAAAAGCAATTCTCTTTAGTCAGCTCCTTGAAAAGATCAATGACATTGACAAAATTTAGCTAAATGGACTAAGAAAAAAGCAAAAATAGTCAAATTACTAAAATCAGAAAGAAAAGCGGAGACATTGTAAACATGTACTGAAATGACATTTTGTATCTCATAAATACGTGCAATTACTATGCATCAATTAAAATAAAAATATATTTTTAAAAGGCAAGAATTTAAGGAAATATTTCTCAAAGGAGATATACAAATCATCAGTATGCACATGAAAAGATGCTCAACATCAACCGATAAACAGTTGGTTTATTGTGTCACTTAATAAATATTCTCTTGACTAATTCAGTCATGACTAATCACTATAGAAATGCAAATCAAAACTTCAGTGAGATACTACATCATACTCCTTAGGTTGACTACTAAAATAATTTTTTTTAAATACTAATGAAAATGTAGAGAAATTGTTCACCATGCAAAACACGGTCACTGTGCAAAACATTATGACATTTCCTCAAGTAATTAATGACAGAATTATTGTGACCCAACATTTCCACTTCTGGATATATATCCGAAAGGTATGAAAAGGGTTTTCATATAGATACTTGTATATTTACATTCTTAACACAATAGCTGAAATGTGGCACTCAGGTGCCCACTGACACTTGAAAGGGTAAACAAAATGTAGGATACACATACAATGGAATATTATTCAGCCTTTAAAAGAAGGAAGTTCTGGCATTTGCTACATCAAGAATGAACTCTGAGGTCATTATGTAACATGAAATAAGTTAATCACAAAAAGAGAAGTATTATATGATTCCTCTCAGATGAGGTATTTGAAGTAGTCAAATTCATAGAATTTAGATTGGTGGTTGCCAGGGCAGTGGGAAGGATAGATTGGAGCATTACTGTTTAATGCTTATAGACTCTCCGTTTTACAAGACAAAACCAGTTATGCACGTGGATGATGATAATAATCAGACTTTACTATGAATATTATTAATATCACTGAACTTCACAGTTATTGATTAGGTATTGATTAGGCATTGATTATTGATTAGGTTGATGAAATTTATGTACATTTAAACACAATTTTCAAAATGGGAGAAAAAACTTGGAAAATTAAAAAGCTTTATACTGAGAAATATACTATACTTTCTACAAACTTACTAAAAATATAAACAATGTAATCAATTGCAGTATGATTCAAATTGAAGAAGTAAATTCTAAATATTTGCTTCATCCCTCAATCTGTGTCAAATACTGGGTCAATACACATGGACATTCCTCGCACTCAAGAGCCCTGGTCTCCTCAGTAGCTGTCAGCCCTTGCCACAGAAGCCAGCCCAAATAATTTCACAGAAGTAATCATTATTATTGGGACCGTTAATTTGATGATAGTAATGGCAGTCCTCCACTGAGCTCCTTCTATAAGTCCATTGGTTTTCCTCCATTACCTCATTTATTCTTCCCAACACTGTCAGGTTGGCATTAGCATTGCCCCTAACAGGTGGAGCAAGGGAGAGTAAGATAAATGAATCAGAAAGTTGAAATTAGGTCCTGGTGAAGCTAGCACTCAGTCTCACTTTTGTTTTGTTTTCTGTCTTATTTTGTTTTAACTTTAAGGCTGATGCTTTTTTCATTTCACCAAGGACAACCCTGGAAAATTAATTAATGTGTTTAGTCACATCTCGTATACAAAGCAAGCCATAGGACTGTGCTGGGCCAACAGAACCCTTCCTCACAGAGAGGACCATTGTCAATGGGCTGGGTAGGCACCTTGACTGGGTTGACCTATGATTTCTGGATGAACAAAACTCACTTTGCTTCTCTCAAATCACACAACACCGATGTTCCTTACTCTGTAAATTACACAAAGTGCTGAAGATTTTCCTAAGCACTGGATAACAAACTCTGCAGAATTACAAAACCATTTCTTCTGACTTTTCCATCAGCAATTTCTCTCTATCTACATTCTGCATTCTTCACCATCAAAGGATAAGTAAGAGTAATATGGCTGCATTCATTTTGGTTGTTAAGTAGCATAATCAGCGTTTTCCTTAAATATGTGAGAACAATTCTGTGTGTGTGTGTGTGTGTGTGTGCACGTGCGTGCATAAGCATATCACAGGCTTGCAAGACTTCCAGTGGATTTAAAAAATATATTTTGGTGTATTTCTTCTTGGAAAAGTACTCTGGGCTCTCTTTGAGAAGGTTTTTGAGTTTATCTTGAACCAAAAAAAATGCTGATTCTAATTCAAAGGAGGTCTGAGCACTTAATTAGAGTCCATTACACACTTTCTTATCTTTGCTCCAGCCTGAATTAGCTCAACAAGTTCCAGACATTACTACTTTCACACATTTTTTCACTTGATCTGATGTCATAAGTTTCATCAACCTTTTGATCTTTACAGGTTACTTAAGTTTTATACTTTTCAAGAAGCACTTCACTGTAAATTACCTTAACTTTTTCCAGCTAAAAGTTTAACTCCTGCTTTGCCTTATATTTTCATTTCACCAAACTTTTTTTGCTTTTAAAAGTATATTAAATTATCATTCCTTGAAACTAATTCAAAAAAGTCTGCTGTACATATTCCAATTTGGATATCTATCTATCCATCCATCCATCTAAACTTTTACCCCTTTTTGGAAAATAATAAACATTCAGACAGAAAATGCTGTGTAGACATGGGATGTATCTAGAAATGCTCCTCCTAGACATTAACCCTGCCTTTGTAGAAAGATTCATTTTAAAATTGTGAATTTATCCAACTGGCTAATTTATATTCCTTCTTGGGTCCTCCAATCTGATCAATAAACATTTAACTTGATGATTCTCCAAGAAAATGATCTTGATATCTGCTCCAGATTTTATTTTATCTAGGAATCACTTACCCTTGGCTGAGATGACCCATCTTTCTTAAACTTGGATGACTTGTACTTAATATGTTATTGTATCCAGATAATACTTCACCATTTCCCCCAAGGATGTGTTTGGAAGTATTTGCCCTGATATGCTAAGAAACACTGAGTTTTTATGTAAAGAAGATTCTAGCAACATTTCTTGTGAATCCTTTCAGAGTAATGGGTGGTCAATATTTGGAAACAGTGAGTTCCTACAGAAGGACACAATAATGTTGAGAATAGAGAACAATGAAAAATATGAATATATGTTTGTACACACACATGAAAAGAAAGACACATTAGAATAAAATGTATTAAAAACTATAAATTTTAAATAGGCTACATAGTAATATTGCATATAACAATATTATATACTCATCTATACTAATGCAATATTGTATTGGTATACTAATATTCTATATAATATAAAAGATAAGATTTGTGGTTCTTTTTTTCTACATACTTGTTAATAATTATTCCAATATTACTTTTAAAACTGCTGATTATACTAGTTTTAAATTTTTTTTCATTAAGTTTATTGGTACATTTTAGGTATACAATACAGCTACATTCATCACTGGGATCTTGTACCTTTACACGATGTATCTTGGTTCTTATTTTTTCCCCTTCCCCCGCCCTCCCTTCACCCCCTCCTCCCTTCCCTATTTACAAAGACTTTGTTTCCATTTTTTGCCTTTTCTCATATTTTTTCTTCTCCCTTCTTTTCTTTCCCCTACCCCTCCTACTTCCCCTACTCCTTCACACCTTTTCTTCCTATTTCACAATATTTGCATATCATCATCAATTTGTGATGCTAGTTGGATATACGATGGTTAGAGTTTACACTCACCCATGTAAAATGATACAAAATCAGTGGAAATGAACTTCAGATTTTGAATTTGCGCTTTCCCTAGGGTTCCAGATGCAGTCCAATCATCTTCCAAACTCCTAGACAGAAACAAGAATCACAGCCATCCAGTTTTCACAAAGAAGCAACCCACGCGCCACTCAGCTGGGATGTTGAGTAGGGTAGGAGGGTTAAATCCATTCTCAACCTACAGTATTCTCAATTTAGGATGGGTTTAACTGGTCATGCCCCCATTTTAAACCAGGAATATGTTTAATTACTAAAAGAGTTGAACTTTAATGGTAATTTAGGAATCAGAATCAGTTCTCTTTTCACAGAAGTAACACATTTTTGCCTGGAATTCACCTAAGCCTATGCAGACACGAATCTATGCATTTCATTTAATTCTTTGTGAGTCATGCTGTGTTCCTGTCACATACAACACATGCACCCCTTCCCATGCTGCAGGCATCATTATTGCTGCTAACAGCCTCTTTCATATTCTTTCAGGTTAAAGGATACAGCAGAAAAGGTGTTTTCCAAGATCTGACCTAAGCACAAAATTCACAGAATAAATAACCACCCACCTGATGTACTTTATTTTTCAACTTTCAAAGAAACACAAACCTTTCCTAGAGCACATTGCCTATAGCATACATTCAGGCAAACTGACAAAATGTCTATTAGTCTGCAATAATAAGTTTTCTTTGGGGTTTTCTGAATTCTCCTAAACAACCTAGTCAAGGCCAACTAGGTCACTCTGCAAAGTAGCTGATATTGACAGCTTCTTTTTCTCTCACCCTGCCCCTGCCCCCTTTCAAATCCAACTTGCTTTTCCTCTCACCAGGTCCGATTCCTTTAGCACGCGTATTGAGACTCACTTCTGACAACACCAATTCTGTGTAAGCTACCAAGGCCCTGTGAAGTCATTCACCATAACGAGATAGACAAAGTCACAAGCAGAAATGAAAAGGTGTATACTTGAGCACACTATCATTCTGAGTATAAAATGTCTTTTGCTTAGAAAACAAAACTTTATAACTTTCAAATTATAGAGTTTATTTTCAGTTTTTGTATTCCAGAATTTGATCATTTTATAAATATTTTAAGTTTTAATTCAACCTTAAAAGGATATTTATTCTTTGTGGAATACAAAGTTTAATAATTTATACAAGGCATATTGTATTATTCAAGTGGTTTATATTTTATATGATCTATTAATAGCTAAATAAAAATCAATATTTTGAATTTTCTCTATTTCTGTTTTTATTATGGAGATTGCTGTTATATTTTGACTTGAAATTTCTATCACAATTTCACTATGACTTGAACTTTTGCTCAACATATGGTTCTCATTTTGCCACTGATTGAAGTGTTAAATTATTAAATCAATCAAATTCATTTATTTTATTTATATACATTTTATAATACACAATTAACACTTAAAATATCTCCTTTATTTTCATTTTGATGGTATTCTTTTTTAAAAATGTATTTGAAATAATATTCATATTAGATTCAAAATTAAAATCTGTCTAGTTCTCTCCATGCAAGACAAAAAGTGTGACACATTTCAATTTTTCCAATCCTCCTTACAAGTTCATAAATAATGAATAGTATAAATAAATAATATCATAATACATAGAAACTGAAAATTTTATATCCAGGTTATAATTCCTGCCTTAGTTATTTTCTGTATCACATAATATCTCTGTGGAAGAATGGTTAATAACTAACTAGCCAGGCAGGGTGACGTATACCTGTCATCTCAGAACTCTGGGAGGCTGAGACAGGACCTTCACAAGGTCAAGCCTAATGTAGGCAATTTAGAGACTTAGTGAGACTCTGCCTCCAAATTAAATAAATAAATAAATAAATAATAAATAAATAAATAATAAGAGCTGGAAGGCTGTCTCTGCAAGTGCAGTGGTGTAACCCAGTACCCTAGGTTCAATCCTCTGTATCTCAAAAAAAAAAAAAAAAAGAAAGAAAGAAAGAAAAGAAAAGAAATAAATGAATTCTAAGAACTTTGTTCTTTTGTTTTTTACCAGTTTTGCTCATGAATGTTTTTTTTTTTTTTGGTACCGGGAATTGAACTCAGGACCTTGTAGTTGCAAGGCAGGTGGCGGGTGCTTAGAAATGTTATACCATACATCTTCAAAAGATAAAACATCTCTTTATATTTACTAATAAAATGAAAAAATAATACTTTAACACAAAATAATTAAAACTCCAATAAGAACTAAGACACATCATATACAGGTACAAGCACCCAATGATAAATGTAAATGTATTGTAAACCTAAAATGTACCAATAAAAGAATTAAAAAAAAAACTCCAGTCACCGATCAAATTTCAAGTTATCTCATAAACAGCAATTATTGTAAGATTTGTAAGAATTTATTCATTGGAATAATATTGCACACAGATACAAATAAAGGTCACTCAGTGAGTTAGGTGAGGTGGTCCATACCTTAATTCCAGCTACTTGGATGGCAGAAGCCAGAGGATTGCAAGTTCAAGCTCGGCCTGGGCAACTTGGTGAGATCCTGTCTCAAAATAAAAAATAAAGGGGCTAGGGATGTGGCTCAGTGGTACAGCGCTTGCCTAACAAGTAGGTTTGATCCCTGTCATTGCAAAAAGAAATTAAACTAAATTAAATTTTAAAAGTAAAAAACATACTCTGTGACTTTTGGCAGTCTCTTCATTACTTTTTTGACATTTATCTTCTTTTTTAACTTGTAATTTTAAGAAATGAGGTCATTTGTCCTGTGGTGCTCTCAGGTCTGGACCTCTCACTTGTGTGGGGCAACAGTCACTCCCGGATCCTCTGTGTTTCCTCCCCACTGGGTGGCAGGGGGTTTGTTGCTCTTCCATGACCAGGCACAAGATATTTATTTGTGTATTTTTTGAGACGGCTTACTTATTTTTAAAGAGTTATTTTTTTTCATTTGAAAGTTTGCTTTGTAAAGGAGAATTTTGAAAAATGTATCCATCATGCAGAATACAAAGTTACAGCTTTATGAGCTCCTGAAAGTTTGTACCTTTTTAATGCCTTCCTAATGTGACAGTTATCGGCTAAACTCAAAGCTTATGTATGTTTTAATCACAATTTGTATTTCTGTAAATCTTCCTTCTCTCCTTGAATTCTAAGTTTGGGAAAAGAAGTTGCCTGAGTTCTACTTGTTTTCCTTTATACAACCATCCAGTAAGTCACTAGCCTCTGTGACCCCCAATTCACCTTGATTTTGGGTGTATTTCATAACCTATTGGACTCTCAATTCTCTCTCTCTCTCTTTCTCTCTCTCTCTCTCATATAAAAGTATGGTATTTAAATGCATATATACAATATTTAATGATCAGATCATAGTAATTGGCATATCCATTGCCTCAAATATTTATTATTTCTTTCTGTTGAGAACATTCAAAACCTTTTCCACTAGCTATTTTGAACTATACAATTAATTGCTGTCAACTATTATCCCATTGTGTTACAGAATAGTGGAAGTCACTCCTTGTACAAACTGCAGCCCTACCAAACTTGTTAACCACCCTCTTTCCAGTACTCCCTTCTCCTTTCTGTTCCAAGCTCTGGTAACCACCATTCTACTCTTAACTTGTACGAGATCAACTTTTTTAGGTTCTACATGGAAGTGTCTTTCTGTGGGTCACTTACTTCATTTAACAAAATGTCTTTGGCTTTCATCTTGTCGCCACAAAGAGATTCCATACTTATTTATGACTGAGCAATATTCATTGTTTATATTTATATGTATACATATATATATCACACTTTCTTTATCCATTCATCCATGGACGGACACCTAGTTTTTTTTCATTTCTTCACTATTGTGAAAAATGGTGCAATAAATATGGAATGCAGATATTTCCAACATCTGACTTCATTTCCTCTGAATGTATACACAGCAGTGGAATTATTGCACCATATGTTAGTTCAATTTCTAGTCTTTGGAGGACCCTTCATACTCTTTTCCACAATGACTAGACTAACAATTTACATTTCAGCAAACAGAGTATAAAAGTGTCCCTTTACCATATCCTTGCCACCATTTTTCTAGGGGTGGTAATTTGTCAAAGAAATGATAATTCCACCCCATAAAACTTCTTTAATGCATCATTAGTGGAAGAAAAAGTGGATCTAAAACTCAGTTCTCTTTTACACAGTGAATAAGCTTTTGCTTTCATTTTCCAGTTATTCTTTTCATTTTAACTCAAATTTATGGAGGCATTATTTATATTAGCAATGCACTTACTTCAATATTTATCTATTTTCACAATGCATATGCCTGTATATCTATTTCCTCAAGCATGATAGAGAATATTTTCATCACTCTAGAAATTCTATGTGACCCTTATCAAGAGATCCTTTTCCTTGTCAGGCAATGATGCCACCAATTTATTTTAACTGTTGAATTAAACAAATTGAAGACGTATCATAAGATTAGACATCACCACAACCACAGAACACTGAAAGCTGATGAACAAAACAAAACAAAACAAAAAAATGGTAGAGAAAGTTTAGTCCTAAAATGCCTAGAGAAGAGGGATATAAAATAAAGCAAAAGGGATGAATAGGGTAGTGAAATGATTTTGTATGGCACTACAATGATGGATGCACATCATTGTACATTTATCCAAACCCATAGAATGCGTAATATCACAGAAGCAATGGGCTTTGGGTGAGAAGGACAGGTCAGGGTAGGTGTGGGAACTGTACCAAATGTTCCGCACTGTGTGGCATGCTGGTAATGAAGGCTGTGTATAAGTCAAGGACAGAAGGAAACATGGACATTTTCTGCTCAGTTCATTCAGTTTTGCTTTATGTTCAGTTTGAAACATAAAACTGTTTTGAACAGTAAAGTCCACTTGAAAACAAAATAAACTGGATTGCACCAAAGACCTACTCTGGTAAGGCTCAGAAAAAGAGTACTAGGTTTCTTCTAATGTGGAGCAGAGGGTGGGCTATGGTGGCAGAATGGGCACCATGGGCATGAGAAGCAGGCTAGCCTTGTCCTCCACAGTGCACAGAGAGGGGAATCAGGAAGGTTTCCTCTTTGTCCAAGTTGAGCCTGAAGTATGAAGATGTCATGGGCTAGAATCGGGCAAGAGGCTGAGAACAGTGACTGAAGAGACAGCCCAGGTATGGAAATGTCCAACCAGCTTCCCTCCAGCCCTTTCCCTTAGTTGGCCCTCATACCATGACTAACAGTATCTACCTACAGCACCTGTCTAGGAGAGAGAAAGAGTCCATATTGGAGGGGAGAGAGCCAAGGGAATTTCCAAGATATCACAGAAAGAAGGCCTAGGATGCTGGCTACACAAAAGCCTGGAGAACAGCCAGCACACAGCCAGCAGGGGACAAGATTTCTACAAAGGCTTCACTCAAGAACAAGGCAGGGACTCTCAGCTCACCTGATGCTCAGACTAAATTTATAAGAATGTCATAGTTCTAACAAAGAGGACACTAGTGATGGGTACCTGGAAAGTTGATCCATTTTTTGTTTTCAAAAAACTTTATTAATTAAAGTAAAACCAAAAGAGGCATATATTCAAAACACACCATGTATCATCCATGAGCAAAATTGTCTATTTTTAATTATAAACACAAAATACCAAGTTAGCAATTGGCATGAATTAAATGTGGAGACTGCCATGAATTAAATGTGTAGGGAGAAGGATACATGTGCATTTGTGTGACTACAGGAATATTATGAATGCACTTAGTATAGTAGCTGAGAGGATGAAGGATATAGGGGAAGTTAAAAATCCATAACTGAGTAATTAAGAAATACTAATTCATTCTTGTTATTTAAAACATGAAAATAAAGCAGCTAAAAGATACATGTGAGAAGGAGATTGCTGAATAGGACTTGGGCACTAGGAAGTATGCACCTCGAATTGTTGTTCTAAGTTTGCTTTCTGTATGTACAGAAGATACATTTATAAAAAATTATAAATAGTTAAAGGAAATAGAGGGAAATGTCCATGCCTTATAATGAGACTTCACCAGCTGTTCCTCACCTACTCTAGGGCCCCATGCTTGTGTGCCTCTGCATAAGGACCAGACTGGATGCCACCGATCACATTGTCCTGCCTCTCTAAAGCATCCCAGAAATGCTTCTGAATTAGATACATCAATCTAACTCATAGGAAGTCAGCCTTCTCTTTACCAAAAATTAAAGGAACACAACATAATATTAAAAATATTATGAATAGCAAAAGAATTCATTGTGAAGCCATGAAAAGCTCTCTATGGGACTTTTCCAAAACAAGAGCTTATTTCAGACCTCCCTGAACATCCAACAGCAGTCTAATCAAAGAGGGTAGTAAGGGAGAAATAAAAGAACCAGAAGAGAGACTCAGACCATTTTAAAACCAAGATATGTTCCTACACAGTTGAGTTTTTCCCCTCAAAGGCTGGAAGTATGCATAACCTCACCACTTTGGTCTCTCCAGTCTCACAGCAATTGCAACTTCAAAAAGAATCCTATACATAAAGGAAACACATAGTGCCGCTGTTGAAACTTTTTAAAAAATTGACATTCCTTAATGATGTCTCCTATCAATTACAACTCAAGTGTTGATTACAAGGAAGAACAATTTCCCATTCAAGCTGCTTAAATCCAGTTTAGTTTAACATATTCAGTTAATCTAGGTTAACTCTCCAAAGGTCTTTAGCCTAACATGTGGGCATCCCTTCTGCCACCCCCACCCCACACTCTGAAAGGAACATACAGGATCCTGGACAATGGACAATGGAATAAGTCGAGGGATGGAAACAAATAGCTGTTGTAATAGGAAAACCGAGAGATTCTTAATCCAGGCTAAGGGTCTAGAAAAAAGGCAGCCAACAGGAGATGGCAACAAGAGAGCATTGTTCCTCAGAAAATCGGAGTTTGTTGATGAGGAGGAAGAATCAAAACCATTTTAGAAATTGCCCTAATTTCCCATAACACAAATGTTATAAAACCAATAATAGCTAGACGACATGGCAGCTGATAGGGCAAACAAGTCTGGATTGCTGAAGTCTAGCTGTGGTCAACAGCTAATCCAATTCAACACACAGTTTCAAACTGTCTTTGTGCTCTGACTTGCTGACACATTCTCCACACTCTTTGTGGGATTTGCTACTTGGCTGCGGTCTCTGTGTAATAATAACTTACAAGTTGGTGGAAAGTAGTGGTGAAAAGGGACAATTTGAGCAACTCTAGTCAAAGAAGTAAAGGGAAACACCCGCAAGCCTCCTCCTTTTCCTAGCGTGATGGCAGAATCACACTTCCTAAGACTCAGTTAGCCCGGAGGAGGAGCTGGTGCCCTGCGTTAGGGGTGCGGCCATCTCCATGGGTGGGTGGGGGTGGCAAGGCAGCTGAGGAAGAACCGAAAGGTGAGCGGATAGGTGGGAAGGGCCCACACGTTCCAGGTGCATCCCTGACCTATATAAATTTCCTTTTGGGGACTGAATAAGGGCACATAACTGCCTGAAAGTTTCACAAAAGAGCATCTGTTCTATTCCAAAGGGAAGAAAATCTTTATATAAGGATTAAATATAGACACATATGTGCCATAGTAAGATTGCTTATATTTCCAAAAGGATATTTTAGAAGTCAATGAGAATGTTTTCTATGTATGAACTTTTAAATTTTTGCTTATTTAATTCATTATTATCAACACATGCTAATCATACTGCAAGTATTAAAGGGGTTCTGTGTGATATTGCCATACATAAACACAATGTGCACTGATCAAATCCAAGTACACTTTTTCCAACCTCTGCCTATTACACACTGATTTCCTAGTCTCTCAGTAATCGCTTTTCTATTTTAGGTTATATATATATATATATATATATATATATATATATATCCTTCTTCTTGTCCTTCTTTATATATCCTTTTCTATATTAGGTTGAAATATATATATATATATATATATATACATATATATTCTTCATAGCCTGAAAAAGAATTTCATTATCATACATACAGTGCTTTTCTTCTCAGAAGTGGGTATAACAATAATTCATCTTACCCAGCACTGTGTTACAAATAATTTGGATATAATATGAGCCAAGAGAATCTCCAATATAATAATGAATCTCTAGAAAAATGCAAAGGAAATTCTTTTTTGCCAACTCTCTAATTGTTTTATGCTAGATCCAACAGAAGCTATGATTTGATTTGAGAATTTAATGGCTTAGCTGTAGTAGCTTCTTCATGTTTAGCCAAAAAAAGATACTTCAAATTGGTTCAAGTTGATTATCCAGACATGAAAATTGCAGTCCTCATGCTGCATGGTCAAGGACTTGCCAGAACTTCCATCAGGAAGGGTGGGGACCTGCCAGCAGCCTCCACAGGCTCTGGTATGTAGACTTTCCATGAATGGGTTTGTATGTAATGCAAACTCAACAAAAACTGTAGAGACTTAAAATCTCTCTCCCCTCACCAGCAAACAAAACCAAATCAAAGCAAACAAACAAGGCTGAGCACCTTGACACTTTGAAAATCATCCCATTTGTGAATTTACCCATTTCCCAGTTCATATTATTCCCCTGTATTAGAACTTTAAATATATTCAATTTAGAATTACTATTGAGCATTACTATTGCCAGGGTTAGTTCAACTTCCAGGGAGGCTTCAGTGAACAAAACATAAAAAATCTCATCCAACAAAGCTTCTATGAAGGAACAGCCAGAAAATATCAAATCAACAAATCAACATGTGAAAATGTAGGAGGCCAGTAGAGCACACCACTAATGCCAGCTATGGGGAGAGTGAGAAGGGAGGATCACACATTCAAGATGGAATGGGCAACCTACTGGAACCCTATCTAGAAAGAATATTTTTAAAGGGCTGGAGATGTAGATTAGTAGTGAAGCGTTTGCCTAGTATGTGCCAGACCCATTACCCAGGGTAATGTAGATGGATGTAAATGATAAAAACCAATCAATTAAGAAGGAAGACAGTGTGTGGTCAGGAAGTTGGTGTTTTAGACAGACTTTCTGAAAAACGAAAAGCTGGTCTTGAGTAAAGCCTGAAGGAAGTGAGGGAGTGAGCCATGTGGATATGTGGAGGAAGAAAAACCTCAAATAAGGGTGATGAGGGGAATCCCAGGACGATATGAGTAGGAGAGCAGACAATACATGGGGTGAGGACAGATTTATCCATGGATAAATCTACTGTTGTTTACAGCTGAATTTCTGCTAGAAGATGGGGTCCTTTGGAGGAGATGGGTCACAGAAGTGATCCTTTGAAAGGTGTATCTTTCCGCAGCCCTCTCCCTTGTGTTCTCCTTTCTGGTTTCCATAAAGTGAGCATCTTGCTCCACCACACCTTCCTGCCATGATGGTCCTGCCTTGGAGCCAGCCAACCATGAACTGAAACCTCTGAAGCTTTGGGATAAATTAAACTTCTCCTCTGCTAAGCTTTGGATATCAGGTGTTTTGTCCCAGAAATGAGGAAACTGACCAGTACAACAAGGCACCTCAATGCTTGCTGAGTGAGATGAGAAGTCACCAGAGGGCTTTCAGCAAAGGAGTGGCATCTTTTGCTCCTTCCTGATGGAACTCTAGCAATGCAGAGGTCACCGTATGCATCCAGGTGAGAGTTAAGAACTACTGTGCAAGTTGCACAAATAATGAGAAATGATCAAATTTTTCTTAAATAAATAGTTTAAAGGAAGAGCCCTAGGAAACTACTGGTGGACCAGAGTAGGATATGAGAAGAAAAGAGACATGTAAGAACAGAGGGGTCTGAGCAAGTAGAAGTCTCTGTTGTGACTTACAATGACAGTAAAGATGGGGGAAACACAGCAGGATGCCTCCTAGATATGCAAGTAGAGATACTGAGAAGCCAAATGATTACTCACATCTATAGTCAAGGTAGAAGTCTGGGATGAGGACACACATTTAGGAATCACCAGCCTATGCAATAGATTAAGAGCCATGAGATAAAGTGGAATCACCAGAGAGCAAGTGTAACCCAAGAGAAACAGCAGGAGGGTTGAACCATGCAACATGCCTAAGTTCTGGTTCTGAGGTAGAGGAACCACCCAAGGAGCTGAGAAGAGCCGCTCATGAGGAGGAAGAAACAAGAGGGAAGTTTGTCCCCGATGACAGCTGAGCAAGACAAGAAAAGAAAAAGTGGGGAATCATCTTTACCAAATGTTACTAATGTGGTAAAATAGACTGAGAATTGGCCACTGGATGCAGTGCTATAAGCCACTCAATTGAATGAGAAATCTATGAATATTTCTAATCTCTATATATGTATAAAATGAAAAAAATCAACTTATCATGAGGAAAGGCAATTAAGAGAGCCTCTTATTATGGTTAAGCCAGGGCCACAATCCAGTCACCGGCTGGACTCCTAAGTACACATGGCAAAGAAATTTCATGTTGCCAGGCCAGTCACCACTGTCAGAAGTGACAACTGCCATACTAGCTCTCTGCTCTGAGGACCCACATGGCATCACCACACCACTAGCTCCCTTCCTGTGAGCATGTATCTCAGCAGCCTCTTTAATGGAACAGTGAATTCTTCCATGAAAGAAGTTTGCTTTGTTTTTCTTCCCATCATTCCCTCCATTGTCTTTCCAAATGCTGAGACGTGGAGCTCCAGAAAAACAGCTTTACAGGGACATCATCCCAGTAGCATCAATCTGCATAAAGCACACCAAATTGACCAAATAAACCAAACACACACATGGCTTGGCCTGTGCACTATTAAATCACTGAGAATTCTGCCGTTAATTTCCCATACTTTGAATATCTTCATTATGTACTTTCAAATGTGTGACATGAAACTTAAGGGAAAAAATGAGAAAGATGAGCAAGAAATGATAAAGCTGTCTTATCTATTCTGGTTTTGTGATGTGTTTTTCTAATTCTGTGGCACCAGCCTTTGTTCTACAACACCCCAGAATCACCACAGAATGTCTGCTGCATCACTTCAGGGGAAATCTGTAAAGAATGAGATTAAAACACATACACATTTAAGGACATTCCTTTAAATGCACAAAAAGTACTGTTTTGTAGTTCTTAAAATTTTATTACCAAAAAAGAAAAGACATTCTGGCAACGGTTTCCTGTTTTATCTGTTGAATAGAAAAGCAGTCCAAAGTTAACGTGATTTTTCTACTGTCTTCTATATAAGCTCACTTTACATTCCACCCTGATCATAACTCATAGAACAAGTACAATGCTGCAAACAGAAACACATTTTTCCCAAATGCATCGACTCCAGATTAACAGTTGTG
Organism: Heterocephalus glaber; assembly: GCF_053883595.1. Lineage (NCBI taxonomy): Eukaryota > Metazoa > Chordata > Mammalia > Rodentia > Bathyergidae > Heterocephalus > Heterocephalus glaber. The sequence goes on from NW_028258432.1 coordinate 4,548,227, forward strand.
TGAGCTCCGATTTGGCAGAAACCAATGAGAGAGCAGATTTCTACTGTGCTCCCTTAACTGGGCAGCCGGGGCTCTTTGTGGTCCCAAACTCAATAACCTGTACCCTCTGAAATCGTAATAAAAGGGCTCTAACTAAATATGTGACCCCTAGGTTTTACTGTTCCCTTCAATTTTCAACAATCGGTGACATATTGGAAACAGAATAACCGTAATTAATTTAACGTACTTTATTCTGAAGCATATTTAGCAAAAAGGCTAAAATGAGGGAATACACTGAAGAAGAATTTCTTCTGGAAGAAAAAGGGGCTCAGAGGTCTTTTTGCTGACCTTAAAAATTAGTACATTCCCTGCTTCACAGCTAATCTTTTCTTGCACTCCACCATTTGAGATGCAGAACATGCTAAGACGTGTTTAAAGGACACAAATTGCTCCTCGAGTTGCCAAATCAGAGCTGGTGACCATTTTCCCTGTGACTATTAGATGGAAAGAGCTAGAAAGCTGATACACATTCCTAGCACAAAAATTACAAATAATGAGTCTGGGTGTGAATGCAAAGGCCTCTGTTTAGCATTAACTGAAAGGAAACCTTGAAAAGACTGAACCCTCTACTTTGCTAATACTTATGGCTACTTGAAGGATTACAGTTTTAAGTGAAGTAAAAGAAGCTTAATTTAGATGGCTGTATCAGGATCTCTAGCACGGTGCATGCATGCATAGGCATCTGTACAAAAGAAAATGTACTCGTGAATGAGTCGAAAAGAGTGGAGTTCATGTTAAACCACAAAGCCATAATAAAGGGATTCTAGTAGGATCATATTGAGAAAAGATTACTTATAAGTAGACTCTCCCCTTGAGAAAATCCTTGTACGTAAACTAGATATATATTTTAGAATATTTCCTGTAGAATGAAATGTCACAATTATTTTCCAGAATTTTTCTGAAACTCTACAGGCTCTGTTTTTACACAGTCTTCTCCTTGTGCATCCCTTGACTTTTTATAAGGACTCTTTTCAGAATGGGCTTAGAGCCCAGCTGGCAACCCAGAATGATCTCATCTCAATTATGTTAATTCCATCTACAAAGGCCTGTCATCCGGTCATAAAGGCCACTTACCTTAGCACCAATAAAACAACAACAACCACCACCACAACAACTAGATATAAGTTGAGCAAAATACATAAAACATTTATATGAGGAAAACTACAGAACTCTGATAAAAAACTTAAAGTTCTAATACATAAAGAAGTATTTCATGTTCATGGACAGGAAGATTTTATATCATAAGGATGTTAATTCTTCTCGATTTTATCTATAAATTGAACATAGGCAGTAATTTTGATGATATTGGCAAATTGACTCCAACATTTATATAGCAAGGTTAAATGAAGTTCCTGGAACATAACATAGATTATCTTGATGGTCTTGAGTCTCATGATAACTACCAAAAGTCTGCTCTGTGAAAGAAATAATAATAAAAACAATAAATTAGACATTAATCTAATGAAAAACTTCTGCTATGCAAAGGGCTCTGCTACTTGAATGAAAAGACAAGTTGAATATTTGGTAGAAAATGTTTCCAAAACACATATCTGTCCAAATAAATATTTGACAAAAGGGTTAGTATGCAAAATATATTTTCATTCCAAAATTCTTAAAAGTCAACAATGACAAAACAAACAATCTAAAAACAAAACAGACAAAATATCGAAACATCTACCTCCCTGTAGATGATATGCAAATGATAGGTGTGTATATTTAAAGGCCCTCAACCTCATATGTCTTTAGGGAAGTATAAATTCAAATGCTGATGTATCATCGCTCATCTCATGAATGAGTGTTGGCTAAGACCCATACACTGACATCAACAAATGCTGACAAGCGTGTGGGGCAACAGGAACTCTGATTCATGGCTGGTGGAAATGGAAAATGATACAATCATTTTAGGAGCATTTTTTATTATTTTTCTTTTTTCCAAATAAAACATATTCTTACCATGAATCCAGCAATTATACCCCTTTCTATTGGCCCAATTGAGTTGAAAATATTTTACCACTCTGAATATTGCACATAAATATTTATAGGAGCATAATTGCCAAAACTTGGAGGTAGTCAATTTGTCCTTCAGCATGTGAATGAATAAACAACTTGGGAGGCATCTAAACTATCGAATATTATTCAGTGATTAAAAGAAATGAGCCATCAAACCATGAAAATACATGGAGAAATACAAAATTCATATTGTTAAGTGAAAAAAATACTCTTGAAAGTGTATGTAATGCATGCCATACAGGCAAGACTATGGATGGACCTATGATTAGTGGGGACCAGGGCTTTGGGGAAAGAGTGACAGGAGTGGACAGCTAGAGCATAGGGGTTTTGAGAGCAGGGAAACTATCCTGGATGTTACTGGTGGAGTGGACACATGCCATTATACAACTAAAACTGACAGAGTGTACTACACAAAGCCTGATCCTCAAAGTAATTTGTAAGCTTCAATTGATAATAATGTAACAATATTATCTCTTTTTTTGTGTGTGGTACTGGAGATCAAACAGGACCTTACACTTGCCAGGCAGGCCCAGTGCCACTGAGTTACATCCTCAGCCCTAACAATATTATCTTATAAATTGAATCAAGTGGACCCTGCTATTGTGAGATTAATTGGGAAACAGTGTGTGTGTGTGTGTGTGTGTGTGTGTGTGTATTAGAAAAATTGAACATAACTTACAGTTTTCAATTATCCTATGTCTAAGTTACTTTCTTGGTCACTGAGACACAATATCTTATGCCCCACAATTTAAAGGGGGAGAGGTTTACTTTGGTTCACAGTTTAGAAGTTGTAGCACATAGCCTGGTGGCTCCAAAGCAGACCATCATGACAGAGAGAAGTTGCTCACAGCACAGCAAGCAGAGCAGAAAACGTCCCATCTTCACACAGAAGTCAGCTATAAATGCACCAGTGGACTAATCCATTGATGATTATGACACTCCTGTGATCTAATCACTTCCTCAAAACAGCTTTCCTCAGACATTTCACATTCCTGGCCTCTCCAGTGTTCTGGGGTCTCCAATGCCCTGTCAGTTTCAGTCTCACAGTTTCACAGACTTCTTTCTCTCAGGAGCATACTGCCTGGCCTCAGGCCTTCTTCTGAAATCTGGGGGAAGGCTTTCTTGATCCCTCAAAAAATATTTCATTCTGCATGCACATAAAACCAGGACGACGTAGGTGATGCCAAGGTCTGCCGCAGGCTGCAAAAGTAGCCAGACCCTTTTGCAAAACGGCTGCAAAGGGCTCTGCCTACCTGGTTGGCTGAGTACTGAGAATTTTCTTTGCTCAGATTTGCAAGTATGTAAAACCATTCATGTAGGTTAGTGACCTCAATCCTTTAAGAAACATTAGGAAACCATGCATTCAAATTCTACAAGTTTGGGAAAATATTCTCCTTTCTGAAGCTGTTATTTTAATTTTCAATTGATTTTCTTGAGTGGGTGGGTGGACTTAGTAGCCAGAGAGATCCAGGTAGGAACCATTAGCTCAGCAAGCTTAGATATTAATTAAAGCCTCTGAAATTCAATTTTCTAATGAGTAGCATGGGATGAAAGGACAGTCTCTTGAGAAACTAAATATTCTCATGCAGAAGAATGAAATTATATCTTATTTCACACTACATTCAAAATCAACTCAAAACAGGTAAATGTAAGACTCAAAATTATGAAACTACCTGTTTTACCTGAAAACAGGAAAAAAATTGCATGACATTGGTCTGGAAATGACTTTTTGAATATGACCCCAAAAGCATGGGCAAAAAAGTAAAAATAAACAAGTGGGTTGATATCAAGCTATTAAACATCTGCACAGTGAAGCAAACAATCAACACAGTAATAAAACAACCTGCAAAAATAGAACAACATGTTTTTAAACTACACAGCTGAGTCGGAGTTCCTATGTAAAATATAAGAAATCCAAACAGCTTAATAACAAGAAAAAAATAAATAATCTGATTAAAAATAATCAAAGGGACTGAATAGACATACAAGCCAAGTATTCTCAAAAGAAGACATACAAGCCAAGCATTATGGCATAATCCCGGCATAACCCATGAGCTTAAGGCTAGTCTGGGCCTACATAGTGAATTCATGGCCAGCCTGAACTACACAGCAAGACCATGTCTCAAACAGAAGAAGAAGGATAAAGAGGAAAAGGAGAAGAAGACACATAAATTGTGAATGGGTTTAAATACTCAGCAATTCTAAAATTATTATGCATGTTAGAATGGCTAATATAAAACAACACCTGTTAGAATGGCTAATACAAAAAAAGACAAAAGATGATCAGTACTGGCAAGAATGTGAGAAACACTGCTGGTGGGTGTGCCAGTTAGTGTCAACTTGACTAGATTAAGAGACTCCTGGAGAGGTGACAGGAACACAAGGGTGCTATATTCCTCAATAGGTTAATCCACTGATATTTGTAGTTGAATGTGTTATTAGGTGGTGAGGCCCAGTTAGAGGAGGAGAGGCATTGGGCATACCTTTCAAAGGTAGATCTCTTGTGTGTGTGTTCTTTCCCTGTGTTCTGCTTGCTGGCCACCATGAAGTGAGCTGCTTTGCTCCACCACATACTTCTTCCATAACGTTTGTGGTTTGGAATCAAAAAACAGTGGACTGCACCCTCTGAAACTGTGAGTCAGATTGAACCTCTCCTCCTTTAAGTAGCAAGTTTCAAGTATTTTGTTCCAACTATAAGAAAGTGGACTGATATAGTAAGAATGTAAATTATTAAAGCTATTATGAAAAGCAGCATGGGATTTTCTTTAAAAAGTTAAAATGGAACTACTCCACTGCTGGGTATACAAGAAAAGTAAATGTAGCAATGACCTCAAGATTTTTGAACCAGAATAAGTAAGACTTTGATGCTGCCATTAAATAGACATTTGTAACTTTTCATATACTGAATTTAATTGCATGTGAGTAAGAAACTTAAATAAACACAGGAAGAATCTATAGTCAACTGATCTTTGCATCAAAACAAAAAGTTTCAAAGCTTATTTGTTACATAAATAAATAAATTCACTTTTCTCATTAATGCCTCTTGAAACTTGTTAGCTACCTTGTAAATTTCCTTTTAAAGTCCTGCTGCAGACTTAGTCCAGTCAATGTGAAAATGGGATCTCTTGTAACTCCTCTAACTTGGATGAGAATGAAAGGTAGATAATCGTGCTTTCTGACACTTAGTTTCAGACTATTTAAATGTGAATTGGATATTAGAAAACACAAGAAGATTGCTGTTAATTTTCTAATGTCAGAAAATATCCATAATGTTTGGTAGTTTGTACTGAAGTATTGGGTTTGTTTTTTGAAATAATTTAGCAAAAGAAAGAAAAAATATATGAACAAAATCTTGCTAATTGTTAAATTTGAGTGATCAAATTATACTAGCTGTTTCTTAACATTTTTATTATAAAAAAGAAAAGAAATAAAAAATATAAAAACTAAGAATTAAAATAGTTTGGGTAGTAGAAAAAAAGATGAGAACTCTTAAGATAACCAGCTCCTGAGCACTTACTAAGTAAGTGACAATGACATCATGACAGATCCTTGTTGTCTACACTGAAAACTTTGAACTCAACACACCTAATCCCATTACATTTCTATGTATTATGAATACAGTATTTAATTAATATTTAAACATTATATTAATAACGTCTAAAAATTTTCATGATTTGAAAAGCTATCTCTGGAAAGCTATCTCTGATGTGAATTCTTAAGATTAACCCTTTACCTTTCCTTAGAAAACCATGGTGTTCTTTAAAAGGTGAATTGACTTTTCTATACATCTAAATAATTCAAATGAGTACTTAAGACTTTCACAGGTATACAATAAGATGTGCAAAAGGAGCAAATAGATAAATAAATATAGATGGAAACGATCAGTTTAGGGATATAAAATACATATATATATAAGCATAAATATTCATATTCATATTGGTTTTGGCTGTAGGACAGTATCTCACACGATTGGTCAGAATCTAGTTTCAAAGTAGGAGGATAATCAAGGTGGAAAGAAACATCAATATCTATTAGTTCATAAATACATATCCTGTTTCTCATTAGATATTGACAAAGCTACACAGAAAAAAATCCTAATTATGATTCCCTATTAAAATTATACTTTAGGCTGGTTGTCTAGCTCAGTAGTAAAGCACATCCTTAGCATGCAGAAGTGTTTGGATTCAACCCTTAATATTAGAAAATGTTTTAAATAAAAAGTAACTACACATCTAGGAGCATGCTTCACTTCATGTTATCTACAATACACACACATAAATATATATATATATATTGCTGATAAGTAAATCTCTGTTCTATTCTATTCAATAATAATGAAAAACAAAAGACCAACAAATTAGGTTGTGATTTTCCATGGTTACAAACCACTTAATATTTAATTACACTTTGTGATAAAAATCACCTGCTATCCCAGCATGCTGTGTTTCTCTCCAAGGAGTTTTATTTGATTTTTAGTTAAAGGTTATGCAGTACAGTGAAATGGAATGTGGCCTATCTTTTATTTTTCTAAATTCATCTACCTCTACCCAGTTCATAGGGTTTTTAACTGTCATCCCTTAGAATTCCACAGTAGGAATTTTAATGATGTCAATAGTCTTTTTGCCCACATTTATAAATGATCTATGGTTGTTTGGAGATTTTGTTTCTAAAACAAATCAAGTAAATCAAAAGTAAATGCACTTCTCTCTGAGACTATTTTTAAATTTAAATTTAAAAAGTCTAATTCAAGACAGTGTAGTTTAGATAAACTAGAACTCCAAGAAAATTTGCCTCCTGGCTTGTTTGAATGAATAAAATTGAAATTAAATAAAATTTAAATGCATGTTAGGAGATATGGCTTCTACAAAATGAATATTGAGGGAATCATCTCTGTATTTGCTACAGGTACTCTAATACTAGCACTCTATGAGCACATAAACAATTTAATTAAGTTTAATGCCTTGAAATATTTCCCTTATTGCAAATCATAAACCCAGATAAGGAATCCAATGAAACCACACTGACATGACCCTACATACTTGAGATTTTTCAGTAAGGTGGGGAACAAAGGATTTGTTTCTCTGACTCAAGAATGATTAGGTTCATTTTCCCCTTTTTCCAATTAGCAGCTTTATATCTTTCTCCATCCTCTCTCACTTCTTGCTGGACTATTTGAGTTTCTCTATCACTAAACTTGTAACATGCTCCTTGCCTGGGCTTCAAAGAGATGCTCACATTCATAGATAAAAAGGTTTATTTCATGCGCTGTCCTAGCAACGACTGCCATGGTAAAAGCCTCACATGATGACATGAGAACATGATAAATATCCTAACACAAAAAAGCTATTTTTTAAAGGAGGCCACTACACCATAAGCAAACCTTTGTTGCTCTATCAGTGAACTCAAGGCTGTGTCCTCCCATTGAAGCCCCTGAGTCTACAGGCTGACTACTTTGAGCCTCTGACACCACAGGGCAGAACAAAGAGTCTGTCCAAGCTTGATCTCTTCAGCCAGCGCAGGCCAAGTTCAGCTCAGCCATCTATCACATTGCTGGAATGTGCTGCAAGTTAATATCCACTTACTGCCTAGAGAGAAGAAAAGTTGGTCGTTGCCTGCTCCCAGGACCAAGCAAAGTCTCCCACATCAAAAGGACGCTGTCAGCCTTCATCCAGGTCTGCACCATACAATGGGTACATTTTCAGCAAGTGCACAAAAGACAAATGATGCTTTTATCTTGCATTCTCCCCTTTTCTCCCCGTTGCAATAAGAGTTTATGTTAAAGCCTCTTAACTGAGTGGAGCGCAGTTTGGTGGATTACCTGCTGTATGAATCAAGTACATTACTTGATCATGTGACCAGGGAAGGGGGAAGGTGAGAGTTTTGTAAAATAGGTTTTGGTTTGAAGGCATCATCAGAAATTTGAGGCCTCGCAAAAACTTTTATACAAGCTGATTTCCAAAAGGAGAAATGATTAAAAGTGAACTGTCCATCAAGTTGAGAAGTTTGTCTTGTATTTCTAGTTATTTCATTAGTCTAGCCTTATTAAACTGTAAGCTTTAAAATCAGCCAGTTATGGGAAAAAGTGTGGAGGAGTAAGTAAAAAGTATATCTCTGAAACAGTCTTTGAAAGCTTTGGAGGTAAGAATCCAACAGAATTAAGACAAGCCTTCCTCGGGTACAGTAAGGTAAAATGGTTCTCTTTGGAGCTAAAATTGAAAGGTCCTAAAACTCACTTCTTGAAGTTCAGTATTTTGAGGAGAGGAATCTGAAATGTTAACAAAGTTGGACTAAAATTTCTGAAATGATTAATTTGTCATTCTAGCATGTGGTTAAAGCTTTTTTTTTTTCCAAGAAGAAATTTTTTTTCCTGTGCCACCCCGGGTGAACTATTAGCAACCTGGCATGCTGCTCTTTTCCTATTTGAGATCTCGGTCTCTTCTGAGGGCAAGTGGGTGGGTAGAATGGAAATGGCAGGATATTAGAGAATTTAATTTCCACACTCAGTTCCACAACCCAATACCACATTACTTAGTAAGTGTTGTTATTAAAGCTCTCAAAGGTCAAAAGTTGATGGTAAATACCTTTGTGCCTGCTGGAGCGCTTCTTTTGAAGACCAAATATATATGAAATTGGTTTGGAAAAGAAATATGGAATATTATGATGAGCTCATCTTTGGATTAATTTCAGTGTATCTCACTGATATGGAATGTAAATTTAGTCTAAAATTGAGTTTTCTATTCTTTTTCCAACTTTCATCTCTACAGCGAAGAAGTCACTGCTTAATAGAAAAGTCATTTCCTCAGGATTTTCTGCCCTGGATACCAATTATTTGATAGAGAAGACCTCAATTTGCAACAATTTCTAATTGAGTCCAAAAGCCTATATTTGGAAAAGTTCATAGGTATTTAAGTAATTTACGTTTAAAATTCAGTCTCAACTCCAAATAGACAAAGGCTCTTGAGCTATTAACTTTTTTTCTTTTTTTTTTTTTTTTGGTACCAGGGATCAAACTCGGGTCCTTGCACTTGCAACGCAGGCGGCAAAACCACTGAGCTAAATCCCCGGCCCTTGAGCTATTAACTCTTATAAAATAAGCGGTATTATTTAAGCTGATAAAAACTCTGACTTATGAAAACTGGATATTTCTAAATATGTACTTTTATAAAAAGTGAAATTAGATGATTTTTGTTCATATTACAAACTGTTTACTTACTTTAGTAGGGATGACAACTTTGGTCACACAACATAATTATTTTTAAACAGCTCTAGCTAGATATATTTTAAATACCATAAAGTTTACTCTTTTAAATGCATAGTTTAATAGATTGTAGTATATACACAAAGTTATGCAACCATCACCATAACAATTTTAGAACATTTTTATTATCTCCAAAAGAACTGTATCGATTAGCCTTCATTCTGTATTCTCCCTAACCCCAGCTCTAGGAAGAACTAATCTACTTTCTGCCTATATAAAATAAAGATTTGCCACCCCGCCGGGTTCTCCGGAGGACGCTGCGCAGTCCCCTTGTGCTCTTCCCGTTTCCCGTCGGAATTCCGGGGTGGCCAGAGCCGCGAGGCAAACATGTCCAGCTTCAGCCCCGAGCTCATCGACTACCTGGAAGGAAGATTTCCTTCGAGGAGTTCGAGCGGGCGGAGAGAAGAGAGGAAGACCCAGGAGAAGAAGAGTCTTCAGGGAGAAGGAAAGTTATCGGCCAAAGAAAATCCGGATGACTCTGAAGTTCCCTCATCCTCGGGGATTAACTCTACCCAATCCCACATCAGAGATGTCAGTGAAGGAGAAATTTCAGATGGGGGGAGTCAGGCGGTTCAGGAGGTGTTTGACTCCATGCTCGGAGAGACTGAAGATGATGAAGAAGAAGAGGAGGAGGCAGAGGAAGGGGAGGAGACACCTGAGCAGCCCACGGCAGGCGAGGTGTTTGCACTGGAGCTCGTTCTCAACCGTGACACCAAGAAAAGAATGAAAGAGAAGAGGCCTCCTCGGAGCAAACTTCCCAGGGCGCTGCGAGGTCTCATGGGCGAAGCCAACATCTGCTTCGCGGGGGAGCGGGAAGAGGCCCTCCTGATGTGCATGGAGGTCAACCAGCAAGCTCCTCTGGCGTATGAGCCATGCTCTACTCTTGCCACGATACACGAGGAGCAAGGCGACATGGAGAAATCCTTGCAGTTTGAATTGATGGCCGCACATTTAAATCCTAGTGACGCTAGAGAATGGGTTAGACTGGCAGAAATGTCTCTGGAACAAGACAATATTAACCAGGCTATCTTCTACTATACAAAAAGCTCTTAAATACGAATCTACTAATATCCGTTTTCTGTGGGAGCGGTGGAGTCTGTGTGAACAGATGGGTGACCATAAAATGGCAATGGACGGGTACAGGTGAATTCTGAGCCTTTTGCCTGCGTCTGATGGAGAGCACTTTATGCAGTTGATTAGAGACAGGGCCACGCGACACCGTGATTCCAGTGAGGGTGCTTCAGCTGTGAACACGACTGAAGAAGTTTCCTCCACACAGACCCTGGTCTCCATGGAGGACGTCAGCATCGCAGCTGATGACAAAACTTTGCAGGTTATTACGGATTTTTCTGGAAATGTACTAGAAGAAGAAACTTTAGAAGGCAGACCCTCAGAAGAGAGTAAAGGTTGTAGTTTCCTTTGGATAGGAGAATGTCCATAGAGCTCTTGGGTTCAGAGTGTGGCCTTTGGGTTGGTAGTTAATGTTCTCAAAGTCAATACGCCCAAGAAGCAGTTTATCCTCTGAGAGATTTAGTATGTTTTTTGGTGAGAATTGATTACAAATAATCTTGTGGACCATAAAAAAAAAGATTTGCCTACTTCTAGATATTTCCTATACATATTTAGCTGCCTTTTTTTTCTTAAGATAATTTCTTTGAATTTCACTCATGCTGCATCCAAACAAATACTTCATTCCTTTTATTACCAATAATATTCCACTGTATGGATATATCGATTTTGCTTACTCATCAGTTGATGGAGAATTTAGTCACTTTCAGATACACAAATCGAAACCACAATGAGCTAAGTCTTCCTATACACTAGATGGCTAGAGTAAAAGTATAGACAATTGTAAGTATGGGGAAGATATGAAAAATTGGAGTTCTTATACTCTGCTCGCAAGAATGCAAATTTGTGCAGCCACTTTTCAAAATGCCCTCAGTAACCTCACCTTACCACCCCCAACTCCACTCAACATCTGTACTCAAGAGAAATGAAAACATATAGCTACTTAAAGATGTAGATGTGTATAGAAACATCCTGCTAAAAGTTTAGCTAAAATTTATTTAACACACTTTTTTTACAAATCTATTTTCAACATAAAAGTTGATATCTCAATTTCGTGTATCTTATCAAACATCCCACATGACACAACTTGTCTGTGGGAGGATTCAAAGAGGAATACTGTAATGATTTTTCCCCTTTTGGGTTGTCATTTCCCTGAGGAGCACATTGTTTTTTCTCTTTTTTTTTCTTGTTGTTTCTTATTTGTTTTCTTTGATTTTTAAATATCATCCAGAAAGTATCATTAAAGCAGAATTTCTATTTCTGAAAAAGTATCATTGTTACATATATTTTTTAATGTAATCTTAAATATGACAACAGAAGAAGCACTTCTTACTATTTCGGTGATGAAACACTTTGTCTTTGTTACATCAACTGTAATCAAAATTCTCATTTTTAGTGACTTCTCTCACTTTTATTTTTCTAAGTCACCAAGTCAGCAAGCTTTGAAGACACTTCAGTTATCTAAAAGGTATTCTTTCTCTTTGCTTATTTTCACTTAATTTCTCTCTGCCATGACTATGTCTTCCTTTGTGTGTTTCAAGGGATCCTGCTTCTTAATGACTGTCACTGTAATAACTGTCTTCTTCTCATTTCTAACCTCAGGTTTAAGGTATCCTAGACTCAGGAGAAAAAGACAGGAATGATCATACGTAGAAAAATAGGAACAGACCTGCCTTACTGAGGTAGTCAGAAAGCTAATCATCAGTAGGGAAAAACAAGTTGCTTATTTCTTTTCACCTAAGGTTTAATCTGTTCCTAATCAGATCAGGAAATCCCCAGTGTTTTCCATTCACCAAAGTGAAACACAGTTTTCAGGGATTCAGGATATAAAATGTAATAAGCACTCTCAATTGGAAATGTACATAGCTTTTGAATGTGTCATTCACTCTTTCTTTGTATCCCTGTACAGATATTTTTCATCATCCACAAAAGATAGGTTCCAGGTCCTTTGAGAATCATGCAATCCATGGATGCTGAATTATATTTGCATATAATCTATGCTCATCCTCCCATATACTTTATACCATCTCTAGATGACTTGTGATATGTAATACAATACAAATTCTATGCAAATAATTGTATGCTATATTATGTAGAGAATTATAAGAAAAAAATCTATTCATATTCAGAGCAGATAGATCCCTTTAAAAACTATTTTCAGACCACTGTTGGTTGAATCTGTAGTTGTGGAACCTGTAGATACAGAAGGCCAACTACATGTGGGTAGGAAAGTGCGAGGAACACAGTAGTTTATCAATGAACGTTTTAAAAACCAACAAATTATAAAAGCCAGAAGGAGAGCTGAAGCTGCAGGGAACACATTCTGAATTCTGAAAGACTTTGAATTAAAATAGAGGAGTGCTTGGATACAAGTTTCTGAAAGAATTTTCTGGTCTCACTGTGGAGGATGAGCAGGAGAAGGACCAAGATAAGACTGTACCTTCATAAAAAAGGCACACACTGAGGGTCGGGGATTTAGCTCAGTGGTTTCACCACCTGCTGCGCAAGCTCAAAGACCCAAGTTCGATCCCTGGTACCAAAAAAAAAAAGGCACACACTGGAACTAACCCTAGGAATGAAGACGAAGAAACAGAATTTAGGAGACCCAGAGGAGGATGACTCAATAGAGCTGAATAGCTCAGGGGACATGGAGGGAGATGGTAAGAGAGACCCCAAAGATGCTGCCCATGTGTGAGGTTGTGCTGGGGACCCATGGAGGTACCTTGGACCTGGGCAGGAACTTCCTTATGTGAGGTACAGGAAGGAGAAGCTAGGCTTGCAGTCATGGAGGCTGCTGTGCCTGAGGGACTGTGCAGTGATGTACCCACAAGCGATGGACCTGCGCCATCTGGATCACAGGCAGGGCTTCAGCCAGGCCACGTGTGCTGGGAGTCATCAACATAGAGGTCCCAGTGTAATTGTTTGGAGCCAATGCATTTCCAGGAAAAAAGAGTTTAGAATAAGAAAAACATTAAGAATTGAGCCCTTTAGGAGAACAGAATGTTAGACATAAAGGAAATCCCTCACCTTAACTAGAGGGGCATGATCATTCAAGAAAATTTGCCATTTTGAATAAAACTCCCACTGTCCCTGTTACTGGTTGAACTGTGTCCCCTCAAAATTCTTGTGTTAAAGAAATCTTTTCTCCCTTGTTCTCAGCAGTTTCTGGGTGGGTAGGTTGCCTCATGCATACTCACCCTGTCTCCCTACCCCTGTACCCAAGAATCAGGTCATTCTAGCACATCTCAGCCATGACAGAGAACCTAGTCATTGCACACGTAGCTCTTCAGTGTTTAGGTTCAGGCTTGCTTGACATACCCCAGGTGATAATACCATTGCCCTTGATCTGTTCATTAAAAAAAAAAAAAAAAGGTTGTAGACTGTGACAGTATTTCCAGCTCAAAGTTTTTAAAAATAAGTAAGTTGAAAATAATTCTCAGAAAGGTAAGAATGAGAGTGACCATCTCGTCCCTGAATCTGCCCCTTCTTGCATGCTAAACTTCCTGGACTTTTATCTGAGCAAACATAGAAATCCTCCTTGTGACATGAACAGATGGATTCTCATTATGTGCTTGTCATATTTTAAAGATTTTCCTATAGCTCTCTTAAATATGCAAGCCTCACAATGATAATCTGTACATTATTTTTAGCTTTATCCTAAATTGTTACCTTGAAGCTTTATTCTTTACCATTATTTGATATTAGCCTGGATGACTTATAAAAATCATATTTAAGAGATTACACTTCAATTCATTCTCAGATTTTATCCTTTTATACTGTAGCATAGATTTTTAATTAAGTTTTCCACTCGTAAAACCTATCTGATTTTTACTTCACATGTTATTCCTCTCTCTCGGCCATCACGATTAGATGATTCAGAAGGGGGATAGAGCTCACTGGTAGAGCACTTTCTTACCATGTGTGAAGCCCTGGGTTCCACCACTAGCACAACAAAAACAAAAAAGATTAAGTTATTTATGAGTTGCATTTTTAATATACTCCTCTCCTTCTTTAACTATACTACTCTCAGCATTTCAAATTTCTTTCAGAAAACCAACCAACCACCTAACCAAACAAATGAAACTCCCTAAATTCCATCCATTCCCAGATGATATTCTGCAGCTTACCCTGGTAAGCCGATGGCCCAGCAGCAGAAAGTGATGTTATCATTATGTCCTACATACTGTTATATAAATGTTATTGAAACTTTATCACATGCCAACTTGGGCAAAAATGTTGTGCATATTTTTGAGATAAGACAGCAATCATTAAGTTAGCTCAAGGAATAGATCTGGGAGTAATATTTCTCACTTTTTTATTGTCATTATTATTGCTGTGAAATGTAAAATTCATAAAGATAATAATATTATGCCATGAAGTCAAACTACAGGATATTGTCTCCTACGTACAATCGAAGAGAAAAAAGATATCCTCTTCTCAGTATTAACTTTGATAAAAATTTTAATTTAAAAAATAAAAATAAAACAAGCAATATCTTTGCTCTTTCACGCACCAAGTACAATGCAGGCTTATTTTAAAATTTATTTTCTATAAACAGATAATGGTTGTTCTCTTTTATGTAGTACAGTGTAATCTTTTCAAAATTATATATTTTATAATTAACAGAACATTTAAGTTATCTATTATCTCAAATATCCAACTTTTCTTTTTGATGTGAACACTACAATTGCCTCATACCTATTTTAAATTTATAATACAGTGTTGTTGACTATAATTACCTTTTGTGTAATGGAACACCAAAACTTGTTTTTCTTTTCTGGCTGTCCCTTTATACCTGTTAACCAACATCTCCCTAGCCACTCTTCAGCTCAACTTTCCCTAAGGCCTATTAACTACTACTCTCTACTTCTGTGAGCTCAGCTATCCGTATATGCGTGAAGTCAAGTGTCATTTGTGTTGCTGTGCTTGATTTTTTGGTTATGTTCTGTTTTTCACTTAACATTATAAGTACCAATTGTATGCATGTTGCTGCAGAAGACAGAATTTCATTCTTTTTAGGGAGAATAGCATTCTATTGTACATTCATACCACATTTTCTTTATCTGCACATCTGTTAATGAACACTTCAGTTATTTCCCTACCTTGGCTAATATGGATAATCCTGCAATAAACACAGAAGTACAAGTGTATCTTTAATATATTGATTTCATCTCCTTTGGATATACTTCCAATAGACAGATTTCTGCATCATATGGTGGTTCTATTTTTAATATTTTTATGAATAATCACACTGTTTTTCAGAATGACTGTAATAATTTATATTGCAACCAACAGTATATAAGAAGAGTTCTTTTTTCTCCACATCCACCTAGAATTTGAGCTCATCTTTTCAATGATGGCCATTGTAAATTTGTACCTTCCTGATAATGAATGCTATTGAGTATTTCTTATATACTTGACTATTCATATACCTTTTTTATTCAGTATTTGTGTTCACTTTTAAATAGATTATTTGGGGTTTTTTTGTTTGAATTCTTGAATATTCTAGGTATTAACTATTTGTCAGATACATAGTGTTCCTCATTCTTCATTCTAATTATTTCTTTTGTTTTGCAGATCTTTTTCAGTCCATTGCAAAACTAATTATCTGTTTTGCTAGATTGCCTGTAATTTTACACTCTGGTCCCACAATTTCTTGTCAGAGAGTTTCCCTTGTTTTCTTTTATAATTGCATAATTTAGTCTTTTACATTTAAGTCAATCCATTTTCAGTTGAACTTTTATACAGTAAGAAACAGAGATCTAGCCTCATTTTTAAAAATGTGGACACCCAATTTTCCCAGCACCATTTATTAAATAGAGTTTCCTTACCCAAGTGCATTTGTCTGTAATCATGTGGGTTTATTTCTGGGTTGTATCATGTTCCCTTGGTCTATGATCTATTTTTATACAAGTACCATTCTATTTTGCTTACTATAGCTTTGTAATACATTTAGAAGTTGGATAATATGGTATATCTGGCTTTGTTCTTTTGCTCAAGATTGCTTTGGTCATTTGGGGTCATTTTTGAATCCATATACACTTTAGGACTTTTTCCTATTTCAGTGAAATATGATATTAGAAATTTGATAGGGTTTGCAATAAATGTGTAGACTGCTCTGGGTTATATTGGCAATTGAACAATATAAATGCATCCAATCCACAAACATAGTTGATTTTATATTATTTGTGTCTTCCTTAATTTCTTTCATCGTTGTTTTATAATTTTCATTATAGAGATCTTTCATCTCCTTAAATTTATTCCTAATTTTTTGTAGTTATTCTAAATGGGATTTCTTAATGTCTTTTTCACATAGTTCAGTATTGGCATGTAGAAATGCTACTGAATTTTATATGTTGATTTTCTGTCCTATACCTTTATGGCTTCATTTATTATCACTTTCTTGATAGAGTCTTTAGGATTTTCATATACATGTCATATAAATATAAATATATACATATATTTTCTATATTATGTCATCTACAAACAAAGGTGATTTCCAAAAGCCTAGTTTGTACTGTAGGATCTTGTTTTGTTTTGTTTCTCACTATTAAATGTTAAATCAAAGGCCTTTGCACTGAGATACATCCCTAGCCTTAATTTTTTATTTTAAGACAGAGTCTCACTAGGTGGCTAAATTGCCCAGGCTAGACTTGAACTTGCAATCCTTCTGCTTCAGCCTCCCAGAGTGCTGGGATTACAGGTGTGCACTAAATTTACAATCTTGTTTTATTTTTTATTTAGCTTCCATAGGGATTTCTTTTTTTTTTCTTAAATTCTTTTATTGGTATATTTTAGTTATACAACACAATTACATTTCTCATTGGGAACTTGCACCTTTACATGATGCATCTTTGTTCTTATTTTTTCCCCATTTCTAGCCCTCCCTTCACCCCCTCCACCCTTTCCCATTTACAAAGACCTCAAAGAACTAGGACTGGAAGTCCCATTTGACCCCGCTATTCCACTGCTGGGGATCTTCCCCAAAGAATTAAAAGAATCATTCCACAGTGATATATGTGCACCCAAGTTCATAGCAGCACAGTTTGTGATAGCTAAAACTTGGAAACAGCCCAAATGCCCATCAACTGGAGACTGAATAAAGAAAATGTGGTTTTTTAATAAAATGGAGTACTACTCAGCCATAAAAAATGAGAAATTAGAGACATTTATAGCTAAGTGGATGTACATTGAGGCGATACTCTTAAGTGAAATACAACCTTGTTTTTAGCAAAGCACTTTATATATAAATGTACATTTTACAATAACTTCAAAGTTAACATGAAGTAGCTCTTTAATAAATAATTGGCAATAGACTTCTTCAATGGGATGGTGTTAAGTATAAAACAATAGTCTATTCCTTTAAGGGAGTGGATTAGTTCAACAATAATTTAGAGTATTTTATCAGCGAGAAAGTAAGGAGGCATTCATCTCAAAACAACTCTTTGGTTTATAAGGAACTGAGTGTTATATCCCAAAGCTAGTAAGTGGAAATTATTTTTATCAATACCCAAGTTAACCACATCATCCTATTCCTGTTAAAGAGAAAAGAAGTGTTTAGCTAAGGGCAACTTCCTTTCCAAATATTATGAATTGAAATCTAGTAGACTACAAGTTGTTAATAAATTTTATTTTACTACTTCAGAAACCCCATCTTAGTTTAGCCTGGTTTGTTTTCAGTTCTAAGTTCCAGGGAGAGAGCACTATTGAAGACTCTCTCTCCTCTCTCTCTCTCTGTCTCCTTGCCTGTTTTCTTCAGTCTCTCACTCTGTCTCACACACACACACACACACACACACACACACACACACACAAGCATGATCATCCGTGCTTAGGGAACTGTGGTTTTTTGTTGTCTTCCATTTTAGTCAATGATACACAATGCTTATATTTTCTTTTTCTGAGTTTGAAGACAATACATTAGTGGGATTATGGTGCCATCATGTGGCTACATACAGAAACTCATTTTTAAATCATTTTTTCACTCATGAAATATTCTAAATGTATTTTAAAAGTGTAGAAATAATATGACCAAAGCATATGTAGCCAAGATTTTATTTATAAAATCCTCCATTTGGTTTGTTCTTATTTTTTTGAAAAAGTTAGTATATTTTAATTAAAGCCATGCAAAATATTTTCTGTTTGCATATAAAATGGAGAAAGTATTTGAATTTTGAAAAACATATATACCTTTTCAGATATAGGGATGACCCATGGAAACTCTGAGACTTGTCTGAGATAGGATCATTATTCACATCTGTGCCATGCATTGTGAACCATCAACCTCATTGTTCCCTGCTGGCTAACCATGAGGAGAATAAGAAGAAGGTTCCCTCCATCAGTGCGACAATAAAAAGATCTTTAGATACTGACGTCTAGAAATTACTATGCCCTGTTGAGACCCACTGCTATCCACTGACAAAATCTCTTATGGAAAAGGAGTTCAGAATAATGAGCTACTGAGTTGAGGTGCTCTGACTCACTTTGTCAGTGTGATGGTGTTCTAAATATAATTGTAATTTAAATTTCTATTCAAATTTTAAAATGTCAAAATTCCATTTGTTTTCAGATAATTATCATTTAACTTGCCAGATGCCGCTGGTAAATTGCTTGAATCCCATCCCTCAGGGTTATTCTGCTTACTCATCCTTAGCCTGCAACCACAGTTTGTCAAGACTCTCTCTTCCCTCCCCCTCCATCTCCCCCATTCTTATTACTTCCATCATGGACTACACACAGGTGCTGTTTATCCCAGCAGAGAGCTGAGAGCTTTTGCCACTTTCCTCTTATCCTCCAAGCCCCATGCTTACTGCTTTCCTCCACTTCCTCCAAGAAGCCACCGTCGTAGCACCCTGGCCTGTGCTCCTGACCAAGGCCATGACCACCCTGCTGGGTAACTTTCCCCTGTCTCTTTTTCATCATTCAGTCTTCAGATCACTTTCACGTCTTCAGAGAAGCCACTCCTTATCAGCATACCATATATGCCCCACGTCATTCTCCCACCCCAACACTGTTTTCTGCACACTTGTCTCAAATTCAATTTTTTTCTTTATTTAGATTTCTCTGAATAAAAGAAGAGCTCCAGGCAAGCCAAGGTCTTTGTGAGTTATACAGCACCTCTCTCATGCTCTTAGACAGAAAATGATTTGCACCAAATCAATCTAATGTACCCAAGCTAGTGTAAAATCTATTTCTCCCATCTTACTGAAACTTTGCATACTCTAACCAACATCTCCTCTTTCCCTATCCACGTGACACCCCAACCCCTGGTAATCAAGTTCTACTCTCTGCCTCCGAATTCAAGAGTTTTAAATTCTAAATATAATTGATATCATTCACTGTTAGCCTTTATTTGAATTTCTTCACTTAGCATAATGTCCTCCAAGTTTATCTGTCTCAAATGAAAAAATTTCTTGCTTAATAAAGGTTGAATATTATTTTATTGTACTTATAGCCCACAATTTCTTTTTTTTCTCCCCCCCCATTAACTTTATTGGTACATTTTTGGTATAAAATACAGTTACATTCATCATTGGGATCTTGTACCATTACATGAGTCTCTTGGTTCTTATTTTTTTTTCCCCCTTCCCTTGCCCTCCCTCCACCCCCTCCACCCTTCCCTATTGGCAAAGACCTTGTTTCCATTTTTTTTCCTCTTCTCATATTTTTTCCTTTCCCTTTTTTCCCTTCCCCTACCCCTCCCAATTCCCCTGCTCTTTTAGACCTTTTCTTCCTGTTACACAATATCAGTTATACATTTTTTAAATTACAATATTAAGATCTAGGAGATATTACCACAGATTTTTACAGAATGTAAAAGGATATAGAAATCATATTACAAAAATCTGTTTTGAAATAAATTTGATAACTTCTAAAAAGTAGCTTAGAAGACAAATTAATGAAACTAACTCTGGAGGAAATATAAAATTTGAATAGCACCTATTAAAGAAAGTATATTCCTAGCTTGAAAACCTACCTATATGACAACAGCAGGTTCATAAACATTTTAACTGATAAATTATATCAAACAATTAAAGCAGAAAAAAAAAAGGAATACTTCTCCCCTCATTTTAGGAAATCGACATTGTGCTAATCCTAAAACTGGATAAAGATAATAGAAGAAAAAAGTATGAACATAGATAGAAATTTGTTTAACAAAACAAACTATTAGAAGTCAGATCTGGCAGGATGTAGAAAGTGGTTTTGTCACAGGGATGGCAGTGTTGGTTCAGCATTGGAAGATCCACCCCCAAAAGTCATCATTTTAACAGAGGAAAGGAAAAAGCCATATGATCCTGTCAGTAGTTGGAGAAAGAGTATTGGACTAAATTCTGTAGCTGTTCATGGTAAAAGCTATCAGGAGCCTAGAAGCAGAACAGAACCTTCTCAACAGATCAAAGACATGTACTCCATACTTCCAACAAAAACTCCTTCTATGAATGGAGATGATACAATGCTTTCCTCCTTAAGGTGGGGAACGAGGGCAGGTATGCTTACTCTTTATCTGTCCATTAGACTTTGAAACCTAGTCCCCACCAAAATAGTCTGGCAATAAAATGACACAACTAGGATAGGATTGACAAGGCAGAAGCAAAATCTTTATATGTAGATGAAATGATCATCTACAGAGAAAATACTAAGAAATCTCCAGGAGCCCCTAGAACTTGTACTTGAATTTAGCAGGATTAGAAAACACAAGATATATATAAAAATTCAGGTCTGTGTACACTTGCTATAAATGAAGAACTGGATATTGAAATTTATAAGATATGTAGGAGTACAAAGGACCCAGAAAAGCCAAAAACAAAAACAAAAACAGTGTCGGAAGATGTTTAGCACCCAATTTTAAGACTTCTTCTAAAGCTACAGTAATCAAGGCAGTGTTGGTGTAAGGAAAGACATACAGATCATTGGAATAAAACAGAGAATCTAGAAATAGAACCACACATATATGGTCCACTGAGTTTTGAAAGATTATTTAACATTAGCATTTTATAGGATATAAACTCAATTCAAGAGCCGAGGAAGAGATAGTGTCTTCAGCAAATGGCACTAGAACACCTGGTATCTGTATATAAAAAATTAACCATAACCCTTTATTTCCATACATGAAAATAACTTGAATGGATCTATGAACCTAAATAAGAAAGCTTAAAAGTATAAAACTTTAAGAAGAAATTATAAGGGAAAATATTTATGAAATTCAGGGTAGGCAAGAACTAACTAGGATACAATAAACATGATGTATGAAAGAAAAAACTTGATAAATGAGAATCCATCAAAATTTAGAACTTTAAATGACATCATTAAAATGAAAAGTAGTCCTTAAACAGACCATATTTACAATGCATATAACCTATGAGCAGACTACATAAAGAATTCTTAGAGCTCATTAATAGATAAACCAATTAAAATGTAGACATAAGAAGATGATAAATAGCCAGTAGAGCACAAGGAATGGTGTGCAATTCTAGAATCAGAAAAATACTAATCAGTACAATAATAAGATTGAATTATACACTCATTAGGGAGATGAAGTCAAAAGTTTTAAAAGCCTTGTCATGACTTTTTCTTCTTGTTGGATTCTCCCCCTTTGCATTTAATTTGTCACTCCCAATGGATTCATTCTTCTGGGTTTCCTGAGCCCACAATCTCTTGATGGATATGAGTTGCTGCCAATATCTGGGTTATTTCAATAATAGTACTGTGAATACGGGAATGCAAATATCTCTTCAATATACTTGATTTTTTTACATATCCAGTAATTTGGTAGTAGGATAGTGCATCTGTTTTCATTCCTTTTTGGAGAATTCCCACACTTTTCACATAATAGAGTACTAATTTACATTCCTACAAACAATTGTACAGGATTCCCTCTTTTCCAAATTCTCACCAACACTTACTATTTTTCACAGTTTTCATAATAGCCATTGTGACAGATGTGAAATGACATGATGTGGCTTGAATTTGCATTTCCAGGAGGGTGAATGATGATGGCATGCTTTCCTATATCTGTTGGCCATTTATATGTCTTGTTTGGAAAAACAGCTCTTCGGGTCCTTTGCCCATTTCTAAATTGGATTGTTTATTTAGTTGCTACTGTGTTTTTCAGTTACTGAAACTATTTTACACACTTAAAATTTGGATGATTGAGCGGGTCTCTGTGGGAACAGGAGCACTCTGAAATCACTTCTCAGATTTCCTAGCTTTCTTCAGAGATATGTTACTCAGTGAGTGACCACATGGATATCATTTGCCTTCTTTCATGCTGCCCCAAGCCCAAATCTCTCATTTTAGTTTCCACTGTTGTTGTTTCTCCAGTACCTCCTACTTTCATCCTAACCTCCAACATTCATTCATATCAGAGGATACAAAAGCACAGACACAATTCCTGCTGTAGCCCCAAAAGAGAACTGGATTCCTCACTAATTCTCAGATTGTACATATGCACTGAGCGCTAATAATAAACTTAACACTCACTAAAATATACCTAATTACAGGCAAAAACTGTTGGAAAAAGTATTTTTAAATCATTACAGTGCTTACTTTAAGTTGGCTGATTTTATTTATGTTACCACCAGAGAGCACAATGACATTTGTTAATCTTTTCACCTTCCATTGATCCATAATTTAAGGCATGGTATAAAATAAAAATAAGGATAACTGAAGCTGAGTTTAGAAAATTCTTTCATTTTATTTCTGATCTTTATTTATTAAAAATCCAAAGGCATTTCAATTTTGTTTTTAAAATGAGATACGAAAACTTTTTGAAAGTGTGTTTTTAAATGCCATAATTATATAGTTTCAAAAGTTTTGTTTAACATTGATCCTGGTATTAATTTGAATGGCTCAACCTTTAAGTAAGTTCATATAGCATCTATTTATTTCTGAATCTTACAAAATGTTTATACTAATGACTTTTAAACTTTGTTAGTGTGAAAAGTTTGTATCCTAGGTACAAATTCTGAGAATAACTGATGTCTTTGAACGTTGTATGAGAGTTACCCTGTTCCTATATTGAATAGACATTTATGCTTACCTTTCCCTTTTATCATTTGTTAATCCAATAAATAATATTAAGGTAACTTTTAGCTATAATGTATTATTTAGACAAACAATAAATAATATTAATAATATTATGTTCAGCTTCTATAGCTTTAATCCAACATATTTCAAATGTACCAGCCAGAGAATATTGCTTCAGTGATAGAAAACATGAATGATGTCTGCCATGAGTTTAACTTGACTATGAAATTATGTGCTCCTTCAGAATCCTGATGATGTTTTGAGAATAAATCATATGTGGTTGGGCTTCTTAAAGAGGAACTTATTTTCCTTTTGTTGGTTCAGAGGCTGATATTTGGAAATGTTCCAGAGTGGCATTTTGGTGAAGCTTCCTGTGGCCTTTGGGACAGACCTACATTACTTTAGCAAGGTCACAGGATGCCACGTGGGCCACCCAGATCAAATAAGTCCCCACTCTGATCATGAGTCTATTTATAGAGAAAAGTTGCTCATGAAAATTAAAATAAATGAACAAATAATTCTAAGAGTAGGGGCTCAGAGCCTTCTGCTGTGAGATGGAAGGGTGGATTTGCCAGTGGATATAGGATGGTGTGCCACCAGGAACCCTCATTCAGGGCTGACTTTTGTACTAGTGGAAGGAGAAAATTAATTGAAAAGATAACCTGGAGAAAAATGAATTTTCTCAATGAAATAGAAGTGAAAAATTGTGTTAATTGGAAGATTAAATAGAATATAACTTTATTCTTTTCCTAACCAAAGGTGGTATAGTCAAAGTTTAGAAAGAATTTTGACCACATTTTTGACAAACATACTAGAGTTTTCATCCTATCACTGTTCACAATGAGGCGAAATATGCTTGAGCAAGGGTCTCCACCATTTACCATATCCTTGGTATTGTATTTTCTAAGACAGTCAGTCACATAATGTTGTGTCTTTGTGATCATACTTTGCATTTGGTCAAATATGGTGCTAAGGTTATTCTGAAGGCCTTGACCAAAAAATATTTTATTGTATCTAAAAGAAAAATGCAGAAAGATAGAAAGTTGCTCTCAAAGAAATAGAAAATAAGACAGTGGTTCTCAGAATTTGGGAAGGGCATAGGAGAGGGAAGGATGGAGAGAGGATTCTTAATGGGCACAGCAAAGGAGTTGGCCAGGAGAAATAATAAATTCTAATGTCCTACAGCACGTAGACAATAATTTGTTGAATATTTCAAAATAGCTAATATAAATGATTTTGAATAGTTCCAACATGAATAAATTGTAAATGCCTGAAGTAATTAATATGCCATTTGCTTTGATTTGAACATCGCATACTGTACACATGTATGTTCGTGCCACACTGCATCTCAAACATAAATACAATTGCTATGTATCAATAAAAATATGCTAATAAACCAGACCAAAAGTTTATAATGGGATTTTTAAAAACATAGCTTTGTGTGATGAATATAAGGTACCTCTGAAGACACACAAAATGATCCATTTCTAATTTTGAAAATCATTTGAAATAAAAGTGCTTTGAAAATACACTATTACTTATATCTTTTCCAGAGGAGGCCCAGAAAAAATAATCCAAATAACCTATTTTCCTCACAGAAAGTCTTCTAAAAATTCAATACTTTTCTGTGACTAGCCTTTGGCTTAGATCAGGTAAGGAAAATGTGAGAGGGGCACTAGAAAATGTAGATACTTTTTGTGACAAAAATGCACATGTGCTAATTTAAAATAAGAGAACATAGAATCTAACAGTCAAGTAAGCAACCATTATTATTGCCCTAATATTGTGTCCATGATGTTTAATTGACTGTTTATACTTTAGAAAGCTTTAATTTGGAATTAAAAGTGATCATGTCATGTTTCATTAAAATCTTCTCCTAGACTCCCACAGCCTGCCACTATGTGCCTACCACAGTATATGACTTAGTTTCTTTATATCTTCTAATACATGGTTTCTATACATGAATTCATATTGTTATCATGGAGACATTTCAATAGATACATGTATTTAACTAGGGAATCTTTACCTTAGTCATAATTGCTGTAAAATTCAAATTGTAATATGCGGTCAGGCAATCAATTCTTAATCTCAGTAACACAAAATCATCTTTATCTCTGCTTTTTACACCATCTTGTGAATTGAATAAAGATAAAATGAATGGAAGAGGTCATGGTTTATTATTTTTGTTCCTCCCACAGCACCTAGATCTTTGAGAATGTTTGATTCAAGATTGAGCTTATTTGATTCTATATGCCGTAGCTAAAACTGCAGCAAAAAAAAAAAACAGAGGCTCAGTGAAAACACTAACATTTTTAACCTATTATACAGGGGAAACGTTAGTATTTTTAAAAATACTTTCTCTTTTAGATTTTTTAATGATCAAAATATTCCCAAGAATTATGCAGTGTTAGTCTCATTTTGCCAAAAGAGGAAAATGGTCTTTGAAGTTTAAATAACTGTCTCAAGATATACCAGCTATTCTCTGACATTAATGGCTATTCAGTTTCTGGTATGATAGTTGAGATTATCTTGACTAAGCAAAAAATACTACCTGTTCAATTGTCTTAGCCATCTCCTCCCCTTCATTTAGAAGGAGAATCATTTTCCTTTTCTCTACAAGGGGCATTTGAACCAATGAAGCTTAAGTTCCATTCATTCATTTATTGAAATATAGAGCTCTGGAAGTTGGAGGAATACAGAAAATAACAGGAAAAAATCATTATTCTTCTGTAGCTTATATTGCAGAAGCAAAAGACTAGAAACAGTTAACATATATTGACAAGTTATATATAAAACAATTATGCATATTAGTAGGTATAATATTATATGTAAGATATCTATCTATACTGAGATATATATATATATATATATATGAGATTGGTTTCAGGAACCTTCATGGATACCAAACTCCACAGATCCTCAACTCTATAAATTATATAAATTATAAATATAAATTTATATAATTTATATAAATTTATATAATATTTGCACAAAACCTATGCACACCCTCCCGTTTACTTTAAATCATCTCTAGATCACTTATAATATCTAATGCAATATAAATGCTAAGTAAAAAGTTGCACCATATTGTATTTTTAAATTGTATTCTTATTGTTTTATGCTTTTATTTATTTTAATATTTTTGAATTATAGTTAGTTTAATCTGAGAATACAGAATACATGGATACAGAAAGTAACTGTAATACATGTACTATATCCATGCACACACACATGTGTATTTATACAAATACACACACATACACACCACACACACACACAATGTCTGAAGTATTACTAAGGTAAATAAAGGTTACTAAGCAACCATACTATGTTAACATACATGGACAAACATTTTCTTTTCTGTCAGGATTCAACATAAAGACATTCTGCCCAGCCTTTCCCTGCCCCAAATCTCTAGACCACCCTGAGGGTCTTAACATGAAATGTCACAGGAAGACAAGTTTGCTGTATTTTTTGGTTTTCATGCCAATGCAACTTCACTAATATAGCTGGAGAGTAATGGAACTGTAGGTCAGGGCTCCTACCTCAAAAGGAGCTCATTCTTCATGGAGTAAACTTCTGGTCAGATTCTATTAAGCATGTCAGGCATAGATGTTTCCTTGGTGGATACTACATAATTCTTCCATATGTCATATTCAAGAACAACTTTTTGGAATGGCATTATCCACAATGAAATCTTCTTGGGGGTCAGGTTGGATATATTGCCCATCACATGTGGCATTTCAATAACTCACTCTTCAGAGGTAGTGCTCTCATTTGTATTTAAGTACATTTTTCATATTTCCCTGCCAATAAATTCTCTGTGACACAGAATAGACTATACTGAGATTGAGGATTCTGATGCATTTTTATTAGAAAAATTCTATTTTAGCATTTTGTTCTTTTACCTTATTTCTGTAAAATTAACTAACTAGAGACAATCATTCTGAAAGAGCTGAAGATGTTTCCTTTAGGAAGCAGGCTATACCTCTTGAGCAAACTAGAAGTGACTGAAAAGATGTGCCGAACCTCTAAAAACTTGATGTCCTTCTCTTGTCATCCTCATTTTTCCTCACTCCAATGCACTTTCATGAAAAGCTTGCTTAAATTTCTGAAGTCCTGAGTTTTAGTTCCACTTTGGTTATTTGTGAAATGGATAATCTTAAACAATATCTTAACTTTATTTCCTATCACCTAACTCTTCTGGAAAAGAATTGCACTGGCTAAACCTACATCTTTGAGTGTGTTGAGAATGTAGGGGAAGTATTTAAAGGTAAAAGATGATATAGGTTCCCAGGTATCTTCATCTCTCTAACAATATCTGATTTTTCAGATAATAAATTTAGTCTGTGTATCACATGTCATATATATGGCTACTAGATTAAAGTTGTTAGTTGTGGCACTTTGGGTAAAATGTGAGAACCAAGATGTTGAATAATGCTGCCCTAAAGGTCTTCTAGGGGCCAATAAGTCATTATCAGAAAACCGACAATCATAGTGAATTTTAACATAATGCTTTCCCGGGCACCTACTGGTCAGCAAGTCTAGGCAGCAAACCCTAACACAAAGTAGGAAAAACAGTTCAGTTCCAAGACCAACATAGAAACTGAAATAGAGCAGAATCAAGCTGTAAGAGGGGTTTTCTAGGACAGTTTTCACCAGATTTTGGAATGCCCGTGGCTCACTCCTTTGCTGCTGCCTTCACAGAGCATGACCCAGTGGCCCTGTGTTCACTGGAGTTGGTGCAATGAGTATGTCCCAGAGTCTGTTCCAAACTCATGACTTCATCGGTTGTCCCTTCTATTGTGTTACTCACACCTTATTACTGCAAGCCTATCCTCGGGAGGACAACTATATGTCCTCTTTCCAGCACACATTTCCCTCATCCAGCTCAGGGTATGGTACCAACCTGCCCTGGGTCTTTCAAAAGCCTGATTTCATTGCTTATCTTAGTAAAAAGTCACAGCATAAATGACTTGAGTTCATTACACAATTAGAAGAAAGAGAAGTTCAGGCATCCATCTCCCCAGTCTGCTGAGTTTCGAAGGCAGACTTAATCTAATCTGTGCTCTGGACCACACATTGCGATCCTCACTCTTGCTGCAGATCAGCAAATGCATGGACTGATTTCATGCCTATGAAAATACCGTTAGCCAAGATCTGATCTTCTGTCCTCAGCCAGAGGAACCTCTTAGTCATCTCAGATCGGCGTCCTAGGTGTTGCCAATGAATGTTAGCGCTGCCACGAGAGTGACGTCTTCAATCTCTTTCACCAGGATATACTGCAGACTCCAACAATTAAATCAGTAAAATCTATCCAATTTTAGTGTATGTTTTAAGCATCTTGTGTAGAATAGAAAACCTGATATAGTCTTTGGGGTGGGGGGGTGTGCCAGGGTCCTTGCACTTATGCAGCAGGCAGCAAAACCACTGAGCTAAATTCCCAGCCCTTTGCCTCCTAATTTTATAGTCTACTGAGTGAGAGTGCACAGATGCCTAATTTCTGTCAACTTATCTGGTCTATAAAGGTTCTTTGTGCCGTAACCGGGTCTATATTGGCCCTTTCACCTGTGCCTTTGTTTGTACCATGTTTGTGACTTTAAGAAAATTATTTAACCTCTGACCCTGTTTGCTTGTAATGTAAAATGGGAATGTTTATAGTATTCCAATGGTTAATGTTATGTCTTAATGACTGAAGCATGGGAAGCCTGGACAGCTAGTTTAGAATGCTGTCTGAGTGTGCCTAGGAGGGTGTTTCTGGAAAAGATGAGCATTTGAATCAATAGACCGAGTAAAGCAGATGTCCTTGCTATGTGTGGGGGCCTCCTCTAGTTCAGAAAGGCCTGAACAGAACAAGAAGGTAGAGAAAGGATGAATTCACTCTCTGCCTGCCTGTCTGAGCTGGGATGTTAATCTTGCTCCGGTTTGGGCCCTCCTGGTTCTCAGGTCTTCAGACCTGGGCTGGAGTCTACACCGTGGGCTCTCTGCCTCCCAGGTTTTCTATTACACCACTGATTTTTCCGGAGCTCCAGCTTGAAGACTTCAAACTGTGGGATTTCTCATTCTCCAGAACTACTGGAACCAATATCTCATAATAAATTTCTTTTTGTGTATATATCAGTTGTATATGTTCTGCTTCTCTGGATAACTTTGAGCACCTACAAGATAAGTATCAGCATTGTATTAATTTACTTATTGTTGCTGTAAAAATTTCTATAAACTTAGTTGCTTAAAACAACATGCATTTATCTTGTTTTGGGGTAGGAATCTGTCATGGTTCTCACTTGGCTGATATCAAGGGGTAAGCAGGGCTGTGTCACTTTCCTCAGCTCTTGGCTCTTCTTTTTCAAAGTCCACAATGGCAGGTTAACCACTCAGATTCTGGTTCTCCTACCTCCCTCTCCCATTTTCAAGGACTCTCATTATGACTTCTCTCCCTACTGCCAAAAACTCCAAGACATCTCCCTCTTTTATGGTCAGCTGATTAACAAACTTAATTCCTCCTGCTCATTTTTAATTCTACTTTTTCCAGGTAAGACCACATGTTCACATGACCAGGAATTAGGCCAGGGTCATCTGTGGTTGGTGGCAAGAGAATGTTTTCCTGCTGATCACAAGTGGTAAGCAAGTAGGTACCTGGATGTAGATCAGGAGAGTTTGAAGTTGGCAAGCCTGGAAATGGTGCTCTGTACAGCTGGCCAGCTGCCTGGTAGTCAGGCCCCTACTGTGCTTCTGCCTTTCCACAGGGAAAAGGCGTTCCAGCAGCTTCACAACTCCCATGAAAGAAACAGTGCAAGACAATACTGTAGGTCCTGAGGAAATGGGGGACTGTGAGTGAGTAATAAAGAGTTTTGTTTGCAGAAGATATGATATACTTTATTTTTACTAAATTGAAAAAAGGATCTATGTTTTTAACACATAAGTCCATAAAAATAATTTTTGATACAGATTGGTATGCAATTTTAGCATATAGCTAAGTAGTTCAAAGAATTGTGTAACACTGTCATAATAAAAATTGTTTTACTCCAAATTGCACAAAGTTTTTCTACTAAAAAAATTTAAAATAACAATAAAATTGAGGCAAGGAAGTAGCTTAGTTGTATAATGTTAGACTAGCATGTTCCAGGCCCTGGGTTTACTGCTCCGCCCTGAAAAGTAAAAAAGAATACAATCACAGTTGAACTCTGCCTCATTCTAGCAGTAATTTTTATTTTTGGTACATGAGCAAATTATACTACTTCCATAAAAAAAACATTTTTCTCATTTAGAAAAAACAACCATTTTATTGTTTACTATTTATTCAAATGTGTGTAACATGTTGATCAGTCATTACTACTAACAACTACAATAACTATTCAATCTGGAAAATAAAACACACGTAGATCTGTGTGGCTATTTGAAATAAGATACAAGTGATTTGAAAAATCAAGCCAGGTGTGTTGGTGCACACCTGTAATCCCAGCAATTCAAAGGCTGAGCCAGGACTTTGAGGCCAGCCTGGCTCACATAGTGATGAAAGATCAGCCTGAACTACATAGTAAGATCCTGTGAATTATTATTAAACTTATGACAATTAGAGCACATTGAAAATCTTGTAAGTTAAATTTAAAATGTTGAAATTCTTTAATCTGAAAATTTACCATTCTCCAAAGTTACTTTGATAATATTAAAAAAAAATGGTAACCTTCAAAGACTGTAGGCCATTTCTCTTATTCTCTTTACTAGTATCATGTTGTACTTAATGACTACTTTGGTTGTGACAATACTTTACTCTTTCAAAGGCAACATGAGGAATAATACATGATAGTCATTTATTAAGTATCTCATACTGTATGCACATTTTTCCTAAATCTCATAACAATCTCACAATAGATTTAATATTAATGTCCCTGTTTAAGTATTTGTCTTTATTTCCTCCAACTCAGCTTTCAGAGGCTTGTATTTCTCTTGAGGCACATGTATCTTTCCTGTTGGTCTTCAGTGCACTGTAATAAAGGAAATAATCCTTGCTAGATGGTTAAAAATCATTTAACAGGTGCTATCTCCTAGAGACATGGATATTTCATTAGGAAATAAACTCTCAGATACTCTAAGCCCTCTCAGATTCAAAGAAATGTCTTTAACATAAAAAGTACAGTGGAGGAAATAAAAGAACGTAGAACTTGGTCCTAAGGATCTATAATTTTAGATCAAGATATATTATGAACATTCATAACCCTCATTTTCTGGTTGAAGTTATTCTAACAGGAATAATTTGGGTAACTACAACTGGGTTTTTCTTTATGGCAAGGTCAGCCAATATTCCTCTCTTCTCTATGTGTTCACAAAATAAAACAGATAAAAGGAACATGGTCATGATATGAAACACACACATGCACACATTTCTGTGGGTCACTTACTATTAGTGGTCTTTACAATCCAACCATTAATATTATTGATGGCAAGAAATTAGAAAGGAACAGGAAAACCACCCCAAAACTGCAATAGTAGCTTACCAAAATGGCTCAGACCCACTGGCGAGACAGAAATACACACTCAAAAAGTGAAATTCGTTTTTAAAAATTACTGACAAGAAATTATTTTAGTTAATTTTAAAATAAGAAATGGAAATAAACTAATTATTTAAACTTAATTATTTTCCCATAGCTCTCAGACCATTTCTTGCTTGAGGATCTGTACAGCTGCTGCTAGTCCTGACTGCAAAATTCTCTGAAATATTTGCTTCCTTCTTGTCTTTCTTCTACAAGATTAAATCTAAACTCTTTAAATATCTACTTTGATTATCCTAATATAGTAGCCCACAGTGCCCCAGCTGCCTTTGTACTACTCTTCTTTTTTTCACGTTTTACTATCTCTTTCCTAACTTTGTCCATTTATTTTCTTGTGCAGTGAGTGTTGTCATTTTTGCTGAAATCCATGTCCTCAGACCCCAGCAGCACTTAGCATGAGAAGATACATGCTCAATGAATGAAAATATCAAGAATATACACAAAAATGTATGCTTCTAGCGAGGTACTCATATGAACAGTTTCTGAAAACAAATATAAAATGGATAACATATGTAAGGTAGAATTTTCATACATTGAGAAACAAGCAGTGCATGAATACAATGCTAGAGAAAAGAATAATGAAGAATAATACCTCAGGTAAGCTCCAAGATCACACAAGATCACCCCAATTTCTGCTTAGATATCTCTTCTTGCTGATAAGCAGGAAATAGACCCCAAGCATAGAAGAGGTAATGAAACAATAATCAAATTACTAGAGTCTAGAGCAGGCAAAGTGTCGAGGAGAGAGAGCTCTTCAGAGAGGAGAGCCAGGATCTGGGTGGGAATGCATCGCATGTTGTCAGTGAACACACAAGGTTGTATGCCACAGTGTGGAGTTAAATGATAATGCCAGAACTTGTGAATTGTCCAAAGCACCTGGACTTTTGCCCCAAGCAGAGTAAACAGAAATCACTAATGTGATCTCAGCCTGAGATTTCAAGAAGGTCAAACCTTAGAAGGTCCACACTCTAAAGCAATGAGAACTTGAGGGAATTGAAGACTAAAATAGACTTACTCTAACAAAGAATAAAATCAAACATGACAAGATCCAAATTGTTCACCAATACTTGAGCTCCTGCTACACACAAAACCCAATAAACATTTTAGGGAAAAGATATAATCCACACTCCCTATAACATAGAATGCATGATGTTCAACACAAAATAAAAATTATGAGGCATGCTAAGAATGAGAAAAATGTGATCCATAGTCAAGAGAAAAAATAATTATCAAAACAATCCAAAATGTTGTAATGAACTGAAAAGTACTTCAAAGAAGTTGTTATAAATACATTTGAGAACATAAAGAAAAAATGAAATGGAAATCTAAAAAAAAGGAAAGTCAAAATATGTCTTAAAAGTTGTTTAGTCATTCATCCACTTTGTACATTCCTAATTTTAAGAAATCTTTAAAGTAACCACTGATGTTATACACTATCAAGAATAATGGCTTGTGGTGACAGACTAAAATAACTGGATTTTAAAAATTCTTTACAGTTTGTAGAAACAGCTTTATGGATGTTAAATTTTTATAGTTTTTGCATGATTGATGTATTTCCTTTCCCCATAGAACTAATATATGTTAAAGATGCTAAAAATATGTGGGTGAAATAAAGACATTCTTGGATACATTAAATCTAAAAATAATTTGTTGCCAACAAGTTTGTGATACAAAAAATGATGTTATGAAGGGCTTTTGGAAGCTGATTGGATCATGAGCTCTCTAACTTCATCATGGATCGATCCACTGATGAATTCATAATTGATGGCAGTATTGAGAGATGATGGAAGCTCAGGAGGTGAGAACCTCATTGGAGGGAGTGGATCACAGGGATATGGACTTGGGGACTGCATCTTGCTCGGGCCTCTTCTTTTCTCCCTTTCTCTCTTCCTCTCTCTCTTCTCCTATCCTTTCTGGATGCCATGAGGTGAGAAGCTTTCCTCCACTATTTCCCTCTACCATGATATTCATCCTTACTTCAGGCCCAGAATCGATGGAGCCAGCCAATCATGCACAGAAACTTCTGAAACTATAAACCAGAAAACCCTTTCCTCCTGTAAATGGTTTCTATCTCAACTATTTTGTAACAGTGATAGAAAGTCCACTAACACGGGTGATAAATATTTCAGGTAGAAGAGATATAATATCAGATGAAAATTCAGATGTACAGGGTGAAGGAAGAGTATAGGAAATAATAAACACAGGGATAAAACTAGTGATGGCATTCTGGCCTTGTATTTATTTTCTTTAAAATTACATAACTCAAGCAAAAATAGCATTCTATTATGTTTAAGAGTAAACATTTAAACTATGCTATTGCAGAATCCTTACATTTTTCATAAGGTAACATCAAGTCAGATCAAAGTAGACATTATTAAATAAAAATTATGTATTACATATGTATTCTCTAGAGATATCATTGTAATAACAAGGCAAAGAACTTTTAAAAAAAGCTAATAAAGTCATTACAGGAGAATTTTGAACAAATATTCCATTAATTCCAAAGAAAAGAAAAAGAACAGAAAATAAAAACTGGGATTATTGTGGAAATCATAGAGCATATTGGTAAACCAGAACTTGACAATGTTTGTATTTATAATAAGTGTAAATATTGAGCTAAAAGGTAAAAATTTTATAAAACTTTGGATAATCAAATTATCTGATGTGTATAGACAAAGTATATTAAGTGTAAATACATATTTAACAAAATTCAATATACATTAATGATAAAAGTCTCAGATTAGGAACAGATAACTAAAACTGCGTTCACAGATAACATGACTATCTATGCAAAAATATAAATACTTGACAAAATTTCTTTAATTAATAATCTAATATAGTGAGTTTTCAGGGTATGAGTTTGATTTTCAAGTCAATTGCTTCCCTGTATTCCAGCAATGAAAAATTGGAATTTAAAATTAACAATACCAACACCAAATAATGTGAAGTAGTACTTAGATTAAAATCTAACAAAATATGTTTTTTTCACTTCTGTGAAACAAAAAATAAATATAGAGATGGTCTGTGCATGAATAGCAAGATTCAAAAGTGTCAGAAGTGTAGTTATTCCTAACTAGATCTATAACTTAAGTAAAATCATTTGTGGTTACTGATAGATTATTTCTAATATCTATATGAAGAGGCAAAATATGCAGTATATTCAACACAACACTGAAGCAAAACAGTCTAAGAGCTTAGCTACTACAAGATTTAATATAAAACTATATTAATTGAGGTAATGTGGTATTGGTGAAAGAACAGAAAATCAGAACAATAGAACAGAATGGATATAATTATTTAGCTGTAGTCAGCTGATCTTTGGTAGAAGACCAAAACCAATTTAATAGTGAAAGAATAGTCTTTTCATCAAATGGTAAATGGTACTGAAGCAAAGGTGGATTCACATACAAAAACAATAACAACAACAAAACAGATACATACCTTATACCATTCACCAAAAAAAAAAAAAAAAAATCAAATTGATCATACCCCTAAGCACAAAAGTATATAATAGAACTGTAAAACTCACAGAAGAAAACAGAAGAGAATTTACATGACCTTAAATTTAGTGATGACTATTTAGATAAAATGCCAAAGACCCAATCTTTAAAAGAAATACTTGATAAGCTGATCTTCATGGAAATTTAAAACTTCTGCCCAGCAAAACTACTATAAGAGAATGAAAGAAAGCAACAGACTGAGGTAAAAGTTTTGCAAAAGATATATTTCATAAAATTTCCATCAATATAAAGAACAGAAGAATATGATCAGATGGTATTTTCCAGTAACTGTAAGGTTGATTTAATATTTTATGATCATTTCAATAGATGTAGAAAAATAAACTGGCAACATTTAACACCCTTTCATGATACAAACTCTCCACTAAAGTATAAGTAAAGTAAATTTCCTTCAATCTGATAAAACACATGCTGAGAAACACTTTTAGGTAACCTTGTACTTGTTGAATGCTTCTCCCTAAATTTGGAAAGAAGTCAAGAATATGAGCTCTTATTATATCTATTCAACACTGCACAGGAGGTCCTGACTCATATGGCAGGAAGAAATGAATAGGATAATATTGAAAAATAAGAAGTAAAACTACCAATTTATAGATAACTTGATGGTTAAAATACTAGGTAGAAAATACTAAGAAATTGTGGTAACAAGTACTTCATACAAAGGTAATTTACATCTGTTGGGTTTCTACATATTTCCAGCAAAACTGGAACAGGAAGTAAAATACAAATTGTGTTTCAATAGTATAGAAAGATGGTTAGTAGAAATACACTTAACAAAGGTGTCAGGGCTTCTGTAGTGAACATTGCAAGGCATTTCTGAGAGCAAAAAGAAAAAAAGAAAAAAAGAAAGAAACAACTAATGAACTGCTAAGTAAATGAAGAAGTATGTCTGTTGATGGACTGGGAGACTTGAAATTATTAAGATGTCAGTTTTCTCCTAATTAATTTATATGTAACCCACACAATTCCAACCAGAATTCCAGTAGTCTTTCATTTAGAATTTAGTAATATTGTCTTGAAAATATGTATGGAAATGTAAATAATATGGAATAGCCAAGACAGTCTTGATAAAGAAACATGTGAGAACAACTCCATGACAGTCTGGGAAATATCTGTTTTTGAGAAGATTAAAAGAATAAAAATAACTGAAAAAAATAAACAAATGGGACTATCCAGTTAAAAGCTCTCCTTGGCAAAGGAAATTATCAACAGAGTGAAGAGATGATTTCAAGAATGGAAGAAAGTATTTGCAAACCATATAAATGGTCAGGAGTTGACATCAAACATATGTAAAGAACTCAACTCAATAACAAAAAATATAAATAACCTCATTTTAAAATGGGTAAAGGACCTGCTTAGACATTTCTCAAGGGAAGATATATAAATGGCCAACCTGTTTATGAAAAAATGTTCAACATCAAAATCATCAGGGAAATGCTAATTAAAACTGAAAAGAAAAATCACCCCACTCTTGTTAGTATGGCTACTGGTTTGCTTACTTCACTCCACTGAGACACAGTACCTGACACCTGCCCCTGAAAGGAAGGAAGAGAGGTTTATTTCTGCTCCCAGGAAGGAAGGCCATGCTAAAAGGTCTGCTGGACAGTGGCTGCTCTTGGCACAAAGGCCAGGAGGCAAAGAATGAAGAGAGATGTTGAGAAGAAATACCCTTCCAGGTCACATCCCCAGAGAGCTCTCTCTTCCACGGGCTGTACCGCCTAACAGCTCAGTCTGCTTCGGCTTCCACCCTCTGATGAATACAGTGCCCTTATGATCCAATCACCTCCAAGAGCTTCACTGTTGAACCATGAGTCTTCTGGGAAGACATTCTACATCTAAACCACAACAGATATCATCAAAATAACAAGTGTTGGTGAGGGGTTGGCAAGAGAGAACCCTAGAAAATTTAGTAGGAATTTAAATTTGTGCAATCACTATGGAAACCAGTATGGAGGTACCTCAAAAAATGAGAAATAGAACTATCATATGATCTAGCAATCCCACTCGTGAAAGTATGTACAAAGGATATCAAATCAGTATGTTAAAGAGATATGTGCACTCCTGTGTTCATTGAAGCTTTATTCACAATAGCCAAGCAAACTGAGTCCGTCACTGAATGGATACATAAAGAAAACGTCTACACAAGGGAATCCAATTTAAAAGAATTTAAATGTCTACACAGTAGCCAATTTTAAAAAATGATATCTTGTTGTTTGCAATGAGATGGATGAAAGTGGAAGATATTATGTTAAGTGAAATAAGCCAGCCAGAAAGGCAAATATTACATTCACTCACTGATATACTAAGTCCAAAATGTTTGGACTCTTAAGAGCAGAAGAATGGCTACCAGATGCTGAGGTGGAGGGTTGGAGAGATATTAGCAAAGGGACACTAAATTTCACTTAAATAGATGAATAGGGTTAAGACATCATTTGTATAATATGGTGCTAGAGTTAATAATATTGTATTACATTCTTGTAAATTACTGAGAGTAGATTTTAAATGTTTTTGTCTCACACAGACACATGTGCACAGGATAGATATGCGAGGTAATTTATATGTTAACTAGCTCAATTAACCATTCCACAATGTATGCCTATTTCCCAAAGCATAATGAAATACATGATAAATGTGCAATTTTTGTCAATTAAAAATAAATGAATAATGTTTACCAAAAATGTGGGTACACTTTACCTGATTTCAAGATCCACTATAAAAATACTACAGTGAGAACAATGTGACACTGACTTGAAGACTGATATACAGTTCAATGCAGCAGAATGTGTGGTGAAGAAATAGATTCACATTTGTGAAGTCAACTGATTTTCTACAAAGGCACTAAAATAACTCGAGGGAAGAAAAGTCTTCTCAGTAGATTGTGGACTTCCACAAGGCATAAAACAAAATTTCACTCTGCCTCACAGTGTATATCAAAATGTGATTCCGGGTAGATCACAGGCCTGAACATAAAATGTAAATATATATTACTGCAGATTGTACCTGAGGCCTTCACACTGTCCTACATTCCCAGCCCTTTTCACTTTTTATTTTTGAGACAGGGTCTTGTTAAGTGGCTGATTTGCCCATGCTCAGCTGAAACTTACTATCCTCCCACCTCAGTCTCCCAAAATATTAAGATTAGAGGTGTGCACCGTCATGCCTAATTAATATAACCTTTTCAGAAAAGAGGGAGAGATTTTCTTGTGACCAAATGGATATTTCTTTGATACAACACAGAAACCAATAAAAAACAAGAAGAGTGATAAACTGAATTATATTAAATAAAAGCTTCTACCAATCAATACACTGCTAAGAAAATTAATAGGCAAGCCACAAAGAAAACAGGAGTAAATATATGCAAAAGTACATCTAACAAGAAACTTTTATCTCAAATATACAAAGGATACTTAGAACTCAGTGAAAAAAAAAAGATAAACCTCCCAATTAAAAGTGAGCACAAGACTTGAGATAAAAAACCTTTTCAAAATAGAAGATGGATAATTAGTCAAACAACACGCGAAAAGATAACTGATCTTATTACTCATTCAGAAAATGCAAATAAACTCACTTTATATTGCTTTACCTCTAGAATAGAGAAAACTGAAATCAGATAAATGTTGGCTAGTACAAACAGCAAAGAAAAATCTAATACATTACTAGTTGTTATATAAAAATAGCACTACCAGCTTGAAAACATTTTTGGAAATTTCTTATAAAATAACCTTATACTTATTTTCTGATTCAACAACTAAACTGTACAAGAATATCCTTAGCAGTTTTATTCATATGGCTCTTAACAAATGCAATGTCCATCAACAGGATACTGGTAAGCAAAATGTAGTATATTTCTAGAAAGGACACAACTCAGGAGGAAAATCTACCACTACCTGCTATGATAAGATTGAAAGAAACTTGTGATATTATTTACCTGAGAGACTTCCTCGGATGATAGAAATATTCTCTATCTTGGTTAAGATAAGTTTAAATATAGACAGTTTCTCTTATATGAGAAATCCAATACATGAAGAGCAAAATGAAAGATAGATAATAGGAAGTAAGGAGATTTTCAAATGGGAAGGGGAACAAGAAATGGAAGGAAGTGACAAGGAAGGAATGAAGGAAAAAGGAATTTAAAAAAGAAAGAATAGAAGAAAAAATGGAATAGAGCTTTTTCAAGTGGGAAGGGGAACAAGATTTGAAGGCAGCAGGTAGGGATGGGAGGGGAAGGGGACCAAAAAGCCTTAAGATGTGTTATGTCCATGTGCAAACTCCACACAATAAATGTGATTATGGACAACAAAGACGGACTAACAAAAAACAGATAAATACGAATGCAAGTTACATGGGTGTACAAGTATTCACCTGTCAAAATTCTTCATTGTACATTTAAGATTTATGTTTCACTGCTCTTAAATTTTCCTTACAAATAAGAGATCTGCAAACATTTACCTCTACGTGGAAGATTTACTTTGGGCATGAGTAAGCAATTCTGAAATTTCTTTCTGTGTCTTCTCTGTGATTGAGTAAACATTGGAGTAAATGGCAGTCCGGTTTGCCACTGTTGAAAAAGTATTTACAACTATGAAAAATGAAAAACCTAAATATAACCTGTGTTGTTGATTTGGAATTGTGCATATTAACATAAGTGCACGATTTGTAATAGACAGATGAAAGACAGGTAATAGAGATGGCAGATATCAGGCAACATGATAGAGGGATAGAATGGGTGGATGGATACATAGATAGATAGATAGATGAATTTCTCAGGTCTGTGTGTTGGGAGAGCTAGAAGCAACAGCTCCTGGAATGCAACAAATACACCTAGTGAAGTGTATAGGTATGTATCCTCCATTCTCTATGTGAAGGAAGTAGAGGGCCTTGAAAAAGAGGCTGATACCAAGCATGGGACAGGAGACCTGTAAAATGAATTAGGAGATCTTGCTGCATTATAAAGTAACAAAGAAATCAAAGCTTGATAAACAAGCAGCAAAAGAACACAAATACCGGCTCACACTGGGCAAATCTAGAAGTATATGAGAATCAAAGTAAATAATCATTGTAACAGATGATAACTTCTTGGATAAAATAATATATGAGCCCATATACATATAAATAAATTACTAAGTAAATAAAATAAAAGTCTTCCTTAAAATAGAAAGCTAGAAAGTAATTAAAGAGATGATTATAGAGTTAGAAAAGCCATTAATGGATGCTAAATGTAGGGAATAAATGCTTGATGTGTAACAGAGTATTGACATAGTCACAAAGTATCTCCTTATAAATTACAAATTAATTACAAAAGGAAAAACAGTAACCTTACAGTAGAGAGACCTGGCTGACAAAACTCTGATTGTGTTGGCTCAATCTAGCATTACAAATGTTTTGGTTGATACACTAATAAAAATAGAGCATCACTCTTGTGGTCTTCTTACCAAAAGAATTTTACATTCTTCAAAAAAAAAAACCAAGGTCAAGAAAGAAAAAGAAAAATGTCCAGAGAACTATCTCAGTTACAGGAAGCTAAGATAATGTGATACCTCAATGAAATGTTTAACCCTGAACAGGATTCTAGACCAGAAACAAAATACCTACACAAAACATTAGACAGCGATGACATTTGAAATACGAACTGCCAGTGGAAGGACTTGCATTTTTGTAGGTGTAACTTCATTATGTAAGGCAGGCCCCAATTCTTAGAAATTATGCATGAAAGAATTTAATTATAAAGAGAACAACAGAGTCTTCACCTGACTCTGCAATGGTTCAGGAAAAAAATAAATATTTAACTCTATATTATATGGTCTTTATATTATTTATTATCTACATGTAGAGAAATATATGGAGAATAAAGAACAGTGAAGCAATTAGGTCTTATGTATACATATGTTCCTATACTATTCTTGAAATTTTTTATATGTGAAATTATATAAAATTTTAAATTACCAAAAGATACTCTTTCACAGATGATAAATTTAAAATGTCTCAAAAACTATTTATTCCTATGAAAATTTCCCAATTTTGCATAGGTAAGGAAATTATGAATTACTCAAAGTAATAATGATTGTGGGTGGAGGTATCCAATTAAGGATAGCAAGAAAAATGTTTATTCTCAGCAATTTATGACTAGAAAACAAGATTTTTTAAATTTTTTTACATATAGAGCTGAGAATATAGCTGCTGGTAGAACACAAGCCCTGAGTGTCATCCCCAATACTGCTGAATAAATAAATAAGTGAGTGGTGACTAAATGCAAAAGATCAACAATTCCCTGGTTAGAAATGATGATCTATTAAACAAAGCTTTCTGCATGGCAAAATAGATTTTACATGTCCTAACATTATGTATATTCATTAAAACTGCTATATGGCTAGTAGAGATATTGAAAGAATATACTTTTTATTGTAGTGGATAAAATTACAGGAAATGGCAATTGGAAATAAAAGTGTCATTTTGTTTCAATTTTTGATAGAAGAAAGCCCTTTATTTTCACCTCATGGCTATAAAGTCAAGCTTGCAGGAAAATGAGTCAAGACTTCTCAGTGATGCTGGTAGAAGGCAACCTTCTGACATATATATTTTCCTCTATTATAGAAAATTCCTGTCATAAGTCATTGACTTGTGTTCCACCCTGAATGATAGGCTGACCTTGGCAGCCTGAAGACTATAAGATGATAAAACATTGATTCTGGGAAGGAGTGTGGGGTGAATACTGCACCATGAATTCATGGCTCAGGACTGAGCCATATGTGGAGGAAAACCAGTCTCCAGCTCAATCAAAACCAGTGGCATCCCACAAGAAGGGACAACAATGTTCCATGACCAGGAGAGTAGCCACAGCCCAATGTAAGTGAAGACACCCGCTCGTGCTTTGTTTTGTTTAATTTGTAATTCATGCCCTAGGCAGGAGAAAGAAACCAATGGATGGACAGAATCACAGAAGCCCAAGGGCATGAACTTTTCATTTATTTCTCATAGCTATCTGAGGAAATGTAAACTATCATACTATTCCTTCCATTATAAATGTGACAACAGACTCAAAGAGATCATGTGCATTACTGAAGCTTCAAGGTCATAGAGGAATGGAGATGGGATCCAAAACTACATGATATTCCTGGCCAAAGGAAAATTCACTCCTTATGCCATATTGCATCTTTCAGGGGACACAGTAAGACTCAGCTAACATTTGGGCAAAAGTGATAGTTCGTTGACCCAACTTCTCTCTTTTTTCTATTCTGAGGTCTCCTTTGTGTCAAGCTGCCACCATGTCCTGCTGGTGAGAACAGGCCATGACCTTCCTGAGGAAATGAGGAAAGTTCACATGGCAGGGAGGGTGCCTAAGTCCATGGGGTGCTGCCTGCCTCCAGCTCTTACCATGGGCTTCCATCCTGAGCTGATTTCCCTTGGGATGCTCTGGCTCAGGGGAGTGGAGTAGAATAAAGCACAGTTTTAACCCCACACTTAAAGAGATTTTTCCCCTCTAATAAAAACAGAATGTATGTGTTTAGAGGCTCAAGGTTAGAAAGAGGGAAATACTTGGTGAGATTTAGAAATAAGGAAGATAAAGTACACAGATAGAAAGAGGATTATCACCTTATAGCATAGAAAAGAGCATCCAAATATGAGACA
This sequence comes from Heterocephalus glaber, assembly GCF_053883595.1. Taxonomy (NCBI): domain Eukaryota; kingdom Metazoa; phylum Chordata; class Mammalia; order Rodentia; family Bathyergidae; genus Heterocephalus; species Heterocephalus glaber. The sequence goes on from NW_028258432.1 coordinate 4,591,321, forward strand.
TTGGTCATGTTTCACCAAAAATTATTCACAGCGACTAGAGTATTGTGTCATAAATTTCTAGACTATGATAATGGACACTGTTACACAAGAAGAATGACTCCCTTGGCTTATTTCACAACTTGGTGAAATAGTTTTCCAATGGACTGGCTCCTCTTTCCCTCTAGTTATATAATGGTCTAGCAATATCCTGAATTTCCAAGAAATATCCCAGAGTCTGTTCCATCATAATTTATGTGAACACATTATGCAACTAGAAAGTATAATTTTTTTTAAAGTAAAAGTTAAATTTCTGTGCAAGAGTTGACAGATATAAATCATAAAAAATTAGTTCTTCAAGTAAAAGAGGTGAATTTTAAGTCATGGTTCTGTCATTATAGACGGAGCCTATGTACCTTAAGCAAAGATGGCAACAACAACAAACAACAACAAAATACCATGGGTGCAAAATAAGCACCATAACAATATTTTCTTATGCATTATTTTCAGTAGATTTTCAAGACTATAAAACCATTAAATCCAATTAACATTTATTTCCATGTGAAAATTCTTCTTGAATTATGCATGTATTAAATAGGGCAAGACTTTAAGTGGGAATTTCCTTTATAAAAGAAGGACCATATTTTGATGCAAAGGAATGTACACTGGATAGATGAAAGATCATTTCAGTCATAAGGAATAGCATCCCTTAGAAATTAGGACATGTGTGCTAGGTTTCTGTACTTTCATGTGATATCAGACCAACTCTTAGAAACTGAAAAGGCTAACTTGAGGTGAGGAGCCATGGAAGAAAGTCACCTGACCTGCTGCCTGCTCTCCTTTCCCTTTCTGTTGGCAGTCCATGCCTAGGTGTGCCAGTTCTGCCCTCCTTAGTGGCAGTGGTGAACAGCACTCCCTTTCTATCTTAACTCTCATGCTATCCATGAATTGCATTTGGTCACAGAGAAAGAAAAAAATTTTGAGGATAATTCTTATAGACTACAAGAGACAAATTAAAACCCATTGTACATCTGATACATACTGTTGTCTTCTGTTGGAAAGTTGACTGCTTCCTTCATATTCCTGGAGTCTTGTTCTACTTTCTGTGCTTTGCCTCCCCATCTAATCTAGATTTCCAGTCATTAGGAAAGAGAGACCATATTCATGTGACAAGAATGTACCCTTGGTTCTTTACTTACAAAATATTGCTTCCAGTTACTATAAAATACTAGAATTAATCACAGAAAAATTGTCCAGTTTCTCCTAGTATCTTAGTTCCTGTTGTTGTGTAAATAAAACCAGTTGATTTGATTTAATAAATAATCGTTGTAGTGACCTCATCTAAAATCTGGAGACTATTACTAGAAAGAGTATAGGTGTAAAGCCTCAGCAGAATTACTAGTTAAGATTCAAGTTAACCTTATTCCTGGGCTGGCTCTAAGCTTGTACTTGAGTTTCTGTAACTGGGTCACTTCCTCACTTTCTAGTTGCATTCAGCGAGTCCATCTGTGTCCTGTTGTCTCTACAGAATAGAGTGGATTTTGACAAAAGTGTGTAAGTATTCTGTCACTCTGGGACAATGGCCACACATTTAGTAGCTTGAAACAACATAAACTTACTGTCTTATGATTTCCATGGTCCAGGAGTTGGCTCTTTTTCCTGCTCAGCATCTCACTAGGCTGAAAATGAAAAGTTGGCTGGGGCTGTGCTCTCATTGGAAACTTCAGGTCCTCTTTCATGTTTTCTGGTCATTGGAAGTCATTATTTCTCTGGGGCACTCTGACTGAGGTCAATGGCTGCTCTCTGAGGACCCACTTAGGGTCCTCTCACAAAATAGATATTTGATTTTTTTTTTCACGGACAACCCGAAAATCTTTGCTGCTGTATCTGGTCTCTAATACATCTTCACCTGATTGGGTCATGTGCACCCAGAATAATTTTTCCTTTGATTTGAATTTTTAATTCAAAATCAACTGGTTAAGACCTCAATTATCTGCAAAATTCTTTTTACTATAGAATAGGATATAATCATAGGAGTGATATCTTATAGTTACAGGCCTCACTCACAGGGCATGGGAACCAGAAAGCAGGAATCTCAGAGACCACTTCAGAATTTGTCTACACAGAAGGGAAATAAAAACAATTTTCCTTGTTTGGAATAAGAGTCTAAGATTTGAAAGAAAATGTCTTAAATGCTTGAAAGAGAGATGGAGCATGGTTGATATTCACTAAAGGTGAATTAGTATTATTATTCATTTTGAGCCTCTGCCACAGTGCCTTGTTTTTTACTCCTCAAATTTGGAAGAGCCACAATAAAGTCTTCTGAAAGTTTCCTCCTCTTACCAGACTTTTCTGATAGGAAACATTTCCAGAATTTCCTTTCTCCCACTCACTAGAATACACATTAGGGAACTTCTATTGTAGAGTGAATCATATTGTCAGGCTTTCACTCACATTTCCAAGTGGGATTCTGTCCCCTAGAAAGCTACTTTTTCTTCTCAATAATAAAATAGATGGACCCTTAGGCAGTCTTACCAAAACAAGAAAAGAAATGACCCAACTCATCACAGTTAGAAATGAAAAAGATGAAATAATAACAGAAACAAACTTATTTGAAATCCAAAAGATTATTAGTAGCTATTTTGAAAACCTGTACTCCAATAAATTGGAGAATCCAGAAGAAATTGCTAGATTCTTAGATACATATGGATTACCAAAACTGATCCAAGAAGAGACATAAACCCTGATGAACCCAATGACAGACAATGAAACTGAAGCAGTCATAAAAAAAATAAAACTTACCAGTAAGAAAATCCTGGATAGAGTCATTGCTAATCTTCAGGGAAGATCAATGTACTTCTCAAACTCTGTAATGATTTTGAAGGGGAAAGAGTACTTCCAAACTCATTCCTGGAAGCTAACCTTACCCTGATTCCAGACAAATATTTAGCTAAAAAACTATAGGCCAATCTCTTTAACAAATGTAGATGCAAAACTCCTCGATAAGATACTGGCAAACAAAATACAACAAATCATCAAAAAGATCATCCATCATGACCTAGTAGGCTTCCTCCCAGGGATGTATGTATGGTTCAACATATATAAATCAATAAATGTAATACATTCCATGAAAAGAAGAAGAATTATGGCATCATCTGAATAGACTCAGAAAAGGCCTCTGACAAAATGCAACATCCATTCATGATTTTAAAAAACAACCCTGAAGAAAATAGATATAGAAAGACCTTACCTCAATCTAATAAAAGCCATCTATGTCAAACCTACCACCAAAATCATATTAATTGGGGAAAAACTGAAAGTTTTCTTTCTGTAACCAGGAACAAGATAAGGATGTCCACTATCATCTTTCCTGTTCAATATAGTAACTCAAAACATTAGCCAGAACGATAAGGCAAGAGAAAGAAATAAACAGGATACATATAGGAAAAGGAAGAAAGATAATGATAAATTGCAGTGAATTTCAATGTTTTGCATAGAAGCTATCATCCAACATCCCCTGTCCCTAAATCTGCCTACTTGGGGATGGCTGCCCAATTCCTGCTAAAGTTAGCTGAATTGGATAAAATAATCACTATAAATGTATAGTGACAGGTGCACAATGCATGCATATGTACTTTGTGATAATAATAAAATGTAAGGGGGATTATGAAGCTCAATAGGAGCACAGTGAAATATATGTTACTGAAGCTAAGTTGGTATTAATTAAAACCATATTGTTATAAATCATGATGTTAGCTGCAATCCCAATGATGATTACTAACAAAGTAAGTTTACAAAAAAAGAAAAAAATAGGAAGTCAAATGGAACACTAGAAAATAATCAATGAAACACAAAGGAAAGCAGTATGGGAGAAACTGAGGAACAAAAGATATAAGAAATATAGAATACAAATAGCAAAAACAGCAGAAATAAATTCTTCACTTTCAGTCATCACTTTACCTGTAAATGGTTTAAACTCACCAATGAAAAGAGACATTAGCAAAATAAGTTTTAAAACTCACATACACATATACATACATTAATACATAATGTATCTGTACATTGTCAACGAGAGACTCACTTTGACCCAAAGGCACAAATAAGTTAAAAGAAAAAAGATGGAAAACAATATCCCATGTGAAGAGATAATTGAAAGAAATCTTAGAAACCAGGTCATTCAATGGGAGAATCAACTCAAATCAGTATCACTCAATGGTGGAAGTCTAAAAGCCTTTCTCCTGATTTGGGAGCAAAACAAGGATACCAGTTTGTCCCCACTGTTATTGAACTTTGTACTGGAAGTATTAATTAGAGCAACTAAGAAAGAAAAACTAATAAAAATTCAAAATGGCAAAGATGAAGTAAAATATCTCTATTTGTAAATGACATGATTTATCTATATACATCAGTGTTTCCACAACAAAACTGCTAGATCTAATGAACACATTCAATAAAGTTACAAGGTACAAAATCAGCCCTCAAACATTAGTTGCATTTCTATACACTAATAATAAATAGTCTAAAGTAAGGAAAAAATCCCATTTATAATAGCATCAAAAGGTATCAAATAGTTAGAAAAATATTTAACCAAGAAAGTGAAACTATTGAAACCAAGGAAGTGAAAATGTACTGTGAAAACCACAAAACATTGCTGAAAGAAAGCTAGGCCATGTGGCTCATTCTTGCAATCCCAGTTCTCTGAGAGGTTGAGGAGAAAGATCACAAGTTTGAAAGCAGCCTGGACAACTTAGTAAGACCTTGCCTCAAAACAAAAGAGTGGGGAATGCTAGGAGTGTATCTCAGTGCAAAGGTCCCAGGTTCAGTCCCTAATACTGCTGAAAGAAATTAAAGATACAGAAAATAGAAAGCTAGTGTTTTCATGTCATAGAAGACAATGTGTTAAGATAACAATATTCCCCCACCTATAGGTTAAGTGTAATAGCAATCAAAATGCCAGTGGCATTTTTTACTGAAATAGAAAAGATTTTCAAATTTATATGGAAATGTCAGGGGCCTAGAACAATAATGGAAAACAAAAATACATTTGGAGGACTCACATTTTCCACTTTTAAACTAAAATAATCCAAACAATGTCATATTGGTATAAGGATGAACATGAAGATCAATTAAATAGAATTAGGAATCCGGAAACCACCCTAAATATCTACATCCAATTTATTTCAGTAAAAGTATTAAGGTCATTCATTACAGCAATAATAGTCTTTTCAAGAAATCACACCGGGACTACTGGATATAAATAGACATAAGAATGAGGTTGGACTCCAACTAGCCTCACATGCCGAAATGCTCAAAATGGATCAATGACCCAAGTTAAAGACCTAAAATGGTAACATCGTTAAAAGAAAATGTGTAGGTAGTTCTCAAAAATATCAGACTTGGCAATGGGGTTTTAGATTTGATGCAAAAGCCCAAGTAACAAAATAATAGATGATGCCACATTATCAAAATTTTAAAAGTTTTATGCATCAAAAGACATTCTCAAGAATGTAAAGAAACAACCTACACAAAGGAAGAAAATACACAGAAATCACATATATCACAGGCTATGGAGCCAGAATACAAAAAGAATGCTTACATCTCTGCAACCAAAAGATAAGCCACCCAATTTAAAGCAAAGGGCATCAGCAGACATTTCTCTAATTCCGTACAAAGGGCTAGCAAGCACATGAAGAGATGGTCATTAAAGAAATGTAAATCAAGATCATAAGAAAAATACCATTTTATAACCAGGAAAATTAATATGGTGTGATGTGGTGATAATTTTTATAATGGAAAGTAATGTCCAAGATGTAGCGAAATTAGAACCTTCAAGCATTGCCTTTGAGTACATAAAATGTTGTAGTTGCTGTGAAAAATATTTGGGTGACTTACTTAAAAAGTTACCTAGAATTACATTATAACCCAGAATTTCATTCCTTGGTATATATTTAACAGAAATGAAAACAAATACTTAAACAAATATTTGAATGGGAATATTAATAGCGTCACTATTTACAATAGTCAAGGATGGAAAAAACCCAATGTCCATCCATAAATGTCTGGACAAACAAATTGTAGTATAGATATGCACCAGAATATTATTCAGTCACAAAATGGAATTAAGTGCTGATATTTGCTCCCACTTTGATGATCATTGAAAATACTACAGTAAGTGAAAATGCCAGACATAAAAGACCACAATATTATATAATTAGTTTTATATGAACTATCCAGTATAATGAAATACTAGAAAATTAAAGCAGAAGACTTGTTGCCAGGGGTCATGAAGGTGATAAGGGGTGGTAGTTATTTAATGGATATGGGATGTTCTTATGGAATGAAGTAACAGTACTGTGACTAGAGAGAAGAATTCATGTATAACACCATGAATGCATTACAAGACTTAATGCAAATCTTGCATTTCAAAATGATTCAGTATATGTTGCATGAATTTTACCTTTATAAAAGCAAATTTTGCTTATTTTGTGTACTAAATATTTACTGTGCTGAGTCAACGTGATATAGTAATTATATCTTGGGCTCTGTGATCTTCCAGTCTCATGTTCAAATCCTGTGTTTCTTTGGAAGGTTACTTAACTTCTCTGATCCTCACTTTCTTAATTTATTAATGTAATACTGACTCTCTCAAAACTTAGGATTCAAGATCAGTGTATGTAGACTTCATATTATTTTGTTCCATCTCCACAAAGACATCAACAGTTACTTAGGTCCCCAGGAGAGACTTGGCTTAGTTTACCCATTGCCACCTAAACATTCCTTACAGAATATTCTTGGAAAACTGTGATGATGCTAAAAAGTTGCATTGTGTCATAACTTTCCTCCAAATGGTTTCATATTACCAATCTCCTAAAGTTTCCACCTCTTTCACAGAGTTTTAAGTTTCTTTTACATCACGAGTCTTACATTTGTACATGTGTGGCTTCTAAGGTTTCCAAGGCAGAAGAAGAGAGAATTGTCAGAGCTATATCAGGGTCTTGACTGGTTGATGCTAGAGGACAATTTGAGCCCTTTTCCTTGAAGTCCATTAATCGGGACTCAGTACAAAAGCCGGGCCTCAGAGTATGGAAAGTCTTCAGTACAGACAGGCACAGGGAGCACTCAGGCAGCATGGTCTTTGCCAAACCCCTCCTCATCATCTGACAAAATGAAGATGTAAGCTGGGCTTGGCTGTGTTGCCTAGTGGACATGACTATGCTCTAATTTTGTACCTGTGAAACTTACTTCATACAAATGGACTGAAAGGGATGCAATGAGCTTCCAATGATTTGGTGCATAATAGCTGCACCTGGTGTTCTTGACAGAGGGGGAAAATTGGGGGTCAAAATCAATGACATTTTTTTTAAAAAGATAATAGATGAAGGCAAAGATTGTCTATGTTGATAATATGAAAGGGAATATCTTTCTCTACCTTGGTGCCCTGGGAGATTCTGAGAGCAGAAACTATTATTCCCTCTCAGTTTAAAGTCAAGATGCTCAGACAGATGAAGCAATGTTTGGCAAAGTTGCCTCCATTTCTGGAAACTTTACTATGTAGAAAGGCAACCAGCAAACCTCAGTGGCATCTCTGCAGGGAACACATGGGTCCCAAGTAACTATGAAGACCAGAACCATTCCTGATAACTAAGTGGAATTTTTTGTTTTGGTTCTTATTTGACAGGATACGTTCACTAATGCAGACTGCAAACGAGGAGGAAACTCTGAGAATTCCTGCCTCTTGAATAGCTATGAGGCACAGCTTATAATATCAAACAGATCGATCACTGTGGCATTCATTTTGATGATCAAATGCTGAGGCAGGTATCTGAATATAGGGGAAAAACAGTTGCAGCCATACTTAGAGCTTTGCCCTTGTGGCTGAAAAGATAAAACACAAGATTAAAAGAATCAATGATCTCAGATGCCAGTAAAGCATTAGACTCATATGTTGGCCTCATATCCCAACTGGAGAGGACCCTATTGTAAGAGTGGAAGTTAGGAGAAGCATGTGGAAAATTCAAAGTGAATTACATTTAGAAGTGATCACTGTGTATTTGAGGTTAGCATGGAGGGCCTAGCAATTTGGGGTACAATATGTATTCTCAGGCAAATGGAACTCAATTAGCATTTGTAGCATCAACTTCTGTAAATGATGAGTGTGTGGCAGATGAAACTACATCGGCCAATAAAAAATAGATCCCTGTTTAACAGGTGTGGCTGCAGGCACAAGAGCACAAGCTGTGTTTTCATTTCATGTAAAGTGAAAGAAAAGGATAAAATAGCTGAAATAGATAAAAGAAAAAAGATAACTGAAGTAGACAAATTGACAGAAATTTTCAGAAGGCAAAGATGACAATGTATCTGGAAAGATAATAATGATGTAATAGAGTCACATAGACTCCATCTATCATGTTAGAAAACAGTAAAACCCAGTCTTCAAAAACAGCATGCAACCTAATCCAGGAAAGTCTTTTGACCATCATTCTCGAAATGGGGGCCAAATTACTCATGGGACAATGACTTTCCATTTTTAGTGGAAAACTCCAGAAGTACATTTCTGGAGTATATGTGGTTTACTGAACTTATGGGAATCTTCTTGGGGTGAATGTAACTTACATCAATATTCCCTAAATGCTTTCACAACAAGAAGAGATCAAGATATGATATACTGTATAGAGACCACAATAAATGACACATGTACTTCTTGTGGAATCAAGAAAGCTTCTGTTGCATAAAATTAGATGGGACCTGAAGTCATTTTCCATTGCAGGGATACAACACCCAACACTCACAATTTAAAGGAAGAGGGGTTTAATTTGACTTATAGTTTTAGAGAGCACAGTGCATGGCAGGATGGTTCCAAGGTAGAAATGGCAAGGTGGAGGAAATCTGATCACCTCAGGAAAGCCAAAAAGCAGATAAAGAAGGGAGAAGCCAGGAACAAGAATATGTCCTCCCCAGTTGTTCCCAGGTCACACTTCCAACAATGAAAATTTGGGGGGACTTTTAGATGTAAACCACAACAAGACCTGTATTTGTGCAAACAGTCTGATTGAGACAAGGCAAATGGTTTTGTTCCAGTTAGACTGGAAATAATAGAATCATGGGTACTAGTGATAATCCTAGCTCATAATAATATCTGGCATATAGTAAAAGTTAGGTTCTACTGACATGATTTTAAGAATATTGTAATTCTTATTCAATTGTTTTCTAACAAAACAAAAGAATAGCATAATATCGATACATACTTGTATTATAGGTAAAATTTGGTTATAGATATAAATATTTCATTTAATATTACTCATTTTGATCAAATGTACTAAGAAATTGAGAAAGCTTCTTCAGGTTGAGGAAACAGTGGGGACTGATTCACTTGAAGAAGAATGAGATGTAGCTAATGAGCAATTAATCACTGTAATAAATATACCTATAGAAGTTTATCTTCAAGTACTTGTAGATGTAAAAGAGGTGTGGCAAAAATATTGTATCTGTTTAAATAAAAAATATATTACAGTAAAACATACATTGTCATTAACCCCCTTCAAAGTACTTCCCTCTCACTTCAAGCATACTAATCTTATTCTTGCCAATTTCCAAAGCAGTTCTGAAACTCCTCTTTCCTGAGTGTCTTCAATTGTGCTATTGTGGCTGCCTTGATGTTCTGAATTACTTCAAACTTTTACCTTTCGTCATAATTTTGACTTTGAGAACGTGCCAGAAGTCACACAGTGCTAAGTCCTGTGAATAAAGTTGGTGAGGACACACTGTAATGTCTTAATGAGCCCACCTCTCCATGGGATGGCACTTGGCAACAGTATTCGTTATATATTTTAATTACATTTCATCAAGAGACTCATGAAAGAAGACTTCTAGAACTGCTTCAGAAAGTGGCAAAGATGCTGAGATATGTGTGTTCAAGGCAGGGGAGTATTTTGAGGGAATTAAGTACTTAGATCCCTCATTAATTTGGTGACTCCCTGGAAAGATCATACAACTCCACATGAAAGGGCTGCCTGGATGTGCTGTGTTGCCTCGTGGCAAACAGAAAAGATGTGCCACACATGTCTCCACTTGGGGAAGCCCACTGAGCTTGGGATCATGGGTGATCACATGGTTGCACGATCAGCCATGAGAAAGCCCCAGACCGAGAATGAAGGTCACATTATGAACTTTAAATAATACTGACAGCCTGGTGCATCCTGACACACTGCCGCAGCCTTATAGAATACCATGAAGTAGAAAGCACATGAATATTTCATTACCTTGGCTACAGGAATATTGCAAGAACTGGGTAAAACACACTTGCTGAGTTATCTCAGTTCCTTGCTGACCCTTGGTCAATTTCTTTTTACAATGAAATCATCTGTAGTACTATTAAATCTATGTGCAGTATATCATTTACTTATTAAATAAAACCACAATAATAAAGCAAATAAACTCACTATGTGTAGAAGTCAATGAGAAGTGGGAATAAAGACTTAAAGAACAACTTGTCCAATCCAAAATTCCCAAACACATTTCTTTTTGCCATTATACTAACTTAATTACACACTCTTCCCTTATCTATAAGAAGTGATAAAAAATACAGTGAATGTTTAAATTTAACAATTGTATTAGAGTAAAGGCATATTGGCATTCATCCCCTTTTATCTTAGCAGCAATTTTTTAATATTTAAAGGTCTTAAATATTTTGTCTATCTTTGTTCCCAGATTCCTAGATCAGGAATTTTACTGTAGCAAATAGTATACTTTATTCCAATAAGAGATTCAACTTGGTTATTACTAAAAGGCAAAAATTATTGTCTTTATGCATATATTCGGAAATTGACATATAATGTTTTCTATGAATTTTCAGTAGGTTCTAATAGATTTTCTAATAAGCAGTCATCAAATAACCCTTAAAAGTGATCATTTTCTCTTATTTACTCCCACATTAAATAAAATTTGTCCCTAATTTTAAAATAGCCCTTTAGAATTTGCTAAAGATGTTATTAGATTTAAAATTGAAATATTCTTCTTCACATTATAATGTGTCTTCTCAGACTACAGGGTTTTTTCCCCTGTAACTTCTTGGGAATGTGTGCTAAGTTTACTGAAGGCAGAAGGTATTTAGATAGGTTCAGTGTTTCCCACTGAATGATTGGTGTGAATGTGGGAATGCTGTCTTCACTCTGCATGTTATAAAAATCATAATGCATGCAGAAACTATAAACTGACCCAAAAAGTAAAGAAAAAGTTATGATTCTTCCATAGCCTTTAAAAACTCTTTGGGTATGCTGGAAAAACTCTGTCAGTTATTGTTACACATGAGTAAAGCAAACATTCAGTATAGTATAGAAACCTGGAAGATGAAAGTGACTCATTCTGTTGTAAGAAATACAGGAGCAGAAGTTTGAACAATGCCCCTTCTCCTCCTGCCCGTCAGGCAAATTTCACTGTGAGATGCTTACCTCCTCTGTGCCTGAGCTAAGTGTCACTTTCTTTCCAAACTTTGGATAAGCTTGCCACGTCTCATCCTTTCCACTTTTTATTATGCCATATTTCTGAGAGACCTCCAATATAACATTTTTTTTGGCCAATTATCACTTTTTCTTTTCTTACTGAAAGAATGTGGAAAGAATATTTTTCATGCTTTCATCATAACTATTCCCCTTGTTTCTGTCATTAAATTCACCTTCAGTGGCTAGGGTCAGTATCAGCATCTGCATGGTCAGCTCTAACCCTGCTTACTTTGATTTTTAAACTTTAATTTATCTTTTTTATTTGTATGCTGGGCATCAAACCCAGGGCCTCACACTTGAAAGTTGCCTAAGCTAAGTGCCTTACCTCTAAGCTACATCCCCATCCACCCACTTACTTTGGATTCAAATGTTACTTTCAACATTATTATTTTTCAATTGTGTTTTAATCTCCATTTCCCACCTCCTTCCCTCCATTGTCCACTTAAGTATTTTTACATTCTCAGAATAGACTCTTACTGACCGTGGTAAAATTTTTGCTGTGTATTAAGCTATTTTTCATATTTATAGGTAATATTGCCCACTACTTTCTCAGTGACTTTTTCACCTATTTTTGTAACACTAATTAGATAATTTCATTAAATGGAATTTAGAAGTTTTATACTTTTTGTGTTTCCGGATGGATTATACATCTGGAAAACTGGCTTTCTTTCCTTTATGTGTTTTTAAATGACAATTGATTCTTTTTGCCAGTGAATACTGGATTCCCTACATTCCTTCATCTGTTGTTAATGTTACTATTCCTGATTTCTTTAACTTATCATTTGTTTGGTCACTGTTTTTATCGTATTCTTCATTGTTATGTTTTAAGTTTGTTGTAAAGAGCATGCATCTGAATTCTGTGTGCATGTTTTGTCTCTTAATTCTGCTGTTTTAAAGTATAACTCTCAATATGATCTTGTTTCTGTCATTTTCTCTGTAATCTCTAAATTTATAGTGCCTTCCCAGTCTATTGATTTTCTTTACAGACTGTGTTGTTTGCCATTATTTTGTTCGATGATGCAGATGGTAGATAATCTGCAATAAATCTAGTAATGATTACCTCACAATTTTACAAAGACATGTGTAAACTACTTTCCTTTAAATGTGTTAGTTTAATTATTTTCATCATTCATTTTGGTATTAAAAGTTGACAAAGTGTTAAATAAAACTTGAGCAGATACATAAAGACAAATAATCTCAAAACCTAGGAGCGGTAGTCTGGTAGTATATAAAAGGGGCTGTCAGATTTAGATAAGATCATGTAATTATTTTCCACCTGAATGGCTTCTGTAGTTAGGGGCCTCATTTTCTTGTCTTACTGAAAGAACAGGGAAAAGAAAGTAACAAGAGCAGTTGATCATAAAGATTCATGATCTTTTCAAAGACCCAAACTCCCTAGGAGACAGGAACAGAGTCTACATAGATGCTTTCCAAGTAATCATCTTTGGAGAGCCATTTCTGTTCTTATTATTCTTTCTCAATGTTAGTGTCACACTTACTACAACAAGAAAGTTGTCTTTCCAGGGTATTTTTTCTTTTGTCTTTTCTTTTACTTCCTTCTTTTCTTCTCTCCACCTATCCTTCCCACTCCACTCTTCCTCCTCCCCTTTTCCTCTCATTTCCCCTTCCCTCTTTCTCCTCCACCTCCTCTTCCCTGCCTTCTCCTCTTCTTCTACATAGGATGTTGGACAGAGAAGGCAAATCAGAGAACGTATAGTTCAACTGTGGCTCTCAAAAGGCCCTTTGAGTGCCAAGTTCCCTACACTCTGGTCCAATGCCTTCCCCCACAACCCTTTCCCTTCTCATCTTGCTACTGTTGTTCAGGTCCTTGGCTACTCATAATAGATGCACAATAGTTTGTCATTGTGTAAAACTCCTTAATTCAAATTTGAGTAGCCCCTGATCAAAAAGGCTTCATTTCATAGATAGCAAAACTAAGCCAAACAAACATGCACCTTGGCATGCACACACACACACACACACACACACACACACACACACACACACAGCAAGGTCAATGCATAAGATAACAGTACACCTGTGTAAAGCCAATATAACTAAGGATGGTAAAAAGTATCCTGGAATCTAAAATGTGAATTTGAAGACAGAAAAAAACAGTAAGTTTCAGACATTTTTATGAGACAAAAGATGTAAATCCATAGGTTAAAAAAAAAAAGATCTTTAAGCTATTTTATGTAAATGAACATTAATAGGTAATCTGATAAAGCAAAAAAGAAAGAGCCTACTGTCCTCTCTAGGATCTTACTGATCTCATTTTACTTCTGCTCCTCACCAGACTAATGGATAATTTGCTTGTATGAATATGCCCATCTGATAATTTTTGTAGTTTAATATATGACTCACTGTAGTAAAACTGCTTCAAGATACAGTCTGTGTAAAAATGGATAATGAATACATAACATGAACTCTACGGCAAGTGGCAGAAAGTTTCTTTGTGCTAATTCTTTGACATTTTTTTAATTCTGCAGAAGTAATGTTAACAAGTCATGATGATCCATCAAATGAATTAACCTGAACTCTGTTGACTTTTGTCTGATATCAGTTCACGCTTTAATTAAGCTGTGGATGAATAACACATATCAGCTCAAACTGTATTTCCCAAGTATGGAGCCTCACCCATGGTTGTTTCATCCTTTGAGATGTTAAGTGAAATTGGTTAAAAGAAAATCTGACTTTGATCATGGCTATCTTCCAGGTAGGAATATCTTTATTATAGAAGGTCCACATTTGCAGCAAGAGCTCACTGACACAGCACATGGAAGTAGCCCTGATCAGTCTGGGGACGGAGGGACCATCTCTCCAGGCTCTACAGCCTGCTAGTATTTCTGGGAGGGCACTACAATTAATCAGCTGTGTTCTTCCGCCTCCTTTTTCAACAAAGACCATTCCCTCATTTCCTCAGAGCATTCTTGTTTCCTTTCTCAGACACACATTCAAGGCATCCATGCGACACCTTGAGCTTGAGCAAACACATAGATGACAGGGGAAATTCCAACAGGTACAAAATGGCTAGGTTTCCTCCAAAAACTTATTGGATTACATTCATTTAAATTACAAAAATAAAGATATATACTTGACTTAAAAATTCTGAGAAATACAGAATAGTATTGAATGAAAATTTTTAATACTAAATATTTTATATGTTTTTCAGTTGTTTCTTCATCCACATATCTCATATATATATAATAGGTAGATATAGATATAAAACTTTAGGATTTTCCCTTTATTATTTTAAAACATCAGATTTAACTGCTAGTAATGTTCCATTATATTGACCCAAATGAATGTATTTAGCCAATCCTTAATGACTTCTTTATTTTTAACCTTTAAAAATATTATCATGATTAAGAACTTTGTGCATAAAAACCTACCTATATTTGTTATTATTAGCATAGATTTCCCCATGAGTCAAAGGATTCAATCCTCTTAAAACTATTGATAAAGAAAAACAAAATAAGGGCCTACATTTTGTCAAATCTTCATCAACAACAGCTGTTTTTGTAAGCTGAATTCGTTTGCCATTTCATTCAATATTTACTCTGTCAAGGGGTTGACTTACATTCACTATCCACTTATATTTTGATTCTGTTGGACATTTTTGCTTTAATATGCTCATATTTACACAAAGTGAGGTGTCAAAACATCCATTATTTTCTCCTTTAAGGGTGAAACAAAATCTGGCAATAGTGAATGGCCCTGGGCTGACATATTCTTCTCCCTATCACTGGCTTGGCTCTCAACCTGACCTTGTTTCTCCTACTATCAGACCTTCCTTAAATATCCCAAGAGCCATCCATTTTCTGCAAATATCAAATAGCACTGACCTTAGTATTTGCCTTGACTCAAGTAGTCCAGCTTTGAAATACTGAAAGGAAATACTTGCTTCTGTCTGCAAAACATTATTTACAAAATTGTAGGTGTTAATTAAAGATACAGGATACAGTAAAATTAGGATGAATTACATTGATTTCTTTGAGCATACATTCATTTCAGGTGAAATTAGTTTGAAGACTTGATAACAGTATTTTGAGAAAAATGTCAATTTCTGGTATAAATCTGGGAAAAAACATTCAATACGACGAATGAGTTTTGGACTGACATGTATGTGCTAGTTAATGAGTATTCTCCTTCCTACATTCTAATTAGTATATTTCTGATAGTGTCCACACCCTCCAATAATCCAGACATTATAAAATTACCTGTGTTGCTAGTTCAGCCTTGTATTTCCCCTTGCTCAGAATTGGCCAATGTAAAGATTGCCTTCTTTATTACTTCCAAGACTATGTGACATTCCAAACAGCCACAATAAAATCCTCAGCTAAAAGAAGGCCCAAACTAAACTTGAATTTGTTAAATTGTATCTGAATAATGAATTTGGCTGAAAAAAACTTGCATGAAATAGTTCCATCCCTAAATATGAGACTTTTACCTGAGAGCACTTATGCTGATGGAGTGACTGCAGTTGAAAAGAAAAAGTTCAGCAATGAGTAAGAAAGTCCATAATTTCATTCAGTGAAAATAAAATTCTAATTTCATCCTCATGTCTCTACTCTAAATCATAATCATTCATAGTATTGTGGTAATTTATGCACAAATAGACTTGCAAATTAATTATTTTTATATTTGTAAAAGATCCTTTGAGTTAGGTTACTTCTGTTCCCATTTCCTAGATCCTCTGGTGCATTAAAATCATGCTTTCACTTTTCTTGGACCCTTCTATGAGCCTCAAATTCACAAAATGATGTGCATAAAATAAAATGTTATCACTGACTTCAAAATAAACCATTCTTGCTTTTCATTAGTTGTCTCAATTATTTTGTGCCAGCAATAAAAGGCTGGCTCACAGGTCATTCTATTGCTTTTTGGCTTTCATTGTTTTGGTTGCAATGTCAGCACCAAGGCGTTCTATTTTCTGTCTCTAAAGACACTGTATCTCTTTCTCTTTAATTGTTTTTTAAGATTTTATATTTATCATGGTTTTCACCTCTTTTACTATGTTGTTCTCTAGATACAGTTTACCATCTATCATCATTAACATTCACATAATTCTTAAGTCTGTCGCTTGATATCATTTTTCAACCTTGGGAATTCTCAGCCATTATCTTTTCAAATATTGTTTCTGCCTATTCTCCTTGTCCTTTTTAAAATTCATATTTCATTTATATTACAATATTTCAACATGTTTGAAATTTTTTAATGTTTTGCTATGTTTTCCCTCATCTTTTTCTTCCTTTTCTGTTTTTTTCTGTTTGTAATACATGAGATTAATGCAATTCTTATCCTTCAAAACCTTTAATGTGCTCTTGTTGATATTCAACTGCCAGTGTCAGAAAGTTTTTCCATGATGTGTTCTTTATCCTTGAACTATAGAAAGCCTTGTATGTTGAAGGCCATCAATGATTAGAAATTAACTTCTTCTAGGAACATCCTTTAGTTAATGGCTCTTAGAAACTGGCATATAAATTTTCTAACCCTAATCCCTCATATGGGTAGATTTTAAAGATAGCATTTTGTCCCACTTCTGAGCAGTATTAATCTGCTATTATCTGTTGTTAAAATTGGCTTAAGAGTAAACTTATTATTTGATTATTATTAGATATCTCCCATTTTGATTCTCACACCAGCCAGGGACAGAATAGTAACAATTCCTGGGATGCTCTAGTATCTCATGGACCAGTGTGAAGCTCAAGGCACCTGTTTTAAAAAATTAATTAATTTTATTGGTACAATATAAATATACATAAGAATCACATTCATCAAAGGGGTTTGTACCTGTACATGATATAGCTTGATTACTCTTTTTCTTGATTCCTCTTCCCTCCCTTCAACCTCCCCTTTCCCCCTCATTTACAAAAGGTTTATTTCCATTTTTTCCTTCTTTTATTGATTCCCACACCCACACCTTCATAATTTGCTTTCCTTTTGAACAGTTTCTTTCTATTTCATATTATCTACTATACATTTTGGTCTTTATTTACCCTTTCAGTTTCTCACACTAGAGAGACAATGTGATATTTACACATATCTGTCTGATTGTTTTTCACTTGAGAGTATAGTCTCAAATTGCATCTATTTAGCCATAAATGGCTCAAGTTTATCTTTCTTTATGACTGAGTAGTGCTCCATTGTATTAAAAAAACAGCACATCTGTTTATCCATTCATCAGTTGATGGCCATTTGGGTTGTTTCCAGGATTTAGCTATGACACTCTTTCATCTGTTTATTGCTCTTTCTACTTCTTTGTCTGAGAAATGTCTGTTCATTTCAGATGCCCATTTTTGGATTGGGTCTTTAAATTTGGGAGGTCTGATTTTTTAAAGTTCTTTATATCTTCTAGATAGTAGACCTTTGTCTGAGGAACAGCTGGTGACTTTTTTTCCCACATTGTGGGTTGTCTCTTCACACTGTTGGTGGTTTCTCTTGCTGTGCAGAAGCTTTTTAATAAGAAGAAATCCCACTTGTTGATTGTTTGTGCTAGTTCAACATCACTGTTCATTCAAGAGATGCAAATGAAAACAACACTAAGATTCCACCTCACTCCAGAAAGAATGGCTGCTATCATGAAATCAACCAATAACAAATGCTGGTGGGGCTGTGGGGAAAAAGGAACCCTGCTCCACTGCTGGGGGGAGTGTAGACTGGTGCAACCACTGTGGAAATCAGTATGGAGATACCTCAAAGAACTAGGATTGGAAGTCCCATGTGACCTAACTCTTCCCCTGCTGCTTATCTTTCCCCCCAAATTAAAAGAATCATACCACAGTGATGTATTTGCACCCATGCTCATAGAAGCACAGTTTGTAATAGCTAAAACTTGGAAACAGCCCAATTGTCCATTAACTGGAGACTGGATCAAGAAAATGTATGGTTTTTTAATAAAATGGAGTACTACTCATCCATAAAGAATGAAAACTTAGAGACATTTATAGCTAAATGGATGCATATTGAGGCCATATTCTTGAGTGAAATAAATAGGACACACATGTGTAAATACCGAATAGTTTCTCTGGTGTGAGAAATTGAAAGTGTAAATAAGGACTAAAAGGTACAATAGATAATGTGAAATAGGAAGAAAAGGGACAAAGAGGAAGGGGAAATGTGTGGGGTAGGGGAAAGGAAAGAAGGGAATGGAATTAATGGGAGAAAATGAAAAAATGGAAACAAAGTCTTTGTAAATAAGGAGGGGTAGAGGGGTTGAAGGGAGGGCAGGGGAATGCAGAAAAAATAAGAACCAAGATAGATTATGTAAAGCTACAAATTTCCAATGATGAATGTCACTATATTGTATACTTAAAATGTACCAATAAAATTAATTTTTAAAAAAATTTAGGTATTACAAAGTGTGTTGCTATAAACATGGATGCATATATATTATTGTGGTATGATGCTTTTAATTCTTTTGGGAAGATACTCAGCAAGAAAATAGCTTGGTCAAATGGGACCTCTAATCCTAATTATTTGGGGAGCCTCCATACTGATTTCCACAATGGTTGCACCAGTTCAAGGCCCTTTTGACAGTATTTAAAGGACCTTTAATCTATTCATTTGGAGTTAAAGACTTTTACTCAAGTCAGTGTTTTAATGGAGGAGTAACTGAGTTAGAGAAAATGCTTAATCTAAATTCAGGAAATTTTCTTCCACTAAAATTTAAGCATAGATAATAAAACTGACACTTTACAACTTGAGATGGGAATATGCAGTGGAAGTATGAGGGCATTAAATATCTACCCAACTCAGATGTGCTAATTTCCCTGTGCAAGAGTGCAGTAATATTCTGTTGCCTGGAAAATCCATATTCCTCACCAAAGGAAAATATCATATAATATCATTCTGAAGGTTTTATCCATCTCTTTTCATGACTATTGCAATAACAAGAGCCAAATCTCTTAATGAACTGCATTGACTGAAAATGTGCACGCTTGACTACATGACTAAAGGGATTATTCATTAAAGGAGCTGCAAGACCTGGCTAGTAGGCATTCACAGATAAAACAACATCAAGAAATAAAATAGACAGGAAAATTTATTTTTATGAGAAGCTCCCTGACTTCAACATAAATCTCAGCTCCACAGAAATCAAGGCAAAGAGAGAATAATGATTAATTACATAGTCATCATCATCCACTGAAAGGAATTACTCCTGAAGGAATTAGAGTTGCTTGAGAAAAAGATTTGATCTGGAGTCTTTAATGTTATCTAATCAGTGCCTGGAATAAGATTTGGTAAAATGTAAATGTTCAATGAGTATTTGGTGAATGAATCTCAATTCTCAGAGCTACAAGGAACTTGCTTTAGCTACATTATCTTTAGTTTGAGATTTTAAATAACTAATAATGACACTTTGATGAAAATTTGTTTTGAAATGTAGCTATATTTTATATTTGGCTGCTTCTAATATGAAACTCTAAAATTCATGGGCATTAGAGTAAACCATAGTTGTGGAAAGAAACTTTAATGTAAGATCAAATGGAAGCAGTCTAGGTGTACAGCTTATTGATTTAGGTACAACTTTCCAATGACTTTAACTAATAAATATTTCCTCCGAAAGTATTATAAAATAGCATAGTCTCATTTGCTTAAAAAATTTAGACATCACACCTTCTGGTATAATTACACCTTTAAGAGAGCTTATTACTTTAATTATTTAAAGGCTATAAATAAAATACTAGGTTAGGGGGAACTTTTACATGGCATACTGTATTTATAAGTTTCAAGAAAAGAGAAGCCAAAAAGTAATTAAAATAATGAAAGTGCTAGGGATTATTATCTCCAAACTATCTTTTTCTTTTTTTGAGTAATTTTCTCTATTTGATAAAATATGCTACCAAACATATCACTTCTCCAGGAAAAGGTACAAATGTGAGTATACTTGTGAACTAATGGTACTTACTTATTATTTTTGTTTTGATTTTTGAAGCAAGAGAAACATTCAGTGTAGTCTTTGAAACTCTTTTGTCTTTCACACATCTCTTAATTCCTGAGGTCACCAAGTCAGGACCCATCCCTGGAGACTCCATAGTGCTCCCCTGTGAGGTCACTGGCTCCCCTCTCCAAAGTATCTTTAAAAACAAAATAAAAAGCAAAACAAAATGAAAAACAGTACAGAAAATAATTTTAAAACTTTGATGAAAGGTTTTGTTGTTGTTGTTAAATTCTTTTATGGGTACATTGTAGGTATACAACACAATTACATTTCTCATTGGGAATTGTACCTTTACATAAAGCATCTTGGTTCTTATTTTTTCCCCATTCCTAGCCCTCCCTTCACCCCCTCCACTCTTCCCTAATTACAAAGACTTTATTTCCATTTTTTCCATTTCTCATCATTTTTCCTTTCCCTTCTTTTCTTTCCCCTGCCCCTCCCACTACCCCTACCCCTTTGTACCTTTTCTTCCTATGTTGCATTATCAATTATTCATTCTAATCATTGGTACATTTTAGGTATACAATATAATGGCATTCATCATTGGAAATTTGCACCTTTACATAATCCCTCTTGGTTCTTATTTTTCACCTTTGCCCAGCCCTCCCTCCAACCCCTCCATTCCCCCCTATTTACAAAGATTTTGTTCCTATTTTTCCATTTACTCATATTAATCCCATTCCCTTCTATCCTTTCCCCTAGCCCTCCCACTTCCTTCCCCTTTGCCCCTTTTCTTCCTATTTCACATTACCTATTATACATTTTAGTCCTTATTTACACTTTCAGTTTCTCACACCAGAGAAACTCTTTAGTATTTACACATGTGTGTCCTATTTATTTCACTTAAGAGTATTGCCTCAATGTGCATCCACTTAGCTATAAATGTCTCTAATTTCTCATTTTTTATGGCTGAGTTGTACTCCATTTTATAAAAAAACCCACATTTTCTTTATCCAGTCTTCAGTTGATAGGCATTTGGGTTGTTTCCAAGTTTTAGCTATCACAAACTGTGCTGTTATGAACATGGGCACACATTTATCACTGTAGTATGATTCTTTTAATTCTTTGGGGAAGATCCCAAGCAGTGGAATGGTGGGATCAAAGGGGACTTCCAGTCCTAGTTCTTTGAGGTATCTCCATACTGATTTCCCCAGTGGTTGCATCAGTCTACACTCCCACCAGCAGTAGAGCAGGGTTCCTCTTTCTCCATAGTCCCACCAGCATTTGTTATTGGTTGATTTCATGATAGCAGCCATTCTTTCTGGAGTGAGGTGGAATCTCAGTGTTGTTTTCATTTTCACCTCTTGAATGACTAGTGATGTAGAACATTGTTTCATGTATTTATTTGCTATCTCTACTTCTTTGTCTGAGAAATGTCTGTTCATTTCAGATGCCCATTTTTGGATTGGGTCTTTAAATTTGGGAGGTCTGATCTTTTTAAGTTCTTTATAGATTCGAGATAGTAGACCTTTGTCTGAGGAAGAGCAGGGGAAGATTTTTTCCCATATTGTGGGTTGTCTCTTCACACTGCTGGTGGTTTCTCTTGCTGTGCAGAAGCCTTTTAATAAGAAGAAATCCCACTTGTTGATTGTTTGTGCTAGTTCACGGGCAACTGAGGTTTTGTTCATAAAATCTTTTCCTACACCGATGTCTTCAAGAGTTCTACCTAACCTCTGTTCCAACTGGTTCAGCATTTCTATTTTAATATTTAGATCTTTAATCCATTTTGATTTTAGTTTAGTGCATGGTGAAAGATATAGGTCTAGTTTTAATCTTTGGCAAGTTGAAGCCCAATTTTTCCAGCACCATTTATTAAAGAGGCTATCTTTCCTCCAGTTAGGGTGTTTGGCTCCTTTATCAAAGATGAGATGGCTGAGTTTGTCTGGTGTTGTTTCTGCATCTTCTAATCTGTTCCACTGGTCCTCAGGTCTGTTTCTTTGCCACTACCATGCTGTTTTTATCACAGTAGCTTTGTAGTAGAGTTGCAGGTTGGGGATTGTGATACCCCCTGCCATGTCTCAATTACCTAGAATTGCTTTAGCTATTCTGGGTCTCTTGTTGTTCCAAATGAATTTTTGGATTGTTTTCTCAAGGTCTATGAAGTATGCTGCTGGGATCTCAATTGGAATTGCATTAAATCTATCTAGCAGTTTTGGAAGTATGGCCATTTTCACTATATTAATCTTTCCTACCCAGGAGCAGGGGATGTCTGTCCATTTTCTAATATCATCTTCAGTCTTTTCAGAGTGCCATAGTTTTCAGAGAAGAGGTCTTTGATTTCTTTTGTTAGGATGATTCCTAGGTATTTCAGTTTTTTGGATGCTATTGTGAAAGGAATTATTTGCCCTATTTCTCTCTCAGTGAGTCTGTCATTTGTGTAGAGGAAAACTATTGATTTTTGTGTGTTGACCTTGTAACCAGCTGCTTGACTGAATTTGGTTATTAAGTCTAGAAGACTTTTGGTGGAGTTCTTGGGGTCTTCTATATAGAGTATCATGTCATCTGCAAATAATGACAATTTGACTTCTTCATTTCCTATCTTTATTCCTTTTATTTCTTTCTCTTGTCTAATTGCTATGGCTAATGTTTCCAGAACTATATTGAACAAGAGTGGTGATAGTGGACATTCTTGGTTTTTTCCTGATTTTAGTGTGAAGGATTTCAGTTTTTGACCATTTAGTATGATATTGGCTGTCGGTTTTTCATAGATGGCCTTTATCCATTTGTAGGGTTTTTATCATACATGCATGTTGGATTTTGTCAAATGCTTTTTCTGTGTCTATGGAGATAATCATATGGTTTTTGTCCTTGGCTCTATTGATATAGTGTATTACACTGATTGATTTGCATATGTTGACCCATCCCTGCATCCCTGGGATGAATCCCACTTGATCAGGGTGTATGATCTTCTTGATGATCTTCTGCATTCTGTTTGCCATTATCTTATTAAGGATTTTTGCATCTATGTTCATTAGTGAGATTGGCCTATAGTTCTCCTTTTCGGTTGGGACAGTGGCTTAGAAGCTCCTACCTCTGGGCCGGGAGCTGTGGGAGGGATTTGGCCTGGGAGCCCCTTCCACTGTGCCGGGAGCAGCGGGACAGAAGGTGGCCCAAATGCCCTTTCCTCTGGGCTGGGAGTAGCGGGAGGGATGGTGGCTGGGAAGCCCCTTCCTCTGAACCAGGAGCAGTGGAACAGTGGCTCAGAAACCCCTACCTCTGGGCCAGGAGCGGCAGGACCCAGTCTGGTGGTCCAGTGTCCTCTGCATCTTTGTAGTGTGGAACCAGGTAGCTGTACAGAGGAGCTGGGGTGGTGTCCAGTAGATTGCTGCTGGGGCGCAGGCTGATTTGGTGTGTTCTGCATGACTCGCAACCTCTCTGATGGAAGTTTTTAATTAAGTTCATTGACTTCCAGTGGAAAATTGTACTAAACACTGACTAATTTGCACCAAAGTTTTAAATGTAGGTAATGCTATCTGAAGAGGGGAAAGAAAAAAACTATTTTCTACAGAAAGGCCAAGGGTAAGCCATGAAAAATCTAATAATGCCCTATAAATAGGCAAAAACAGGTAGGAAGGCCATTAAATGACTATTTCAAATTTTCCAAATATTACTAAGACATCTTCAAAACTGTTCATGGCTATGAAATAAAATATTTTCATTTGAAACTGGTGGTTTCTTCAGAGTAATATTTCAATATTTTAATATTTTCAATATTTCAATAATGTCAATATTTCTTTTTCATGGTCAAATTTTGTGAAATCTCACTTCACATCTCCACATTCCAAGCTCATATCTCTCACTAACACACAGAATCAACTTCAGAGGAGTGTCCATGATCTGGTATATGGATACACATATATCAATAAAGTAGTACATTTCCTAAGATTGTAATAGAAGTAACAGCTGTGAGAGTGACCAAGCAAGGCATTGAGACCTCAGTATCTAAGGTAAATTTTTCCAGGACCCCTGTGGATATGCCCTTGTGTAAAATAATATTTGCATGTAACCAAACCACACCCTTTCACATATTTGAATTCCTCCCTAGATTACTTATAGTATCTACCAAAACGTAAATGCCTCACAAATATTTGTTATATTGTATTGTTCAAAAATAATGACAAGAAGAAGTGTGAATATGTTCAGTACAGATGTCCTTTTTTTCAAATATTTTCAACCTAAGTTTAGTTGAATACTCAGATATGAAACTCACAGATTTGGAGGTCTGAATTCACAAAATTCAGGCTCAATTCTAAGGATTACATCAACACTTTGTTCATAAAGCTGTTTCTTGCAAATCTTTCACAGTTAATTAATATCAGATTAAGAAATCTACCATTTTACCTGTCCAATTGGTGATATTCAGTGGAAACTATGGGAAGCAGTCTAGGTACTGAAATATTTTAACTACATCAATATTGCTGAAATAAGTCAAGTAACATTTTTATTACTACTGCAAAACTTACAATGCTGCAACCTAATAAATAATATTTGAGTTCTGTACTGATGTGTATTGGCTCATTTAATCCTCACAATAATCTTTGAAACAAATGTTATCATGTATGTGAAATCTTTCATTTATTAAAAATAATGGTAAAATACTTGGTTCTTAGTATGAAGAATTTTTAATTATAATTATTAAAATATATTAATTATATGAAATCTGAAATACTTTTTTCCAATGCTACAGATCAAATTCAGTGCCTCAACCATACTAGGCAAGTGCTCTGTCACTGAATTACATCTCCTGTTCTTCATATGATATTAATTTAAAACATTGTTTTTTTATCTTGGAAAGGTAATACATGTTTATTAATATGACATTGCCATTGGAAATTTTATTAACATCTAAAAATAAAAGAGCAGTTTCATAAGTGAAAAATTTTAAGGGTACATATCATCCTAGAACAGGTTAGACTTTAATTAATCACTTTAACTCTCCCTGGCTTAGCAGCAAATGATTCTGGCTCTTAAGAATTAAAAAAAAAAAAGTTCCGAGTTTAAACCAACTTTTTTCTTCTATTGTGCTAAGAACACTTTTCATGAGTTCTATCTTCTGCCATTATCCAAATGCTTGCTCCTCCACCACCCCCATGTAGTGAATTTGTAATTCTGCAAGTTGAGATGGTATTAGAAGGTAGGACTTGGGAAGTGAATATGTTGTGAGTACAGAGTCCTCATGAATGGGGTTAATGTCTCTTTAGAATGTGCAGGAGGGAGGTAACTGACCCTTTCCAGTGTGCAGGAACACAGATGAGGTGCCATGTATGAAGCAGGAAAGAAGCCCTCACCAGGCAGCAAATCTGCCAGCTCCTTTACTAGGAAGTTCCTTGAACTTCCTAGTCTTCTGAATGATGAGACATGAATTTCTGTGGTTTACATCCTAGCCATGAGGTTTTCTTACAGGAGCCTGAGATGGACTGAGACACCCCCTCTTTGTGTCTAGGAAATTCTACTTACTTATTTTGGGAACCCAGCATTAATAAATCCTTAGCAGAAATGCATGGCTGGATCTCACATCCTTCTATCTATCTAATTACCATTCTGAATTCAGAAATCAGCTCAGACATCATCACATTCTCTGAAAACACTTCCACAGCATGAGCCACACTTTGTTGCATTTTGCTGCTTATTCCAATATTTCTTCAAATCAAATGTCACCTCCTCAAGGGAGTAAATGGGCTTTACTCATCTTCTAGATCCCAGCACCTGTCTTGAGGGCCGGCTCACAGAAGATGAAACATATAGAAGAAGCTGTGCCTAGATTCCACGCAACTACTGTGCCATTATATAAGGGACTTGAGCATCCATGGAATCTGGTATTCACCGGGGTCCTAGAATCAATCTCCTTGGAAAGAATAGATTGTCAAGGGAGCAAGAAACAACTATAAAAGGAAGAAGGAGACCTCAACCTGTTCTCATTGCTGTGTCTAATTCTTTATACAAAAGAGGTTAAAACTATGAAAAACATGAGGCACACATGAGCTCTTCAACATTGATAGTTTTTGTTTTGTCTTTCTGTACTTCATTTAAAATGAATACCATAATCCAGTATTTTTTCAGCTAGATTTCAAAGTCAAATTGGCCCAAACTTCAGGCAAGCCAAAGTGACTATATCACAACTAATATTTTCATTAAATACTAATACCTTATTTATTAGCTCTTTGAACATTTGCAATACAAGTAAACTCAGTAAGATCTTTCATGGCTTATATATACTTTGGTTGATAGCCCATTGTGATTAAATGTTAAATTTTTTTCCTAGGCTCCTGAAAAAATAACTCTATATACCATAAAAGAAATCCATATCCTCCTATATGACAAACCAGAATTAGTCCTGGAAATCTTCCTATGTGAAAGAGGACATATTGAAACTTATGACTCAGGGCACTTGAAATTCCATGAAGTAAAAGAATACATTTTCCAAAAAACAGGAGATCAAGGGACAGATGGAATGGGGAGGAAGAGAAGAGAAAGGAGATGAAAACAAACAAGATGCATTATGTGCATGTGCCACCTCTCCACAAGGAATGTAATCATTGTGTTCCACAAACATGTACTAATAAACTTTTAAAAGAAAAAATATTTTAAAAGATTATAAGGAAAAAATGTCTAGAGAAATGGTAGTGACCATTCTTTATGTTGTTTTGAAAATAAAAATGTGTGAGACATATAATTTGCTAGTGTAAAATTAGCCTTAGAGAAAACTCTCATATCCTTTTAGTAAATTTTGATAATGATAGAGGAGTTAGCTACGATAGTGCTATGGGTGGAATGTTCATGTTCCATTCATATTGTTTTCCTTATACATTGAAATTTTAATTCCTAACATGAGATTATTTGGAGATGGAACCCTTTGCTTGAAATAGATTTAGATAATTCTGAGGGTGCACCCCCATTACTGACATTTGTGGCCTTGTTAAAAGGGACACCAGAACTTTCTTGCCGTTCCTCAACCATGTGAGGACACAAAAAGAAGGCTGCTATCCGCACATCAGTAAATGAGCCTTCACCACCAGCAAAGCCACTGGCATCTCAACCTTGGACTACTCAGGCTCTAGAACCATAAAATTGATTATTTAGGGCACTCAATTGATTGTGTTCTGTTACAACAGCTTTAACTACTGGTGCCTTGAAAGATCTCTTGCTGACAAATACAGTTCTGCTCCTTAACCCAATTTTAGTTTTGTGTCATTCAGTGTTTCATAATTATAATTTGCTTTTAAATTTTATCTGAGTCTTTCCTTTCTTCACTCTTTCCCTTCCTCTTCCTTCTTTCTCTCCTTCATTTTTTCTTCCCCTGATTTTCTTTCTTTCCCTTCTGTTTACTTTATTTTTTCCATTTATCTTTTGCTAGCACCTTTCCTTGGCTCTCTTCACATGGAATCATCATTCTCAATAGAGGTGGAAGAAACATTTTAAATCTCAAGTGGAAGTTACCATTCGTATTTACATGCAAAGTTGCAGGAAGGGTTTGTGTTGCAATAAAACTGAGAAAGGCTTCTGGGAAATGGCTGTGTTGCATTTGCACTGGCTGAGTGGAGCTCTGACCCTACAATGCATACCATGCGTTAACTCCTTCCTACTCAGCACCACTGCATCTTAGGCTTTCTATTAAAAGGACATGGAATTTCAATGGAGACTGCACAAAAGGTCCTGATGTTTTTATTGCTTATCAAATCAACAGCACACAATGTTAAAGTTTTCAGCCATCTGCCTGAAAAGAGGCACCTAATCATCAGCACACGCCTCAGCCCAGGTCTTGTCCTCAGTAGCTGAGGATAAGTGACAACAGAGGGTGGCCCTCACCTTACAACAGAGGTGCCTCTTGGGCTCTGCTAGTCTACTGTCATAGAATTGGAAAAGAAGGTGTTCTGGCCCATTTAGTTACATTTCTTCAGGCAAAAATCATGGGCACCTGGTGAAATTCAGTTATATTCTCTACCCAAGATAAAATCCAATTATAGCCTCTACCTGATGGTGACATCCCATCACAAGTTCCTTTTGCTTCATTTAGGAAACAAAGATAAGTTTCTCTATCACCTATTTGTAGAGGTGCATACAATTTTTTAAAAAAAGACAAGGGAGAATGTTAGAATTTCTTAAGAGATAAGCCTCTGTGCTGAAAATGTGTATTATCTATAATAAATTTTCATAGCATGAGGGATGGCTTAGTACATTTTGTGCTACTATAACAGTCTGGGTAATTTATAAAAACCAGAAAGGCATTCTCTCAGATCTTGGAGGCTTGAAAATCCAAGATCAAGGCACTGACATCTGATCAAGTTTTTCTTGCTACATCTTTACATGGCAGAAGGCAAAAAGGCAATGGAGAACAAGCTAATGCAGAATGAAGACTCTTAAAAGGTTCTTTGGGAGGGGATGAGACAGCATCTTGCTATGCAGTTCAGGCTAGCCTTGAACTCACTATTCGGATTTGTTTTAGCTGTTGTTAGAGGACATTCTGCAGGCTTGGTTATTAGAGGTTATTAGACGCTTGGATGGATGAATCTGAACTTGATGGGTTTATCTTCTCAAATTATCTGCAGAGTTTTGGGCTCACAGGAAATTCAGTACTTCAAGGAGATCTTCAGTTTGAACTTGATTTGGACACCAGGATACGGATAAGTCAATTTGGAATTAGTTGTGGCCTGTATCAGAAGAGAGGAGACCTCAGGGATTGTGAAGAAAAGCTCATAAAGTGAGCTTTTAATTGGGCAATAACATTTGCAGTGTAGATTGATTCCTATCAAGTTAGCAGGGGAAGGAAAAATGAATGTCTCCCAGCTGAATGTTCAAGGGTGATGGTTGCTGAATGGGATGTGACAAGTACACAAAGGTTATTAGAAATACGTATGTTCCTGAAACGTTCACTGAAATCTAAGAGACAACTTGGGTGACCGTGGCAGGGTTTCAGGTTGACTTTATAGTGTTTCATTAATCTTCTAAGGTTTGGAGACATTTGCCTCTTGATTTTAAAGACATTCTTATTCTACATGTGATTTCACATCAGATTCTTAATTCCTTACTCCCAAGGAAGACCACTGGCATAATCTACTAATCAAGCAATACTAAGTTTATTAAACTTACTGCAATAAGTTTATATGGTAGTTTCTTAGAAAAGGAGTAAAAGGTCAGAAAAGAAATGTAAAAGACTTCATAACTGGATTCAAATAAGATTAAGATAGATAACTCCAGGATAACCCTAATGCTAACCCCAACCCTAACCCTAGTGGACAGTGGAGGCAGTAGGGTGAGATTTTTCTGCATGCTGAAAGTCAGTGAGAACAACAGCTCACAGGGAGCAAAAGCAGGGAGCCTATGTCCTGACCTGGGCATTTAGGTCAGCTTGGGCAGCTACAGTAAATTACCATAGACTGGGTAGCATAAACCACATTGATTGTTCTTAGTTCAGGAGGCTGGAAGTCTGAGATCAGAGTGTCAGCATGTTTAGATTCCGGTGAGGACCCTGTATTAGCTTTTCATCACTGTGTCCAGAAACCTGAGAAAAACAGCTTAAAGGAGGAAAGTTTATTTTGGCTCACACATTGAGAGGTTTCAGCCCATAGTCAGCTACATTGCTTTTATTCCTGTGGTGAGGCAGAAACAGTGTGGCAGAAAGGCACGGCAGAGAGCAGCTCACCTCAAGGCACCCAAGAAGCAGAGAGAAAAGCTTCAACATATGAATATTAGGGCAACACAGCAGTTCATAACACAGGGCAGACTTATTGTAATTGGGCAAAGTAGGTGACAAAATAGCACAGTCCTGAAGGACCCAGCAGTGTTTTCCTGAAGGTATTCATTAATGACTGTTTGGCAATCAAACTCTCCACCCAAGTGAGCACATTTTGTATTTGCTCAAAAGAGCAAACTGTTTATTCAGATAAATTAGCTTTCAAGAATAAAACCAAGAATTTCTTGAAGCAAACAGTAAAGATTTTTATTGATTTAAAGTCCTATCTTCTCAGGCAATAATTCCCTAAAAGAAATAATAAGTCTTAGTCCTAATCCTTAATATTTATAGATTCAAGCATTCCCTGTTCTCTCTTGTTTGCTATCTTTTTGCCTATTTGATCATAATTATATGATGGCTAATATAGCAAGTAATATTAGAAACTGATTTCAATATTTAAACATCATAGCCTGCAGATAGTGAGAGGAGAATTAATGTCTAATACATGATTGCTACAAGTAAAAGTTTACTATACTACTTTTAACATAACATGTTGTAAAAAATAGTTTAGTTAGCTTACGAGTAAGGCAGCTAGCTAGGGGAAGGGCCTGAGACAGTAGGGTGACAAACCATACTAATAAAAATTAAGAATAGTGTGCTAGGACTTTGGACCATAAATGAACTTCAGCCCCTCCCTACTAAGCACCTGAGTATCAAGGAACTTAACATGCAAAATAACCAGTTTTTCTCTAAAATCCCGGTTCCCTTTAAGCCCTACATGCTAAGTAATTGGGTCAGAGAGCTCTGAGTTCCAACTGGTCGTTTCCAATTCACAGAGCCCCCTGTGATAGGTGACAGGCGCTCACTAAACGATTCCCATGCTCTGCTTACTCAGAAAAAGCTCTAGATTTAGAGGCCACATGGAAATTCCACTTTTCAAATTCTCCTCCTGGAAAAACCAGGAGGCTTTTTTTTCTTCTCCATATTTAGAATAAAAACTATCTTAACTTTCTCCTTTTGATTGAGAACTTCATTCTTCAATTTGTATGAAATCATGTGCTAGGTTTGTACAGAATTAACTGCTTCACTATTCCAATAGTTTCACATCATCTATTTATATTTGTCTATGACATGCTATCCATATCGTCATTAATGAACTGTTTATATAATTTGTTACCCTGCTTTGATACTTAATGCTTTATGGTTACTTTATAATAATTCATAGATAACTAATATACCTGGTCATAAAAGTTGTATGACATCTCTAAATTATTTTAATCTTGGAATTTACAAATATAAGTTGAAAGAACTCATGGATAAGTGTAAAAAAATCAATAAAATTTTATAATTTAACTTAATTCATATTAGTTCATTCTACTCCAAACCTGTTTTAAATATTACTCACTCTTTAGCTTGACCAAGGTGCAATGTACCTCTATCCTTCTTCAATCACCCACTTTCCTGAGCTCATTTACCTGAATTTTTTATCCTATCCCACTTTTACCAGGTAGTCTCCTTCTAAAAGTGGCTACCCAAATAGACGTTACTAGGTTTTGGGTTGTTCACCTGTCCTTCTGGAGTTGGATTCCAGGTTCTTCCCATCTCAAATAAAGAATTGAACAAAACAAGGAAAAATGGCAACAAAGATAATTTTAAGAGTAAGAGTGAAGAGTGAGGGAGACACTGGCTCTGCAGAGAGACCTTGGGCCGAATAAAAGAGAAAAAGTATACCCTGGAGGATGCAGGTGGGCTATCATGAGGAAAGCCAAAAGAGCAAGCTCTTCTTCATGTCTGTGTTCTTTTTACCATCCAAATCTTAAGAAAACCTATCAGAACCTACACATATGGAGTCCTGAGATATGGTGCTAGGATCCCATGCCTCAGGCTGACATCAAGTCTAGGCCATCCTGTTGAAAATCTGCTCAAGCTCTCATGAGAAGTTCATGCGTAGGCCTTTGGGAATCATTCTGCATGTGTGTCCAGGATCTTATCATTTCCAGGTCACATTTACTTCCTCAGTCAGTTTTGCCAAGCACTAGTCTCCTGTCTCATCACTGACTTCTCTTTCTCAATCTCTTTTTGTAGCTGTATCTCCTCTAAGCTGTCTCTAGTTTAGAAAGAATGAATCTGGTTCCCAATATCATCTTCATGACTGCATCCCCAGTGGTCTAACTTCCTTCAACAAGGCCACAACTTCTAAAAGCTCTACTGCCTCCCAGTAGAGTCACTTGCTGACAACCAACCCTTCTGCCTACAGGCCTTTGGTGGCTGCTTAAGATCCCAGCTATAACAGTAAGATAACACCTCACATTCACAGGTGACCTTACTGTACACAGGAGTAGCAGAAGCCTTCAAAACATTTTCAGTAAAATCTACAAAAATCAGATAATTTAACCATTAACAAGTAGTCCTTATATCTTTTCGCTGGCTTCCTCCATACTTCCCCCTATACCAGCTTACTGGAGTAGACAGGTGCAATCTTGGGATATCATTAAGAGAGATCAGAATGAAAAGCAAATCACAATCTCATTTCAAACTTCAAATTTGTATTTTGTTAACAATGGAAGAGGGACTAAAATCCAGCTAAGGGGAAGCTGAATTAAGAAAATACAATTTACCTGCAATTTGCGCATACTTTGAATATTTTAGTATTAAATAAAAAGTCACAGATTAGTGATTTGAATTTATATGAAGGACAAACTTTACGACATTTTTGAGTTTATGTATTAAAATTGATTAAAGATAGATAAATAGAATACAAAACAAAACAAAATCTCTGGACCTTTCCAAACTCTTCTATTAGCCAATACCAAAGGCTCCTGAACCACATGGTCAGATATAGTCACAGTAATCATCCCATTTCTCTAGTACCAAATTCTGAGATAGTTACTTTTCTCTCATTGCTGAGACAAAATATCTGATACCCAAAGTTAAAGGGGGAAAAGTTTATTTGCCTGACAGTTTGTAGAGCTTTCAGATCATAGTTGGATGGCTCCAAGGCAGAGTGGCACATGGCAAAGGAGTGTTGCAGAGGAGAAACAGTTCATTCATTACATGCAAGAGTTACAAGGGACGTTAACAACATCTTTCTACCCTTTTCATCTTATCCAGGCTACTTAGCATAGCACTCACCCCCTTAATCCTAGTGCCCTTGAGCATAGCATTGCACCATGAATCAATTCCAAGGTCACACACTCTAGATCCAGCCACCTCTGAACAAGCCCCAGCTATGACTGCATGAGGCTTTGGAGAAATATCTAAACACAAGCTATAACAGAGGATAAGGGTAGGGATTGCTCAGAAAGTTACAGATGCTTTGTGACAATGTAGATGAACCTAGAGAATATCATGCTAAATGAAATAAGATGGGAAGAAAACAAGCATCACATGATCCCACTTATGTGTTCAAAAATAACATCACTCATTCCTGATGATTCTATAAAACAACAAAAATAAAATCTATGGGAAGTAACTATTCTCTTTCCTGTGCCACTGAGCATCTGCAAAATCAGTATCGACAATAAGTGCCAGTAGCAGAGGAAGTCACTGAAGCAGAAAGGAACTTAATTAGCACATCCTATTATCTCAAACCCCCTGAAAAAATAAGCTCCTATGTGACCATTCCTGATTTGCTAATCATGCTTTCTTTAAACTACAGCACCATTTAAAGAAAAATACACAGCCATTATTTTACTACCAATAACAAATGCAGAGGAAGTAGTCAGAGCAATGGAGTGGAAGCATTTATGTGAGCTCCCCGCAGGCAGCCCCACTGCCCTGGCAGCTGTCCCAGCAGGCCTTGCTCTCTAACAATAAAAACCACCTTCACACTCACAGGGACCACAACACAACCAACAGTACTAAAATCACACTCTCTCAGCTTGACTTCATCCAATTTTATTGTCTCCTTTTGCATCATGGTCACCAGTTGGCAGAACCACATTGTCTCTTTTGAAAATCCCTTTCTTTATCTTTACGTTTAATAAAGAAGATCTACAAGTCATAGCAAACTAAGTTATCAGGCACAAACTTGAGTGCATACCTCACAAGTAATTCCCAGAATTTAACTTATTATTCAAACACCAACAATTCTGCCTGGAATTAAGCAATGCTTCGATTCTTCTACTACTTTACTGGTATGACTCAGTAACTATTTCACAAGTCCAGACCAATAACCAAAATATAACTTATTTCAATTGATAGAGGAAGCCCTAGACTTGCAGAATAAGTAGCATAGGAAATGGTTAACCACCTTA
Source organism: Heterocephalus glaber (assembly GCF_053883595.1). Taxonomy (NCBI): domain Eukaryota; kingdom Metazoa; phylum Chordata; class Mammalia; order Rodentia; family Bathyergidae; genus Heterocephalus; species Heterocephalus glaber. Next base: position 4,625,665 of record NW_028258432.1, read on the forward strand.
AATAAAGTCTTGTTTTGTTTTGCCTTAGAAAAAACCCTTGGCATACTATATTATTCTGTACTCCTGGCATACAGGTATAAATAGTGCAAAAACAGACACTGTTCTTCCTGGATGCATATAAATCCCTGAAGTATTCATCTGTTGTCCCCAGAAATATCTGTCCCAGAAGGACTGGTAAAGGAACTCTCATTTCTCCCCAAAATTTTGGTGTAGAATTTATCTCTGTTCTTTTCTTTACAGCTTCAATTTCTGTTATTTCCTGGGACTTACACTATCTTACCTCATACACTTTCCCCTCCCTCATGTCCCCTGGGCCAGTCTAGATGTTGTCAGTGACAGGAATAGAGGTAGTCACAAGGGCAAGGAGGGGCAGTCAGGGAAAGAAATCCATTTTCTCTCTGCTTTAGCTTCTGTCCTCCACCTGGCATGGCTATTCATAGCAACACAACATCCCTGATTCCTCTCTCCCCGATTGTATCTTGCTCTGGATTCCACCCTCTTTAGCCTCTACCTTGCACACAAATGCCTGGCAGACTCTAAGTCAGAGCTCTTTCTGAAATCTAGATGAATACAGTAAGTCCCTGACTTATGAACATTCAAATTACGAACTTCTACAAATATGAATGGACCTCACATTACCAACATTTGTAGATGAGAACAAATCACAGAAGTAGCTCACATGTCTGCTGGACATTGTCACAGTTGTGCTCTGTGTGCTTACTGTAGAGTGCAATACTGTACAGTAGCACAGTACACTCCTGGACTTACTGCACTTGTGTGTGTTTAGGATTTTTAATGCTATACATTGTAGCTTTGTGTCAAAGGTGTATAAAACTCACTTTGTCAGACTTTAAAATATGTTATGGTTTGGTCTAGATGTCCTTGTAAAGCCTCACTCAATCATAAGTGGCTGAATCTAGAGTGTGTGGTACTAGGATTAAGCGTGTGTGATTACTAAACCACTATATATGAGTGATTAGCTTGGTACGACCCTAATCTCAGTAGTCTAAATAAGATAAAAGGAGCAGAAAGACACTGTTAACGCCCCTTGTTGATTTTGCTACCAAGTGGGCACCATGAACTGCTTCTCCTCTGGAACTCCCTTCTGCTATGTGTCACTCTCCCTTGGTACCAGCTGATTTTTGACTAAAAACTCTATGAACTATGAGCTAAATAGCCCTTTATGCTTTAACTTTTGATATTGGGTATTTTGTCTCAGCAATAAGAGAAAAGTAACTAACACAGAATGAACCTGACTTATGAACATTTTCCCAGAATGGAACTTACTTGTAAATCAAGGATATACTGTATGCTATAAGCTTGGGCTTTCTGGAGAAACAGAAGCAATAGGGTGTGTGTGTGTGTGTGTGTGTGTACAGAGATACAAAGAAAATTATTTTGAGGGTTTGACTCATTCAATTATGGAGCCAGAAGTCCCAAGTCCCAAGTTTGCAACCCAGAGACCAGAGAGCCTTAGTGTAGTTGCAGCCCAAGTTGTAGATCTAAAAACCAGAATTGCTGATGTTTGAGCACAGAAGATGGAGCCCCAGCTGAAGCAGAAAAGGTGGATGTTTTTCATTTCCTTTGCCCTTTTGATATACTTGGACCTTCAGTGGATTCAATTCTGCCTGCCTATATTGGTGAGGTCTTCTTTCTCAAAAACTGACACTAGAAATTCCATTTGACCAGCTATTTCCCTTCTAGCTATCTTCTCAAGAGAATTAAAGACATCATATTACAATGATGCACTTATAGTCATTTTAATAGCAACACAATGCATAATAGCTAAATCTTGTAAACAGGCTATAGTCTATCAACAGATCATTAAAGAAAATGTGATATTCACACACAGTGGAGTACTACTCTACCACAATGAATTAAGATGTATTATATACATGGACTAACTCCTTACAAAAAATGTATTATGTACTACAAAATTGTGCTACCAAAAAAACGAATACAAAACAAAATAAAAGAAGATGGTCATCTTAGTAACAAATATATTTTAAAAATTTACCTGCATTTCAGAACTGCCATGCACAATATGATTTTGATGTAAAAATAGTCTAATAAAGCTACTTTTGGACTGTGCCTCATTTGCAGGTTGGCATTTGCTGGGTACAGCTGATCCTCAGGCAGCCCATGATGCTGAGCCCTGTGATGAGGTGTCAGGCAGACAGGTGTAAAGAGCACACAGGGTCCCATCCTTCTGTTGACAGGCAAGACACAGCTGTCCTCTGGTATAATCTGAATGAGTTAATGGAGCTCCAGACCACTTGGTAAAATAAAAGTGGATTTATCTTGTCAGCTGCTTATCTTGTGGCATGTAAAAAAAGTTCCCAATCATCCAAATAAATACCTCCAAAATATGTGCTTGGGGAAAGTATTTCTGAAAAGTACATAGCTGTGAAAAATGTCTCACATATGTTTTCCACTGCAACTTCAATCTGTGTGGATAATTCCACTATTCATGTACAGAAGATATACAACGGTAATTCTTCTTTATTCTCTCATACACCTTATTCATCCCCCATTATGTTTTTCTTTTAAAGAAAATGTCACAGTTTCCAGTATTGTGGAAACTCTTCCCCTAATAGAAACTCTTTTGAGATATAAATATAAATGATTAGATACAGATATAGGTATAGATAGACATAGATGTAGATGTGTGTGTGTGTGTGTGTGTGTATATATATATATATATTTGTGAATATATATTCATAGCTATATATTCATGTCAGGTTGTATATTATAGCATCTTTAAATAATATGAGACATAATTTAATGGTTTGCTAATTTCATTTTTCATGAAATTGCTTTTGAAATCTGCAAAAAGATTTTGAAGAGTTTTAAAAAATAAAATGTTAACTCACATGGCAAATATAAATTTTTGGCTTAGTTTTGCTACATTCCTACCAATCTAATAAGGTAATAGTCATCCCAGAGTTTTATCTTATTTTTCTCTCCATCTCTTTTTTCTCACCAACTGTAAATAAAAGTTACATAAAAGTGTGAAGCAACCCCTGTCAGTGTTATTTATGATACACAAATATTGCTATTTTTGTTCCATATTTTTATTTATGTAGCACCAGAGGGTTTTTGGTTTTTGCTCTGAAACTTCTACCTCTCATTTGCTTTGTCTTATGTAAGAGCTAATTTTATTATTCCCATGTGTTTTACACACATGCACAAATGCACCCACACGCTCACATATATCAATTCTATTGATTAATGCTTCTACATTTGGAATTCAAAACAATAATGTGCTTGATTCTGTAGATTGATCCCAGCCTCTTAGATATTTTGTCCATTGCTACGTTGTCAACATATCTTTTTATCAATTTCAGACCAAGTGTGGTCACATAGCCTTAGCAGCCACAAGCAGCCATATTAAGCAAGTGCTCCATGAGCTCACATCCTTGCTTTTGCAAATGACAGCTTCCTGGTTATTTTCAGCTACTTAATGAGAGAAATAATGTGGGCCATAGTCACCTCACCATATGTCAAATGGATATATAAGACATGATAGTGCAGTGGAATTGTTCTATCAGTCATTAATTAAGTCTTTTCTGATTTTTCCTATTTTTCTTATAGGAAATAATAAAATTATCTTACAGTAAAATCTATTTTTCTGAAACTTTAGGATAGATAAGTTTAAATTATAGCACATTGGTTGTCCCCTGGGAAAGTCTGGTGCTGTGGAAAATACAATACATAGAACTCAATGCCTGTGAGTCAGAATTCAAATCTCACCCTCACCTGTTCCTGTCTGAGAACTCAGTTTATCTGCCATGTCTTTTCTCTACTTTCTTCTAAATTAAAAACAGAGGATAATTAAATGAAAGGAGCAGGCCTCAACAAATGTTACTTTCTTTTCTATCATAACTTCTCAGTCTTCTTCCTTTTTGCTTTCCCTTTGCTGACCCTCTCATTGTGCCCTTGAAAACAATGAACACATTAATCTAAAATTCTCCTGCTTTGGTGCTACCACCAAGATGTAGAAAACCTGAGATTTACATTTCTGAAAGGTACAGGCATCTCTTTAGGTGCTGATAACAATCTCTAGCCATGACTAACAGCTGAATCCTTATTTAAAAGGGCTGGGTATACAATGCTTGCATTGAAAATCAAGTTATTTTTTACATCAAATGAATGCTAATGAAATATATAAGGTCTAGACACCTGAATGCAGTTCCTTTGCATATTTATGCCTTTTGGACATATCATGAGAAAGTATCAGTAAGAATGCTAGTGTAAACTCTCAGTAATTTAGGTTATGTTGTCCTCACATTCCTCACTTAGAAATGACACACTGAGTTGAGCAAGAAGGAACACCTCATTCATGACCATTCCAACAGGAGAAAGGATTGAACTCAACTCTACTGAAGCCAAAGACACTTTTATTTAAGTACTGAAATGGGTTAATGGGAAAGTACAGGAAGACACTGAAGGGAGATTGGTCAATGTGATAGCTCTGTTTGCTAATCCCTACTTATCAAACTTAGGCTTCTACCCTCTCATGGAGATTATGTGCCTGAATGAACAGTTCAGGACAGTGAAGAAACAAAGAGATGCAATAGCATTGATAATGATGAGACTTCTGGGAAGATGGCAAAATAGTAAGCAACAATAATCAACCATAACAACTTGGGGAAAAAAAGAAGGAGGGAGGTGGATCCCTGAGACCCGGGAAGGATCTAAATGGAAAACTGGAGTACTAAGAGAGGAGACAGACTACAACACAGAAAAAGGAGGGGGTAATCTTCACGTTCATCTCAGCTCCTGGCTTGTGCACAAGAACGGAAGATTCAGCCTACAGAGACATAGTGAAAGAGGATGACTGTAGAGGCCTTCAGGGAGCAATGCACCAGTGGAACAGAGCAGTGGATGTTGTGTGCTACAACAGCTGGCAGGTGACTCCCGTCCAAGTGACTGCCATAATGGTCTGAAGAGAGTTCTTGGATAGATTCCATTTTAGTAGAGGCCAACTGAACCCAGGACTCATGGTTGGCTTCATTTCAGGGCTCCCAGGGTTAAACTCCCACAGTGACTGAGTGAGAGACAATCATGGGAGATGTCCAGGGTCAGGGAGCTATGGTCAGGCTGGCAAAAGACGCCCAGAGTGTTATAAACTGAACAACTCAGATTGCAGCCCCACAATCAAAAGCCAAGCTTGGCATGAAATTCCATGGATTTGAAAGTACTAGAAGTGGCACATTGCCCTAATTCTACTGAAAGCTTGCTGGTGATTATCTGCACATGGATCTGGGCCCTTACTGCCTCCTTTGTCTACCAGTGAGAGCAGAGTCATGCCCTGAATTGTACACTGCCACAAACTGTAGACCCTAGAAGATAACCACAGTCTTGAAACCAAAGAGAAATTTCTTTTTCTTTTTTTTCCCCTTCATTTGCTTTTGGTTTTCTCTTTTTAATTTCTGGGGGTTTTTATTGTTTGTTTTCACAAATATGAACATTGTTTCCAGTGTCTTTCTTTGTTGGTACCGGGGATTGAACTCGGGTCCTTGCACTTGCACATCCAGTGTCTTTTTAAATTTTGTTTTCTTCTTTTTTGTTTTATCCTTCTTTCTTTCTCTCTTGTCTTTGTCACAAGTTTCCTGAGGCATGAATAATCTCCAGCCTTGCTTCTAATCTCTTTCTCTTCTTTTGTTTCTTCATTTTTCCTCTTTTCCCTTTTAAATTTTCTCATTCTAGGGTTAAATAGCTCTATTAAGTGAATATCTACTTTGTATAATTTTCTAATTTGTCTTAGATTTGGTTATATAACTATAAAATCTTATACCTCTGGTTAAACGTGGCAAATTGTTACTACAGTTTGTTATTTTCCAGTCTCTGCTTGATGCCATTGTTATTACTTATTTTCCTACATTAGCCAAGGTCACATAGTTATGATCAATTAATTGTCCTTCTGTGTCAATACCTACATTGTCTTGGAGTCATAAACAATACTATCATCTTGTATAAAAGAACTGGATGCTAGGCTTAACAGGCTACAGCCTTTCACCCTTAATAAATTAAAGAGGCAGGATCCTGGGACAGACTCAAAAGCCAAAAGCCAGTTATGCCTAGAAGGCATCTCTAAAAAGTAGTTATTTTCTCAAGAGTCTTGGTACTAATAATTAAGCTACTTACCTTAAGCAATTTACAAGCCTCAATGCAGAAAACAAAAAAGAAAATAAGAAAACATGGAAGCAAGATGCAATCCATAATCCCCAACTTGATCAAGGCAAATCCAGATGGCAATGAGGTAGAAGAAATCAAAAGCCACCCAGATGAAATTTGGAATGGTAGTAATGGAAGTAATAAAACAGATGAGTAAAAATAAATAAATAAATAAATAAATAAATAAATAAATAAATAAAACAGATGAGTAAGTCTCTTGACAAAATCAAAAGAGAAATAATTACACAGATAATCAAAGAAATGAGAAGCATAATGAAGAAAATGGTTAGTGAATCTAGACTAGATACAGATTTTAAAAAATAGAAGAGCTTAGGAAAGATGTGCAAACCATGAATAGCCACCATAGAAAAGAACTAGATTCCATAAAATGGACTCAAATAGAAACCCAGAGTAAAAATTCTACTGAAACTATATGCAGCAGTCAACCAAAGAAAACAGAATATCAGATCTAGAAGACAGGGATGCAGTTGGTGATCTTCAAATGAAAGACTTCTGAAAAATATCAAGGGACTATGAAAAATCAATCCAACACCTGCTAGGAAATGCAAAAAGACTAATATAAGATTAATTGTAATCAATGAAGAATCAGATGATAGCACAAAGGGTAAAGAAAACCTGTTCAGAGAAGTAACAGGAGAAAAGTTTCCAAGCATAGAAAAAGAATTTGACATATAGTTAAGTGAGGCATATGGAATTCCAAATAGCCATGATAAGAAAAAACTATGTCAAGGCATGTAATAAAATAAAATAAAAGATTCCAAAAATCCAACACAAGAACAATATATTAAAAGCTGTCAGAGAAAAGAATCAAATCATCTATAAAGGAAAACTCATCAGAATCACAGCAGACTTCTCCACACGAACCCTCAAGTCAAGGAGACCTTGGTGTGAAGTAATTCAAGGCCTAAAAGAAAACAACCTCTAACCCAGATTGATGTATGCTGCAAAAGTATCTTTCAAAACTTGATGTGAAGATGTTACTTTCATGATAAAGAGCACCTGAAGAAATTAATGACCACCAAATCAACTCCCCCAAAAGTTCTGAAGGCTGTTCTAGAAAAAGACAACAATTCCAAGAATCCCAATAGAATGAATCCAAGTGAGGCAAGCAATTAAAAGGGAAAGAAAGGGAACCAACGACAGAAAATAATGTAATCACAAGGATGAATCAATACCTATCAGTTATAACTATCAATTTGAATGGTCTCAATTCACCAATTAAAAGAACAAGATTGGCAAAATGGATCAAGACAAAAATCAAACAATATTTTGCAAACAAGAAACATTTAACTGAAAAAGGAATTCATAGATTGAAAGTCAAAGGCTAGAAAACAATACACCATGTGACAGGAACCTGGAATAAAAGCAGGGACAGCTATTTGCAGACAAAATGGGTTTCAAACCAAGAATGATGAGAAAAGACAAAGGTCACTATATACTTGTTAAAGAAAGAATCCAAGAAGAAGAGATAACAATCATAAATACATATGTACCAAATACCAGTGCACCCAACTATATAAAACAAAGATAAAGGATATGAAAAATTAGGTAACCATTAATACCATTAATATTAATGGTAGACCTTAATACCCTACTGTCACAAATAGTGAATAGACAAAAAAACAATGAAGAAATATCAGAGCTGGAAAAAAAAAGAAATATCAGAGTTGAACCATACCTTTGAACAAATGGACTTAGTAGATATCTATAGAGTGTTCCAACCAACAATAACAGAATAAATATTCTTCTCAGCAGCACACAAGACTTTCTCCAAAGTAGACTACATAGTAGCTTATAGAACATGCTTAAGTAAATGTAAAGGAATTGAAATTATTCCGAGCATACTCATAGATAATACTGCAATGAAATTCAAAGTCAATGGCAAAAGAAAGCACAAAATTACATAAACACATGGAAATTAAACAACACCCTCCTGAATAACCAATAGGTCATAGATGAAGTTAAAGAAGTAATTAGACAGTTTCTTTGATAAAATAATAACGCCAAAACAACACAGCAGAACTTAGGGGATGCAACAAAAGCAGTTTCATGAGGGAAATTTACGGTGGTGAATTCTCATATCAGAAACACTGAGCAAACCCAAATAAATAATCTAATGTTCAACCTCACAGTTAGAGCAGAGGAAAAGCAAGTTAACCCTAAAGCGTGTGGTCCTCGTTTGCAGCCGCGGCCGCCCCCCGCCGGGCTGAGAAGTCTGGAGTCCGCCGCGCTGGCTCTTGGCTGCGGGATGGGGACCTAGGGCCACGGCGGCCGCAGTGGCCTCAGCACAACCGGCTGCCGCCCCCGAGCCGCAAGCCCGTCCCGCAGCCAGGCCCGCGGGCGGCGGCGGCGGTGGAGCTGGGCAGGTGGCTGCGGCTGAAAGATGGCGCCCTGGGGCCCGGGCAGCGTCAGGCGGCAGTGCCGGCGGGTGCTGTACCGGGTCCCGGCGGGCGGTGTTCATCAGCCGGCTGCTGGGCTGGTCCCACTCCGCCTACGCCACGCAGCTGTGCGTAGTGTCCATGGACAATATTGGTGAACAAGTTGCTTGCCTGATGGCTTATCATCTGCTTTTTGCAATGTTTGTCTGGTAGTACTGGAAAACTATCTTTACATGACCAATGAATCCTTCAAAAGAATTCCATCTTTCTTACGCAGAGCAAGAATTGTTGGAGAGACAGCCAAGAGGGGAAGCCCACCAGGAAATTCTTAGGCGAGCAGCCAAAGATCTTCCCACCTGTACCAGGACCATGTCTGGAGCAATCCGACATGGTGACAGATGCCAACTCATAAAACCAGATCTTTGCCATCACTGTTCCGTCTGTGATAAGTGTATTTTGAAAATGGATCATCATTGCCCATGGGTGAACAATTATGTTGGATTTTCAAATTATAAATTCTTCCTTCTTCTCTTGGCTTACTCTCTGCTGTACGGCCTTTTTATTGCTGCTACAGAGTTACAGTATTTTATCAAATTTTGGACAAATGCCCTACCTGATACTCAAGCCAAGTTCCATATTATGTTTTTATTCTTTGCTGCAGCTATGTTTTCCGTCAGCTTGTCTTCTCTGTTTGGCTATCACTGTTGGCTAGTCAGCACAAATAAATCTACATTAGGGGCATTCAGAAGTCCAGTGATTCGACATGGAACTGATAAGAATGGATTTAGCTTGGGTTTCAGTAAAAACATGCGACAAGTTTTTGGTGATGAAAAGAAGTATTGGTTGCTACCCATTTTTTCAAGTCTAGGTGATGGCTACTCCTTTCCAACTTACCTTGTCAAACAGGATCCTGAACAACCAGCTACTCCTGCAGGACTGAATTCAACAGCTAAAAATCCTGAAAATCATCAATTTCCTGCAAAGCCATTGAGAGAGTCCCAGAGCCACCTTCTTACTGATTCTCAGCCTTGGACAGAGAACAGCACAAATCCAGGAAAAGGCAAAGCTGGTATGAGCAATCCTGCATTAACTATGGAGAATGAGACTTAAATCTTCAAGCAAAATAAATTCACATTTTATAAAAATACCAGTGCTGTAGAAGAATGGAAGAGGCTTCCCACAGGAAGGTGCCATCGGCCAGTTGTTCCTATATTCATTTGGCTGCATGGATACACAGCTTTCTTTTACCTTTTTTCTTCTCTTTTATTTTTATTATCCTGTCCTTTTTCTTTCTTTATTTCTTTTTTCCCGTGCTGGTGATAGTGGCCAGGGTCTTGCACATGCTAAGCAAGTGCTCTCCCACTGAACACCATCCCCATCCCTGGATCTACAGAATATTAACTGGTTAGTTAGCCCTTGCTTAAAGCATACCACATTTATTGTTATAACTAACAGCATCCTATTAAGTATTAAACATAGTTATGGCTTATGAATCAAAGGGGAAATAAATTCTATCAAAAACTGGGAATAAATTCATGGGGTAATTTTCACCCAAAGATTTGGGCTGCATAGTTTATCATTTAGAAACCCCACTGACTGTCTTGAGTTTCTGATTCAGAAAATTGAGACGAATATTGTTTAAGATTTAAAGTCATATTATAATGTTAGGCTTTATTTATAAAACTTATTAGTTACTTTTAAGAGAAAGTGTAAAAAAATCAGACTTTATTTTTTTTCTCCCCCTGATGTGAATCTGGCCTCAGACTATAAGTGAACTGTAGTTAACTGTGAATTCATTACAAAGTCCAAATGGCCTACAGTTGAAGATCACTAAACATTTTTGCTAGATTTTCATTCTAATTCTAATCTTTGTTCCCTGCTAGAAAATAAGTGTAAAATTGAAGCTTGAACTAACTGATATAGCAATTGGCTAGAAAACTTTTGTCAGAACTAATATAGCGTTCTGACAAATTTTGTTACATCAGAAATGTATTTTCATCTCTTCTAATCTTAAAATGGAGGGGGGTAAAATCTGTGGTAACAATTATGAAATTTGCTTATAATATTCTTTAGTTTTGCTTTTATAAAATCTCTTTTTAGGGCCGAGGATTTAGCTGAGTGGTTTCACTGCCTGCTGCGCAAGTGCAAGGACCCGAGTTTGATCCCCAGTACCAAAAAAAAAAAAAAAAAAGAAGAAATCAAAATCTCTTTTTAGGTTATTTCTCCTATTAAATATAGTGAAAATATTAAATCTCTGATAGGAACTCCTGATGGATCATTGGCTTAACCCTGCAGTGATATCTATATTATTTCTGTGCTCTCATTAAAACTATGACAGTTTACTTATATTTTTCCTCAAATACCCATTAAGATTAAATTATGCAAATCATTAAACAAAAATCATACACTTTTAGAAGTTTAGCTCAACATGAACTAAATGGTGAACTGTTTGGAAATTTAGTTTAAGATAAACTAAAATAATGTGTTTATTGATGCCAAAATGTTTGGCTTCAGTAAGTATACTGAGAAGCTCTTGTGCCTTGTACACACGATTTACAAAATGACAGTAACTCATTTTTTAAAAAACAATATTGAATAGAGAGTAAGTTTTTAAAATGTTAACAATTAGTATAAGCTGTATACTTTCTTTGGTACTAATTTGAGAAGTTAAAGCAGATTATGTTTTAAGCTCAGCTAAGTAATTGGTCTAAACAAATGTCTAACACAACACAAAACTAAAAGACCAGGACATAATGGAGTAAAAGATCCTTGTAGTTACTCATCCTTACTAAAAGTATGAAGAATTTCATATTAAATGTGTTTATGGAAGAACCTGTCAAGCAAGTCCATTTTGTAGTTCATTTGAGTACTTTTTTTAAACAGTAGGATGGTAGTTTTTTCACATTTTTTTAAGCAAAAGAGTTCGATGACAATCAGCTTGAAGAAATCTCAGAAGATATGACACATTTTCACTTTTACCTTCAAGTATTTTTTGGTCACTTATCATTACCTGAAGTGCCAGACTGGAACCTATAACTCCTGCTAGAAAGTCTTAAGAGCAACAGTATCATGTGATTAATTATATGCAAGCAGATTTTTTGAAAGCACAGTGCTTACTATACCTGTTTTCCTGGACAGGATCAAACTGGAAGCCAAGGAAAAATAGGAATTTTAATCTTTTACTCTATTAAAATATTGTTAATTTTCCTCCCTTTAGGTCTTTTATGTACTTTATTAAATACATAAGTCAACACACATTAGAATGAGATTTGAAAATATTAAGAAATGAATAAACTTCATTTCTTTTTTTTTTTTTAATCCCCCATAAACTTCATTGGTACATTTGAGGTATAAAATACAGTTACATTCATTATTGGATTCTTGTACCATTACATGAGTCTCTTGGTTCTTATTTTTTTTCCCCTTCCCTTGCCCTCCCTTCACCCCCTCCACCCTTCCCTATTGGCAAAGACCTTGTTTTCATTTTTTTCCTCTTCTCATATTTTTTCCTTTCCCTTTTTTCCCTTCCCCTACCCCTCCCAATTCCCCTGCTCTTTTAGACCTTTTCTTCCTGTTACACAATATCAGTTATACATTTTTAAAATTACAATATTAAGATCTAGGAGACATTACCACAGATTTTACAGAATTTAAAAGGATATAGAAAGCATATTACAAAAATCTTTTTTGAAATAAATTTGATAACTTCTAAGAAGTAACTTAGAAGACAAATTAATGAAACTAACTCTGGAAGAAATATAAAATTTGAATAGCACCTATTAAAGAAAGTATATTCCTAGCTTGAAAACCTACCTATATGACAACAGCAGGCTCATATACAATTTAACTGATAAATTATATCAAACATTAAAAGCAGAAAAAAGAAGGAACACTTCTCCCCTCATTTTAGGAAATTGACATTGTGTTAATCCTAAAACTGGATAAAGATAATAGAAGAAAAAAGTATGAACATAGATAGAAATTTGTTTAACAAAACAAACTATTAGAGGTCAGATCTGGCAGTATGTAGAAAGTGGTTTTATTATAGGGATGGCAGTGTTGGTTCAGCATTGGAAGAACCACCCCCAAAAGTAATCATTTTAACGGAGGAAAGGAGAAAGCCATATGACCCTGTCACTAGTTGGAGAAAGAGTATTGGACTAAATTCTACAGCTGTTCAAGAGACTAGAAGTAGAACAGAGCCTTCTCAACAGATCAAAGACATGTACTCCATACTTCCAACAAAAACTCCTTCTATGAATGGAGACAATACAATGCTTTCTCCCTAAAGTGGGGAACAAAGGCAGATATGCCTACTCTTCATCTGTCCATTAGACTTTGAAACATAGATCTAAACCAAAATAGTCTGGCAATAAAATGACACAACTAGGATAGGATTGGCAAGGCAGAAGCAAAATCTTTATATGTAGATGAAATGATCATCTACAGAGAAATTACTAAGAAATGTCTAGGAGCCCCTAGAACTTGTACTTGAATTTAGCAGGATTAGAAAACACAAGGTATATATAAAAATTCAGGTCTGTGTATACTTGCTATAAATGAAGAATTGGATATTGAAATTTAAAAGTTATGTAGGAGTACAAAGGACCCAGAAAAGCCAAAAACAAAAACAAAAACAGTGTCGGAAGATGTTTAGCACCCAATTTTAAGACTTCTTCTAAAGCTACAGTAATCGAGGCAGTGTTGGTGTAAGGAAAGACATACAGATCATTGGAATAAAACAGAGAATCTAGAAATAGAACCACACATATATGGTCCACTGAGTTTTGAAAGATTATTTAACATTAGCATTTTATAGAATATAAACCCAATTCAAGAGCCGAGGAAGAGATAGTGTCTTCAGCAAACGCCACTAGAACACCTGGTATCCGTCTATAAAAAATTAACCTCAACCCTTTTTTTCCATACATAAAAATAACTTGAAGGGATTTATGAACCTAAATAAGAAAGCCTGAAAGCATAAAACTTTAAGAAGAAATTATAAGGGAAAATATTTATGAATTCAGGATAGGCAAGAACTACCTACGATACAAAAAACATGATGCATAAAAGAAAAAATTGATAAATGAGATTCCATCAAAATTTAGAACTTTAAATGACATCATTAAAATGAAAAGTAGTCCTCAAACAGACCATATTTACAATACATATAACCTATAAGGAGAATATATAAAGAATTCTTAGAGCTCATTAATAGACAACCCAATTAAAATGTAGACATAAGAAGATGATAAATAGCCAGTATAGCACAAGGAATGGTGTGCAATTCTAGAATCAGAAAAATACTAATCAGTACAATAATAAGACTGAATTATACACTCACTAGGGAGATGAAGTCAAAAGTTTTAAAAGCCTTGTCATGACTTTTTCTTTTTGTTGGATTCTCCCCCTTTGTGTTTAATTTGTCACGACCAATGGATTCATTCTGCTGGGCATCCTGGGGTTGTGATCCTCATTGTCTTTTCCTAGGGTATTGTCTAAAATTTTTTGGAGTGCCCGTTTGGTATTCATGAAGTTCCTGAGGTGCTCTTTATCAAGAAAGCATCTTATTTCTCCATCAATTTTGAAAGCTAGTTTTGCAGGGTACATCAATCTGGGTTGGAGGCTGTTTTCCTTTAGGGCTTGAAATACATCACTCCAAGCTCTTGTTGCCTTGAGGATTTGCATTGAGAAGTCTGCTGTGATTCTGATGGGCTTTCCTTTGTATGTGATTTGTTTCTTTTCTCTCACTACTTGTAAAATTTTGTTCTTCTGTTGGGTTTCTGGAATCCTATTATATACCTATGTGTAGATTTTTTTTGATCAAGGCTAGCTGGAGTCCTATATGCCTCACTTATCTGTATGTCAAGTTCTTTTCCCCTTCTTGGGAAGTTTTCTGCCATTACTTCTGTAAACAGCTTTTTTTATGTCATCGGCACTCGCACTCCCTAACGTTTCTTCATTGACTCCATTCAGTCTTATGTTATTCTTCTTTTCATTGCTAGCAGCTACTGGATTGCTTTCTCATGGTCTCTTACAATTTTAAAGCAATTTTTCTTTTCCTGGTCACTACTTGCAATGTTATCTTCTATATTTGAAATTCTATCCTCACATTGGTTCATTCTGCTGTCTAGATTTTCAATGGAGTTTTTAATCTCCTGGAAATCTGTTTGCCTCTGTTTTATGGATTCCATTTGTTTCCTATGTTGGGATTCCATCATGTTCCTCAGATCCTCTATTTTTTTTATCTGTGTTCTCTCTAGATTTATTAATCATGTCTTGCACTATGGGCACAATTTTTGCTGTTATCTGAGAAATTATTTCTCATTTCATTTTTCCCAGATCCTCTTTTGTTGCCAGTTCAGGAAGTCCATATGATTGAGTATCAGATTGCTCCATCTTGTTTCCATTTGGGTTTGCAATAGGTGGTCTGGAAGTCTGTTTTTTGAGCCTTGTTTATGTGTCTTCTCATTTCCGCGGTGGGGTGGGGGTGCTGCTGGTGCCCGTATGGCTCACCTCCTCTGTGCTGGGAGTGGAATGGTGGCAGGGAGCCTCCTCCTGGTTGCTGGGATAGGTTCACCTCCTCTGCCCTAGGACCAGTGGAATGGAGGCAGGGGAGCCTCCTCCTGGGCACTCAGAGAAGGATATCTTTGATGATCCAGGCCTCTGATCCCACCTGTCTCTCAAAAAGCAGAGCTCATAACTCTTGCCCAGGCAATGATATTAGGAAAAAGCAAAAAGTTAAATATTGATACAGACTCTAAATATATCTTTCTTTCTGGTGCTACACACCATGCTGTAATCTTAAAAAAGGAACTTGCTGACTAGTGAGCAATCAACTAAAAAACACAAGCAGAAAATTCTACAACCCAGAGGCCATCTGTCTTTTCATGCAGCTTACTGTCACTTACTGCAAGGGACATCAAATAAACATGCTTAGAGACAGTGAGGACCCCTCAGCACACCCACCAGTGACCAGCTTGGCTGCAAGGGCTGGGAGGTCCATGGCTGTCTGGAGGCCTGCTCCTTCTGGCTTGCCACACCCACCTGCAACCAGCTTGGCCATCTGAGTGCCTGCAACCCCCCCCCGGCCTCCTGGCTGTGCCACTACCTGGTTCCACGCTACAGAGGAACAGGGGGCATAAAGGCCATTGTCCGGATCTCCAGAAGATAGACAAGAAGTGAACAACAGAAAGAGGGCCTCTCTCAGGCTCCTTGATGAAAACTGAAGCCCACTGGAAAAGTGAAGAGAATCTCTGTAATAAAGGCACACCAGACCACTGTACTTGGTAAGTTGGAGGGATTGTCACCTCACATCAGAACCTGGAATATCTTCAGGGGAAGGGCAGCTGGAACCTGCAGTAGAGCCTTGCAGAGTTCAACCCTGCAGGAGGACAGGGAGTTCATCTTGGGACATGCAGCCAGAAATCTGCCTGAATTTCACAGGTATGTGACTGGCTTGCTGAGACTCATTGACTTATATCTGCACACTGCTACCCACAATGTCTGTTGTGACAGCAGAGACATGCCCTGAAGGAGGCCCTTCATTTTTATTTTTTATTTGTTATTTTCAAAGTTATTATTATTTTTTGGCTCCTATTTTTAATTTTTTTCTTCTTTTTCTACTCTTTTCAAATTTTTATTGTTCTCTATTTTCTTTCTATTCTCTTTTCTTTCTCTCACTCTCTCACTCACTCCCTTGCTGTCCCACATTGTACTTCATCTACCTTTGTATTCCTGTTCTGGCCACAATTCATATTTCTTCTTTATTTTTCTTTTCTCCTCTTTTTTTTCTCTCACCTGTGTTCTGTGGCCTCACTGCTAACCTTCCCCTATCCTTCTACCTACCTATCCATCCCTGTCCAACTCCTTCTAACTCCCCATCCTGAGGGGTAAAGTTGCTATATTGAAGAGTTTATTCACTATAAACACATGTTGTTGATTCTGGAGCTTCTCTCTGTGGGTCAGCCAAGCAGCCTGAGGCTCCACCAAAAGCCTTCTAGACTTAATAACCAAATTCAGTCAAGTAGCTGGTTACAAGGTCAACACACAAAAATCAATAGCTTTCCTCTACATCAATGACAGACTCACTGAGACAGAAATAGGGCAAATAATTCCTTTCACAATAGGGTCCAAAAAAACTGAAATACCTAGGAATCATCGTAATGAAAGAAATCAAAGACCTCTTATCTGAAAACTATGGCACCCCTAAAAGAGAGATTGAAGATGATATCAGAAAATGGACAGACATCTCCTGCTCCTGGGTAGGAAGGATTAGTATAGTGAAAATGGCCATACTTCCAAAACTGCTATATAGATTTAATCCAATTCCAATTGAGATCCCAGCAGCATACTTCATAGACCTCAAGAAAACAATCCAAAAATTCATTTGGAACAAGAAGAGATCCCGAATAGCAAAAGCAATTCTAGGTAACAGAGACAAGGCAGGGGGTATCACAATCCCCAAAGTGCAACTATACTACAAAGCTACTGTGATAAAAACAGCATGATGCAGGCAAAGAAACAGACCTGAGGACGAGTGGAACAGATTAGAAGATTCAGAAACAACTCCAGACACACTCAGCCATCTCATCTTCGACAAGGGAGCCAAACACCCTCACTGGAGGAAAGAGCCTCTTTAATAAATGGTGCTGGAAAAATTGGGCTTCAACTTGCCAAAGATTAAAACTAGACCTATATCTTTCACCATGCACTAAACTAAAATCAAAATGGATTAAAGATCTAAATATTAAAATAGAAATGCTGAACCACTTGGAACAGAGGTTAGGTAGAACTCTTGAAGACATCAGTGTAGGAAAAGATTTTATGAACAAAACCTCAGTTGCCCGTGAACTAGCACAAACAATCAACAAGTGGGATCTCTTTTTATTAAAAGGCTTCTGCACAGCAAGAGAAACCATCAGCAGTGTGAAGAGACAACCCACAATATGGGAAAAAATCTTCACCTGCTCTTCCTCAGACAAAAGTCTACTATCTCCAATCTATAAAGAACTTAAAAAGATCAGACCTCCCAAATTTAAAGACCCAATCCAAAAATGGGCATCTGAAATGAACAGACATTTCTCAGACAAAGAAGTAGAAATACCAAATAAATACATGAAACAATGTTCAACATCACTGGTCATTCGAGAGATGCACATGAAAACAACACTGAGATTCCACTTCACTCCAAAAAGAATGGCTGCTATCATGAAATCAACCAACAACAAATGCTGGTGGGGCTGTGGGGAAAGAGGAACCCTGCTCCACTGCTGGTGGGAGTGTAGACTGATGCAACCACTGTGGAAATCAGTATGGAGATACCTCAAAGAACTGGGACTGGAAGTCCCATTTGACCCTGCTATTCCACTGCTGGGGATCTTCCCCAAAGAATTGAAAGAATCATACCACAGGGATAAATGTGTTCCCATGTTCATAGCAGCACAGTTTGTAATAGCTAAAACTTGGAAACAGCCCAAATGCCCATCAACTGGAGACTGGATAAAGAAAATGTGGGGTTTTTTTATAAAATGGAGTACTACTCAGCCATAAAAAATGAGAAATTAGAGACATTTATAGCTAAGTGGATGCACATTGAGGCAGTATTCTTAAGTGAAATAAATAGGACACACATGTATAAATACAGAATAGTTTCTCTGGTGTGAGAAACTGAAAGTGTAAATAAGGACTAAATGTATAATATAGGTCATGTGAAATAGGAAGTAAAGGGGCAAAGGGGAAGGAATGGGAGGGCTAGGGGAAAGGACTGAAGGGAATGGTATTAATATGAGAAAATGGAAAAATAGGAACAAAATCTTTGTAAATAGGGAGGAATGGAGGGGTTGAAGGGAGGGCTGGGCAAGGGTGAAAAATAAGAACCAAGAGAGACTATGTAAAGGTGCAAATTTCCAATGATGAATGTCATTGTATTGTATACCTAAAATGTACCAATGATTAGAATGAATAATCAATAATGCAAAATAGGAAGAAAAGGTCCAAAGGGGTAGGGATAGTGGGAGGGGCAGGGGAAAGGAAAGAAGGGAAAGGAAAAATGCTGAGAAATGGAAAAAATGGAAATAAAGTCTTTGTAAATAGGGAAGGGTGGAGGGGGTGAAGGGAGGGCTAGGAATGGGGAAAAAATAAGAACCAAGATGCATTATGTAAAGGTACAATTCCCAATGAGAAATGTAATTGTGTTGTATACCTACAATGTACCAATAAAAGAATTTAATAAAAAATGAAAATAATAAAAATAAATAAATAAAAAATTTGTTAAAGTCTTGGAAAAATTAATTTAAAAATGTGATTTTTGGACCTCAGAATGATTTATTTGGTTTTTTATTATTTCTTATGGGAAAACTATGTTCAGCCTTGAACTTTTCAATATTTAAACATGAATATAGAAAGAATTGAGTTTGATAACTGAGTTATCACTGTTTTTTTAAAGACATGTATTTTCCTATGTAGATGATATGTCGATTACACCATTTATTTTTTCAGCTCTTTATCCTACCACTTCATTCATTTCCCTAAAATGTTTGAAGAAATATTTGGCTACTCTTTCTCTTCCAATCATCACAACAAACCAATTCAGAGTATTACTCCCTTCATTACTGTTCTCTCCCTGCCCCAAGCACCCTGGCTCTTCACAGCATGACTTCTGTTAGCTTATTCATTTGTTGATTTGTTTTTTTCATACTGTGGTTCAACCTAACACTTTCATGTTGAGCTAACCTTTTCTGTTTGTTTGTTAATGTCTTCATTTTGAGGCAGAGTTTCTCTAATTTGTTCCAGGTGGGCTTAAACTTTTAATTCTACTCCCTCAGTCTCCTGGAATCCTGGGATGATAGGCATGTGAAACCACAGAGTTTTACACTTTGACTTCTTAACAACAGTTTTTTAATTCTCAGATCTATAACATCCAGAACTGCAAGAAATCTTTTCGAGTGCCTTTATTTTTTCTTCTTTGTAGTTGTCCCTGACATCTTTGATCATCTTTTGATTTTTATTCTAAATAACAGCTTTAAATTCTTTTATTATATATGACATTTAACATCTCTCCATTTAATCTAAATTTTAATCTTAAAAGCCAAAATTACTTAGATTACAGTCTCTGAAATGAAGTCAATTTCTAAAATCTGAGTTTATTGAGCCAAGATTTCCATTAGAAGAGTATCCTTATTCCAGAAAGCAATTTTTTGTTGTGGATTTTCTCAAGTCCAACAAACTTTTCTGTCTCTTGAAGTTTGTAAAAGGCAGAGAAAATAGTTTTGGGATTTTAGAACAGACAGTAAACATTCTGAGATTTAACACAAAATGATGAAATGTTCTAAAATCTTAAAGATGAAATGTTGGAAACCTAAACAAGATCAACAGCATATCAAATACCATGTTAGCAGAAACTTCCATAATGAACAATGGGGATAACAAACTCCAAGAACTGGCATGGTGACTAAATTAGGAAATTTCAGGTAAAATGAACCAAATGTTACTCCATATTCCACCTCCATATGCCATCCTTCATAATTAATCTATGCAGTCCTCTTTCTGGCAATCATCAATACAATTTTCCCTACTTTGACTGTATATAATCTACATTTTATCAAACTAAAATATCATCCCTACAAGAAACTACCTACGGAAAGATTTTTTAAACAAACTTCACTAGTTATTACCATTTAATCTCGGTCATCATGCTATTTTCTCCTGAAAATTTCAATATACTATTATCACTAGGGTAAACTATGTTTATATTTTTTCTGCGATACATAATATATATATATGAAAGTATTTGTTATCTTGCACAACGACTAAACATTTGATTTTTTCATGTCCCCATTAAGAAAAATTGTGAGTATGTTTTTGTAAGTAAAAGGTTTAAGTGATGAGAGTCATCTGGAATGTATGTTATCCACTAAAATGACCTAGGCTGCACGCCTTTCTGCAGGGAGACTATCTCCAGAGAAACAGTGTATGGAGATAACTGTTAACACTCAAAAGTCTCACTATTCCTAGATTCTTGCCAATGGTGGAAATGATCCCTTCCAGCCACACAGACCTGTTGACACCAAGTCACTTTTGTCTGAATGCAGTACTTAAGGAACTGAGAAACAGAATGGTTCTCAGTGTTTTCTCCCTCAACTGCCAAAGTCTCCATCTCAGACAACATCCTTCCCCAGAGGATTCTTCTCCATCTTTGGTGTTGTCCTCTGCCTTGTCATGTGTAATGTACTTTTTGACTATGCTCATATCTCCTATACTTTATAATAAACTCACTTTCAATTTTTAAAATCATTGGATGGCTCTTCTGTTCAAATGGATCTAAACTTCAAATTTCTGTGGCCATATATATGGGACTACTCGCTGCCATGGTAGTTTAAAGCATTTTTGCAAAAAACTGTTCTTACCACCATTGACTGAGTTTCTTGCATGTGTTAAGCAATGTATTGTGTCTCAATATCTAAAATCTCATGTAATCTCTACAAACCTACAAGTTAGGTAGTATTTTCTGAATTAATAAGTGAAGAGAAAGAGTCTCAGGATCAGAGAATTTATGTAGATTCACATAGACTCAATACTGTAAAATAGATTACTGTCAAATCTGTAGTGCAGACATCATAAGCCAGTCAAATTCTAAATTTTCTGAATACCCTTTGCATCATTAGTATGGATCATCACAACTCTCTACTCCATGAATTCTTTGTTGGAATGCTCAGCACAATGTGGTTTCAACATCATTTGCTCAGTCAAGGAGAATTTATCTGTGAATTTGTAATAATACCTCTGGTCCTGTGTGAGACTTGTCTCTGAAATTTTGTTATCCCCAGGCCAGTCTGGAAATTGATTGGGGCCATGATTATGTCATTTTAGAAAATTTTATATAATGCCCAATTATTCAATAAATATTGTAGAAATTAAATTTCCTATTTCTTTACATTATTAAATACTCCATCATAATTCAAATAGCACCTAGTACCATTCTATAAAGGAACAATGTTATCTAAATAAATGGTGACAATATTTTCTCATTTAAATCACATATTTTAAAAATGATTAGTTTCAATTTACTTTAGGTTATATATTTTAAACAACTCATACATAAAATGTAGAAATATTAGGGCTTTACTAAATGAGAAATTACATTCTTCTCACAGGGTATTTGTTAAGTAAGAAAGGCCATCTACAGAGTGGAACCAAATAAAACACAAATCACAAATACAAACAGACTCATTTGATCTGTCAAAGATATATCACTAGGTATTTTCAGCACCAAAAAGGTCTTTCAACCACCTGGCTTTAATTATATATATATTTATATATATGTACCATATATAAATACATATATATTTATATATAAAATTTAACATATATAAATATAATATATAAATATACATATTTATATTTTTATCATATATATGATAAAAATGCACTGAACAATTTAGTCTCCCATGGAGCAAATAAGTCTACATGCAGTAATTGCTTTCTTAATGATATCTAAACATATAATTGTATATTACATATAATTATATACAATTGCATATATTTTAAATTGTATATAAATATAAAAATAATTGAATGTAATTTTAATTATAAATAATATATATAATTGCTTTCTTAGATTTAAATGCTTTAAGGCACTATCTTATAAGGAAACATCTCTATTACAAGCACTCATAAATTTTGTAAATTCAAAACTGACAAGGCAAATATATTGTATAAAAAGTTTTCAAAGATCCTCAAAATTTTCAAATATTCACTGTTTGTTCCAGTTAAGGGGACAAATTTTGCTACTTGTTACCAAGGATCTATATTTAACATTCTGATTGAAAACTACCTTAAGTTCCTCACTTGAATTCAGCATCATTCTTAAACATCTACTTTGTTCTTGGTACAGTGCTGGATCCTACAGAATATTCTGAGAAATATAGAGTACAATTTATCACTCTCTGCTGTAAAACAATTCATTTTCAATTTATATTTGTCAATCCATTAGGATTTAATTAACCTTTCCACCATCTATTCTCTGATAGAAAAGAATGTTCACACAGTATTTATTCACTGACAATAATCTGAACAGTTACAGAAAACAGAATCATAATTTACACATTAATCTCATTTATTCTAGAAGGGATGCTACATCATTCTAACAGGGATTTTAAATAAGATTATACTGATTACTTAATAAGCAACAGTATTAAATATAATACTGAAAATGTGAAGGAAAGAGAACATTTTACTTTGGTGAGTTTTAAGGTTTTGAAGGAACAATTTTAGTGGTGACTGAATGTTCCATCCAGATCAATCAGTATGCCTTTCTGTACCAAAGATGCTACCCTTAGTTTAGGGCACTGCAGTAACACATCCCTCTATAGTAGCCTCCCTAAGGAGAGGACCTAGGACCTGGAAAAAGGAAAATGAGATTGTCAGGGAAAGACAAAGGACAGTAGCTGAGTAGGGAGAGAGTAAACCTGCTCATTAAGTCCCAAGAAAAAAGATACTAAGCCAGTGAGCTTTTAATGAAATCATTGGGTTTTCCTGTGGAAAGGGAAACAGCTCCCGAGTGTCACAGGTGGCAGGGAGGTGAAGAGCTGGTACCTATCTTTGCTTATTTTCTCTTACGTGCACTGAACCGTTCAGTCTCACACAGAGCTGAGGAGAACACCAGTGATTAGTTGTGCTGGTTACTCAAAAAATATTTTTTTGACATAGATGTTTTGTGAAATAAACCTCATAAATTTAATTATCATATATACAGATTGAAAAGCAGACTAATAGGCCAAAGAATATATAAAACATGTAAAACAATTGTACAAAGTCAAGGTACACACTTAGTTACATTGTCCACACTGGATTACAATACCTTTTTTCTCTCTCTCTTTTTGTATTATCTGTCTTTTATTTCATAATGTATTCGAGTTTTTCATGAAAGAGAAATCATGTGATATTTAAGCTTGTATGTCCAAGTTACTTCACTTAACATTGTGGTCTCAAGGTGTATCCATTTTCCTACAAATGACTGTAAGTTTGTCCCTCTTTATGGCATACTAGTCCATTGTACATAAATACCACATTTTCTTGATGGTAGGCATTCTTTCTGGAGTGAGATTGAGTGCTCACTTTGGCAGCACATATACTAAAATTGGAGTGAGGTGGAATTTCAGTGTTGTTTTAATTTCCATTTCTCAAATGGCCAGCAATGTTGAACATGTTTTCATATATTTGTTGGCCATTTGTATTTCTTAATCTGAGAAGTATCTACTGACATTTCAGATGCCCATTTTTAATTGTGTCTTTAAATTTGAGGGAACTAATTTTTTTAGTTCTTCATACATTCTACATATTACTCCTTTGTCTGAGGAGTAGCTGGCTAATTTTTTTTCCTATTTTGTAAGTTGTCTCTTTGCTCTGTTGGTGGTTTCCTTTGCTATGCAAGAAGGATTTTAATTTGATGTGATCCCATTTGTTGATTCTTGGTATTATTTCTTGTGCAACTGAGATTTTGTTCAGAAAGTCTTTACCTACACCTTCAAGACTCTTGCCTATTTTGACTGCCAGTACATTTTTTCTGTTCTAATGTTTAGATATTTAATTCATTTTGATTTTTGTTTAGTATATGGTGAGAAATATGGGTCAATGTTCAAACTTTGGCATGTGGACAACCAGTTTTCCCAGCACCATTTGTTAAAGAGATTATCTTTCCTCCAGCAAAGGTATTTGGTCCCTTTGTCAAAGATAATATAGCAGAGAGTTCCTAACATTGTTTCTACATCTTCTATTTTATTCCATTGATCCATGAGTCTTTTCTTTGTGAATGTCATGCCATTTTTATCACTGTAGCTTTGTAGTATAACTTGAAGTCTTGAGATTGTGATTCCCATTGCCTTGCCCTTTTTCCCCCAAACTGGTTTTGCTATTCTGGTCTGTTCTGGTTCCATATGCAATTTAGGATTGCTTTCTCCAGTTCTTTAAAGAATGTTATTGGTACTTTGATTGGACTTGCATGAAATCTATGTAGGAGTTTTGGAAGTATGGCTGTTTTGACCATATTTGTTCTGCCTATCCAGATGCAAGGGATATCTTTCCACTTTTCTTCAATCTCCTTTTAGAGTACTATAGTTTTCATTGTAAAGGTCTCTCACTTCCTTGGTTAGTTTAATTCCTGTTTCATTTTTCTTAATGCTATTATGAAAGGTAGTTTTTCCTAATTTCCCTCTCAGTGAGTTTGTAATTGGTTTACAGGAATGGTACTGATTTTTTAGTGCTCACTTCCTATGCTACCACACTACTGAATTTGGATATTAGTTCTAGGAATCTTTTGGTGGAGCTTTTGGGGTCTCCTATGTAGAGGATCATGTTATCAGCAAATAATGATAATTTAACTTCTTCCGTTCCTTTCTGTATTACTTTTATTTCTTTCTCTTTTCTTATTACTCTAGCTAATGTTTCTAGAACTATATTGAACAGAAGTGGTGATAACTGACATCTTTTCTTTTTCCTGATTTTAGAGGGAAATATTTCAGCTTCCCTCCATTTAGTATAATGTTCGCTATTGTTTTGTCATAAATGGTTTTTATAAGATTGTGATAAGGACTTTCTATTCCTATTTCTTCAGAGTTTTTATCATGAATGGATGTTGCATTTTGTCAAATGCTTTTTCATCTATTAAAATAATCATGGGATTTTCATTCTTCCTTCTGTTTATGTAGTGTATTACATTTATTAATTTGTATATGTTGAGCCATCCCTGCATCCCTGAAATGAATCCTGCTTGGTCATGATATATGATCCAATGACTTACTATATTCTGTTTTCCAGTATCTTATTAAGGATTTTTGCATCTATTTTTATTAAAGAGATTGGCATATAGCATCTTTTGGGGTTAGTTCCTTTTCTGGTTTTGGAGTCAGGGTCATGCTTGCTTTCAGGAATGACTTTGGAAGTACCACTTCCCTCTTGATTTCATTAAAATGTTTGAGGAGTACTGGCATTAGATGTTCATTAAAGTTCTTATAGAATTTGGCAGTGAATCCATCAAGACCTGGGCTTTTCTTAATAGGTAGGGATTTTTTTGTTTTTAGTTTTAGTTTTTGTTTTTGCTTTTTTTTTTTTTTAGACAAGGTTTTGCTTTGTAGTGAAGGTTGGCCTTAAACTCAGTATTTAGCTGAGGTTGGCCTTAAATTCATGGCCATCCTCCTGCCTCAGCCTCCCCAGTGCTGGGATTACAGGCATACACCACCACACCCAGAGGTAGTTTTTCATTACTTTTTTAGTTTCACTGACTGATATTGACTTATTCAGCATTTTTATATCTTGTTTGTTTAGCTTTGGTAGTTCATATGTACCTAGGAATTTATCCATGTCTTCTGAATTTTCCTTTTTGTTAGAGTTTAGGTTCTCAAAGTGTTATTGATAATCTGAATTTTGGCAGAATCCATTGTGATTTTACCTTTTTATTTCTAATTGTATAGATTTGGGTCTTTTCTTTCATTTTTGAAATAAGACTGACTAAGGGTTTGTCTATTTTGTTCAATATTTCAAAGAACCAACTCTTAAATTCATTGACTCTTTGTATTATTAGTCTCAACAAATAATAATATTTAATGTATTTTGTAGGTGAGAAGTTTTGTGAGGCTATAATGTGATATACAGATTTGAGTTGTATATTAAACAGTTGCATGAACAAGCCAAAGTGGTTATAAGAAAACACAAAGTATGTGTCAGAAAATGACAGTTTTACATTTGAATTACACAGTGTTATTAAGAAAAGGTAAATGACACAACAGACACATGAGCAAAAGGCATCAAATAAGTCACAAAAGTAAAACACTAAGGAAAGTGAGTGCTTGAAAGGTGTTACAAGAAATCCAAATAATAAAGTAAAGAGAGTAGGCAGAGTGATTGTCACATCAAATTTTCTACCTAAACTATTTCTAGCTCATCTGCTGATAAAAGAACATTAATACAAATTTTTGTATGTTTGTTAACCTTATGTAACAAAGCTTAAAAATTACTATTTTTTATCTCTACTTCTGATTTTTAAGAATTTTACTTAAGTCAAAAATTTAGAGATACAACAAAAGACATAAAAGTAAATATAATTATCACCCATATAGTATTAAAATATCAAAAAGTTAAGAACTACCTAAATTTCCAGTATTAGGAGATTTTACTTAAATAAATTTTAGTATACAATGAATATAAAATAATTAAAAATTATGTTTTAAAAAATCAAACAAAATGAGACAGGTACATAATATAAAGTTAAACTTAACAAGCAGTTAACAATTACTAAATAAATAATTACTCTAATTTTTAATTTTGATACAGTCTCTGTAAGCCTTATGCATGAAAGCACATACATGTATACACAGAGATAAATGTCTGGAATTACTTATGTTCAAAAAATAATATGGTAACAGGAGTTATGTTTATGTGACTTGCAGTTGCACAGCTTTAGAAAGAATTGTTTCTTTTCTATGATATGCAGTAGACCCTTGAGTTATGACTGGCCTGACATAATAACAACTTGGGTTACAACCAGAATTTTAGTTCTAACCTGGGAACAAAATCTTGAGTTAGGACCTGAATGCCAGCCATTTGTGCTTCCAGATGGTCTCATATTCAGATTTAACTCTTAAAGAGTTCTGGAAGGAATGTTACAACATCCTTTCCTGTGTGGGGTTAATTGAGAAATCCTGGGCCAATGTCTCTCTAAGAACACTGAGATCTGCCTGTGCACAGGAGAGTGACTTTGAAGGCTGTGGAGAGGAGCCTGAGCCTTCAATTGACCAGCTTGAGTTACAACCAGCCCTTGCAAATGAATTGAGTTCATAAGTCAAGCGTCCACTCTAATGTATTTATATTTTCTAAAGTTAAAATGTAATTTTAAAATCGTGACACAAAAAATGTTACTTTAAAAACTAGACAGTTTTCAGTCAGAAAATGAAGTAAAGAACATTCTAAAAAGAACTAAAACACAAGTGAGAGTGGTAGGAGCAATAAAAGGTCCTAGGAACTCTTAGGGGATTCTGCATGGTGAATTTCAAGAATTCTACTGCTCTTTAAGAATTTGGAGGCCTCTGCTGCATCTACAACTGTAATCACCTCAGCCCTCTGATTAACAGAGAGGGTACTAAGAAGTAATAGCTGTGTTTGGCAGAAATCAAGAATTGGCAAATCTGATAATTTTTTGTAGCCCATGTTTTTTCTTTTCATTTAGGAAATAGAAAGCAAACAATACCTTTTAGAATTTTCTTCTTAGAATTTCAAATTTCAAATTAGAGATACTCAAAAAATTGTGCCTATCATTGTATCACAAAAAAAATTTAGTAGCCTCTCAAGATTTTATAAAGATCATGCTACCATTTGTCAAGACCAAATAAGAGCAGATTCTGTTCATATTAGATTGATGTTGAACAGAAAACATTGCAATGGCTTTCTGTGGATAGGGATTCAGTATACTAGGACATGGTGTTTCCTATATGAAGCCTATTATGGACTATTTGAAATGTATGAATTTTGTGCTGGTCATGGGTACTTTCATTCTCAAGCTGTCATGTTCTGTCATGTCATGTCAAGCTGTCATGTCATGTTATATCCTTGCAGAAGTGCAGAAATTAAAGTACTGAAGTTATTCCCATGGATTGATTTAGCATCACAGATATCATGAATACATGACTTATAATTGGGCCACGATGCTACTAGCCACTGTTCCTTAGCAACAAAAGCTCCAGGTTAAAATAAACAGGCTTTTTTATTTGAATAGTAAGAAAAAAATGAAGTGATTCACATTTACAGTTTTGTAATTCAGAATATTTTAAAAAGGAAAGATGTACCCTATAAAGGGAAAGTTCAGTTAAAATAGAAAGCTTCCTATATTTATGTAAAGTGCTTAAAATGGTGGCTGGCACAAAATAGCTATTTTCCATTCAGAAGAATCTATTTCTGTACACTGTAATTAGTCTAATTTCTGGTATTTTATCTCTGAAGAACTAAGGTGAGATTTTTAGACATCAGATTTGCTAAACATGTCACAAAGTAACCAAAAATGCTGCCCAGACAGGGTTTTTTTGTGTGGTTTTTTTTTGCATACTCTCTAATAGTCCAAGTATTATTTAGGTAATTTGGGCGAAAGATAAACAAATATTAAATGCTAATTTTCTAACATACTTATTATAAACTGTTTTCTATATTGTTTGTATAAAATTTCAATAAATTATTTCAGTAATATAGTAATTAGAAATCATTCTATGTAGGACCTGGTTGAAGAATGAGAAAAAATAAGCTGAAATAATTCAAGGAAGCCTTTACTTCATTCAAGGATGAATTATTTGAATGCCAGATTGGAGCTGAATCTGGGTAAGAATGATCCGGTCAACTTGTACAATTTTCCCTTAGCCTAGAGCCAATATTCTCTATTATATGCTCCATATGCCCAGGTGACTTCAGCTAAATAAGGGTTGACTATCTTCAAGTGTGTAGCAGTGGCTGATATTTGTCAATCAATAATAAGAATTTTCTGAGATTATATGTCAGATGGTTCACATTGTCAATCACAAATCAGACAAAATTCTATCAATTAAATATATATACTTTCATTCCATGTAAGATGCAATTCTACCAGTATTTTAAAATTAATCACATATATTTATTTTAATTATCTATTTATTCTCTTTTCCTAGTAAATTTACCATGAAATTGAAATATGGGGCACAACATGATGTGATGTTTTATTAATATATTGTGGAATGATTAAGTCAATAAATCCACTAAGACCCATCTCCACTGAAATATTACTAATTATAATAAATTATTTAGTTGAACAGAACTTAAACTATGGAGAAATGCAAAGAAATAAAATATTAAGACAAAACTTCCCACTAATTTTCAACTGCTTTCAATTCTTACTGAATTTGACTTTAGTTCCTTCTTTAGTATGAGGAGAAAAATATTTTCTGTAATACTTTGTGAATGAAAATCTTTCTGAAAATCCATTTGTCACTGGTATAATTCTTACACGGCTTTGAGCCATGTCTTATTCTGTGCTGCTATAACAAAATGTTGAATGATTTTAAAAGAATAGAAATACATGTCCAACAGTTGTGGAGCCTGGGAAACCCAAGGCCAAGGCATTGGCAGATACTATGTATGGTAAGGGCTCCACTCCGCTTCCAGGATGCTGTCTGGTTTCTATGCGAACACTGTGTTCCCAATGGTGGGAAAGATGGAAGGGTAACAGAATGTCTTCACAATCCTTTATGAACATTTGTAAGTACTAATTTGTAAGTACTACTCCTACTCATGAGGGCAGAGCTCTTGTGACTCAGCACCAAATGCCCCACTTCCTAATATGATGTATTTGGTAATTAAATTTGACATAAATTTTGGATGGAGAAAAAAAAAGCATTCAAATCATAGCAACATTCTAACTGAAAAATGGTGTCTGAAATTAAGGGTGACAGACTAATTAATCTGGTAGAGGAAATTTTAACTCAACCCAATATTCAGGCCATGGCATAGGTACTGTTGAGGGCTTTTAGGCAGCTCTACATTGAGAATCAAAAGCAAATGGCATAGGGGAGTCCTTTTAAAAGTTTTGAGTTTTCACCAGAAAGGAAGTTCCTGTAAAGTTGGGGCCTGTAAAGGTGGAGCAGAGGAGAGCTTGGCTTCTGAAAAGATTAGCGTTAAAAAGAAGCCAAATACTTTACATTAGGACAATAGGAAAAATGGTTTGAGACAACGTCAGGAATCAGCAAGACCCCTATCTTCACAATTTCTGGGGTTCAAAGTTGCAAATCTTTCATCTTAGAAGAAAGTTCCATGGTACCATGCTCCAGAACAGTGAACTAGGGAAATGATTCCTTGGAATTTTGTTTACAGTGCTCACTCCCAGACACTTGGGGACTACTATAGCCATTATACAAGAGAATCCAAGTACTGGTCAAGCTGGCCACACTTTAGTGTGCTCCGTGTGGTGCTGGTTTCATAGGCACGCACACTACAGGAGCTGTAGGATCAGGAGGGCTTCCATGCGCATCTCAGACGACATCGGAGGCCAGGGAGTGCGCCCCCAGTAGGGGTAGTATGTGAAGGTGTGAGAGTGAAATTGAAAGTATGGTGAATACCTTAAGAAGTTGGGTAAATCAGGAATATGAAATGTCTAAGGAAAACCGTGAACAATGAGAAAAGCCAGTCCAAAACAGACAACCATACAAACAAACATGGGGGCTGCAGCCAAAAGCAATGTTGTAGGAGTGGGGCTGCCCAAGCCCTTGAGAGTTTATAACTTTTCCCTAGGTACTGGACATAGAGCTCCAGGATTTAATGTTTTCCCTGCCAAGTTTTGGTCTTGTTTTTATTCCACTGTTTTCTATCCTCCTATTTCTCCCTTTTGGTATAATAATAATGCCCAATACAATGTAAATGCTATATGAGCAATTATTATATTGTCTTGCTCAGGAGAAAATGAAAAGAAACAAGTCTGAATGTGTTCAGTATAGATGCCATATTTTAAAGTATTTTTGATCCACAGTTGGTTGAAACCAAGGATGCAGCACCTGTGGACACAGAGGGTCAATAATGCTTCCATTTATAAAGGAGAATATCAGATCCGTGGATTTAACTACTACTTTAAGGTCAGTGGTACTCATGCTCAGAATTTGAAGCTTAGAAATGTCTATGTATCACATCATATACCCCACCATCAGTGGTTCCAAAACTTTAAACCTAAAGTGCTTCTTGTGATACAGGTTACTGGGTCTCTCAGCCAGTATGAGGAAGATCTGGGAATTTGCATTTCTAGACTGGTGATGTTTTCCTAGACTGCTAATGTTGCAGGTCTGGCAATACACTTTGAGAAACTTATGTCTTGTTCATGAAAAGGTGAAAGATACATACTATAAGACATTACCTCATCCGCTAAGCTGTCTTTCCATACTCACTCTTCCAATATTTTTTTATTCCTTGAAAATGCACATAGAATTTATTTCCTCAATGCCAGTACCATTTCTAAATTCTTGAGTTTTTATAACCTCCATCATTGACTAACACAAACTGCTTTTCTTTTAACCACTCAAGCTCCTGTCTTCATCTCCCTTTCCCTGGAAACTTTTCAAAACCTAGCAGCACAGACATCTTCAAAGAAATGGGCAGTAGCTTCTTGGCAATTAAGACTTGGTTTTAAATTGTGTGTGTGTGTGTGTGTGTGCATGTGTATGTGTGTGTGTTGTACTAGAGATGCGGACCTTCACACTGGCCCACTCACCAGCCATTTTAAATTTTTTTTTATTTTGAGACAGGGTTTTGCTATGTCCCTAAGTTGACTCGGCTGGACTTGAACTTGGCATCCTCCTGCTTCAGCTTCCCACAGTGCTGGGATAACAAGCATGCACCACCATGCCCAGCTTCAAGATCTTTTCATGAATCAAGTTGAAAAAAACAAAGTAGGATAGAAAAAGTATAACCACATCAAGATAAGAGAGAAAGTGGAGAATTCATGTGATAGATTGGAGTTCCTCTCAAAGTTTTGTACAGTATGACCAGTTGCTTCAAGGGCTAGAGTTCTCTTTCATGGACTGAGGATAAGTGCATTGGCCAACCAGTAAGCTATACTCCCTGTCCCACCATCAGTAGTGATGACTAATTAGTATTAGACTCTAAGATGCAAATAAATTTACTCACTATATTGTTTTTTTCATTTTTCTATTAGGCTACTATAATATCAAATGATACTTGATTCATTTTCTTAGGAAAAAAATAAAGACCAATTACTATATCTAAAGAACTTCAAAAGGAGGAGCAAAATTTCATGTTATCTTTTCACTAAGGAAAAAAATGACAGAGAATTACACTTCGGTTCACAGCATTCTTTTCAAATGCTGAATATGGCATAATCTTCTTGTCTAATTATATATGATTTATGACCATTTCCACGGAAACTGCAGGGAGGAAGGTTGTTTGGGAAGACAACATACAGTTTTACAACAATTGGAAGGTATCTCATAATGCTGCTTTTTACTGCAAAAAGCATAATCATTGTTTAAAAATGTGAAGATGAGGGAACTGAGGACGCAATAGATTAAAGTGAATTATTTAGAAACTCGGTGATTTACAGATGCTGTTATGTGCATTTATAAAAGCAGCCAAGATGATGAAGCTGAACATAAACTTCAAAACACAGATACAGTACATAAAGATGAAAAATGAGAGTTCCAATTGCCCTCCATGAGGACTCTCTGCTTTGAGATGTTGCTGATGTTGCCTGTGTACCAAATCAAACCTTCTTTACTTAGGTGACATTAACTAGGGCGAAATGCCCTTTGGCTTTGTCCCATCTCTTCCCCATACTGTAAACACTTCTGCTCTATTTCACAAGTCCTTTTCCAATTACAATTCTCCATAGCAAGCTTCACTTTCATTGTGCAACTGAATCCCTATAGTTTCTGTACCTCACACTTTATTCTCATGTACACAAACAAATTGCCCAGCTTCATGCTCTGTATTTGTTTGTGTTATGAATTCCTCTGTGTGTTCAAAATGCTGTTCAACATGATAGAAAACTAGCATTTTAGTTATTGCTGAATGTGTTTTATTCAAATGTTGGGATTTCCTGTAGCATAAAATGAGGGCCAAGATCACAGCATTGTATAAGCAACCAACAACATCAAAATGATAGAGAGAAAAATAATCATGTACTTTTGGTAGAAATGACGGAGACAAAAGCTCTGTTGTATCTGAATAGAAATATGAGAAATCTTTCACTACCTTCCACTGCTAATCAAAGAAATCCTTCCAAAATGAATTCGCACTGTTTTTGTCTTCTTCATTGTCTTCTAGAATATTTTCTATTGAATATTTTTGAGATGTAAGAAATAATGTTTTCAGGATAATCATGTGCTGCATAATGATATATCCTTCATGGACTATATCCACCATGGTAGTCCCATTAGATTCTGGAGTTAAATTCTGAAGGCATAGTGATGTCATAGCACAATGCATTGTTCATAGGTTTGTGATGATGTTGGTGTAAAAACACCAATAGTGCTTCCAGTCATATAAAGTACAGCACATCCTATGATGTACAGTACATGATACTTATAATGAGAATAAATAACTGTGTTACTGGTTTATATGGTTTTTATTGTTATTTTACAGTGTACTTTTCCTATGAAACTATCCATATTATGCTATCAGTAACCTCTTTCAGCTCCTGTTTTGTGCATCTCTTGGTTGCATCAAGAGGCCAAGAGAAGTGATTGACCTACATCATCTAAATTTGAGTACACTAGAATGTACAAACAATGACAGAGTTTCAGAACAAAGCCCCATGCATAAGTGACACGGGGCAGTACATGTCCATAACAAAATGGTTACAGTGGACACACAGGTTACACGACACACAGCCTTCATCTCACACATGTACCTTTGAGGTTGTGTATTCAAAGTGCCAAAATCTATGCTCTTCAAAAGTTTGCAGTATATAATATTATAAGCAATAGTTTTCTTCCAATATATTAGATCTCTAGACACACACATTTTTAAAACAGTTTCTTTTACTATTTCCAATAAATAAACTGACTAAGAATAGTACTAAATATTGGAAAATTCATCAAAATTCTTAAAGTAAAAAAGAGGTTTTGTTTTTAAGAAAATACATTAAATATTAAAGAATATATTTTCTATACATTAGCATTCTCAGATTGCCAATATATTTAAATAAATTAGTTTGTTCAGTTATTTTACATGTAAGATAACTTGAATCTGAAGAGGTAATGACTTTCACAAGAAAAGGAAGTATGTTGAGAATCAAAACATAAAATTAAACTTCCTAAAAGCATATCTTCTTTTTTTCACATTTTTTCCTTTTCTCATATTCCTTTCACTTCCCCTATCCCTCCCACTTTCCCTCCCCCTTTTGGCCTTATCTTCCTATTTCAAATTATCTATTATATATTTTGATCCTCATTGACACTTTCAGTTTCTCATACCAGAGAAACTATTCAGTATTTACACATGTGTGTCCTGTTTATTACACTTCAGAGTATGGCCTCAATGTGGATCCATTTAACTATAAATGTCTCTAGTTTCTCATTCTTTTTGCCTGAGTAGTACTCCGTTTTATAATACAACCACATCTTCTTTATCCAGCCACCAGTTGATGGGCAATTGGGCTGTTTCCAAGTTTTAGCTATTACAAACTGTTCTGCTATAAACATGGGTACAAATATATCACTGTGGTATGATTCTTTTAATTCTTTGGGGAAAATACCTAGTAGGGGAACAGCTGGGTCAAATGGGACCTCTAATCCTAGTTTTTGAGGTATCTCCATACTGATTTCCACAGTGGTTACACAAGTGTAGACTCTCACCAAAAGTGGTGCAGTGTTCCTTTTTCCCCACAGCCCCACCTGCATTTGTTATTTGTTGACTTCGTCATAGCAGCCATTCTTTATGGGATGAGGTGGAATCTCAGCATTGTTTTCATTTGCATCTCTCAAATGACCAATGATGTTGAACAAACATTTTTTTCAATTTATTTGCTATTTCTACTTCTCTAGCTGAGAAATGTCTGTTTGTTTCAGGTGCCCATTTTTGGATTGGGTTTTTAAATTTGGGAGGTTTGATTTTTTTTTTCACATTCTTTATATGTTCTAGATAATAGACCTTTGTCTGAGGAACAGCTTATAAAATTATTTCCCACATTGTGGCTTATGTCTTCACTCTGTTAGTGATTTGTTTTGCTGTGCAGAACCCTTTTAATAAGATGAGATCCCACTTGTTGATTCTTTGTGCTAGTTCATGTACAACTGAGGTTTTCTTCATGAAATCTGTTCCCACGCCAATGGCAAGAGTTGTACGTAACCTCTCTTCCAGCCAGTTTAGTGTTTCTGTTTTAATATTTAGATCTTTGACCCATTTTGATTTCAGTTTAGTGCATGGTGAGAGATATAGGTCTAGTTTTAATTGTTAGCCAGTTGAAACCCAATTTTTCCAGCACGATTTATTAAGGAGGCTATCTTTCCTCCATTGAGGGTGCTTGGATCCTGTGTCAATGATGAAGTAGCTGGGTATGTCTGGAGTTCTTCCTCCATCTTCTAATCTGCTCCACTGATCCTCAGGTCTATATCTTTGCCAGTACTATGCTGTTTTTATCACAGTAGCTTTGTAGAATAGTTTCAAGTTGGGAATTGTGATTGCCCCTTGCCTTTGTTCCCTGGAATTGTTTTTGCCATTCTAGGTTTCTTCTGCCTCCAAGTGAATTTTTGGATTGTTCTCCCAAGTTCTGTGAAGTATGCTATAGAATTTTAATTGGGCTTTCATTGAATCTATATAGCAGTTTTGGAAGTATGGCCATTTTCACTACATTGGTCCTTCCTACTCAGGAGCAAAAGATTTCTTTCCATATTCTAATATCCAGTTTGTTCTCTTTTTTCGAAGTGCTGTAATTTTCAGAGTAGAGGTCTTTGATTTCTTTTGTTAGGGGTTTTTCATGGTTTTGGATGCTATTGTAAAAGGAATAGTTTCTGCAGGTTTTCTCTCACTGAGTCTCTTTTTCATGTAAAGGGAGGCTATTGATTTTGGTGTGTTCACCTTGTATCCAGCTACTCTACTGCATTTGGTTATTAAGTCTTGGAGACTTTTGGTGGAGTTCTTGAAGTCTTCTATATAGAGTATCATGTCATCTGCTAATAATGACAATTTAACTTCTTCATTTCCTATCTTTATTCCTTTTATTTCTCTCTCTTGTCTAATTGCTGTGGCTAATATTTCCAATACTATATTGAACAGGAGTGGGGATAGTGGACATCCTTGTCTTACTCTTGATTTTAGACTAAAGGATTTCAGTTTTTGACCATTTAGTATGATGTTGGCTATTGGTTTTTCATAGATGTCTTTTATCAGATTGAGGTAGAGACTGACTATTCCAATTTTTTGTAGGGATTTTTCTTAAATGTGTGTTGGGTTTTGCCAAATGCTTTTTCTGCATCTACTGAGATGATTATATGGTTTTAGTCCTTGGCTCTATTGATATAGTATATTAGATTGATTGATTTGCATATGTTGAACCATCCCTGCCTCCCTGGGATGAATCCCACTTGGTCAGGGTGTATGATCTTCTTGATGATCTTCTTCATTCTATTTGCCAGTATGTTATTGAGGATTTTTGCATCTACGTTCATTAGGGAGATTGTCCTGTAATTCACTTTTGCAGTTGGGTCTTTCTCTGCTTATTGGATCATGGTGATGCTTGTTTCCAGGAAATAATTTGGAAGTATTGCTTTCCTTTCAGTTTCATTGAAGAATTTGAACAATAGTGGCAATAGTTCTTCTCTAAATGTCTTGTAGAATTCATCAGTGAAGCCATCATGACCCAGGCTTTTCCTCATTGGTAAGTTTTTAATTACATTTTCAATTTTGTTGATTGATATTGGGTTCTTGAGATATTTTAGGTCTTCTTTCAACTTTGGTAATCCATGTATATCCTCAAATCTGACCATTTATTCTGTGTTTTTCATCTTATGGGCATATAATTTCTCTGAATAGGTATTAATGATCCTCTGGATTTCTGCTGGGTTCATTGTGATTTCATACATTTCATTGCTAATTGCATGGATTTGGGCCTTTTCTTTGCTTTTATTTTTATAAAGTTGGCTAAGGGTTCATCAATTTTGTTTATTCTTTCAAAGAACTAACTCTTTGCTTTGTTGTTTTTTTGTATCATTCTCTTAGTTTCAATTGCACTGATTTCTCCTCTGATCTTTATAATTTCCTCCCTTGTATGAGCTTTGGGATTGTCTTGCTCTTCTTTTTCTAGAAGCTTGAAGTTCAGCATTAGGTTTTTAAAAAAAATTTTATTAAATAACTTTACAAACACACACATACAAAAAAATTAAAACCACTCAAAGAAGAACAAAGCAAGTGGAAAAAACTACAAAAATCTTCAAATACAGTAGAACTCAACTAAAACAAAACTGAAAAGCACTTAAACATTTTTCCATATAACTTAAAAAAGTATCTCAAGCACCAACAAGACACTAGAGGATGTGATTTGTTTCAGAAAGGTCCCCCAAACCAACACTGAACAAATAATGATCTGGAAAAAAAAAAACTCCAGTTAGTTAGGAGACTCCACATAAGCCAAACTTCTCCCTAATTTAAATTTTGATACAGTCATATGACATACAATGGAAACACAATTCGAGAAATATGTTATTAGGCCATTTCATCCATGTGTATCCTTAATTACACTTTCAGTTTCTCACAACAGAGAAACAATTCGGTATTTACACATGTGTGTCCTATTTATTTCACTTAAGAAAATGGCCTCAGTCTGCATCCATTTAGCTATAAATGTCTGTTGTTTCTCCTTTATGGCTGAGTAGTACTCCATTTTGTAAAAACCCCATATCTTCTTTATTCAGTCTCCAGCTGATGGGCACTTGGGCTGTTTCCAAGCTTTCACTATTACAAACTGTGCAGCTATAAATATGGGTGCACGTGTATCGCTGTGGTAAGATTCTTTTGTGAAGATATCCAGCAGGGGGATAGCTGGGTTGAATGGGACCTCTAAGCCTAGTTCTTTGAGGTTCTCCATACTGATTTCTACAGTGGTTGCACCAATCTGCACTCCCACTAACAATGGAGCAGGGTTCCTTTCTCCCCACACCCCCACCAGCATTTGTTATTAGATGATTTCTTAATAGGAGCCATTCTTTCGGAGGTGATGTGGAAGCTCAGTGTTGTTTTCATCTGCATCTCTCGAATGACCAGTGATGTTGAACATTTTTTCGTATATGTATTTTCTGCCTTTACTTCTTTGTCTGAGAAATGTCTCTTCATTTCAGATGCCCATTTTTGAATTGGGTCTTTGAATTTGGGGGGTCTGATTTTTTTCAGTTCTTTATATAGTCTAGATAGTAGTCCTTTGTCTAAGGTACAGTTGCTGAAAATTTTTTCCCACATTGTAGGTTGTCTCTTAGCTCTGTTGGTGGTTTCTCTTGCAGTGCAGAAGCTTTTTAATAAGATAAGATCCAGTTGTTGATTCTTTGTGCAAGTTCCCGTCCCACTGAGGTTTTGTTCATAAAATCTTTTCCTATACCAATATCTTCAAGAGTTCTACCTAACTTATCTTCCAGCAAATTTAGTGTTTCTATCCTAATATTTAAATCTTTAATGCATTTCAATCTTAATTTAGTGCATGGTGAGAGGCATGGGTCAAGTTTTAATCTTTGGCAGATTGAAATCCAGTTTTTCCAACACCATTTATTAAATAGGTTATCTTTCCTCCAATGAGGATGGTTGGTTCCTTTGTCAAAGATGAGGTGGCTGAGCATATCTGTAGCTGTTTCTGCATCTTCTAATCTATTCCACTGATCCTCAGGTCTGTTTCTTGCCAATACCATGGTAGTTTTATCACAATAGCTTTGTAGTATAGTTTCAAGTTGGGGATTGTAATACCCCCAGCCATATCTCTGCTGCTTAAAATTATTTTGCTATTCCAGGTCTCTTCTGGTTCCAAATGAATTTTTGGATTGTTTTCTCTAGTTCTGTGAAATATATTGTTGGAATTTCAATCAGGGTTACATTAAACCTATATAATAGTTTTGGAAGTATGGCCATTTTCACTATATTGGTTCTTCCTATCCAGGAACAAGGGATGTCTTTCCATTTTCTTATATCCTCCTCAATCTCCTTTTTCAAAACACTCCAAACAATCTCAAAAAATATCCGAGAAAAACACAATGAAGATCACAACTCCACAAGGCCCAACAGAGGGAAGCCATCAGGCAAGGTAAGAAACTAAAGTGAAAGGGAAAAAAAAAGAAAACAAAAAACAAGAAATAAAAGAATCACCAAGAGTAAAACATCATGACAAGGATGAGTCAATATCTATCAATTATAACTATCAATGTTAATGGTCTCAATTCGCCAATCAAAAGAAATTGACAGAATGGATTAAGAAGCTAAATCCAACTATATGCTATATAGAAGAAACACACCTAACTCAAAAAGAAATACATAGACTGAAGGTAAAAGGATTTAAAACAGTTCTTCATGCCACAGGAACCCAGAAAAAAGCAGGTGTAGCAGTTCTATTTGTAGACAAACTAGATTTCAAACTAAAATTAACTAAGAGAGACAAAGATGGTCATTACATCCTTGTGAAGGGAACAGTCCAAGAGGAAGAGATGATAATCATAAATATATATGCACCAAATATGAATGCCCCCAACTATACAAAACAAATATTAATGGACATGAAAAACCAAATAAGCTCTAATACAATTGTAGTGGGGGTCCGCAATACCCCACTATCACAAATAGACAGATCATCTAGACAAAAAATTAACGACAAAATTCTACAATTGAACCAAGCTATTGAACAAATGGACTTAGTAGATATTAACAGAGTGTTCCATGCCACAAAATCAGAATACACATTCTTTTCAGCTGCACATGGGTCATTCTCCAAAATAGACCACATGTTAGCTCACAGGACATGTCTAAGTAAATGTAAAAGAACTGAAGTTACCCCCCTGTATATTTTATGACCATAGTGCAATAAAATTGGAGATCAATGACATGAGAAACTGCAAAACTCCCACAAACACATGGAAATTAAATAATGCCCTCCTGAACAGCCAATAGTCACAGAGGAAATTAAAGAAGACATTAGACAGTTTCTACAAGTAAATGATAATATCAGTACAACATCCAGGAATCTATGGGACACAATGAAAGCAGCTCTATGCAGGAAATTCATAGCAGTTAATGCCAATATTAGGAAAACAGAGAGAACTCAGATAAATAACCTAATGCAGAACCTCAAGCTCCTAGAAAAAGAAGAGCATAAGAAACCCAAAGCTCGTACAAGAGAGGAAATTATAAAGCTCAGAGCAGAAATCAATGCAATGGAGACTAAGAGAATGATACAAAAAATTAATGAATTAAAAAGTTGATTTTTTGAAAGAATAAATTAAATTGATAAACCCTTAGCCAATCTTATCAAAAAAAAAAAAAGGAAAGAAAAGGCTCAAATCCATGCAATCAAGAATGAAAAAGGTGAAGTCACCACAGATCCTGGAGAAATCCAAAGCATCATCAATTCTTACTTTGAGAACCTGTGCTCTAATAAAATGGAAAACACAGAAGAAATGGACAGATTCCTAGATACATACAAATTTCCAAAGTTAAATGAAGAAGATATAGAAATACTAAACAGTCCAATTACGAGTGAAATTGAAAATGTAATAAAAAATTTACCAACAAAGAAAAGTCCAGGTCCTGATGGCTTCACTGCTGAATTGTACAAGACATTTAAAGAAGACGTGTCACCATAACTCTTTAAACTCATCAAGGAAATTGAAAGCGAAGCAAAACTTCCAAATTCATTCCTGGAAGCAATTATTACTTTGATTCCAAAACTAGGGAAAGACACAACTGAAAAAGAAAACTACAGGCCAATCTCCCTAATGAATATTGATGCAAAAATCCTCAAGAAGATACTGGCAAACAGAATACAAAGGGTCATCAAGAAGATCACAC
The DNA here is from genome assembly GCF_053883595.1 of Heterocephalus glaber. NCBI lineage: Eukaryota > Metazoa > Chordata > Mammalia > Rodentia > Bathyergidae > Heterocephalus > Heterocephalus glaber. The sequence goes on from NW_028258432.1 coordinate 4,666,788, forward strand.
ACCCTGACCAAGTCAGGTTTAGCCCAGGGATGCAAGGATGGTTCAACATTCATACATCAATAAACGTAATACACTATATTAACAGACTCAAGGACAAAAACCATATGATCATCTCAATAGATGCAGAAAAGGCATTCAACAAAATCTAACACCCATTTATGATAAAAACCCTACAGAAAATTGTAATAGAAAGTCTTTATCTCAACTTGATTAAAGCTATCGATGACAAACCAACAGCCAACACCATACTAAATAGTCAAAAACTGAAAACTTTCACGCTAAAATCAGGAACAAGACAAGGATGCTCACTATCACCACTCCTGTTTAATATTGTTCTTCAAACATTAGCCACAGCAATTAGAAAACAGAAAGAAATAAAAGGAATAAAAGTAGGAAAGGAAGAATTTAAACTGTCATTATTTGTTGATGATATGATACTTTACATAGAAGACCCAAAATACTCTGCCAAAAGACTTCTAGACTTAATTGACAGATTCAGTAGAGTAGCCAGATATAAGGTCAACACTCAAAAAAAATAGCATTTTTATATATGAATAATAGACTCACTGAGAGAGAAATTAGGGAAACAATTCCTTTTACAATAACATCCAAAAAAATGAAATATCTAGGAGTCAATCTAACAAAGGAAGCAAAAGATCTCTACACTGAAAACTACAGCATTAGGTTTTTTATTTGAGCTCATTCTGTTTTTCTAATATGAGTATTCACTGCTATGAATTTCCCTCATAAGACTACTTTCATTGTGTCCCATAAATTCCAATATGTTGTATTGGCATTGTCATTTAATTGTAGAAACTGTCTAATTTCTTTAATTTCCTCTTTGATCCATTGTTCATTCAGGAGTGTGTTATTCAGTGTCCATGTTTTTATGAAGTTCTTGTGGTTTCTTCTGCTATTTATCTATTTCACCACTGTATGATCTGATAATATACAGGGGATAACTTCAATTCCTTTACATTTACTTAACCGTGCTTTATGACCAAGTATGTGGTCTATTTTGGAGAATGGCCTGTGTGCAGCTGAACAAAAACTTGTATTCTGATATTGTCAGGTTGAACATTCTGTAAACATCTTTTAAATCCATTTGTTGTAGAGTTTGGTTGATTTCTAGTATTTCATTTTTTTTTCTGTCTAGTTGATCTCTCTCAAGGATGTAGTGGCCTTCTTTGTCTCTCTTAATTAGTGTTGGTTTCAAATCCATTTTATCTACAAATAGGATAGCTACTACTTTTTTGGGGGTTCCTCTTGTATGGAATATTGTTTTCCACCCTCTAACTTTCAGTCTATGAGTTTCTTTTTGAATTAAGTGTATTTCTTGTATAGAGCATATTGTTGGATTTTGCTTCTTGGCCCATTCTGCCAGTCTATTTCTTTTGATTGGTGAATGGAGACCATTAACATTGATGGTTATAACTGACATGTATTTATTTATCCTTGTCTTGACCTTTTCCTGCTGTTGGGTTCTCCCTATCTGCATTTAATTTCTTGTCGTGCCTGATGGATTCACTCTGTTGTGGTTCCTGGGGTTGTGCCCCTCATTGTCTTTTCACAGGTATTGTTTAAAAATTTTTGGAGTGTTGGTTTTGTGTTCATGAAGTTCCTCAGGTGTTCTTTGACATAAAAGAATGTTATTTTTCAATCAATTTTGAAAGACAGTTTTGCAGGGTACATCAATCTGGGTTGGAGGTTGTTTTCTTTTAGGGCTTGAAATACTTCACTCCAGGGTCTTCTAGCCTTGAGGGTTTGTGCTGAGAAGTCTGCTGTAATTCTGATTTGCTTTCCTTTGTATGTGATTTGTTTCTTTTCACTAACTGGTTGCAGTATTTTGTTCTTCTGTTGGATTTCTGGAATCTTGACTATTACATGCCTATGTGTAGATTTTTTTTTATCATGGCTAGTTGGAGTCCTCTATGCCTCACTTATCTGTATGTCAAATTCTTTTCACCAGCTTGGGAAGTTTTCTGCCATCACTTCTGTGAACAGTTTTTGTATGTCATTTGCACTCTCTCCTGTTTCTTCCTTGACTTCACTCAGTCTTATGTTCTTCTTTACATTATCTAGCAGCTGCTGGATTGATTTCTTATGGTCCCTTGCTATTTTTAAGAAATATTTTTATACCTGTTCACTAATTGCCGTCCTATGTTCTATATCTGATATTCTGTCCTCACAATGGTTCATTCTTTTGCATAAACTTTCAATGGAGTTTTTAATCTCCTGGAAATCTGTTTGCATCTGCTTTATGGATTCTATTTGTTTCCTATGCTGGTATTCTGTCATGTTCCTCAGCTCCTCTATTGTTTTTATCTGTGTTTGCTGTAGAGTTATTAATCACATCTTTCACTATGGACACCATCTCTGTTGTTATCTGAGATATTATTTCTGATTTAATTTTTTCCAGATCCTCTTTAATTGCCATTTCAGGGAGTCAAGGTGATTGAGTTTCAGATTGTTCCATCTCATTGCCTCTTTGAGTTGCCTTTGGTGATCTGGAAGTCTGATTTTGAGCCTTGTTTAGGTGTCTTCTCATTTTAACCATTGCTGTCTGCTATGCCTTTATTGATGTGATTCTTTTCTCTCCCAGTGGGCAGAAGCATTTCTTCTTTATCATCAATGAGTTATATATTTAATTACTCCCTTCAGAAACAAATTCTATAAATGCCTTAAGACATAACCAATCTTCTGAATCCTCTTTGTATCCTCCTGTACGATATTTTCTGCCTTCCCTGTAAGATTTTTCCTTGTTAATACTAACACTCAAAATTGACAGCAATGTATCTGGTTTATTTTTTTTAAGGGAAAGTTATTTAAAGGCAAAGCATAAATAAGATGTAGCAAAAACTAAGTATTCCTAAATGGAGGCATCAATCTTTTTACATCAAAGTTTTAAATCTGTAATTATTAATTAATTCAAAAATTTTCTAGCTAATTGTGATCCTAGTGAAAAACAATGTCCCATTACAACTTACTTAGTTTGACCACCATATATGGGATCAAACCTAGGGCCTTTGCACTGAGCTATGTTTTAAACCCTTTTGAAAAATTTTATATTTTGAGTCATAATGTTGCTAAGTAACTAAGTTGCTCAGGCTGGGCTGGTACTTACCTATCTCTTATCTCAGCCTCCCAGGCTTCTGAGATTCCAGGTGTGTGCCACCATGGCCAGCAGTTCTTATATTTGGAAAGGCCAACTGGTCGAGTCACTCAATTTTTCAAATGATTTAACTAATATTTATTGAACACCTTCAATTTGTACAAATGATACTAATCTATCAGACTAATATCACTCTTTAAAACCATTTATACATGTTCTTTATTCTTGAAGAATTATGATCTTGTTAGAAAGTAGTAAATATATCTTTGGAATATAGAATATAGGTTATATTAGTTAAATCATGGTAAAATTGGTTAAATCATGTGTCAAGATTACCAAGACTATCAGCTAACATTTGTTGAGTGTTTACTGTGTTGTAGTACCTTGGTGAATTCACTCCATTCATTACCTGCACACTTCATGAAAACTGTCTGGAAAGAAATGATTACAACCTTCATATGGAGATAAGGGAAGTCAATAGAGAAGAGGGAGCACTTGGCAACAGTCATACTGCTTTTTCAGGTCTTTGGACCACAGTCACTCTTTTGATCTCCATTCTGCTATCTGAAGTAATTAAACAGTTTACATAGTTGCTAAAAATTAATATAAATGCCCAAACTTTGTGAAAGGAAGAGAGTATTTTATAAAAAGAGTCAGTGGCAATACAATTTCAGTAATTTGCACTAAATCCTGAACTTTTGTTTTGTGGTGGTTTTTACACAATTTATGTAATGCAAGGCCATTGACTTTCAAGACATTTAGTCAGTTTTTCTACTAATAACATTTGCCTTGTACTTTTAGTTTATCACTGTAATTTAAAGCCCCTTATTTCTCATTTCAGCATTTAGCTAATTTTTTCATATAGTATTGAGTTGCAAAATGCAAGCTCCCGATTCTTAAATAATACAAAACATATTTACACTCCTGTGGTAAAATCACATTGTTTGCTAAAAAGAACTCATGGGGCAGAACTAAAAGAGGCCAACTGAAGCCCAGCAGTGACTTTGCCATTTTTTAGGATTTTCTAATCAAAGTACGCTGAAATTTTGTATCCTACCTTGAAATGACACTTTTAAAATATATTTTTCTCTCAGGAATGTTTTAGAAACCTAAGGCTTATTTGAAGTTCCCCCCAAAGAGCCACATAATCTGGACTGAAGAGTTTTTATAGGAAGAGAAATAACTGCAGCCTTTGGTGGGAAATTTTCAGATCTTACTTTAGTTTGTTATTTTACTTCTAAAGAAATAGAGATACTATTCTTACCTACTTTCAGCAAATGAGATAATTAAAGGTTAGGGAGTTCAAAAACTTGCTCAACGTGAACAGCTATTAGATAGTGCAGTTGTTATTCTAATAAAGTTCACTATAAAACCCATATTCTTAGCTCCTGTGGTTATAATTCAACAAATATGGATGACACAAGCATATGTGAGGATTTTAAGACAAATTATGGAATACAAATCAGTGATCAAGATATAGAAGGCACACATGAGCCCAGACCTAATTTGGCACCCACATAGAGTACTCATAAGCTCAGACCACATGCAGGTACTGCTGATAGTGTTCCAAATGAAACCATACATTATGCATTTTTGGTAATGTGTTTAGGTTTCACCCATCTATGACTATTCAATGTCAGCACATAACCATCACATCATTCTTTTATCTCTATAAAGTACAAACTGTATGATTGTTCAGTATTTCCTCTATTAGTGGATATTTAGGTTATCTCAAATCTGTTGTTCCACACTACATTTAATTTATTCCTGCTTGGTTCTGTAAAACTCCAATATGTATTTATACATCTTTTTAATTCTACAAATATTTATGTAAATCTCTCTTATTGATACGGTGGATGACACTCAATTAATTTTCACCTGTTGAACCACTCTTGCACCCCCAAAATAAGTCCCACTTGATCGTGGTATACTTAATTCTTCCTATATACTGCTGGGTTTGATTTGCACATGTAGTATTTAGTTGAGGATTTTATTAGTGTGCAGTTTTCCTTTCAGATAAAATATGTAGTTTTCATATTAAAATACTAGTCTTTTCATATGAGTTTGGAAGTCTTGCTTCTGCTCCTATTTTTTGGAAGCAATTGAATAGAACTGGTAAAATTTCTTCCAGAAACATCTGACAGTTTTTACCAATGAAATGTGTCTTTTGATTTTTTTAGATCATTAATTTATTTAATAGATATAGACTCAAATTATCAAATTCCTCTTATGTGATGTTCAGTAGTTTGTATATTTCAAGGAATAGTTCCACGTCATATAATTTACCATGTTTGGCAGCAGACACTTTCCATAATATCCCTCATTATTCTAATGTTCACAGAATCGGTAATGATCCCTCTTTCATTTCTGATACTTATAACTTGTACCTTCTCTTTTTTTCTTAATTATATTAGCCAGAGGTTTATAAACTTCATAGGTATTTTCAAAGAACCAGCTTTGTTTTTATTATTCTCTTTCCTATTTTTAATTTCAATACATTTTATTGTAATTTTGTTAACTGTTTTCTGTTTAATATAGGCTAAAATTTCTCTTCTTTTCTCACTTCATAAATTAGAAATTCAGAGAGCTATTTTTAAATCTGCTTTTCTAACTTATTCTTTTTATGGTATAAACTTTCCTCACAGCACTATTTTCAGAACACCTAAGAAATTTTACTAAGTTGCATTTTAATTTTTATTTGGTTCAAAATATTTTAGAATTTCTTGGGACTTCTTTGAATCAAGCATTATCTAGGAGTGTGTTTAAGCGCCAATAATTTTGAATTTTACTTCCTGTTATTGATTTGTAATTTGCTTCCTTTGTGCTTTTAGAGCATACTTTGTCAGATTTCTTAAAATGTGTTAAGGTGTGTTTTATGGCACTGAATGTAGTCTGTTTTGGAGATTGTTCCAGTAATCCTGATAAAGATTTATACTGTTATTTTTGGATAAAATATTCCATGTCTGTGCAATATAGTTGATATTGTTTACTTCAAATATATTCTTACTGATTTCTTCTTGTTGGTTCTATCAGTTACTGAAAAAAGGATATCCAAATATAGCAGTGGATGTGTCTATTTCTACTTGCAGTTCTGTCAGTTTGGCCTTACTTAGTAGTTTCTGTGGAGTTCACAATATGCATTTACAATGAACCTAAGATCACTTTCCTGTAATGCTATACCACTTTGGGTCAGATGCTATTATCAATGGGATTTCCCTAATTTTCTTTTAAGGTCGTTTGTTGTTAGTCTAATGAGACACAATTGATTTTCACATGTTGGTTTCATATCCTACAGCTATACTGAATTATTGAACCATAGTGTGTGTGTGTGTGTGTGTGTGTGTAATATTTAGAGTTTTCTACATATAGGATCATGTCATTGGTGAACAGAATAGTTCTTCCTCTCCAGTTTGAATGGTTCTTATTCCTATTTTCTTGCCTAACTGCTCTACCTATGGCTCTAGCAGTATTTTGAATAGAAGTAGCAAGAACAGTCATCCTTGCCTGTTCATCTTCTGAGAGGGAAAGCTTTCAGTTTTTCGCTACTGAGTGAGAAGTTTTCTGTGGTATTTCATGTATAGCTTCTATTGGAGATAATTTCCTTCTGTTCCTAGTTGGTTAAATGGCTTTATTATTAATGAGTATTGAACTGTGTAAAATACTTTTCCATATCTATGGAGTGACCATGTAATTTTTTGTTTTTTCCTTTTTGAGATGAGATCTGGCTGCATAGCTCAGGCTGGCCTCAAACTTGTGATCCTTCTGCCTCAGCCTCTGTGCTGCTGGGATTCCAGGGTACCATTGGGCCTGTCTAATCCTGTGACCTGTAGCCTCCATTCTGTTAATGTGGTGTGTTAACTCATACTGATTGGTTTTTGTATGTTGAACTATCCTTACATCCCACCACTGAATCACACTTGGTCATTGCATATGATCCTTTTAATGTGTTATTAAATTCGGTTTGTTAATATTTGTTGAGGAGTTTTGCCCTTGTGTCCATCAGGGAGAGTGCCACATAGTTTTCTTAGAATACTTTCAGGCTTTAGTATGTTGCTAATGCTGGCCTGAGAGAAGGATTCAGGAAGCGAATCAATTCTTCGATTTTTTTGAAGAATGTTAGAAATTTGGTGGTATTTTTTCTTTAAATATTTTGTAGGATTCTTAATTGAAGGCATCAAGTCCTGGATTTTTCCTTGATATACAGGGGAGTTATGTTACTGATTCAATCTCCTTTCTAGCTATAGATTTGTTTCAATTTTGTTTGTTCATGATCCTATCTTCTAAGTGACGTTACTCAGAATTTATGTACTTTTTCAAGATTACCCAGTGTGTCAGAGTATAATTCTTCATGCTCTTTTATAATCATGTTTGTACTGTTATAATTCTCCCCTTCCATTTCTGATTTTAGATACATGTTTTCTCTGTATCTTATTTAGCCCAAGTGTTTGTCAATTTTGTTGATCTTTCCAAAACTCAAACTGTTAGATTTGTCAATTTTCTCTATTTTCTATTCTATGTTTTGTTTATTTTGGTTAAAACATTTATTCTTTCCTTCATTCTACTAATTTTAGGCTGAAGTTGTTATTTTTCTGGGGTGTAAAATTACATTGTAGAAGCTGTTCTCCTTTTTTCACATAAATGCTTGTCATTAAAACTTTCCTCTTACAATGAATCCCATAGATTTTGATGAATTGTGTTTGTATTTTCACTTCTTTTCTTTTCTTTCTTGTTTTTGCTCTTGTTTTTGGTTTTTGAGACACTTTCTCTATGTAGTTCAGGCTGGCCTCAATCTCATGGAGATCTTCTTGCCTCAGCCTCCCAAGTGCAGGAATTACAGGTGTGTGCCATCACGTCTGGCTTATTTTCTTTATAGCTTCTCCTTTGGCCCCCTGACTGTAGAAGGGCAGATAGCTAATAGCTTAATTTCCATATTGTTTTCTATACTTTTTTTCTCCTATTGATTTTTACTTTCATTCCATGGGATCAAAAGAGATACTTGGTATGATTTTTATTTTAATTAATTGAAGATTTTTCTCTGATTTGATATATGATCTCTCCTGGAAGTGTTCTATAAACTCTTGAGAATATTATGTATTTCTTTGCTTTGAGTGAATGTTTTCTATGTCTGTAGGTCCAATTGTTCTATGATGTTGTTCAAATTCTATTTCCTTATTGTAATTATGGAAATTATATTTCCATATTTCTAGTTTTTTTCTAATTACAGCTGAAACTAGGACAGTGGAGTATTTTACTGTTATTACACTGGTATTTCTCCCCCCAGTTCTGTCAATATCTACTTCATATATTTTGGTGCTCTGATATTGGATGCATATGCATTAAAAATTTATATCTTCCTGCTCATATGCCACTTTATCATTGTATGCTATCCTTCTTTGTCCTTTATGGTAGTTTGGGCCTAAAGTCTATTCTGCCTGATATAAGCATAGTTATGCTTGTTCTCTCTTTTTTTTGTTATTGTTCTCTTTTCGTTACCATTTTCATAGAATATTTTTCCATCTTTTCATTTTCAGTCTGTATATCTAAATTATTTCTAAATTGAGCCTTTGGTATATAACATATGCTGCATCTTGCTTTTAATCCATTCAACCATTCTCTGTAGTTTGATTGGTGGGCTTTATATATATCAATTGAAACTAATTACTGATAGGAATAAAGTTTCTATTGTCATTTTTTAAATTTCTTTCTGTTTTGTAGCTCCTCTGCCCTTCTTTTCCTCTCTTACTTACCTTGTGTTCTGTTGGGTTTTCTTGTAGAGATAGGCTTTGATTCCTTTCTCATTTCATTGTATGTACCATCTATAGATATTTTTGTAGTTATCTTGAAACTTATAAAATACTTTATATATATAATATCTATTTTAAACTTAATTTCAATTATATACAAAATATTTACTCTTTGACATTTTGCCATCCTCTCTTTTTGTTACATTACAGGCTTATAAGTGTGTATCCATTAACATTGCTCTACAGCTATAGTCACTTCTTATGCTTTTTCCTTTTACATTTTATGCCACAATTTAAAAAGCATTGTACCTTATCATTGCTCCCTCAGCTTTAATCCCAAAATATAATCCCAAAGGAAATTAGATTATGTGTTTTATTCTTATAATCTTATAATTTATAATTCTAGTTAAAGAAATTAAGTTTTTAAAATTAAATTATTTTTAGAAAATAAATTCCATGACCATTTTGAGTATATCATACTCTTTAAAATTCTACTTTAAAATGCACAGTAATTTTTCACATGCTAATTTGAAATATTTACACACGCAAGTATTTTTTAGTCTGTAAATGAATTTTATATGACTCTATTAATCATTACAAAATATATAATCACAAACCCTAAAGTAAGTTCTAGATATAAGAGAAATATTTAGAAAACTTTAATAGATATCAATCTTTGGTTCTAAAGGAACCCAAGCAATAGAATTATAACTTATTGAGAAAATTATCCTGATCTTCATTGTGTGGTTCTAAAGTATTATGATTATTCTAGGAGGTAACAGATATAATCCAGAATCATAATTGGAGATAAATGCCTTATACAGCAAATACTACAGATATGTTTCCAAGTATCATTCTCAATTTGGATGCTAAGTTAACTCTCTGGATGTAATGATAATGAGTGATATACAGTAGATAGAAGTCAGTTTAGAGTCAAATAAACTTGATTTTGAGCTTGGCTTTCCTTTTACCTTATTGACCTTTTGACTTATAGGTTCATTCTCCTGAATTTATACTTCCTCATTTGTAAAAGTGAGATGCAAGCTTGTCTCACTGCCTACTACTATATAAGATAAGGGCTCAGAAAATGTTACTAAATTACTGTGATAGGGAAATACATTTCTAAGTTCAGTGTCATGGGAGCAACATTGTATTAAATAAAATACCATAGGAGATCATAGGGTTCTGTAGATGCCAAGGACTACTAAAAGTATCCATCCACATTATAATGACTGTCAGCCAGTGGCAGTGATAAACAGCACTGCATACACTCTACTTAAACATGCACAGTAAAACTGTAGGAAACATGAAGAACACTTCCACTACAGAGCATAAGTTAATATCAAGATTATCTAAAATAAAGTGAGGCCACAAAAGGTATTGTCTTACCTCTTTCCAGTTTTATATTGAATATACTACAATCATGCTTTATACATAGAAAAGAACCAATGTTGATAAAGTGACAAAATATTTTCAGTGGAGTAATGTTAATGGCAAATTTTTATTGTAGGATTGTTTAGTTAGCTTTCTGTCACTGTAACAGATACTTGAGATTATCAACATATGAAGAGAAAAGGGTTACTTCAGCTCACAGATATGGAAGTTTCAATTCATGAATGTCCCAGTGTCTCTGGGCCAGTGATGAGGTGGCACATCATGCCAGGGGGCATGTGGCAGAAAACAAGCTCTCACCTAATGGCTAGGGAGCAAAAAAGAAAGAGTCAAGGATGTAGGGTACCTCTATTCCTTCAAGAACATGCTCCTTTGATCTAACTTCTTCCACTAAGTCTCCATCTCCCAGCAGCACCAAGCTGGCACCAAGTCTTTAACACGGACCTTTGAAAGACATTCCAGATACAGAGTATACCAAGAATTAAGTTTAAAGCTCAATAAGGAACTAAATTTGAAATAAGAAAACTGTAAACAATTTATATAAAGTTATATGAACTATTCATAATGTAGAAATTTAAAGGTAGAACTTCCAAGAAATACCTTTTAAGAGATTCAACCAGAAAAGATTTCAGGAGGTTGTTTTTATTTAAACAAATAAGTTGATCAAAACCAGCATATTCTTATGTAAGAGAAGCAGATTACACTGAAGAAAAAGTCAATGAAAGCATAAACATTAACAGAGAGTCACACAAGGGGTTAAAGACAAAAAGTGGTGGACCAGATGTCTTAGATTTCGGGGGAAAGAGATGGGATAACCAGGAGCTTGGGAACCAAGATTCCGTGGGTCCGCAGAAACGCTGTAGCCACAAAGGCATGAGGGTCTCCTGCAGCACTGGGTGTTCCCTTCACTACAACCCTGTCATAAGCACCGTGTCTACATCACTGTCTGCCACCTTGATGGGAATGTGAGTACAGGATGACCAGGGAAGTGCTGTCTACTGCTCCCTCCCCCCTTGAGAATTATGCCAGGAGAATAAAACACAGTGCAGAAAAGGTGGCAGGTGAAGGAAAATACCTTGCAAAAATTAAGTGATGTAAACACTTGTAAGAAATGTAAACACAATGTTCGTGTAATGTTTTAGTGATATGGAATTGTAAATATCAATAATATTGTTTAATAAAAATGGAATGACTACATCAACAAGCTGCTTAACAAAGATGAAGATTCCTATGCAAAGATGAGATGTGATCATCCTAGCAAGCTGAGATTCTCCTGACTTCCTAAGTTTCCTTTTCTGAGTAATTTTAGATTTTAAAGGACATTATTTCTTCTCTTTACCAAGAAGATGTAGAAGATATATAGATTACTCCTGCAGAGCCAAACAATGCCAGAGCTCATTTCTTTGACGTGGTATGAGGAATAAGCCATTTCTGTCTATGCATCAGCTACAGAAAATATAGATATTTTAAAGAGCTAATATTTAAAATTCATAATGACGTATAATTAAAATATTCTTTACATTATGTCCAGACTGTGGTGTTAGAGCCTAATGCATGCCAGGCAAGTGGTCTACCATTGGGCCCCCAAATTAAGTTCTTTATTAGTCAGAGATAACAGTTTTACAGTGACCATCATATTTAATTTTGGAACTCTCTGGATGTCAAAAATTTAGGTAAACAAAAGTTTTCTTTTCTGCTGACTTTTCTTTACACTACTGTTTTCATATTTTATATTAAGAGTGCTTGTTCAAAAAAATTTTTAAATTTAGTTTCATCTTATAGTGGGTTTGTTTTCTTGGGGGGTTTTTGTTTTGTTTTTTGGTACTGGGGATCAAACTCGGGACCTTGCACTTACGAGGCAGGCAGTGGCACCACTGAGCTAAATCCCCAGCCCTTAGTGTTTTTTAAACCTATATTTCTCAGTTTCTAAAATGGTATTTTTCTTTAGTTACAGATTAATGTCATGGTGAGAATGTTATCAACACAAAGTAGTCATATTTTTTATATTTAATGTAAAAGATTTTGGTTTTGTTTGCATGATTGTGGCAATATCTCCCCAAACTTAGCTAGCAAATAAGTTAGCTCCCTTCACCTGAGAACTTTCACATGTATCAAGGAAAAAGATAAGTTCCTGATCTACTCACATAGCCCAAAACACTTTTGTACTTGTATATCTACAGATAATCCATGTGGTATTGCATTTTCATTATACAAAATGACACATGGAGTAATTTATTCCTAAATTAGAAATAGGAAAGTTACCTAGTGCACAATCCCCAGGATGCTGTGAGCAGCATCTATTCACAACAATCACAATGGAGGTGACGACTGTGGCCTACTTTCTCTGGGTCACATTCTGGGCCCAGAGCTCACACAAGCTGTTTTCTGTTCTGAGCCAGGAATAACAACTAGCAGTAAATATCCAGGACTTCCCATTGAGCATATGTTGCAAGCACAGAGAGACACAATTACATTGCAGTGTTCTTTTGCTTTTCTTTTTATCTACCCACAATCATCTTAATACTTTTTCTATAATTCATGTGGTTTAAGGAAATAATGTAAGGGGATGAGGACTGTGAATGATTCTTCCGTGCCAAAACTATTTTCTTGTGTTGGCTGTTATTAGTCCACTCTTTTTCATCCTTTCTCATTGAGTCTTCTTCCCTCCCTTTTCTCACTATCTTATTACTCTTCTACAGACCTTTTCCAAGTCATGAAAGTCATCTCACATGCTGTTACTTACCTCAGTGTCCTCCAAACTATGAGGTCATACTGTTTTCATTCTTAACACATCTAAACAGGGTTTCTTGTATGTGGAGAGTACATAGCTATGGAGCTTTTTTTCTTTCCATCTGCTTATCTTCTTAAATATCAATTTACTCGGAGAAATCTAGGTTTATCCCATAGGCAATTTGTGCAAGAGAGAGTAATGGTCTCCAGTCGCTTCCACAGCACCCTGTCACTCTTCATCAATATTCACCTTCTTTATCACATGTGTGTCTTTAGTCTTCATTTATTTTCAGCTTGTAATTGGCTGTTTTCCAGTTTTATAAAATTCTCAGCCCCCAAAACTTCAAACACTGCTTCTATCTCATTCTATCTTTCACCTCTCTTTGGACTTCCTCATTGCATTCTGATGTCACATACTCTTCTTTTAGTGTTTCTCTCAGTCTCTTTCCTCTCTCTCTCTCATTCTCTCTCTCTCTCTCTCTCTCTCTCTATATATATATATATATATATATACCTTTTATATTATAGTTTGATCTAGGCAGCTCTTAAAACTGTAGTCTGAGTTCTTAAGCTTAGCTCTTTTGTTTTTTATTTAAAAACTGAATTTAATTCTATTTTGTAAAACTTTACATTTGTCTACTGAAGTTTTTAATTGTATATTTTACCTCTTTGGATACAATAACCATAATTACACTGAAGTCAGTATCTGTTAATTCTAAAACCCTGAGCCTTTTCCTTTATTCTGTTTGAGTGGGTTTTGTTTCCACTCCTTTCTCTCCAGTAGTGTTTGCAGTGTTATTGTGAAGACTTATTAAGAGAATGGCCACTTGCTTCCTCTGGCGATTGGTGTCCTAGCAGTGAAGGGGCCCTATCTCAAATGTAGTGATCACGTAAAGCATAGATTTGGTGTCTGTGAGGTCTGCTTTAGCCCTGATGCTCTTATTTGTAAAGTACAGTTCTCATACCTCACCTCAAAAGCCTGAGGGTTTTACCAGGTTCCCCATTATTATATTGGTAAATGCTAGCTTCCAACTTCAGCTCTTCACCCCAGCCTTGAGTCTGTCAAAAGCACCATGGAGCCCTGAATCTGTCCATTTCCATAGTCAACAATCAGCAAATAAGCCCAAAGAAACATGGGTTCATTTTCTGAATATCTTCTCTCAAATTTTGGCAGATTATTTTCAATGTATTTTTAGCTCTCTTGTGCCTTTAAACAGGTCCCTCACCCATGCCTATTTTCTACTCTTCTCAGCAGGGTGAAGGATTCTGAATTGCCTAGTATACCATTATCAAAAGTAGAAGTCTACTCCCATCTTATTTCTGGTAAAGGGCAAGTCACACCTACCACAGCTAAACAAATTTTTACCACCTTTTAGACACTTAAATGGTATAGTTCTGCTAGTATGATAATGGTTTTCACTTTCCTTCCATTTTCTGTTAGTTGAATTGTAGAAAAAGTAAATTTCTAAGTATTATGAAAGCATTTATGTAGATTTATAACCAGAAATAATGAATAAAAATACATTTGTCATTGTGTCCAACAACCAATGTTCCTCCTGTGGCTACTTGTTATAATTTGTACCTAGAGCTTCCCCCAAAGCCTCATGTGCTCATAGGTGGAGCTTTTTTGAGGTGGCTGTGTCTATAGTGTGAGATACTGGGATTAAGGGTGTGTGGTACTGGATTATCTCACTAATTGGTTTATCATAGTTCTAGGTGTGCATAATGGGAAGGCCCATCCTGGATGTCCCGTGGCACCACCCAAAAGTTAAAAGGGCAAGGAAGGCTTGCTGCTTCCCTGCCTTCTGCCATGTCATGGACTGCTTCTCTACTGCAATGCCCCTTTGCCTACACTCTACCTTGGAGCCAGACAATTATGGACTGAAACCTATACATACTGTGACTTGAAATAAACCTTTCTTTCTTTAACTTGTGGGTGTCAGGTAATTTGTCCCAGCAACAAGAAATGTTCTATTCATACATATGCTTCCTTGCAGTTGCACAGTATGGTATGCTGTCTCCTCCTTGCTTCATTTGATATTGAGATGTGCGGCTTTAGTGGGAATTCCTAGAATCTGGTTTAAAGGAAGAGAAAAGTGATAAGGAAACACCAATGGGGAATTATCTGCCTTAAATATATCACCATCAAGGTAAGAAGTAAACTAGGATTCGGAATTGGTTCACATCCTAAAATCTTTAATGAGGAGATAGAGAGTGAACATATAGAAGGAAAAAATTCTCTATCTCTTTTTGTTGTTCTTTTTGTTACTATCCCAGTGGTGTGAATGGGCCCAAATGAGGCTTAATTCTTTCAAATTTTTTAAAAATCTGTTTCCAATGCCTTTGCAAGGCTGCCTGTCTTGCCTGATTTCATGCATATTTCAATGTAAAAAGCGAACCCTTTAGAGCGAACAAACTAAGAGCCTGACCTAAAATATCTGGTCTGTGTTAATTATGAATTTTTCTTCACTCTAGACAAATTAATATAGAATATCAAAGGTCATTGTAACAGAATACCTAATTACACAGTGAGTCATCTAAAAGCAGATTAGTATTTTTAGCAATCTGTGATTGTGTAAGCATACTTCCCATCTACTATTATAAAACAATCAGATCTAGATATTTATGGCTATTCAAACTCTGTAAATCTGGGGAAAAGGTGATGCACATGTGCCCACTCCACCTGGTCGTCATCTCTCTTTTTATTTTCAGTCATCCCACCTGTAGCAATGAGCAAGTGTCATAATGGTTTGATGAATAAATAAAAGAACAATTAAATTATTTCCTGAATCTGTTAACCAAATCACTTTGTTTATAGCATTTTCTTATTGTTGATGGCAAGAAGAGGTTCATTCGAATTAGGTACTTTGATTACCGCTTACACAGATTACCTAAAAGAAGTCGAGGCAGAGATATTGGACACAGAGAAAGGGAGATACATGGAGATGTTTTAATACTTTTGGAAGTTCTGGTAACATATAATGGAAAAACTTACCTTATTTCAATGATAAGATGCTGCTGATCTTAAAGAAACTCAATAAACTATACTACCCATTTTTGTTTTGTTTGTTTCTAATACAAAGCAAAACATTGAAATGCTACATCCAACTTCATCTCCTGATTAGGCAAGGGCTGGAAATACTGGATAGTCAAATAATATTCATCCATGAGTTTTATATTTACAAGAATGCAAAAAATTTTCATTCAAAATTAGGTAGTTTATTTCAACCAAAACACTGAAATTAAACTCAATTACTTCCTAGATTTTTTTCTTACCAAATATTCTACTACTCGACATTACTTTTAGCCAAAGCTTCAGTGCACATGGGACTGAATATATGAAAGATTTGTACTCAAACATCATCCTTTGGAGATACTTGGTCTATTTCAAGAATAAAGTCATTTAAGATGGAAGAAAAAGAAGTGAGTTGAATCTTGGAAAGCACATTCAGGCAAAGATTTCTAAAGCAGCCAAAAGTAACTGTAGAACTGCGTTTAATTAACTTTTATTACTTTGTTTCTTTCTGTCACATGGAGAGAGATAATTTGAATTAAATCCTCAGGCTTTTAGAGATTATGTGTGTTGGTCAAATCCACATCACCAATGTAACTAACAACACCTCTGCTATTTGTCATGCAAAAACCTAAAACTAAGATCAAATTTGAACAATGCTTCAATGTAGTGGCATGTAAGAAAAGTTCTGGAGAGATAAAGGATTAGACAAAAGTCAGAATATGGAAATCAGATTGAGTAAGAACCAGACCTTCTTAGTCAAAATGTGAGTGTAGAGAATCCAATACAGTTGGTCCTTGACTTTCAAGGGTTGTACTGACAATGGTGCAAAGAACACTCATACAACCATGCTGTTTTTCACTTACACAAGAGTATTCAGTGAGATATTCAACATGTTACTTTGAAATAAGCATTGTATTAGATGGTTTTTCCCAACTTTAGGCTACTATGAGTATTCTGAGCATATTTAGATTAGGCTAAACTGAGATACGATGTTCAGTAGGTTACATGTATTAAATTAATTCATTTTAAACTTACTATATTTTCAATTTATGATGGATTTATTGGGACACAACTTCATTCTAAATCAAGGCATGTCTATACTCAGTCCAATTCAATCAGACTGCAGAACCTAAGGCTTTGAGTCTAATTCAGTCAACAGTGTCAAAGCTTACAGCACCTAGGAGATTATGACAAACACAAGATTTTAGTCTCTAAGGAAAAACAAATGATCAATCAATGGTGAAAGTAGTAATCCAAATAAACATTTGCCATATAATATGATGAATAACTATCCCTCAGACTACAGAAAATGAGCCACAGACAATAGAAAGATATTTGCAAAATGCAAAACCAACACAGGAATGTTATACTATATATATTTAATTAATTTCCTACAGATGGGGGAAAAAAACACACGTCAGTAGTGTGCTGTTAAGTAAAATGTCTGGGAGGCCATGGATTCTGAACAGGCTCCTGCACTGGACCCAGCAGACCAAACTGATAGATTTAATGATAGTAACTGAGCATTGGTTGGCAGCAGGAAGCCCAGTAATTCATTAACTCATTAAAGTGTAACCAAGTTGATTGATTAATAGCTATAGCCAATTAAGTTGTGCCTTATGTCTATTTTTCTATATATACGGTCTGATCATTTGCTCTGGTTCTGAGAAAACTACCCTCATCATGAATTATGTTTTGCTAAGTTTTTTTTGGGGGGGGGAATATTTTTTTCTCTTTGCTCAAATAAACTTCTCCTTGACATGACTGGTCTAAAGAATTTTCCCTCTTAATAATGCTTATGTTCAAATGGACAATCCACAAACATGGAAATTAAATCGCTTAACAAACAGGTGAAAAAATGTCCAACCTCACGAGTAACTGAAGCATAGATATTATTTTATAATTATCTGATTAAAAAAACAAATTTGATAGCACAGAGTATTGACAAGAATGTGTGGGAATGGGAATTTCATGTTTTTCTGGTGAGAAAATCCAACAACCCAACAACTAAATGTTTATAAATAACCACACTTATTCACCTGGAAAAACTATTGGGATGTTCACTATAAAATTTGCTATATGAGCAAGAATAGGAGTAATATAATAACTGTCCCTCAGTAGGAAGCTGTGTAAGGGAACTAGGACAGCTCTACAGTGAAGACCACTGAAGTCATTAGAGAGAAGGCCAGGAAACATGCATTTAAAAAAACTAAAAAACCCTTTGCTATTTGCAGGTTCATACCTGCTGGTTAACGCATTCACTGCACATCAAATATTTTTAAAATTATGTGTACAGATTTTTTTTGTCATTATTCCTTAAACAATGTAACATAACTGTTTGCACAACTGTTACAGTGTATCAGGTATTATTAGTAATCTAGAGATTCAAAGTATATGGGTGGAGGCACATTGGTTATATGCAAATAAGATACTATTTTATATAAGAGACTTGAGCCACTACAGATTTTAGTATCCTTGGGAATCCTGGAATCCCTCATCCATGGATGGAAGGGGCATCGGGACTTATAGTGGAAAACTACTCACATACATTCAAAAAGCCATTTGTGTTTTAAGAGCACATGAATCGACATCATAGATTTTGTATCTGTTGTAATCTATATTAATATTACCCAGAAGCTTTGTGAGGTGGTCACCCACATAGCAAACATCTTTCAGTAATTAGCTACTAAGGAGTGGAAGGAAAAAGATTAGAAGAGAATGGGGTATTAAATTATAAATGTAAGTCATAAATTCTTATTTTAAATAGAAATAATAATGTGCCAAGCATTATTTCTTATTCAGTGTCACATTTAATTTTCATAACTGTTCTTTAAATTACATTTTGATCCCCAACAATTTACAGATGAAAGTAGTTATATCTGCCTTTGTTCATACAATGGGAGGATTTGAATCCATGTCTCTAGTAATCCAACATTTCTGCTCTTCACAAAGAGAGTTGACCACATTATAGCATAGATGAAAATACAAAGAGAATAAAAGATTAGATAAGCCATTTAAAATAGTCATGCAATGATTACTGGGGGTTAACAGTGATGATGGCTGTTAGTAAAACTTGTAAGAGAAAATTTTTGGTTTAAATGATTTAGATCTATTCTCTATAACAATATTTTTGGCAAAAATTAAGTCAAAAATTATCAATTTTATATTTACTGCCTCCATCATAAAACAGAATCAATCTCATCTGATTAAGCTTTTGATATATAGCACATAAATCCTGTCTTCTTTCTAAGATGTTCCTATTTTATTTGTGGAAATTTTTATGCATCATTTGAAATAAAACAAATGTTTAGCTTCCAGAAACATAAAGATTATAGACTTGAGCCAGGCATGATGGTAGATATTTCTGTAATCCCAGTACTCTGGAAGGCTGAGGCAGGAGGATCATGAGTTTTAGCCAGCCTTGACAAGTTAGCAAATTAGCGAGATGCACTGGATTCAACCCCCAGCACTACAAGAGAGGGGCAGGGGAGACAGAGATGGAGACAGAAACAGAGGAGGAAGAAAGAAAAAGAAACTATAGGTTGCTTTTGGCAAATAGCTTGCTTTCCCCAAAATATAGGTAGTTGCTATGTCCTAACTCTTCAAAATCATCTTCTTGTTGTAAAACACCAGCTACATTCTGTTGTTCTGTCATGTCCTAGCAAGGACTAAGAGTAATATTGCTCCATGAATTCAGGAATGCTTAAGACATGCTTATAAATGCTGCTATATATAATAATAAAAAGCAGAGTGACTTCTTTTGTGGTTGTGAAATTTTTGTGGTCATTCACCTATCTTTCTTTGTCCTGTGCTACCACTTAACCCTAAGTGGATAACCAGGATTTAATTCAAAACATCACTATACAGAAAAAACGGGCAGTCTCAGTGACATTTTCTCTGAGTTTCCTGACAAGAGTACAGGAAAGAAAATGGGGAATATTTTATTTCCCAGGCTCCTGGGAAAGGCAAGACTAAGCAGGCAGGATTGTTTTTCAGGACAGGTACCTGGGTCTGCACATGGACACCAAGGACTTGTGAGGGAAGAATTGACCTTGGACCAAGCAGGGTGCAGGGAGGGAGCTGACAAAAGGCTGTTTCCATGATGTCCCACAACACTTGCAAGTCTCCAATTAGCTCTTGTGGAATTATCCTATCGAAATCAATACAGGGATGTGGTCTTGGAGCTATAGGCAAAGTGCAAGGCTAAGGTGACCAGCAAGGACAAAAGTTTTAGCCAAAAGGAGCACCATTAAGCATCAAAGCGAACTAATTAGCTTAAATATGGAAAATACTGTAACAAGACACTCTCTAATAAGGTAATAAGGATCAAATAGCATAAAAAGTAATAATTTAACAATAAGGAGATAAACTGTAAATGATAAAAACAAAGAAAGTCTGGTTGGGGTTATTAATTTCCCCTTTTCACATGAGTACTTTTAAGTCTGATGTTAGAGACTATATATATATATATATATAAATGTAGATGTAAATATATAAATATAGATATAAGGACATGTGTATATATAGAGAAATATATGCATGTGCATATATATTTTCTGAAAATGAGAGGAAAGTTGCTAGAATAAAAAGGAGAATGGTGAACTTCAAATCAAAGGGGAAAAGAAATAAGAAGGGGAAAGTAGTACATGAACAAATAGGAGAAAATGTGAAAAATGAATTGTAAAACAAGATGAAAGAAGGTTAATGATGAACACGCAGTTGTGATGCGAGTCATCTGTAAGACAGGACAATTTGAGAATCCTGTCAGCCAGGCAGAGAGAACACCAACTCTGTCTATCACTCCATTCCCAGCTCATGAAATACAGTGGCCTAGGCCAGCACTGAAGGCCTCCTGAACTGGCTATAAATAAAACCCTAAACCCTAGAAAATATGCATTTTGGATTGGATTGGAGGTATTTCATAAAATAAAGTGCATTTTATATGAGGAAAGATTTGCCTGCAATTTTCATTTATTGGAGTATCATTTTCATCAATAGTATCAAGACTATTGTCATAAATTAACATTGGAAAGGTCCACTATCTAGAATCTATAAAGAACTTTAAAAACTCAGACCTCCCAAATTGAAAGACCCAATCCAAAAATGGCATCTGAAATGAAAGGAAATTTCTCGAAGTAGAAACAGGACATAAACTTATAAACATATGAAAACATGTTCAACATCACTGATCATTGGAGAGATGCAAATGAAAACAATGCTGAGATTCCCCCTCACCCCAGAAAGAATGAGTGCTATCAAGAAACCAACTAATAACAAATGCTGTCAGGGCTGTGGGGAAAGAGGAACCCTGCTCCACTGCTGGTGGGAGTGTAGGCTGATGCAACCACTGTGGAAATCAGTACATAGAGATACTTCAAAGAACTAGGACTGGAAGTCCCATTTGACCCAGCTATTCCCCTGCTGGGTAACTTCCCCAAAGAATTAAAAGAATCATACCATAATGATATATGTGCACCCACATTCATAGCACCACAATTTGCAATAGATAAAACTTGGAAGCAGCCCAGTAGCCCATCAACTGGAGACTGGATCAAGAAAATGTGTTTTTTTAATAAAATGGAGTACTACTCAGCCATACAAAATGATAAATTAGAGACATTTATAGCTGGCGATACTCTTAAGTGAAATAAATACAACACAATTGTGTAAATACAGAATAGTTTCTTTAGTATGAGAAACTGAAAGTGTAAATAAGGACTAAAAGGTATAATAGATAATGTGAAATAGGAAGAAAAGGGGCAAAGGGGAAGTGGGAGGGGTAGGGGAAAAGAAAGAAGAGAATGGAATTAATATGAGAATATGAAAAACTCAAAACAAAGTTTTTGTAAATAGGGAGGAATGGAGGGGTTGAAGAGAGGCCTGGGCAAGGGTGAAAAATAAGAACCAAGAGAGACTATGTAAAGGTGCAAATTTCCAATGATGTATGTCATTGTATTGTGTACCTAAAATGTACCAATAAAATAAAATTTAAAAAATAATTTTAAAAGGGAGTACAAGCTTTTATGATCCTTAAAATTAATTCTAGATTTCAAAAAAGGACTGGGAGTAAATAACTTTTAGCTTTCATTGGACCAATGAATAAGATCTAGCCAGGTGAAGAGTAACAAGAAGTATGTAAGATTGGGGAGTATTCTGGGAAAAGAGAGTAAAGAGTCTGAAGTAACAAAATATTCAAAGTGGGTGAAAGTACTTGATGTTGGAGATGCCTTTAGAAGAGGCAGGGAGGGGACCAAGGAAGCGCAGAAGGGCTCGGCAAGCATATTAAGAAACATATATTTCAGGGAACAGGAAGCCTTTGAAGGTAACTGTGAATAGCAGTATCAGATTTTCACTTTTGTAAGATTGCTCAGCTGATGAACGGAAGAGAGACCCAAGAAGATCAGGGTTCAAGCCTGAGAGATTTTAGAGCAGAATGACTTTGTGTTCTAATTGTTCAATTGATCCATTTGTCATTTGTAGGATGTTTTCCAGGTTGTTTGACCCATGTATGTTCCAGTTTTCTCATCTGCAAATTATAGCTAATAATAATGCTTTTTTATAAAGTATCTCTAAGGTCATACAAGCTACTGCATTGAAAGACCTCACCAGCCCACAACGTGGCAGTAAGTGAGCATTCAGTGAGCATTATCTTGTCATCATGTTATTTATTTTTGGGCTTCAAAAAAAATGTCTATTCCAAATCCCTAAATCCTTCCCCTAATCTTGGAGGTTGGGGATTTGGGGAAAAACTAGAGAAGCCACCCATTTTGAAGAAAATTGAAGTAAACTGGTTCAGGTAGCTCCTTTTTTAGCTATAGAGGAAGTCTTGCCCAGCATTTCCCCATGTCCAAGGTTGATTATTATAGACAAAGATTCATAGACAAACACACAGATGAGACAATTACATCCCTACAGGTTCCCACCTTAAGTGGATCACAATAGAGATCTCTTGCAATATCTCTGTTACTTACACAATATAGAGTTACACCAATAAGAGAAGGTAGAAGGGGCACTAAGATATGGAGGGGGAGAGAGACTGAAAAGGAGTTATTTGATGGGGAAGAGACTAGAGGCAGAACTGAGCCCTGAGAGTGGCTGAAACCCAGGCAGTGGGGCTCCATGTTCACAGGATTGAATATAAGGTTAAAGAGAGAACTAGAGTCAAGTCTAGAGTGATTGTGAAAAAGAATTTGGAAAATAGTACAGTATGGAAAGAAAGTTGGCGAGAAAGTGAAAGAAAGCCTACACTCAAGGAACTGTGGACCACTTTCATTGTGCTGAATAAATCCATTTAATTCTGGAAGAATTTGGAAACCAAAGGTCCTGTGTTTAGGTTATTATTATCTGTTAAGCTATGCTATTGATGAAAATAAGGGGTTTTTAAATTTTTTTTTATGACTCCCTCTCCCAGATAGAGGGTTTTTAGGTTTACAAGTCGACAAAATAAAGACAGGTCTTTGGGTTATCAGAAGGCCAAATCGGAACTGCCCATAGTGGGGGGGGGGGGTCTCTAGGCAAAAGAAATGGAAAACAGAGACAGGTGCCCCCCCCCCGTGTCTCCCACTATCCACCAGCTGGAGGAGCCAAACCAAGGGGACCATTCCCCAGGCCAGGGAGGACCAAGACCTAGTGCTAGGATTTGGGGGTGGATGTACAGAAGAAAATGGAACCAAGGAGATGACTGCCTGGATCAGAGAGGATGGTTGGTTTTATGTGAAAGACAGCAGTGGCAAGGGTGGCCTTAGGAATCAGGGGGTGGAGCTCAGGCCAGGGACCGGAATGAGGAAGTTAGCTGTCTTTCAACCCAGAATCGAAGTTGGGCTGGGGGAGGGGGTGTTAACACTTATTTGAGATCCTTCTTTTTCCCCTGGCCTATGTAATTTCTAACACTACTAGTAAACTCTAAGGCACATAAAGGAGTCATCAGATCTTTTAAATGAAGATAGTGACAATTCCAAAAATCAAGGAAGGAAACAAATATAGTGGTCAATACCCCAAGTTTCTTTTAGATTAAACATCCGGTAAAAGTCTTAATCTTTGATATGACTGCATATATGTAATTGGAATCTTGTTAGTGACTTGTAAATAATGTAATAACAACAGGTTGTTACACAAAACAAAAAATAAATGTTATCCAATTATTTAAGTAGTAGGATGAAGAAACTCTTTAAGATTCACAAACATATAATATTCATTAAATTCTGACTCTCATCCAAGAATGTGGCTTAATAATCATTCTATGAATAATTAGCTAACCAACTCATCTGTATAGATTTTGAAACTTTGCCTAGGTTTAGAAAAATGCAGACAATTTTAGGAATAAAATGAAGCCTTTCAACTTATATATAGCGATATATGTGCACTCATGTCATAGCAGCACAGTTTATAATAGCTAAAACTTGGAAACAACCCAAAATGCCCATCAACTGGAGAGTGGATAAAGAAAATGTGTTTTTTTATATAAAATGGAGTACTACTCAGCCATAAAGAGTGAGAAATTAGAGACGCATGCGTAAATACTGAATAGTCTCTCTGGTATGAGAAACTGAAAGTGTAAATAAGGACTAAAAGGTATAATAGATAATGTGAAATAGGAAGAAAAGGGGCAGAGGGAAAGGGGAAGTGGGAGGGGTAGGGGAAAGGAAAAAAGAGAATGGAATTAATATGAGAAAAGGATAAAATGGAAACAAAGTCTTTGTAAATAGGGAGGGATAGAGGGGTTGAAGGGAGGTCAGGGGAATGGGGAAAAAAATAAGAACCAAGATAGATTACATAAAGGTACAAATTTCCAACGATGAATGTTATTATATTGTATACCCAAAAATTACCAATAAAATTAATTTTTAAAAAGACAAAAAAAAAATGAGCAAAGGGGAGACAATATGATTCTTTGATTCCCTGTCATACTCATCTCTGCATGCAGTGTCACCAGGGCCTGAATAATCACTGCTGCTTTTTGTTCAAGGCCAGCGGTGTGGTTTATAAAACACATTGCCACTCCAATGTGATCAAACAGGGATCATCAGAATTTGGTCTTATCCTATGACAGGGAGCCCCAACCTAAGCTTCCAAAAGGAAAAAAGGATATATCTACTCATCTACTCAAAAATAACCCATTGTGGGCTTGTGCTTGCTGTTAGATATGAGCAGCATGGTAAATTTGTCATCTTCATTTTGAATAGCAGCTTCAAGGTTCCTCATTTAGTTCCTCATCCTAGGAACTGACAGGGACTGCATTCTTGCTTCTTCTGAACATGCCAGTGGCAAATACAAAGATACTAGCCATTGACTGTGGTGTGAATGTGCCTCAAAGTTCATGTGTTGGAAACGTACTCATCAGAGCAACAGTGTTGGGAGAGGGTACCTTTAAGAGCTCATTAGGTCATGACTGTCATGCTGTGCCCTTATGAATGGATCCATTCCTGAGGGAGAGGGTTTCAGATGAAAGGAGTTCACCCTCTTGTGCTCTCTTGCCCTTCTGTGCTCTGCAATGGGGTGATGCAATACAGCACTCAGCAGATATGGAGCAGATGCTTGTGCCATATCCTTGGACTTCCCACCCTCCAGCACAATGGACTAAATATATTTTTTCTTTATAAATTTCCTAGTCCTTGTGTGTTATAACAACACAAAATGAAGAGACCATCAATCATTCACAACGTTGCAAATGTTACTCAACTTCAATTGCCCCAGAAGAGCCCTTTAACAAATTTTCCCAATAACAATGCTTTCCATAAAAACTGTATTTAAAAGATAGGAATTTCAAACACTGAAACAGGGTATAAAGGGACATACTTGCATGCAGATAATTTCACTATTTCTAATAAAACCAAGTGAATAACTTTTTGCAATTATCCCTGAAAATGAAGATAATTTCTAGTTTTTTGAATATACATTTTTAAGTTCTGGTGAATCTCATTGTCCTCTAATGTAAAGAGTTTCAATAATTGGGGAAGAGTAGATATGGGGTCCTATATCAATGAGGTCATTTTTCATCTTTAACTATCAAATTGGATTTTTGCTTGACTTAGCAGCAGGGAAATTGAGTTAAACTTTGGGCTTTGTGAAAAGGGGCATTTTAAAATTATTTTACATATAAAGAACCCTTGCTTAAAATCAAATCAGGTCATACAATTTCTTCAAATATATAAAGTTACATATTTCTACCACTAAATCTGGACCAGAAAGTTTCCACCCAATGCTAAGAAACTGATGGGATTTGGGGAAGGCAAACCTTATAGCCTGATGACTTTCAGTCCTAAAGTACATGGAGAGGAGAGGAAGTTAGACATTAGGCATGCCATTTCCACCACTCTCAGTGTACAGCTCTGAAGAAAGAGGAAAGTTTTGTAGGAAAAGCCTAAAATATTACTAAGTGGCCTGCTTCGCATGGCAAAGTGAGGGCAGGGGCTAAATTCCACTAGAAGAAGCCCTGCACACAACTACCTCCAATCTGATGTAGAAAGATAGACAGCTCAGAGGTAATAGCCAGGGAGACAGGCAAGGTATCTTGTCACTGAGACCTTGTGGGCCATGATCAGGAGACTCAATTCTGCAGTAACTCCATGGGGAAGAAGTACTTCTAATACTTTTTCAAATCAAATAAGCTATTTAGTATACTTACATGAACTAAAGGGACTGTAATATATAAGAGTGAAATACTCTTATGGGATCACCATCCTAAATGTGATCCTTCATTGACCAAAATATCACCATATAGTCTGTGAGTATATTCAGAGAACTCTCAAAATTCAACGCTTAAAAAATCCAATTAAAATGAGTAAAAAATAGACATGTCAGCAAAGAGGTCAGCAAATAAGCACATGAAAAGATGTCCAACATTATTACCATCAGAGAAATTCAAGAACCAAAATTAAGATATTAATACATACTTATCAGCATGGTTAAAATTTTAAAAATAGTGATAATATCAACTACTTGTAAAGGATGCAGAGAAACTGGATCACTCATCCACTGCAGGTGATGTGAGACTGAACAACAGTTACTCCATTTTGTAATAGGGCCCCAACTTGTCTGCTTCTGTTACGGATCACCAGGGGAACATCGAGTTCCAGGAATGTATTTGCTGTTGTGCCAGGAAGGTCTGTGGAGTGCGCAGTGTTCCATCATGCTTACCCAACTCCATAACAGAAGATGTTATCTTAAGAACAATCTGTAAAATCCCTCTCCTTCAGCACTTCGCTTTTGTATTTCTGCTTGCTAACTTCCCCCTAGCATCTCCTATAAAAGGACCTCAGGCTCTGAGCCTCTCACCTCTCTAAGCTTGGTGCTTGGGGGTGCCATCTGGCCAGACTAATAAAGGTCTGTTTTAAGTTCACAACTTGTCCAGTGTGTTCCCTCCCAGGTGATCCTCGCTGTAGCCAGCTTCTCAGGAGCAGTTGGTGAGACACATGGTCTTACATTTAGAGGCCCCAGTGAGATGCCTGGGTAGGAACCCCTGGTTTGGCCAAGACTCCATGGTGGGATCCAGCAGGAGACTCTCAGGCACAGACCTCAGAATACCTCTGGAGGTAAGCTTTTGGCCAGTTGCAACCATTTGTTAAGTCAGGAGTGAGGTGGCTGATGAGCCAGGAAGCCTCCCCTGACCCCGAGGTTCCTGATGAGGAACAAGGGAAGATTTAGTTTCATTTTGTCGTGGCGCCCATTTGTCTTGTCTTTTGTATGTTAGTGTTGTGTCTGTTGTGTGTCTGATTTTACATTTTTTTCTTTCCAATCCTCATCAGGAGCAGAGTAATGGGAGGAACCTGTTCTACCGGATCCACTCCACTTGACTGCTTTCTCACTAATTTTAAATTGGCTTTTTCTCGAGAACAAGAAGATGAATATGGGGTAAAATTGTCTCATGGAAGACTCTGCTCCCTGTGCCAACTGGAATGGCCAGCCTTTGGGGTGGGATGGCCAGCCGAAGGGACTTTTGACCCTAGTATTTGCTGGAAGGAGTGGGGCAAAGTCACCGGTCACCCTGGCCACCCAGACCAATTTCCCTACATAGACATCTGGGTTCAGGCTTGTGAGAAACCTCCGGCTTGGCTGCAGTGCTGTTCCCTTCTAACAGACACTCGAATTTTAGTCACTGCCCTGAAAGGACCCCAGGGACTTAAGACCCAAGCTCCCAAGCCAGTACTCTTGCAGGAACCTGACCCCCTAGACCCCTTGGGAGGGCCTCCACCCTATGTGGAATCCTCCACCTCCTCAGATGGATCCCGCTCTAGACCTTGAAATCCTTTCCTTTCTCCATCTGTTCAACCTTCGGCTCCTACTCCTCTCTATCCTCCTCTCCCTGAGGCGCCCCACTCCCCAGACTCGGTGACTTCTCCCCCACACACATGAGCTGGGGGTGCATATGGACCTTGCCAGGTCCCCACTGGGGAAATTAGTTTGGCCCCTCTCTTGCCCCTTCGAGAGAAAGAACAAGGTCACTATGTTTATATCCCCTTCAGTACTAGTGACTTATATAATTGGAAACATCAAAATCCTCCATTCTCAGGGAAGCCCCAAGCCCTAATATCTCTCCTAGAGTCTATCTTCCATACCCATGATCCTACTTGGGATGATTTCCAACAACTCCTCCAGGCCCTTTTTACCTCAGAGGAAAGGGAAAGGATCTGGGGACAAGCTGTGAGGTCAGTACTAGGTGGACCAGAAGGCCCCCTAGATGACCAACAGTGAGCCTGTCTTGAAGCACAACTCCCATCCACCCAACCCCACTGGAAAACTAACACCTCAGGCAGGAGAGAAGCTCTTCAGAACTATCATCAGCATCTCCTGGCTGGCCTGAGGGAAGCCACTCAGAAGCCTACCAATTTGAGCAAGGTAAGCGAGGTCCTTCAAGGATCTGAGGAATCCCCTTCTGCTTTTTTGGAGCATCTGTTGGAAGCATATTGTACGTATACTCCAATCGATCCAGATGCTTCTGCAAATTGGTAGGCAATAAATTTGGCATTTGTTACCCAGTCGGCTCAAGACATAGAAAGAAGCTGCAAAGGCTAGAGGGATTTGAGGGAGAGAATTGAGAAAAGTTGATGAGTGTAGCCATGAAGACGTTTAACAACAGAGATCCCCTGGAAGAGAGGATGGCCAAGAGGCTGGGAAAAGTGACCATAGCCACCTTGGCTGATGGAGGATTTGTGCAGAAAGAAAGACCCAAAAATAAGCTAGGGAACAAGGGAAAGATCTGACCCTAAGATCAGTGTGCCTATTGTAAGGAAAAGGGCCATTTTAAAAAGGACTGTGAAAAGCTAAAAAGAAAAAGAAAAAAGGAGGCCCAAAAGGAAAAAGGTGGGATCCTCTTAGTAGATGAAGAAGATTGACGGGGCCAAGGTTCATGGCTGCTCAACCCTAGTGAGCCTATCGTGACTTCGGAGATGGGGGAACAGATGTCCAGTTCCTTGTGGACACTGGTGCGGCCCACTCTGTCCTGAAGACCCCCCTTGGACCCCTCACTTCCTCAAAAACCTCCATTACTGGAGCCACTGGGAAAGTGACCTCCTACCCTTGGACCACTAGATGGACTGTGAATCTAGGAAAAGACACCATCACCCATTCCTTCTTAGTTATCCCTGAGTGCCCATACCCATTGCTGGGAAGAGACTTGCTATGAAAGTTGGGGACTATTATTTCCTTTGAGCCTGAAAGAGGGACCTTCAAACTTAAGTTACCCTCTGCCATTATGGTAATGGTTCCCCTAGAAGATGAATTTAGATTGCTAAAGGAGGGCACAGAGCCCCCTGAACAAAAATGGGACTACCTTCAGAAAAAGTTTCCCAGGGTATGGGCTGAAACCAATCCACCTGGGCTGGCTAACCACCATGCCCCAGTGGTGGTCCAGTTGCTGACCTCTGCTGCCCCTGTCCATGTGTGACAATACCCCCTCCGGCTGGAGGCCAAGGTGGAAATCTCTAAACACATCCACCAACTGCAAGAGGCCGGCATCTTGGTCCCTTGCCAGTCAGCCTGGAATACACCCCTGCTTCCTGTGAGGAAGCCTGACACCTCAGACATCAGACTGGTACAGGATTTGTTGGAGGTAAACAGCCGGGTGGAAACCATCCACCCAATGGTACCAAATCCCTATACTCTGTTGGGTCTCATCCCTCCTGCTCACGTGTGGTACTTGGTATTAGACCTCAAAGATGCATTTTTCAGCCTGCCCCTAGCACCAGTGAGCCAGCCCTTCTTTGCCTTTGAATGGACTGACCCAGACACCAGGACTACTGGACAGCTGACATGGACCTGGCTGCCACAGGGATTCAAGAACTCTCCCACTCTGTTTGGTGAAGCTCTCAGCAAAGATTTATGAGAGGTAAGGAGAGCTTTTCCCCATGCAACTATTCTTCAGTATGTAGAAGACCTCCTGGTGGCAACTTCAACCAATGAAGAATGTCTTGTGGCCACCGAGGGCCTCCTGGAAGTTCTCCAAGACCTGGGATATCAGGTGTTCTGGAAAAAAGCTCAGCTTTGCCAGACCAAGGTAACCTACTTGAGCTATATTCTTCAGGAAGGGAAGAGGAAGCTAACAGAATCAAGGGTATCAGCAATTCTCCAGATTCCAGAACCAAGCTCAAAGAAACAGGTGTGTGAATTCCTAGGGGCAATCGGGTATTGCAGAATTTGGATCCCTGGCTTTGCTGAAATTGCCAAACCCCTGCATGAAGCCATTGCAGGGGGAGATATGCCCCTCAAATGGACTGAGGCTTGCCAGCAGGCATTCCAATTGCTTAAAACTACACTTGCATTGGCACCAACCCTGGGATTGTCAGATATAACGAAGCCCTTCACTCTGTATATAGCAGAGAAGAACAGGGTAGCTAAGGGAGTGATAACTCAGCCTTTGGGACCATGGAAGTGGCCTGTGGTATACCTCTTGAAAAAGCTAGACCCAGTAGCCTGAGGGTGGCCCACCTGTCTGAAGACTGTAGAAGCAGCAGCTGCTCTAACCTGAGAGGCTGACAAACTGACATTTGGACAGGATTTGACTTTAGTCACTCCCCATGCCATTGAGCCCTTATTAAACAGCTCCCCTAGAAAGTGGCTATCTAATGCCAGATTGTTGCAATACCAAGGACTCCTATTGGAGCAGCTGTGCATCAAGTTTGCCACCACCGCTAGCCTCAACCCGGCTACCTTACTCTCAGAGTCCAACGAACAGATGCCCATCCTTGATTGCCTTGAGACTCTTGAAAATTTATGGGGAGGGTGTCCAGATTTAATGCACCAGGCCCTCCCCCAAGTGGAGGTCACATTCTATACTGATGGGTGCAGCTTCATGTGTGATGGAGTGCAATATGCTGGGGCGGCGGTGGTCAGCCAGGACCAACAGGTGAAATGGGACCAAGGACTGCCCCAAGGGACATCAGCACAAAAGGCTGAGTTGATTGCTTTGACCAAGGCTCTGGAACTAGGTAAAGGTAAAAGGATAAATATTTTCACTGACAGCCATTATGCTTTTGCCACCGCCCATGTGCACAGGGAGATTTATCAAAACTGAGGGCTACTAACCTCTGAAGGAAAGACAAAAATAAAACTGAGATATTGACATTGTTACAAGCCATTTGGTTGCCCCAAGAGGTTGCTATCATCCATGTCCTTGGGCATCAAAAGGGGGCTAGCCCCAAGGTGATTGGTAATAATGCAGCTGATCTGGCAGCGAAACAAGATGCCCAAAAATCAGTGGGGAAACAGATGGCTCTGCTCCCCACACCAGTGCTGCCAGAGAAACCAGAGTACACAGAGGAAGAAATGGTGGAAATGGCCAAAAAGCGGTGGGCCCAAGGTAAACATGGATGGTGGACAACCGAGGACAGAAAAGTGGTGCTCCCAGCCACTGTAGCAGATATGCTGCTACAAGAACTGCATAGGTCCACCCACCTTGGTGAGAAAAGAATGATGGCCGCTCTGCAACCCCATTTCGTCAGCAAGGGAATGGCACAAAAGGCCAAAGACCTAGTGAGACGATGCCCCACCTGTATCAATGTAAATGCAAACCAAGTGACTGGACACCCCCCCACACCCCGGGGTCCGACATAGAGGATTAACTCCAGGAGAACATTGGGAATTGGATTTTACTGAAATGAAACCTAGCATGTATGGATACAAGTACTTATTAGTCTTTGTAGATACTTTTTCAGGATGGATAGAAGCCTTTCCTACTAAGAGAGAGACAGCCAAGGTAATCATCGAAAAGCTCTTGACAGAAATAATTCCTCATTTTGGCTTGTCCTTAGCCCTGGGGTCTGACAATGGCTCAGCCTTTATGGCTGAAATTATCTTGATTCATCAGTAAAGCTTTAAGGGTAAAATGGAATTTACATTGTGCCTATAGGCCTCAGAGTTCAGGACAAATAGAAAGAGCAAATTGAACCTTAAAAGAGGTCCTAACTAAATTATGCCTGGAGATTGAACAAGGTTGGGTAGAACTTCTCCTCTTTGCCCTCCTTCATACCCAGTGTACACCTAAGCTGCCCCTAAATCTGTCACCCTACCAGATCATTTATGGGCAATCTCCCCCGATCATCCCTTTGGTTGATCTGGAGTTGAAGGAAAAACTTTCCCACCTCCAACTCCTTAAGTCCCTAAAAGCAGTCCATCAGCTTCAATCAGAGCTACATGATAAGCTGAGAAAAACTATCCCTGGTTCCAGTGAAAAACCTTTGCAACCCTTACCCTATAAGCCTGGAGATTTGGTTCTCAATCACAGGTTTGACTCCAAGACCCTAGAACCCCACTGGAAGGGACCATTTCCCATCATCCTGGTGACTCCCTCAGCAGTGAAGGTAGCTGGACACTCTGCCTGGATCCACCTCAGCCATTTAAAGGCGGCACCCCCAGAGGAAGCAATCTCAACATGGCAAATCGACTGGAACACAAAGGACCCCCTCAAGATAAGACTAATCAAAGACTAGTTTGGACAATATGGGGGTTCTTGGGGCTACTGTTCTTACCAGCCCCGATGGAAGGGGGATCTGGATGCCAGCTGGTGCTGTCCAGCCACACTCCCCAGAACTGGACTTGGTCCCTAAAAAATGCCTTAATGGAGCTCACATTGCCACCATTACTACTGACAGCCCCATTTTATTATAGACCTCTGTGTTCTGGGGCTTCCAATCATTAGTGGGGGGTGGGGCTGGTTCAAAGGGTAAAGTTTAATCCAGAAAGATGGGTAAAGGGGGCCACAGAGGGTAGTGTGGAACAGATGATAAGTTGGAAAAAACCCTCCAAGACATAGATATTTATGCCTGCCCCATAGGAAAAATAAAAGGTGCAATGGGGGACCAGGAAACCACTGTAATTATTGGGGTTGCAAATCTATTACCTCATGGAAAAACGATGATGCATATTTGGCCTTGGAACAACAAATACCAAGTGGTTCATGTTCCAAAGGAAAATGTAATCCCATCAAGTTAACTTTAAAACAATGGCAGAATCTGTATAGAGATTGGGAAAAAGGAAAATCCTGGACCGTGGCACTCTATGTTGGTGGAAAGGACCCTATGACTGACCTCCTCATCCAGCATAGCCCAGTAATAGTACCACCTAAACTGGTAGGCAACATCTATAGGGTCTCTGGCCCCCAAGAAAAAGAAAAGGCAAAAGGAACCTATAATGTGTCATTAGCTGCTCCTGAATCTCCAATCCAACCATACCTAAAAACCCTGGGTGCCATGTACACTCTGTTAAATGAGTCTAGCTCCAATCTTACCCAAGGGTGTTGGCTGTGTTTGAGTCCATGTTCCCCGTATTATGTAGGGTTGGCAGTAAACAGCACCTTCTCAGAAGCTGACCAGAATGAGTGTGATTGGAAAAAACTGAGGTTGTCAATTGGTGATATAAAAGGAAAAGGGTCATGTGTTAAAAATCCAAGTGTTACATCTTCTTATCTGGACAGTATATGTTCTTATCAGACACCCACTGCCAGTAATGAAAAATATCTAAAAGCTGGAAACAATGTATGGTGGGCATGTACAAATGGTATAACTCCTTGTTTGTCCATGACAGTCCTCAATCAGGAACTTGAGGTATGCATAATGGTCCACATTTTACCCCAAGTCACTATATATGGAGAAGACTAGGGTTGGCAATACCCAGCTAAGAGAGCATGCACCCAAGAAAAATGCCACCCAGAATTGATTCCTGTGTTAACTGCAACAGGCATTGTGGAATCAGGGGCTCTGGGCGCTACTGCAATAGGACTGCAAGACTCAAACTTCAAGACTTTTGCCCAACAGGTAAAAATAGACTTAGCCTACTTACTGAGTCAGTGTCTCATTTGAAAAAACAGGTTGATTCTCTGGCTGAGATGGTCCTTCAAAACCGCTGAGAACTCAACCTCAGGTTTATGAAAGAGGGAGGGCTATGTGCAGCCCTAGGAGAGTAACGTTGCTATTATGCTAATAAATCTGGAATAAGAAGAGAAATCCTGGCCACCATAAATAAACACCTACAAGAAAAATATAATAGATGGGAAAAACAGAAGGGATGGTTCCAGTCAATATTTAACTGATCTTCCTGGATAACTACCCTTGTTTCTGCCCTTGCTGGACCCCTGTTAATCTTGTTACTAGCTTTGACTTTCAGCCCATGCATTATTAATAAGCTTATGGCCTATGTAAGGGCCTGGATAGGATCTCTTCACCTAATGATTCTGAATCAGCAGGCCAAATATCATCCTTTAAGTGAGCTAGATGAGGAAGAGTGAAGTTGGAGACAATACCAAGATAATGCTGTATAACATTACATAGCCACGGGAAAAATCAGTGGGGAATGTGAGACTGAACAACAGTTACTCCATTTTGTAATAGGGCCCCAACTTGTCTGCTTCTGTTACGGATCACCAGGGGAACATCAAGTTCCAGGAATGTATTTGCTGTTGTGCCAGGAAGATCTGTGGAGTGTGCAGTGTTCCATCATGCTTACCCAACTCCATAACAGAAGATGTTATCTTAAGAACAATCTGTAAAATCCCTCTCCTTCAGCACTTCACTTTTGTATTTCTGCTTGCTAACTTCCCCCTAGCATCTCCTATAAAAGGACCTCAGGCTCTGAGCCTCTCACCTCTTTAAGCTTGGTGCTTGGGGGTGCCATCTGGCCAGACTAATAAAGGTCTGTTTTAAGTTCACAACTTGTCCAGTGTGTTCCCTCCCAGGTGATCCTCACTGTAGCCAGCTCCTCAGGAGCAGTTGGTGAGACACATGGTCTTACAGTGAGAATGTTAAATGATACAATTACTCAGAAAACTGTTCAGGAATTTCTTATACAATGAAGTCTGTGGCTATCATACAACCCAGGACTTACACTGTGAACATGTTTCATAGGCAAATAAAAACTGATGCTCATGCAAAAACCTGTACATGTGTATTTATAGCAGTTTTATCCATAATATCCAAAATTTGGAAACAAACCAAATGTTTTTTAATGGGTGATTTAGCAATCCATATTAGTTCATATTGTGGGCTACTACCCAACAATAAAAATAAATGAACTATTGGAACACATGACAATTCAGATAAATCAAGAAAATTATGCTGTGCATAAATGCTAATCTTAAAATTTTCTATAATTTATGGTCCCATGTATATAACATAACATTCTTAAAATAATGATTCTCAAAATAAACTTATGCAAATATAGAACAGATAGTCATGGCCAAGACATAAGGATGGAGGGAACGGTGGCAGTATAGGGTCAGCACAAGGAGCCTTGTGCTGATGGGATCAGCCCTGTGTCTTGATTATGAAGCTAGTTATATAAGTCTGAATATGTGATAAAATTGCACAAAACTACTCATGCAAATGAGTGCATTTAAAACTAGCAAAATCTACATAAGACAAAACTTGTTAGAAACAGGAAAAGAAACAAATAGAGCCACAATCGTCGAGGAAGACTTGAGCATGTATACCAGACAACGACAAGAGCAAGTTATTAAAAATTGTCAGAATTCAAAGTGCTTGTATCACGTAACTAATAAGCTTGATTTAACAGATGGGTATTTTCCCAAGTTGGTGTTCCTTATTGGTATGAGAATGTAATTGGCTTCATGGTCAGTTATGTAAGGAAAATCCCATACATGCTAGCTTTGTACAGTAGATTCAGAACACACTCTTTAAAATGGTTTAACAAGCATCTTCTAAACCGACATATATATGTCTTATCTAATTTAAGGATTGAAAGAATATTCTCTAGGTATAGATCTTCCTAAAACCATTTCATTAAGGTAAAACTAAACAAATTCACCAGGATTAGAGGTATTATTAATAAATGGGGGGTTTTTTTTGGGGGGGGTTGTGGTTTTTTTGGTACCGGGGATCAAACTTGGGACCTTGCACTTGTGAGGCAGGTGGTGGAACCACTGAGCTAAATCCCCAGCCTTAATAAATGTGTTTTTAAATGAAATTTAAAAAGGAAGAAAGTAAGGCAGAAATATAAAGACCAAAAGAAAGATAAGGTAGAAAAATGGATGGAAGGAAGGAGGGAATGAAGAAAGAAAGAGAAGAAAAGATAATTTTTTTTACATTGCTCTTCATCACTAGCCATTGGTCTTATTTGTCTTTCCATAACATGAAATTGAAGAAAGAACATGCTGACTGGCTCGCCACCCTAAGTGATAAATGTATTTATATACCAATCTCACATCTAGAAGGGAAAGCTTCATTAATGTTACCTTTTATAAATGTTCTGAAATATTTCACTGATTATTTTGTTTAATCAGCTGACTTTGAATATTGTCAATTTCTGAGAAAATTAAATAGTAGAAAAAATTTAATATTTTAAAATCAAGTTTATATAATTCAAAAGGGTTACATAATTTTTATTTTTAAAAATTATTAAACACATACATACCAATTACTTAACTCAAAACATAAATTTTAAAATACTGAAAGCTGTGCAGGGCCATGTGGATCCCAGCCAGGGCCCTGCCCTGAAAAGAGCTGCACGGGCACACAAGCAATGGCCAGAGGCCTGCCCAGATTCCATTGGTATGTGCTTGCAGATCCCAGTGAGAAGCCCTTGTGTGGATCAGAGCTGCACAGGTACATGCAGGTCCCAGCCAGGACCCTGCCCAGACAATAGCAGCTGGGCCAGCAGCCAAAGGCTGGCCTGCAAAAGAGCTATGCAGGTGGGCAAGCAGGGCCAGAGGCCCACCCAGATAGCATTGGTAAGCACTTGCAGACCCCAGCCAAAAACCCACTCAGACACCAGCGAATAAGGTGCACAGCCCCCAGACAAAGACCCTTCCAGACAACAGAGCAGCACAGGGATCCAGAACGCCACCATTCTACACCCAGGAATTGGTGCAGTGCCAAGCAGCAAAGAAAAAGCCTCTCAGTGGCTTGCTGAGGATTGAAGACCACTGGGCAAGCAAAGAGTCACCTCAACAAAGACACCACTGGTTACATCTGTTGAAATGAGAATACACATAAACAACTCTCAAAACAAGACTTCCAGATCACCAAAGGTAACCCCAAAGGGCAACAAGATGGAACAATCTGATACTCAACCTCCTGGACTCCCTGAATGGGAAACCAAGGAGGATCTGGAAAAAATGAAATCAGAAATAATTTCTCAGGTAACAACAGAGATTGGGTCATAGTGCAAGACATGATTAATAACTCTCTAGAGCAGGCACAAATAAAAAAAATAGAGAAGCTGAGGAACATGATGGAATCCCAGCATAGGAAACAAATGGAATACATAGAACAGATGCAAATAGATATCCAGGAGATTAAAAACTCTATTGAAAGTTTATGCAGCCGAATGAGCCAATGCAAGGACAGAATGTCAAATATAGAAGATAGGATTGCAATTAGTGACCAGGAAAAGAAAAATCTCTTAAAAATTGTAAGGGACCACGAGAAATCAATCCAGCAAATCATAGACAATGCAAAGAATAACATAAGACTGAGCAAAGTCAATGAAGAAACAGGGGACAGTGCAAATGACACAAGAAAACTGTTCACAGAAGTAATAGCAGAAAACGTCCCAAGCAAGGTAAAAGAACTTGACATACAGATAAGTGAGGGATATAGGACTTCAACTAGTCATGATCAAAAAAATCTACACCTAGGCATATAATAGTTAAGAAATTCAACAGAAGAATAAAATTTTACAAGCAGTTAGAGAAAAGAAACAAATCATATACAAAGGAAAGCTCATCAGAATCACAGCAGACTTCTCAACACAAACCCTCAGGGGAAAAAGAGCCTGGAATGAAGTATTTCAAGTCTTAAAGGAAAATAATCTCCAACCTAGATTGATGTATCCTGCAAAACTATCTTTCAAAATTGATGGAGAAATAGATACTTTCATGACAAAGAGCACCTTAGGAACTTCATGAA
Source organism: Heterocephalus glaber (assembly GCF_053883595.1). Classification (NCBI taxonomy): domain Eukaryota; kingdom Metazoa; phylum Chordata; class Mammalia; order Rodentia; family Bathyergidae; genus Heterocephalus; species Heterocephalus glaber. Next base: position 4,705,134 of record NW_028258432.1, read on the forward strand.
CACCAAACAAGCACTCCACAAAATTTTCAACAATATCCTAGGAAAAGACAATGAGGATCACAACCCCAGGAAGCCCAGCAGAATGAATCCATTGAGCACGACAAGAAATTAAATGCAAAGGGGGAGAATCTAACAAAAAAAAAAAATAGGCATGACAAGGATAAGTCAATACATATCAGTTATAACCATCAATGTTCATGGTCTCAATTCACCAATCAAAAGAAATAAACTGCCAGAATGGGGCAAGAAGTAAGATCCAACAATAAGCTGCATAAAAGAAACACACTTAATTCAAAAAGAAATTTATAGACTGAAAGTTAAAGGATGGAAAACAAGACTATGCGATAAGAACATAAAAAAAAGGAGAAGTAGCTATCCTCTTTGCAGATCAAATGAATTTCAAACCAACATAAATAAGAGAGACAAAGAAGGACACTACATCCTTGTAAAGGGAACAATCCAAGATGAAGAGATGACAATCATAAATATATATGCACATAATACTAGTGTATCCAACTATATAAAACAAACACTGATGGACATGAAAAATCAAATAAGCATTAATACAATAGTAGTAGCACTAATACAATACCCCACTGTCACAGATAGATCAAGTAGACAAAAATTAAACAACAAAATACTAGAACACAACCAAACTCTTGAACAAATGGACTTAACAGATGTTTCCAGTGTCCCACCCCACAAAATCAGAATACACACTCTTTTCAGCTGCACACAAAGTCTTTGTAAATAAGAAGGGATGGAGGGGTTGAAAGGAGGGCAGGGGAACGGGGAAAAAATAACCAAGATATGTCATGCAAAGGTACAAATTTTCAATGATTGTCTTTATATGTATACCTAAAATGTACCAATAAAATTAATTTTTAAAAAATTTAAAATATTGAGATGGACATTAAAGTTTTATTCCTGGTGATAGTTGTTGAGCTTCCTTAAATATATCAGGCAGGAGGGGCACAGAATAAACCACAACACACACCTCTAAAGTTCTGTGTCCTACAGCCATATCCAATCAGCAACACTTAAGTCCATGCAAAAATTACTTTGATCTTCTGTGGGTTTTAAAGCACAAGGTTAAGAGGTTTGGTTCAAATCTCAAATTCCCATAAATTCATTACCCAGCCTTAAGCAAGTCACTTGACCTGTGTGAACAATTCGCTTCCTTGGTCTTGTTGTAAAGAATAAACAGGAATAAAAATGAATGCTCTTTGAAACTGTAAACATTATTGCTGATGCCAACATTTATCCAGAACAGCACAGAAGAACAAAAATACACACTTCCATAACTAAAGTACAGAATGTGTATTGCCATGTTTCCATCTGCACTTAGGCCAAATGCAGCTACACTAATCAATAATACTGATAATACACAAGTCAAGATTCTCCTCTTTTCTCCACTAAAAACAGGGCAAAGAATGACTAAGTGTTTTTAATGCACACCACGAATGAATTCAGAAGACCAGTAAATAGATAATAGACATTAAAAATTTACCTATAGTTCTGTTCTGTACTTGATAAATACATCTTGATCTCTACTTTTTTTAGCTTTTGTACTAGTTTCAGAGAATAATTTAAAACCTGGAAGAGGAGAGTAATACATTAAAAAATACAACTATAGTTAAAAAATAAATTACAATTTATAAATCTATGATTAAAACCATTAAAAGGGCTGGAGGTATGACTCAATGTAGTATAGCACTTGCCTAGCATGCACAAGGCCCTGAGTTTGAACCCCAGGACCACCAAAAAATAAATAAAAATAATTATGTTGGAGAAGCTTCAAAAGGTAGAAGCTCCTGAATTATAAATAATACTTTAGAAATTACAGAAGTCTATACTTCTCCAGCTGTAAAATTTTTCAATATATGATTTTACTTTTAGAAATTAGAAAATTAAAATATTTCCTTTAAACTTTCTCAGGCACTGTGTGCAATATTTAAAGTCCTTTAAATCATTGAAATCTAGCTAAGGAAACAGCTCAGTTTCAGTATTATTATCTCTTTGCTCGATTCTCCTACAAGTCTTATTTTGTGAAGAGGAAATTATATTTGCCACGTGCTAATATTTTTTCTATAACTCAATTTTAAGTTTCTCTCATTCCTAATGTGGATCTTTAAAAGACTTTGCAAAGGACTATTTCAGGAAAAAACAAGAATTTTTATGGGAAAAGCAAATCTTAAAAGAACACATTCTTTATTTTGCTTCTACAACTACCTTAATATTCAATCTATTAAGTTATCTAAAACTTTTCCCTATCATTCCTCCTTCTGTTTAATTCGGATAATTCTTCTATTCATTATAAGTCCTATCCAGTTTATCTACATTTCTTTTTTTTGTATTAAATTCTTTTATTGGTACATTGTAGGTGTAAAACACAATTACATTTCTCATTGGGAATTGTACCTTTACATAATGCATCTTGGTTCTTATTTTTTCCCCATTCCTAGCCCTCCCTTCACCCCCTCCACCTTTCCCTATTTACAAAGACTTTATTTCCACTTTTCCATTTCTCATCATTTTTCCTTTCCCTTCTTTCTTTTCCCCTGCCCCTCCCACTACCCCTACCCATTTGGACCTTTTCTTCCTATTTGACATTATCGATTATTCATTCTAATCATTGGTACATTTTAGGTATACAATATAATGACATTCATCATTGGAAATTTGCACCTGTACATTGTCTCTCTTGGTTCTTATTTTTTCACCCTTTCCCAGCCCTCCCTTCAACCCCTCCAGTCCTCCCTATTTACAAAGATTTTGTTCCTATTTTTCCATTTTCTCATATTAATCCCATTCCCTTCTGTCCTTTCCCCTACCACTCCCACTTCCTTCCCCTTTGCCCCTTTTCTTCCTATTCCACATGACCTATTATATATTTAGTCCTTATTTACACTTTCAGTTTCTCACACCAGAGAAACTATTCAGTATTTATACGTGTGTTCTGTTTATTTCACTTAAGAGTATTGCCTCAATGTGCATCCATTTAGCTATGAATGTCTCTAATTTCTCATTTTTTATGGCTGAGTAGTACTCCATTAAAAAAAAAAAACCACACTTTCTTTATCCAGTCTCCAGTTGATGGGCATTTGGGCTGTATCCATGTTTTAGCTATTACAAACTGTGCTGCTATGAACACGGGCACACATATATCACTGTGGTATGATTCTTTTAATTCTTTGGGGAAGATCCCCAGCAGTGGAATAGCAGGGTCAAATGGGACTTCCAGTCCTAGTTCTTTGAGGTATCTCCATACTGATTACCACAGTGCTTGCACCAGTCTACACTCCCACCAGCAGTGGAGCAGGGTTCCTCTTTCCCCACAACCCCACCAGCATTTGTTGTTGGTTGATTTCATGATAGCAGCCATTCTTTCTGGAGTGAGGTGGAATCTCAGCATTGTTTGCATTTGCATCTCTCGAATGACCAGTGATGTTGAACATTTTTTCATGTATTTATTTGCTATTTCTACTTCTTTGTCTGAGAAATGTCTGTTCATTTCAGATGCCCATTTTCAGATTGGGTCTTTAAATTTGGGAGGTCTGATCTTTTTAAATTCTTTATAGATTCGAGATAGTAGACCTTTGTCTGAGGAAGAGCAGGTGAAGATTTTTTCCCACATTGTGGGTTGTCTCTTCACACTGCTGATGGTTTCCCTTGCTGTGCAGAAGCCTTTTAATAAGAAGAGATCCCATTTGTTGATTGTGCTAGTTCATGGGCAATTGAGGTTTGTTCATAAAATCTTTTCCTATACTGATGTCTTCAAGGGTTGTACCTAACCTCTGTTCCCACTGCTTCAGAGTTTCTATTTTAATATTTAGATCTTTAATCCATTTTGATTTTAGTTTAGTGCATGGTGAGAGATACAGGTCTAGTTTTAATCTTTGGCAAGTTGAAGCCCAATTTTTCCAGCACCATTTATTAAAGAGGCTATCTTTTCTCCGGTGAGGGTGTTTGGCTCCTTTGTCGAACATGAGATGGCTGAGTGTGTCTGGTGTTGTTTCTGCATCTTCTGATCTGTTCTACTGGTCCTCAAGTCTGTTTCTTTGCCAGTACCATGCTGTTTTATCACAGTAGCTTTGTAGTAGAGTTGCAGGTTGGGGATTGGGATACCCCCTGCCATGTCTCTGTTACCTAGAATTGCTTTTGCTATTCTGGATCTCTTCCTGTTCCAAATGGATTTTTGGACTGTTTTCTTGAGGTCTATGAAGCATACTGCTGGGCTCTCAATTGGAATTGCATTAAATCTATATAGCAGTTTTGCAAGTATGGCCACTTTCACTATATTAATCCTTCCTACCCAGGAGCAGGGGAAGTCTGTCCATTTTCTAATATCATCTTCAATCTCTCTTTTCAGAGTGCCATAGTTTTCAGAGACGAGGTCTTTGATTTCTTTTGTTAGGTTGATTCCTAGATATTTCAGTTTTTTAGGTTCTATCATGAAAGGAATTATTTGCCCTATTTCTCTCTCAGTGAGTCTGTCATTTGTGTAGAGGAAAGCTATTGATTTTTGTGTGTTGACCTTGTAACCAGCTACTTGACTGATTTTGGTTATTAAGTCTAGAAGACTCTTGGTGGAGTTCTTGGGGTCTTCTATATAGAGTATCATGTCATCTGCAAATAATGACAATTTGACTTCTTCATTACCTATCTTTATTCTTTTTATTTCTTTCTCTTGTCTAATTGCCATGGCTAATGTTTCCAGAACTATATTGAACAAGAGTGGTGATAGTGGACATCCTTGTCTTGTTCCTGATTTGAGTGTGAAGGATTTCAGTTTTTGACCATTTAGTATGATATTGGCTGTTGGTTTTTCATAGATGGTTTCTATCAGTTTGAGGTAGAGACCATCTATTCCAATTTTTTGTAGGGTTTTTATCATAAATGCATGTTGGATTTTGTCAAATGCTTTTTCTGCATCTATTGAGATGATCATATGGCTTTTATCCTTGGCTCTATTGATATAGTGTATTATATTGATTGATTTGCATATATTGAACCATCCCTGCATCCCTTGGATGAATCCCACTTGATCAGGGTGTATGATCTTCTTGATGTTCTTCTGCATTCTGTTTGCCAGTATCTTATTAAGGATTTTTGCATCTATGTTCATTAGTGAGACTGACCTATAGTTCTCTTTTTCAGTTGGATCTTTCTCTGCTTTGGGGATCAAGGTGGTCCTTGCTTCCAGGAATGAATTTGAGAGTATTGCCTCCCTTTCAATTTCATTGAAGAGTTTAAACAGTAGTGCCAGCAGTTCCTCTCTAAATGTCTTGTAGAATTCAGCAGTGAAGACATCAGGGCCCAGGCTTTTCTTAGTTGATAAGTTTTTAATTACATTTTCAATTTCATTGGTTGAGATTGGGTTGTTCAGAATTTTTAGGTCTTCTTCATTCAACTTTGGTAATTCATATGTGTTTAGGAATCTGTCCATTTCTTCTGTGTTTTCCATCTTATTGGTGTATAGGTTCTGGAAGTAGGTATTGATGATCTTCTGGATTTCTGCTGGGTCTGTTGTCATTTCACCCTTTTCATTCCTCATTGCATGGATTTGGGCCTTTTCTTTACTTTTTCTGACAAGGTTGTCTAAAGGTTTGTCAATTTTGTTGATTCTTTCGAAGAACCAACTCTTGGCTTCATTGATTTTTTTGTATCATTCTCTTAGTCTCCATTGCATTGATTTCTCCTCTGATCTTTATAATTTCCTCCCTTGCATGAGCTTTGGAGTTGTCCTGCTCTTCTTTTTCTAGAAGCTTGAGGTTCAGCATCAGGTTGTTTCATTGGGCTCATTCTGTTTTCCTAATATGCGTATTCACTGCTATGAATTTCCCTCATAAGACTGCTTTCATTGTGTCCCATAGATTCCGTTATGTTGTATTGTCATTGTCATTTAATTGAAGGAACTGTCTGATTTCTTCTTTAATTTCCTGTCTGACCAGTTGGTTATTCAGAAGTGTGTTGTTCAATTTCCACATGTTTATGAAATTTTTCCAGTTTCTTTTGCTATGGATCTCCAATTTCATCGCACTATGGTCTGATAATATACAGGGGATAACTTCAATTCATTTGCACTTACTTAAACATGTTCTATGTGTGAGTATGTGGTCTATTTTGGAGAATGACCCATGTGCAGCTGAGAAGAATGTGTATTCTGATTTTGTGGGGTGGAAGACTCTGTAAACATCTGTTAAATTCATTTGTTCAAGAGTTTGATTGAGTTCTTGTATTTCATTACTTATTTTTAGTCTAGTTGATCTATCTATTTGTGACAGTGGGGTGTTGAGGTCCCCCACTACAATTGTATTAGTGCATAGATGACTTTTCATGTCCATTAGTATTTGTTTGATATAGCTGGAGGCACTAGTGTTTGGTGCATAGATATTTATGATTGTCATCTCTTCCTCTGGATTTTTCCCTTTACAAGGATGTAGTGTCCTTCTTCATCTCTCTTAATCAGTGTTGGTTTGAAATCTACTTGATCTGCAAAGAGGATAGCTACTCCTGATTTTGGGGGGGTTCCTGTTGCATGTAGTATTGTTTCCCACCCTTTAACTTTCAGTCTATGAGTTTCCTTTTGAATTAAGTGTGTTTCTTTTATGCAGCATATTGTTGGATTTTGCTTCTTGACCCATTCTACCAGTGTATTTCTTTTGATTGGTGAATGGAGACCATTAATGTTGATGGTTATAACTGAAACGTACTGACTTGTCATTGCCATGACTTTTTTTTTTGTTGGGTTCTCCCCCTTTACATTTAATTTCTTGTCATGCCAGATGGGTTCATTCTGCTTTGCTTCCTGGGGTCGTGATCCTCAATGTCTGTTCCTAGGATATTGTGTAAAATTCTTTGGAGTGCTGGTTTGGTATTCACAAAGTTCCTAAGGTGCTCTTTGTCATGAAAGTATCTTATTTCTCCATCCATTTTGAAAGATAGTTTTGCAGGGTACATCAATCTGGGTTGGAGGCTGTTTTCTTTTAGGGCTTGGAATATGTCACTCCAAGCTCTTCTTGCCTTCATGGTTTATGTTGAGAAGTCTGCTGTGATTCTGATGAGCTTTCCTTTGTATGTGATTTGTTTCTTTTCTCTGACTGCTTGGAGTACTTTGTTCTTGTGTTTTGTTTCTGGAATCTTAACAATTATATGCCTATGTGTAGATTTTTTTTGGTCAAGGCTATTTGGAGTCCTATATGCCTCACTTATCTGTATGTCAAGCTCTTTTCCCCTGCTTGGGAAGTTTTCTGCCATTATTTCTGTGAAGAGATTTTTTATGTCACCTGAACACTCTCCTATTTCTTCTTTGAGCCCAACCAGTCTTATGTTATTCTTCTTTGCATCATCTAGCAGCTGCTGGATTGATTTCTCATGTTCCCTTATAATTTTGAAGCAATTTTTCTTTTCCTCGTCACTAATTGCAATCATATCTTCTATATCTGAAATTCTGTCCTCACATTGGCTCATTCTGCTGTGTAGACTTTCAATGGAGTTTTTCATGTCCTGGAAATCTATTTGCACCTGTTTTATGGATTCCATTTGTTTCTTATGTTGGGATTCCATCATGTTCCTGAGCTCCTTTCTAGAAATATTAATAATGTCTTGCACTAGGGGCACAATTTCTCCTGTTATCTGAGAAATTATTTCTGATATCATTTTTTCCAGATCCCCTTTTGTTGCCAGTTCAGTGGGTCCAGATGGTTGAGTATCAGAATGGTCCATCTCATTTCCCTTTGTGGTTGCTGTAGGTGATCTGGAAATCTGGTTTTGAGACTTATTTATGTGTTTTCTCATTTCGACTGGGGCGGAGGGCTGTTGGTACCCACGCGGCTCACCTCCTCTGAGCTGGGTGAGGTGGGACAGGGGCCGGGAGCAGTGGTAGGGATGGTGACCCAAAAGCCCTTTCCTGTGAGCTGGGAGCAGCGGGAGGGGTGGTGTCCAGGAAGCCCCTTCCTCTGGACCAAGAGCAGTGGGATGGTGGCTCAGAAGCCCCTACCTCTGGGCCAGGAGCAGTGGGAGGGATGGTGGCCTGGAAGCCCCTTCCACTGGGCCAGGAGCGGTGGGACAGAAGGTGGCCCAAAAGCTGTTTCATCTGGGTTGGGAGCAACAGGAGGGATGGTGACCGGGAAGTCCCTTCCTGTTGACCAGGAGCAGTGGGACAATGGCTCAGAAGCCCCTACCTCTGGGCCGGGAACAGTGGGACTCAGTACCTTGGTCTGGTGGTCTTGTGTCCTCTGCATCTTTGTAGTTTGGAACCAGGTGGCTGCCTGTCTACAGTGGGGTGATTCGGTGTCTTCCACATGACTCAGGACCTTGGAAGGCCTGCATAGACCTTTCTGTGTGCAGCAGGCTGAATGGGTATATTCCGCGTAACTGTGGACCTCAGTAGGGCATGGGCAGACCTGCCTGTCTGCAGTGGGTTAATTCGGCGTGTTCTGAGCTACTCAGCACTGCACTTGTTTAAAGTGACCTTTATCTGACTCTTTAACAAGTAATTTCATTAACCCAACAAAGTTGCAATGCCAGGGTGAATTTACAATATATATGTGCCCATCTTGAGTCTGTGACTTGTAAATAGGAACTGGAATTGTATTTACACAACAAAGACCACTAGGGATGAGATAATAGCTAAAAAGGATATAAAAAGGGAAATGCTGAACAAAGGGAATGGATAATAACCAGACCTATTTCTGGCATTCCAGCCTGCTTCAGAGAAGAAATTTTATTATTTTATCTGAAAAAAAAAGAATTTTATAGAATATGCACAAGAAAATATTTTTTTATACTTCTTCAGAAAAAATGTAAAGATTTGACTTTATGTTTTTGTATATGTCTCTTCTCTGGAATGATTACTATTTATTGATAAAACCAGCTCCTGGGCATTGCTTCAAGGATAGCCTTAGAGATCTACTTTTTCTCCTTTCCATGCACATTTCTGTGGCATTGTGCTCACTTACCTTTGCTCCAGAACTCTGGAAGCTCCTGCCTGAATAGATTCATTCCCTGGAATTTCTGCTGAAATGTGTTCATCATGACAAACCTGCAGGTCTTCTCAAGGTATCTGGCCTACTAGTTGTAAGAGAAGCACCAAGTGAGTGTGAAACGTTTGCATTTAAGTGACGTACATCATAATACATCATAATCACAGCCACATAACTTCTATTACAGCATATTGTTAAAATTGTTTTCTTATCATTAACTTATTATAAACCTCTTTTTGCTCCTAATTTATAAAATAAATTTATAGGTATGTATATAGGACCAAAAAAACAGTATAATTGTATATAGGATCCAGTAATACTCTTTGTTTTAGGGATCCATTGAGTATTTTGGAATATACCTCCTACAGATAATGGAGCAATATCATAATAATTTCTGTTATTATTTCTTTGAAACAATGATGGAGAAGGAATGAAAGCCATGAGCCATGACTTGTCTACCAGGTGCAGAAGGAAGTGAAGATTCTGGCAAGGCCCCAGGTGCACAAAGAATATGTCACCACAGACTTTACCAGAATAGATCTGTCTGTGTTTAAAGGCTAATACATAGTAAAACACAATATAGAGATGATAAAAAAAAAAACAGGAAAGAAGAGAAAGAAAACATAATTCCAAACTCCTGGAAGTGCAGCAAATCTGTGTCTATAGTTTCTTGCAGGTGCTGCAGAAAGATTTTAAAATATGATTGTGTTCTATAGGAACTTTGGATAGCTCTTTGAATGAGGAGTAAGCCCCACTGGAAATACAGACTGAGGTACACAGAGAACTGATGAGTGTCCTCATATCTATACCACTAGTTTTAAAGAACGAGAACATCTTCTCAGAATATCCTCAACTTCAAGTCCCTGTGGATCAAGGAGGAAGGAGGGCCACACAAATATGGGCACATGCTTGTGTGGCAGACTCTTATGGCAGAGAAATTTGAAACTAAAGAGATGGACATAGACATATCAGGCAAATGCTACAAAAATAAACTTAAGAAAATGAAAAACAGGGCCAAAATATTTAATGTGATGAGGATAGGTGCTTTAGATGGATAAAAGTAAACTTAGTTAGAAATTTGAAGATTTAAAGACAAAATAACATTGAAATTCATAAAGCAAATATTTTCAAGATTACAAATGGAAATTGTCTAAACCAAAACCAACAAGTGGGGGGCATGTCTCTCAGAAAATGTCAAATCACATAGAAAAGAAAAAAAACCTAAAGAGTTTGAGCATCATAAACATCCAACTTGGTGTGAAATATATAGAATTGTATGCCTAACAAATTGAAAATGTACTCCATTTTCAAACACTATGGAACATTTGTAATAATTATCCAGATGTTAGAGTATCTAAAGTTCTAAATAAAGTCCCAAAGGCAGAAATTGCACAGTCCAAATTCTGACTACAATGTCATGAAACTAGACAGTAAACAACCAAAGTCTAGCCTAAAAGAAACTTTCCACTTAGAAATGTTAAAAGGGGTAGGGGTAGTGGGAGGGGAAAAAATGGAAATAAAGTCTTTGTAAAGAGGGAAGGGTGAAGGGAGTGAAGGAAGGGCTAGGAATGGGGAAAAAATAAGAACCAAGATGCATTATGTAAAGGTACAATTCCCAATGAGAAATGTAATTGCGTTGTATACCTACAATGTACCAATAAAAGAATTTAATTTAAAAAAAAAGAAATGTTAAATCATTCTTCTGAATAGCCTAAAATAAAGACAACTACAGAATTAAAAACCATTCAAAGATGAATGAGAATGAAACTGCTATATATTGAAACAATTTGGAATAAGTACCAAGAAAATTTAGACTAAAAAGCATATACTAGGAAAGGAGAAAGATGGATAATAAAGGACCATAGGAGTCAACTTGACAGAGTAGAAATAGAAGAGTAGCTGAAACCCAAGGCAAAGTGTCCAGGGGAATGAGTTCAGTAGCTAGACTACCTAGCATGGGAATCTGAGCCCACAAATTCCACCCTGTTCTAAGTGGAGTCATCTGACTTCCCAGAGCCTCTCTCCCACCACAAATCGGGGCTTTTGTGTGTAGCCTCGTTAAATAGATTAAGTGACATAGTGCCAGTAAAAGTTTTAGGAGATTGCTTGGCACATGATAAGTGCTAAATAAAGCTTTTTTTTTTGAGAGGAAGAAAGAAATATACAATTAGTTAAGAATCTATTTTTTTGTGTGAATAAGTGACTGTGACTACCAACTTAGATACTCCAGGCCCAGGTAAAGAACATGCTGATATTGAAGTGTTCCAGATGGCTGTAGTGGAAAGCCTACCAAATGCTTATGGGGAGATTAAAGTTAATTCTATATAGACTCCTTCAGAGACTAGGCAATGGAGATACAATGTAGTAAACCAAGAAAAATAAAAGGCACACACATTAGAAATCCCACAGTGTGACTCATTTTGTGCAGGTGATTATATATATAAATACACCAAATAATTCACAAATAATCATTAAAAATAAACAGTTGAATTTAGTAAAATTATAGTACATGAGGCTAATATATAAAACTAAATATCATGCTATATACATGAAGTAAACAAATAGAGGTTTAAAAATACTTATTAAAAAGAGTGAGAATAAACCTCATGAAATATATGCAAAATTTATAGATATAAAATCACCAGAAAATGAAATTTTACAAATAATAAAAGAAATAGAGGGATATGCCATGCTAATAGACATTGAATAGATTGAAAGAGGTAATACTACAACAATGTCTCCACCACGAATTGATATATACATTTAATAAAATATCCAAAATCCTAAAAGTTTCCTTTGTAAAATCAGCATCTGGCTCTAAAACTTAACTCAGATGCAAATGATCAGGAATAGCTGATCTTTTAAGAATAAAAGAGAACAAGGTAGACAGAGTTCCTCTCTCAAATATCAATACTTATTTTAAAGCTACTGTAAGTAAGCAATATGGTTTGGGGTGCAAAAATTAGCAGACCGATAGGGTAGAAGTGAGAATCCTCATATAAATCCATACACAGATTTGTGCTTAATAACAAAGACAACACTATAAAATATACCGTATGATCTCTGCAATAAACATGGCCAAGAAATTCTATAAGTGTATATCAAAAAACATGAAACAATCACTAATATCTGGTCATTATATCTAACAATACAGTTATTAATGACCTATCCAAAATGGTTTTCGGAGACTGGTAGGGGCTGAAATCTGTTTAGCATGGATTCAGGAGACAACAAGAAAGAGGAAATTGTGACAGAAAATACAAAGAACTTAATTTTAAGAGTTTATAAAAGAGTTAAAACCTAGGTGATAAAACTGAATCAAGAGTTTTAGGGTGTGTGTGTAGATGTGTGTTTAACTGAGATAGATAATAGCATGTTGGTAAGCTGATGGGACTGATCCAAAGGACATGGTGAGAATTCTTACTGGGATTCTAAACACACTCCTGAACAATAACAGAAGTTGTATGCACATTGGGCATTTTAAGAAATACCAGTATTCATTATTATATGAAATACAGCATAATTTTGTAATCAGCTGAGTTCAGAGGTCAGCTTTATTAGCTATGAGAACTGCCATAAATCTAGAAAATTTTTGAAGCCAGCATGTGAATTAGATATGACAACATGGTTTCTCCTGGAAGGCTCGAGGTATGGCTGAGGTGTGGAGGGGTCTCAAGAGATGTTCTCTGTGCCCATTCTGGGACAAGAGGCTGGGCCCATGGATGTATCATTCATTTCTCATCTAAGAAACTGTAAATACTTCTTTTCTAGATAAAGTATACTCTCCACAAAAGGTTAAAGTCCATTGAATAGGAGATATTTACAGAGACCCAGTAATTATACCCTCTTCAGGAAAAGGTTCTGGTTACAGAAAATGCTGTGTCACAGTATTACAGCATTGTTTTTAATAGTCAGAAATTTTAAACACCCTACGTATTCTTTGATATGAGGACATTTATGATACCTGTGCAGCTCCTACTTTTCTGCTACCTTTTAAAATGATCACCATGAAGACCGGTGAAAACGCACATGTCAGTGGTGTTAACTGAAAATGCAAACATGACCACAGGATAAAATTTTACATCCAAAATTCATTAGATGAATTTAAGAATGTAATGTAATATTTTTAAGAAATATAGTATTTGATAGTTTGAAAAGACAGGTTTCATGATGAATAAAATAATCTTGACATGTTTTTTGCCTCCTCTCTCTGTTCTGGAACCCAAGCAATAAATGTTTCATAGAGAGCTATGAAGATTTAGGAGAGAGATGCCTTAGATGAGTGTATTGAAAAATTTGTTTGCCAGACCCTATCCTATTGTTGAAATTTTACTAACTACCCTGCAGTGAGCATTGAATACACAAAAAAAGTGACTCACCTCTCATGTGAGGTGAGTCTGTGCCTCTTAATTAATAAAAAATTATTTTAAAACAGGAAAAAAAAGACATGGTGAAGCAGCTGATAGATGCAGCAGTTGAGAGAGGAGTTAGGTGACGAGCAGGACTACAGGAAGTTTCAGGAGTTAGCCCGTGAGTTAGCATTTGACAGTAACAATGAAGATTAGTATGGTATTATGGTATGATGGTATTATAATGGTATTATGAGATTCAAATATTAATTTAGTTTCAGAAAGAAAGGAAGAAAGCTGTCTTGAAATTTACAAAAGAAACTGAAAGGACATTCACCTCATTCCAGATCCAAAATTTCAAGCATTGTATAAGGAAAGGAGTAACCTTTGACAGGATGTCCTCATGCAATAAATGACTTATTAGAAGGAAAATAAAATGAAATCATTTCCAGAAGGGCTAAGATAATAAGGATATTTCTGATGATGAACCATGATTTCCGGGGAGGAGAGTTAAATAGTTTAGAAATTTGAGAAGAAGGGAACAAGAGATGTGCAGAGGTAATAGAGGTAAACATGGGAAATAAAGCAATCAGAAATCCATGACAATCAAGATAAGAGCTTAATAAAATTAGTCCCAGTGGAATAAAAGTGAATCATCTACTAAGAAGACAGTTAAATGTCTATCTGCATCCAGCTGAAAATACTGTGAATATAGCTCCTCCTCATTCAGGAACCTATGAATTTTATAAAAGCACCAATTATCTGCATCAACCACAGCACTGATATCCAATCCACAACCAAAGAGTAGGGGCATGGAAAGTTTCACTTGAGGGAAGGCAAAAATAGGAAACACCTGGCAGCCACTGCTCCATAGGAATTATTAAGACCTGCAGTAGAGTCATGATCTGCCTACAACATCATGCAAGGTCAATTTTACAAATGTTTTGCCTCTGTAAAACATGGGCTTGTTTCCTCCTAGCCTTCAAAGTTAGTTTTCTTGCTTTTGTACATCCACTAAGACAATGCCATTAGTTAAAGTAACACCTTAATCAGATTCCCTTTTCTATACCTGTTAATACTAGTTTCCATTATGAAATCCAAAATCTCCATGTGGTAAACTTACAATTTTTTCTCTGGGCACGGTGGTGCATGCCTGTAATTCCAGCACTTGGGAGCCTGAGGCAGGAGGATTACTGTGAGTTCAAGGCCAGCTGGAATTACAGAAAGGCCTTGTCTCAAAACACCTAAAAAAAAACAAAAGAAAGAAAGAAAACATAATTTTATTTCTTGTTCAGGTGCATGTTTTCCTGCTTAGAACTCATAGGTGAGGGAGATTTCTATAGACAGTATGATCACCTAATTTATCATCTAAACGAGCATTTTTTGGGCCAGGGATTTAGCTCAGTTGTTCCACCACCTGCCTCGCAAGCTCAAGGTCCCGAGTTCAATCCCCAGTACAAAATAATAATAATAATAATAATAATAATAATAATAATAATAATAAAAAATAAACTGGAAGGTTTTTGAGAATAAAGATAAATCTAAAGGGAATTCAAATTATTTAAACTTTAAAGTATTTATATATTTTCAAAAAAATTGGTCTATGATATTTATGATCCTATAGAATAATTCCATTGGCAAACCTTGTAGAATTTTTTAATTTAAAATTATATCACATAATAAATTACTTTTTAAAGAAAACCTTTGAAAAATTCTGTATTTAACTTAGTCTTAAAAAATACAACCAGAAAAATCTCTTCTTAACTATTTATATATACTATATAAATTTTTTTATAATTTCAGTTTCTAACATAGTATCACCAGGTTTTCCTGAAGAGTTTTATTTTTAATGTGATCTATTTTTAACATTTTCATAAAATTGCCTATACTGTACCTTAAAATTATGGTAAATACATTTAAAATTATTACTCCAGTCAACTGACTCTTCTAAATGTGCCATAAATTGTTTAATTTAGAAAATAATATCTCTAAGTGCTGAGCTACCTATTAGGCTGAGAATAAATTCTGCTAAGTAAAGACTATTGTAAATTTTAGTTTGTATATTGAAATATGTAACTGTTCTAGTACACTTGACTCCACATCTCTGCACAATTTTTAAATTTCTTTTTATAATTTTTGAGACGTGATAATTTGATGAAACTCACAAACTGCATAATCTAGAAATATTGAAAAAATAAGAAGTATGTCATGAATGCAAAACTATGCAGTTGGTAACCTATATCAATTACTACCATATAGCATACATATATTATAAAAAATTAAAATTTATCAAATCTTGAGCACATGAAGTTTTAGATGATGTAGATTCCATTCATAGCCCAGAAAAATGCAAACAAATGTAAAAATGTGGTGTTAAAACACAACTGCCTGAAATTAAGCTAATACCTACTGCATTGTTGTCATAATTTCCTGGCCACCTCCCTGTTCCTACTGCTGTGAGCTTCAGTATTGCAAGTATCTGCTTACTTAATAACCTGTGGATACTGTACATCTCTATGTGAGCAGTTTCTCTCTCCAGGAAATTTTGTATGGTAGTGAAAGGTAATTTGGTGTTTTGTAGCACTGGCATCTTTCACTGTCTATAACCATACAAAATGTGTTGATCCACTGTTATTTTGACTGCTGGAATGTCAGCACCCCTACACCCTGATGTGGTTTAAGGATCAACTATACTTGCTTACATGCATGTTGCATGGTTCCTCATACTCTGAGAAAAGATTTGTATTTGTAAACCAAAGCAAAAAAATTGCCTCTCTGAAAGGTATTGGAGTCCAATGTACATGAGGGCCACATCATGGATGGTAGAGCATCATTGTAAGGATGTGATCTATGTTAAATAAATGGCACTGGGAGGTGTAGTATTGTTTCAACAAAAATGGCTTCCAAAGAGCTGGGAGGTGGGGTCTTCCACTTTGCAGTTTCAGGATAACAGTATAGTCTTGACTCCTTCATTCCAGCTTTATGATACCCTGGTTAGAGAATCCCCACTTAACAAGATCCTGTATAGCTCCTGATCCACAGAACACAGGAGATAAATGCATGTTAAAATGAGATATTTGGAGTAATTTTTCATGCAGCAATAAAAACTGAGAAAACTAGAAGTTATCCTATGCTGTTGAAGAACTCAAGAGATTACTGGAGAGACTACTTGGAAACAGAAGGATTTTATTCCAGGATTTTAGGTGCACCGACTAGAGCCAGACTCTTGTCCAAAGGCCTGAGCCAAGCACAAAGGGATGGCTCCAGTTTTATACATGTGGTCAAAGGGGGGGTGATCTTTTCAGTGGTGGGAAACTATAGGGGGCAAGCAAGGTTATAGAAGTGAGACAAAGTAATTAAAAGCAATTAAAAACTTAATCTTGAAAGGGGACAGAGCCTTGTGAATCTTGTGAGAATGGAGTGTCATAAACTTTTTTTACAGGTCATAGTTGCCAATTTTATCTGTACCAAAACAAAAAGTTACAGCTATGTGGGAGGGGATGATGGATGGGGACTGCCCAAGGCTAAGAAAAACGTTTTTAAGTCCTGTTTCATTCCCTCCTTTGATGCTTTCTATAACAAGTTTTAATAGAGAGCATGGTCATTATTATCAATTTTCTTGTCACAAGGAGGTGGCTCCCTACTGAGCAGAGGTTGATACTTGGTTAGAGCCATTAGTCAGGTGGTGGCACGTATGTCTGTCAGAGTCTCTATGGCCAACTGAATGTTTTTGACAAGTAGGGGTAAGAGGCAAGGGAGAATTATAAGAAAGAGGATAAGAGATTTATATTGTCATTGTAAATCTATGTTGATCCTCAAGCTTCAGCTGCGTAAGGACTGGTCAGCTTCCAGAAGTGACCAGAGCAGGGCTGCCATTTCTGACAGCAGCCCAATCTCATTGCAGAATCAGCTGGTTTGGATGGTCTGGGTTCTACTGGATGGTGTACTTGTCTTGGGCCATTGGCTTTAGCTGAGTGTGGTGGATCCAAGGCACAGTTCTTGTAATTTTAACAGCTGTGGGGGTACACAAGATAACAGGATTGGGGCCATCTTATATGGGCCCTAAGGTAGTGGGATTTTACTTCTTGACCCCAACAAAATTCCTAGGTTAAAATGGTTGTACTGGGTCTGGTAAGCTTATGGGTACACTCTCTTGTCTTTATGGCTATTTTTAAAGCTTGCACCTTTTTTTAATAGGGTCAATTTCCCTAGGTTACAAAGATTACCATTAATTTGGCTTATAATTGGAGGTGGCTAACCAAATAAAATCTCATCAGGGGTATGTGCAGTTTGTTTGGTGAGGGAATACCTGACTCAGCAGAGGACCATGGGCAGAACTTGATCCTATCTCAGGTGGACTTCTTGGCAATATTTTTTTCAATAATTGTTTCAGTGTCTGGTTCATGTGCTCTACTTTTTCTGAGCTCTGTGGTTGATAGGTTGTGTGTAGTTTCTATTTTATTTTTGACATCTGCATGAGTCCCTGGACTATCTCAGATACAAATGTTGGCCCCTTTGGTCAAAGGCAGTCTGAATCTTTGGACGATGTCTCTCTTAACAGTATCTTGTCGCCTCTTATGCCTCATTTTTTTGGGTGGGGAAAGTCTCAACGCATCCTGAAAAGGTCCAAATTAGTACCAACATATATCTATAGCCTCCTGCTTGAGGCAGTTCAGTGAAGTCAGTTTTCACATGAGGTAGCTCCTGCATCTTGAATACCTGGGGGGCCAGGTAGGCCCTTGTCTTGGGTTGTTTTGGGCACAGGTTAGATATTGCTCACAAACAGCTCAAGTGATTGTAGTGAGTCACAGCACATAGAACTGATGACCTAGCAACGTCTCTTGTGCTATTTTTTTCTACGTGAGACCATTGATAGAATTGTTTTAAAAACCTGGGGTCCACCAATTCAGGGATGGCCAGTCTCCAATCAGAGAATTTCTATCATCCTCCCTTGATACAATTACCAGATTCTCAGGCAAACCAGGCTTTTTCATTTTAAGAGTAATTTGGAATCCTTCACATAGCCTCTCATAAAACTGGCTAGATCTTTCATTAGTTCCCTGGAATATTTCTGAGATCTTTCCTATATTTATTGCCTGTTGTCTGTCCTCTTTGAGACCTTGTAAGAGAGCCTCTTACAAATGCTCTCGGTACTTTTGTAACCTTTGTAATTGGCCTGCAACTTTTGGGTCCCAATTTGGCTTCCCCTCTTGCAATTGGGCCTGATCATATGTTTAAATAGTCATTATGCCCTCTGGGGAATTATTTTCTAACTAGTACAGGGCTTCTTGGGTCATTCTTCAATGCTCTTTAGCATTAAACAGCATCAGGAGAAGCCAGTAATCCTGCCAGGTTGGATTATGCAAATGTATGAGGGCTTGGGGCTTTTAGGAGGGAGTATGGTGTTTCCAGTTAAGGAGGTCACTAGTTAAGAAAGGCTGGTACATAAAACTCTGTTGTCCCTCTTGGATTTGGCCATGTATATTATAATAAATGGGTACCCTAGTTTCCTGGAGGAGCATTTGTAAGGACCTTGTGTGGTCCAATTAGAGACAACTTGTCTGATTGTTTAGGCCTCCCTCATTTTTCTCCTAGGACACTAACTCTGGCCTTTCCTTCTCAGGTGGTATTTGGTGCTCACTGTCACCTGATTCTGATTTCCTATAGGTTGGCCAAAGCAAAGGGGGATAAATTAGAGAGTAAGGGGAGGGGTCTCTGCATCTTCTGGTAGCTTTTGGAGAACTGGTTTCTCTTGCCTCTTTTGCTCTCTTTCTTTTGTTGTTGAGCCTCCCAGTGAAGCTAATTTTTCTTTCTCTTTTGCCTTAGGCACAGCCCAGGGTACAAGCAGTTTGTAATATGCCTCCAGACATGACTGTAACCAGGCAGATCAAGTCTGGACTATATTTAACCATGAGTCACTATAGGGAAACTTATCCTGGTACTCTGTCTTTGTATGCATTTCTTTTGGATCATCCTGTTTGATATGGCCTGAACTTCTTGGATTTTGATATCCATTTCCTTCTCAATATTTGGGAAGTTTCAGCCATTCAGTATTTCTTTAAATATGTCTTCTGGTGCTTTCTTTCTCTTTTCTCCTCTGTCATTCTCTGAAAGCATGTTGGTCCCCCATAAGTTTCTTACACTTTCTTGACGTAGTTTAACCCTTTTTGTTCCTCTGACTGAATTATTGCCAGTAACCTGTCTTTAAGTTCATCAATACTTTCTTCTGCTTGATGTAGGCTGCTACTGAGCCCCTGAGGTGAATTTTTCAGGTCAGTTCTTGTGTTCTTAAACTCCATCATTTCTGTTTGTTCTTTTTTAATATTTCCTATATCTTTGATGAAATTCTCACTTTGTTCATGTATTGTTATCTTGACCTCAATGGACATCTTTATGAGAGATGATCCACTAAGTAAATCATACAACTCCATCTTATTTGGGCCCATTTCTGGAGACTAATTTTCTTGTTTGGCATACCTTCACCTGATTTTTCACTTTTGAAATCTCTGTTGATGATTCCATATTATACAAGGCAGGAACCTCTCCCAATCTTCACAGAGTGGCCTTATATGAGAGAAGACACTCACAAAATCAGCCTGACTCTTTAGAGCATAGGAAGTGAACCTATTGCTGCAGTGGGCTGTTGTATCACTGAAAGCTCTAAACAGTTTGCCATTACTGGTTTAGAGATTCTGAGGTCCTCTATCAATCATTTTTCTCTTCAGGAAAAAACAGGCAACAGTGGTTTTTGTCTGTTTGCTCTGTGCTGAGCCTGGGGTGTGGAGCGAGCTATGGCATCTTTCATCCACAGCCATTACCTCCGTTCTCCTGTGGACAGCTAGAATATGCCAGAAGTACCTGCTTCGAGACTATGAGACAAATGTCAGAGGCATGGAAACCTCAAGAAGTTGGGCTACCAACCCATAACTCAACCTTTTTCCCTCTCCAAGGGGAAGCTGAGAAGTGAGATTTTTCATCTGCTTAATCTGCTGAGGGAGAAGCTAAATAGTATTTATTGGCCCAAGCCACAACCTCTACTCTTCTCTGGGAACTAAATTGTGGGGGAACCACCAGAACTCCAAGACTGGCCTGCAAACCCACTCCTTCTATCCCATGTGTAAGCTGGCACCTAGGGGTTCTCTTCCTGATTGTATAGCAATGTGGGAGGCCTACAGTCTCCTTGAGAATGTGTCCTGAATGACCCTTCTGGCTTCAGCTAGTTTGTTTTTGCATTCTCCCAGAATCTAAGAGCCTTTCAATTAGTTCATTATTTTTCACAAATGGAATTTGTATATGAATCATTACAGAATCAGTATGTCTCTGGGGGTAAGAAAAGTCCAGGATTTCCTACTCAGTCTGTTACTGACTTCGCCTATTATTTCTTGTATTTGCCCATACTATTAACCCTTCTTGGGATAATATAATGTTATTTTAACTGACCTTACAACATTTAGTATTGCAGTTCTATAAATCCATTCAAATACTCAAGAAAGAGTGGTGTTTAACAGTATATAAATCTAATTATGTTATTCCTTGCTTAAAATCATTCAATTTCTTCCAATCAAAACTAATCTTTAGTAAAAACTTATTGAATGCAAAGTACTATGGCTAAAATCTTTATGTATAGAATCCTAATTAATCTTAGGAATTCCCGGAAGTAGGAACTATTTTCATAATTTTTAAAAGGAGGAATATGAGGCTTAGAGAAGTTAAATTAAGTTGAGCAAGGGATACACAGTTGTTAATGCTAAACTGCCAGAATATTCTCTTTGCATACAAAATTTTAGCATCCTGATCCCACTCTTCTCTATATATATCCTTTATCTCTGATTAAAGTTTCTCTATAATGCCTTCCCTGAATTTCTGGAGTAGATTAGTTTTCCCCACAACACTTGTATGTTCCTTTGCAGGTAGTCTTATGACCAAGTAGTCTCTAAATCCCTACATGCTGTCAAAATGGCTATATACAGTGGTGGTGAGCCTATGACACATATGCCACAGCAGGCTATTTGTTATCTTTAAAAGCTCTAAAAGATTTGCCATCACTGAGCTATAATTTCATCAAATTAATTTATAATTTAAAACAATTTATTAGTATGAAAGGTAGGGAAAAATTTATATTCTTTAAGAATCTCCACAATGTTTTTGTTATATGGTGAAACATAAATTTTACTTATTCTTGAGGATGCTGTTTATATAACTATGTTCTAAAAAAGTTTATCATTATATTAGTACTGCTAAGCATCTGGAAATACAAAAAAAAACCTTTTGGATATTTTGCTCAGAAAAGAATAATACACTGCTAGTCTGGCAACAACATGTCATTTACTCAAGCTGAAATATGGAGCCTCATTTTTTTCTCATCCAAATAAACTAACATTTCTATGCGAAAACTAGACAGCCAAGGAGCCCTTGACTCAAAAGGATTATGAATACCATTATTCCACTCTAATAGCTGTGTTGTTGTGCCCTATTCTAGAGCCATTTGTGAACTATTCAATAGACAAAATGATAAAGACAAAGAGTTATTATAACTACTGTCAAAACCATAGTTAGACCAATGCATCTCCTATGATGACAATACACACATCAAAGACAATCTTAAAATAATATATTAACTTTAGAGATAGACAATCACCAAGGAGAAAAAAATAATTATAGGAGGCATATTTACATTATTATTTATCTGGCAAAAAATACAGGTTTGGAGGAAAATTGAAGGGCATGAGGGTGTAAACCACAGACCCACTGCAGTAATGTTTTTCAGCATGTTCACACATTAATCTCTGTTCAAATATCTGCTTCAACACCACACCCATCAATAATATTTTGGAGGTGTGCTATGGAATGGTTTAGTGTTTCTTTTGTATTAAGTCACATGGAAAAATGTTTATAACAGATAATTTCTTCCCAATAGTCTCTTATGGGGAAAAGAAGAAAATGATATTCAGACCACGTAAAAATATAATCTAGTTCTTAAAACCACAAGATGTTATTGAAGTGTGAGATTTTTAAAAATTCAGTGCATTATAAATTACATTAATTACAGCTATTGTATTGCACCTGAAAGCCTATATTTACCCAATTTAACTAAGAACACTTTTGTGGATACCATAAATAGTAGTCCTCACAGGGCATCAAGAGTGGCTGGGGCACCATCCACCATTAGGCTGTGTTTGAGTTTCTCATTTTGGCTTCCCTCAGAAGACTGATTTCATTCTTTTCATAGTTCAAGGATTATTTTTTGCTTTATAGTAAAATAGGAATTCTAATAGCTCCAAAGTTTTATATCTTATGACCTCAATCACCAGAAAGACATTTCCCTAACATTCTTTCTAGTCCCAAATTGAAACCATTGATGGATTAATGATGATCATGTTAGAAAATAAACTCCTATGCAGAAAAAGATGATGAAGTATAGGGAAATTTTAGTCATGGAACCTGAGTCTGTATAGTTTAAATAATGGAAATTTATTATACTAATGTTTTATGAAAGTAATAGAATCTCCTAAGATCAAAATAACTTCAAAATATTAGTTAAACTTTATTGCTAGAAACAAAATATGTGCTATGTATATCAACAACACCCTGCATTGGGAAAGTAAAAATACAGTTACTACAATTCTTTGCATTTGTATAGTCTTCTACCTTTTACTAAAGGATTTTCCATCTTACTAAATACAAAAACAAAACTACATTAGAAAGTTAGACAAAGGTCTACTTTACATATAAAGATATTTAGGCACAGAGAAGTGACATAATTTCCCAAGCATAAACAGCTAGTTGCAAGCAGAGAATAGACTCAAACTTCATACTCTTCATTCCAAATCCTGAAAACTGGTAAACAAAGCAAAATGTAGCAGCAAGGATCCAGATCTTCAAAGGGAGAAACTAACAAAAGTTGTTGTTTTGTTTTTATTTACCACATGCTAATAATTTTGTATGACAATGAAAGTTGGTACCAAGTTTCATCTACATTATTAGAAAGATAGTATCTACTTTGTTTTAGTTTGATTTGGCTTTCCAAGCACAAGTTCCTTTCGCTTCTTTATTATGTTGTGATCACTCCAAGAAGTTTTTGCATAAACACATCAAGCGCCAATTTGGCTGATGTGGGAATTGTTTATTGGGTAGGAGCAGGAACACCTGCTGTCTTCTGCTCTAATGCGTCCTAAATTAAGATTGTCAGAAACTTCCTGCAAGTATAGTCAGAAATGTTCTAAATGAGTCCACTTTGCATGAGTGTCAACTGTTAACAGGTGTTTCCTGTTCCAGTTGGGATGCTATAACAAAATATCATAAACTAAATAACTTGCAAACAACATACATAAATTTATTTCTCACAGTTCTGGAAGCTGAGCAGTCCACCATCAAGGCTTCAGCAGATTCACTGTCTAGTAAAGGCCCATTTCCTGGTGTGTGGACGGCTACCTTTCAGTGGTGATCTCACAGAGTGGAAGAGGAAAAGGGACTGTGTTGGGCCTCTCTATAAGGCCACTGATTCCACTCACAAGGACTCTGCTTTCATGACACGATCGTTTCCCTAAGGCTCTTCCTTACAATGTCTCATCTTAAATATCAGGGTATCAAAGTATGAATGGGCGGGAGGGCACACACATTCAGACCACAGCAAATTGAAAGCCGTGTCTTATATGTGGAAGAATTGGACATCTTAAGGAGTACCACAAGTACGTTCACAGATGTGCTATCATTGTATCATAGTGTCCCTTAGCAGTGCTCACATAAAATAGATCAGTACTTTGCCAAAGTAATGATTTTGAAAACATCAAAATTGCCAAATTAGTAAAATACATAGGCAAATGACAATTATATGGTCAATTTTTTTCTAATTAATGACATATGTGTAAAACTACAGGGTCATATGGCAATTATATGTACATTAAAGAAAATACCACCAGAATATTTTCAGAAGTGGTTATATCATTGCATAATCCCTGACTAGGGATTTTATGCATACTCCAGTTGTTCCATATCTAATCCAAAGTATTCTATTGCATGCATTTTAAATTTCAGCCATTATAGTAATATGTGTTAGTATTTTACACATTTCACTGATGACTAATGACACTGAACATCTTTCCCTCGTATTCTTTGTGTAGCATTTGTTCAAATGTTTGTCAGTTTTTATATTGGTTTAGTGATTTTCTTATAATTGAGTTGTAAAACTACTTTTCATGATCTTCATTTGAGTTGTCACCTTGTAAATATTGTTTTCAATTATTGCTGTAATAAATTACTACAAACACAGTAGCAGTAGCAGTATATTCTAGAAGTCAGACAGAAGTCCAAAACTGGAGTTTGCACAGATAAGTGTAAAATGTTCCAAGACTTTCCAAAAAACAAAAGTTTCTAATTTTGATGAAGTTTGATTTACCATGTTCTGTTTATTGTTTGTCCACTTCAATTATATCTTTATATCTCTACCTCCAAGATTAAAGCTACAAATTTTCCTCTAAATAAAGTTTTACATGCATCACACAAGTTAGTATTTGCTGTTTTTTCAATTGTGTTTCTTTATTATTATTCCATTCAAAATATTTTACCATTTTCCTTTTGATATCTTCTTGGACCTGTAGATTATTTACAAGCATGATGTTTAGTTCTCAACTTTGGGGGATTTTCAAGATACAGGATATTTCTATTTTAATATAATCCTATGAAGTAAGAGACAATAGCTCTGACTCTGGTTTTACAGTACAGTTTAAGGTATATATTTGTTGAAAATACAATGGGAATTTGAAAGAGGATATTTTATATGCCTCTTGAATGGAGTGATCCATAATCAACAATTTGATCAACTTGGTTGGTAGTATTGTTAATTTATATACTACTACTTAATTTCCAAGAGAGAGTCTCTCTGCAGTTATGTATGTTTTTTGTTAAAGCATTTTAAGCTCTATTAGGTTAATACATATTTAAAATAGTTATGCATTCTTGCTGAAGTGACCTCTTTGCCTCTGTCAAATATTGCCCTTTGTGCCTGGCAATGTTTCTTGTTCTGAATATGACTTTTTCTCATATTAATACAGTCATTCAGTTCTCTTGTGATTGTGTTAACATGATATATCTCAATCAAATAAATTAGATTAGCCTATTTCTTTATAAAAGTAAGTTTCCTTCTCATTTAAATTTACTTTTTGCTGATGCATAAAAACATAAAATGTGTTTAATTATAGGGTTGCTCTAATGTTTCCATACATGTAAAGGTTGTGTATAGTTCAATTTAGGGTAAACGTATCTATCTCCTCAAATGTTTTTCATTTCTTTATGGTGAAAATATGTACTTCTAACTTTTAAAAATATACAGTACATAGTTGTTATCTATAGTCACCTACCACCCAAGAGCACACCAGAACTTCTTACTCCTGCCTAACTATGATTTACTACCCTTTGATTAACTAGCTTCACCTGTCCTTCCCTATTGCTCTCCTCAGCCACTAGCAACCACCTTTCTACCCTCAGTGTCCATTAGATCAACTTTTTTATAGTCCATATAATAGTGAGATTGTGTGTCTTTCTATACTTGGCTTACTTCAGGAATGATCTCCAATTCCAACCATCTTATCACAAATGACAGGGTTTCATAAAATAGGTTTCTCTTGGTCACCTTGTAGATAACGTGTAGTATTCAAAATCTTTACATATAACGATATACATATGTATGTAAATAAATGGTATTGACTCCCTCTATTTACTACCTTCATACAACACATAGGCATACAAACTAAGAGAAACTTTGTGCTTTTTTTTCTGTGCACTTGAGAAAATGTACAAAGAACTAGTTTTCCCTATTTTTTTGCTCCAGTCTTTGAATCATTCAGAAATTGATTATAATAGCTATAGGGTTTTTTAAAAGTAGATTTATGTTCTGCATTTTCTTTACATAACCTTGAAAGAACTTCAAGTAAGAGCATGGTGAATGAGTAGATAGTAGTTGCGATAATCATAATAAATATTGCTAAGCAACAGAATTGCTGGGAAAACAATTTTAAATGACTCTTTAGGATATAGTTGACATAAAAATGTAAAAAATAGACCAAACCGTTATCAAACGTGACAATTCTATTTTGATAATTTTGATATTTGATAATATTTTATAATAGTCTATAAAATAGATATATGAGCCCACTTAGGCATTAACTGGAATGAAATAAGGGATTCAGAAGGGCTGGTGTCCTTCCTGAATTCTCAGAAGAAATAGTTATGTCCCTGAATGGACTAAAGTGATAGCAAGAAAACCAGAGTGCATGGATTTTAGGAACTACAGATATAATGTTTTCATGTAAATCCACCACAGGTCAAATAGTGAATGAAAATAAACTTGCACAGTGAAAACTATTTTTCCTGTAAGAAACCTCTGTCCATAACACACATGGTGCTGGCACCTAAAACAAAGAGTGAGCACCGCACTTTTTTATGAACATTATTAACTTGCTCATTCATTTCTTCACAATTTGAAATGAATAGTGATAGCAGATTAGACAGTGCTTACATGGTAAGGAACAACTCCATCTTCTTGGTCAATAACATAATCAGAAAATTGTAATAATGATCTATTGTCAGTCTTTCCTCACACTGAATTTCCACTTTCCAGGCCTGGAGAGAGGTCCAGAAGGTATCATTCTAATGACAGGACCTCTTTATTTAGATCTCTTCTGGTTTTACAGTGAATCAGCTGGGCCTTTAATTTTGCATCATTTGTAGAGTAACCACTTTCTTCTTAGTGTGTGACGTGGGTGCATCATTCCTCACCACACAGAGATGTGAGGACCAGCCTGCTGTCTTTACATGGCACCTCAACACCTGGAAAGCAGCAGACATTTGTCAAATGCTGATTTCCATCAACTTTGCAATATGGGGAGCTGGTAGTCATCAGCACAAGCCTTCCAAGAGCCTGGTATAAGGCATGTAGCTCTGCTGTGTCCTTTGTGGATGGTGCCACTTCATAATTTTCCATTGCTCTTTTCCTGAAATATATGATTGAATAAACAGCACTCCTCCTGAGAAAATAAAATTAGAGGCAAAAAAAAAATAACATAAAGAGACACCAAGGCTACTTAACAGTTTGGCATCTTGTCATGATTAAATAAATAGTGTTCCTCCTGAGAAAATAAAGTTAGAGGCAAAATAAATAACACAAAGAGACACCAAGGCTACATAACAGTTTGTCATCTTGTCATTCTTTCCTTTCAGAAAGCCCTTGATCACCCTGACTTCTGGTCCTGGAAGGCCCCCATCTCTGGACTCTATTTTAAAAATCTTACCAACACTTTAGTATCCATAAATTCTAGTATCCCTTGGTCATCTCGGCTTTCCTCCCCCTCAGCCAACATAGGCTCTGCATGACCTCTGCCTTCTAAATACTCTCTTTCCCCTCAAACCAGCGAGGGGCCTTCAACTTCCAACTGGAACCCAGCTGGAGATAGAGGAGAAGTAACAGCCCCAAAGTCTTTCGAAGTGGGTCTTTGCCTATGGCTCCTGGAAAGGACGCTAGTTCAAGGATATAATAGTGCATCCAAAAGAAATATGAGCTCTGTAAGAACTCTTTGGGGAAGCTTAGCTTCCCAGTCTACAGCAAGACAACTCTCTCCCTCCACACAATTGTATCCCTCCCCTTCTCACTTCCTCCTACTCTTCTTGCTCCTGGAACAAGTGTTCTACACTGACCCTCAGGAAAGCCAGCTGGCACCACCCCATCATGCTCTGGGGAAGGTGTTGCTCTCACTGTGCCATTCCTGTCAGGCACAAGTTCCCCTGGTGCTCTGGGGAGCAAGCCTACCTCTATCCTGGGCACCCTTGGAGCTGTCAAGTTTCCTGTTGGGAAGGTTTACTTCCTCTCAGATCATGTGGGAACCCTCAAAAGGCAAAAGCCTCACTTTCTGATTTGTTTTGAATACCAGCACATTGTAGCTTGGATGTTAAATGTCCCCCAAAGGACCATGTGTCAAAGGCTTGGTCCCTGATGGCACCACTGAAAGGTAGTGAAGCCTTTAGGAGCCTTGTGGGGGAGTCCTCAGGTCACTGGAGTTATGGCCACTAAGGGGGTGCGGGACCCCAGGCCCTTCCTCTTTCTCTTCTGGTTTATGCCCATTAGGTAAGCAGTTTGCTCCACTTTCCGCTTCTCCACCATTGCCACCATTGGTTGGCACCCGACTGAGGCCCAAAGCAATGGCTTTCTGCCTGCTCCTGGACCAGAATCTCCAAAAATTTGAACTAAATTAAACCTTTTGTAAGTGAAATATCTTAGACATTTTGTTATAGTGACAGAAACCTGACTGTCATACACCAGTGTGACAACTGTTATTGAGTAGGAACATGAAAATCTTTGAAGTATTCAATTCATGTATACTTGAATATCAACAAGCTGCACTATCTTTAAGCTTCCTTTCCCATGTCTTGGGTTTTCTTCCCTTCACCTGTATCAAGCCTGCCCAACCTAGAATAAACTGTGAGTCCCTCTCATGAATGTTTCCCAGGGCTTTTCTGTGTGCATATGATCCCTGCACATATTCACCAAAGAAAAGGGCATTATGAGAGATGTTCATTGTTTTACAAAACTGGAATACTACTATACATACTTTTCTGCATGTTGGCTTTTGAATTCAACAGTATCTTGTGAAAATGCATTCAACATGACAAATAAAGTTTTAAATTTTACTTTTTTGTGTGTATGGCTCTGGAGATCCAACCCAGGGCCTAACACATGCTAGGCAAGTACTCCACCACTGAGCTATACCAAAGCCCAAACTATACTTTTCAAATGACTTGATGTTATTCGTGTTATAGATCAGGATTTGTCAACATCAGCACTCTTGACTCTTTGGATGTGCTAATTCTTCTTTGGGGACTGTCCTATGCATTGTGGGAATTTAGTAGACTCCCAAGGCTCTGCCCATGAGATACCAGTAGCACATGCCACCTTCACTTCCACTTATAACAACCAAAAATGTCCCCAGACGTTGCCACATGTCCTCAGGAGAACAACATCGCCCTCCTTGAGAACCAATAGTGTAGTTGTACTATAATCTATAAGAGTCTTTCATTTTTTATTAAGGGGTGGTCTATGTTCCATCATCATATAATACAGCAACAATTATATTTGTCTATATTTTCTGATGAAATTCCTTTACCAAACATTTTAAAATTTATTTTTGTCTAAACCTTGGGTCTACAAATAACTCTCTAAAACAACAGAAATTGTTCACCATTTTCACAATATAAGCTCATTTACAAAAGCCAGTTTTCCTTGTCAAACCAATTAGTTTTCTTTTAAAAAAATTTCAAAATTCAAGTAAAGATGTTAATATGCATTTGGAAGAGTATCTTAATCTGAGAAAGCACAGAATTCCCACTGTAAGATAGGCTACTAAAATCTGTCAAGAATAAAATTACTTCAATCTAATCTGTTTTATATTATAAAATTAAAGCATAAATCTATACATTGTCTTAAGTATAATAATACAATGTAATGTACAAATAAAATAATAATCTACCATCAAAGCAAAAAATAGGCATTAAATGCATGATATTCAGCAAATGTAAATGTACGTGGGTATGAACACTAATATTTGGCTTTGAAAATACTAATTAAATAAGAATAATTTACAGAAATACAAATAATTTAGACTTGATCAATTTCAGTAATTTTTTGTGATTTTAATGAAGAAGAAATAAACATTCTGGAAAATTTTAATAATCCAGTTCTTTGCATATTCCATGTGGTACATTCCAAAAACCAAAAATCATAAAAAGGGACAAGGGCAAAGATCTCAAGAGAAGGCTGAAAACATGAGCAGAGGCCAGACTGTGAATGATCTTATCGGCCATGCTAAGAATTTGTATCTCTGCCATAAAAGTAATCTTCAGGCATTGAAAAGCTTTAGGTATTGGAAATAGCCCAAGTGCCCATCAACTGGAATCTGGATAAAGAAGATGTGTTTTTTTAAAAAATGGAGTACTACTCAGCCATAAAGAATGAGAAACTAGAGACTTTTATAGCTAAATGGATGCATATTGAGGCAATACTCTTAAGTGAAATAAATAGGACACACATATGTAAATACCGAATAGTTTCTCTAGTGTGAGAAACTGAAAGTATAAATAAGGATTAAAATGATTAAAATGAATAATTGATAATTTGAAATAAGAAAAGGTCCAAAAGTGTAGGGGTGGTGGGAGGGGAAGGGAAAAGGAAAGAAGGGAAAGGAAAAATTATGAGGAAAAAAAAATGGAAACGAAATCTAGGTAAATAAGGAAGGGTGGAGGAGGTGAAGGGTGCATAGGTAAAGGGGGAAAAAATAAGAACTAAGGTACATCATGTAAAGGTACAAGCACCGAATGATCAATGTAAATGTATTGTATACCTAAAATGCACCAATAAAGAATTAAAAAGAAAAGCTTTAGGTAGAAGGATATTATATTTGCATGCTTAAACAATCACCTCTGGCAGATTATGGAGAATCGACCAGAGGATGACATGAGAAGATACCAGAGGATAGTTCTGAGGTTACTTTAAAGAAGAAATGACAAAGCTGAGTTCAGTGACATTTTTCTGTAATCCCAGCTATTCGGGAAGATGGAACAGAGGAATAGAAAGTTTGAAGCCAGCCTGAGCAACAAGACCTTGTCTCAAAATAAAAAATAAAAAGAGCCACGGGTGTACAACACATATCTGGAGTGCAAAAAGCTCTGAGTTCAATTCCCAGTACTGCAGACAATTAAATAAAGAATAAAATTTTTCAAACAAAGAAGAAATAATGAAAGCTCATGCTAAGGTGACAAAGTGGAGTTGACAAAAATAAGCACTTTAGTTTTTAGGGCAAGGGTACTCTTCAGAATATAATGATGATGACAATCAAATGTCAAAGAGAATAGAAGCCATAAGATAAGATGAAGCCATTTATCCTGAGTAACAAGCCGGAGCCTAGGGCCAAGCTTTGGGGAGCACCAATATCCAGAGGCAGTGGAGGAGAATGGACCAATGCAGGTCACTGAGGAGGCATTGTCACGCAACGTCTAAGGTGGGGAAGCCAGGGCAGCGAAGTGCTCTGCTCGTCCTAGGAAGATGCTCTGGAAAAAGGACACTACTGAAAAAACAATAAAAATGTATAATAAATATTTGTTTTGATTTTTTCCTACTAAGCAATGAAAACAGTCAAAGCCATATACTTTCACTGGAGTTTTTTGTTTTTGCTTCATCCTTGAAGGTTCCATGTGCAGTGTTCTCAATCTTCTAAATTACTGATAATTGTAATTATCTCTTCTCCAGAAACTTTAAAATACAGAGTGTTGTTTTAATTTTCAAATGATTGTATTTTATTTAAATACTCATCAGTGCACAGAGAAAGAGTTTTTAGGATTCTTTTGAGATCCTTTGATTAAGAGGTGATTTTTTTCCTTCTTATGTTGACTTTCCTTCCCCCTTGATCCCATTTAATTTGAAGATATTCAACAAGATGCTAAAGTGAACATGTATTTTCCCTGGTACAGTATATAGAAAAAGTGAAAAGCTTTTTTTTTAAACTTTCATTTTTTTTATCCTTTCAATGAGAATCTGAAAATAACTGGATGCAACCTCAGATCATCACTTTACTTGGAAGCCTGTCAAAGATAATAGATCAGGTGCCCACGTTACAGCTGAATTCTTCTCTGATGTTATTTTATTTTTCTCTGCACTCTTTCCAGCACCTCAGTGTTCTGTGACCATGACAATGTCCTGGCATTCTAAATTCCTTTTGAAGGAAACATCACTATTTGCTTAGAATGGAAGTTAAAACCAACAGCAAACTTGCACTGTTGCCAAGTCAGGACATTTTTCTAGGTAATGTGATCACATTATCCTCTTTTATGGTTTAGATCTAAAATGTCCCTCAAAAGTCACTGGCCCAGAGGATTTTAGAGAGTATTGGTTCATGGGGGCACTGTACTCATCAGTGACTTAGTCACTGAGTTCATGACTGGCTGCTATTGGAGCCAGGGTCTGGTCAGAAGAGGTAAGTCACTGGGGTGTGACCTGAAAGGATATATTCTTGTTTCAGTCCCTTCCTTCTCTCTCTACATCCTGGCTGCCAAGGAGTGAGCAGTTTTCCTCTGTCACCCCACCTGCCATCCCATCAGCCATGTGATTTCTACGATGGAGCAGGCTGATCATGGACTGAACCCCCTGAAACTGTGAATCAAAATAAACCTCCTCTAAGTTGGTCACTAATACACTCGGCTTGCAACAATAGCTCAGGAGGAACTTGAAGACACATCTGTTTAATGAATCCTCTGTGCTAGACAATAATAGCAATGCAGGAGACCTGAGAAGCCATTTAATTAGTATCAGTTTCTTGTTTTGTGGGTGATGAAAACAACTCACAGCTAAGACTTTTCACACAGATATGTAGTAGGAAATTTACATTCATATGTACAAAAAAGCAGTATCTCACATGATAGAAAATTGATGTGTTAGTGCAATTTATGAAAACATAACTATTAAAAGAGCTACCTGTAACCTCAACTCCTTTAAAACTAGAAAGAACAGAAAACCCTTCATCAGCCTTTAAAAACATATTATTAATGTGCTCTTGTAAATGTTCTTAGGTAAGTTCATCAGCAGCATAGAACATAAAGAGTGCCCAAAAAAGACTTTGCAAAGGTTCATACTTGAGATTTTATTTTTCAAATCAATTGAAATTTATTCATTATGAAGATAGATAAGTGATGCTTGTAAAATGTCTACTGATAACTAATGTACTTTAAATCATCTACTTACAATTGAAATACAAGTATGTACTGACTTGTGTCTGTTATTGTATAGGATGAGAATCCCTAATCCAAAACACTCTAAAATTCAAAACTTTCTGAATTCTGACAGGACATCATAAGTGGAAAATTTCACAGGTAATCTCATGTATTAAAGTCACAATAAAAATACAATCACACTAAAAATATTGTGTAAAATTACCTTCAAGCTACGTGTACAGGATGTACACAAAAATAAAGGAATTTTGTACTTAGACTTGGATCCCATCACCAATTATCTCATTATGCATATGCAAATATCCACAGTCCAAAAGTGAAATCAGAAACACTTATGTTTGCAATCTGTGCTCTCCCACAAATAGCTGTCATCTGCTATAGCCTCTATCCTCCCTACCATGATTTTCAATCTCTACTTTCCTTCCTTCCAACAATGAGTCATGGGATGTACAGTTAAATTTAAATCCAGCCAAATGACAAGCTTGCCACCAGGACAGGGTGAGGAGGAACCCCCAGGGCAGGCCCACCAGCTGATGGCTTGGCCGCATGGGCACCTCCAACAGCACCCACCCACACCCCCCAGCCTCTGGCCTTCTGGCTCTGCAGCTACTTGGTTACACACTGCAGAGGCACAGGGGGACGTAAAAGCCATTGGCCTGAGAGGCAGAAGTGAATAACAGAGAGAGTGCCTGTCTCAGGCTCCCTGATGAAAACAAGCCCACTGGAAAAGTGAAGGGAATCTCTGCTATAAAGGCACACCAGACCACTGTGATTGGTAAGTTGGAAGGATCATCAGCTCCCATTGGAAACTGGACATTCTTCAGGGGAAAACCAGCTGAAACCTGCAGTAGAAACTTGCAGAGTGCAACCCTGCAGGAGGACAGGGAGCTCAACTTGGGACTTCCAACCAGAAATCTGCCTGAATCTCATGGGTCTGGGACTAGCTTACTGAGACTCATTGACTTATAACTGCACACTGCCACCCATGTTGTCTATTGTGACAGCAGAGACATACCCTGAAGGAGGCCCTTTATTTTTCAAAGGGGATAGATTAATAACTACCACAAATTGTCATTCTCTAAGAGGTACTTGATGCTATGGTGTTGCTCACTGTATGACTTGGGCTAAGGTGTTGGGATTGATCTAAACAGTTTTCCTTCCTGGTATAATGAAAATGAGATAGCCTCAGAGTCATTAGAGACTCAAAACCTAAAGACCAGCTATATCTGGAAGAAACCTCTGAGAAGCAATCACTCCTTAAGTGTTTTAAATACATCAACAAAGATACTTACAATAAACAACTTCAAAATATCAACCCAGGAACTAAACCAAGGACAATACAAAAAACAAAAATGAGAAGACATTTAAGCAAGTCACAAACTCAGACTTCCACTCCACAAAAGGCAATTTCTGGGGGAAATGAGGTTCAAAAGCCTGATAATCAACCACCTGGACACCCTGAACTGATAGCACAGGAAGTAACAAAACAGATGAATGAGGCTCTAGAAAAATTCAAAGCAGAAATAATCTCCCAGATATCTACAGAGATGGTGAGCAGAGTGAAAGTCATGATTAGAGGCTCTAGAACAGAAACAGATTAAAAAAAAAAAATAGATGAGTTCAGAAACATGCTGGAAGCCATGAATGCCCAGCATAAGAAAGAAATGAAACCATGATCGCCCAACATAAGAAAGAGATGGAATCCATGAAACAGTTTCAAACAGATATTCAGATTAAAAACTCCACTGAAATCATGCAGAGCAGATTAAGAGAATCTGAAGATAGAATATCAGATATAGAAGACAGGACTGCAGTGAAGGACCTTGAAAACAGAGATTTCTTAAAAATAGTAAGGGACCATGAGAAATCAATCCAGCAGCTCCTAGATGATGCAAAGAAGAATAACATAAGACTGATAGGATTCCACAAAAAAACAGGAGAAAGTACAATTGACATAAAAAAAAACTGTTCACAGAAGTAATAGTAGAAAACTTCCCAGACAGAGGTGGAGAATTGGACACACAGATAAGTGAGGCATATAGAACTCCACCCAGCAACGATCAAAAAAAACTACACCTAGGCATATAATAGTCAAGATCCCAGAAATGCAAAAGAAGAACAAAATCCTATAGGCAGTTAGAGAAAAGAAACAAATGTCCTATAAAGGAAAGCCCATCAGAATCATGGTAGACTTCTCCACAAACCCTAAACTAAAGGAGAGCCTGGAGTGAAGTATTTCGAGCCATAAAAGAAAATAATTTCCAACTTAGACTGTTGTATCCTGCAAAATTATCTTTCAAAATTGATGGGGAATTTAGATACTTCCATGACAAAGAACACCTGAGAAATTTTGTGAACACCAAACCAGCACTCCAAACAATTCTAAGCAATATCCTAGAAAAAGGCAACAAAGGTCACAACTCCATGAGGCTCAACAGAGGGAAGCCACCAGACAAGGTAAGAAACTAAAGGGAATGAGAGAAAAAGAAATAAGAGCCAACAGCAGTAAAACATCATGACAAGGATGAGTCAATATCTATCAATTATAACTATCAATGTTAATGGCCTCAATTCATCAATCAAAAGTAGACTGAGAGAATGGATTAAGAAGCAAAATCCAGCAATATGCTGTAAACAAGAAACACACCTAACTCAAAAAGAAATTCATAGACAGAAAGCAAAAGGATGGAAAACGGCTCTCCATGTGACAGGATCCCACAAAAAAGCAGGGGTAGCAATTTTATTTGCAGACAAAGTAGATTTCAAATCAAAACTAATTAAGAGAGACAAAGATCGTCACTACATCCTGGTGAAGGGAACAATCCAAGAGGAACAGATGACAATCATAAATATATATGCACCAAATACGAAAGCCCCCAACTATACAAAATAAATATTAATGGACATGAAAAACCAAATAAGCACTAATACAATTGTACTGACAGACATCAATAGCCCACTATCACAAATAGCCAGATCATCTAGACAAAAAATTAACAAGGAGATCCTAGAACTGAACCAAGCTATTGAGCAAATGGACTTAATAGATATTTACAGAGTGTTACACCCCACAAACTCAGAATACACATTCTTTTCAGCTGCACACGTGTCATTCTCCAAAATAGACCACATGCTACCTCACAGGACATGTCTAAGTCAATGTAAAAGAAATGAAATTACCCCCTGTATATTATCAGAACATAGTGCCATAAAATTGGAGATCAGTAACATGAGAAACTGCAAAACTCCCACAAACACCTGGAAATTGAATAACGCCCTCCTGAACACCCAATAGGTCACAGAGGAAATTAAAGAAGAAATTAGACAGTTTCTACAAGTAAATGATAATGCCATTATAACATACAGGAATCTGTGGGACACAATGAAAGCAGTTCTACATGGGAAATTCATAGCAGTGAATGCCCATATTAGGACAACAGAGAGAACTCAGTTAAATAACCTAATGCAGAACCTCAAACTCCTAGAAAAAGAAGAGAATAAAAAAAGCAAAGCTCACACAAGAGAGGAAATTATAAAGATCAGAGCAGAAATCAATGCAATGGAGACTAAGAGAATGATACAAAAAATTAATGAATCAAAGAGTTAGTTTTTTGAAAGAATAAATAAAATTGATAAACCTTCAGCCAACCTTAACAAAAAAAGGACAGAAAAGACTCAAATCCATGCAATTAAGAAAGAAAAAGGGGAGGTCACAATAGAACCAGCAGAAATCCAGAGTATGATCAATACCTACTTTGAGAACCTGTACTCTAATAAAATGGAAAACACAGAAGTAATGGACAGATTCCTAAATACATATGAATTGCCAAAGTTAAATGAAGAAGATATAGAAATTCTAAACACCCCAATTACAATGAGTGAAATTGAAAATACAATAAAATATTTACCAATAAAGAAAAGCCCAGGTCCTGATGGCTTCAATGCTGAATTCTACAAGACATTTAAAGAACTAACGTCATTACTCTTTAAACTCATCAAGGAAATTGAAAGGGAAACAAGGCTTCCAAACTCATTTTTGGAAGCAAGTGTTACTTTGATTCCAAAACCAGGGAAAGACCCAACCCAAAAAGAGAACTAC
This sequence comes from Heterocephalus glaber, assembly GCF_053883595.1. Classification (NCBI taxonomy): domain Eukaryota; kingdom Metazoa; phylum Chordata; class Mammalia; order Rodentia; family Bathyergidae; genus Heterocephalus; species Heterocephalus glaber. The sequence continues at coordinate 4,742,333 of NW_028258432.1, forward strand.
AGGCCAATATCCCTAATGAACATAGATGCAAAAATCCTCAACAAGATACTGGCAAACAGAATACAGAGGGTCATCAAGAAGATCACACACCCTGACCAAGTCAGATTTAGCCCAGGGATGCAAGGATGGTTCAACATTCATAAATAAATAAATGTAATACACTATATTAACAGAGTCAAGGACAAAAATCATATGATCATTTCAATAGATGGAAAAAAGGCATTCAACAAAATCCAACACCCATTCATGATAAGAACCCTACAGAAAATTGGAATAGAAAGTCTTTATCTCAACCTGATTAAGGCTATCTATGAAAAAACAGCAGCCAACATCATACTAAATGGTCAAAAACTGAAAACTTTCACACTAAAATCAGGAACAAGACAAGGATGCCCACTATCACCATTCTTGTTCGATATACTTCTGGAAACATTAGGCACAGCAATTAGAAAAGAGAAAGAAATAAATACAATAAGGATAGGAAAGGAAGAAGATAAACTGCCATTACTTGCTGACAACATGATACTTTACATAGAAGACCCAAAAAACCCTATCAAAAGACTTCTAGACTTAATTGACAGATTCAGTAAAGTAGCTGGATATAAGGTCAACACTCAAAAAACAATAGCCTTCTTATACACAAATAGAAGACTCACTGAGAGACAAATTAAGGAAACAATTTCTTTTACAATAGCATCCAAAAAAATGAAATATCTAGGAATCAATCTAACAAAGGAAGCAAAAGACCTCTACACTGAGAACTACAGCACCCTGAAAAAGGAGATTGAGGGGGATATAAAAGTAAGGAAAGAAATCCCTTGTCCCTGGGTAGGAAGAATCAATATAGTGAAAATGGCCATACTTCAAAACTGCTATATAGATTTAATGCAATGTCCATTGAAATTCCAACAATATACTTCACAGAGCTAGAGAAAACAATCCAAAAAGTCATTTGGAACCAGAAGAGACCTAGAATAGCAAAAGCAGTTCTGAGCAACAGAGACATGGCTGTGGGTATCACAATAACCAACTTAAAGCTATACTACAAAGCTACTGTGATAAAAACAGCATGGTACTGGCAAAGAAACAGATCCAAGGATCAGTGGAATAGATTAGAAGATGCAGAAACAACTGCAGACATGCTCAGCCACCTCATCTTTGACAAAGGAGCCAACCACCATCATTGGAGGAAAGATAGCCTCTTTAATAAGTGGTGTTGGAAAAACTGGATTTCGACCTGTCAGAGATTAAAACTAGACCCATATCTATCACCGTGCACTAAACTAAGATCGAAGTAGATTAAAGATCTCAATATTAAGAAAGAAACACTAAGCTTGCTGGACGATAAGTTAGGTAGAACTCTTGAAGATATTGGTATAGGAAAAGACTTTATGAACAAAACCTCAGTAGCACGGGAACTAGCACAAAGAATCAACAACTGGAATCTCAACTTATTAAAAAGATTCTGTACTGCAAGAGAAACCACTAATGAGCTAACAGACAACCTACAATGTGGGAAAACATTTTTAGCAGCTGTAACTCAGACAAAGGGCTACTATCTAGAATATATAAAGAACTGAAAAAAATCAGACCCCCCAAATTCAAAGACCCAATTTAAAAAATAGGCATCTGAAATGAACAGACATTTCTCAGACAAAGAAGTAAAAGCAACAAATAAACACATGCAAAAATGTTCAACATCACTGGTCATTTGAGAGATGCAGATGAAAACAACCCTGAGATTCCACCTCACCCCAGAAAGAGTGGCTGCTATCAAGAAATTAACCAATAACAAATGCTGTCAGGGGTATGGGGAGACAGGAACCCTTCTCCATTGTTGGTGGGAGTGCAGACTGGTGCAACCACTGTGGAAATCAGTGTGGAGATACCTCAAAGAACTAGGGTTGGAGGTCCCATTTGACCCAGCTATTCCCCTGCTGGGTATCTTCCCCAAAGAATTAAAAGATTCATACCACAGAGATATATATGTACCCATGTTTATTGCAGCATAGTTTGTAATATCTAAAGCTTGGAAGCAGCCCAAGTGCCCATCAACTGGAGACTGGATAAAGAAGATGTGGGTTTTTTTATAAAGTGGAGTACTACTCAGCCATAAAGAATGAGAAACTAGAGTCATTTATAGCTAAATGGATGCATATTGAGGCCATACTCTTAAGTGAAATAAAAAAGACACACATGTGTAAATACAGAATAGATACTCTAGTGTGAGAAACTGAGAGTGTAAATAAGGATTAAAAGGATTAATAACTTATAATTGATACTTTGAAACAGAAAAAGGTCCAAAGGTGTAGGAGTGGTGGGAGGAGATGGGGAAAGGAAGAATTATGAGAAAAGAAAAAAAAATGGAAACGAAGTATGTAAATAGGGAACGGTGGAGAGGTGAAGGGTGCACAGGTAATAGGGAAAAAATAACCAAGATACATCATGTACAGGTACAAGCACCCAATGATAAATGTGAATGTATTGTATACCTAAAATGTACCATTAAAAGAATTTAAGCAAAAAAATAAAATAAAAAATTAAAAAATCAATAAATCCAACCAAGTAATGTTGCAACGCCATACTGATGCTAGTTTCATTCTAACTCTGATTTTACATCTGATAATTAACAGTAGCTAAGTTTTATTGAGTATTTACTTGATATAGGCTCTTTTTTCAATGCCTTATATGGCTTTTAACACAAATAACAACTTAGTACTACCAGGTCTATTTTACTGATTAGAAAATTGAATGCAGGGGGGTGAAGCAACACAGCCAAGGTCGCATGTGCAGGGAGTGGAGGAGTGGGCCTCCACCAGCACCTGGTTTCAGAGCCTGCAGTCTGCTTTGACCCACTGTGCTCAGCTGGCCCACAGGTCCTGTGGGTCTTTAGGTCCTGACCATGTAAAAAGGCAAACTCTGAGAGCCTTCCCCAAGAGCAAACTAGGGCATCTGCAGAGTCCATCTTCCCTGTGGAAAGGACAGGCCACTCAACCATATGTGACCACGCTTGCTTCAGATACCCAGTGAGCAACACACACCGTTCTTCATAAGCAGAGAAAGAGAAACAGCGTGAATGTGAACCTCCAGGGTTCATTTGAGAAGGAAAAAAGATCCAGAAGGAAAAGAGACCAATTCAGATGTTTTACAGACATCCAGCCAGTGTCCATAAGTCAGTGCTGAATGAAGGATGTCCCTCAAACCTACCCATGGTTTATTCAGATGGTTCTTTCTCAGAAGAAAAAACTTTCTCCTATCTCACATCCTTTGTCCACTTGAAGATGGTATTTTGAATGGCATCAAATAAAGACAAAACATGCATTGTGTCCAACTGAAAAGACAGAAGTCATTCATGTGAATAATTGAAGCAGGAAGCTGATTGAGGCCTAAAGGAGGAATGTAAATAAAGGAACAATATTTAGACTCTCATTTTCTAAAAATGGAAAAAAATAATTTTGAGCCCTTGATAGCTAAAGAGGGAATAGATTAGAGGCAAAGTAACAAATGCTTCAATATTCTAGACCATAAATACTAGGATGGAAAAGCCCATAAAGTGAAGGAGGTTGAGCTACCCAATGGCACAAACTATAAGGGAAGCAGGGCAGAGGGAGAGGGCCGGTAGAAGACATGCTCCATGGGTGCTGAGGAGAAATCCACTGGCCAAAGCCTTTATTTTCCCTGTAACATTCACAAGGCTCAACCAGCTGTCACTAATTTTAATGGTATTCATGGGTAGTTCGGATACTATCTTGAATGTCAAATGAAATATTCTAAAAAAAATTGGGTAATTAAGGCAAAGCTGGTTAAAGTTTCATCCAGTACAGGGAAGGGGAGAAAAAATTGAAATAAGGGAGTAGTGAAATGGTGCCAACTAAGGCGTTTAATATTTTATATTGTCTGTTTTGCTCAAGCAGCTTAAAAATTGCACTAAACTAGTATCTTACATAACTCTGCCAGATTACTGTCACTATGTATATATTTTTTTAACTTTAACTAGGATGAAAAAGATATTTATTTAGTTCCAATATCCTGCAGTCTGATGGTTGGTATTAAAAGTCATGCCTCGGTAAGAATATATAATACTCTACAAAAATTTTTTATTGAAAATGATTCCCTGGGGTGGGAGGATCTCAAATTCAAGGCCAGGTTGTGCAATGTCATGAGACCCTGCATATAAATAAAAAATATTTTTAAAAGGCTGGGGAGGTAGCTCAGTACAAATGTCCTGTGCTCAATCCTGAGCACATAAAGCTCAGGAGGGAGGGAGGGAATGTACTTCCTTATAAGAATAAACACAGAGGTGTTTTCTTAATAGTATTTAGAACTTTTGACATCTGCTTGAAAAATAAAAAATAACATTTTAATCTCTGAGTGTATTATTTTCAAACATCAAGATAGCTGAGTTTAATGCTGAAACATTCACTGGCTGAGCTACTAAGAGAGCATAATTTTATGCTGTCATGTTAAGTCCTTACCCAATGCAGAGCAATTGCCTTGAGAAGAATAATTCAAAGACACTTACTTTTCAATATCACTGGGCAGAGAAATCCTAAACACGCAGAGTAATTGTAAGCACAGCTCTGACTTGTTCATTTTGGAGTACTGGTAGCAAAGCCCTTCTCAATGAAATGTAATATGTACATCTTTGTTCTAATGAATTCTTGAGTATAGGGCACACTCTCATTTTAATGAGTAACTTTCCAGATTACAAGATTGTTTTCAAGTTTGCATACTCAACAAAACCCAGCACATACCCATAGCAGTTTGAAGTGGGTCCTGGTTTCATTACATCTCTAAGTCAATAGATGTCAAATAATAATGAAGAAATGCCAAGTCTCTCTGAAGTTGTTTTCTGTGATTTTTCTGCATTTTTTTTCTACACACTGTTCGAAGAGTCTCCAAAGCTGTAATGGATGCTCATCAACTCTAATACTAGATGATGCATTTCAGCAGATCAGATTTCCATTGGGCCTTCAAATTTAGTTATTACTCTGTACTACAAACACTAATACTCATTCTCCTTTCTCAGACCTAGTCTATATTAAGATATGAAGTCACAAAGCTCACCAATGATAGTGAAGATGAAAGTACCTATCCATGAGACTGAAAAAAGGACCAGCACTTACTATATGTTTTATGTGCTAGGAACTGATCTAAATTTTTTTCCATAGACTATCAATTATCATGATAATCATTAGAAGTAGCATATTTTACAGATAAGGAAATTGAGGATCAAGGAAGTCTATTTCTCAATAGATACTCATAGGCAGGTGCATCTCCATCCATACAGGGAAATCTCACTTTTCTTTTGCAGAGAAAATGAAAACCAACCAACAGAAAAGCCTTCCTTGTTTAATCCTTAATCTGCACTCATGTGTTTCATCTCCTCCTGATAGAGAGAAAAGTCCCTAATATTACCAAAACCTTTCCATTGCCTCCTCCTTTCTCAAGAAACATACATAGCACTGGAATTCTCTCTCCTGTACCCATTTTTACTATGATCATTCCTATATACCTGCCCTCTTACCTCCCAGTTTTGAAGAACACTTTCTTTGATCCCTAATTGCCCTCTAGCTCTCCATAATATTTCTATTCTTTCTTATATAAACTCTTAAAAGAGTTGTCTATGTTAATTTCTCAATTCTGCATTTCCCTTCACTCTTTAACCCACTCCAGTCTGCCTTCTACCTTTGCACTCCTTGGCCTGGGCTACTCTGGAAGTTGTCTGCTCTTTCTGTGTAGCCAATGTAGTGGACAAGCCTCTGCTTCATTCTACTTGATCTCCAGACCAGAACTAGAACTGAACCAGCTACAGGGTCATGGAGGATCCCACACCTCCGTCAAAGACCTCTTGTCATGTCTAGTTGCTATGAACATAAAAACTCGTCCATGCCAGTGTTGTTTTAGTGTGAAAGACACTCTTGCAGGAAGACCCTATATTATGAGGACAGAGATGAAGCTTTCTGTGGGACTCACAATTTCTAAGGGGTACCAGCTTCTGATATGTATATGTAATGGCTATAAGAGTTATAATCTCACAACAGAGATTTTTTTATCATAGGAAAAGTATGTAAAAAATACAAATATTGAGAAAACAAAAAATAAAGTAGCACTGCTGGTGAGGTTAAATACGCTTATCAGAACCCTGAAGGCTGAGTGCTCTTGCCCTTCAAGGAGCTCAGTGTACAGGCCTGGGATGTCATAACAGAGAAATTGACTGCTCCATGAATAGCAGAAAACTTTCAACAATGAGTGAAAAAGAGAGATCAGTATGATGTTCATCATCCCATAAGGATAGGTTGGCTCTTAACCCAGTTGTGCACTCACAAACATCTCCTAGGTCAGACTCCACCTGGAAAGGAGATTGAATGATGTCCTCATGATCTTAGGGCTGGACCATACTCAGACAAGCCTGAGCCCCATTAACAGACACAATAGAAAGACTGTCTCAACTGAAATTAACAACTACAACCAAAAAAGGGAGAAAACCCAGCTGCTTAGAGGGAAAGGCTAAAATATCTTCTACAGTCATTCCAGAAAGGGCAATGTTAATGAGGCAGCCTCTCAAACAGTAGCTCCTAGGAATAAGTTCCAAGTCATCAATTGAAGTTTTCATTCTAGTTAATTGCTACATAAACTTTAAACACAAAAAAAGACCATGAAGATAAAACTCATGGAACAAAATGAAGTTCTTGATCTTCAGGAAGAGCATGGAACAAATTTCAGGACCAGGACTAAGGGTGGTGGATTAGGATTTTATTATGAGATAGAGGCAGCAGCCCTTCCACTCTCTGGAGAACAATGACTGTAGACAATGGAATGGTCTTAAGGGAGATCCTGAATACATTTTCCCTTCCAAACCCATGACTGAATGCGAAGCTCAATAACAATCTTCCTCTTTGGATGGCCTGGGAACCAGTGACTTCTCACCCCTCCCACTAACCATACCTGTCCGGTTTATCTTATGTATCAGCAAGGTCTGTTCATTACTCATCACACATAACTGACTCTAGCACTCTGACCATCCTTTCCTGTTCCTGTTTGCCTCATAAGGTTGTTGATGCAGTATGCTGTCAACTGAACTCAGTCTTCAACCCATAAAGATTTTTTTGAAGCATTTCCCATGACTTGTGCAGGAGGCCATCAATATATGATGATTCAGTAGATGAGTATTCAATTGTGCAAAAGCAATAAATATTCATCACAAACCATCCCTCGAGCTTTAAATGTGGGTCTTTCTCAGGCTATTGTCATTTCTTACAATCCTCTTCATGATTCTGGGCAGTGGTAGCAACTGTAGCTCCTAGTCAGCCCCAAGATCACAAAAGCAAAAAACTAACCCTCTACACTGTGCTGTGTCATTACATCATAATGTTCTGTTGGTCAGGTGTATTAAATGTCTTTTTGACTCATAATATTTTCAACTTACTATAGGTATATTGAGCTGTCATGCCATTGTAAATCTAGGAGCATCTACATTTCTATTGACTGTCTTCCCCACTGGTGGGCTTAACACTTCTTGAAAATACTGTACAGTTAACTTGAGCCAAGATGGAATATATTTTTAAAAGAAAATTATCCTAAGCATGCATTCCCTATTTTTCCTGCCTTTATAAAATCCTCAATCTAGGACCCACTATTCCAAGACCCTGTGCACTGTAAGAGATCCTTACTTCCAAGTCTGCCTCAAAAGCACTCAGTATGCTTGATGCAATTAATCTGCCCAGCATATCATAATCACATCAAGCCCAGCGAAGCCTCTCTCCTCCAAAGGCATAGATACACATATATATTCATATATATATATATATATATATATATATATATATATATATATATATATATTTTCACATCTGGAGCCAAAGAAGAGTATATGTTCTGTAATCAGGTCTACCTTGGGATAAGGAATTAAGCTTTCTACCACAAGCCCTAAAAACAGGCAAAAATTTCATGATTTGGCCAAGCTATAAACACATTTGGATTGCCTTCTCTTCTGGTTGGCCCATATTAGCTTTTCCTTTTCCATGCGTTCCACCCCACCAGCCACTGCCATTTGCATTTATATTTTAAGTTCCATAGGCTACGTGGCCCAAATGAGAAGAGTCTTTTGGGATTCTCTTAGAAATTTTTAAAAGGGACATATTTTATGTCCAGTTACTCTATTCTGGCTCAATCTGTCAACATGATGTCAGATATTGTCTTTCAACAGTTACTTCTCTGCCAGAAGAATACACAAAAATAAAAGGCACAGGTTTACCCAGAGATTCCAACATGCTCACAGCATATGATATTTCTGATAGAAAGTGACCCTCCATTTTTCCTGCCACAGACACTGGGGTTCCTAAATGAGAATGATATTGATCATATCCTTCCAGAAGGTAACGCTCGTGACACACAAAAGCAACTCCGGGAAGCAAAGTGAACAGCACATACATTAGTCAGCTCCCTATCACTGTGACAATGGCAAAAACAAGGAGGAAAGGCTTACTTTGGCCCAGGGGTTTCCAGGTTCCAGTCCATGATTGGCTGACACCAAATAAAAAATCATGGTGGAAAGGAATGGTAGAGGAAACCTGGATACCTCATTGCAGCCAGGAAGCAGAGATAAAGAGCAAGCCTATGCTGGCAGGCCTCTTCCTTCTTCTACTCTTGTTCCACTCAGCTGTCCAGCCTAGTGGATGGTGCTGCTCACGCTCAAGGCAGGTCTCCCCTCTTAGTTTGCTGTTCCACATGAAAATCATCTCTAGAAGCACTCATTCAGGGACATCAGAAATACGTTGTACTAGTTTCCTAGACATTTCTCAATCCACTCAAGTTAACAATACAGATTGACCACCACAGTTGGAGAATGAATTAAAGACCCTTCCATTTTGGCTTCTGAAGAAATTTCCAGTGAACCGTGAAAGAAAAGATAGGAAAATATATAGGGCCTTAGAAAATCATGAAAAATAAAGAAAAAATACAAAGCAGGAAGCAGAGTGAGAAGAGTTGTACGAGGGAGGTTGAAATTTAACAGTTACAGCTGTGAACCATTAACACAAGTCTTCATAATGCTGTTACAAATGCTGGCTTTCCCTCTGAATATGATGGGATGCAATTGGCATGATGTATGTACTGGAATGACATGATCTGAATTAAGACTTTCAAGAGTCACACAAGCTGCCTCATCATGAACAGACCAAAGGGGGAAAATAACAGATAAGCCTAGCCCCCACTCAGTTTTGATGAACACAGCAGAGTAGTCTTACAACAGCAGAAGAGACAGAGAAAAGGGGTAGAACACTGGGTGCATGTCCACGGAAAACCAGTAAGAGCTACTGATTGGCTGTGGAACACCAGAAAAGGGAGGCTCTAGGATGATCCCAGGAGTTTTGAGAGGCAGCAAGGGTATCTTTTTACCTATTTATTTGCTTTTTTATTTGCTTTACATAGGTGGCTAGAAGGAAGGAGTTACCATTAATTGACATGGAGAAGTATTCAGCAGGAAAAATGGGCCACTAAACGTGTTGGGGCAGTCTTTCTCCCATTTCAATAATTCAACCGATACAATTTTATTGAGCTGTGATTTCATGTGATATTCTGTTCTAGATGCCAGAGATAATGCAAAGGAATATGATACTGTCCTTACCCAGTGAGGGATTCCCAATCTAGTGGCAGACAAGATTTTGAATGATTTATTACTCCATCCAGAGGAGGAAATTTGGTACCGTAGCAGAGAAGTCAATTTACTACCACACAGAATACGACTAAAGAAAATCATTTATAGTCCATTTGTGATGAAGAAGTAATATGATTTGGATCTATAATGTTAACTGAAAAGTTAAAAATGTCTTCATCCTAAGCTGGACCTAACTGCTCACCCCTAAACCTGAGCCAGTACCACTAGCATTCACCCCACTTTCCCAGGAGGTAAACAAATGACCTTATATAAAGAGAATTGGCCTGAAAAATAGCTCCATTCTTTTATTTTCCAAAATTTGCTTCATCTTGAAACATCAACTGTGAGAACCCAGGAGGACAGAAGAAGATGTTGGAGTAAAACAATTTCAAATAAATTGACAATGTCCTTGTGAACACAGCAGTTTGGTAAATTTCAGAAAAAGGGATGGCCATAAAACTCAAACAGCTTATTATCATTCTGGTTGCATTGTTGATTCAATAATCTTTCTTTAAAGTGTTAAGGTTTTACAAATGAAGAGAAAAATGATCACATATTTTATCATGAATCATTTATTTATGGTAAAATTTTAAGTTATACCTCGTAGACATTCCAGCTTTTGTAAGTGTATCAGAATTTCCTTCTTGTGTATATTGACCAGCCACCTATGTAACTTTCAATTTATCTAAGTTGAGTGGTTAATATATGGGTTGTGCAAATACTTTATATCTTCTAGTTTTTCTGGTAGCTAAGTTGGATTTGTTATAAAATGAGATGATATCTCAGCAGGAACAATAAAAGAATAAGATTTTTAAAAACACTTCAAAGCTTTCTTTACAAAATAGTAGGTAGAAAGTTGAAACAATTGATCAATTACAGATTTCTTTAACAATATGATTTACAATGCTAGAGTAAAGTAGAATTTACCAAACCTTTCTTGCCTATAAGAAAGGAAGAAAGGTTGAAAGGGTAAAGGTTTGAAGACACTAGGTAGCTCCATTGTATAAAATGTACCACCTGATTGGCAGGGAAAACAGGCACATTACAATGTGACCCGAGTTGGATTTCATTCGCATTATTAGCAAGTAGTGCAAATTTGAGAAACTTCCTTTGTCTTTCTGAATTTTCAATTATAAATTATTAAGTGGAATGTTGTAGTAGTTTATAAAGGGCCTAAATATGGTTGATATTTCTGTGTAAATGTTGGAAAAATGACAGTAGTCTCTGGCAAAGAAAGCTTTCAAGTAAAGAATGTGGTTCTTTGGGGTTAAACTATTTTCATCAGTTTGCTAATTTTAAGGGAAGAGAAGATATTTTCTTGTTTGTCAAGGCCCCTGCCTTCTCTCTTTTTCATTCCCCCAAATTCAAAAGCTCTTTTAATCCAGATGTGATAAAATGTAGTGATTCTCTAATTACTCTCACTATAGGATGATGTTCTTTCACATACTAATGTGAGAACACTAAGTCTGTGCACAAATAATGGAAGATAAATAGGGTGGATGAGTGATGGTCTACACTGTACACAAGGCACAGGAAAGGGGTCCCTGTCTGGAAGCCACCATATCTATATTCACCCCACTTGCTGTCCAAAGTGTTGCCATGAGCTGAAATCCAATTTCACTTACTTTCTTCACCCCATTAACTTTTTCCTGGCATTTATTGTTATCAAAAATCATTGAATAATATTCAGTTGTTCATCACTGTCCACAAGGATGTAGCTCCTGGAAAACAGGGATTTCACTTTCTTGTTTATTGAAGTATCTCTACAGTAGGTCCTAATGATAAGTAGGTTCACACCATTCAACTGTCAGTGCTGACATCAACAGTGTGACACTAGACAGCTCTCTCTTCCTGGCGAATGGAATTCCAGACCCAAGTCAATCTGCTCACAACTCAAAAGCTAATATTCAAGAGACAAGAGTTCTTGGGAAAGAAATCAGGTTTCCTGAAGGACCATCCTGAGAAGGTGGGGGAGCTATTATCTCAAAGGCCTCCTTAGGGAATGTGAAAGGTCACTTACAGAGGGGGAGAGGAGACCCAGGGAACACTGCAGAAAGGCCATGTGGTGAGTCAGCCCTTCATCGGTCTGTGCTTTTTTCTGGCCAGGACATCCTTCAATTGCAATCAGCCTAAACCTCTGGGGACTAGTTTCTGTAATTCTATAGAAAAAGAACATTATTTTTCTGCAAATTAAGCATTATCTATATTTCTGGTTTTAGTTGAAAGATAGGTTTAGCAAGTTATAAGTTGTGAACCAGCTATGTGGTGAATGTTTAAACTGAAAATCTATATTACATTAAAAGACACCCATTGCCATTAATCCTTAGAAATACTCTCCCTCACTTCAAACACATGTCTCCCATGCTTCTTGACACTTTCTGAAGCAGTTCTGGAAGTGCTCTTTTATGAATGCCTTTGTGAAGCATGATTAAAAATATAGTAAAAGCTGCTGGTATATGCCATCCAACAACAGAAAGGCAGTCCAGCAAAAACAATATAGTGTGTCCTTATCCACCTTATTCATCAGACCAGGCACTGTATGACTTCTGGCTCTTCCCAAAAATCAAAATGACCATGAAGGGTAAATGTTTTGAATCAGTTTAGGACATTGAGGAAACCAGGACAATACAACTAAAGATATTCATGAAAAACGACTCTTTTTATGCTAACATTCTCTTGTGCTCTTGAAAATGAATGTGGCCATAGGTCTATGAAATGATCTTAAGAAAATAATAAAAGCATTCAGTGTATCTCTGAAACAATACAGATTTCCTAGCCAACAACTTTATATTTGAACCTGACTATGCTAGAAATAGAAAGTATTGCTGTCATACTGAGACAAACTTTCAAGTAAAGATGTGTTAACGTCTCTTTAATCTTTTTTAAACCTAGAAGTTATTCCATGTCTTAAGTCATAAAGTTCAAGAAGATGAGGACCATAGTTATGCATTTTTATACTACTGTCTGATACACAGTAGTTCTTCAACAAATGCTTGCAAATAAGTGAACAAATTACCTATGTCACTATTTTTAATTTAATAATTGAATAATCTATACTAGCTAAATTTTCAGGACTGCCCACTAAATGCATAATTGATGTAAAAATTATAATCAGATTGGGTAGAAAATACTTATATTTGATAATTATATATATATATAATGTGTAAATATTACATATACTCAAAAAGTATGTGGCTATGTATGTGTGTATAGAGAGAGATATAGAAGAGAATAATTTGGTGAAACTCAGACTTTCGTTTTTTTGGTACCGGGGATCGAACTCTAGTCTTTGCACTTGCAAGGCAGGCAGTGGAACCACTGAGCTAAATCCCTGGCCCCTCTCAGACTTATTTTGTAGTGGAGTAAGACACTTTGGGATCTCATAAAAAAGGTATTTGCAAAATAACATGTAGCTACAATATTGATAGAATTGTGTTAGAGAAAGCATTAGTATCCCATTTAGTATGGCATTCTGAGTTCTAAATAATAAAATATATTTTAAGCCTTAGAATAGTGAATAGTACATAGTATGTGCTTTGCGGATGGAGGCAGTGATTGTACAGGTAGTACTGTTGCCACTTAGGTTTGCAAACTCTTGGAAATTTTGAAAAATCTCAATTTGAAGCTGTAGTTAATTAAAGAAACATTTGCTAATCACTTATGGTACAGCAATTCTGTGTGAAGTCTCAGAGACCAGGAGATACAGTATAGGATGCGGTTTCTGCCCACGCTCTGTGGTGGTAATGTGTCATAAGTCACTACACTGTAGCATGTGTGATGTCACAATGGGAGTGTGTTCAGAGGTCTATGGGACAGGGCAACTAAGCTTGTCTGGAGGAGGTTATGAAGCCTTCATTGGGAAGTGACGTTGAAATTGGATCACGTAGGATTTCCAGAGTACAGAGGAGGAAAGATTTTCTTCACTAAGAAAGTAACCTGCTAGCAAGACACAAACAGTGGAACTATTTTTATCAGAGCACAGACAACATGGGACAGTGGTATAGGTGAGACTGGAAAGATGGGTGACCTCAGTCACCACAAAACGTGTGAACTAATCCATAGCTTAAAATGTAAGATATTTTAAAACAGCACTTTATCAACTGTGTTGGAGACTTTACAAAAGCTAGGCTTTCTCAGAAACCCAGAATGATGAGGACATCTACTGATACTTCAGAAGATGGACTCCAGCCCTTCCGGGTTGCACCCTGGAGGCACTGAAAGAAGCTGTAATGCTATCTGCAGCAGTTACACTCCAGCGAACCTGGAGAGCTTACTTTAGTATCAGGGTTCCTCAGGGCATTAGAAAGAATCTGGCTCATTTTCCTTGACTAAGGATATTAAACAATACAGTTATTTCATGTATTATATACACAACTGGGATGGATCCTGATTTTCTAATATTCCAATGTTTCATCTCATAATAGCACAGGCAGAGGCAAGAGAAAAACCAAGCTAACTCCAAACCAATTGAGAACTCTGAAGGCTTCTCCTTTAAATACTCTATGGAAACTATATTGACAAGTGCGTGATGGTTTTTATGCACAAATTTTTCTCTTTAGAAATGAAAGTACCTATTAAAAATTTAAAAGTGCAGGCTATTATGAATATAAAAGGGATTTGAAATGCTATGGACTTCAAAATGTGTCTATACAATGTGATAAGAAATGAAAGCCTCTAAGTCCAAAAGTTATGTTTCAAAGGCAAGCATTTTATACTTTCTATAACCATTGTGACATTTTATTATGGGAAAAAGTCCCCTTGAAATAATGTGACCCTATTTCTTACAGTTGGTAGAAAGCTTTTTCTAGATACATATAGAATTCATCTCAATAGACCTTTATTATTACAGATTTTTCATGGCAACTATTTGAATTCAATCCAGTTTCTCTCCATTACATTCAGATTTGCGACTTAGCTGGTCAGAGCACTAAATGTGTCTTCCTTCTTCTTCAGGAAGATTTATACATGTTCTGATGGACTCCTAGTGTCATGATAAAAAAAAAGATTCTTTTTTTTCCCCTCTGATGTCAACAACTTGGTATGATTATATCCCTTTTAAAATTGCTCTTGCTCTCTTATGGTGTTCAAAGTTCACTTAAGTGCCCAAATCTAATCACATTTTTATCCCTGGTATGGCAGTTAAAGCATTACATAGCAAAAGTAAGCCTGTCTTTGAAGAAAGATGGCAATTTTATCTCCATTTAAAGGAAAGTTGTAGAGGTTTCAGCCAGCTCAGTAGCCTGCAAATGTTAAGTAACTTCCACAAGACCATCTAACTTGTAAATAGCAGATCTGCTTGCTCCCAATTTCACACTGTCTTCCCTCTGTTCAAATCAATGCTAAGCAACTGATGTTTCAACATGGGTAACTCTTGGATGCCTGAACTGAGCCAGGTGAGAAATTGCAATGCTATCTTTTTCAAAGCTTACTCATTCAAAAGCATATTTTCAAGTATGGGGTACTACATCCTGTGTTGGCAACAAAAAGTGCTGTTCTTAGTCCAAGGAGTGTTTAGCTAAATTAGGAATGAAATGTCATGAATTTAAAAAAGAAGAAAGCAAAAGTACCATTATACGTTATATACTCTTCAAAAGAATGTGGAAGAACAGACAATAACAAAACCAGATCTGGCTGGGGATTTAGTTCAGTGGTGCCGCTGCCTGCCTCGCAAGTGCAAGGTCCCCAGTTTGACCCCTGGTACCAAAAAAACAAAACAAAACAAAAACCCAGATCTTCCCACTGTCATAAGATACAGTGGTGGAATGGAATGGGGCAGTAGACTTTTCCCAGGTGCTATATGACAGAGGTATGTTAACAAAGAAGTGTCTACCATAACCAGGTATCAGGTAAAATTCAGTGACATAAGTTTTAAAAACTGAAATCATTAAGATGGCTGAGATCTCTGGTTTTCTTTTGACCTTTTATCTAATAAACTACCTAATTCTGTACATATTTAACAAATAAAGCCATGCTCTGCATTTGCATTTTAACTAACCTATTCAAAAACATCACCATCCTCCCAATGTGTTACAAGAATGGAATAATACCTGGTTTCCTAACCTCTTGTCTTAAAGCCTTCTAATCTACCTGCTTAGGGCTAGTAGACCTCTCTTCTTGGAATGCATACTTGACCTGTTATAATCATTCATCCAGACATTTTAATGGCTGCCTGAGACCAAATAATGGGCTTGCAAGCTATGTTTGCAAATCCACCCTACTTTTTCAAGGAAAATCTTGGACATACAACTCCAATAACTAAGACAAATTAAAATGTAATTTATGTGAAGAGTTATTCTCTGCACTGTGGACGTTATGGGTATGGAAATATAGTTCCAAAGCACAAAAGCCCAAGAAGCACGACTTGCCACAGCAGTCCTAGGCACCATCACTGCTAGTGACTTCTCAGAGCCTTGCTACCAGCCAGCAGCACTGGGATGAGTTGAGAGCACTTCAGAAATGCTGAATCCCAGGCTAACCCCAGTCTTGAATAGGAAGCTGTACTTTAAAGATGCCCAAGTGATTTGTATGCTCACACATTTAAAGTGTTCTAGCTTTGTAGTTTTCTTTTGGGGAAACTGGCTTATCCATGGAATGATTTTTCACAATGGGGACCTAATGGTCTTCATGGAGGTGAAGGGTCACCAGCAGCACCTCAGTGCTCCAGTTCATGCTTCCTGTGTCCCAAGGGTACTGGGCACCTTCCTCACAGATCATCCCCTGTGCCCTTCTCACTCTGTCTACCATGCGAGCTTGCCTGCCAGCCCTATTACCTACTCTCAGTCTCTGTCAGTCAGAAACTAGCACATATTGTAAATCAGCATTATGGCTCCTATCCAGCTTCTTCCTGTCCCCAAATTCACACTATCTGTCATCTTGGAGGCCACAGCACTCAGTAACTTAGTAACTCAGTAACTTATTCAATATGCACTGTGTTTGTGTTTTCCAGCTTTCTGGTTATTTGGTTTTAATCTTATCTCCTATCAGATTGAAAACTTTCAGGAATCAGGAAGTCTAGTGTGCTTTTCATGTATAAGTATTTACAAAATATTTTTGAAATGGAACTGATATTTACTGGTAAAAGAAGTGAATAAAAGGAGCAAGTTTTTGAAATTGGCTAGGACTCCAAAATACTCAGTTGTAAATCTTTTAAGTAATAAATTATCTTTAAGCTGTTTTACAGGAAATAACTCCAACACTTGTCCACAATCAATAAAAAACCCAACTACCAGTATTAGATGCACACAAAGGAGCTGGCCTGCCCAGTCCTTGACCTCTTGATGTCACAAGCTCAAAATCTCTCAAACTGAACCTAAACTCCTGGTAAAAAGGAACATGCGACCCACAAAGAGGCATGATAACTGTCTACACCTTGTGCAAAAGAACCTTAAAACTTCCTCTTCAGACTCATTCAATCAATAATCCTATCCCAGAAATTCCCTATGACAAACTTTTGCTTGCCTCTTGTATCCTTGATGATCAGCCCTCAATAAAAGCTCTTTTATTTATTTTTTTCAATTCCATAAACCCAGAGTCATAGCAGTGTCTTCCATACATTCTAGGCTACATGGAGTCAAGTAATCTGGGCTCTAAGTCTACCTCCGCCAAAAATGTTAATCAAGCACTTCTGTTATGTAAGGAGTCCCTCCAAACTCTGAGAGTATATTAGTTGTGGGTGATGATTGTGGTCATGTATGTAACATCTCCTAGGACTATAAATTTAAAGCTATAACTGAAATCCATTCTACAAATATCCTCACTTAAAAGTACACATTAAAAGTGTAGAAAATAAAAATAAAATCAACACTCACAAACCAAATTTTGTAGTTATTAGATTACATCAATTTATTCTTAAAGGAAGAAAAATTAAACTTGAAGTCAAAGTTTAAATTACCCTTTATTAATGTAAAAAATCTCACTTCAAAAAGGCTTTTTAAAAAGTGTATAAGGGGCTGGGGATTTAGCTCAGTGGTTTCATTGCCTGCTGCGCAAGCGCAAGGACCTGAGTTCAATCCCTGGTACCAAAAAAAAAAAGTGTATAAGATTGTGGTATTGTGAAATAATACTTTCTCTTTATCCCAGTTTCCTGATATAGAATCCCTAAAATCCTTGGCCTCTCTGAGGTGCTCTTACTATGTTAATGAGATGACTGATGGCTGGCAGCTGCTAGGTAGCTTCAGGATGGGGCTGGTCACAGGAAAGACCAAGTGAGGAGGAAAAGGTTGGGACTCTCAACCTCACTCCTCAACTTCCAGAAAGGGAAGACAGTTAAAGGATAAGTTGATCTCCCGTGGCCAATGGCTGAATCAATCAATGTGTCAATCCAATGAAGCCTCCACAAAAATCTTGAGGAACAGGATTCAGATAATTTTTTGGTTGTATAACAGGTAGATATTCCTGGAGAGTGCCTCTCCTGGAGAAGGCATAGAAACCCCATGCTGCTTCTCCTGTTGTTTGCCCTGTCCTGCTCTTCATCTGGAGTTCATCAGTTGCCTTTGTAATGTCCTTTGTAATAAACTGCCTGCTGTGCTTCCCTAAGTCCTGTGAGCCACTGTAGGAAATAAAGTGAACCAGAGGAGGGAGCTATGGGAATCCTGATTTGTAGCAAGTTGGCAGAAGCACAACTTACATCCTCAAGCTTGCAGATGGCATGGACGGGGAGGAGCAGTCTTAGGGACTGAGCCCTCAAACTGTGGGATCAGATTAAGCTTGTGGTTGAGTGAGAGTAGAGAAGATACTGAGTTTGTGTTTGATTTTTCCTATATCTTCTGACAGGTTCTTATAATGAAAGACTTATAACATCATAAAAGGACATGAACTAAAGAAAAGTAAGAATTGGAATATGATATGAAAGAGAGAAACCCAACAGTGTAGTAAATGTTTACTAAGAAAATTGCCTTGCTTTTTCTCTAATCCCCAGGTAGACAGTGGAGATCCTAAAGTTATTCTGTAATAAGCTTTTACATCTACTATAGAAAGAATCCTTCCCAGCTAAGCAATTCATAAGCTTTACAAGGTAAATACAAAGCAAGTGCTGAGAAGAGCAGTTATTTCTGAAATCTTCATAAAGAGAACAAGGTTATGTAAGGATACAATAATGGATTCCTTGCGGGTATTTTTTATAATAAAACTCATGGTTTGGTGACATCAGTTTTTTATTTCAATAAATTCAATCATACAAGAGCCAACATAGAAGAGATAGCAAGCTCCCTAAAGATCTGATACCATTCAGGGGAAAATTTTAGAATACATAGCACATAAAACAAGCTGTGTCATTCCAACAATGAAGATTTGATGACTATTAGAGACAAAAAGCTAGACATATTCTTCCAGTAAGTATTTGGAGGATGCTTATTTAGTGCTGACAGTTGAATAAGACTTGTATAAGAGACAAATGAGCTGGAATCAGGGTGAGTCACCCTTAGTGAAAGCCAACAAGCTTATTGAGACACTGTTGTTTGCTTATATTAGCCAGCTTTCCATTACTATAACAAAATATCAGACGTAATCAACTTATAAGAAGGAAAGGTTTATTTTGGCTTGGTCCATGGTAAGACAGTTGATTGCTTTGTGGGCTAGTGGTGAGGCAGTGTATCATTGGAGGAGCTTGTGGCAGAGAAAGCTCTCACCTGTGGCAGCCAGAAAGAAAAGCGAAAGGGGGATGGTCTGGCTCCAACCTCCTGCAAGGGCACACCCTCAGTGACCTAACTAGGCCCTGTCTCTCCACACCCTCCATTGGCACCACAGGCTGATATCCAGGCCTTTCACACATGGCCTTTGGGGAACATTCAGATCTATAGCATGGCCCAGATAAAGTCAAATGTGAAGAGCATTGCTTTACATGTTTCATAAGGCACAAATGGACAAGGGAAAGCCCAAAGCTATTGCTCATAGTGTGACTCCGATAATTTTAATGCTCAAAAGTTTAAAGCAGGTATAAGACAAAAGAGTCGTATTGTGTCTGGCTTCCCCTTTAGTAAATGATTTTTAACATTCTCCTAAGTGACACTGATCATTTCACTTGATGGAATGCTGAGTGGGCAATGTTAGTAAAGATCATTTTAAAGGCACAGGAAAATGGTGCAAAAGTACATTACAGTATTACTAGTGTTGAGATTATGACATTAATTTTTTTATACCTTAAATTCTACAGTCTATGTTAAAATCATACTCATTAATATTAAATAATGATAAAAATATAAAGGAAAAGACATTATTACATTGCCAGTTGAATAAAAACTGTTTCCAAAGAGTTACCAAATGTATAGATGAATAATTGTTCACTTAGCAAGGAGTCTGCATTTCTTGGCCAAAATACCTTGGCCATTTTCAAGGAAAATAGTCACATATTAATAAAGATGAATTGCCTAGAGACAGATTTTTAATGAAAGTGAGCTATAATGGCAGCATATTTATTGCCTTCAAATGGTAATTTAATAGAGGCACATTTGGTATCTGAATGTATATTCTTTAAACTATCAAAGCACATCTGGCCTTACTTTACTAAACGAATAATGCAAATCCAAGCAAAATTGGGAACCTCTGCACGTCCACTGGAATTATGACAGAAAACTTTCCAAATAGCAAAATACATCCAAGAAGATACAGGAACACCTACAGAAACGTGTTAGTTTTCAAGTTAAATTAGGCATTTGTTGGACCCTGTATATATCTGTAATTTGGTGAACACAATTAAAGCAAATTTTGCTTCAGGGAGACTTGGCAGAATTTTTCAGTGAAAGAGAGAACAAAGCCTATAGGTATATTCTAAATATCGCACAGACTTTTCCATGACAGATCTTACAAAAATCATACATATTTCTGTTCACCAACAAAGAGTCCATACCAGCAGTATGTGCTAACCTCTGATGGGGCATTGGTGATAAAGTTTCTGATAATCACAGAACTTAAAATCTAAAGTAGGGTGCTGACCTAGTTTGGATATACAATGCCCTCCAAAGCCCATATGTTAAAAATATGGTCCCCATTTCAATACTATTCTACTGGGAGGTGGTGGAGTCTTTAAGAAGTAGAGTTTAGTGGGCATTTCAAGTCATTAGGGGCAGGCCTTTGAATGGGGAAGGGGGACCCCAGTCCCTTCCCCTTGTCTTATTTTGTCTTCAGCCTTGAGATGAACAGGTTTCTCCTCTATGCACTGCTGCCATGATGTGCTGCCTCTCTCTAGGCCCAAAAGCAACAGGACCAACTGACCACGAACTGAAACCTCCGACTGTAAGCCAAAAATAAAAGTTTTCTTTTAATAGTTGATTGTCTCAAGGATTTGTTATAGGGATAGAAAGCTGACTAACCCAAGGAAGCAAATAGTACAATAAAGAATCATGTGATGTACTTAAAATTAATATTTAGTGCTCATCTTTATTGTTCATCTCTGGTTCCTAGCATACAGCTCTTAAAACCCTTGGAAGTCTGCAGAGTGATAAGGAGGTCAGGTAAGTGACCACTGGCTAGGGGGCCCCAGAGAGTTTCAGGATGGGACAATTTACCAGAAAGATGACCAGGGTCAGTCTTTGTCAACCTGTTCATTTATATCCTTTATAATATACTTCATAATAAACCAGCAATCATAAGTGTTTCCTTGAGTTGAAAGGACCTCTCTAGGAAATGACCAAATTGAAGAGGGGCCTGTTAGAAATCTTAAACTTTGAGCCAAGTCAGAAAAATGTGTAGGTACCCACCTACCCAATACTTTCCACTGCCATCTTTAGTGGGGATAGTGCATTGGGTCTGCACTAACTCTGGGTAGTTAGCATCAAATTAAATAAAATTGTAAGGTACCTAGTTGGTGGTCAAATTATCATGATTGGTTGGTATGGGAGGCATGCATTTGATATCAGAAATGTTGAAAATAAAAGAAACTTAAAACAGTTCTGTACATAAAGTATCATGCTATTTTAGCGAAGCTCTGAAACAGATTTAGAGAGGTTAGAGAGTGAATAATGTCTAACTTTAGAATCTGCCTACAGCTGAAGTGGTAATAATCCATAACGCAGTCACTTTACAGATCTATCAAAAGTGAACTCTCTACTATTAATTACATAGGGAGTTACTGTTCAATTCAGGCTTATTAAATGAATCAGCTGAGAGTGGAGAATTAACTTTCTCTATTTTGTCCATAACTCTGTCTGGCCTACATTTGCATTAAGTAAGTAATTGCCAAATGAATTAATGAACTATTGTAAGGAGGTAAGAAATTGCTTATTTGGCACCTTAATTTTTTTTATTTCCTTTCTTGCAGGGATTAACAACAAAATTTTCATATGTCTGGAAAAACGTTCACAGAAACAAATAGGGAAGCTATAAAAATATCTAGAATTTACCTTTGAAATGGCCTTATGGTATGAAGGCAGTTTGAGAATCACAAAATAATCAAATACTTTAAAGTACTGAAATTAGTACTCTTGTAAAAAAAAAAAAGAACACAAGAAATTCTGACCCAGATACCATACTCCCTACCAGCACTCTGATTGATGCATTTTGTTTTGAATCCATGTCTATTTCTCAGAATAGAATGGTACTGTAATTACTAGGAATGTTTTGTTGGCATTTGTTCAGAAAAAATTCCCCCTCCTTACGTATGACTTTATTTCATAAAGCAACAAGAAGATATTCCAGTAAAATACATTTCTAATTTAATATTATTATGAAAACACTCTCTTTAAAAAATTATTTTTAAAGTGTTGAAACAAATTGTTCCTTACAGCAACAAATTATCTGTACAATTTATTTTAGAGGTGGATGGATAGTTGCTTTTCTATTTCACAAAGGCTAATTACCTAGCCAAAGTTTTAACCATTTATTGTCTCCATAGTCTTAGGAATATAAAATAAATTAAGATATGATTACTCTCCTCAGTGAATTTATAACCTAGGTAGGTAAATGCATCAAAAGAAATAATATAATAAAAGTGATAAAATAATTGGTGAACTATAGGATGGTATTTCTATCTAGATGTTATCTGGATGTCCCCCTAAAGAATTATGTATTCATAGGTGGGGCTTTCGGGAGGTGGCTGGATGATGGGTGTGTGATACTGGATTAAAGGTATGATAACTACATTAGCCCACTGATTGGTTTAGCATAGCTGTGGATGTGGATAATGGGAAGACCCACCCAGGATGTGGGTGGCACCATTGAATAGGCTTGTGACCTGGGTAGGATAAAAGTGCATAGAAGGCTCCCTTCTAAATCCTTTCTGCACACCCTACCTTGGACTATTTCTCTTCTGTCATCCTGCTCTGCCTTGAAACCAGCCAACTATGGACTGAAACCTCTGTAAACTGTTAACTAAAATAAACCTTTCCTCCTTTAACTTGTGGGTGTGGGGCATTGTGTCTCAGCAAGGAGAAAGTAACTAAGACAGATGGTATGTAAATTACAGGAAAATTACTTGTTTCAAATAATAATTCATTTACAGAAGAAACTCTGAGTAAGTGCTAGAGATTCCCAAATGACTTCACAGAAAGTTTGAACTTGGGAAGATTGGAAGAAGAGAAAGAATTTGACCTGCAGCAAAGACATGGAAGAATGTCATAGTCAAGAGAATCTGAAAAGTGTAATATATAGTATGGGACATAGAAATAGCCTAGGAATCTGTATTGTTCCCCCTAGTTTCACCTATTCAGAATTAAAAGAGGTATTTTACACAAATTTGGAATTCTAGAGATACCTACAATAAATATACACAACCAACCCTCCCTAGCTGTGGGTTCCACACTCATGAATTCAAACAACACAGGATAAAAAAATATTCAAAAATAATAACTGTGAATGTATTCAACATGGAAAAACCTTTTCTTGTTATTTCCCCTTAATAATCAGCATACCACTTATATATCATTGACCTTGAATTGTAATCTATTTCTCATGAGGCAGGCAAAGGGACTTTCTTAAAGCTCAGCTAGAGTATGCTACTCAGCTACTTGATACATGTGTTGATCAGCCCAGAATATGGGCCTCCATAGTATAATAATATTGTTGAGCCTAATCAGCTCTTAGAGGTCTCACCTCTCAACACCATTGCATTGGGGACTAAGGTCCCAATATTCAAACTCTAGCAGGCTGAACCCTTATAACCTTATTTATCCTCAATAACCATTTCAAAGACTTGATCTCCAAATATACTTGCATTAGAGGCTAGAACTTCAACATGTCAGTGCAGGAGAAGCCATTCAGACAGCATCATTCAATGGTTTTCAGCTCACTTAGAAACCAGCCAATGACCCTGAGTGGTATGTAATGCAGACAGCCTTTCTCCTCACTCTCCCTGGCTACATGCTCAAGCAAACTAGTCCCTTTACTGCTTCTAGAACTCACACAGACTCTCTGGCCTGTGCATTCTCTCTCCTCAGAATAGTCTTCCCTTCCCACACACACACACACACACACACACACACACACACACACATTCCTCAGGTCTTTACCCAAATGCCACTTCTCTGTAAGACCTCCTTGTCCAATCAACAGTCACAATTCTTGGCACTTAATCTGCTCCACAAATCCCTTTCCTGTTCCATCTCTCCCAGTACTGACGCCACACATGTCTTACACATGTATGTGTTTACTATCTGGCACTGGGCCTCCTCAAGGCTGAGCTTTTTGTTTTGTTCAGTGCTGTTCTTTGTCATCTCAAACAGGAATAAATATTCTCCCAGTAAAGTGACAAATTCATGATTGTTTTCAAGGGCATATCCCGGATAGGGATAATTAACTCTGAAAACTTTATTTGGTCTTAGCCAATAAGTGACCTCTGCTTTCCTCCACTTACTAATATATTTTCACAGGTTCTCAGACACCTTTCTGGCTGCTGACTTTGTACAGCTACTCAAAATCCATTACCATTTCTTGTTTCTTTGCTTGTATACTTTGAATATGCTGAAATCATCAGAAACAAATTCATAAATGCACACTTCAAGGGCTTTCTATGAAAGCCCATGGTTTATTGAAGTGGTAACATAAACAATAGTACTGCACTGGGAATTTCTCATTAAAGAAGAGGATGTTTACGGAGTGCCTACTGTGCACCAGGTACTTTATAAATACACCATTTCATTAAGCCTTTACAAAAAGCCTACATATTATTATAGTTATAGTATTAAGCCTAATGATTTGATTGTGGCCTCCCGCACACAAGGTTACACTCTTCCTTTACTTTAAAAAATCTATTTTTCTTTTGATAGACCAATTTACAAACCTTAAGAAATTTATATAACAAGATATTTATCTTCTCAAATAAGCTAACACTGCCCTTTCTGTACACACTTCTGCCTTTTCTTACACATGCACACTTGGACAAACCTTGTTCTTAGGGGCTTGGTATAAATAGGGACTCAGAAAGAGAAAATCAGGTGTATGCTGTCATCCAGCAATCTCTGGCATGGAGACTAACAAGTGGCATTCCTCAGGGGGATTCCTCAGAGGTCCTCAGCAATTCTCTGAAATGGGCACAGTATAGTTATTAAAAGTATAAATTGAGTTCAAATCCAAGCTATTACATTTACTAACTGTATTAGTGCTTAGAAGAGCTTGCAGGGCTGGGGTACTTTAAGGCTCTTTAAAAGACTGCACATGCCCTTAATGCAGGACACAGATATTTACAAGATTGACCTACAATGGCTGCCCACATCGTACGATGTAGAAGAGTTCAGAAGATCTGTCCAACCACTAGAGATCCAAAGGATCCAGCTGAGGGCCTGGAACCCACTGTAATGTTCCATACGAGTCTGCATCAGAAGGCGGAACGAAGATCCACAACGGAAGACTTAGGGGTCTGCACCTCAAGGTCAGAGGGATGGCACTAGAGCCTAAAGAGTCTGAAAGGTCAGTGCTGGAAGCTGAAGAATCTGCTCCAAAAGCCGGGAGAGGAAGCCCAAGGTGAAGGGAAAGACCAGAGCGCCTTCAAAGAGGACAGCCGTAGCTCCTCCAAGCAAAATCAACCACAATGAAACTCTTCTAAGAAAACTCAGTTGAAATCCTTCCCTCCCATCCTCCTTTTATACCATTCTGACAAAATTCCTCTCTAAAGTGGTCTGCCACACTCAGAACCGTGCTGACTCAATTGAGCTGGGCATTCCCCACTCAGGTTGACAATCTATTAACCACCAAACTAACCATACATCTTGGAAATATACCGTACTTCTCTATAAAATGGCAATGATAATGGTGAAGACAATAACACTCATGGAGGTTTTATGAGGATTAAAATGAAACAATACATCAAAACAACTTAGTCCCCAAACCTATACAAGCATTCAATCAATGTAACTTATTATTCTACAAGTTGATTTTTTATTTGTACAAAAAGAGTCACAATTCTTTTTATCTGAATGATAAAATTTAGTTGATTTCCAATATTTCATTTTAATAAACAATGTGAAGCTAAACAGTCTCATATGTGTACCCAAGGGGATATGGGAAAAAGTCTAAAGATAGACCAAGAATTGCTAAGTTTGAAAAAATATTCACTTTTATTTTGTCTGAATATTGCAAAATTGTTCCCTAGTGTATTTGTACCAAGTTATATTGCACCCAGCAGTGCATGACACCATCAACATCCTCATCTTACACTGCCAGGCTCCATAAGTGTGCCTATCTGATGTTTGTGATATGGTGTCACTGGGGTCTTCATTTTCTTCATTATCAGTAGGCTGAGCATCTTTTCATTTTGTTTTGTCAGATTTTTCTGCCATTTGCTTATGTAAATAACTAATTTTATTATATTATTTATTTTATTATAATGTAAATAAGCATGATTACTACTGCATTTTATTGGTCAAAACAATTCATAAAACCACCATAGTTTCATGGATAAAAAACATAAGGTCCCTCTCTAAGTGAGTACAGCAGCATGCAGCACAGAAGGAAGGAAAGAAATGACAACAGCAATCCCTGAACACCATCTACCACCATCTACTTTGCTTATTCTCCGTTGCAGTTTGTCTTTTTTGTAATTATTTTATATAATATTGTACAAATATTGTGTGCTTATTACATGTACATTATCTGGAATATATATATTCTTTGTAATTAGTTCATTACAAATATTATTGCACAGTGTGAAGCAGATCATGTCACATTTTATGGTACTTTTGACTCATGAACATTTTTAAACTTAATATAGTCAAATCTTTGCCATCACCTTTTATGAATTGACATTTTCTGTCTCATTTAAGAAAATTGTATTTCAAAGTCATGAAGCCTATTCTGCTATGATTCCTCCAAAAATTTTAAATTTTGATGACAATGTTTGGGTCATAAATCATTTGATATTTATCTTAGTCCATAGATAGAGGCAAGAATAGAATCTATTTTAATATATTTCCATGTAACAAGCCAATTGTCCTAGAACAGTATGTTGAAAAGTCTAGATTTCTTTACTAATTTGTAATGTCCTTCTGCCATACAGAAAGTTTTTTCATATTTATGGATCTATTTATAACCTCCCTAGCTATAATACAACAGTGTTTAAACAACTCTGACCTAAAATAACTCTTAATATTTGATTGAGCTTCTATTTTTTTCTTCTTCAATTTTTTCTTGGCTTGCTATGGTTTTTTTATCATTCAAAGTATAACCACTTTGTCAAATTCTACTTATTGATATTTTTATTATTATTGCAGTAAATTTTAAAATTTAATTATATTGTATACAATACCAGTAAAAATCTTACTAGGAATTAACTTTAATTTTCTTCCTGTATTTCCTTCCTTTTCTCCTTTCTTCCCTCCTTCCTTCCTTTTTTCTTTATTTTAGAAATCTACAGGCTGATTCTAAAATTAATATAAACCATCTAGTATATAGAAATCTAGCTTATACAAATTAATCTCTAAAAAGGGTAGAGTTGACAGACATTATAGAGCCACAGTGATCAATATCTCATATGACCCTACATTAGATTTGACAAAATACACCAATGGAACTGAGGAAAATCCAGAAATAAAACTACATCTATACTATATCTCTTGATTTCCAATTCAGTCACCAAAGCAATGTAATGCTATACAAATAGTTCTTATAGTGTTTTATTTAAGAAATAATGACAAGGAAAAAAATCTGTAAAAATGCAATTTTTTTCAAACATTTCTGATCCAAGGTTGGTTGAATCCTTGATATAGAATTGCAGGTTTGGAGACCAATAGGCAAATGAAAAATTTCTGAGTAATCATTCATAGAGATATGTAAAACTGTAATGAAATATGACTACACACCTATTAAAATCCCTAAAATTTAAAAAGACTGACAATGCTGAATGTTGGAAAGGATGAGAATAATCAGAATTCTAATGCATTGTTAATGAGGAATATAAAATTATAAACCTCTCTGGAAAAGATGGGGCAATTTCTTAGAAAACTAAACACCTACCTATGCCATGACTTAACAGTTCCTCTTGTAGGTGTTCCTTCACCCAAGAGAAATGAAACACATGTGTCAAAAGAATTTGCACAAAAATGTTCATTACTACTTTATTTATAAGACCCCCAAACTGGAAACAGCCCCATATCCATTAACAGAAATGGAAGACCAAATAGTGGTGTATTCAATTTAATAAAATATTATTCAATAATAAAAAAGGAGCAAACTACTACATATAAGAGCATGAAGGAATCTCAAATATGACAAGCTAAATGCATGCAGCCCCATTCAAAACAATAGGTGCTGTGTGATTCCATTTATATAAAATTCTAAAATAGGTAGAACTAATCTATGATAGAAAAACTGAGAGCAGTGGTTGTATATGAGAAACAGAGACATGCCTCTTCTGACCAGGCCCCACCTCCTATCAGCACATTGAGCTACAAGTATAGCACCCCCATGAGCCAATCCCCTTCCAAATCCCCACCACTGAATTCATGAATCTTTGTGGGACATTTTAGGTATAAACCATAACATGAAATTTATCTAAATGATGTTTCCTACTTTCTATGTTAGAATGTATGGTAGATTTGACTTATTGTTCTGCAAGTCACTGGGGGTGTGATCTCAAGGGTGTGTTTTTGCCCCTAGCTCCTCCCTTCTCTTTGCACTCCCTGGCTGTGAGCAGCTTTCTACCTTGGAGCCTGTTGACCATAAAATGAATTCCTTAACCATGAGACAAAGTAAACCTCTCCTCCTTTAAGTTGTAGCTGCTGGGTATTTTGTCCCAATAACAGGAAAGCTGACTGATAACGTTTCAAAAACAGAGTCAAATAACATAAGGTAATCCAAATTAAAATTGTAGTTATCTTGGTGATATAGTGATGGGGAAATGATGTATGTTGGATTATATGTTGCTAGAATCATCTATTTCTTATCTGAATGGTAGTTAGGTATGTGAACTTTATAAAAATCCTTTGAGCCATACACTGAATTTATATACATTCTAAAGTTTTTCCAAAATTTAATGACTTTAATGCAGCAATTAAAACTTTTAATAACTCATAAAAAGAAAAGACTAGAAAGTTACTTAATGCATAGGTGACACATGACACTTCTATTCAGATAAGCAAAGGTGTGATGTATTTATTATTTGATGTAAACCAATTCAAAGGAAGAATTAGGAAGAGCAAGTAAGGTGTCAATATTTTAGAAATAAGAATACTAAAATTTTAGTGTGTGATATTTAATTGATAACATTTATTTTTTTATTGCAACCAAATAGAAATTGGCAGCCAAACTGTATATCCTTCTGTTGGAAAATTCATGTTGAAAAAGAAAAAGCTGGCACTAGTTGAGTTGCTATAGAAACCTCTATTTCCTGTTAGTAAGGTTAAAATCCTTTGTTTTTTATCTCTAGAATAAACATCTGAAGAATTATATTTATTCAAATATTAAATTTCATTTTTCACAAATACTAAAGACTGTGGTTTCTATGTAAGAATGGATTTTATGAGGATTTTCTTAAATTTTAATGATATATTTTAGATACACATGATGATAATATTCATCATAGGGAATTTGTACCTGTACATGATATATCTTCATTCTTCTTTTTTCCCATTCCCCCTCTCCTCCCATCAACCTCTATTATCTTCCTTATTTACAAAAGCATTGTTTCCATTTTTTACTTCTATTCTTTTTTTTCTTGTCTTTTCCTTCCTTTCCCTCTCCACTCTCCCTTGTTGCCCTTCCAATTTGAACATTTTCTTCCCATTTCTCAATACCTATTATACATGTTGGTCTTTATCTACACTTTCAGTTTCTTACACCAGAGAAACAATGTAGTACTTAGACATGTGTGTCCAATTTATTTCACTTAGGAGTATGGTAGCATGATGCATCCACTGAGATGGAAGTGTCTCAAGCTTATCCATCTTTATGGCACAGTAGTACTCTATTGTATATAAAAACCACATCTCCTTCATCAGTTGATGGGCATTGGGCTGTTTCCAGGATTTAGATATTACAAACTGTGCTACTATAAACATGGGTGTGCATATTACTGTGGTATGATGCTTTTAATTCTTTCAGGAAGATCCCAAGAAGGGGAATAGCTGGGTCAAATGGAACCTCTAGTTTTAGGAGGGGTTTTTTTTGGAACCGGGGATCAAACTCAGGTCCTTGCACTTGCGCAGCAGGCGGTGAAACCACTGAACTAAATCCCCGGCCCTGGTTTTAGTTTTTGAAGAAACTCCATACTGATTTCCACAGTGGTTGCAACAATCTAAACCCCCACCAACAGTGGAAAAGGGTTCCTTTTTCCCCACAACACCACCAGCATTTTTTATTGGTTGATTTCTTGATATCAGCCATTCTTTCTGGGGTGAGATGGAATCTCAGTGTTGTTTTAATTTGCATCTCTTCAATGACCAATGATGTTAAACATTTCTTCATATACTTATTTACTGTTTCTAATTTTTCATCTGAGAAGTGTCATTTCAGATGCCCATTCATTTCAGAGGACCATTTTTCAATTGAGTCTTTAAATTTAGGAGATTTGATATTTTTGAGTTCTTTATATATGCTAGATTTTAGTCTTTTATCTGAGGAACAGCTGGCAAAATTTTTATCCCACACTGTGGCTTTTCTCTTCACTATATTTGTGGTTTCTTTTGCTATGCAAAAACTTTTTAGTAGGATGAGGACTCAGTTGTTGATTCTTTGTGAAATTTTCTGTGTTATCAGGGTTTTGTTCTCATTGAAGTCTTCCCTACATCAATGTCTTCAAGAGCTCTACCTATTCTATCTTTCAGAAGATTTAATGTTTCTGTTTTAATATTTAGATCTTTGATCCATTTTGATTTTAGTTTAATGTGTGGTGAAAGATATGGGTCTAGTTTTAATCTTAGGCAAGTTGAAACCCAATTTTTCCAGTACCAATTATTAAAAAGATTATCTTTCCTCTAGTGAAGGTGTTTGGCTTCTTTGTCAAAGATAAGGTGGGTGAGTGTGTTTGGAGTTATTTCTGCATCTTTTAATCTGTTCCACTGATCCTTGGGTCTGGGATTTTTTGTTTGTTTGGGGGATTTTTTTGCCAGTACCATGCTGTTTGTATTACTACAGCTTTGTAATACAATTTCAAGTCAAGGACTGTGATGCCCCCTGCCTCTGCTTTTGTAGCCCAGAATTGTTTTTGCTATGCTAGGTCTCTTCTGGTTCCAAATGAATTTTACAATTGTTTTCTCTAATTCTGTGAGATATGCTATTGGTATTTTGATTGGGAATGTGTTAAATCTGCATAACAATTTTGGAAGTATAACCGTTTTCACTATATTGTCTCTTCCTACGCAAGAACAAAGGAAATTTTTCAATTTTCTCCTATCCTTTTAGGTCTCCTTTTTCAGAGTACTGTGGTTTGTAGTTTTCAATGTAAAGATCTTTTACTTCCTTTGTTAGATTGATTCCTAGCTCTTTCATTTTTTTTTTGGATGCTATTGTGAAAGGTGCTCTTTCCTAATTTCTCTCTCAGTGAGCTTGTTCTTTGTGTATAAAAATGCTATTGATTTTTGAGTGTTGGCTTTGTACCCAGCTATGCTATTACATTTGGTTATTAAATCTAAGGGTCTTTTGGTGGAGTTTTTGGGTTCTTCTATGTAGAGTATCATGTTATCTGCAAATAATGTTAATAACTTCTGTTTCTGTCTTTATTCCTTTTCTTTCTTTCTCTTGTCTAATTGCAATGGCTAATGTTTCTAGAACTATATTGAATAAGAATGGTGATAGTGGACATCCTTATCATGTTCCTGATTAAACAGAAGGGGAATAAAAGAGAACCAACAGGAGGGAACCAACTCCATCCAGCCTGCGCCAGCCAGGCACATCCGCAGATGCTGCAGAAGGGTCCTCAGTCCCAGGGAGCCCAGCCCATCCAGCCTGTCCCAGCCAGGCACATCTGTGGATGCTGATGCCAGAGAGGTCACAGAGAACTCACCCCATCCGTCCCCGGCAGCAATCCACTTAGCTGCACAGGTGCCTGTAGGACCCACACACACACACTCCTCTGGCCTCTTGGCTGTACTGCCACCTGGTTCCACACTACAAAGACACAGGGGACACCAGAACACCAGACCACCATACTGAGTAAGTTAGAGGGATCATCACCTACCATCGGAACTGGGACTACCTTCAGGGGAAGGGCAGCTGGAACCTGCAGTACAACCCTGCAGAGTTCAACCCCACAGGAGGACAGGGAGCTCAACTTGGGACTTGCAGCCAGAAATCTGCCTGAATCTCATGGGTATGTGACTGACTTGTTGAGACTCATTGATTTATATCTGCACACTGCTACCCACATTGTCTATTGTGACAGGAGAGACATACCCTGAAGGAAGCCCTACATTTTAATTTTTATTTCCAAAATTAGTTTTATTGGTTTGAGTTATTTTTCTCCTCTTATCTTTATTTTCTTTTCTTACTTTCTGCAAATTTTTGTTTTTCTCTCCATTTTTTTCTTCTTTCTTTTCTCTGTCCTTTCTCTCTCTCTCTTGCATTCACTCTGTTGCTGTCTCATACTGCTCATCTCCCTTTTTGATTTAATTAACACAGTTAAAGGTGATAGATTAATAACTACCACAAATTTTGATTTCCTAAAATGTACTTGATGCTATGGTGTTGCTAATTGTATCACTTGGCCTAAGGTGTTCTGATTCATCTAATCAGTTCTCCTTCTGTTATAATGAAAATGAGATAGCCTCAGAGTCATTAGAGACTCAAAACCTAAACACCAGCTATTTGTGGAAGACACCTCTGAGAACCAATCATCCCATAAGGGTTCTAAATACAAGCAACAAATATACTTACAATAAGCAACTTCAAAGTATCAACACAGGAATTAAACCAGGGGCGGTACCAAAAACAAAAATGAGAAGACATTTAAGCAAGGCACAAACTCAGACTTCCACCCCACCAAGGGTAAACCCCAGGGGAAATGAGCTAGAAAAGTCCAAAAATCAACCACCTGGATACCCTGAACTGATACCACAGGAAGTAACAAGGCAGATGAATGAGGCACTAGAAAAATTCAAAGCAGAAATAATCTCCCAGATATCTACAGAGATGATGAGCAGAGTGAAAGACATGATTAGAGGCTCTAGAACAGAAAGAGATTAAAAAAAAAAATGAGCTCAGAAACACACTGGAACCCATGAATATCCAGCATAAGAAAGAAATGGAAACCATGAAACAGATTCAAACAGATATTCAGGAGAATTAAAAACTCCATTAAAGTACCCACAGCAGATTAAGGGAATCTGAAGATAGAATATCAGATATAGAAGACAGGATCATGGTTAAGGACCATGAAAACAGAGATTTCTTAACAATGGTAAGGGACCACAAGAAATTAATCCAGCAACTGCTAGATGATGCACAGAAGAACATAAGACTGATAGGAGTCCATGGAAAAACAGGAGAAAGCACAATTGACATAAAAAAAATTGTTCACAGAAGTAATAGTGGAAAACTTCCCAGACAGAGGTAGAGAATTGGACATACAGATAAGTGAGGCATATAGAACTCCAACTAGCCATGATAAAAAAAAAAAAAACTACATCAAGACATGTAATAGTTAAGATCCCAGAAACCCAACAGAAGAACAAAATCCTACAAGCAGTTAGAGAAAAGAAACAAATCAGCTATAAAGGAAAGCCCATCAGAATCATAGCAGACTTCTCAACACAAACCCTCAACTCAAGGAGAGCCTGGAGTGAAGTATTTCAAGCCCTAAAAGAAAATAACTTTCAACCTAGACTGTTGTGTCCTGCCAAATTATCTATCAAAATTGATGGGGAAACTAGATACTTCCACGACAAAGAACACTTGAGAAATTTCATGAACACTGAACCAGCACTACAAGCAATTCTAAACAATATCCTAGAAAAAAACAATGAAGGTCACTACTCTATGAGGCCCAACAGAGGGAAGCAACCAGGCAAGGTAAGGAACTAAAGGGAAAGGTGGAAAATAAATAAAAGAGACAACAAAAGTAAAACATCATGAAAAGAATGAATCAATATCTATCAATTATAACTCTCAATGTTAATGGCCTCAATTCACCAATCAAAAGAAATAGACTGACAGAATGGATTAAGAAGCTAAATCCAGCAATATTTTGTATACAAGAAACACACTTAGCTCAAAAAGAAATTCATAGGCTGAAAGTAAAAGGATGGAAAATAGTTCTCGATGCCACAGGAACCCAGAAAAAAGTAGGGGTAGCAATCTTATTTGCAGACAAAGTAGATTTCAAACCAAAACTAATTAAGAGAGACAAAGATGGTCACTACATCCTGGTGAAGGGAACAATCCAAGAGGAAGAGATGACAGTCATAAATATATACGTACCAAATATGAATGCTCCCAACTATACAAAGCAAATATTAATGGACATAAAAAACCAAATAAGCACTAATACAATTATAATGGGGGACCTGAATACCCCACTTTCACAAATAGACAGATCATCTAGACAAAAAATTAACAAGGAAATTCTAGAACTAAACCAAGTTATTAAACAAATGGACTTAATAGATGTTTAGAGAGGGTTCCACCCCACAAAATCAGAGTACACATTCTTTTCGGCTGCACATGGGTCATTCTCCAGAATAGACCACAAGCTAGCTCATAGAACATGTCTAAGTAAATGTAAAAGAATTGAAGTTACCCCCAGTATACTATCAGACCATAGTGCAATAAAATTGGAGATGAATAACATGAGAAACTGCAAAACCCCCACAAACACATGCAAATTGAATAACACCCTCCTGAAAAACCAAAGGGTCACAGAAAAAATTAAAGAAGAAATTAAACAGTTTCTACAAATAAATGAGAATGCCATTACAACATACAGGAATTTATGAGACACAATGAAACAGTTCTACGTGGGAAATTCATAGCAGTGAATGCCCATATTAGGAAAACAGAGAGAACTCAAATGAATAACCTAATGCAGAGCCTCAAGCTCCTAGAAAAAGAAGCGCATAACAAATCTAAAGCTCATACAAGAGAGGAAATTATAAAGATCAGAGCAGAAAGTGATGTAATGGAGACTAAGAGAACGATACAAAAAATCAATGAATCAAAGAGTTGTTTTTTTGAAAGAATAAATAAAATTGAGAAACCTTTAGCCAACAGTACCATAAATGGAAAGAAAAGTTGCCAATCCATGCAAGTAAGAAAGAAAAAGGTGAAGCCACAACAGATCCAACAGAAATCCAGAGGATCATCAATACCTACTTTGAGAACCTGTACTCTAATAAAATGGAAAGCACAGAATAAATGGACAGATTCCTAGATACATAGGAATTGCCAAAGTTAAATGAAGAAGATATAAAAATTCTAAACACCCCAATTACAATGAGTGAAATTGAAAATGTAATAAAATATTTACCAACAAAGAAAAGCCCAGGTCCCGATGGCTTCAATGCTGAATTCTACAAGATATTTATAGAAGAACTACTACCATTACTCTTGAAACTCATCAAGGAAATTGAAAGGGAAGCAAGGCTTCCAGATTCATTCCTGGAAGCAAGTGTTACTTTGATTCCAAAACCAGGGAAAGACCCAACCCAAAAAGAGAACTACAGGCCAATATCCCTAATGAACATAGATCCAAAAATCCTCAACAAGATACTGGCAAATAGAATACAGAGGGTTATCAAGAAGATCGTACACCCTGACCAAGTCAGATTTAGCCCAGGGATGCAAGGATGGTTCAACATTCATAAATCAATAAATGTAATACACTATATTAACAGAGTCAAGGAAAAAACCATATAATCATCTCAATAGATGCAGAAAAGGCATTCAACAAAATCCAACACCCATTCATGATAAAAACCCAACAGAAAATTGGAATAGAAGGTCTTTATCTCAACCTGATTAAGGCTATCTATGAAAAAACAACAGCCAACATCATACTAAATGGTCAAAAACTGAAAACTTTCACACTAAAATCAGGAATAAGACAAGAATGCCCACTATCACCACTCCTACTCAATATACTTCTGGAAACATTAGGCACAGCAATTAGAAAAGAGAAAGAAATAAATACAATAAAGATAGGAAAGGAAGAAGGTAAACTGTCATTATTTGCTGACAAGATGATACTTTACACAGAAGACCCAAAAAACTTGGCCAAAAGATTTCTAGCTTAATTGACAGATTCAGTAGAGTAGCTGGATACAAGGTCAACACTCAAAAAACAATAGCCTTCTTTTACACAAATAACAGACTCACTGAGAGAGAAATTAGGGAAACAATTCCTTTTACAATAGCATCCAAAAAAATGAAATATCTAGGAATCAATCTAACAAAGGAAGCAAAAGACCTCTACACTGAATACTACAGCACTCTTAAAAAAGAGATCAAAGAAGACACAAGAAAATGGAAAGACTTCCCTTGATCCTGGGAAGGAAGAACCAATATGAAAATGGCCATACTTCCAAAACTACTATATAGATTCAATGCAATGCCAATTGAATTTCCCACAATATACTTTATAGAATTAGAGAAAACAATGCAAAAATTCATTTGGAACCAGAAGAGACCTAGAATAGCAAAATCAATTCTAAGCAACAGAGACATGGCTGGGGGTATCACAATCCCTAACTTGAAGCTATACTACAAAACTACTGTGATAAAAACAGCATGGTGCAGGCAAAAGAACAGACCTGAGGATCAGAGGAATAGATTAGAAGATGCAGAAGCAACTCCAGACATACTCAGCCACCTCATCTTTGACAAAGGAGCCAACCACCATCATTGGAGGAAAGATTGCCTATTTAATAAATGGTGTTGGAAAAACTGGATTTCAACCTGCCAAAGATTAAAAGTAGACCCATACCTATTACCATGCACTAAACTAAGATCGAAGTGGATTAAAGATCTAAATATTAAGACAGAAACACTAAACTTGCTGGAAGATAAGTTAGGTAGAATTCTTGAAGATATTAGCATAGGAAAAGACTTTATGAACAAAACCTCAGTAGCACGGGAACAAGCACAAAGAATCAACAACTGGGATCTCATCTTATTAAAAAGCTTCTGAACTGCAAAAGAAACCAACAGAGCTAACAGACAACAAACAATGTGGGAAAAATAATTTTAGCAGCTATACCTCAGACAAAAGACTACTATCTAAAATATATAAAGAACTGAAAAAAATCAGACCCTCCAAATTCAAAGACCTAATTCAAAAATAGGCATCTGAAATGAACAGACATTTCTCAGACAAAGAAATAAAAGCAGAAAATAAATATATGAAAAAATGTTCAACATCACTGGTCATTTGAGAGATGCAGATGAAAACAACCCTGAGATTCCACCTCACCCCACAAAGAATGGCTGCTATCAAGAAATCAATCAATAACCAATGCTGGCGGAGGTGTGGGGAAAAAGGAACCCTTCTTCATTGTTGGTGGGAGTGCAGACTGGTGCAACCACTGTGGGTATCAGTATGGAGATACCTCAAAGAACTAGGACTAGAGGTCCCATTTGACCCAGCTATTCCCCTGTTGGATATCTTCCCAAAAGAATTAAAAGAGTCATACCACAGCAATATATGTCCACCCATGGTTTATAGTGGCACAGCTTGTAATAGCTAAAGATTGGAAGCAGCCCAAGTCCCCATCAACTGGAAACTGGATAAAGAAGATGTGTGGGGTTTTTTTGTAAAATGGAGTACTACTCAGCCATAAAGAATGAGAAGCTAGAGTCATTTATAGCTAAATGGATGCATATTGAGGTCATACTCTTAAGTGGAATAAATAGGACACACGTGTGTAAACACTAAATAGTTTCTCCAGTGTGAGAAACTGAAAGTGTAAATAAGGGTTAAAATGAATAATTGATAATTTAAAATAGGAAAAAAGGTCCAAAGAGGTAGGGGTGACGAGAGGGGAAGCAGAAAGGAAAGAAGGGAAAAGAAAAATCATGAGAAAATAAAAAAATGGAAATGATGTCTATGTAAATAGTGAAGGGTGGAGGGGGTGAAGGGCACACAGGTAATGGAGAAAAAATAAGAATCAAGATATCTTATGTACAGGTACAAACACCCAATGATAAATGTAAATGTATTGTATACTTAAAATGTACCAATAAAAGAACTTAAGAATAAAAAAACAAGAGAACCAACAGGAAAATAACATGATAAGAATGAATGCTGTCAGTTTTTGTCCATTTAGTATGATGCTGCCTGTTGGTTTGTCATAGATAGCTTTTATGAGATAAAAACCATTTATTCCAATTTTCTGTAGTGTTTTTGTCATGAATGGTTGTTGAACTTTGTCAAATGCTTTTCTGCATCTATTGAGATGATCATATAGTTTTTGTCCTTGGCTCTGCTAATATGGCTTATTACATTTATTGATTTTCATATATTGAACCATTTCTGCATGCCTGGAATGAATCTTACTTGGCCATGCTGTATAATCTTCTTGATGATTTGAAGCATTCTGTTTCCCAGTATCTTATTGAGGATTTTTGCATTTATGTTCATTAGGGAAATTGGTCTGCAGCTCTCTTTTTTGGTTGAATCCTTCTCTGGTTTTATTATCAGAGTAATGCTTGCTTCTAGGAATGAGTTTTGGAGTATTGTTCCCCTTTCAATTTCATTAAAGAGTTTGAAAAATAGTGGCATTAGTTTTTGTCTAAATTTCTTGTAGAATTCATCAGGAACTTAACGGTTTTTTCTTGGTAGGTTTTTAATCACATTTTCAATTTCTTTGACTGATATTCGTTTATTTAGAAGGTTCATATCTTCTTGATTCAGGTTAGTAATTCATATGTATTTAGGAATCTGTCCATTTCTTCTGTGTTTTCCATCTTATTAGAATATAGGTTCTTAAAGTAAGTATTGATGATCTTCTGAATTTCTTCAGGATCTGTTGTGATTTCACCCTTTTCATTCCTAAGTGCATGGATTTGAGTCTTTTCTTTCCCTTAACAAGTATGTAGTGTCTCTTTAATCATCTTAACTTGAGGTCTCCTTTGTCTGCAAATAGAATAGCTACTCCTGTTTTTTTTTTTCTGGATTCCTATCACATGGAGTATTGTTTTCCATCCTTTGACTTTCAGTCTATGAATTTTTTTGAATTAAATATGTTTCTTGTATGCAGTATATTGTTAAACCTTGCTTCTTGACCTATTCTACCAGTGTGTTTCTTTTGATTGCTGAATTGAGACCATTTACATTCATGGTTATAACTGATATGTATTGACTTATTCTTGTCATGTTATTTTCCTGTTGTTGGTTCCCCTTTTCCCCTCTGTTTAATTACTTACCTTGCTTGGTACATTCATTATTTTTGGTTTCATGGAGTGTAGTCCTTGTTATCTCTTTCTAGAATGTCCTTCAGAATATTTTACAGTGCTGGTTTGGTGGTCATGAATTTCTTCAGGTGTTCTTTGTCATGGAAATATCTTATTTCCCTATCAATTTTTAAATATAGTTTTGTGGGGTACATTAATCTGGGCTGCAGGTTGATTTAGGGTTTTAAATATTTCACTCCAAGCTCTCCTCGACTTGAGGATTTGTGTTGAGAAGTCTGCTGTGATTCTAATGGGCTTTCCTTTATAGGTGGTTTATTTCTTTTCTCTAAAAACTTTTAGAGGGAAGAATGTTCTTTTTGGCATTTCTGGAATCTTGACTATTATGTGCCTTGGAGTATATATTATTATCATGGTTATTTGGAGTTTTATATCCCTCATTTATTTGTATGACAAATTCTTTTTCCATGTTTGAGAAAATTTCTGCCATTACTTCTGTGAATTAGTTTTTGATATTGTTTGTGCTGTCTCCTGCTTTTTCATTGACTCTAATCAATCTTATGCTATTCTTCTTTGCATCATCTAGCAACTGTTGGATTGATTTTTCATGGTCCCTTGCTATTTTAAAGAAATCTTTCTTTTCATGATCACTAACTGCAATCTTGTCTTCTATGTCTGATATTCTGTCCACATTGGCTCATTTTGCTGCATATACTTTTAATGGAATTTCTAATCCGTATATTTATTTAAATCTGTTTTGTGGATTCTATTTCTTTGCTACATTAGGCATTTATGGTTTCTATCATTTTTCTAAGCTCCTCTATTTTTTTATCTGTATCTTCTCTAGAGTCATAAACCATGTCCTTCATTTAGCTTACCATCTCTGTAGTTATCTGAAAAATTATTTCTGATTCGATTTTTTCTAGAGCCTCATTCATCTGCTTTGTTACTTTTGCTGTTATCACATCAGAGGGTCCAGGTGGGTGGCTTTCAAATTGTTCCATCTCATTATGCTCTGGGTTTGCCTTTGGTGAGCTGGAAGTCTAGGGTTGCATCTTGCTTCTGTGTCTATTCATTTTTTTTAGTTTAATTTCTTGGTCAATGTTTGTAAATTGCTTATGGCAGGTAGCTTTATTGCTAGCATTGTGAACACTTAGGAAATGACTGCTTCTCAGAGAAGTCTTCCAGGTATAGTTTGTTCTTGAATTTTGAGTCTTTTGAAAGATCCTACTTCTTCAATTTCTTCATAATAAGAAGTTGCTGCCTATTTGGCCTACCCCTGATTCTTTGACACTGGCCTATAGTATTGCTTATGATTCTCAGGCAATCTCAGCCTTGGCATACAAGGAAGAACAACTGATTAGAACAATTATGTCACCTTGGCTAAAGTACTACAATCAGTAATAACACTAGCATCAAACACAGCCTAGAAAATGACAAACTGTGATAACTAGTAGTTTGCCACCTTTAACTAGACAAACTAGATTTGTGGTTATATAACATAATCTCAAACAAACCAGAAAATTTTATACAGTAAATATGCCCTCAATATGGCAATTTTACCTTCAGGGGAGAAGCTTTAAAAGTGATTAGTGGGGGGAAAATCAAGACATAGAAGAAGAGGAAGACATTAGAAGCAAGGTTGGAGGACAAAAGACGATTATGTGAAGTTTGGGAAAGTGGTGAAGTAGACAGGAGGGAAAGACAAGGAAGAAACAAAAGGAAGAACAGACCAGAACAACAATAAAAAACTGGAAACAGTGTTCACACTCATATGAAAACAAGAACAATCAAGAAAAAAGAAAACAAAAAAAGAGAAGAAGAAAAAAAATGTCCACCTCAGGGCATCTCTCTGCTGTCACTGGTAGGCAAAGTGGGCAGACAGAGCCCAGATCCAAGTTAATTAATCCCAGCAAACCAGCCATAGATTTATGATGGGGTAGTGGATAATCCCCGCAAGCCTGCACCTTTAGTTTCACTGACATTCAGGCTCATTTCTGTCTGTGAGGCTAGAACCTGATTTGTTCAGCCTGCAACACTCCATGTGCCTCCTGCTAGCTTGAACTCAGCTCCTTGACTTCCTATCAATTTGAACTCAGTTCTATTTTACCCTGACACTTGGAGCCATTAGATGGTGAACCTACAGCTGCTCTGACTTCCAAGCTCAGTTGGCCCCTCTCTGAGATGGCCACTGATCAACTACCCCTTCCTGATAGACATTTGAACCCAAATAATTCATGCACTACTGCACTCCACTGCTTCATTTCACTGGCATATTTCTCTATTGAGGCATCTGAGATCACTAGTAATCACCACTTATGCAAGTTTGAGCTGCCCCTCCCACACAATGAGTCAAGTCTCAGGGAGAAAGAACTGGTTGCCACCTCCTTCTTCTGCATTGAGGCCTCTCTCTTTTCTCTCCCCATGGGACTCAATGAACACTTTAGATCCTTTCTGGGTCCTATGGGCCTGCTTCCCTCCTTCTTCCCTTCCTCAGATTATTATATTCCAGTGTCTGGATACCAAATCTCAGAGAGGCTGTTTCTCTGCTGTTCACACCTCTGTCATCTTCCTAAAAGTCCTACCAGGATTTTTTAAAGTAAAACTTTTCATTTCATTATATAAATTATATACTCAAGATACACATTCATCCAAGAAAATACCATTAAAATATTTTTATAAAATTCTTCAAGGAAAGCAGGAAGAACAGCAGATTTATGCTCATAAGTTTCATGTAAACTGAAATGTGTCTTTTAAACAAATGAATAAAAAGAAAAATTACACATCACAAAAGGAAATAACCCAGTGTGATAAAATAATTGGCAAATAAATAAATAAATAAATGCAAACAACTATGAAAAAAACAAAGAGGAGTGTCAACTATAGACATAGAAAAATAAAATAAAGAGACTATAGACATATTAAAATTATCTAATAAATTGAAAGAAACTACTAAAAGACTAGGAAGAATTGAAGCAGAATCAAATAGGCTTGATATAACAATAATGTCAACCAAATGAAAAATTTAATAAACAATTTCAATAGTGACACAGAGATAAATTAAAAAGTTGTCAGTCTCATCACAGGGAAAATTATCCAAAATAAAGCACTTGGCTAAGAAAAATGAAAATTAACACAATCCATGGTAATTCTTGAGTATGAAGTAAAAAGAAAGGAAAATGACAATGTTTGAAATAACAATGAACAGCTAAGATTTTTGTGGAATTGTTCAAAATTGCCAGTCATGGAAATTAAGCTAGATTGCAAGTCTTAGGCCATGTAAACAGAAAGCAAAGCTATACTATTACATATAATATAGCAAAATTCACAATAACAAAGACAAAAACAGTTTAAAAAAGTAATGAGATAACAGATTATCTACAAAGAAATTATAATTTGAAATCATGTTTCTTATCCTTATTAACAGTAAGAAATAGCAGAAGAGGAAAATAATTTTTAAATGCTGAAAAAAATAGCAAAGTGATCATTAAACCAGGAAAATTGTCATCTAACCATGAAAACTAACTAGAGATGTGTTCGAATAAAACAAATACAGTAAGAATTTATCATCCACAGAATTTCTTAGAAAGAACTAAGGCAGGAGTGAATGAAACCAAAAAGAAAAATTAGAAATGAAAGAACAGTAAAATCTTGAATTGTGAGTAACTTGCTCTGCAAGTGTTCTGCAAGACAAGCAAATATTTCTAATAAATTTTAACTTGATAAAGTTATGATGACTTGATAAAAGTCATGACTTGATAAAGGAATAATGTCCTGCAATAAGAGTAGTACATGACACCCAATGTCACACGATCACAACTGAGCTGATGGTTCCCCACCCCCTCTCTCAGATTGTGGGTGATCCTGAACATCTTCCAATGGCAAGAGCTTATGGAGGAGATGTCCTCTGCAGAGGAGGAGGAGACAAAGGTGGAGGAATCCCTCACTTCAAATGAGATTAAGGAGATATATAAAATGTGGGAAACAGTACAAAATTTGGTAAAAAAATTTTTAAAAAGCACCACCCAAATAAGGTTGTAGCAGTGGGAACAATGAATCTATTTAATGACAATTTAATGTCACAGTTCCATAAAATACTCAAAAGGAGGCCAGAACAAGTCTCATTGGATAGGTTCCTTGTTAAAGTTGTACAAAAAAAGACTTCATTGAGCTCATAGCGCAGATTCTGTAAGTAATGGTGAAAGTCGTCCTACACAATACCTTCTTCTCTCTTGTCTCCCTCACACCGGCCACAAACGTTTTCAAAGGTAAGTGCAAGTTGATTTCTCTATTTTTCTTTATGGTTTATATTTTCTTTATTATTTCATATTATATTACAGTATTATAATCATGTGAATATTAATATTTTGGGTTGTTTAATTGTGGAACAAATCATCTGAGTTTCCAGTATTTCTTATGGGGAAATTTGATTTGATGCAAAAGTACTTTGGACTGCAAGCAATCCACAATGAATTGTGGTCTCAAACAAAGGTTTTACTGTAGTTGATAGATGTGGTTATGATTTTTAAAAACTAACAACTATGAGGGATTTTTTTTAAACAGATGATAGAGTATGGTAGCAAAGGAGGCATTGGCAGAATTGATCCTAATCTTGAACACTTTAAGGTTCTTGCTTTTTTCAAAAGGAAAGATTTTGATTAACTTTAGACATTACTCAATGTGCATTTTGAAATTCAAAATTAGCTACTAAAGTAATAAAAACATATGTTACGTATGAAGGAAACTCAATTGTTAGAAAACAAGAAAAATCAATGTAAATGGAAAACGCAAACTAAGATGATGAAAATAAGTCCAAATATACTAATAATCACAGTTTATAGAAATAGATTCAGTCCATCAGTAAAAGATATTAATTTAAACATCATATTGGTGTTTACAAAAGATAACCTGAAACATAGTAATAGATAGTAAAAGTTTAAATATATAACAAGCAAAAACTAATAATAACAGCAAAACCATTGTATCAACATTAATTACAAATAACAAAATTTCAACCACTGTGGAAATCAGCATGGAGATACCTCAAAGAACTAGGACTGGAAGTCCCATTTGACCCAGCTATTTCCCTGCTGGGTATCTTCCCTAAAGAATTAAAAGAATCATACCACAGTGATATATGTGCACCCATGTTCACAGCAGCACTATTTGTAATAGTTAAACCTTGGAAACAGTCCAAATGCCTATCAGCTGGAGATTGGATTAAGAAAATGTGGTTTTTTAATGAAATGGAGTACTACTCAACCATCAAAAATGAGAAATTAGAGACATTTATTGCTAAATGGATGCACATTGAGGCAATACTCTTAAGTGAAATAAATAGGACACACATGTGCAAATACTGAATAGTTTCTCTAGTGTGAGAAACTGAAAGTGTAAATAAGGACTAAAAGGTATAACAGATAATGTGAAATAGGAAGAAAAGGGGCAAAGGGGAGGGGGAAGTGGGAGGCGTAGGGGAAAGGAAAGAAGGGAATGGAATTAATATGAGAAAATGAAAAAATGGAAACAAAATCTTTGTAAATAGGGAGGGCTAGAGGGGTTGAAGGGAGGGCAG
Organism: Heterocephalus glaber; assembly: GCF_053883595.1. Lineage (NCBI taxonomy): Eukaryota > Metazoa > Chordata > Mammalia > Rodentia > Bathyergidae > Heterocephalus > Heterocephalus glaber. The sequence continues at coordinate 4,787,260 of NW_028258432.1, forward strand.
GGGAAGGGGGAAAAAATAAAAACCAAGAGTATGTAAAGGTGCAAATTTCCAGTGATGAATGTCATTATATTGTACACCTAAAATATACCAATAAAAGGATTTTAAAAAGCCACTCTCAGGATTAAATGAGTATATTATGAGAATCTAGAACAATTGCAGGTAAATATAAGTGTTTTGGCAATATTGCTCAAGTTACTCAAATGAACCCAGTACATTCCAGTCAGTTCTGACTCTTTCAGAACTTCAAAGCCTGAAATCGCTTCTTTAATTGACACAGTGGTGCTTCTGTTTCTTGAACTTAATTTGTTCTATGATTTTGGAAAAGATGGCCATGTTTGTGTTTGTGTGGGAAAGGTGACTGTGGTCGTGTTTGTCAACCAATGCAGTTTGCAAACAAAAACAAAATTTTGCCAAATGCTTCTGTTTGCAAACCAAATTGTTTGCAAACAAAAGCATTCGTGTACTGAGGTGCCACGGTATTCTAATCATCAATCTACACTCTCACAATTTCAGGCTTCAGGCTTCTAGAATGGGTTAATTTCCTGACCTGTACCATCTCCATTATCCACTCTTCCATGTGACAGATAGTGCAATTACTCCTTTAATGAAATAAATATGAACTCCTTCCTTTTTTCTTCTCTTTACATCTACCTGGGTCAGCCTCTCTTGCTGCTTTTCTTCCACTGCAGAAGTAGCACCTTATTGCCAGATGAAATGCCCTTTGCTTCTTAATCTATCCCTCTAATTATAAACACCCCTATTTATTCTAGAATTTCATCTCTTCATCTTCTCTCTTCCAAGAACTTTAAGTTTCTATCTTTTCCATGGGTTTATTCATCCTGCTCACAAATATGAATAAATTTTCTATCTTGGAAAAGCTGTGCTTATCATTCTACTAAGTAGCCTTCATTTCTCCACCTACTGCCTACATTTTTTATCACTCTACCTGATGTCACCAAAACAGGTTCTTTTATAGGTTACTGATAATTTCTTAATAGTCTATTACCAATGCTTTATCCCTTAGTGACTAATGTCAGGAATAGAAATATGTTTCTATTCCTTTTTTAAATTCCCTCTTAACTTGATTTCTCTGATATAATGTTCTTCAAAATCTTCACTATGTTGTTTCTTCTACTGTTTAATGAAGTACTTTAAAAATAAATTATTTTTTAAAAGGGGGTTTGACGGTATAGAAAAAAAACAAATAACAAAATTTAAGATAAAAATATCATTAACTATAAGAGGATTAACAATTACAATACATACCTATAAGGGGATTAACAATAACAATTACAGGGTAAACTTCACCAAAAAGACTGTATTCCTAATCCTCCCCAAACCTACCAATACCAGTAAAGGAAATTAAATGAAGTAATATAATTCAGATACTTTTATTGAAAATGGATTTAACACATAAAAACAAATACTAGTAAAATTATATTTTTGAATAATGGAATTATGATTTAAACAAAATACACTTTGGTAGAGAGCCCTGAAATCATACATTTTTAAGCACACAGAGAACATTCACAAAAATTGGCCAAGAACTACTCACAAAAACATCTTTACATATACTGAATAACTTATTATGCATACCTGTTTCACCCAAATGCAGTAAAATTTAAGTTCCAATAGGCAAATATTCATAGGAATATAAATATAGGAAATTTTAATACTTTTTAAAATAATGAATTATAATATACTTCAAAGCAATTAATGAGTCCAAGAAGACATAATAATTGAAATGGAAAAAAAGCATTCTTTCAATGACAAGACCAAAAGACATAAATAAATCCTATATCCTATACAATGCTAGTAAAGTATAGTTAACTTAAATGAACATATTTTTAAGAAGTAAAAATTGAAAACTAATGAGCTAATTATTCAATTCAGGAAAAGTAAAAGGAAAGCATAAACCCAAGCAAAGAGTTCAGTCACAACATGGCTCTTAAATCTACACATTTCTTTAGTGTGTTGACCCACACAGTGGCTACCCCACATAAAAACAGTGCTTTCTTACACTTTTGTTTCTAATCTTGCATGCAAAATTATGATCAATAACAGGTCAAAGGAATATGGTCTTGAATAGAAAGGCAAAAGGCATTTAGCAAACTATTTACCAAGTTCACAAAGACCCTGCAAGATTTATTTCAAAAGGTAAATCTCTACTAAAATATAGTAATTTCTTAATCATTCCTTCTGCATTCTACCTTGATTTCTATATTCCTCACCATGTGTTACGTTATTTGTATACACTGGTCCTGTCCTGTCCATAAGGGACACCTTTTCAGACCCCCAGTGGATCCTTGAAACCTCAGATAGTACTGAACCCTAGATATACTCTGATTTTTCCCACACATACCTATGATAAAGTTTAAACTATAAATTAGATAGAGTTTAACAACAGTAACAGTGAAACGGAATGATCATAACACACTGTAATAAAAGTTTCATGAATTTGAGATTCTCTTGAAATGCCTTATAGTCGCCTGCCCTCTCTCTTCCTCTTGATGAGGAGTAAATGAATGGGTGGGCAGGGGAGGGTGCTGTCATTCACTGCTACACTCACCTTCTCCAGTAGGAGCAAAGTGAGAACAGGAGCCACATTCTAGTTCTAAGTAGGGTCACTAAATTAAAGTCTTCCTGTTTTCAGCCTTCTTAAACCTACCTCATGATCTGATTACATTTTGAATTCTATAGCAGGTAGTTTGCAAAGTAAAAGTAAATACATTGATTAAGTGTAATGGGCAAAATTAAAAAAGAGGATGGTAGGGCAAGCCCTTTTCTCCCCAGGCAGTGCAGCCTGAAGTTTGTGTGAACTGCCTGAGGACGGATGCCACCAGCCCTAGATGTGATAAAATGCCCTCTATGCCTGCAAGCTCACCATTGTTAGAACCTCATCTTTAATTACCTTTACCAGAAGAAGAGTTAAGTATCAAAATACCATCTGTACAGATTGCTTTCAATTACTTAACAAGAACAACTTGAAGAATACAAAAACTATTTCATAGATATGTCCCAGGGAACAGTACAACTTATGTCAAATTCACTATACGTTTGAAAAGCAACTTATTCAATAACTGAATCTAAACATACTCAACATGCTTCTTACTTTACTTTTTCTCAGTGGGTGAAATGCTAACCATTTTCTTTTAAAAACTCCACAAGAAAATCTGACGCCACCTCTCATTTTCTCATTTCTGCATGCTCCAAAGTAGGCTGTTGAAGTCAGCTTTATGAAATTTTTCATTTGAATATGTTTGTTTTTCTCTACTTACTGGCACACTGTTTTATATTCTTGTAAGTAATACTTAACTCTTTTGTTAATTTTGTTAAGTTAACATATAAAATCAAGATAAAAAATGCTTGCAAAACATATGAAGAAGATTTTTTTAAATCACTAATATTGAATGAGAGATAAAACTGTAACACCTATTTTTTTCCATCTTCAATTACTTAATTATTCTCCTATGGACTATTGCAAAGCATTTAAATGTCTTTTCAAACAAAGAGCACAAAGGTAAAACTTTACACACATAAATCAGGAAGTTGAGCAAGTTCAGTGTGTATTTCATTGTAAAAGTTAATGAACCTTTAGGCTGTAGTTTGAATATGAAATTTTTACCAGCTCTTCCTCAGACAAAGGTCTACTATCTAGAATCTATAAAGAACTTTAAAAAATCAGACCTCCCAAATTTGAAGACCCAATCCAAAAATGGGCATCTGAAATGAACAGACATTTCTCAGACAAAGAAGTAGAAACAGCAAATAAACATATGAAAAAATGTTCAACATCACTGATCTTCTGAGAGATGCAAATGAAAACAACACTGAGATTCCACCTCACTCGAGAAAGAATGGCTGCTATCAATAAATTAATGAATAACAAATGCTGGCAGAGTTGTGGCAAAAATGAAATTAAAATTTTTTGAAAATTATTCATAATCATAGTGAGGAAATTTTAGGTGTACTAAATTTACATATTATATATTATAAAAAGTTATAGTTTAAAAAGCGAAGTCAAGAAATTTTATAATTTCTAATTCAAATTAATTTGTTATGAATTTAAAGATATATAAATCTGTGAGACTTTTTATGTAAAAAGGCTAGAGTGACAACTACTTGTTTCTAGTCTATTTAGTGTCAGTTTCTGAGTGAGAATATTTAGTAATGTTTTTACACAATTGGAAATAATTTTTATCATCTCTGTTCCAGAGCTTTATAACTTTCTAAATTTCTAGCATAGTGCAGAGGCTCCAAATACTCTAATACTTTTTTTCAGAAATGGCCACTGGTACAGCAAGGAATCTGATAGGGATTCTGACACAGTGCTTATGAAGTTACTTTAAAATAAAGGAATGTCTTTAGAGAATCTTCTGAAGGCAATCACCCCTATCCAGATAAATACACACTCCCATAGAACTTGGCTTATAATTTTCAGAATTTCTAAGAATACTGAAGCCCAACCCCTAGAGATTTGTCCTTGTTAGTTACCCTTGTTGGGAACCAAGCTCAGAGATTGGAGACTCAACATTTCAGTGGCAGAGCTGGACTGAAAGCCACACCTTTGTTGTCTGATCTGAGTGCAGTAATTTTTTTTCTGTTCTCAAACATAAAACATGTTAATCAGCTTTGTGTCACTGTGACAAAATGCTTTAAATGACTTCAAGGAGGAAAGATTTATTTTGGCTCATGGTTTCAAAGGTTTTAGTCCATTGTCCCTTGGTCCTGTTACTTTAAGACCTGTGTTGAGGCAGAACACCATGGTGGAACTGAATGATAGAAGACATCTTTTCACCTTGCAATGGCTGGGAGAGAGAGAGAGAGAGAGAGAGATCAGCACTAAAATCCTTCAAGGACACACATCAAAGGCCCTCACTTCTTTCCAGTAGGCCACACCTCTTAAAGGTTCCTCCACCTCCCACTAGCCCCACAGGTAGGGACCAAGCCCTTAGCACATGGACCTTTGGGGACATTTCAGATCCAAAACCATATACAATAGAGTTAACAATTCACAGTTATTATTAGATATAAAAGAAACTCTAATCGAGATATAAATTATTATACAAGTGTAATAACTACTGCATAATACATTTAGTGTTTGAAAATAAAATAAATAATTGGAAATGAGCACCTGTGAAGAAATAGCAATGGTATATCTTATAAACTGAGCATAAATCATCAAAATAAGGTGATTGATGGAAGGAAGAAAGAAGGTGGGCAAAGGGAGAAAGAAAGAGAAGGAAAGGGAGGAGGAGGGAAGGGAGAAATGTGTTCTGTGGCACAGAAATAAGTATTAATCTAAAAAGCCATACTCTGCTGATAGTAGCCCTATTTGCATAATTAAGTGAAAATGTAAAGCTGTTATAAAAGTTTGTTAAAAAGTAACTATACAAGGAACAAATATTATCAAGACCTCTTTATAACTATCAGGTGGATTAAAGATTAAAGACTGCTCAGGCAAGCAGCTTAATGTTTGTCAAGGTAAATTCTGGGGTCCAGTCTCTGTCTCCTCTCTTCTCAGAGGCTGGATGTTGGGTGGTGCTAATATTTCAGGAAAAGAAACCATCCATTCTACACAAGAAACACAGGGATTTGAGGCAATAAATAAAGGAAATTTGGGAGAAGGTACAAGTGAAAGTGTGGAATGCAAAAATATAGCAGAAGTGTCGTGCTCCCTAGAGGTTATCTCTTCTGCTGGACCCCTAAACCCTGAAGTAGTTCACAAGAGGCCCCAATGCAATGGCAAACATCTATAGTCCAGTTACTCAAGAGGTTGAGGCAGTAGGATCCCTTCAACCCAGGAGTTTGAGGCTAGCCTAACACAATGAGATCAAACACTGACAGACAGACAGAGAGACACACACACACGAGCAAATGTATGAGTCAGTCCTATCAGAGATAATTTTGTAAAAACCAAATATAAAACTCACAAAATGTTTGGTTGAAATGGTTTCTTTATAGAAACATCGAATGGGCTAAAATATTTCTTATAGGGTGATGTAAAAGGCAGAATGAAGCTACTGGTTCTGAGAGCAGAACATGTTTTCAAAGAAATTTATAGAATCCTTCCTGAAAATGTTAGGACTAAATCAGTTATGCATAAGATTGAAATAAGTTATGTATAAAACAGACTGAAATTATCAAAACCTACTATCTTCCTTTGTGTCTTTTAACCTATACTTGTCATGATTCTATGGTGTGCTTTCTTCAAAGGACTTCATGTTCTAAAATATTATACCACATTAGAAATAATAATTTCAGGTGCTGAATTTAAATATATCTGTGAAATTCACTCATGCACATGAATTTCATTAAGTTCAGTGAAGCAAATAGAATCTGTTGTTATGAAAAGGACCTTTGACAGCTCATAATTACATAAAAATAAATGCAGCAGTGGAAGAGTAGAACAAAATTAAGATGTCAGACTTGATGGATCTCATAACTAAAATGTGTAAAAAGCACTGTAAAACTAACTTTTTCTGTTTTGTGTGGTTATACTGGCAATGATTAATATTGGTGCAACTTGACAGTAATTATTTAATTTCTTATACTTCATAAAACTAAATTTCTGGCGACAAAAGACTAAAATATATTACATTAAAGTCTTAATTTGATAATTGCAGTGGGGTTCAATTTGATTCAAACCCTGAACTAAAACTATGCATTAAAGTAAATGGCTCTGATGCTTACAATAAATATTATAATATTAAAATTAAAAAGTGTCATTATTTCAATGTAAATTTTATCAAAAAGGTGAAAATTGATATCTTCTATCTAGGCTTTCAAGTAAGGCACCAGACTGAGGCATAAAAATATTCAGAAAAGAACTTGAAGGTTGGAAGTTTTTAATATAGTAATTCAAGCCCTACCACTGAATAATCACATGGGAGGGTGGAGACAAAGTTTAAGATAGATTTAAATGATAAGCAGTCTGATGTACTGTAAGATAGGTTTAAATCTCTGCCACAGACACCAGAGCCTCATATACCCCACAGTGAAGCAAAAGACCCCACACCCCCACCAACACCAGAGCAATGGGGACCCTGAAAGCAAGGAGAGAGGGCCCACACCACACACACTACTGACAGGGACATATCATAGGCCCACGAGAGAGGAGAAAGGCCTTGCTTCACTGCACAAACACTGAAGCCTGGGGCACCCCTCGGGTGATGAGACAGGCCCAGTGCCCCTCCTGTTCCCACCAACATTGGAGCCTCAGGCATCCTGGATAAGGAGAGAGGTCTCAACCCACTCCCACTGCTGATGTTGGTGTGTTGTTGGTCCTGTGGAGGAAGAGAAAAGCTTGGTCCCACCTCTGCCACTGACGTTAGTACCTTGCATGTCTGCAGCACAGGGCAGCAGAGGTGACAACCAAAACACTGACCTGAGTGAGGATGAGACCAACACCCAAGGAGTAGAGTTTTGCTCCAAGACTGAAGTTTTATTGTACCATAGAGAAGGAGTAAGAGACAGTCTTGGGAGACAGGCTTGGACAGGTGAGCGTAAGATACAGATCTCCTGAGATCCCCTGACAAGCTAAAGCTCAGATCAGGAAGATCACGGGGCCTGCATTCTGTGGAGGAAGCCAGGTTTGTTGGATGTAACCTTCAGAGGGGGGTAGATCTGAAGCAGACTGAATTCTGTCCAGTGGTCTTCTTGAGCTTTTACACTGCTGTCTACATCCAGCAGAAACTAATCATCTGATTTACTATACGTCACTATCTAGGTTACTATAGGCAACACTGTTTAGTGTTACCTAAATGTCTATACTAAAATCATAGACCTCTTTTCTCTGGTTAGGGATGGTTCATGAGTGGTTCTTAGGGTTTGTTAGGATCCAGTTCATATTTCACACCATTGTTGTCACTGACTTTACCACTATTCCAAGGTGATATACTTGGTGCTATCAGCTGATTTTCTCTGTATGCCAATATCTGGATTGTCTGAGGTTCATAAGCAATACTGAGGTTCATTTCTGAAGAACTAAGCACTGGGCCAAAGAAGGTGCCAACCCCAGCACAGAAAACAAACAAACAAACAAAAAATAGAAACATGAGAAAACCAGGCAACAAAATGTCTCCAAAAATTCCCATCAAGAGGGAGAAAATCATAAGTCACGTAGCAGAAATGTCTGAAAGAGTATCAATGGAGATAACAAAACAGTTCAATAAGCTCCTTGGCAAATTCAAAGATGCTATAACTAAAGAGATAATGACCCAAATGAAACAAGTCATCAGTGAGTCTAGAGAAGATACTAATAAATATCTAGTGGAGCTTAACAAAGCTCCCTGTTTTTCATGCAAAACATGAAACATGAAAGTCCAGCATAAAAAACAATAGGAATCCATAAAAATGTTACAAACAGAAATCCAGAAAATTAAAAACATGCCTGAAAAATCAGCAAAAGTGACCGACTTGAGGACCAAGTGTCAAATGGAGAAGATGGGGCTGTGGTTAGTGATCGGTTAATAAAACATGCCGTGAACACAATGACAGATCATGAAAAATCGATGCAGTAGCTGCTGGATGATGCAAAGAAGGCAACATAAGAGTAAGAGGAATTAATGAAAAGTCAGAAGACACCAAAATGGGCATAAAAACCTGTTTACAGAAGGTTTGCAGTTTTATAGAATGGCAGAAAACATTCCAGACTTGGAAAAAGAATTCAACATATGGATAAGTAAGGGATGTAGAACCCCAAAGAGCCAAGATCAAAAACAAAACAAAATATCCACAACACATAAGTAAAATACCAGAAACATAACACAACAGAATCTTGAAAGCTGTCAGAGAAAAGCAATGAATCATTTCAAAAGATAACCCCATTAGAACTAGAACAGACTTCTCAACACAGACCTTAAAGACCAGAAAAGATTGGAGTGAAGTGTCTCAACCCTTCAAAGAAAACAAGTTCCAATCCAGATTAATATGTTGTGCAAAATTGGCTTTCAAAATTGATGGATAAATAAGATATTTCCATGATAAAAACATCTTAAGAAATTCATGACTAAATCAACATTCCAAAAAATTCTCAAGGATATCCTAGAAAGAAGCATCCTAAAAAAATCTGCTGATCCCAAAAGGTCCCATAGAAAGGAATGCATCACAGAAAAAAAAAAAAAAACTGTCAGCAAATATTTATGGGCCGGGGATGTAGCTCAGTGGCGCTGTGCCTGCCTGGCCAGCACAAGGTCCTGACTTCACTTCCCGGCACCAAAAAAAAAAAAGCTGTCAGAAATGAATGCATCAGGTAGGGCCACCAATTAAGTAGAAGATAAAAAAAGCAAAATAGCAACAAGTAGATATTACAGTGATAAGAATAGATCAATAGCTATCAATTATAACTACCAATGTGAATGGAGTCAATTTGTCAATCAAAAGATAAGGGATTAGAAGAATGGATCAAGAAATGAAATCCAACAGTATGCTGTATACAAGACATACATCTAACACAAAAAGAAATTCATAGACTAAAAATCAAAGGAAAGAAAACAATGGTCCTTGCAACAGGAACCCCAAAACAAGCAGGAGTAGCTATCCTATTCTCAGACTAAGTGAATTTCAAGCTAAAGCTGATCAAAAGAGACAAAGAAGGATATGGCATATTGGTTAATGAAACTATTCAATAGGATGAGATAATAATTATAAACATATGTGCACCAAGCCACAGTGAACCCAACTTCATCAAACTAGCACTAGTGGAATGAAAGACAAGATAAATATTAAAACAATTATAGTAGGGGACTCCAATACTTCACTACCACAAATAGACAAATCAACCGAAAAAAATTAATAAATAAATATTAGAGTTGAACTAAACCTTTGAACAAATGGATTTAAGAGATATCTCCAGAGTCTTCCACCTAACAACTACAGAATACACATCCTTTCTGGCAGCACATGTTACGTTCTTCAAAATAGACAACATACTAGCTAATAAAGCATGCTTAAGTAACTGCAAAATAATTGAAATTTTACTATGTATATTATCAGATCACAGTACAATAAAACTAGAAATCAGTAACAAAAGAAACTGGAGAAAATATGCAAATGTATGGAAATTAACAGACTCTTGAAAAATCAATGGGTCACAGAAGAAATTAAGGAAGAAATAAGAGAGTTCCTAGAATGAAATGATAATACCAGTACAACATACCAGAACTTGTGGCACAGTGAAAGCAGTCCTAAAAGGGAAGTTTGCAGCTATAAATGCCCACATCAGAAAAACAGAACAAGCAAAAATAAACAACCTAATGATGTGTCTCAAGGTCCTAGAAAAACAAAAATAATTCTAACCTAGAGCTTGTATAAAGAAGGAAATTACAAAGATCAGAAATCAATGAAATGGAGACAAAATCAATACACCAGGCATGGTGACACTATCTATAATCCCAGGACTTGAGGGGCTGAGAAGAGAGATTTGCTGTGAGTTCAAGGTCTGCCTGAGCTACGTAGTATGTTCAAGGCTAGACTGAACTACACAGTGAGACTCTGTCTCAAAAAAAAAAAAAATATTGAAGAGCTAGTTCTTTGCAAGAATAGACAAACCTTTAGCCAATATTACAAAAAAAAAAGAAAGAACACAAATCAATGCAATTAGACGTGAAATCACAATGAACACTGCCAAAATACAGAAAATTATTAGCAACTGCTTCATAAGCCTGTATGTCAAAAAACTGGAGCACTCAGAAGAAATGGAGAGAGTCCTATATACACATAAATTACCAAAACTGAACCAAGAAGACTTAAAAATCTCAAATAATCCAATAACTAGCCATGAAATTTGAAGTAGTAATTTTTTTAAAAAACCACCAACTAGGAAAAGCCCAGGACCTGAAGGATTCCCTACAAAATGCTACAAGAACCTTAGAGAAGATATAACATCAATACTCCTCAAACTCTTTAATGAAACCAAAAAGGCAGGAGTACTCCCAAAATCATTTTTGGAAGCTAGCATTACCAAAACCAAACAAGGATCCAACCAAAAAAGAAAAGGACAGGCCCATCTCTCTAATGAATATAGGTACAAAAATCTTCAACAAGATACCAGCAAATAGCATGGAGCAAATCATTAAAAAGATCATATAGCAAGACCAAATAGGCTTCATCCCAAAGATGCAAAAAATATTTCAACATACACATCAATAAATGTAATTCATCTCATAACCAAAGACAAAAACCACATTATCATCTCAGTAGATTCAGAAAAAGCTTTTGACAAAGGCCAATATCCATCCACGATAAAAAACTGAAGAAAATAGGTAAGAAGGACCTTATTTCAATCTGATAAAAACCATTATGACTAATCTACTGCCAACATCATATTGAATAGGGAAAAACTGAAAACTTTCCCTCTAAAATCAGGAACAAGACAAGGATGTCCATTATCACCACTCCTATTCAACATAATCCTCAAATATTACCCAAAGCAATCAGAAAAGAAAAAGAAATGAAAGGAATATGTACAGGGAAGATGAAGTTAAAGTATTATTATAACCAAATAACCTCTTATAACCAAATACAGCAATGTAACAGGATAGAAAATAAACACACAAAAGTCTATAGCATTCCTATAGCCTAATAACAAACTCACTGAGAAAGGAATTAGAAAAAAATACCATTCACAATAGCATCAAGAAAAATCAAATAATTAGGAATTAACCTAATCAAGGAAGTGAAAGACTTCTGAAATGAAAATTCCATACATTGCTCTGAAGAAGGAAATCAAGGAGTGCATTCGAAAACGGAAACGTGTCCCCTGTTCCTGGATAGGCACAACCAATATAATCAAAGTGGCTGTACTTCCAAAACTGATATACATATTTAATCCAATTCCAGTCAAAATATCAACAGCATTTCTCACAGAGCTAGAGAAAACAATCCTAAAATTCATATGAGACCAGAAGAGACCCAGAATACAAAAAAGCAATCCTGGGTAACAAGAGCAAAGTGGGCGGCATCACAAGCCCAAACTTGAGTTATACTATAAAGTTACTGTGAATAAAATAGCATGTTACTGGGGGGTGGGGGGAAAGACATGGATCAATGGAACAAAATAAAGGAAGCAGGAACAACCCCATGCACATTCATCTATTTGATCTTTAACAAAGGGGCAAAAGACACTGGAGGAAAGACAGCCTCTTTAATAAATGGTTCTGGGAAAGCTGGAAATCTATGTGCACAAGATTTGAGTCTAGACCCATATCCCTTACCACTTAATAAACTAAAATCAAAATGAATCAAAGATCTAAATGTTAAAACAGAAACACTTACTATGCTGGAAAATCAAATAGGTAAAATACTCAAATACATGGGCATAGGCAAGGACTTTCTGAACAGAACTTCAGTGATACAAGAAATAATACTGAGAAACAACCAATGGAATCATGTCAAATTAAAAAGCTTCTGCACAACAGCCAAGGAAACAACCAATTGAGTAAAGAGACAACCTACAAAATTGGGGGGAAATTGCCCAGCTATTCATCGTACAGAGGACTAACATCTAGAATATATAAAGAACTCATAAATATCAGATTCCCCCAAAATAAAAGACTCAGTCAAAGAAAATGGGCAACTGAAATGAATAGACTTCTCAGATAAAGTATAAATGGCCAGTAAACACATGAAAAGATGTTCAACAATGCTGGCCATTAGAGAAATGCAAATTAAAACTTCACTGAGAGTCCATCTTACCCCTAATGAATGCTGGTGAGGATGTGAGGAAAGAGGAATTCTTCTGCATTGTTAGTGGGAATGCAAACTGGTATAATCACTATGGAAATCAGTGGGGAGATTCCTCAAAAAATTGAAAATACAAATTCCATTTGATCCAGCTATTCCCCTTCTAAATATCTTGCCCCCAAAATTAAAGTCTTCATACTACAGGGATACATGCATACCCACAATTTATAACAGCTAGATCTTAGAAATAGTGTATGTCCATCAACAGATAAATGGATAGAGAAAATGTGGTATTTATATACAATGGAATACTACTCTACCACAAAGAAAGATAAATTTGAGGCATTCATAGGTAAATGTATGCAACTTGAAACCATAATGTTAAGTGAAATAAGTCAGACACACAAGCTTAAATATTGCATAGCTTCTCTTATATGAGAAACACACACACATATATATATACACAGAGAGAGAGAGAGCAAAACAAAAGATAGATAAATAGGAAATAGGGAGAAGTTCAAGTAACTTCCTAAATCATCTATTATGTTGTTTCAAAAATATTTTAAGATAAATAATAATTTATTTCATTTATACTAGCAGTTTCTTTTATTCATTGTAAAAGATTTTCTTCTTTCACTTGTTTGCTTCTTCTTTGTGAGAATCTCTTTTTGTCTTTGACTTATACACTGAGTAACACTTTGGCCATTCTTTTAAGATCACAATACACAGTATATTAACCATTGTTATTCTCCAGTTATTCTGTTATGAAATAGTTTTGATTTTTCACAGAAGAGTGTGTTTAATATTTTCTTTACTAAGATCTACTTATATTACACTAAAATTAAAATTTTTTCATTCATAAAAAATAAATGATCTCCTTACTGATCCTCTCTTCACGTTGAGCTCTGATCATGAATTACAAATTTTGAGCCTTGAAGCTAAAATCCACATGTAGGATCAACGTGCTTCCTCAGTCTTCCTTCCAAGGCTCGCCTTCTTGCCCAGCCCCACCCACAGCGTCTCTGTTCAGAAGCCCTCTCCCCTGTTTCTCTGAGAATCCTATTCGCCCTGGTCAATCAGCTGTCAGGAAGACTGATTGGGAGGCCAATTAATTTCTCATCTAGGAATAATTCTACCAAACCTAGACTCAGCCCCTTTCCCCTGCAGCTGTATCTCAGCATGTCACAGTCACATCAACAGCCTGATAATGTTTGAACTTAATTGAAACCTCTGGGGAAATAGTGATCTGAAAAGCAATTTCATTCCGGGGAAAGAAATTTGCTAAGGACAAATAAAAAAGTGACACATGTAAGATATTTATATATTTTTTATTTTCAGAAAGCAAAGCTCAGATAAGTACACTTTTTGTGTATGAGTCCAACTAACTACATTTTCATGTATAAGATCTTAGAGTCATAATTAATATCTATTTTGCTAACATCTGCATAAAGTTAATCAGGGTTAGATTAAATTATTTGTAAATATAAATTTTAAAAGTATATTTTACCATTAAAATCTTCAATGACATATCACCATTATCTTTATTAGAAATTATTAATTTTTCTGTTGTCATTTATACTGTATTTATCAAGTGCTTAAAGAATAAGTAGGATTTTCAAGGGCATTAGCGAAGATCATTCCAGGCAATGAGGTCAGCAAAATATTTTGGTAACTATTGGTGGCCAACAACAGGTCAGGTAAATGACATAGGCTTCACTTTTTAAAAGCTAGCCTGAGATCAAAATCTACCACATTGGCATTCATTAAAAAATAAGCACAAAATAGTCCTATCACTAAATAAGTTTAAAGCATTCTATTATTTTAGTTATTTTATACAGTTCATAAAATTATAGGTTAAAAATTGGAAATTAAATCTAAGTTAAGTCAGCTTTAAATTGAATCATAACCCTTTATGCACTCAGGTTTTGTAGCCTCAAATTCAACCAATGACACATCAAAAATATCCTAAGGGAAAAAAGCATCTGCACTGAATATATGCAGTGACTTTTTTCTTGTCATTACCCCCTAAACAATACAGCATAACTATTTACATATAATTTACACTGCATTACATAAGTAACCTAGACACGATTTAACATATACAAAAGATGTGAACAAGTTACATGCAAACACCATACCTTTTTATGTAAGGGACTTCAGCATTCTCAAATGTTAGTAGTGAGAAGTCCTGGGATTGACTCCTCTTAGATACCAAGAGACAGCAGTACTGTCTGAAGTAATTAGACAAAAATTTTCCATAGTATCTTGTATTTTCAATTTTTAAAGATGCCATCTGGGCACAATGGTGCACATCTGGATTCCCAGCTATATGAGAGGCTGAGGCAGGAGGATCATAAGTTCAAGCCCAACCCGGGCAACTTAGTGAGACCCTGTCTCAAAATAAAAATTGAAAAGAGCTAGTGATATATTTCAGTGTGAGTACCCTGTGTTCAATTTCCTGTGTAAAAAAAATAAAGCCAATATGGTGATCTGCAGTGAAATCAAATATAGACATTCTAATAAAGACATAAATGTAATCATCAAATTTTAACTCGAATAAACCACAGGAAAACCTTTAGTATTCATTACTGATACTTCCAATTGAAAACTAGAAAGACATAGAATGTACCTTCTTAAAGGAACGCTTGTTGATTTACAAAGTAAAAATGTTCAAATTTGGTTCAAAGTTTATTTTATAAAAGATTTTTCAAAAAAATCATTGCCAGAAATCATTTCCTAATTTAAAATAGAATGAACAATATTACCACTCTGTGACACTTATTAGGTATAGCTTTAAGAATTTCATGAAAAACTAAGAAATATATAATCACCTAAGAAGGAACACATTAATAGTTTCTCCAGCCTTGCAGAGCAGTGTTACAGTTCTTGACCTGGATATCTACTTAGATATTTAATAACCCAATAATATTTATAATATGTAAAATTTGAAACAAGAATAAAAAATAGTTCGACATTAAATTTGGCTAAATTTATTGACTAAAAGTACTATGTGGGGATCTGGTTCAGTTAAAACAGGATTTTGTTCTGGGAGTTTAAGTCATAGACACATCTGGGTAACTTTACCTACAATTCCTATGAAAATAAATAGATAAAATGTTAATAATCTGAAAAAGAAAAGCTGTAATGAAAAGAATGGTCTTAATCTGTTTTCTGTGCTATACAGAATGCCAGAGGCTGCACCATTTATAAAAGAAAGAAACGTATTGAACTCCTGGTTCTGAAGGCTGAGAAGCCCGAGGTCATGGCTCCGCAGATACTGGGCTTCCTGTGTGGCAGAAGTGGGCAGAAGTGGGCAGAAGTGGGCAGGGTGTGTGGAACAGACGAAGCATTCAGGTGACCTTACTCTCTGACAGCCTTCCTTCCAGTAACTGACCCAGTCAGTGCTGGACAGGCTGAGAGAATGACATTAACCTTTCTCAAGACCGAGTCACCTCTTGAGGTCCCACCACCTCTCAAAACTGGCCCTCTGAGAATTGAATTTCAAGTGAGCTTCGGAGGGAACCAACCACTCTCCAACTATAGAAGGGACTTTCAAATCCTCTATCAAAGGGAGCAAAGACATTGCTCACAGACACTGAGGCAACAATGGAATGCATGGTTTTTGACAAGATTTTGTGACACGATTGAGTTCCAATTATTTCTTACATAGTTTCCTATAGTTTTTCTTCCAAAAGAAACAAGCTCATCTGCCTGCCTCAAAAGCGCAAGAGCCAGCGTTCGATCCCAGGTACCAAAAATAGAAAAAAGAAACAAGCTCAGGCTTCCACTCCCAGTGCAGACTGACCAGTGGAGCCTACGTTGAAGAGGTGAAGGGGAAATGGAACGCACACCATCCTACAGTCAGAAAACAGTGGGCGCAGCAGTTTTCTTCCCTCCTTGGAGTGTGAACAAATGCCTTTGCAGAGACTATCTAAGGCTGTAGTCTTGGTAGTCACAGCACTTTTGATGAAATTATTGCCTGAATCTATCCAAGTTGTATTTTTTCTTGTTGTATTCAAGACTGGTAGGATTGCATTCTGGTCTTAATGGTGGTGTAGGGAGCTAGCGAGTAAGCAGGAGGGTGGCCCTTTGCCATCACCACAGAACTAATCAGTGTGGAAGCAGGGAAGAATGTTTCCCATGTTTAAAGTATTCTCAGTAATTGGAAAAATTAGATTCACAATAGACATGTGTACTACTATTAAAACTCTAGAGGAAAACCCATGGGAGAAAACAACTAGAATGAAACTAAAAACGCTTGCAAGTGGTCGTGTTAGATTAATAGGTGCTGACATTTGTTTCAATGTCTCTATTTTTCAAGCATTCTAAAAGTAAATTAAATTATATTTATTATTTTTAAAATTGATGTTCTAATGTGTTGCATATGAAAAATGCTTTGAAATAACGGGATTAAAATTACAGATATACCCATATCTCTCTGTCTATCTGTCTGTCTATCCATCTATTTATCTATCTATCTATCTATCTGGGTAGGTAGATAGCTGTTTATATGTTCACTACTTTCATGCGAATAGTAGAAATACAGACAATATTTGCAAAAGGGAAAAGTAAAATCAGTATCTTAATTTTAATGCCATCTTTGATATTGTTATTTTACCTTTTGTTTTAATTATATATATAATTGCTTTACAAATTCATTTTTGTAATTTTCTTCCAATCTATTATATTGATGCCTTATGACAGACACAAGGCATTTAATTCAATGTAGTTCAATTTTTTCATTTTAAATATGTGGTATATTTGTATCTCAGTAGTAAATAGATTGAATTATGAAAACTTGAATTACATCTTAGAAAATTGTATCAAAATTGGGATGTTATACAATAGTAATCTGCTTTTCCAAAAACTTGGAAATTTCAGAAAACAAAGTATAGAATAAAGTATAAAAGAAAATGCCTAGCTAAATCTTGGAAACAGCCCATATGCCCATCAACAGTTGAATGGATAAAGAAACTGTACTATTTATATACAATGCAGTTCTACTCTGTCATAAAGAAGGCTAAACTTTTTAGGTAAATTGATGCATCTTGAGACCATAATCTTAGGTGATATAAATCAGGCACATAAGTTTAAATATCACAATGTATCTCTCATGTGAGAAACCCAAAATGTAAATAAAGAGCAAAATGGAGGGTAGGTATTAGGAAGTAGGAAGAACTTTTTCAAATGGGAAGGGAAATAAGGGAGGGAAGAAGGGGAAGGAAAGGCAAAGAAGAGGGACTTTAAAGGAAGAGAAAAGGGGATTTTAAAAAAAAGAATTGAAGAAAAAAATGGAAACAGTTTTTGTGAATGGGGAAGAGAAGAAGATCTAAAGCAGGGGGAGTGACATAAGAACAAAGAATTAAGGTATATTATTTATAAGTACAAATTCCCCATGATGAATGTGATCATTATGTATGACAAATCTGTACTAATAAAAATAAACATTTTTAAATGCAAGTTTTTAAAAAGCCTGACTTTGCCACACAAATAATAGGCAAGTCATTTTTATTTGCATATTCTGAAAAATTTGGTGCTCATAGATTTGTTTTAAAATAAAAGCTGTTATTTCATAAGGCTTTTCTATATTTGCCTTTTTCATCTGTTCATAGACATCTTTTGCATGATGTCAGAATAAAATTTCAATGACTTACTGAAATTTCATTGTACAGTTATACAGTATCTCAACTAAACAAAGCCTTACTAATTGGACATTTCAATCATTTTGTCACAATTAGCAATGTTATAACTATCTCTCTCAAAGTTCATCTTTTCAGTATCATCTAAATATTATTTTGAGAAAAATTCCTAATAGTAGGATCACCATTAAAAAAATGAACACATATTTTTAAAAGGCTTTTAGGAGACAAATAACTTGTCTTCCAGAAAAATTTTATCAGTAAAACCTCCCATTAGCAGTTTGAGACTTTCCTTTGTCCACAACCCCAATAACATTGAATATTATCATTTTGCTTAATATTTGCTGAAGAATAAATAACACTTTTTATGAGTAGTTCTTTAGATATTCAAACAATGTAATTTTTCCTTATATTTATTGGCCATTTATATTTAAGTATATGTTACCTATTCATGTACTTTTCCATCATATTAATAGTTTATAATGGCACATTTCATTTTTTATTCATTGCTTAGCACTTTAACATTCCAGTGCTCTGGACAGTGTACCATTTGGGGGTGCCACCTTCACTCAGAAAGGAACAAGTCTCCATCAGAAGGATCAGTCCCTTATTTCAGGATAGTTGTCACTCCTAGATTTTGCCTGCTAAACACCAACAGCACACCAACTTCCTGCCAAGCAAGGATTCCATTGGGTCCAAATACTTCCCCCAAAGACCTAGATGGTGTAGGTGCAGGAGTCATTTACTCAGTCATAAACCAGCAAACTGATTCTCTTCCGATATTTGGTCTTACTAAAACGATTCTAAATCCGATTCTATTTCCCTACTGACTTATTATTTTTCTTTTTGGAAGCCTTCAGGAATTTCTCTTTGTTTTTGATATTTAACATTTTTAAATTGTGTGCATTCTTGTCTAATTCTTCCAGAAAATTGGTAAAATTTTACATAAATACTAATGTCCTCATTCAGGAAAATTTTTTTCATTTATTTCTACAGCTACAACTTTTTTTCCATCAGCTCCCCTCCTCCCAAACTCCTACTATTTATTTAGTGGATCTTCCTTCAGAATGTGTCTTCTAAGCCATTCATCTTTTTTCCTAACAGGTACAGCTTTCTTCCACCTCCATAGTAAGAGGGGAATTACCCTCTTCTGGTCTGCATGGATACTTTTTTTATTTTTCATTTTACTTAAAGTGTAGGTACTATTTGGTCTCCTCACTAGTGACTTTGGGTCTTTCTTTTGGTCTGTAACTTTAATTTCCATCCAATAGTTTAACTGAGAACTGCTAGTTCTCAACACATTCTTTGCACTAAAATGATTCAGCATGGATTTTAGTGAATTTTTATGGTACCAATAACAAGTAATTATGTCAAGGAAAATCACAGAGAAAGCCAGTAGCAGCACACACCTGTGGTACCAGCTACATGGGAGACAGAGGCAAGAGGGTCACTTGAACCTATGAGTATGAAGTCAGTGCCATAAGTAGCAATAATGATAATAATTTTTACAGTGAAAACAAGTAGAAAAAAAGCCCAAGAATTAGACTAGATGAATACAAGTAAAAGAAAGGATGAATGTTGGGTTTAAGAAGAGGAAGAAAAGTTGATCAAAAGAAAAAAGATGATAAAAAACTGGTAAAAATGCCATGAAACAGAACAGATAAGGAAAGGAGAAAAAACAAAGTTGATAGATGTTAACATGAAAGGAGGAAAAGGAAGAGAATTGAAAAAAGAATGGTAACGATGGTATATGGCAATAGTATGCCTTAGAAATTAACTTTTTAAAACATTTTTTAATTATATGAAAATTGATTAGCTTAAATTTAGTAAAATTATTTGGCATGAGATATGGTAATAATATAAACTCTTCTAAATTAAGGTAATGAAATCTGAAAAATGGATAATAGTTTCTCTAATGAAAAGTCCATGAAAATATTCAGTGAATAAAGGGCAACGCCTATAAAAATCTAGTAAGGCAATGTTAAAAGATCGATTTTTAATGGATTAAAAAGTGTCAGGAAACACAATTTGTTGAGTTAGAATGATTACTTTCAGACATGGAGGTAAACTTAGTATTGTGATAGAGTAATAAACAAATGGTACTGTGGCATGAAGGGTTTCTTCTGTTTCAGAATTATGTTTGACTTCTAATGTTTACGCACTGCAAGAATTTGGACTATTAACTTTTATGGTCAAATAATCAGATTGAATTAAAGAAAATGAAGAAAAACAGAAGATATCTAAAGGAAGCTAAGAATGTATTTCAATGAAATTTGAGAGCCCATAACAAATCATGTAACAGACTCAGTTAGCATAAGGTATAAGACTAAAGTGAAAAAATAGGTGTGAGATCTTTGAAATTGAAAATGTTATATAAAACAAAAGTTACTATGATTAAGGAATGGATTTCAAAAGAAAACGGTGAAAGTTCATGACGTGAAATTATTAAACTGAAGAGCAAAGGAAATGTTGACTATTAATGGGCTTACTGGAGCTCTGAAATAAATTTCCATGGTGTTCCTCATTAATTTCATTAATGTCAGCAAAAAGAAAACTTTAAATGATTCAAGTCTAAAAATTAAGAGTGTGTACAGACTATCTGGAATGTCTATTATCTCTGATAGATACAGAAATATTTTTAAAGCATCCTTCTCATTAAGATATTTGTTGCATTAATAAAAATACCACATAAATAGCACTTAACTCAAGACACAGTTATATCTCTGTGAATTAGGATACATTAACAGATGTAAAATTAACAAGAAAATCATGCAGAATATATATATATAATGAAGAACATATATATATAATGAAGAATATATATATATCCATGAATCAGTTAGAGAATTGTATTTTTGAGTCATTTTCAAGTGACCTATAAATTTAGGGAGACTTGTGACCATTTATAAAACAGCATCACAGCGAAAGAAAGAACCTATAATTGTTGTAAATAGAAAGGTCTTGTTTCATGAATTAAGTGACAAAACAAAATATTGTGTTTTGATATTATGTAAAACTGGCTGATTCTTCTAGTCAGTTAATGAAAACCTGAAGCCACAATCTAGCATAGTGATCTGTATGGGTTGATTTCATTAATGCTCAAAACACTTGATTTTCTCTTTTAGTTCCTAACTTCATGTAGAGGATTCTGTGAACCCATCTGCAGCCCAGTCACTCTCAGTATCTTGTGGAGGACAAGCATAATGTCCAGCCTCCTCTGCTGTTTGGCTCACGTGGCTAAAGTGAGCCCAGTTGGGTTGACAAGGCCATGTTGGAACAAAAGTTTAAACCATCTTGGGTGCTTCTACCAGCTCTCTTGATTTTCAAGAAAGAGCATGTAAGGGTGGTGCATTGCAAACTAGAAGTTCTCCTTTACCTGGGTCCTGGAATGAGAAAAGCCACAAAACAGAGTGGAAGCCAGTTACATTTGTCAACCCATCCTAAGGTCCAGGAGTGCTGCATAGGTTCATTGGCTTTGCCTTGAGAAACTTTTGGCACTAGGTAGCTAAATAAGATAAAGGGTCAAGGGAAAACATAAAATTTTCTAATAAAAGCTAATGTAATAAGTTTTTTAAAGCATGTTTTTCTTGGAAATTCTTTAATATGTTTAAATATTTAAATACACTTTTTAATGAAATATTAGTAATAGTAAATAATAGAATAGAAATTAGCATCCTTATGCTCTTTTTAACAAAAGAAACAAGCTTATGTTTAGTGCTACATCATTTTAATTGAAATTTTGCTGGCAGCAAAATCCTAAATTCTGACATATACAAGCAAACTCCTACATATGATATATGATCTGTATATATAATATACACATACTGTGTAGGTACCTAATCATTTTTTCTAATAAATCTCTTGGCATATTTGCAAAGAACCTACTAATCTTTAAGAGCATACTCCAGTAGCATATATATTTTGTGTACCACCTTACATTAGTGTGTAATAACATTTAACTATTGTTCTAGCTATGTATGAACATGACAACACATACAGTCAGCCCCTATAACCATGAGTTCCATAGCAGAGTGTTCCATGTCCATGAACTCAACCGACCATGGGTTAAATACATTAGAGAAAAAATTCTACATCTGTACTGAGCATGTGTAGACTTTCTTGCCATCACCTCCTAAACATATGGTATAACAAGTATGTGCCTACTGTTCACACTCCATTAGGTATTATAAACAATCCAGATATGACTTAAGTATATGGGACACTGCACATAGGTTATATGTAAATATTATGCCATTTTGTATAAGGAACTTAAGCATCCAGAGATTTTGGTCCTAGCCTATATCCCTCCTGTGTACTGAGGGATGACGGCATCCCACAGTTACATGATGTAAAAGGATTTCTTTACTTACCTATGTTGCTTTAATATTACCTTTTTGTTGAAGAAACCATTAAAAGTGACCCATGCTAGAGAATATATTTTTTGAAAAGAAAAGATACTGACATTGCCAAAATATCACTTCTTCAATGCCAGTATTGCCCTCTATATTTTAAACAAACACATTTATTTCTGCAAACTTTCCTATGACTGAAGTGTTAATTTTTATCCTTGTACTATACAGATCAGGAAATGGAAACAAAGAATTTACATAGCTTACCCAAGATCCAGCAATGACCAAACCCCAAGAGATCAGAGCCAGTTTCTGGATCAGGATAGACCCTTAAGCATAACTATGCCTGTCCAGAGCCAGAAGGTTGTCTTTCAAGATCAGTGACTTCCAGAACTCTAGTAATGTGATGTTCAGTGAGGCCACATGTCCTACAGAGAAGAAACACAAACACACTAAAGCTCTAGTCTGTCTTGTGAGACAGGTGTGAATATTAAAAAAGAGGGAAGAAATTTTAAAATCTAGGGATTTTTTTATAACCATTTCTATCATTGATTAAAAACTTGAGCCCATAGAGATAGCTCTCATCATAGAAAAGATTTCTGGAATAGGAATAGAGTTTGGATTAACCAGAAGCCCTAGGACAAAGTCCAAGTTTCTTTCATTGCATTAAAGTGTTCAACTGAATTATAAAGTCGCAAATTTAAAGAAATAGCTCATGACATTAATTGTGCCAATTTACATACAAACAGAAGGAGCTCTTGGCCAGACAGTCTTAAAGAATTTAAGTTAATATAGTCAGTGTGGAGATTCTTCAAAACACTAAAAATACAACTTCCACTTAACCCAGCTATGTCACTCTTTAGTATATTCCCTAAAGAATTAAAGTCAGCATACTATTGAGATACCACATACCCATGTTTGTTGCAGCACAATTCACAATAGTTAAGCTGTAGAAACAGCCTATGTGCCCATCAACAGATGGATGGATAAACAAAATGCAGTATATATACACAATGGATTATTAATCACCCATGAAGAAGAACAAAATCATGTCATTTGCAGGAAAATGGATGGAACTGGATCATATTAAGTGAAATAAACCAGAGCCAGAAAATCAATTATCATGCATTACCTCATATGAAGTATCTAGAAAAAAATTTTAATTTAAAAAGATGGATAATATATTTAAAGTAATATGGATATCTTTACAACTAGCATATATGTTCAAGTACCTCTTTTGCATGCTAATTTCATTATCTTTGGATACATACCCAGTAGTGGGATTGCTGGAACATATAGTAGGGTTTTTCTCTTTCTTTTTTGAGGAACCACCATACAATTTTCCATAGTGGCTGTACTGATTTAAATTTCCACCAATAATATGCAAGATTTCTTTTTTTTTGTCATTTGGGGTTGTTTGGAAAGGGTTAGTTTGTTTGATTGCTTATTTGTTTTTGACTGTAGCTATTCTAATTAGGGTGAGGTATTATCTCATTGCAAATTGATTTGGCTTTTCTGACCACTAATGACATGGAGCAAAAGAAGAGATAACAACTGGCTGATAAATATAGCTATCAATTTCTACCAAAATAGGCAGTTAGGACTTTTTTTTTTTCGCTTAAATTCTTTTATTGGTACATTTTAGGTATACAATACATTTACATTTGTCATTGGGTGCTTGTACCTGTACATGGTGTATCTTGGTTCTTATTTTTTCCCCATTACCTGTGCACCCTTCACCCCCTCCACCCTTCCCTATTTACATAGACTTCGTTTCCATTTTTTTCTTTTCTTATAATTTTTCCTTTCCCTTCTTTCCTTTCCCCTTCCCCTCCCACTTCCCTTACCCCTTTGGACATTTTCTCCCTATTTCAAATTATCAATTGGCAGTTAGGATTTTGATAGAGATTGTATTAAATTTGTAGATCAATTTAGGTAATATTGTCATCTTAATAAATTATGTCTTCTGATACATAAATGTAAGAAAAAAATTTTTCATTTTATATAGGTCTTTTATATAGGTCTTTCAACATTAATTTGTGATTTTCTTAGGATGTAAGTTTTATATTTATTTGCTAAATTCCAGAGTGATTTTTGTGCTGTTGTAAAAGAGATTATTTTCTTAATTTCATTTCAGATTATTACAAGTATATGAAATACAGTTGAGTTTTATACATTGATCTTGTATCTATGCTGATCTCATTCATTAGTTCTTAGAAGTTTCAGTGGATTTCTTAGAATTTTCTCTGTACATGATCATGTTATTAGCAAATGGAGTTTTTACTTCTCCGAGCAGGATCTATTTTAGTACTTTTTCTTGCTTAATTCCAAAAATTTGGTTTGATTTTTATTTCTATATTCTATAATTTTGTTAAAATTGAACATTTTATATACCATAACAACCCTGGATTCTGACAACTGCTCCTCAGATCCATCATTTTCTGCTTTCTTGCCTACCTGTTCAGTGACTTGGCTGGACTTCTTCATAGAAATCTATTTCCTCCTCTGTGTGCACCGTACTCCACTTCTGTTGACATGTATTCTTATGTTGCAATTTGTGTGTACATGCAATCTTTCTCACCACCTCTCCTCGGATAACTGTGCTTTTTCAGGGTTCTCTTTAGCTGTCTCTCTCTAATCTCCCTGTTAGGCATCTGGCTGGCCTGCTTCTATTACATCCAGACCCTAGTCCCCACTAACTGTTAGCTGATTGCTCTATTACCTGTGACAACTCTGCCATAGTTGGATTCAATTACAGTCCGGCCTCTCTTCATAGACAGTCTTTAAAGCCACCCTTTGAGGCTTCTTCCAACTGTATGAGGACTCTTTTTTCAAGTCTTTACCCCTAGTTCTCTCTGTTAAATTTCTAGCTGGTATACCATTTAGCTTTTTCCTCTTGTGCAACTACAACCTCCTCTTGATTTCTTTTCACCAAGCTCTCCACTGTTCTAGATGGTGCCCTTATGCATGAAACTCTGAATAAAATCTCCCCTTAGTGAGAGCTATGAAGTTCTCTATTCTTGCAGCCTCTTCCCTCTCTGGGCAAAGCCTTTATCCTACTGCTTCATACCTGGGGACAGAGAAAACAGCATGCTTTTCTCAGAGTGCCACTACCACTTCATCAACAGGACGATATCCCGTGGCTTTTGCAGCTTGTTTCTTCCAACATGGAACTCCCTTCCTATTGATACTGGATAATAGAATGAATCATTTGACCCAAAAACAAAAGAAATTAGACCAGGAGAAACATTGTAAGAACACACACTCTTGTGCAGACAGTTTTGTGGAATTGGGGGAGTTTCAACCAAATTCGGGTTTTGGCTGAAAGGAGCCAGCAATTGTTCAAGAGAATGACCAAGTAGCTGCTAACAGAACAAAGGGAACAGAAGATTTTTATTAATTTGCTGGAGTGAGCTAAAGTCTGGTCATTCTCATTGGCCAGGGGCATGGTAGCAAAAGATGTTTCCTCTTTTGATGAACTTGGACCACCAAAAGGTCACAGTCAAACTGTACAAGAGGCTATTGAATTTTTGTGTATTTATCATCATCATCCTGCACAAAACATCCCAGCTTTGTGGGTCTGGGCCTTATGATAAGGCTCAAGAACTAGGTGCTTAGGTTGATGTTGCTGAAGAAGCATGGGGGTCAAGGTAGAAAGGGGGAGAAAGAAAAAAAAGCCAGTTATAGTTTAGATCGAAAATATCTCCGAAAAGTCTCGTGTTTAGACTTGGAACTTTTGAAAGGTGATTGACAGATTCATAGAGGAGCTATACTTACCAATGAATGAATCCATTGGCTGAATGTGCTGTTATGAGTGAGGCCTGGCTGGAGGTGGGTTCCTGTGGGTATGATCTGAAAGGCTATGCTCTCATCCCCATCTCCTCCCTTCTCTCTCTGCTTTTTTGCTACCATAAGATGAGCAACTTTCTTTCACCAGGTCATTTCACCATGCTGTTTCTGCCTTGGAGGCAGCCAAACATGGACTCATTTCACTGCAATTATGAGTCAAACTAAACCACTCCTCCTTTAAATTGTGGCTGCCAGGCATTTGTCCCAACAAGAAGAAAATGACAAATAGAGAAACTAGTATAGGGAGTGGAGTCATTGCTATGACTATAGCAGATCATATGGTTTAGAAGCTTTTGAAACTGGTTTGCAAAAGGAGTACTGAAAGTTTAGGAGATGCCAGCTAGCAAAGACTTTGATGGCTATAAGCAGAGCTTAATGGGAAGTTCTGGTTGAAGTTCAGAACACCAGAATGCTGATAGGGCAATAAAGGCTAAGCTCATGAAGTTTCAGTTGGGAATGAAGATTGTATTAGAAATTAGGCTAGAGGGCATGATGTTTCATTCTGACAAGGAATTTGTCTATGTTTGGTCTGTTATGAGACTTTGTGTGAGGTGTAATTTAAAGGGGGCAAACTAATTGATCTATCAGAGGAAATTTCAAGGCAGCACAATGTTCTGGGTGTGGCATGGATACTTCTAGCTGCATTTAGTCAAATTCATAGTAAAAATCAGGAATAAATAGCAGAGCAAAAAGATATTAAAAGTTTATAGTTTCTCTAGAAAGAAAACACCTGTAAAGTTGTGACTGTGGGGATCGTGCTGCTGAAAAAATTAGCATTTTTAAAAAAATACTTTGCTTTTAAATTCTTTGGCAGACATATATAAATTACAACCTCTACTGGTTCGTGTTGGGATTTTTAGTGTAATCATTCACAATTTTTGTCATTAAACTATTTGCAAAATATGTAGAAAATTCTTAATATTTGTGTATCCTTACTAATATATCTCTCCATTTATCTCATTTAACCTTTGTCAAATAGCAATATATATATATATATATTTTTGGTACCAGGGATCGAACTCGGGTCCTTGTGCTTGTGCAGCAGGCAGCGAAACCACTGAGCTAAATCCCCGGCCAAATAGCAATATTTTTGAAGAAAGATTTTCACTTTCATCTGTTGGAGATTTAGATATAGATATAAATGTTTGGTGAAGTACTACAATGGACTTTTCTGGGAAATTGACTTTTCACCCTTTTCTTTCTGCTTTTGAAAAAGTTTGCTTTTTAAAAAAAAAGTGTAATCCAAAAGTTGTAAACATTTCTGCTCTGTAATTTCCCATTTTGTTACAGGAGCATGTTTGGTAATCTGCCTCCTAAACATATTCATCAAGTATCTTCAAATACTCATGCTATTCACACAAAGCTGCTGAGACCAACCAAGTTGCCCTCCTGCAATGTGCTTGTACGATGTGATAGCAAGTACGCAATGGACTCAAATACATAAGCACTGATGGGGAAACTGTCAACAATCACTGTCTACACTCTCTGCACTCGAACAAATCATAGCCAAGAGGCTCCTGAGCTCTAAAGCCTGGGCACTTTCTGGAGCCTCAAGAGCTACCAGGTGCTCAGTGTTGTTTCTGTCCGAGCAGCAGAGGCAGCAGGAGCGGTGCCTGCCGGCGGCATGACAGGGGCTGGACAATGACACCAAACTGTTCCTGCTGGCGGGTTCCAGGGAAAGGCTGAGTGGGAAGGCTCCTCCTCAAAGGACACGTTCCGCCGTAGGACTCCCTAAGAGGGGCGCCAACCCTCTGGTACTAAAGGATGACAGGGTCCCGGGTCGGAAGACCTGGGATTCTCCCCTCCAGGACTGAGACAGCAGCTGGACTAAAGGGCAAGCCACGCGGTGGAGCCCAGGTCTGAGCGCGACCATGAGGGACATGGGGAGGGTGCAGGGTCCCCGGCGCGTGCATGGGAGTGGAGATGAGGGGTTGTTGGGCTGAGGGTGTAAGAAGAAAGCATGGGGGAGTGGGGGCTGGAGGTTGAGGTGCGGGCCAAGGGGTGAGCGCGCGGGGACGCACCAGAGAGCCCCAGAAGTGCTGAGAAGGCGCCCAGCAATGGGCTCCAGGGCAGGTGTGCGATCCTGGAGGGGCGAGGCGGTCTCGAGAGGGCCGCTGGGGCATCTGCAGGGACTCGGTGTCGCGTGGAGCGCGCGGGAGGGACGCGAAGGGGCGCGGGGGGCCGAGGGGCTGGTTGGGGTGCAGTGCAGGCGTCCTACCGGCGGCTCAGGGGGCTCACCTGGGCTCTCGGTAGCCGGACGAGGGCCTGGGGCCCCTGGTGCCTGATTCCCCTGCGCTGAACCCCGCTGCTAGGGTGAGCGGCTTCCCCTCCGGGAGCAGATCAGTCGCTGGGGGCGCTGAGGAAAGCGGACTAAGCCGCATCCCACGCTGTCCGGAAAAGAGACGGAGGTGTCATCGGTCCGGAATGAGGGGGAATGCAGTGGCTGTTTGCGCTCCGGGACCCCAAGAAGTGCAGCAGGTAAAGAGCATGGCCACTCCGCTGTGTTTCCTTAGAAATTTCCTTAAATTCTCTACCCGCCTCCTAAACGCGCGCCTCCGCTGTTAGCCTCTCCTGGTTCCTTCAGCTTTTCCCCCAGGACCTCCCACCCCACCACCGCCGCCACCGGGCAGGGGACCCCGACGCTGTCGCCCTATCCTGGGCCAAGGTCTCCTTCCTCCGCCCCGCGTGCCGAGCCCTGGGGCGATGGTAAGGTAGGGTTTACACTGCTGCCCTGAGGCTGCTGACTGACTGACTTCCACTCTGACAGGAGGCTCTACTAACTTCTTGGGTTTAGGGAGGAGGAGGGTGAATTTATTCCCTGTAAATTGACTTTGTCAAAAAAATTGCCCTGGATTTCTGGGGAGCCCTGCAAAACATTCAGTAAGCAATGTGAGCGCGCAATCTAAAGTTCTTCATGGTTTGCTTTGGGCACGTTAGACCCCAACCTGCCAGAAAAGCACAGCTGGCTCCTAGCATCTTCAAAGGACTCACCTTGATGAACTCACCTCATATACTCAGTGCCCCCAAAAGTTTCGCTGGTTGGTGTTTATATATTTGCATGCTTGGTTACGTTAGAGTGAGGAAGTCACTGATTTTTAAATCATTATCGAATATTCGGTTTATAAAAATTCATCAAGTGATATACACGTGGCTTTTGTAGTGATGGCACTTTGGATATGCACCCAGGATTTGGGTGCTAATGTCCTGGATGCTCCTTGAAGCAGATAAATCTTTGTGAATCACTTAGATCGCATTTGTAACTAACCTTTTCTATATAGTTCTTCTTGTGTTTTTCTTCCTTTAGTATGAGCGAGGTTTTTAAAAAACATTTTTAAAAACACCCTGCACAATATTATCCAAGAAAAACACGTGTAAGCTGAAATCTTGGTTTTTGGAAATGGACTATTTTACTAACAAGTTTTGCCTCGTGTTGAAAGTTTTTTTGTGGCGTTGTGCTTCAGAATAGTGACTGGCAGAAAAGTGTCTACTCCACATGTGCAAAAATATCTAACAGTAAATTTCTAAAGTTTCACAGCAGTCATATTTTCAAATATTTTACTTCCATAAGTCCTATGCATTTTTCATCTTTAATGATAGCTTTCGCTGAATCAGACATTAAACATAATATTTAGTGGCTGTTACACATAAATCATTCACACATGTGCCGCACTTACCCTGGAAGAGGTGTCCTGCTTGGCAATAGTGATGAATAGCCTATTTAATAGAATTATCAGGCATACAGAGCAGACCATAAAAGAAATAAGAAAACTTTCATGTTTAACAAGTTGTTTGCTTTTTTAACTTTTAAAACATCTCTCAGAAAAAATAAGGGAAACAATATTCACACTATTGTAAAGAGGCATTTTATGAATTATGACTGGAAGATATTTTAAATTGCTTATTTAAATATACATATCACATAAACATATACACAGTTACAGTTTATTGGCATCATTTTGTTTTCTTGGGAGTGGTTTTACTTTTTTATATGTCAGACCTTCATTTAGATATTTAGTATTGATTAAGACTGTGTCTTACAAGAGATCCTATTTTAGGGTGAGTAAAATAAGTAAGAATCCATAGACATGGTTATACTAAGCAAAGGAGGTGGTAAATATAATTTTATTTCTTTTTCTAGAAGTTTTAGAAAGTGATTTCTATGGACATAATAATAGTGATACAATAACCAAAATATTTAATTATCTAAAGACTTTGGTAATGATACTTTGTAATTTTAAATACTTATTTCCATATTTTCTTAGGTCTTTCTGTAGTTAAACTTATGTGAAGTAAACACAATTGACAGTGGTACAAGATACCCTGTCTTAGACACTTTCCTCATCAACACTCCTACCTTCAAAGAGGAGACATTTATTTTGGCTCATGTTTCAGTCTATAGCTGGCCAGCAGGACAGAAAAACACAGCAGACGGAGAAGGGGAGGAAAAGCTGTTTACCTCAAGGCAGCCAGGAAGCAGACAGCTAAGGAGGAACCACCTTCCATGGCATCGCCCCATTGATCCACCTGTTCAGACCAGGTCTGACCTCCTAATAGCAAGGTTGCAGGGGCCCCCGGAGTCCAGCCTCGGAGTGCATGAGGCTGTGGAGGAACCTCAGATGTAAACTATAACATACCCTACTTTGAAGTCTATTTGCATATACATTTTTAAACATAACATCCACTAAATTAGGAAATACGATAAGTATATTGCAATTTATGTTTTTATCTTGTTTTGTTTTATAAGAGGGAAATATTAATGTGCCCATAAGAGACAACAAAAAAAGTATGGAGGAGCTGGAGATTTATAAAGGTCAGTGGTTCCGGCGCCTGCCTTGCAAGCACAAGGTTCCGAGTTTGATCCCCGGTACCAAAAAAAAAAAAAAAAAAAAAAGTATGGAGACAATACATCAATGCTTCCAAATTGTCTTGCGATCATAAGCCTTTTTGAAAATCTGGTGATAGTTATAGATCTGCTATCCAGAAAAATATCTGGACTTAATACCCAATTTTGATCAAATATCAGTGAGGCTACTACTTCATTTGGACCCAGTTCCCAGAGGAGGCCCAGTTCTGCCCTTGTAGCTGGGGCACCTCAACTAAAACACCAGCATGTAGCTAGGTTTGGTGACTGCCTGCCCAGAGCCATGAGACTGAAGTGGAACTGCATTCGGAACTGCAGAAATCCTAAAACATGAGCTACTGAACTAGACAGGTAACAAGAACCAGGCGCAAATTTATAAAACCTGTGCTTGTTATTTTTTGCTTAGAAAACTTTATTCAATATTTGTTGCTAACCACTTTATTTTCAAAAATAAGATAAAAGGAGTAAATGATCTGAGTGAGGAAAGTGAAAAAAAAACATGAAAAATTTAACTAAAATCATATTAAATTGAATACAAAGACCTAACTAGCAACCATTGTATAAAAAGGCCAAGACTACAAAAATGTTACAGGAATATCTATGGGAATCATTGAATTATTTGCTTGATATTTTGAAATTCTTCACTGAAAAGCCTACATGAAATGCAGTTGAATTTGTCTTGCATTTTAAAGGTGTGATGTGACTACAGACATTGCCTGCTGCAAATGCCCCTTACATAGAGAGAACCATTGCATTTTCCCTCCCTGTCCAGAGGGGCAATCTTTCCTAACCAACAGGCCTCTTTTGGTAACTGTTTCAGTTTCTCTCTGTCTTTCTCCTTTAACACTCTTGACTTCCTTTGTTTATAAACTCTCTTAATCAAAAATGATTTTACATAAATACTGTATAAAGTATTTAAATTATTCTCCAGATACTTTACTTCTCACAAGTACACCTAATATCTTTGTATCTTAACCTAATAAATTTGTGTTCTTTTATTTTCTTTTTAAAGACAAAGTCTCACTATATAGTTGAAACTGGCCTTGAACTCACTATGTATCCCAGGCTGACCTTGAACTTGCAGTGATCCTCCTGCCTCAGCCTCCCAAATGCTAGGATTACAATTGTGTACCACCACAGCCAACCTACTTCTGTATTCTTGCACTTCCTCTAAAAAGTGGTATGTAAATTCCTACATGAAACCAGGCACTTTAGGTATTTCATTTCATCCTACCTCTGAACCCTCTCTGGGATTAGTACCCTGCACAACACAGAAGGAGATAAAGAAGCTGTTGTTTCCCAAAGTGGTTAAATTACAGAACAAAAAACAATCCCATTCTTCCTACTATGGCACAAGTCCCAAGAAAATTTTCATTGTTCTTGTGAATGCATATTAAAGTCCACATGGCAAGTACTAGGAATGCATTTGAATCTAGGGAAAATACTATCACTCTGAAAGTTAATATGAGGTACTATAATAAATCGGTGTCACCTGGTGCCCTTACAACCTCACAGATTTATTTTAGAAGCCTTCCACTTCCATTATTATTCTTCTTATTTTCCTTTGACTTGTTAGTAAATTTAGTAAATACAGGATGTTGATAAAATAGCATCTTATTATCACAGTATTCTATTAGCAGGTCTTGAAATATGTTGAGCATAGTGAAACGGTGCTTTAACTTATCTGAACTTCCCTTTTTAGTAAAGATTTTAATTCTTTATATTTTATTACGGTTTTATTTTCATTACCCTCCTTCTTTTCCAATTTCCAAATAGTGCAGTGTATATGAGTGAGGAATGGAGGTATGATTGGCACAACTGAAATAGTAAAATAAAGATCTTAACCCTTTCATTTGATCATTTGACCTCAAGCATAGGTAGCTGTTCTGTAGTGTATGATTCCTTAAGAAATAGCAAATTCTTCTTAGGGCTCTATGGTAATTTTCTGTTACTGTTACAAAATACCTTAGATAATCAACTTGTAAAGACAAAATGCGGGTGTTGGCTCACGGTTTTAGAGGCTTCAGTCCATGGTTACAGGTTTTAGTTTAAAGGCTTAGAGGCCCATGGTTTAGAAGCTTCAGTCTCCTTGCTCCCGGGCCTGGAATGAGGTAGCACATTGAGGTTGGAGCACATGGTAGAGCAAACTGCTCATCTTATGGGACCAAGGAAGCTGAGAGAGAGAAGGAGACCAGGGTCCCACAGAACCTTTTCAAGGCATGCCTTTAGTGACCAAAAACCTCCCACTGCCCACCATAGGTTCTGTCACTTCCCAGTTAGCACTGTAGGTTGGGGACCAAGCTTTTAATACTTTGGCCTTTGAGAGGTGGGATTCCAAATCCAAACTGTAGTGGGACTTAAATGCTTCTTACAGCTGAGAACCTTAACTATCTAGACAAGTAGGAACCACTGTCTTTTTTGTTTGCTTTTTTGGTACTGAGAATCGAGCTCGGGACCTTGTGCTTGCAAGGCGGTCAGCAGCACCACTGAGCTAAATCCCTGGCCCAGAACCACTATCTTTTTAAAATATTACTTCTCCCCATTTTCCCCCACTTCCTTATCTAATTCTCACTAGATGTATGTTGGACCATCTCACTCCTACTTTCCAATTATTCTTGAACTGTTGAATCCATTATTCTGAATTATGATAGTTTATTTATGCAGGCAGTTTGTAACTTTTTTCTGACCTCATCTCTGCTGAGAAGTTTTTTAAACACAGGGATGTCCAAAGTACCAAGTATGGAGATGTCCCTGGAAGTTGTTTTACATTTCTTTTCTTCAGGAGTCCCAGGGATCTTAATGGTCTCTAGATGAGTTTTGTGTGTGTATCTCATGGTTGGAGTGACCATGACCTCTAAGTACCTAAAATTTGGGCTAAGCCACACCCACCATGGGACAAGGTTTTGATTGGAGAAAGCTTGTGGCTT
The DNA here is from genome assembly GCF_053883595.1 of Heterocephalus glaber. Lineage (NCBI taxonomy): Eukaryota > Metazoa > Chordata > Mammalia > Rodentia > Bathyergidae > Heterocephalus > Heterocephalus glaber. Next base: position 4,821,569 of record NW_028258432.1, read on the forward strand.
TGCTTTTCTCCTAGTATTCATCCTTTCATTATAGGGATAGGAAAGTGTGATCCCTTTCCTCACCCATCACAAAGCTCACAGTTAATACCACTATAACAAAAGGCAGGCTAACAAGAGCAAAGCAAAACACATTTACTTACTTTTTATTTTGAGACAACTAAGTAGCTAAGCTGCCTAGGCTGGGTTCAAACTTGTAATTCTCCTGTTTTAGCCTCCCAGAGTTCTGGAATTATAGGCATATACCACCATGCCTGGCTCCTTGTAAGTTTTTAACATGATTCCTATGTCATTCAAACTGTAGCTGACATCAATGGACAATCCCAGCTTCCATTAAACAAACAAACAACAGCTAATCCCTCACATTCAGATAAGAAAGGCCAGACTTCTCACTAATAATCATTTGTGTTGTACTTCAGTGTTCTTATAGCACACTGGCCCTAATCTGAAACTGCCTACTCCACATCTGCACCCTGCAATTACATATATCCTATATCCTTTAATCATCCAAATGGAATGTATTGTTGTTCATTCCAAACCATTCCTGCTCTAATGAGTTAATGTTGCTGTTTATTCCATGGTTATTCTCTCATATCCTGGGGTTAAACCTTGCCCATGCCCACCTCACCCATCTTATCCTTTAGATCTACAATGTCCACCAAAGGCCCATGTGCTGAAGGCTTAGTCCTCAGTCCATGGCACTTTAGGGAAGTTTTGAAACCTTGAAGAGGTGGGACCTAGTGGAAGGAAGGAAGTTATTGGGGGCGTGGCCTTGAAGGCACATTGAGACGTGGCCCCTTCCACTCTCTCTTTGTGCTTCCTGACAGCCACAGGGTGTGCAGCTTGTCTGCTACATGCTCCCACCATGATATGCTGACTTGCCACAGGCCCAAAGGTAATGAAGCCAAGCATTGTGGACTGAAACCCCCAAAACTCTGACCCCAAGTAACCTTTTCCTCGAGTGTTTTGTCACAATCAAGAAAAGCTAACTAAGACAACCTGCTTTAGTGTTATTCCAACCAGCCTACCTCTACTGTCCAGGTTGAAGCCACTGTCCCAGTGGCCTCTGTCTCTATGGTGCTTTAGGCAGCTTCTTGGAACTTGCTACCATCTTGGATTACTCAGCATAATTCACTTCATCCTCTCAGGCTCTGAGCATAGAAATCTGTCTTGCCACTTCCATGGCCCCAGTCCCTTTCCACCTCAAGGACACCATGGAGAGAGAAGTCCAGTCCCTCACCTCTGTTTTATTATAGACTTCAGTCCATCCACCTCCTTTCCTGGACCCACATTAATACCTTGAATTTTCTTGGCATCAGAGCCTTCAGCTCCATCTACTGTGTAAAGTTTGGGTAAGGATCAGTCCTGTAGTATATTTTTCCTAATCTGGAAGGATCCTTAGTGCCCCCAGCCATCCTGTTACTTAGGCTTAACTTGTTCCCTTCACCATTCCTATTTCTGCTCTTTTCTGGCCCCTCTCATTCCATGCTCCCTCCTTTCTGCTCTGCTGAGACACTGAGACACTCGGAAAAACTACCTCAGCTTCCTGTTCCAACCAGCCATACCTGTGACTGTGAGCCTGCTCACTTTGCTCCTCAAGGCAGCCTTCTCTTCTGACTCTGTCGTCTCACCCTATAGTGACAGTACCTCTTCCCTACTCCTCCACTGGCGCCGGCCCTTATTTAGGGAGTAGTTCAGGAAAAAAAAAATAGATATAGATATAGATAGATAGATTTTTTAAAAGATGATCACTATAGACATGACTAGTTTATTGGAGACAGAAAATAGTTATTATAGGTTGAATATCCCTTATCCAAAATGCTTGGGACCAGAAATGTTTCAGATAGTTTTTATTTTGGAATACTTGCTTGTACATCATGTGATATCTTGCAGAGGGGACCCATGCTGAACATAAATTCATTTGTCTTATATGAACTTACACATATAGCCTGAAAGGAATTTCATACCATATTTTCAATAACTTTAAGCATGAAATAAAGTGTATGTTGCTGTAAAAAATGCCTGAGATAATAACTTATAAGGAGGAAAGGTTGATTTTGGCTCAGAGGTTTTGGTCCATCGTTAGTCAGCTCCCTTGCCTTGGGCCTGTGGTGAGGCAGAGCATTGTGACAGGAGCATGAGGCAGCAGAATCTCCCTTGTGGCAGCCAGAAACCAAAGAGAAAGGAAAGGACTGAGCTCCCACTATCACCCTCAAGGGCACTCCCCCAATGATCTACCTTCCTCCTACTAGTCTTTACCTCCTAAAGGTTCTATCACCTCTTACTAGTGCTACAAGCTGTGGCCCAAACCGTTAACACATGAGCTTTTCAGGAACATTCAAGATCCAAACTATAGCATGTACAGTGAGTCATCAGAGTGGTGGCATCATATCAGCATTCCAAAAGTTTTGGATTTGCATTACAGATATAGCAGCCAGGTTAATGCTTTCCACCTACAATGATGCTTCTGAAGAGGTGGCAGTTACTTATTACTGGGTAACAAACCACCCCAAAAACTAGTATGAGACTTTCTACAGTCCTGCGGTTTGCCTGGACAATTCCTCAGGGAAACTGTTCATATGTATGCAAGCTGGCCAGAAGCTCTGGCTGCTCTGTACCTGTCTCAGCCAAGAAGATTCAGCCTTCTCTGCTCTACACAGTGCCTCATTTTCCAGTGGCCTGGCCTGGGCTTCTGTCAGTGGTGGAGGCAAAGGTCCAAGTAAGAGGGTGGAACATGCCAAAGCCTAGGCTATGAACTAGCCCATAGCCATTGCTTCTATGTCATTCTATTGGCTAAAGTAAGTCAAAAGATCAATCTGGAAGCACAAGATGCAGAAATAAAAGGGGCAATTGACTATTTAAATTTTTTTTAAACATTTCAATAAAAGACACATTGCCATTAATTCACTGATGAAATCATAACTTGGTGGCTTTATCAGAAGATGATGGAAACAGGAAGCGGCCCCTACTTGAAGGGCATGGCACAGGGATGTGACCTTGGGGACTACATCCGGTCCCGGACCCTCCCTCTCTGGCTCTTTCCTATACTCTCTGCTTTCTGGCTGCCATAAGGTGAGCAGCTTTCCTCCGCCATGCCTTTCTGCAGTTATGTTTCTTCCTCACCACAGGCACAAAAGCAATGGATATCATTGACCATGGACTAAAACCTCTGAAACTGTGAGCAGAAATAAACCTTTTCTTCTTAAGTTGATTTTCTCAGGTATTTTGTCATAGTGATGAAAGGCTAGATAATACAACCAATTTCATATATTTGATTTAGCGATGTTCAATCTGTATCAGTCTAGCAATAAACTATTTAAGTCAATCTTGCTTGAGGCCTATTTTGATACATTTTTTTGTTTTAAAATGCTAATGTGTGATAATTTTAAAATATTGTAAGAACAAAGAATACTTTAGAATATTATAAAGCAAAAAATATTTTGACACAATGTTTTTGAAAAACTGAAAGAGCATATACAAGAGGAACATTGTGATATTAGTCTCAAATCAGTAGTTATATTTGAAATTCAGCAAATGTGTGATATTTCATGCACTAAATTTCAAAGTACAAATATTGGGATAAAAAAATCAAAACTATAGTCCATAGATGAACAGTGATTTTTTAATGTAAAAATTGAATTCCCTTTCTTAAGCTATTCTTTTTTAGTAATAGCAATATTTTTATTTTTATTTATGATACAAAAAGTAAAATCTCGGAACTGTCTTTCTCTTAGTGTACAGTTTGCAACCCAGTAACTGGTTATGTTCTAAAATTTTGTTTGCAGATCTGAATATATTTTTTCACAAATGTGGCATAGCCTGTTATGTTCTAAGGATATTTTATAAGTATTTTAACCACATTGTTGCTTAATAATAATGTTTATGTTCTTTATTTCACAAAACCTAAATATTTTTCTAGCATCATTTCTGTGTTTTAGTTCTTAATACCAAGAATATAGCTTGCTCAGAATTGGTTCAAAGAATAAGAACGCTTTCCTGGAGAAAACAAGTGCGGTGAGGTCACAGTGGCAATGGGAGGAGAACAGTGGTTCTGGGGAGACAAGGAGACTCTTCTCCCAAGGGCAGCATAACGGTCAGGGCCATGGTTACCCGAGGAGCCAATGACTCGCCCACTTGAGCAGGAATTTTTAGCTGTGTCATTAATTCACCAGTGGACCATATGCTCACATCATATAGATGTGCAAGAATTAACAATTTATTTGAAATTACAAAAAGAAGTTTCACTTTTGGAACCTAAAACAACTACTACATTCTATTGGGTTGAAACCAACTGTCAAAAATGACTAAGGCTTTAGTCATGCTCCTAGGCATACAAGGAACGGAAGGAAATGTGTCACTCCAAAAAAGAGCAACTCCATTGCCAGGCCTTAAAAGCAGAATGAGCTCTACAAAGGAATTAGAAACCCTGTAAGTCTGTCTTGATCTGATGTCACAAATGGTCACTATTATTTTCACCCTTAGTTCTGGTCTCTGTTTAAGCCAGCACCAGAGCTGAATTCACTATTTCTCTCTGCATTGGGCTGTTTATGTTCTCAACAAATTCATATGTGGAAGCCCTACCTCACCCGTAATGTATTCGAAGGTGAAACATGTAAAAGGTAGTTGGGTCGTGAGGGAAAAGTTCTCATGAATAAGATTAGTATCCTTATAAAAGGAACCCCAGAAAACCATTTTGCCCTCTTTTGTGGTGTTAGAAGATACGGTGAGAAACTGACTTTCTGCAACCCAGAGGAGAGCTCTCATAAGAACTTAGCCATGCTGACGCCCCAATCTTGGACAACTTCCAGAACTGTGAAAAATAAGTAAGTGCTGTATGCAGGCCACCCAGTCTATGAAACCCTCTTTCTTGGCTCTCTAAAGGTTTTTGAAAACCAAAGATTATTTCAAGTGAAAAGATTCAGAGGAGGATAAACATGATAGTTACAAGTATTTTCCACAAATACTGAATGAACCCATTCACATGTTGGAATAAGAAATGGGAACATCAGACTTTGGCTATGAAAATACAGTGTGAAGTTGGTATTTATACACTGACTTCTGGAAATCATTCATAAGCAATGTGGAGAATGAGATACTAATTCTAAATTTTATTTTTGGCAAAATTAGGAAATATGTTAAACACGGAATTACAAAATTGGCAGAAAGGTGTGATAAAGGTGGTGATGAGCAAGTGTGTTTCTAAGAGGAATAGTAAGAAGACCTCAGAGCTTCAGACTTAGAAAATCCAGTGAGTGCTTTTCAAAGGCAAAGGGTATATCCCGTGTGGCGCAAAGTCAGAACATCTTACTTATGACTCTGAGCATGAGATGCATGAGCTGACAGCAGGACGCAGAGAAGCTGGACAAATGAAGAACCACACAGAGAACCCATATGTCCAAGAGGCAATCTATCTACCACAGTGAAACATAGGTCAGAACGTGCATTGTTTACAGCTGACTGAGAGACGAAGACTGGTAAAACACAAAAACTCCGGGTCATGAAGAAAATCTCAGTCAGACTCTAACATATTCCTCCCTGGCACAAGCCTTTCAAAACAGCTTATCAGAGGGAAAGAATGAAAGTGATAGAAAGAGAGACCAGATATAACTCAGTTAATGAAGTCATTAGGAGTGAGGAAAACTGTTTTCCTGATAATGTTCATGCTTTCCACATCTAGTATTTGGAAGAGAGTTGTATCCTTTGATATCAAGCTACAGTGTTTTGCAGCAGTGGTTTTCAATGTGTTTGCCTCTGATAGGGAACTTTAAAAAACACTAACATCTGAACCATACATACCACATAACAGAATGTTTGGAGGGTATTCTAGATGAGACTAGACACGACTATTTGCTGCCTCCCATGGTGATTCCATGGGAATGTGACTTCTGTCCATCAGGGAGTACTAGTGTTCTTCATGAAGAGGCCTCCAATTCTCCCTGACTTTGCCTGACCTCCTCCCTCACTATCTTAGCCACTTTATCATCAGTGGAACACAATACCCAACACATACAAATTACAGGAGGAGATATTTATTTTGGCTCATGATTTTAGAGGTTTCAGTCTATAGTCTGCTGGTTCCAAGACAGGAAAGGCATGGTGGAAGAGCCATGGTTGGAGAAAAGCTTCCCACTGATGTCATGACAGCCAAAAAGCAGAGAAGGAAGGGAGGACCTAGGGAGGAAGATGTTCCCCTCCATGTAACACCCCTAGAAGACCTGCTTCAACCAGGCCCCAACAGCAAGTGAGCTTCAGTCCTCATGATCCAATCACCTTCCAACTGCCATTTGGGGGGCAGTCTAGGTCCAAACCGTAACACTCACCATGATCCAGACTCTTGATATCCTTTCTTTCTTAAACCTAAGATCATTCCTGCCTCAGTGCTGCACTTACCATCCCCTGCCTGAATCATAATCTACCCTGCTTTTTTTGGAAGACTATTTTGAAGAGCAATTCTAAGTTCATAGTGAACTTGAGCTGAAGATTCAGAGTTTTCCCATATGCACACCTTACACATGCACAGCTTCTCCTATTATCAACCCCCACCAGAATGAAACATGTATTACAATCTATAGTGGAATTCTATAGTAATTGGCCTTTCCAGATTTGCTCCCATCACTGAGTAATATGTATTTAGGGTTTCTCCATGTCTTTGGATGGTTTGATAGTTCATTTCCTTTTAGTGATGAATAATATTGCATTGTCTGGAGATACCACAATTTGTTTTTCCCTCTGACTATAAAAGAAAATCTTAATTGCTTCCAAGTTTTATTATGAATAAAGCTACTATAATTATCCATGTGTAGATTTTTGTGTGGCCATAAGGTTTTAGCTCCTTAGGGCATATACTCAGGAGCAGTTTCCTGGATCAAATGGTACAAGAGAATGTTTAGTTTTTTAATTAACTGCTAAACTATCCTCCAAACAGATTGTACCATTTTGCATTCCTACAAACAGATAGGGATTACTGCTGCTCTGATCCTTGCTAGCATCTCATGCTGCCCATGTTCTTGATGTTGGCCATTCCAATAGGTATAGAATGGTATCTCACTATTGTTCTAGTTTACATTTCCTAAATAAAATAGGATCTGAAACGTCTTCTCATATGTATACTTCTTTCTGTATATCATAGTTTTGAGGCGTCTTATTGAACGCTTTGGACCATTTTAAACAATTTTTTTTGTTTTTTTATTACTGAGTTTTAAGAATCCTTTGTACATTTGGATAATATGCTTGGTAAGTCTTCTACAAATATTTTCTCCAAATATGAGACTTGATTTTTCATGCTTGCCAAAGTATCTTCTGTAGGGGTGACATTTTTTATTTTAACCATGTCATGTTTATTCTACAAATTCATTCTTTCATGGATAGTGACTCTAATATTGTATCTAAAATTCCATTACCAAAATCAGGATCACATAAAATTTATCTACACTCTCTCCTGAAATTTTTATAGTTTTCCATTTTATATGTACATTTGTGATTTGTTTTCAGTTGATTTTTGTGAAGGATGTAAGGCTTGTGTCTGTATTCAATGTTTTGCATGTGACTGTCCAGTTGTTCCATTACCATTTGTTGAAAAGACTGTCTTTTCTCCATTGCATTGCCATGGCCCCTTTGTTAAAAATCAGTGTATTGTATTATGTGGATCTGTTTCCAGTCTCCTTATTCTGTTCCATTAATCAGATTTGTGGATTTCTATTGAGACATACTCAAGCCAGAGATCCTTTCTTCAGCCACATCCAGTTTACAAACAAACTTATTGAATGCTTTCTTCACTTGTTACAATGGTTTTTATCTCCAGTATTTCTTTTTTATTCTTTCTTTGCACTTTCATCTCTCTGTTACGTGGTTCATCTGTTCTTGCATGCTATTTTATTCATTGTTTTAAATTCCTGGTCTGACAAGACCAAAATCCCTGACATAGCAGGTTATGATATTTGCTTTATCTTTTTAAGCTGCGCTTTTTGCCTTTTAGTATGCCTTACAAAATTTTGTCTTAACAACTGGACATGTTGTAGTATATTAAAAGAGCTGCTGGAAATAGCCTCTACTAATGTGAAGGTAAGTTTCTCTTGTCCTGAGATTAGGTCTCAGTCTGTTGGTAAGCTCTATGTTTCTGCCATGTGAACTTCATAAGTATTTCTCAGTCCATCTCCACTAGTATGTGGGACAGGAAGGCTGGAGTGGTGTGGAATTGAGTATTTCCCTTCCCCTAGGTCAGTTAGGCTTTGATAATAACTCAGCAGGTTAGGCTCTGGTTAGCTAGTTTCTCCTGAGGGCAAGGCTTAAGGACAGAGTCAAGTGCGCTAGTGTATCTCCAGTGGTTACTTTCCTCCTCCCCTCCCAAAAGCATCAGGGAATTTATTTTCCAGTATATACTGAAACTCTGGTTGAGGTTCTGGATAGAATACTCACTGAAGTATGTGTGCTCTCTCTATAGTTAGATCTGCCTGTAGCTCTGACTCATAATTGTCCCACTGAACTTGTAACTCTGTCAATTAGGGTTCAGGATTTCCTATCCACTTCACGTAAGGATATCTGTTCCCATAAGTTCTGATTGTGAATCTCTGTATTTGCCTATCTAACTCTGCAATTTGAGAGCAGCAGTTTATCCTGTGTCCTTATTTCCTTTCACAGATCCAAAAAGAGTTGCTGGTTTTTCTGCTTGGCTTTTCATTAGCTGTTAGGATAGAGTGGTGATTTCCAAGTTCCTTACCTGCCAGATGGGAAATTGTTAGTACGACCAATGGCAGGGCATCACACACAATTGCATTCACCTTCTCTATTTTTCAGTGCTCTTTTCTATTCTTGGTTGCATTACCCATCATTCTTCTTTTTTTTAGAAACTAATTACATTCCTATACTACTAGCATCGTGTACAAAAAAAAAAGTGAAAAGCCATGTCCTTCAGATTATTGCATTGGTTTGACCAAACTTGCATCAGATTCTTAATGTTCATCAAACACCAACTTTATAGTTTGAACAAAAAGGCAATTTACCAACTGGTATAAGTGCAAAGTACAAGAGGAGGACCAGCTTAGGCATGCCTCATCCACAGGCTCAAACGTGACCATCTGTTTTTTCCCATTTCTCAGCCCTGTGTTGGCTTTTCTGTGTGGCTGCTGACAAACACAGGCTAAAGATCTAGAAAATTCAAGTCAAGCAGAAAAGAAAAAAATGTATCGCCCCAGTCACTGAAACAAAAGTAATGGGATTTGCTCATATAGAGTCTAATTGAATTGGACTGAGTCCTTGTAAAATAATTCATAAGGCCAAAAGAATGCCATTTGCTAAGAGAAAAAGATGGATGATGAAAATATACTGTGTTTGCAATATGACTTTTAAATGTCTATGCTTATAAGTCCTCAAACCTGAGGGATCTAAAGCCGTTATTACTTCTTTTCTTCCTACTGTAGTCCTCCTCATCATTGTCTTTCCCTCTATATTCCCTCATAATTATCTTGCCTCCAACACATGAGCTTTTCCCAGGACATTTAAGATCCAAACCATAAGAGCATAGTCTACCTATGAGAGTTAGTTACTAATTGAACACATTCATAATCAACTACAACATTAAGTTAGAATGCCAAAATACTTTTACCATAAACACTATGTGCATCATAATCTGTCATTCATGTATCTTTTTTCTTCTTGAAATATTCACTCTTAAGAAATAACTGCAACAATAGTTAATCATTTAATATATGTTTTACTATGTGTCATGTGCCTTTGTATACTAATTTATTTAATTATATTACTGACCTTTAATGGAATGTGGTATGATCCTTCACACCATCTTGATAGAAGAGAGAAGAAAACTGACTATTAAAGAAAATAACGAACTTATCTAACATCACTGATCTATTAAATGGAGAAGCTGCTTAAGCTCAGCTGACTCCAAAGCCTGAGATTTCTAGATGTTTGTTTTTATTATCTCTAGGGCAAGAGGAAGCAAGGAATACTTTTTGAAGCCAACAACCATGTAATGTTAGTCAGACTCAGAGTAGAGGGTGGATATCAGGCAAGCTATCAAGTCAAAGAGGCTATGATGATCTGAATCCAATTTGAAGGGATCCAAGAGGCTGAGCACAAGTCATTGACATAAAAGATAGATAAAATTCAGAGGGAGGCTCATACCATAAAATGGGAGGCAATCAGATTTCCTGTGAAGGAAAGATCCTTTCTGGACTCGTGTACCTGACCAGTGATCATCTTTCCCAGCTCTTATTCATGGATTCGCTCCCTCATCTCTGTCTCCTGGCCTGAAGCAGGTGCACTCTTGCCACTGCAGAACTGCATCATTTCATCAATTCCAGGGATCTCCAGGGAGATGCCCAACTGGCTCCAAGTATGTGATGTTTCTTCTTCCCGTGTACTCTCTCTTCAAGAAGCAAAGTTGGTATCTCAGAGTTTGAGTTAGTAACTATGAAGTTGTTCGTGAGTTAATAAAACCATAGCACTCAGGAAAATGGCACATATCTCAATACCTGTTGATTTTTATATATTTGTAAATTATATCCATGTATTATTACATCAATATATTAAATATATTGAAAACATGTGCAAACATTGGAAAATTTAAGTGGATGAACTAATGGTGTTTTTTTGCTACCAAATAATTAATTACCACTTGATATCTTTCCAAAACGTTTCCTTTGTGTGCTTCCATAATCATTGGCTTATGTCTCAATTGTATTACCATATTAATCAGCAATTACTTAGCTGTCTCCTCAGCTGGAAGGATAAAACATAAGAAATACTGTACACTTATCAGTTCACTGGTTTGACAAATATTTAATATGAACATAGAGGCTAAGGAAATACAAGTATCAAGATTCAGTCCTTGAATAAAATTTAAACTCAAGTGCTGGATTAATAGGGTATAGACAGGTAAACAGTTACAGGTTGGTACACACAGAAATCCATGAGTACTGTGGGGGTGCTTAGGAGGGCTACAGCCTTGCAAGAAAGCAGAACATCTGCAGAGAAGTTTGGAGAAGGCTAAGTATCGATCTAGAATAGCTCCTGCTGCATAGTACATCCTCAACAAAGGTATATGGTTATTAAAGGCTGATTTTTTGTTGGTTTTCAAGGACTGAGAAAAATCCTATTTATTGCCCACATTTTGAACCAGCTGAGAGACAAGCAAAGGAACGTGGCAATGGGGGGGTCTAATTATCATTTTTGTTACAAATAAAGCTGTCAGGAATATGTAGTAGGTATGCAACAACAATGGACTTCCTGAGGGTGTATTCTGGATGAGGATTCACCTACCTACCTTCCATGTAGCTCTGGATGATCACAGATCCCCATTGGCAAGGTGATCTTTTCAACTTTCAGTGTGAAGGATCGATGCATAAAATGCATTCTCTGCAGGCTGGAAGCCAGGTCTGTGATGGGAGGAGCTGCTCCACACAAGCCCACATTCCCACTCCAACCCACTGGCAGGAGGCATAGATCCACTTTCCCTGGAAGGAATTGAGTAAAGTCATGCAGAGATTCCAGGAATGTTGTACAGTAGAAGGAACATTCTCAGAAAAGGAGTGTTTTCTGTATATAAAGAAGCATTGTCACAAATTTTCAACACTAATATCTTTTTAAAGTCCATGGATACAGATCTTATTCCTCCAGATCCAGACTTCCAATGTTCTCTTTTTTTATTTTACCCCCTTTTCATTAAACTTGTTTTACACCATCTATTATTTTCCTACATCCATGGACTATCACTTGAAAATTCTTACTTGGTACTACTTGTAGGAACAAGTTCATTTATATTTTATATGGGCAGATCATCCCCTTTCACTGAATAATGATATATGAAATGCCAGATGAATGTAAAAGGTAATACATTGAGGCAAATATTAATTTTACCCAAAAGTAGGCATGGATATCTTTAAACAGCAATGTGTTTTACTCAATGTGGACTAGAAATAAAAATCAGACTAGAGTTACACTTCTCCGCAGGATTTCTTAATGATAAATGTCAGTTAAACAAACATATCAAATTTCAATAGGAAGTTATTTCCATCCAGAATTCTCTGCTAAATGAAACCAAATATTAATTGTTTTTACAGAAGACTAGATACATTTTCAACCATTACGAGTCCTGAACAGTCTGCTTCCTGAATACTCTTCCTGAATAGTTATTTGAGGGCATACTTCATCATAGCAAGGGAATAAATGCAAAATCATGAAAGTTTAGGAGACAGTTAGCTCCACTGGGGACAGCAGTGACTCCCAACCAAGACTGCATGTCTGAGAAGGCCCATCCACCCAGTCCGGACCAGACGAGGAGAGCTGTGAGCACACAGATGCTAGAAAAAAAGGAGATCTCCACACTGGAGATTGCCATGGAAAACTGAGCAGGAGCTGGAGGGCAAGAGAGAAAATGCAAGAAAGAAAGAGGAAGATAGATGATCAGAGAGGCAGAAGTTGGTCATTTCGGAAAGCCATGATCCAACCATGACAAAAACTGTGTAAATTAAAAATGAAGGCAAGTACATTTCGTGAAGAAAAATAGAATTGATTCTCAAATAGGAGATTTAATTAATATACTGAGGAGGCATAGTTAACATAATTTCTTCTTATAACATAGGGCAGGGCTGGGCATGGTAGTGCATGCCTGTAATCTCAGTACTCGGGAGGCTGAGGCAAGAGGATTGCCCTGAGTTTGAGGCCGGCCAGGGCTACATAGTGAGTTCAAATCCAGCCTGAACTGCATAGTGAGACTCTGTCTCAAAAACAAACCCAAAAACAAAAAATGAACCAAAAAATAAATAAATAAGCAAGCAAAGGACAGGGAGAGGAAAAGTATTCAGAAACTCCAACAACAAAAATTATATAGGAAAGGCATATGTCAACATAGAATAATTAAAATAATTGGAAGGATAGCTTAAAAAGTAGATCCCACCTAAACCTAGAGATATTGAGGGATGCAGGGATTTGCCTCTCAAAGGAAGCAGATCGTTATAAAAGTATGAGCACTGCTTGTTGTAGGGAACAGGGGAAGGGGATGTTACCAGAACCTCTGCAGTAAGTCCTGGTCTCCTGTGAGCCACAGCAGCACACAGCGAATTACAGGAAAGGTAGAAAAATAAGACTAAGAAGCTGAGCTTTGGGTCTGATCAGCGCTGCTCTGGGCAGCAAAGACAAAAGACCCCTAGCTTGCAGCAGTTTTTATTCAGTACATGGGGAAACAGATGTAACAAGTGAAATGCAGAGTTCAGTACTTTACATTGGGATGAACAAGGTGTAAAAAGACTGGGGGCAGTGGAAATCTAAGAACAATGAGGAACTGTGCAGATGAAGATTTGGTCCCTCTCTGGCGTCTCCCGCAGGTGTGGTCTTGTCCTGGAGCATTACAACATCTGGGGATCACTGAGGTCTCAGCTGTGACCAAAGGCCAAAATACAATTATGTCTGGAATGTCGTAGCTGGGCTGTAGGCAGGAGAACTAGGCCTACTCAATGATTTTTCCCTAGAATTATGTAGCATTGCTCCCGACAGCTTGTTATTCTTTTTTTTAATCAACCTATTCAAATCACAGGAGATGCCCCATCATTGCAAAGTGGAAAGTAGTGTGACCAGCTTTGATCATGTAAAATTCAGGAAACAAGAAGAAGATAGGAGACACAAGTGGCCGGCCCTGTAGGCACAGGTGGGAATGGAAAGGTTAGCAGTTATAATGTCTTCAGTCAGAGGACAGAAGGTAAGAGCCACTGTCTGAATTCCTGAAAAAGAAATGGATGCTGAGGTTGACTGGCATTGCAGAGGTGACCGTGGAAGGAGCTGAAAGGAGTGACAGTGCTCTCTACAAGGAGACGAAGCCTGCTGGGCGGTAACAAAGGCGAACTAAATTGATAAATATGTCTAAAATCATGACACCAAGATACAGCAATAAGAAGTCTTTTACAGGTTAGAAGTAAATATGCAAAGAAAGTTCTGAGGACAGTAGTGGCCTCAGCCAATGGGGGCAAGTGGGCAGAAGGAGGAGATAGTGAGGATTTTTGTTATAAACCCTTCTGATCGATTTTCTCCTCCACATGTGCAAGTCCTACTTTGATTGTGATTTTTAATGCATTCTCTGTGGTTCTGATATGCTCAAGCCACATTTTTATTCCCTGCCACAGATGAGAATCACTACCCAAGAAGTTTACAGTTCACAGAGGGTGACAGCTTCTCCCTGTGAATGGCTTCAAGTCATAAGTTTATGGAAATTCTAGATATTTATGACCCAGTTTAGTGATTACCAGTGGATAAGGCATGGTACTTTGAAATGTCCTTGGTATTTTATTTTCTCTTCTGAAATCTAAGTTTTCTTTTTCTTTTAGTGTTGCTTATACCTCTTTCTTCAGCATCCCAGTGATTTCTTTTTTATTACATGTGGGGCTTTTCTTCTGTCTTCCCTGACAACACTGAATCAGCTCCTTCTACTACTAAATATTGACTCCTAAACTCAAAATATTAGGACTCAAAATACTATGTGAAACAGAAAATGTATATATTTAGTAATCTAGTAAGTCTAGTTTTTTATTAATATGACAATTCTAAAGGGAATCTGAAGATGTCTTTGTTAAAATGTGTACACTTGGATGAACCCCATTTAAAAATAGGGACTCTGCCAGGAATGTAGCTCAGTGGCATTGTGCCTACCTCGCAAGTACAAGGTCCTAAGTTCAATCCCAAGTACCAAAAAAAAAAAAAAAAAATAGGGACTCTGGTGAGAATGATTTAAGTAATAACATTCTTAGGATTTTCAGTTATATGTATGGAGAATCATTTTGCTCATGTCTCATTTTCCTTAAGTCTATTTTGAGGAATTATAACTTTAATGAAGAGACAAATAATTGACATGATAGTTTTTGAATTTTTGAAGTTTATTATTACTTACAAAATAAACTATTTCACATTCAAATTGCCCTGAAAAATCATATTTTGTGACTGTTTACTGACCTCTTCTGGATAATTCCTGTAAGATCATCCATATCATATTTTATTTATTTATTTATTTACTAGGTTTCTATATTTACTAGGTTTGAACCCAGGTTCAAAGTCTCTCGAAGTTGCTGCATTAGATAGGGCTTGCTAGAGACACAGAATTATTAGACAATATATGTATGCTTAACCCGGGGATTTGTCAGAGGAGGAGCAT
Organism: Heterocephalus glaber; assembly: GCF_053883595.1. Lineage (NCBI taxonomy): Eukaryota > Metazoa > Chordata > Mammalia > Rodentia > Bathyergidae > Heterocephalus > Heterocephalus glaber. The sequence continues at coordinate 4,836,717 of NW_028258432.1, forward strand.
TCACAGTGGCCGTCTGCACACTGGAGAGCTGCAGCATCCAGTAGCTGCTCAGCCCAAGAAGATGGAAGCTGCAGAACAAGAGGGTCCAAGGTGAAAGGGCTGGAAGCTCACTGGAGACTCACCAGTACAAGACTGGGTTAAAAGGCAAAGGAAACTGGAGACTGATGTTCAAAGGGGATGGCAAACACTGGTGTCTTCCAAAGCAGGCATGCTTCCTTCTCTTTTCCCTTTTTTCTGTCTGGGCTACCAGTCTCTTGGTTGATGCCACTTACAGTGGTCTTCTCTCAGTTTGCTGGCCTATATACAGGTTAGTTGCCTGTATCCAGAACTGTGCTTCACTAATCTGCTAAGCATCATTTAATCCATTCAAATTGATATATCATGATTAATAATCACAGCTACCAAATTCCCCAGGTTGGGCTGGAATTTGACATCCTCCTGCATCAGCCTCCGAGAAAGCTGGGATTACAGGCATGAACCACCATGCCAGCTGTTAGCTCTATTCTTTAAAGTCACTGTGCACTTTGGAGTTCATATTGTAAAAAGCACTGCTACAACTGGTGTAAATTTTCAGTTTTGTTTGCTGAGGGCTTACTGTACATACCACTGAGCAAGGCATTCATGTTCTGACAGAATAGGCGCACAAATGATGGCAATGTAATTGCAAAGAACTGTGGTTACATTTAAAAATATCTATAGAAAGCTGATTGTGACATGTGAGCAGGCCTTTAAAAGGGAAATAGTAGTTCACCAGCAGAAAGAGATGGGAAGTATCCTGGTCAGAGATAGACTCCAGTATCCAGCAGCAGTGTGACTTCTGTGGCACCTTCGGGAATCGAGATGAGAAAGGGCACCAGGGATGGGCAGGCCCAATCCTACAGGCATGTGTGCTGGATCAGGAGCTTGGCATTGTATCCTGAGACTCGTTGAAGGGCTTTGAACAGAAGAATGTTGTGACCAGAATCACTTGTTCCTGACATTTCTTTGACAGTCCCTGGGACCATAAGAAGGACCAAGGCCATCTCTGGAAGCAGAGGAATCCAGTACTCAGTTACAGTAATAGCACAGACAGCAAAGGTGAGTCACTGCAGCCAGGCACTGACAGTCAAGAGGGCAGGGAGAGAAGGAGATGAGGGCCAAGAATCCTCTAGACTTGGTGGCCTGCAGCCTGGCAAGTGAAAAAGATTCCCCAGTCTGTCTTCCTTGAACTTGTTGGGAATGGAGAAGGGGAGGAAAGACAGAAGAGCAGGTTTGGGGAGACCATAAGGTTTGTTTTGGAGGAAAGTCTGAGGTGGTTTGGGTAGATTGTGTCATAAGAACTCATAGCTACAATTAGCATACAGGTTGAGTATCCTTTTTCCAAAACAATTTGAACTAAAGTCCTTCAGATTTTAGAGATTTTTGGATTTCGGAATGTTTGCATGCACTTTACTGGTGAAGCATGCTGAATCTGATAATTCATTGCCCACAATCATTTTAGAGCATGTTAGATTTTGGATTAGGAACACTTCACTCTTACATAGTAATGATGGCTATCAGAATGGGACTACCACATGCAGTGGTTCAACATCGAGACTGTCTTCATTACTTTTTTATTGCTGACACCCAAAGTTAAAGTGGAGAAGGTTTATTTCAACCTATAGATGCAATCTAGAGGTTTCAATCTATAATCATCTTGCTCTTAAGCAGGGTGGCATGGAAGACAGGCCTTGCAGAGGAAAAACAGTTCATGGTACCCAGAAAGTAGCAAAGGCAACAAAGGATGACCACAGCTCTTTCTCTCCCTTTTATCTTATTCAGACTACCTGGGGTGGGGTAGCACTCACACCATTAATCCTAGTGCCCTGGAGCCTAGCACTGCCATGAATCAATCACATACTCCCTCTAGTTTCAGCTATGTTTGAAAAAGCCCCACCTAAGACTGGCATGAGGCTTTGCGGGGACATCTAGACACAAACCATAACTTTTTTCAACTTAACAGTTGTTCAATTTAGGGTGTTTCGACTTTGCCATAAAACAGAACTGCTTGGAATTTTGAATTTGAATCATTTCTCAAGCTCATTAAATGAAGTCCAGTCCTCTCTTGTGATGGTAGCAGGAGCAGTGGCCACAGTTCCCAGTCAGCCCCATGATTGTGAGTGGAAACTCCCAGCACTTTACAGGGCACTCTGAGATACGTGAGCATAGTTGGTAGGTTTGATGGATTAACTGCACTTTTGACCTATGATATTTTCATCTTACCATGGCTTACTGGAATGTAAGCAAAGGAAGAAGTGTATTCATCAACTTTATCTTGTCTGGTATGTTTCGCTAGTGAATTTATAACCAGTTATTCACAAAAACTATTTTAAACTTCTACTTTAAGTTTTAAGCTTTGGACCATCTCATCTACTACCTCACACTCTCCCTCCGCAGATGACTTTACCTCCAATTTCATGTCAAAAATAAAATATCTTAGTGTGAGACTGACCACAACACTACCAAAAATTCCTTGTTTTCACTAGTTTTGAATGTAATCTCCCCACCCCCAACCTCTTAAACTACATAGCCAGTGACAAAGACATCCCTGACCAGGCAGACGGAAGACTTGAAGGAGAGAGACCAGGAGCTGCTGACTATAGCATAGTGACCAAGAATGGAGGCTGTATTACTCATGTTCCCATCACTGGGACAAAATTCTCATACCTGCAATTACAAGGAAAAAAGGTTTACTTTAGCTCACAGTTTTGTTGGGCCTATGGTTAGCTAGCCCCAGGCCAGAAACAATACGGCAGAAGGGCATGGCAAAGGAAGCTGCTCGATCCAGCAATTGCAGAGAGGAAAAAGATAGAAGCCTGGTACAAGAACAAACTGTCCAGGTCACACACCCCCAGTGACCCACCTCCAACCAGGTCTTACCTCCTAACAGTGCATCCAACCATAAACTCATCACTGGATGAATCTACTGGTGATATAGTACCCACATGATCTAATCACCTTCCAAAATCTCCACCTCTGAACATGAGACTTTAGAGAACATTTTAGATCTAAACCATAACAGGGTTGGAATAAGAATGAAGATGAATCCTGTTGTGTACCCTAGAGGCATGGTGGCCATGCTTGAGAGACATTGGTGTTGAACATCCAGTTACCAAATGGACCTGTAAAATCAAGAGACTTTCAAGGTCACTTGATCTATGCCTTGCAGAAAGAGACTAAGAAGAGACGTGAGGTGAGGCCATGGAAGGGAGTTCTGTGGTCAAGGTCTCAGCACCAGGGAGTTGTGTCGGGAGCAATGCTACATAATTCTAGGGAAAAATCATTTGGTTAGCCTAGTTCTCCTGCCTACAGCCCAGCTATGGAATTCCGAGACATAATTCCATTTTGGCCTCCGGTCACAACTGAGACCTCAACGATCCGGTGATGCTGTCTGTGATTCTCCAGGACAAGAAACATCCTGGGACCTGAAACCATCCTGGGAGGAACGAACATCTACTCAGTTCCTCATTGCTCTTGGATTGTTACATCTTGTTTACGCGGATGTACTGAACTCTCTGCAAGTCATTTGTTAACATTTGTTTCTCCCGATGTACTGAGTACTGAATAAAAGGTGCAGTAAGCTGGGGACTTTCGTCTTTGCTGCCCAGAGCAGCACTGATGAGACTCAAAGCTCAGCTTCTTCTCAGTCTCATTTTTCTACCTTTCCTGTAATTCCCCGTGTGCTGCCATGGCTCGCGGGAGACTAGGACTTACTGCAGAGGTTCTGGTAACGTCCCCTTTCCCTGTTCCCTACAGAGTTGGACACAGACGGGAGAGAGAACATATTATCTATGTACACTTGAACACGTTGTTTTACACTTAGGTGAGTGTAAGACTAGGTTTCCTTTAAACTTTGAAATATTATGATTTTATTGGAAACATCAAATGTGTTTTAAGCTAGATCTACAGTACAAATTTGAAGATCTTACAAAAATTTCAAATAACAAAATCAAAGGCCTCTATAAAACATTTTGCAGTAGATGTTCATAGTATTTAATGAATCTATAAATGTGAGTAAAAATCTCCCATAAAAGTTGAGGAATATTTTTATAACGCAATCGCCAAAACATTGAAAAGTTCTTTGCTGGAAATTCAATTTACTGATTGATGAAAAGGTCCTTCAAGGTAACCTTTAAATGTGTGACGTTTCAATCAGAATATTGAGTTAGGAGCTTCACATTTTAACTTTCAGACACACTGTTAGAAAATTACATTTCATACCACTTTTCTCGAATACATTAGGTAGATAATTTGTTAAGAATTGATAGTTACGCTATAATTTTATGTCTGACTGAAGTACCTGGAAAAGAAATAGTAATGTGCAGAGAATTCATGAAATATTTTAGAGTTTCTTTTACATGGCTCTTCATTGAAGCTGAGTAGGCTTTTAGTTCAGGCCTGCAGCTGTTGCTGGAGCATTAGATTTCAAAAGAAGTCAGAGTACAAATAAACAAAAGGGAGAGAAACTGTCTCCTGAGAAGAAAAGAAAAGAAAAATTAAGCATGTGGATTATCATGCCATTGTGTCTTATATTCAATGTGTAGTGTTTAAACATAAATTTCAAATAATCATTTTAGTCAGTTTTAATTCATACTGAAAACTAGGCTACATAAAAATAATTCAAAATAAGACTAAGATTATTCAAAAATTTGATTTTACTACATTTTCTTTATACCTTAAAAACTGAGTACTTTAAAATAAAGGCAATTTAAGATCACATGATTACATTCATATAATTTGTTAAACATAAATATTAGTTTACCAGAAAAGAACCATCATAATTTCAACATGTAGAGTTTGTTTACCTTCTATTTATTATCATGATCATTCTCTGAGGTTTTTTCCTCAAATATTAAAGTTTTTCACTTAAAAAGAGCCTTAAAGAATGTGAATTTTTAGAGCAACATATAATAATTTGCAGTTTCTTTGGATGAGAATGGTATACATATAATACTAATAAAGATGTAAGTTCTAGATGTTTCATATTAATTCAATGTGATTGTTCATAAGATTTTATCAACATGAGATTCTACCAGGAACTAGTCTCACAAGTTTCTTACTATTCATTTAAGGTAAAGTTTGTTTTAAAAAGCTATTTTTAGAGAAGACAATCATGATTCAGAGTTTAAATATTGGAATGTGGGTTTTGAAAGAATGGCTGGGCTTTTTGTTTTGTTTTGGCCTGGTTTGGGCATACTGAGAGCCGCACACTGGAACTGGTTTCCTAACAATTTTAAGTGTGCTCTGAGCTGTTTATGTCATGGAGTAAAATTAGATATGTCTGTTGCTAATACAGCAATGAAACCTGAGAGCAAGCTAGACACATGGGCACCTTCTCTTCAGGCAGAGTTGGGCAGCTTAGATCCTTCATTCTCAACCCATAAGTAATGGGCAAGTTTGAAGCTTTCTGTCTGCAATAGAAATCAGCCAACTGTGGTTAATTCACCAGTGTGATTTTCAAAATTTCTAAGGTAAGCAATCAGTTTTAACTTAAATTTTATATAATTAAATATGTAACTCAAAACTCAAATAGTCATAAAGTTTCTTGATATTTTTCATCATAGGTGACATAATAGTTCCAGTTCATAAATTTAAAATTATGCTGAATAAATTATCTCAAAATAATTATATTTTAATCACAAAATCAGTTAGCTCCTCATTTCAGCTGTTTAAGTCATTCTGACTATTAATATGCTCTTTATTTTTAGCATGATCATGTATTTCTAACACTTAATTTTTTAGAATGTGGTGATAGCATTACAATATTATCAGGCCTTAAATTGTACACTGTAATCAAACCTAGACAAAGTATAATCTTTGATATCATCTTCTTCTATTTCTACTCTTAAACTTTTAGGATAGAATTATATTTGCCTTAGATTTTATTCATGGTTTTGTGAGAGACATTAAGAAATAGACTAATGTGAATGATAACAGACTAAAATGAATGAAAAAGTCAAGCAACTTATGCATTGGGAATAAGCAGAATAGCAATCTGATTCCCTTACTATTCTTGGACTAAAAGAACTTAAAGTACTAAAAAGTAAGACTGTTTCTTCCTAAAATCTGGGAAAAAATTAAGTGGCACCCAAAATCATATCAAAAAATAGGGTAAGAGTCTAGATGTGATAATGCTTTTTTGCTCTAGTAAAACTGCAGTTCCTTCTTTGTATTTCTAAAGTTAATATGTGCTAAGTGGAGAAAATCTTTTTAAAAAGGAAAAAAAATATAACAAAGGAAAATATAATTCAACTGGCTGAAAGACTCACCAACATGATGAAGTAACTGGCTGATGCACAATGAACTACAAAATGTATGACATTTGTTTCTTGCTTCTTTTCTCAGAAATATTTTTACTGCTAGGTACAGAGAGATACACTTAAAGAATTTCAAAAATAATGGCTCACATTGAGGTTACTTTCATAGGTTGTAGAATTTATTTGAGATTTTCTTTCAAAACCAAATAAATAGTATTTTAGTGTAGTTAGATAGGCAGTTCCAAAGACTAATTCCAAATGATGGTGGCTAAGCCTTCAGTTAAAGTATTGAAAATAAAATTGTTCCATATTGTCTTTTTTGGGGGGGAGTACCAGGGATCGAACTCGGATCCTTGTGCTGGCAAGGCAGGCAGCAGAACCACTGAGCTAAATCCCCGGCCCAGTTCCATATTGTCTTATAAAAATATACTTTCTAGTCATTAAAATAAATTGCTATTAAATGGAATATGAAAATTAGGGACTAATTGTAAATTATGAGTGGCACCCAGTTTGCTCAGTCTGTTTTTTAGAGACTGCAATTCTCCCTTCTCCTTACCCTTGTCCTTTGCTGGTCCCTTGCTGCTCTTAGCCACACTCACCATTTCTGTGACTTCCTACAGGGAAGGAACAGCCCCCTCAGAGCCCTGGGGATGGTTCTGCTTCTTTCTTGTTCCCTCAGGACCTACCTGGACCTCACCACATGTTTGTTTCTTTCTATCCTTGCTTCCTGGCCTCATCAGCATCTGTCTGCCTTTAGTCATCTACTACAGAGCCACATAGTTCTAGAATTTTCTGATGAATGTTGTAAAATTCACACCCTTCAGTATATTGACACTTATAGCTTTTATTTTCATTGTCTGATTTTCATTTATTCTGTAGAGAATTGTGTCGGAAAATTGGCACACGAGTATTTTGTAATTTGTGACTTTGCAAAGGCCTCCGGGCTTTTCTCAGAGTCCTTCAAAATGTCAGCATCTACTTCAGGATGCCTGGTGTGTAGCAGGTCACCCAGGAGATGCAAGGCTGGGGACTTAAGAGGGCTCATCTCCACTCAGAGCAGTAGGGAGCCTCGGCACATTTGCAGCAGAAGAGCTGTGCAGTCCTATTTATTCTTTAGATGATCACCCTGCCCACCATGGATTCGAGGCATTAGAAGAGAAAATGAAGCGACTTTTAAAACCTAGCTTCACCTTTGGCACTATTTTAACTTTGTTTTTTAAATACTCGGCCTTACTTGGGAAGCATCTCAGAAATTTTTAGTATAAAAGAGGCAGAGATAAAAAGTTGAGGCAGTGAAATCTGACTACCATGTTTCAGCAATATGATCTTGTATGGAATACTTAATTTCCATATGCCTCAGTTTTCCCATTTGTAAAGTAGGGAGGGAGTTAAATCTATATAAGGCCCTTTTAAAAGTTTCTGGCTCCCTGTATATACTCGCTTCCATCATCATCATCATCCTCATCAATAACAAGAAGACACATAACTCCTTATCCTGACTCTCACCATTAGGGAAGTCAGGGCAGAGTCTCAGGAGGAAGGCTGTGAGTGGGCAGGACCTCTGGCCTGCATTCCAGGTCCCCTACGAAAGCGCTGTGAATGTCCCTATACAGGCAGGAGACTTAGGCTGAGGGCATTTCTGCTACAGCAGAGAAAGTCCCTGACGCAGGGATGGCCACAGAGGAGAGGCTGTGCATGCCAGGATGCAGATAGAAACCCCCAACCTGCTCAGCTGCTGACTGAGCACCTCTAAAGGTGGGGTTTGGGAAGGAAAGAACATCAGTGACTGTTTAGATTTCCCATGAACATTTTCCTTTCATTAAACTTTTAGATCTTAATGAAAACTGTATATAAAATATTCTAAAATGTTAATCTTGGTGAAACATGGAATTATGCTGTCCCTCTATGGGATGCCTTTGAAAATGTGTAATCTTGGCACCATTTGGAAGTCACTTTAAATCAGCCCCTTCTCATTTCAAAGAAAAAGGAATGATACAGTTAGAAGTGAATTTTGGCCCTAAAGCCCTCTGAAACTTTTTTTCCCCTGAGACTTTTTAAATGAACTGTCAGAAAATTGCATATACACATATGATAAGAACCTCAATTATGTTTACCTCAAGAATTTCTTTTGGCTTTAAATCTTTCGTTTAAAGTCTTGCGACTATAAAGAAGCTCATCTTAGTTGATAAATTCTAATAATTTTCTTTTCTTAGATTTTGCCCTTAATTTTTTGTGGCTATCTTTCAGAGTTATAATTAGTTAACTGCTATTTCGTAGGAAATAGGCAAATTGAGGGGTTTTCTTGGAGGGTGGTTTATGGTTGATTTTTTTCCTAGAAGTTTTAGCTTCATCTAAAAATCCAAAGAGGGAAGGGGACCAAGCGATGGAGGGGGGATGGAGGGAGAAGGGGACTGAAAGAGGAATTAAGATGGGCTATGTACATGCACCAACTCCCCCAGCATTAATGTAATCGTCATATACTTCAAACATACACTAATAAAAACAAAAATTTTTTAAAAATTGATGAAATAGATGACAGTTTATTCTCTGTTTGGTTAAACACAGCTTTCAAAGGTGATTTTAATTTACGATGATTCTAAACTCTGTCTTCCTCTGTAAACTACGTCAGACTTAAAGACCATGTTTGTAAAACACAGTTTGGAAAAATGGCGCTGCGATATATGCTGGTCCCCCTCACAGGGCTGGCACGGCAGCTGCTCCCAACTGCCCAGTACCTTCCCACTTCTGGGCGTCAGCCATGACTGTGCTTCATCCCCTGTCCTGCTTCAGCCTGCTGTGCTCTGCCAGACACTCTTCAGGCCATCTCCTTACTAAGTCAACTCAGTAAGGGTCCTCATTGGGGTTCTGCTTCCAGGTACCTGACTCTAGGTAAAGTTCACAGTGTCTTAATGAGAAATCCATCAAGGTACCTGATCAGTTTTTTTAAATCCAGTTTCCCAGCAGCAGTTGCATAGACAGGTTCTCCACGAAAAAGGCTGTGAGCTGGGGATTTGCACGGAGACTTGTACTGGACCGCACCTTCCATAAAAACTTCCGCGGGCAAGCAGAGGCAGCTGAAATAGGAGATGTTGCAGAGAAGCTTAGCCTCCACAGAGCTGAGGCGGCCCCTCAGAGCAGCCCCCGAATTCCACGGTGGGCTGAACTTTTGCGCCATGCACTTGTCAGACATCCAATGGATGTGGCCCTGGGTGGCCAGCTCAGTGCTGTCCAAAGTCATTCGTGCCATTAACGGTCACTCCTGGCAACGGAGGAGTGAGTGTCTTGATGCTGTTGGAGTGTACCCTTCACAACACTCACATTCTCTTCCCAGCTTGAGCCCAGGTCCTCCTGTGCTCTGGCCACCCTCTCTTCCTGAGATGACTATGGAGGGCGTTGAGGGCATGAACTACAGCCTTGTTTATACAGTCGGTCTCTGGTCTATGACTGTTTTTGATTATTTCAAGCCCCTTCTACAACAGAAGCTCTGGAGGGCTTAAGGATACAAAAGTAAATACAAAGATCTTCTCTTTGTATCCTACAAGCCTCTTCTGCAGGCTTGTTGTTTTCCTCCTTCCAAGTTCTCCCCTTCTAGGCCCTGATGAACCAGACAAGTCATTCACCACCATCCCTGATGAACAGATATGGTGACTGTTTAAATTCTTAAAATGTATTACAATACAAAGTGTCTTTATACACTGTCATTAATCCCCTAAAAACATTCCCCTTCGATTCAAACACACTTATTTAATCATTCTTGGAATGAGTTCTTCACTGCTTTTATTATGATAATATACATTTGACACTGGAAAATAAGGTTATGATATTTACTGTTTCCAATTTACTTGAGTATAGAAGCCTTTTTTGGTTGCAGCTTTTAAATCTGTTGTGGAATCCTTAAAATCTGTTGTGGAATCCTTACAAAGAAAATATCTTTTACTGTAATAAGATTTTTTAAAACATTCACCACATTTTTCTGTCCCCCTGTACTCTAAGCTCAGCTGCTTTCTGCTCCCCCAGGAAGTGGATCAGCCTGTGAACCCCCTGCAGCTTTGTTCTTGGGAGGAGGTTTCCTTTCAGGGTAGTCTTTCAGGGCCACCCAAGTTGCAGCTTTAGGGAAGCAACAGGTGCTTTGTGACTTGCACCAACCCATCAAGCTCACTTACCCTTAAATCCAATGTGGCCCTTTCCCCCAAAGGCTGACCATAGACATACCCTTGGATGGTCGGTAAGTGGTTTGACTGGGAAAAAGGCTGATGTGCTTAGTGGTGAGTGACATGGACTCAGCTCTCTGCACATGCAGCCTCTGGTTCCTCTGCCTGCTCCGGCCCTGGTCTATCTCTTGTAGTTCACAGTCAGTTGCTGCTGGGCTCCCTAACCCTAAGCCCTGGCAGGTCTCATAGAGTCCACAGGGAATCCTGATCATGTCCCATGGGTAGATTCCGTATCTCTATCAAAGTCCACTCACACTTAGGGCAATGTTTTCCCAGTGGCACTCAGTTCTCTGCTGCAGATGCCATGTTCTAAAACTCTAGATGTCTATGTTGTGATTCTCTGCTGAAACTTGCCATAAATAACCCCATGGCATCCTTGACCATTGCATAATGGTGCTAGGATATGTGTGTGTGTGTGTGTGTGTGTGTGTGTGTGTGTGTGTGTAACCTAAGCGCTGGGGAGCCTGCACTGCAGCCTGCACCTGCTGCAGAGTGCTGTTGGGCCCCACTCAAAGCTGTCAGCCCTCTTGTTGTTCTGTAACAGTGGAATGGCTACCACCAGGATTTGAATAGTGTTAAGTGGCATTATTTTCCTTGATAGCGGTAATGAGTACAAGGTACACAACTTATTTACTCTGCAGGGCTTCTTTGTGCATGCCCTGAAACAATGGACCACCCTCAAAACTTCACTAACTTGGCAAGCCCCAGAATTTTCTCTGTCGTGTTGTGAATATATGTTTTACATATTTTACCTCCAACCTATGTGTCACATTCACTCCTGTGATACAGGAATATGACATCATAAATCTAGCAATGAAACGTATTCCAAGAATGTCCAAGACAGCCCAAATCCCTTCTAAGTATGTGAAAACAGAAGGCAAGAAATTTAAACATAACCAGGGAATGAGAAAATACAGCAATCTAGCCCATATGGGCATGAACTACTTCTTGTCCTCATTTGTGAGGTAAATGAGGAAAAAAAGCGTTTTCCAGTTCAGGGGCTTTGCACCTGCACTTGGGGCCACATTAATCTGCACAGGCAAGAGTGACCTGTCTAGCACCATGGCTATGAGGACCACCCAACTGGGTTGAGTTCAAGGCAGGCCACCATCATCCTCTAGAATAGATGTGGCTTTCCTAGAGCCCTGAGTGAATTGAAACATGGTGGGAACACTGACCTCATGGGCTATAAGATGGGCATTGCTCTCTGCCATACTTCCTGGAACACCGAGGGGATGACCAGTAGTTTCAGAGCTTTTCTCTTGGTTGTCCCAACTGCTATGGCACTTACCTTACATGAACTCCCCATCTGGGGCTCTTCCAACCTCTGAATATATCCATTCTGATTATGGATTTGTGGATCAGGAACACAACTGCTGACTATGTACATTCCAGTGATGCAGTTGTTCATCAGGGAAATGACCATTTGGTAGTGCCATGGATGCACTACGAGCCAAGCTGGGACCAAGACTTCATTTACCACCTGGTCCCTGTTTGTCCTCATTCTAACAACGATTTCAGGATACTTTGGGACCCTAGTATTAAAAGTCAGTCAGGACTTTAAGTCTAGCCCTCAAAATCTTGAGTATTACCTTTTCTGCATTATGCTATAACCCACTTACATAGTCTTTGGCTTCTTTGGGAAGGGCCAGGGAATGTGGCAGTCATTGGTATATTGACTCTGGTGTTGCAATGTACTATCTTCTGGAAACACAGCTTCTCATCTGTAAAGAGTCACCAGGTCTAAAAACTAGCCTAATCTGGAAATCAAGCAGAGGTGTAATAATTCTGTTTTATGAGAATATTAGCCATTAGCTTGCTAATCCTGCTTACTTATTTATTTTGATTGCATAGATTAAATCACTCCCTTGTTGGCTGCCCACCCATCTTTTTCCTCTTTGAGTATTGGTCTGGCAGTTACGGTAAGCTATTGCACTCTGCAAGCCTTCAACAGGTGACCTAGTCTTGTATTCGTGTCGGCTCCCAAGATCCTTGCTTACCATGGTATTAAATCTTTAATCATTGGAAAATGTCCCTATATCAACAAATGCTCCTGTATCCACCTTTGCATTCTGTCCTGCTCAGTCCACTCAGGATATAGCTGCATTCATACAGCAGCAACCCTGGCTGACAGATCCTGGACAGGTGATTCTCATCCTCCGAGATTAGCACCACTACTTTCTTATCTAGCTCAGCACTTCTCTACCTGGGTCATGATTTGTCCTTCCTTATGGGTTAAGTGGCCAAGAGGGGAGATGGTAAGCATTTTGTCACGTCTTCCTCAAGTGGGAGGATGCAGATGGCACAGTGGTCATGTCCGCTCTGGGGAATCAGACATGTCCAACTTCATGGCTGCTTTGTCCCAGATGTTACCTCCCAAGCCTCAAGATCCCTCTCCTACCCTGTCAGGGCCCTGACCCCATCTTTGCTGTCACTTCCCTGCTCTCAAGAGGGACAAGTCCAGATGCTCCACTTGCTCTGACCTCCATTTTCAGGAAGTGCTGATCTCTACCTGTGCCTCCAGAGAGGCCTTATGACCTTCACCATTTGTCTTCCATCCTCTCAGCTTTCCACCAACTTTCTCCAGTGCATGGATGGAGTTCTGCAAAGGTATCAATTCCAATGTCTTCATAATGAATACTTCATTGAAACCTGTAACCCTTACCCATTGTACCCTCTAGTAAATTTCCCCCACTGGTGTCTCTTCCCAGTTCACCAACGGTGACATCTTCAGCAATGATTCATGTCATAGGCTGTCCGTACTTCACCTACTGCCTGAATTAAGGCCCTCATTAACAGTGACTGATAGATGGCCCAGATTCAAGATACTACTTTATATTCACATTCTTGACTACTGCTGGCCACCAATCATGCTGTAGCAGTTCCCCTGTGAAACAGAGGACCTACATTTGATGTGGGAAGTTTATTGAGAGATGCTTTTAGAAAGAGCAACTATAAGGGAGTGGGAGAAGCCAAGTTGGACAGAAAAAGAAGTTGAACTGTGAAGCAGGGACATAGAAGCCCTCAGTCAATACTCTGGAACTGGCTGCAGTGCTCTCTGGGGCTAGCCTGCCCTCCAGAGACAACCTGAACTAAGGAAAGCCCAGGCTCCTTTACCTAGCATTGGCCCATGTGCAGGTATTCAGGGAGTTCACCTTAAGTGAATCAGATTTATTCAGCCCCACTGACCAAAAGGTGGTCTGGCTGGGGACTTAGGTGTGTGCTGTGAGCAGGAAAGTCCTGGCCTGTGTTTGCAGTGAATCCATGCAGCTCATGATGAAAGGGAAGATGAGCTGGAAGGGGCAAACCTGGGTGACACATGCAGCACCTGCTACAGCAGTTGTTTCGTGGGTTTTTGTTCTGATGACTATGATCTTTCCCTGAAAATTGTGGTAAATAATTTTCTTTCCTTATTTTATCTCTTACGTATAACTAAAGTATAACCCCTTAAGGACAACATTTAAAAAGTAGTATTTACCAACAATTTCCTTGTTCCATCTTATCAACAAGTGCTAGACTCTGAGATTGGCAGAACAGGGAAAAATCTTGCTTTTATGGAGGTAGACAAATTACAAACACACACACACACACACACACACACATACACACCCGGAAATAAAATTTGCATTAAGATTAATTTGCTTGATTTCAGAAGTAGAGAAGCAGGTTATAGCTACCAGCAGAACTGAGCATCCCCAAACCCTGCCTCCCAGTCCAGCCCTGCACAGATTATCTTAAATGGTGGTTACACTAAAAAGATCATAACAAAGGACAACCAAATAATTGTCTCTTTACTCCTAATATAACAAATTAGAAGCCATTATTATTTTGGTTATTACTTTGATTAAATCATATTCTCCTAATAAACTATTGGAAGAGAATAAAAATATAACTTTTAGTGTATCAGGAGGAACTGACAGTGAAAGGAATTTTTATATAATTATTCTATTTTAAATATTTTAGTATGAGTATACACAGAAAATACATATACACATAAATCATTTATATAATATGTTTAAAAATTGATATTTGGGTATCTTTTCCTTGGATTGACATAATCATTGTACATAGTTATGGAGTTTAGTGTGATATTTCAGGAAAGGTATACATTGTGTTATGATCAAATGAGAGTAATTAGTATATCCATTTTATCATTTATCATTTCTTTGTATTGATAACACCCAAAATGCTTCCTTCCAGCTATTTGAAACATGCAGTTCATCATTGTTAACTATGTTCACCCTGAGATAGAACACAGATTATATTTCTCTCATCTAACCATGACATTGTACCTGCTGATGAATCTCTCCTCATCCCCACTCCTACTCTTCCCAGCCTGCAATAACCACCATTCTACTCTAAATTTCCTTGAGATCAACTCTATTATATCCACCTATGAGTGGAATCGTGTCCTATTTGTTTTTCTGTGCCTGGATTCTTTCACTTAACATAATGATCTCCAGTTCCAGTTATGTTGCTGCAAATAACAGGTTGTCATTTTTTTGACTTATGAGTGTTCTATTTTGTGTACCTTTATATACCACATTTTCTTTATCCCTTTAGCAGTTGATGTACTCCTTAGGTTGATTACATCTCTTGTGTGAATAATGCAACAGTATACATGGGAGTGCAAATGTCCTTTCTACATATTGATTTCATTTCCCTTGGCTATGGACCCAATAGTAAGATATCTGGATCATATGACGATTCTACTTTTAAAATTTTGCTGTTTTCTATGTCTGTACTTTTGCATACTCATCAACAGTGTATAATAATTCTGATTTCTCCACATCCTCCCCCACATTGTTATCTTTTGTCATTTTGATAATACCCATTCTAACAGGTGTGAGGTGCCACCCCACTATGGTTTTAATTTGCATTTTCCTGATTATTAGTGATATTGAACAGTGTTTTGTTTAGGTGTTAGTCATTTGTATTCCTACCTTTAAGAAATGTCTATTCAAGTCTTTTGTTCATTTTTAAAATAGGGTTTTTATTTGTTGCTACTGAGTTGTTTCAGTTTTTTTTGTGTGTATATTCTGGCTAGTAACCCTTTACCATTTATATACTCTCAAATATTTTCTCCCATTCTGTATGGTGTCTTCACTCTGTTGAGTTTCCCTTGCTGTGCAGAAGCTTTATAATTAGATACAATCCCACTTGTCTACTTTTTTTCTTGTTGCCTGTACTTTTTTGGGGGGGTCTTATCCAAAAGATCCTGCCCAAAGAGTCTTGGTTAATTATATTACTGACTTACACAGTTCTTCTGATGTGATGCTATGTCTATAGTAGTAGTTTCCAGAACTTGATCAAGAAGTGGCATCACCATATTCTACAAATATGTAATCTTTGAAACACTAAGATGACCTAGATTCAGAGACCATGAATTCCATGCTTACAGTACATAATAACAAGCATTGAGTTTTTGCTGTGTAAGCGTTACTCTAGGAGCATTGTATTTTCCAGTTGGAGCTATGATGACAAGTTTTGAGGAAATATGGGCCTCTAAATGTGCTGGATGTATAAATAAATTAGGGAATATATCACAACAATTATAAGGTTAACAGGATTAGGTGTGACTGTTAAATGTCCAATAATAATAAATTGGCTTTGATTAAAGAATTGTAATTGTTAGAACCATAATAACTTTTATGAACCTTATAATTGTTTGACGTTAAATCTTTATAATTCTTGCGATGTTAAATTCAAGTGGCTTTACAATTCACCTGTTTGAAGAAGACAGCAAGCAGGAAGATGATCCTTAAGAACTCTGGATAGGGACCAGGGATTTAGCTCAGTGGTTCTACCACCTCAAAAGCTCAAGGTCCTGAGTTTGATCCCTATTATAAAAAAAAAAAAAGAACTCTGGGAATCAAGTCGTAATGTCATTCACAGCAACCTGGGACTTAGAAGTAAACTGTTATGTCACTAATGATGTTAAGAAAATTTTTGCAATATCAATAAACAGCCATATGAAACCCCGATGTATTCAAAAATTTCTTGAATAAGTACATAATAGAAAACTATATTTGGTGAAACCATTGTTATAACTTTCAGAAATTACTATGTAATCAAATATTCCATTCCTTTACAGGTACTTTCTGAACAATTTGCAGATATTTTAGAGGTAACAAAACACAAAACCCACAATAAAAACCTTAAAAGTACATATACTATTTCCTAAAAGGCTGTATGTTAAATAAGGAAATAAGTCGTCTTATTCATTTGACACCTAAGTCAGTGAAGTACATATCTCAAGGACAGGGATAAGCCAAGGTCGAATCATATCATGCCTTTTAACTACCACTTTTCTTGGGGGAGTCTTGATTTTAAGAGACTGAGCCCCTATGTAAACCTTCACAATTTCCTCCAGTTTTGATAAGACCTCAGGGTGGAATAGAATTTGGGAAAGAAATGGCAGTCTGAAGAAGGGCCTGAAGTGGAGAAACAGCAAGGAGAACTCCAGTTGTTGAGGTATCAGGTTGAAGGATAAAAAGAAACAGCTCTGCTCACACAGGGCCAAAGTTCAAGCCATAGATTCCTGTTGGGGTGTGCCTGCAGCGCTTCTCCCCAGTGTCGGGATACACACTAGAACTGGAGTGCTAAGGAGTCACAAGCTACAGACAGACGCTTAGAAGCCATTTGAGTTGATTAGTTGATAGAATTATCATGTTTTCATCATAGAATACATAGATGTGTCTTTAGAACTCAGTCAAGCTTATATGATGCCAAAAGAGAAGTAATCAAGATAGTAGAATTGAGGGCAGGGGATTTAGCTCAGTGGTTCCACCACCTGCCTCACAAGTGCAAGGTCCCGAAGTCTATCCCTGGTACCAAAAAAAAAAATGGTAGAATTGAAAAGCAAGAAGGAGGAACAATAATCTTCAGATAATCTTCCTCCTATATTGAACACATTCATCCTATGAAGGTAGGATTTTCTTTTATCTTGAGCCTTGAGTGTACACTGTTCAAAACAAAGAGTGCTTATGAGGCTAATATCCATCCTAGAAATGGAGCAGTATTATTGACCACTGAAGCATGACATGAGAGACTTTCCAACTTATGAACCATAACATGCATAAATCACACCATTATACCAATAAGAAAATTCTAGAAAATAATTATATGTAAATCTATCATTCCTCTTCCTCCTTTTTCAAGTACTAGGATTGAACCCAGGGCCTTTACACTGAGCTACATCCTTGGCCCTTTTTAAAAATTATTTTTATTTTGAGACAGGGTCTCACTAAATCCCTAAGTTGCCCAAGCTGGGCTTGAATGTGTGATCCTTCTGTCTCAGTCTACCAGAGTGCTGGGATTACAAGCGTATGCCACCACACCTAGCTCATTTCCTCATTTTGTGGATAAGTTTCCATTTTTTTTCCAACCATTCCTAGAGTTTGGCAGGCTCTCTGAAAGAACCAGGATAAGAGATACACAAAGTATGGGTAAACATTGAGTAATTTAGGTTTTAAATCATAATGCTACATCTTGGACATGGAAATCTCTTCCACAAATACATGATGGATGAGAATTTATTTTATTCTGCCTGCCTTTGACAAATATTTATAATTGAGCCCATCTCTGGACCAGTCCCTAATTCAGGTGAGATATACCCTTTCTGTTCTCATGAAGATGAGTTTCATGAGGAACAGGCAATACAACGTACTCTTGGATGTATTCCCAAAATAATTAAAGATCACACATAATGATACATGCGCATCCATGTGTATAGCAGCACAGTTCACAATAGATAAGCTGTGGAATCAGCCTACATGCCCATCAACAGATGAATGGATAAAGAAAATGTAGTGGATACACATTGGGATATTGTTCAGACATAAATAAGAATGGAATCATGTCATTTGCAGAAAAATAGATGGAGTTGGATGCCATAATATTAAGCAAAATAAGCCAGTCTCGGGAAGTTAAATGTCGTATGTTTTCTTTTATTTGAACTAAAATAAATGAAGGAGTACAATAAAAGAGAGATAATAGGAAACTAGAAGATAGGTGCTTAGAAATAGGGAAGGAGATCAGTGGGAGGAGAGGAAATAGAGGGTAAAGGAATTGAATATGATCAAGATATGTTTTATGTATGTACCAGTTCCCAAAATTGAACATCAATATTCTGTATCAAAAGCATGCACTAATTGAAGAAAAACTATGGTGGAAATAAAGAAGACACAGTTGTAGATTATGTAGGACAAAGCGTTCATGGGAAGGGTGCTCATGAAGCCTTGGGCCAGAAGGCAGAAGTGGCAGCCTTGTGATACCATGCCACAGACCAGTTCTCCAAGGGGAACAACCTGGGCAAATGCTATGATCTTGGAAAGATCTTATCCTGGCTGTGAGATCGAGAGAAAGCCACTGTGGATGTCTTAGTCACATTCCCTTTGCTGAGGCATGATACCCAACATCTGCAATTTAAAGGAGGAGAGGTCTATTTTGGCTTACAGTTTCAAAGGTCTAGGCCATGTATGTTGGCCAAGTCCGAGACAGAAACAACAAGGTGGAAGGGGCTGCAATGGAGGAAAGCCACTCACATCATGGCCATCAGGAATCAGAGCGAGAAGGGAAGAGCATGGTGAAGTGGGGTAGGAGGGATAGACCTTTCCAGTTCAGGACCCCAGTGACCCACCTTCAACCAGGCACCATTTCCTAACAGCAAGTTGGCTATACCACCACCATGATCCAATCACCTGCCAGAAGCCCTATTTCAGAACACATGAAGCTTTTGAGGGGCATTCTAACCCTAACAGCTGAGAAGGACAGAGAGGGATGAGGTGGAACAGGAGAGCCTAGGTATGCCAATGGGGATAAGCACTGAGATATAGTGGGAAGTCACCGAGTGATCTTAAACAGGATGTCTCCATCCAAATGCTGGGCTGCCATGTGGAGAACTGGATTACAAGGGGCAGAATGGGTGGAAGAAACCAGGGAAGAGGTAGCCTGCCATGCTGGGGGTGGGGGCTGGCTTGGATGAGGCAGTGCAGATGGAGGGAACAGGAGATAAAAGGGGTGGACACCACAGGGTTTGCTGATGAAGTAGACATGAGTGCAGCAGTTAGAGGAATTGTAGATGTCACTTGTTTCTCTGAGATAACCAACTGGAAGTAGCTAAAATGGGAAGAGAAAGAGGAAAGAGTAGATTTGGGAGCAGGGAGTAAAGTTGTTGAGAAGTTACATTTTTTCTTTTTCATTAAGTTTATTGGCACATTTTAGGTATGCAATATGATGATATTCATCATTGGGAATTTGTACCTTTACCTGATATATTTTGGTTCTTAGTTTTTTTCCCATTCCTCTGCCCTCCCTTCAACTCTTCCAACCCTACCTATTTACAAAGACTTTGTTTTCATTTTTTCCTTTTCTCATATTAATTCCATTCCCTTCTTTCCTTTCCCCAATCCCTCCCACTTCTCCTTCCCCTTTAGACCTTTCCTTCCTATTTCACATTATCTATTATACACTTTGGACCTCATTTACACTTTCAATTTCTCACAGCAGAGAATTTATTTGGTATTTACACATTGTGTCTTATTTATTTCACTTAAGCATATGGTCTCAATGTGTATCTGTTTAGCTATAAATATCTCTAGTTTCTCATTCTTTATGGCCGAGTAGTACTTCATTTTATATAAAAAAAAAAATTCTTTGTCCAGCCTTCAGTTGATGGGCATTTAGGCTGTTTCCAAGTTTTAGCTATTGCAAACTGTGTCACTATAAACATGGGTGCACATACATCACTGTGGTATGATGCTTTTAAGTCTTTTGGAAAGATACCCAGCAGGGGAATAGCTGGGTCAAATGAAAACTCTATTCCTAGTTTTTGAGGTATCTCCATACTGATTTCCACAGTGGTTGCACCAGTCTACACTCCCACCAACAGTAGAGAACAGTTCCTGTTTCCCCACAACCCCACCAGCATTTGTTATTGGTTGATTTCTTGATAGCAGCCATTCTTTCTGGAGTGAGATGGAATTTCAGTGTTGTTTTCATTTGCATCTCTCAGATGGCCAGTGATGTTAAACATTTTTTCTAATGTTTGTTTGATTTTCTACCTCTTTGTCTGAGAAATATCTGTTCATTTCAGATTGTCATTTTTGGATTGGGTCTTTAAATTTGAGAGGTCTGATATTTTTTTAAGTTCTTTACATATTCTACTTAGTAAACTTTTGCTGAGGAACAGCTGGTAAAATTTTTTTCCCAGATTGTGGGTTGTCTCTTCACTCTGCTAATGGTTTCTCTTGCTGAGCCGAGCTTTTTAATAAGATGAAACCCCAGTTGTTGATTCTTTGTGCTAGTTCACATGCAACTGAGGTTTTTTTCATGAAATCTTTTCCCACACCAGTGTCTTCAAGAGTTCTACCTAACCTCTCTTTCAGCCAGGTTAGTGTTTCTGTTTTAATATTTAGATCATTGATCCATTTCAATTTTAGTTTAGGGCATGGTGATAGATATAGGTCTAGTTTTAATCTTTGACAAGTTGAAACCCAATTTTTCCAGCACTGTTTATTAAAGAAGCTATCTTTCCTCCAGTGAGGGTGTTTGGCTCTTTTGTTAAAGATGAGGTGACAGAGTATGTCTGGAGTTGTTTCTGCATCTTCTAATCTGTTCCACTGATCCTCAGGTCTGTTTCTTTACCAGTACCATGCTGTTTTTATCACAGAAGCTTTGTAGTATAATTTCAACTTGGGGATTATGATATTCACTACCTCGTCATTGTTGCCTAGAATTTCTTTTGCTATTTGTTATGGTTTGGGTCTAGATGTCCCCCCAAAGCCTCATGTGGTCACAGGTTTGATCTAAAAGCTGGAATTGATTCATGATGCAATGCTAGGCTCAAGGGCACTAGGATTACAGGTGTGAGTGCTGCCCACCCTAAGTAGTCTGAATAAGATAAAAGGGGCAGGGAGATGCTGTTAACTTCTCTTGTTACCATTGCTGCCTTGTGTGTGCCATGTTGTTTCTGCTCTGCCATACCTGTTTATTGTCCTTGCCTCGGAGTTGGCCAGTTATGAACTGAAATCTCTATGAACTGTAAGCCAAATAAACTGCTTCCCCTTTAACCTTGGGTTTATGGTATTTTATCTCAGCAATGAGAGAAAAGTAACTAATACATTATTTTAGGTCTCTTCTGGTTCTAAACAAATTTGGGGAATGTTTTCTCAAGTTCTGTGAAGTATGCTGTTGGAATTTCAATTGGGATTGTACTGAATCTATGTAGCACTTTTGGAAGTATGGCCATTTTTACTATATTGGTTCTTCCTACCCAGGAGCAAGGGATGTCTGTCCATTTTCATGTAAAAGGAGGCTATTGATTTTTGTGTGTTCATCTTGTATCCAGCTACTCTACTGCATTTGGTTATTAAGTCTTGGAGACTTTTGGTGGCGTTCTTGCAGTCTTCTATATAGAGTATCATGTCATCTGCTAATAATGACAATTTAACTTCTTCATTTCCTATCTTTATTCCTTTTATTTCTCTCTCTTGTCTAATTGCTGTGGCTAATATTTCCAAAACTATATTGAAGAGAGTGGTGATAGTGGACATCCTTGTCTTGTTCCTGATTTTAGATTAAAGGATTTCAGTTTTTGACCATTTAGTATGATGTTGGCTGTTAGTTTTTCATAGATGGATTTTATCAAGTTAAGATAGAGACCAGCTACTCCAATTTTCTGTAAGTTTTTTACCATGAATGGGTGTTCGATTTTGTCAAACACTTTTGCTGCATCTGTTGAGATGATCATATGGTTTTTGTCCTTGGTTCTGTTAATATAGTGTATTACATTCATTGATTTGCATATGTTATTCCTTTGTTGTTTCTGCATCTTCTAATCTGTCCCACTGGTCCTCAGGTCTGTTTCTTTGCCAGTACCATGCTGTTTTTATCACAGTAGCTTTGTAGTATAATTTCAAGTTGGGGGTTGTGATACACCCTGCCATGTCTCTGTTGCCTAGAATTGCTTTTGCTGTTCTAGTTCCAAATAAATTTTTGGATTGTTTTCTCAAAGTCTGTGAAGTATGCTACTGGGATATCAATTGGGATTACATTGAATCCATATAGCAGTTTTGGAAGTATGGCCATTTTCACTATGTTGATTCTTCCTACCCAGGAGCAGGGGATGTCTGTCCATTTTCTGCTATCCTCTTCAATCTCTCTTTTCAGAGTGCTATAGTTTTCAGAGTACAGGTCTTTGATTTCTTTTGCTAGGTCGATTCCTAGGTATTTCAGGTTTTTGGATGCTATTGTGAAAGCAATTGTTTGCCCTATTTCTCTCTCAGTGAGTCTGTTGTTCGTGTAGAGGAAAGCTATTGATTTTTTTGTGTTGAATTTGTATCCAGCTACTTTACTGAATTTGGTTATTAAGTCTAAAAGACTTTTGGTGGAGTTCTTGAGGTCTTCTATATAGAGTATCATGTCATCTGCAAATAATGACAATTTGACTTTTTCATTTCCTAACTTTATTCTTTTATTTCTTTCTCTTACCTAATAGCTGTGGCTAATGTTTCCAAAACTATATTGAACAGGCATGGTGATAGTGGATATCCTTGTCTTGTTCCTGACTTTAGTGTGAAGGATTTCAGTTTTTGACCACTTAGTATGATATTGGCTGTTGGTTTTTCATAGATGACTTTTATCAGGTTGAGATAAAGACTGTCTATTCCAGTTTTCTATAAGGTTTTGATCATGAATGGGTGCTGGATTTTGTAGAATGCTTTTTCTGCACCTATTGAGATGATCATATGATTTTTGTCCTTGGCTCTGTTAATACAGTATATTACATTTATTGATTTGCATATGTTGAACCATCCCTGCATCCCTGGGATGAATCCCACTTGATCAGGGTGTATGATCTTATTGATGATCTTCTGCATTCTGTTTGCCAGTATCTAAAAGAGGATTTTTGCATCTATATTCATTAGGGAGATTGGCCTATAGTTCTATTTTGCAGTTGGGTCTTTCTCTGTTTTGGGGATCAAGGTGATGCTTGCTTCCAGGAATGAATTTGAGAGTATTGCTTCCCTTTCAGTTTCATTGAAGAAGTTGAAGAGTACTGGCACTAGTTCTTCTCTAAATATCTTGTAAAATTCAGCAGTGAATCATCAGAACCTGGGATTTTCTTCCTTGAAAAATTCTTAATTACATTTCCAACTTCATTAATTGATACTGAGTTGCTTAGAATTTTTAGGTCTTCTTAGTTCAACTTTTGTAACTCATGTGTGTTGAGAAATCTGTCCATTTCTTCTGTGTTTTCCATTTTATTAGAGTACAGCTTCCCGAAGTAGGTATTGATGATCCTCTGGAATTATGCTGGAACTGTTGTGACTTCACCCTTTTCATTCCTAATTGGAAGGATTTGGGCCTTTTCTTTCCTTTTATTGATAAAGTTGGCTAAGGGTTTGTCAATTTTGTTTATTCTTTCAAAGAACCAACTCTGCTTCATTGATTTTTTTGTTCTCTTAGTCTCCATTGCATTGGTTTCTGCTCTGATCTTTACAATTTCCTCCCTGTATGAGCTTTGGGTTTGTCTTGCTCTTATTTTTCAAGAAGTTTGAGGTTCAGCAGTAGGTTGTTTATTTGAGCTTGCTCTGCTTTCTTAATAGGAGTATTCACTGCTATGAATTTCCCTCATAAGACTGTTTTCATTATATCCCACGTATTTCAATATGTTGCATTGGGACAGTTATTTAATTGTGGAAACTGTCTGATTTCTTTTTGTTCCATTAAGTTTATTGCTACATTTTAGGTATACAATTACATTCATCATTAGTATCTTATACCTTTACGTGATGTATCTTGATTCTCATATTTTCCCCATTCCCCTGCCCTCCCTTCACCCCTCCACCTTTCCCTATTTGCAAAGACTTTGTTTCTATTTTTTCTTTTCTCATAGTTTTTCTTTTCCCTTGTTTCCTTTCCTCTGCCCCTTCCACTTCCCCTGCTCCTTTAGACCTTTTCTTCCTATTTCTGTCTGATTTCTTCTTTAATTTCCTCTGTGACCCATTGGTTGTTCATGAGTCTGTTGTTTAAGTTCCATGTGTTTATGAAATTCTTGTGGATTCTTTTGCTATTGATCTCCAATGTCATCACAGTATGATCTGATAATATATAGGGGATAAGTGCAACTCCTTTACATTTACTTAAAGATGTTCTATGAGCAAGTACATGGTCTATTTTGGAGGATGTCCTGTGTACAGATGAAAAGAATGTGTATAATGATTTTGTGGAGGGAACACTCTGTTAACATCTGTTAAGTCCATTTATTCAAGAGTTTGGTTGAGTTCTAGTGTTTCATTGTTTATTTTTTGTCTAGTTTTCTATCTATTTGTGACATTGGGGTACTGAGGTCTCCCACTATTAATGTATTTTTCATATCTGTATTTGTTTTATATAGTTGGTGTGCTAGTACTTGGTGCATATATATTTATGATTGTCATCTCTTCCTCAAATTGTTCCCTTTACAAGGATGTAATGTCCTTCTTTGTCTCTCTTAATTAGTGTTGGTTTGAAATCCATTTTATTTGCAAATAGGATAGCTACTTCTGCTTTTTGGGGGGTTCCTGTCACATGGAGTATTTGATTTCCACCCTTTACTTTCAGTCTATGAGGTTTTTTTTGAATTAAGTGTGTTTCTTGTATGCAGCATATTGTTGGATTTTGCTTCTTGACCCATTCTGCCAGTCTGTTTCTTTTGATTGGTGAAATGAGACCATTAACATTACTGGTAATAACTAATATGTATTGACTTATCCTTGTCATTGCCTTTTCCTGTTATTGGATTCTCCCCCTTTACATTTAATTTCTTGTCTTGCCTGATAGATTCATTCTTTTGGGCTTCATGGGGTTGTGACCCTCATTGTCTTTTCATAGGATATTGTTTAAAATTTTTTGGAGTGCTGGTTTGGTATTCATGAAGATCCTCAGGCATTCTTTATCATGAAAGTATCTTATTTCTCCATAGATTTTGAAACATAGTTTTGCAGGGTACATCAATCTGGGTTGGAAGTTGTTTTCTTTTGGTGCTTGAAATACTTCACTCCAGGCTCTTCTTAACTTGAGGGTTTGTGTTGAGAAGTCTACTGTGATTCTGATGGGCTTTCCTTTGTACGTGATTTGTTTCTTTTCTCTAACTGCTTGTAGTATTTTGTTCTTCTGTTGGGTTTTTGGAATCTTGACTATTATATGCCTAGGTGTAGATTTTTTTTATCATGGCTAAATGGAGTCCTATATGCCTCACTTATCTGTATGTCAAATTCTTTTTCCTTCCCTGGGAAGTTTTCTGCCATTACTTCTGTGAAGTTTTTTTTAATGTCATTTGCATTCTCTTCTGTTTCTTCATTAACTCTGGTCAATCTTATGTTATTCTTTGCATCATCTAGCAGCTATTGGATTGATTTCTCATGGTCCTTTGCTATTTTTAAGAAATCTTTCTTTTCCTGGTCACTAATAGCAATCCTGTGTTCTATATCTGATATTCTGTCCTCACATTGCCTCATTCTGTTGCATAAACTTTCAATGGAATTTTCAGTCTCCTGTTTGCATCCATTTTATGAATTCCATTTGTTTCCTATATTGGTATCAATCATGTTCCTCAACTCCTCTTTTTTTTTTTTGTACCAGGGATTGAACTCAGGACTTTGCACTTGTGAGGCAGGCAACACCACCACTGAGCCCAACTCCTCTATTTTTTTTATCTGCTCTAGAGTTATTAATCGTGTCTCTCACTATGAAAACAATCTGTGTCATTATCTCAGAAATTATTTCTGATTTTATTTTTTCCAAATCCTCATTCATTGACAGTTTAGGGAGTCCATGTTCTTGAATTTCAGATTGTTCCACCTCATTCCCCTTTGGGGTTGCCTTTCATGATCTGGAAGTCTGGTTTTGAGTCTTGTTTAGGTGTCTTCTCATTTCAACCAATGCAGTCTACTGTGCCTCTATTGAGGTGACTCTTTACTCTCCCTGTGGGCTTCAATTTGCAACAAGCCTCAGAGAGGTCTTCTCTCTGTTACTCACCACTGTGCCAATACCTGAGTTCAAAATGATGGCCTTCTGGATTCTCATACTGGGCTATTATCTGGGTGGGCTTCTGGCTGGTACCTGCATGCACTTAATGATGGTATCTGCGTGGGCCTCTGGCTGGGGCCTGAAAGCCTGCTCAGCTGTTTTCCAGGTGGGCTTTTGGCTGGGCCTGCATGCCCAAGCCACTGTTGTCCAGCTGGGCTTCTGGCTGGGGTCTGTGCTACCTAGCCACTGGTGCCAAGAAGTTACTTTTTAAACAAGATCAGTTTGACATATCAAGCAGAGTCATCAAACAGCCAATTAGGAGTCTAAAGTTCTGAAAAATTTTGGGTAGATTATCAATGTAGAGCTCATCACCTTATAGTGTTTAAAGACTTGCTTATAGGTAGGACCCCCTTTAAAGATTGAGGGAAGAGGAAAAGAGAGAGTGCTGGTAAAATTTCAGACAAAAGCCAACATTTAGAGGCTTGATAGATTATTAAAATGGTTGAAAAACAAACTCTCCAGAAGATGGAGGGAAATTAGAGTACTGAGTTTGGAAAACAAGAATAAAAAGAATTTTCAAGGGTGGAATAACCTGTCCAAATAAAAGAAAGAGTGAGATAAATAAAATGAGAGAGATGAGCAAGATCATCATGGGAAGGTGAATATTAGTCTGTTGGACTAGCTTTAAAAATCACTGAAAGACATTTATGAAGTTAGTAAAACTTTTCTCTCTCTGGTATTTCAGGACTATTTCGGGAGTCAGTTACAAAAATCCAAGTCATAGAAGTTCAGTCATAGAAGGAACTCAGGAATTCATAAGTCTGTGCTGAATTTGGGGTCTCAGATTATGTTAGTAGGATTTCCTCATTACTCTCATGCTCACTTTCCCTTTCTCCTATTCCTCTGGACTTTTTTGTGTGTGTGTACCAGAGATTGAACTCAGGACCTTGCACTTGTGAGGCAAGCAGTGGAACCCCTGAGCTAAATCCCTGGCCCTCCTCTGGACTTCTTCTCTGGCAAGTTCTCCCCCAAGTAGTGAGAAAGATGGGTGTTTGTGATAAAGTATGATGAGATGATCTATCAGCTTCTGACACCAGAGGCAAGCTTTTCTCTCAGAGTGAATGCATCACTTTTGGAACAACTGGCATTGAGCATTTTGCCTGGATTCCACTGTTTTCCTGTGCCATTCTCTCCATCTGCACTGATCATATGCTCTGAAAGCTCAGTCTGCACCATGTACATAGCTGTGATGCTAGAGGAGCACACATATGACTGATAGCTGAACCGCAGCCACACAGGGCTGAGGAGGGGTGTCCTGCAGTAGACAAGGATTGAGTAGGTGCAGAAGTAAATGGTATATATCCACTGTAATGTGATACACAGAAAACAGTAGCTACCTACATAATACACAGAAGAAAACAGTGGGCTCTCACCATCAGATGACACCAAAAAAAACAGTGTCTACTATCATATGATACAGGAGAAAACAGGCACCCACTATAATGATAGAGAACAATGCAGTAGACATCCACAGTCAAATACAGAAGAAAATGGTAGGGACTCACTGTCAGATGATGTGAAGAAAACAGTAGATG
Organism: Heterocephalus glaber; assembly: GCF_053883595.1. Taxonomy (NCBI): domain Eukaryota; kingdom Metazoa; phylum Chordata; class Mammalia; order Rodentia; family Bathyergidae; genus Heterocephalus; species Heterocephalus glaber. Next base: position 4,864,812 of record NW_028258432.1, read on the forward strand.
TCTGCTGTCACACAAAACACAATCAGAGTTATATCCCAGCCTCTAGCAGTTCCTCACTAGAACCTCTCTGCTAATGTTAGCTCAACACTCGCTGCAGCCAACCACTATTTTTTCCACATGCTCCATGTGCACTTAATCAGAGATTGAGGATGGATATGAACCACATCAAGAAGTGGATCAAATATGGCACTAGTAGCACCTGGGTTCTTGTTAAGAGACCAGGGGTCCCAATGCAGAAGTCTTTGCTAGGATGCTCCAACATGTGTGCTTTTTGTTGGCTTAAGCACTGTTCCTGCTCAGCATTCTTCCGTATCAATTCTGTGTCATTTCTGCCTGCTCAGTCACCAGATGTCGATATTCTTCTGTAGTAAAATAAAATGTAATCACACTGTAAAAGCTTCAGATTTCTGAGGATACATAATAAAAACCAGGACAAAACACTGAGAAAAGTGTAATACTTGAATTGCCTACTTTTCTAAATATACTGCAATTTTTTTAAATAACCTTATGGAAATAAAAAGCAAATTAAACTAGTTTTGTAACCTAACATCTGTATGCCAGTGGCTCTGAGTTTTTCTTTCTTTCAGTCATTTGATCATTTAAATAAAAGTTTCTTCCCTGTCTGGGTTTGTTAGAGACTTAAAGGGCATTTATTCTGTTGATTTGGTATGTTTTGTAAGGAACTTTTTTAAATGGAAGAATTTGGCATTTTATTTTAAGTCAATCCTACTGTAAAGAAGAGAGACCACTTTTATGACCTTTTAATCTGGATGTGTGGGTGTGCATGCCCATGTGAATGTGTATTTATAGCATGGCTATGTGTTATTTTGAGAATTATGCTGCTTGTAACTTTGGATGAAATTGGTAATTATTTTTTTCCTTAAATTCTTTTATTGGAACATTTAAGGTATACAATACATTTACACTTATCGTTGGGAACTTGTACCTTTACATGATGTATTTTTGTTCTTATTTTTTCCCCATTCCCTGCCCTCCCTTCACCCCCTCCACTCTTCCCTATTTATAAAGACTTTGTTTCCTTTTTTCCATTTCTCATAATTTTTCCTTTCCCTTCTTTCCTTTCCCTACCCCTCCCAATTCCCCTAACCCTTTGGACATTTCTTCCTATTTTACATTATCAATTATTCATTTTAATCATTAGTACATTTTAGGTATACAATATAATGAGATTCATCATTGGAAATTTACACCTTTACATAATCTCTCTTGGTTCTTATTTTTCACCCTTGCCCAGCCCTCCCTTCAACCCCTCCATCCCTCCCTATTTACAAAGGCTTTGTTTCCATTTTTTCTTTTCTTCATATTAATTCCATTCTCTTCTTTCCTTTCCCCTACCCCTCCCACTTCCCCTTTGCCCCTTTTCTTCCTATTTCACATTATCTATTATACCTTTTAGTCCTTATTTACACTTTCAGTTTCTCACACCAGAGAAACTATTCAGTATTTACACATGTGTGTCCTATTTATTTCACTTCAGAGTGTTGTCTCAATGTGCATTTATTTAGCTATAAACGTCTCTAATTTCTCATTTTTTATGGATGAGTAGTGCTCAATTTTATTTTTAAAAACCCACATTTTCTTTATCCAGTCTCCAGTTGATGGGCATTTGGGCTGCTTCCAAGTTTTAGCTATTACAAATTGTGCTGCTATGAACATGGGTGCACATATATCACTGTGGTATGATATTTTTAATTCTTTGGGGAAGATCCCCAGCAGGGGAATAGCAGGGTCAAATGGGACTTCCAGTCCTAGTTCTTTGAGGTATCTCCATACTGATTTCCACAGTGCTTGCACCAGTCTACACTCCCACTAGCAGTGGAGCAGGGTTCCTTTTTCCCCACAGCCCTGCCAGAATTTGTTATTGGTCGATTTCATGATAGCAGCCATTCTTTAGGGAGTGAGGTGGAATCTCAGCATTGTTTTCGTTTGTGTCTCTTGAATGACCAGTAACACTGAACATTTTTCCATATGTTTATTTGCTATTTCTACTTCTTTGTCTGAGAAATGTCTGTTCATTTCAGATGTCCATTTTTGGATTGGGTCTTTAAATTTGGGAGGTCTGATCTTTTTAAATTCGTTATAGATTTGAGATAGTAGGCCTTTGTCTGAGGAACAGCAGATGAAGATATTTTCCCACATTGTGGGTTGTCTCTTCACATTGCTGGTGGTTTCTCTTGCTGTGCAGAAGCTTTTTAATAGGAAGATATCCCACTTGTTTATTGTTTGTTCTAGTTCACGGGCAACTGAGGTTTTGTTCATAAAATCTTTTCCTACACCAATGTCTTCAAGGGTTCTACCTAACCTCTGTTCCAACTGGTTCAGAGTTTCTATTTTGATATTTAGATCTTTAATCCATTTTGATTTAATTTAGTGCATGGTGAGAGATACAGGTCTAGTTTTAATCTTTGACAAGTTGAAGCACAATTTTTCCAGCACCATTTATTAAAGAGGCTATCTTTCTTCCAGTGAAGGTATTTGGCTCCTTTATCAAAGATGAGATGGCTGAATGTGTCTGGAGTTGTTTCAGCATCTACTAATCTGTTCCACTGGTCCTCTGGTCTGTTTCTTTGCCAGTACCATGCTGGTTTTTTCACAATAGCTTTGTAGTATAGTTTCAAGTTGGGGATTGTGATACCCCCTGCCATGTCTCTGTTACTTAAATTGCTTTTGCTGTTCTGGGTCTCTTCTGGTTCCAAATGAATTTTTGGATTGTTTTCTCAAGGTCTGTGAAGTATGCTGCTGGGATTTCAATTGGAATTGCATTGAATCTATATAGCAGTTTTAGAAGTATGGCCATTTTCACTATGTTGATTCTGCCTACCCAGGAGCAGGGTATGTCTTTCCATTTTCTGATATCATCTTCAATCTCTCTTAGCAGAGTGCTCTAGTTATCAGGGAAAAGTTCTTTGATTTCTTTTGTTAGGTTGATTCCTAGGTATTTCAGGTTTTTGGATGCTGTTGTGAAAGGAATTGTTTGCCCTATTTCTCTCTCCTAGTGAGTCTATTGTTCCTGTAGAGGAAAGCTATTGATTTTTGTCTGTTGACCTTGTATCCAGCTACTCTACTGAATTTGGTTATTAAATCTAGAGGACTTTTGGTGGAGTTTTGAGGTATTCAATATAGAGTAACATGTCATCTGCAAATAATGAGAATTTGACTTCTTCATTTCCTATCTTTTTTCCTTTTATTTCTTTCTCCTGTCTAATTGCTGTGGCTAATGTTTCCAAAACTATATTGAACAAGAGTGGTGATAGTAGACATCCTTGTCTTGTTCCTGATTTTAGTGTGAAGGATTTAATTTTTGAAAATTTAGTATGATATTGGCTGTTGGTTTTTCATAGATGGCTTTTATCAGATTGAGGTAGAGACCATCTATTCCAATTTTTTCTAGGGTTTTCATCATAAATGTATGTTGGATTTTGTCAAATGCTTTTTCTGCATCTGTGGAGATAATCATATGGTTTTTGTCCTTGGCTCTATTGATATAACGTATGATATTGAGTGATTTGCATATGTTGAACCATCCCTGCATCCCTGGAATGAATCCCACTTGGTCAGGGTGTATGATCTTCTTGATGATCTTCTGCATTCTATTTGCCAGTATCTTATTAAGGATTTTTCCATCTGTGTTCATTAGTGAGATTGGCCTATCGTTCTCTTTTTCAGTTGGGTCTTTCTCTGCTTTGGGGATCAAGGTGATGCTTGCTTCCAGGAATGAATTAAAGAGTATTGCTTCCCTTTCAATTTCCTTGAAGCATTTAAACAGTAGTGGCAGTAGCTCCTCTCTAAATGTCTTGTAGAATTCAGCAGTGAAGCCATCAGACCTGAGCTTTTCTTAGTTGGTAAGTTTTTAATTATGTTTTCAATTTCATTGATTGATATTGAGTCTTTTAGAATTTTTAGGTCTTCTTCGTTCAACATTGGCAATTCATATGTATCTAGGAATTGGCCCATTTCTTCTGTGTTTTCCATCTTATTGGTGTATAGCTTCTCAAAGTAAGTATTGATGATCTTCTGGATTTCTACTGGGTCTGTTGTAATTTCACCCTTTTCATTCCTAATTGCATGGATTTGGGCCTTTTCTTTCCTTTTTCTGATAAGGTTGGCTAAGGGTTTGTCAATTTTGTTTATTCTTTCAAAGAACCAACTCTTGGCTTCATGGATTTTTTGTATCATTCTCTTAGTCTTCATTGAATTGATTTCTCCTCTGATCTTTATAATTTCCTCCCTTGTATGAGCTTTGGGTTTGTCCTGCTCTGCTACTTCTAGAAGCTTGAGGTTCAGCACCAGATTGTTTAATTGGGCTCGCTGTGTTTTCCTAATATGCATATTCACTGCTATGAATTTCCCTCATAAGACTGTTTTCATTGTGTCCCATAGATTCCAATATGTTGTATTGTCATTGTCATTTAATTGAAGGAACTGTCTCATTTCTTCTTTAATTTCCTCTATGACCCATTGGTTATTCAGAAGTGTGTTGTTCAATTTCCATGTGTTTATGAAGTTTTTTGCGGTTTCTTTTGCTATGGATCTCCAATTTCATCGCACTATGGTCTGATAATATACAGGGGATAACTTCCTTTGTACTTACTTAAACATGTTCTATGAGCAAGTATATAGTCTATTTTTGAGAACAACCAGTGTGCAGCTAAAAAGAATGTGTATTCTGATTTTGTGGGGTGAAACAGTCTGTAAACATCTGTTAAGTTCATTTGTTCAAGAGTTCAATTGAGTTCTAGTATTTCATTACTTATTTTTTGTCTAGTTGGTCTATCTATTTGTGCCAGTGGGCTATTGAGGCCCCCTACTACTACTGTATTAGTGCATATATGACATTTCATGTCCATTAGTATTTGTTTTATATAGTTTGGTGCACTAGTGTTTGGTGCATAGATATTTATGATTGTCATCTCTTCCTGTTGTATTGTTCCCTTTCCAAGGAAGTAGTGTCCTTCTTTGTCTCTTTTAATCAGTGTTTGTTTGAAATCTACTTGATCTGAAAAGAGCATAGCTACTCCTGCTTTTTCTCAGGTTACTGCCGCATGGAGCATTGTTTTCCACCCTTTTACTTTCAGTCTATGATTTTCCTTTTGAATTAAGTGTGTTTCTTGTATACAGCATATTGTTGGATTTTGCTTCTTGACCCATTCTGCCAGTCTATTTGTTTTGATTGGTGAATTGAGACCATTAACATTGATGGTTATAACTTATACGCATTGACTTATCATTGTCATGACTTTTTCTTTTTGTTGGATTCTCCCTCTTTACATTTAATTTCTTGGCATGCATGATGGGTTCATTCCGCTGTGCTTCCTGGGGTTGTGATCCTCATTTTCTGTTCCTAGGATATTATCTAAAATTTTTTGGAGTACTGGTTTGGTATTCATGAACTTCCTAAGATGCTCTTTGTCATGAAAGTATCTTACTTCTCCATCAATTTTGAAAGATAGTTTTGCAGGGTACATCAATCTGAGTTGGACACTGCTTTCCTTTAGGGCTTGGAATACATCACTCCAAGCTCTTCTTGCCTTGAGTGTTTGTGTTCAGAAGTCTGCTGTGATTCTGATGGGCTTTCCTTTGTATGTGATTTGTTTCTTTTCTCTAACTCCTTGTAGAACTTTGTTCTTCTGTTGAGTTTCTGGAATCTTATCAATTATATGCCTTTGTGTAGATTTTTTTTGATCAAGGCTATTTGGAGTCCTATATGCCTCACTTATCTGTATGTCAAGTTCTTTTCCCCTATTTGGGAGGTTTTCTTCCATTACTTCTGGGAAGAATTTTTTTTATGTCATCTGCACTCTCTCCTGTTTCTTCTTTGACTCCAATCAGAATTATGTTATTCTTCTTTTCATCATCTAGCAGCTGCTGGATTGATTTCTTGTGGTCCTTTACAATTTTGAAGCAATTTTTCTCTTCCTGGTCACTAATTGCAATCTTATCTTCTATATCTGATATTCTGTCCTCACTTTGGCTTATTCTGTTGTGTAGACTTTCAGTGGAGTTTTTAATCTCCTGGAAATCTGTTTGCATCTGTTTTATGGATTCCATTTTTTTCCTATGTTGGGATTCCATCATGTTCCTGAGCTCCTCTCTAGATTTATTAATCATGCCTTGCACTACAAGCACAATCTCTGCTGTTACCTGAGAAAGTATTTCTGATTTCATTTTTTCCAGATCTTCTTTTGTTGCCAGTTCAGGGCATCCAGGTGGTTGAGTATCAGAGTGTTCCATCTCATTTCCCTTTGGGGTTGCTGTAGGTGATCTGAAAGTCTGGTTTTGAGACTTGTTTAAGTGTCTTCTCATTTCAACCAGGGGTGCGGTGGGGTGCTGTTGGCTCCTGCATGGCTCACCTCCTCTGAGCTGGGAGCAGTGGGACAGCGGCTCAGAAGCCCCTTCCTCTGGGCTGGGAGCGGCGGCCGATCACAATCTCATGATCAAAATGGGTAATTTATCAGGAGTTTGTATTGCATTGTGTGGCTTCCCAGCATGTTTTCCATGCAGCTTGGAAATGGTAACAGTCACGGAGCAGGCATTCCAGCTGGCCAGACCCTAACAACGCATTCGGGGTTCAGACTTAGGTGCCATGACTGAAATTGGTAATTAGGATCCACTATTATGGTTCACTATAGTTAGGTGTACCATGCTGAATGATTTGACTGAAAGATAAAGCAGAATTTTTCTTGAACTTGTTAGGTTATACTAACTGTAGTCACAAAGTTGAGATGAGTATGATAAATTTGTTGTTCATTTTGCTATAAAAAGGACTATATGCCTACATAAAATATATAATCTCAGTTCTATGAATATGAAAAAATAAAAGCATTTGGGAAATTATATATATATACTATATAGAATATATATATGTAGTATATATGTGGGTTTTTTTGTTTTTTGTTCTTTGTTTTTTGTACCGGGGATTGAACTCAGGACCTCTCACTTGAAAAGCAGGGGAAATTATATTTTAAATGAAAAAGGTTGAATGCAAGGGGAAAACTATTCTTAACTTTGTAGTTTACAGTATTTTCCTTTGGATATATATTTTAATATGTATTTATATATTCTATCTTTCCATTTAACATCACTGAAATTTTGCTAGGTTATGATATGCCTTACATATTGTATATACCTTTCAAACATATAAAACTTTTATTTTTACCATGTAATAATCTACTGAATTAATATTTAATTCTTTATCATTTAATTTCCAGTTTTTTATCTTTAAGCACAAATTATAGCTTTATTTCTAGTTGTTTCATTGGCTAAGTTCCTGGAATTGAAATTACCATGCTTGAAGTTCCTGGTACTTAGAGATAAATACCTTCCTTAAAGGATCTGTATGAATTTTCACTTTCAACAGTAGAGAAATAGCAAGCCTGCCCACCTTTCATACACTTTGTCAGTATTGGCTATTGTCAGTTTTTAGATTTCCTTTAGTCTTTAAAATTGCTATCTATGACAGTTGTGTTTATTTGTGTTTCTTTGAGTCAGAGTGAGGATACTATATCTGCTATGTGCCTTACCATTTGCATTTCTTTGATGAATATTCACGTTCATTGCCACAACTTACCCAAGCTCAGTGGTAGAACACTTGCCTAGCATGCAAAGGACCTTAGGTTCTTTCCCCAAAGCCACAAAAAATTAAAGGATATCTTGTGTTTTTCTTTCATTGAAATCATTTATATTTTAAGGCATTAAGCTTGTATTTCTCCTAATTTAAGGAAAATGTTTCTCCCAATTTATCTGCTACTACATTTTTCTTGTTATGAGTTTTTTGTCACATATCTACTGGGTTGAGCACCACCATTGCTCTTGATTTCTCGTGAGTTACAGTGCAAACAGTGAGACAGAAAATATGCTGCTATTTAATGCTGGAATAAGATAGTTTGATGAATTTTAAGAGAAAACAGAGGTGAAACACCTGTATCTATTCTCAGTCAGTTTTAAGAAGCACACGAATCTGCTCCTTCCTTGTCTGTGTCCCTGGGGAACATGCCTGTTTATACTGTGAAGCTCTTGTTTCTCACTTTACATTTACTTACTTACTTACTTTACACCTCTGTGTGGGCAGGTTCTATACTCTCCGTTCTCTTATTTTGGTCAATTTGCTTAACCCTAAATCATTAGCTCATGTTTCATTTCAGTAGCACAAGGCTGTTGCTACCACATCCAGCTCAAGCTGTGCTCCACATATTTATTGTCAGTGCACACAGTATGTACTGGTCCTGTTTATGACTCCCAGAGTTGTAACTGACTTCTCACATGGGTTGCCTGGCATTTTAAAGGACAGTGCTGCGTGATGGTAGGAGCAGTGTTGACAAGAAAGTATGCTTCTCAATATCAGAGCTACATGATGTACCTTATGAAATACAGTTTCTGAAACTGTCAACAAGAGTTTTCAAGAGTTTTCAGATTGACATCACAGGTTTAAGCCCCCAGTCAGCAAGCCTTGTGCCTGGCATGACCTTATCCAGGGCAGGCAGAATTCCACAGATTTGGCAGTGCCTTGTGGCAGTACAAATTTATAGGGATCTACACAGTAATGGCCATGTTCCAGTAACGACCTTGGTTATATCAGTTATTGTCAACAAGACTGGCAAGGTACATCAGCATGAAATCTTGCTGACTTGGACTTAATGTTCACTGGAAATCACCCCCCACAGCTTGAGCCATAGTGCAGCCATCTTGGGGTTCATTTTTACCCTACAATTGTGTGCTTAAAAGTGTATTTCCTGATTTCAAGGGTAGAGCTGTACACATGCCCATTTAAGCACAATTAATTATATTGTCCAAGTTCTCATTTTAGTAGACTTTATCTATTAATAAAGCATGTTGAAATTTTCCAGTATGAAAGTGGCTTTCTCAATGTTTTCTTGAAGTTTTGTCAATTTTTTCCACATATAGAGATGGATAGATCCAGATATCTCTGAGTGTGTTGCTAGGTGCAAACAATCTAGCATGTTTATAGCTTCCTGGTGAATCTGTATCTATAGTACCATAGTATTCAGGCTCTTCCCTTTGGGAAAGAAGGAGTGGCTGAAGTTTATATCTTATTTGAGGGCCAGAGCATATGGTGGTCTGTTGTGGTGCTTGTGTCAGATTGGAAACAAGCAATACCAGTAAAGGCGCCATTAAAAATGAACCCCTAACAGCAAGAATCTAAGCTCATCTTCTCAGAATGGGTTGGGAAGCAGGTTCCAGTGAACCAGGAGTCTTAGAAGAGATGCCCTTCCTTTTCCTCATTTCCTCTTGGAATCACTGTGCAAGATCCAGTGCCTAGGATTCCTTTCTCAATTTTGCTCCCTGACTTCATCTTTACAGAGTTGAAATTTGTGGTCCATACTTGTGGTAAGACAGACTTCACGAACCTGAATCCCAAATGGTGGGATTTATTTGTGTAACTTTCACCTTGAAATCCATTCCGTCTGATGTTTATTTTGGTATTATACTTTTGGTTTTAGTGTTTTTCTGTGTATGTTTCTGCCCCTTAGCTTTCAATGGCTCCTTTATTCATTCAGTAAGTACTATATCTCGAAAGCTTTTTTAATAGTACACCTTTTCTTTTTCTGCTGGATTTTAAGTGTCCTAGTTTTAGCATTTTCTAGATTCATGCTTTTATTTAATAAATTTGAATTAATTTATCCTGCTTAGAAGTCTGTATCTGTTTTCCATCTAACTTGTCGTCAGTTATGGAAAATTCCTGCTTATTACTTCTTTAGTCATCATCTTTTCTATATTTTCACTAGCTGTTCCCACTGGTGCTCCAATAAGACCAATTAGACCTTTTAGTTCAAATTTAGACCCTTTGTTTACCAGCTATGTCTTTTAAACTTGACTGACATTTTCCATCTTTATCATTCTGTGGTATTCTCTAAGAAAACTATACCTTCCAACATACTAATTATCCTTTCAGCTATATGCAATCTGTCAGACCAACAGGAAACTATGTAATTTTCTAACTTTATATAACCATTCTTTGAATTCAGAGATATAATTGAACTTCTCACTTTTAGAGAATCTGATTAGTTCTTTTCCGACTCTCCCCCTCTTAAAATTATACTACATTCATTTACTCTGAGCATGCTGTATGTATCTATCATCTTTGTATGTCCAACTCCTAGAAATGCTTTATCCAGCACATTGAGGTGAAACTCTTAAGTGAAATAAATAGGACACACATGTATAAATACTGAATAGTTTCTCTGGTGTGAGAAACTGAAAGTGTAAATGGGGACTAAAAGGTATGGTACGTAATGTGAAATAGGAAGAAAAGGGGCAAAGGGGAAGGAGGTGGGAGGGGTAGGGATAAGGAAAGAAGGGAATGGAATTAATATGAGAAAATGGAAAAATAGGAACAAAATCTTTGTAAATAGGGAGGAATGGAGGGGTTGAAGGGAGGGCTGGGCAAGGGTGAAAAATAAGAACCAAGAGAGATTATGTAAAGGTGCAAATTTCCAACGATGAATATCATTATATTGTATACCTAAAATGTACCAATGATTAGAATGAATAATCGATAATACAAACTAGGAAGAAAATTTCCAAAGGGGTAGGGGTAGTCAGATGGGCAGGGGAAAGGAAAGAAGGGAAAGGAAAAATGCTGAGAAATGGAAAAAATGGAAATAAAGTCTTTGTAAATAGGGAAGGGTGGAGGGGGTGAAGGGAGGGCTAGGAATGGGGAAAAAATAAGAACCAAGATGCATCATGTAAAGGTACAATTCCCAATGAGAAATGTAATTGTTTTGTATACCTAAAATGTACCAATAAAAGAATTTAAGAAAAAAAAAAAGAAATGCTTTATCCAAACTAGGTATGTCAATAATGTTAGTTGAAATAAAGAATGTGATTTAGCAGCATTTACTTAGATACTGTGTTCGGTTGTGAATCATGACAAAAACCAAAGAATATTAAAGGTATTTGTTTTAAGTAATTGATAAAGGACCATAAATTAAAAGTATATCAAAGTGGATATTTATTTAAAACCGTATCATAAGGATGTATGTCTGGAGCACTATCCTTAAAAGATTAATAACTATATATCTGAGAAAACCATTTAAAGCTGGTCATAAGTATAACATCAACATATTTTGTAGGATGGTTAACAGGAGGAGGGGTGTGATTTTTTTAATGACAACACATTATTTTATAAATGAAAGAGTCTATAAAATTAAATTTTGCTCAACATTTACTGGAACTGAGAATCTTTATCATGGAATATAGGCTTTAAGTTCTGAAACATTTACTTTATCCACTATTTTTGTAAAGGGCTATAAATAGATCACACAGAACCATGCATTGTGCCAGTCATTACAATTTCTTCCCAATATAAACACCACCTTACGTGACCTCCAAGTGCTGGAGAATTAGTATCCTGCCCAGTGCTGATTTTGATAGCTCTGTGAAGGAAGCTAGCTGAACTAGAGAGGTTCTGAGAATCTTTTCCAAAGGACATTTAATATAGTGTCTAATGAAGTTGCTTGGGACTTATAAGTTGTGAAAATTAACAGTACAACAAATGACAAAATCAGCTTGTTAGAAAAAAAAATTAAATTTGAATATGGCAACTAGTCATTTAACTCACGCTTAGCTAGATTAAGGCCTTTTTAATACAACACAAACACTCACTGCTGGCATTTGAACCAGTAACATTAAAGAGGGCAATCAACATAATAACAAATACAACTAGCAAAAAAAAAAATCACGTTTGGGATCAAATAGAGCTGGTATTGGTAAATACAACTCCTATGTTGGAAGACTAGAAAGTAAGTCAGGAACTCCTGAAAGCCAGTGAATGGGCTGTGTTCCACCCAAAAAGTGCAGTCCAGCCTCTTATCTCAGGTGTACCTGGATGAGGACCTTCTCCAATTTCCTCTTTCCTGAGAGAACCTTTTCAGACTACAGTCAAGCTTGCCAAGTATCCTCAGTAAACTAACCATACACACTCCATTGTGGGTAGGTTTAAATTTACTAATTATAAAAAGTCAAAATTCAGAAGTAACTTTCAACTCATATTATTGCTTTTGTAATTTAAATTTAAGCAAGATTATCTGGGTATTTGTCCATTCAGTGTTTTTATTCACTTCATTCAGCAAATGTTTATTGAGCACATACAATATGTCTGGTATTGTTTGGGTGCTGGGGTCCAGCAAAATTTGAAAATTGTTGAAAATCCAACCCCTTCAGGGCTTACATGTAGTGAGGTGAGCATTTAAAATAAAACGAATAGGTAAAATGTATAGGATGTTGTGACCAGTAAGCAGGTAAAACACACTTCTGGTTGTGTCTGTGTGGGCTATGGAGGTGTGGCCTTGGGGTCTACACCTGCTCTCTCACCCATTCCTCTCTGGTGCTGATCCCCTGCTCTGTTTCGTGGCTACCATGAGCTGCATCTTGCTCCACTGCCTCTTCTGTCATAACAGTTCTGCCTTGGAGCTAGCCAACAGTGGACTAGATTGCCTTAAACTGTGAGCCAAATTAAACCTCTCCTCCTTTAAGTAGTGGGTGTCAGACATTGTGTCCAGCAATAGGAAAGCTGACCAACACATATATCATGTAAAGTTAAGTACTATGGAAAAATTAAACAGGAAGGAGTAGAGCTAGATGTGTGGTTGTGTTGGTGGGGTTATTATTTAAGTAAGAAGTAATTGATAAGTGATTTTGGAGCAGAGATTTGAAAGAGTTGAAAGAAGCCATGCAGTTTTCTGGGAGAAGACCTTCCATGCAGAGAGAATTGTAACTGTGTCTCTGAGGGTCACATTTGGAGAACACGCCAATGAGTAAGAAAAGTGTGAACTGGAACAGGGGTACATGGGTCAACTTTCCATTGCTTTGACAAAATACTTCAGATCATAAACTTGTAAAGAGGAAGACTTATTTTGGTGCATGGTTGCAGAAGTTTAAATCCATGGTCACTTGTCCCAGTCACTTAGGAACTGTGACAAGACAGAACATCATGACAGGAAGCACACAGGGACCAAAGCTGGTCATTCATGGCAGCCTGGAAGGGGAGAGAAGAAGAAGGGCCAAGTTCACATGCTACCTTCAAGGGCATGATCCCATGACCTCACTCCCTTCCACTAGGCCCCACCCGAAAGGTTCCACTGGTCCAATAGCATCACAGGCTGCCAACCAAGCCATTGCCACATGAGCCTTTAGGGAACACTTAAGATCCACCCTTAACAAGGAAGAAGGGAGAAAGTGACAAGGGATGATGGGGAGATGAGCTATGCAGTTTGTAAGGAGTCTTTTGTTTTTCACTCTGAGATTGGAAACTTCAGGAGGGTTTTATTTTGAAGTGTAACATAACCATGTCTTAAAAGGAAAACTCTACCACTGTGTCAGAAACAGAAGATAATTTAGGTGTGAAAGGTGAGAATGCTTAGGGGCTGTCACAAAAACCCAAGCAAAGGATGGTGACAGGTAGGAAGAGTCAGATTCTGGACTTAACGGTACTGACAACACTTGTTGATGGATTGGATGTGGTATGGAGAAAGACAAAAAGTAAGACGACTTAACAGAATTTTGACTTGAGCAGCCCGAAGTTGCCATTTAGTGAGAAGGAAAAAGTAAGGAAGTTGGAAATAAGCCAGTCCTAAAACTGTTTTTCCATTCTGTATTCACATCCTCATTATTCTTTTCATATTTAAAATATGAAGACTTTATACTTTTATATTATCAATCCCCTTCCCAACATGTCATATCAACATATTTTTATCCACTAGTCTGTATCCTGTTTGAGATTAACTCCTCATTTATAATCGCTATTTAAGGAAAGTGGCCACAAGTAATGAAACATTTTAATGTATTTAGCATATTGATAAGTCTTAGAATATTTTATTTAAGTAAAACCTCACAAGATTTACCTAACTCATCTTCTATCATCCTCCAAAAGGTAGCTCAATGAACATTTGTCAAATTTAAACATTCATTCATTCAGCTATTCAAAACTTTTACTGTGTGCCATTATTTTTCAATGTACTACATTAGGGTTATATCAGTGAGTAAAACAGCAAATACTGTCATAGACTTTACATTCTAAAGAGGGGGAGGCAGGAAACAAGTGAACAGTTAACAGATGCTTAGTACTGACAGGGGACTGAAAACAACCCTTATAACAGAACTGCAATCAGTCATCCTGTAAATCAAGAACAATTGCCTTAAGCAAAAGCTAGTTTTCTCACTGAGTGTGAACAAAGGCTTTTTGTAGTAGACAGAATAATGACTCCAAAGATGTCTGTGTGCTGATCCCCAGAACTTGAGAATAGGTTACTTTCCATGTTGAGAGAGATTTTGTAGATAAAATTGTGTTAAGACCCATGAAATAGAGAAATTTCCTGGATTATTCAGATAAGTACAATTGACTCTCAAGCTTTCTTAGAAGGGGTGGATGGAAACTCAGAGGCATACTCAGAGAGGGGATGAGAGAAACAGGTCAGAGCCATGGAGAACAGGCAACCTCCAGAAGCTGGAAGAAAAGAGATATATTCTCACCCGGGCCCTCCAGAGGAACAAAGCTGTCTGTAGTTTAATCTGGGGCCCTGTAGATTCATTTATTACTTCTGACTATAAGATAAAATTGTGTTCAGCCATTAAACTCATAATAGTCTGCTAAAACAATAATTTACAAAACTGTATGTAGGAAGGAATAGGAATACAACACGCAGTTACATCCTTAGAAAACATCGCTAGTTTTATTGATCTGTAGCACTACTGAAAACAGTGTTGCTGCATTAAATTCAGAACCTCTGGCCACCCCTCGCCATCCTGTTGCCCTCTCGGCCTGTCCTTCGGGAGTCAGATTTTGCACTAGTGCAGAAGAGAGAGTTCATGATAGGCTTGCACTAGTGTGGGAGAAATGGAAATGTGGGCAATAGGCAGATCATGAATGTGTTGATAGAAAGCGTTGCTAAAACTTACTGATCCAGGGCCTGAGGGAAAAAAGGATGAGTCAGGATGACAGCGGGGCCTTGGGCTGGAGCAACTGATGGATGGATAGGCAGTGGCCTTCCTGACACAGGGAGGACTGGAGGGGCTGAGAGAAATGAGGCAGTCAGCCATGGCCTCATGAAGTCAGCAAGGTATATAGGAAGTCTTGAGTATTCGAAAACACCGTATGAGGAAAACAGAATTTTATATAGCCAGGTATAACATAGAGAAAATGCCTACTGTTAAATTGGAAAAAGACTTTAAAAGTTACGTTAGACCGTGACTAATGCAATTCAGTAAGGACACTCCCAAAGCATCCCCGAAAATTTATAATTTCTGCATAGAAAATTCAAGAGGAGTATGTTTTATATTCTGATTCACTATTCCACTACACTTACAAGCAAAGTTTACAGTTTATAGATAAAACTCTCTTTTATTTCTTCCTGTCAAGGGAAAAATAAATGACTTTTAAAATCTCTTCATAGAGTTGAATTCATTGCTAAAATTCTTCCTCTAAGTTACATTAACAATGAATATTTGTAAACATTTCTATACACACATATTCTGTTGTGCCTTAAAGGAGGTACACATAGGAACTTTATTATAGGCCAAGAATGGTATGTTAGGTATTTTGTAAAGAGTCTTTTAAATTCTGCGTATTGTAATAGTTGAAGAAAGATTAATTTAATAATTTGATGAAAAATTGAGTAACTGGATTTTAAAATATATATTTAAATATACATTATATATTATAAATAATATAAAGTAGGACAGTTGTCCTCCTACTGAATCTTTTACAAACTTGGTAATTTGATTATTGTAGGTTAATGCTTTAATTCCAAGGTTAATTGTCAGAGACCAGGGGAGAATTGAGGCCTAATCGGTCTCCTCTGTGATCACAAAGAAGAAAGGCCGCACTCAGGGGTGATTGCATAGTGCAGGTTAAAATGAAAACAGTTGAGGTTAAGTTATTTACCAGAGTATGTACTAGTGGATATTGGAAAGCAGATGAAGCTTGTGTCACTTTGCTTGTACCCGAGTCTGGGTGAATAAAGGCAAGATAAGCCAGACGGGGCAGGGCGGGGGGCTCCTCTGCCTACTAGAGGCAAGAGTCCCCTGGCTGCCCGCATGTTAACCTGACTCTGTCTCTGTCATTCATCCTCATTAGCCCCTGGGTCAGGGAGAACAAAGTAGCAGATCTAGGTTCTGGAACAAGGCCAACCGGGTTGGTTCTTTGCTACAGGTGGCACCCCAGTGTAGGGCTTGGGATCCAAGCTCAGCTAGAGTTTGCCCTGCAGAACTATGAAAGCCATATATGTGTATGCGTGTGTATACTGAGTTTATTGATTAAAATGTGAAAATGGGATCTCTGGATTTCAAATGAATTTGTCACACCTAAATTATGTTATATGATGAAAGTTTCCAGTGGTTGAAATACAATGACTTGTTGCAACGTAATATGGTATTTAGTTCTCTTTTTTTTAAATTATTAATTTTGGAAATTTACTACTGGGGCAAAAAACGTTTTTTCTAGGCTCACAGTAAATCAGCATTGACAAATAAGTTTTCTCCCTCTGTCTCCCCGCTCTCCCTCTCCCTCTTCATCTCTTCCCTCCCCATGAAGATGGTCCGGGAGCAGTACACAGCCAGTACAGAAGGCACCCACATAGAGAGGCCAGAGAACCAGTATGTCTACAAAATCGGCATTTACGGCTGGAGGAAGCGTTGCCTCTACTTGTTTGTTCTTCTCTTGCTCATCATCCTTGTTGTGAATTTTGCTCTTACAATTTGGATTCTTAAAGTGATGTGGTTTTCTCCAGTAAGTATTATTTCTTCCCTGTGGTAAGCTTGCCTTGTGTTCACTGTATCACTGAGTCCTTGTTGTATCAGTTGAAGTTTCTTAATGTACTAAGGATTTGTTTCTATTCTATCTGCATCAGAACATTCAGTAGCAAAATGTGTATGTAACAATTACTTTTTCCTTTTTATCTCATTGTGAAATATAGTGTGTTTTGTTTGCACTGTAATTTTTTTCATTAGTCATTATCTCTATATGGTGGGAAAATTTATAATCTTGAATTTGTGGTTGAGTCCAGATGGCTTAATAGTTATTTGAAACTCATCAATCTGTAAAATTGTATAAATCATCTATTTTCCTAATCTCACTAACATAGATATATACCATTTAGATGCCTGTATTTGTCTGTTTTGTGTTACTAAAATGAAATAAATACCTGAGGCAGACTAACTCTATGAAGAAAAGAGGTTTATTCAGCTCATGGTTTTGGAGGTTTGGGAGCATGGCACGTACATTGGCTCAGCTCTGGTGAGGACCTTCTAGTGGGTGGTGGAAATGCATGCAAGAAGAAGTCACAACGCCAAACAAAAAGTCAAAGTGCCTGGGCAGAGCCTGGCTCAAGCTTTTATAACCAACCAGGATCCCGGGAGAAATAACTCAGTCTCTTCCAAGGGTATATTACCCCAGCCCACGGATCTCCCGCTGAGCCCACCTGGTAAAAGTTCACACCATCCCCTCACACTTCCACCTTGAGGACCAAACCCCAAACACTTTAACCTTTGGAGGGACACTCTTCAACCGAAGCCAGCCACAGTACTGCCAAAACTCAATCTTTACAGAATCCATTTTAATACACAATAAATTCATGTGCACACTTCAACATTCAACATCAGATTTAGTAAATAAAATGCCAGCACTCCTAAGATATTCATATTTCATTGTAAATACCTTCGTGTTTAAAGATAACTGCATAATTTTATATGCCCTGACAATATGTTTTCTCCTTTTTGTTTGCCGTGTGATGCTGAGCATTAAATTCACGGCCTTGCAGATGCCAGACAAGCATTCTACCACTGAACTACATCCCCAATCCCTATTTTGTGTATTTTTTGAAAAAAAAATGCCGATTTAATGCAGAATACATTAATTTTTCAAGACACAATGAGAAAATCTTGCTGCTGAGAACAGCACCGGTTAAGTCACTGTGATCTCAGAAAGGACATGAAGGTGCAATTTTACATGAGCTTTTTCTGAGCAATAGTTACAGCATGTGGCCTAAAATGCCTTCCATTAATTAGGATCCTTCACTTTCTATGTAATTATTTTCATCCCTTCAGGCAGTGGACACATTTCTTTTGTCGAGAAAAATAAATATTTCTCTTCTCATATATGCAAAGAGTTAAGATATCAACAGAATTAAAATATAGTTTGAAATGTGTTATTTGATATATTTAGTATATATTAATATAAATTTATTAATATAAACATATTTATAATTATTAATTTTATATAAACAAATATATAGAAACATAGCAATATTTTTCCTTTTTTATTAGTGCATGTTTGCAGCCTGTAATGTTTACATTCCTTGTGTGGAGCTGATCCATGTGCATAACACATCTGAATCCCTTTTTTCATCCCTTTCCCTCCTTTTTGCCCCTCTCCCTCCAACTCTTGATCCCCTTTCCATTTGAGAAAAACCTCCCTACTTCCTGTTACCTTTTATTTTGCTCTTTATTTATAATTTGGGGTTCTTATACAAGAGAAATGCAATATTGAAACTTGTGTATCTGACTTATTTCACTTAAGATTAT
Source organism: Heterocephalus glaber (assembly GCF_053883595.1). Classification (NCBI taxonomy): domain Eukaryota; kingdom Metazoa; phylum Chordata; class Mammalia; order Rodentia; family Bathyergidae; genus Heterocephalus; species Heterocephalus glaber. Next base: position 4,883,367 of record NW_028258432.1, read on the forward strand.
GGTCTCAAGGTGCATCCAGTTTCCTACAAATGACTTGTTTATCTTTATGGCAGAGTAGTACCAGAGTAAATACCACATCATTTTTATCCATTTGTCTGTCAGTGGACATATAGGCTGCTTCCAAGATTTAGCTGTTATAATTTAAGCTGCTAGAAACATAGGTATGCATGTATCACTATAATAGGATGTCTTCAACTCTTTCAGGAAAATACTTGGAAGAGAAATAGCTGGGTCAATGGAATTTCTAGTTTTAGTTTTTTGAGGAATCTCCATACTGATTTCTGCAGTAGTTATAGGGTTTCTTTTTTCCCTACAGCCTGACCAACATTTGTTATTATTTGATTTCTTGAGAATGTCCATTTTTTCTGGGGTAAGATGGAATCTCTGTGTGGTTTTAGCTTGCATTTTTCTAATGGACAGTGATCATGAGCATTTCTTCATATACTTATTGGCCATTTGTACTTCTCTAAAGTATTTATTCATTCACTTCCCTATTTTTTGATTGGGTCGTTTATTTTGGAAAGTCTAATGTCTTTTAGTTCTTTATATATTCTAGATATTAGTCCTCTGCCCAAGGGATAGCTGGCAAAATATTTTCCCATTCTGTAGGTTTTCTTTTCACTCAGTTAGTTTTACTGTGCAGAAGTTTTTTTAATTTGACATGGTCTTATTTGTTGATTCTTAGTGCTATTTTCTGGGGTTCTGTTCAAAAAGTCCTTGCTTATACCTATAACTTCAAGGTTAACCTCTTTTATCTTCCAGCAAGTGAGGTACTTTTGCTTTAATGGTTAGATCTTTTATTGATTTTGATTTTAGTTTAGTACATGGTTAAGAGATATAGATCTAGATTCAATCTTCTGCATGTGGATAACCAGTTTCCCAACACAGTTTATTAAAGAGGCTATCTTTCCTCCAGTGCGTTTTTGGCCCCCTTGTCAAAGACAAAATACAGTAGTTGAATGTTCTTGGGGTTGTTTCTACATCCTCTATTCTGTTCCATTGATCCTCGTATCTGTTTTTGTGCCAGTATTGTGGTGTTCTTATTGCTGTAGCTTTGTAATATAACTTCAAGTCTGGAATTGTGATACTTCTATTTTGCTCTTATTACCCAGATTTCCTTTTGCTATTTTAGGTCTCTTCTGGTTCTATATGAATTTTCGGATTGTTTTCTGCAGTTCTGTGAAGAATACCTTTGGCATTTTGATTGGGATAGTGTTACATATGTTTATAAATTTTGAAAGTTTGGCCATTTGACTATATTAGTTCTGACTACCTAGGAACAGGAGATATCTTTCCATTTTCTGATGTCCACTTTGATTTTCTTTTTCAGAGTACTGTGGCTTTCATTGTAGTGATCTTCCACTTCTTTAGTTAGGTTAATTCTGAAGTATTTAATTTTTCTTGGTACTATTATGAATGATATTTTTTCCTAATTTCTTTCTCAGTGGTTTCTTTATTAGTGTATAGGAACACTATTAATTTTTGTATGTTGATTTTGTATCCTGATACATTATTGAATTTTGTTATTAATTATAAGTGTTTTGGTGGATTTTTGAAGGTCTTCTATGTAAAGTATCATGTCCTCTACCAATAATGATAGTTTGACTTCTTCCTTTCATATATATATATATATTATATATATATAATATATATATAATATATATATATATTTCTGTTTCTTTTTCTTGCCTAATTCCTCTTGCTAATGTTTTAAATACTATGTTGAACAGAAATGGTAATAGTGGACCTTCTTATCTTGTTCCTGAAATTAGAGGGAAAGCTTTCAGTTTTTCTTTATTTAACATTGTCAATAGGTTTGTCATAAATGGCTTTTATCAAATTGAGATGAAGTCTTTCTATACCTATTTTCTTCAGGGTTTTTATCTTGAATGGATGTTGGATTTTGCCAAAGGCTTTTTCTGCTTATATTAAAGCGATCCTAGGAATTTTTTTCCTTCTTTGTTTATGTGATTATTACATTTATTGATTTTTCATGAGTTGAACCATTCTTGCATCCCTGGGATAAAGCCTGCTTGGTCGTGGTATATGATCTTTTTGATTATTCATTGCATTCTGTCTGCCAGTATCGTGCTGAGCATTTTTGCATCTATATTCATCTATATTTCTCTTTTTCGGTTGGATCATTATCTATAGTTTTGGAAACAAGGTAATGCTAATTCCCAGGAATGACTTTGGGAATACTCATTTCCTTTCAATTTCATTACAGAGCTTGAGGAGTATTGGTGTTAGGTCTTCCCTGAAGTTTTTGCAGAATTCAGCACTGAATCAATCGAAACCTGGGCTTTTCTAAGTTGGTAGGGGGATTTTTACTGTTTCAATTTCATTATTTCTTATTAGATTATTCAGCGATTTTAAATCTTCTTGGCTCAGTTTTAGTGACTCATATATAGCTAGGAATCTATCCATTTCTTCTGAATTCTCCAGTATATGGGCATATACGTTTGCAAGGTAGGCATTAATTCTCTCTTTGATTTCAGCAGTGTTCATTGTGATTTCATCTTTTTCATTCCTAATTGCACTGACTTGGTTATTTTCTCTTCTTTTTTGGTTAGGTTGGCTAAGGATTTGCCTATTTTGCTTATCCTTTCAAAGAATCAACTCTCTGATTCATTGATTCTTTACAGTGGTTTTTTTTCCTACTCTGATCTTTATAATTTCTGTCCTTGTACTTGCTTTGGATTTAGATTGTTCTTGTTTTCTAAGATCTTGAGGTATATCATTAAGTTATTTATTTGGGCTTGCTCTGTCTTTGTAATATGGACATTTACAGCTATAAACTTCCCTCTTAGGACTGTTTTCATTATGTCCCATAAGTTCTGGTATGTTGTGCTGCCATTATTATATAGTTCTAAAAACTGTCTTATTTATTCCTTTTTTCTGTAACTATTTATTTAAGCACATATTGTTTAGTTCCATGCATTTGCATAATTTCTGTATTTTCTTTTGCCATTTCTAGTTTCATTGCTCTGTGGTCTAATAATATGTATAGTATAATTTCAGTTCTCTTACATTTACTTAACCTTGCTTTATTGGCTAGTATATGATCACTTTTAGAGAAAGGTCCATGTGCTGCTCAGAAGAATATTTTGCTCTTTTGTGGTGAGACACTCTGTAGATATCTATGAAGCCCATTTGTTTGAGAGTTTTATTCAACTCTGATATTTCTTTGGGGTTTTTTTCTAGTTTATCTGTCTATATGATAATGGGGTACTGAGGTCCACCACTATAATTGTGTTTATGCTTATCTGGTCATTTATATCCAGTAGTACTCATTTTATAAAGTTGGTTAATCATTGATCTCTGCATGTATGTTAATAATTACCATGTTTCCCTGAAAATAAGACCTAACTGGAAAATAAGAACTGGTTATTACCATAGTGATGGCCAGTGACATGTAGAAGATTACACCTCATTATTCTCTTGCTCAGTAGCTACTCTGTAATAGCAGGTAAGGCAAGGTGATTGGAACTGACATTTTTATCTCTAGTTTTTAAGACTGATTATTTTCCAGTTAGGTCTTATTTGCTGGGAAACGTGATGTTATCTCTTCCTGTTGGATTGTTCCCTTAACCAATGTGTAGTAACCTTCTTTGCCTCTTTCAATCAGTTTTGGCTTGAAATTCACTTTGTCTGAATATAAGATAGCTACAGCTGCTTTTTATTGGGTTCCTGTTGCATGGAATATTATTTTCCATTGTTTGATTTTTAATCTGAGTTTCTTTTAGGGTTAAATGTGTTTCTTGTATGTGTCACACTGTTGGATTTGTTTGTTTGTTTGTTTGTTTGTTTTGAGATAGGATCTTGCTGCATAGTTAAGTCTGACCTTGAACTCACTATGCAGCCCAGGCTAGCCTCACACTCACAGCGATCCACCTGCCTCGACTTCCCAAGTGCTGGGATTATGGGTCTGCACCACCACACTTGGCTAGGTTTTATTTCTTGTTCATTCTCTCAGTTTGTGTCTTTTGATTGGAGAAATGAGACCATTCACATTGAGAGTTATTATTGATAGGTGTTGACTTATTCTTGTCATTGCTTTATTTTCCTGTTGTTGATTCCCTATTTTTTGCTTCTACTTAACTGTTCACCCTACCTGATATATGTATTATATTAGACCTTTTGTCACTGTAGATTTTCATTGTCTCTTTCTGGGTTATCATTGAGAATTTTTTGGAGTGGTGATTATGTGGTTATAAATTTCTTTAGGTGCTGTTTTGAATGACGAATGATGAATCAATTTTGAATGATGGTTTTGCAGGATGTATCAGCTGGGGTTAGAAATTGTATTCTTTTAAGGCTTGAAATACTTCACTCCAAGCTGTCCTAGGCTTTAAGGTTTGTGTGGAGAAGTCTGCTGTAATTCTAATGAGTTTATCTTTATAAGTGATTCATTTGTTGTTTTTCTCTAACAGCTTTTAGGATTCTCTCCTTGTGTTGAACTTCTAGGATTTTGACTTTTGTGTATTATGGGGAGATTCTTTCCTGATCATGGCCATTTTGGGGTTCTGTATATCTCATTCATCTGCATGTTAAAATCTTTACTCTCATTTGGAAAGTTTTCTGCTATTATTTTAGTAAGAAGGTCTTTTTTTATGTCATTTATGCTGTCTCCTGAGTTGCAGTTAATCTTAGATTAGTCTTCTTTTTGTTATCTAGGAACTGTTGGAGCCATTTTTTACGATCTATTGTTTTTAAGATATCTATCATTAATTGGACACTAACAACAACACTTTGCTCTAGTTCTGACACTCTGTGTTCACGTTGCTTACTTCTGCTGCCCATGCTTTTAGTAGAACTTTATGTTCCTAAACTTCTATTTCAAGTCTTTTATAGACTAATTCTTTTCTATGCTTGTCATTCATTTTTTGGCTCATTTTATTTCGCTCTGCTAGCTTTTTCTTGGTCTCTTCTGCAGACTCACTGATCATTTTGTTTATTTGGCCAAATATCTGTTTACTTCTATCTTCTGGAGCTTTCCAAATGCATTATTCATCTGTTTTATTATCTCCTTTGATATCATTTCAAATAATTTAGGTGTGTGGCTTTTGGATTCCTCCAGTTTGATACCCTATGGATCAGTTTTGGGGGAGTTGGGAGTTTGGGAAGCATTTTGTTAGCTTGTCTTCTCATGTCTATTTTTATTTGTTGGTAGGTTTGTTCTCTGCTGAGGATTGTGGGTTTATTATAGAGGAAATTCTTCTTTCTAATATGGAGATCTCTTTAGTTGATGTCTACTTTTCAGTGGTGTTCTCTGGGGATGGATAGCTACTGCCCTTTGCCTCTGTCCCGGGATCCAAACATGTCCATTTACTTGGGATGGGAGGTTGTAACATATTTGACCCGGTACACAGTTCTCCAGGAATGTGGCACAGTACTGTTAATAACCCAAGGACAATTCAGATATTGGATCCCAAGAAAACCAATTAATAGTAACAGCTTTGACACCCTGGCTACAGTAATAAAATTAGCATCAATTATGGTGTCAAATACAAACTATTGACCAGTCTTAAGAAACAATGATGAAAATAATGTACCACCCTTAACCACAGAAAAGAGATCTATACTTACAGTGTGAACACTAATACAAACCAAATATTGACCTACAGTAAATATTTGCTAAGTGGAACAACTTTACCTCTAGTAGAAACACAGTAGTCAACATCAATAGCATAAAGTTAACTAGCTATCTAAAGATTCTTAAAGCTTAGTAGTTATACTACTAAAGGTGGAGGGGTGAGGAACTGCTGAATTGAAAACAGCAAACTTTGAGAAATTAATCAATGGGATATGAGAAGAAAGAAAGAAAAGTGAAATAGAGGGTCCTATTAAAGAAAAAAGAAATTAACAGTATTAGAGAATAGTCACAGGAGAAAGCAAATAAGAAAAAGAAAGAAAAAAATAAACAGAGGACAAAGTATAGGAAATAAAGGAAATATAAGAAGGAAGAGAAAAAAGTTGAAAGAGGAAAAGGGAAAAGGAGAGAAAAGAAACTAAAAGAGGGAGATAAAGGAAGAAAAAACCTCAACCCCCAAACACCCAATGAAGGAAAGATAAAAAATAGTAAAACATAGAAAAATCAGAAAAAGATTGATTCAAAGAAAAAAATTCCTGTGTTTTTAAATGAGTGATTTCTTTCCAAGGTCTACAGCCTTGGGATCCAGCCAGTCACAATTTCCTCTGCCTAGTTTTAGGGCTTTAGGTTTTTGAGGTACCTCCCTGCACCTGGTGCCCCTTTGTCCATTCACCCTATATTGTGGTTACTGTCCAAGCCAAGGCATGACCTTGCTCCTGTTGGTAGATGGGAATGTGATCAGCCCTCTCATCTGCTGAGTGTAGGCTGTGGGGCAGAGATTCAAGTGGACTTAATGTCAATAGTCACTGGTTGCCACCTGCTCTCTCTAGGTGTTGTCCTTGTTCAGGATGAGGGTGGTTAGTTAGTTCTCACCTCTGTACCATATGCCAAGGGGAAGCAAAATGTAGAACTGGCTTGGAGTTGGTGAATGGTCTCACCCTTGTGTCACTGGAGGGGTGGCAGCATTGCTTGTTTGCTTGGGAGAGGTGGGTGGGCATCCCACATGGAACTGCTTGCTCAGGTGGGGGGCTCAAAATATTTGTAAATTTAAATATATATTAAATATATTTATATATTTAAATTACTAAATTTAGGTTGTGATTTCTTGGTTAATATTTAGAGAAAAAATATTTCTACCACATCATAATAGTATTTAGTTCCATTGGATAGCCTTATTTCATGAATGTTACACAACATACAGGAAGCATATTTTTGCACAATGTAAACGATTTAAACATTAATATTTAAGAATGTTTTGGGGACTAAATTAAGGTTGAAGTCCACAAATTATAAACACTGAAATTTGCCATAAACGCCTTTGTTATGCAGAAGTTAAGAAAGAAAATTTATTAGAAAGAAGATTCTAGAAGGATCTGGAAGAAGAAGCCACCTCACGGCCCAACAAAGTCTAAGAGAGGCCAGGCTTTATCTTGAATGAATGAAAATGTACATTATTTTGGAAAAACGTGTGAATTAATTTTGTAAACTGCATGAATGTAAAGTGAGTGTATGCCTGGTTTATATTCTTGTCATATATAGTAATAGTTTAGGTATTATAAATTTAGATTAAATTGAAGTGTGCAGCAGCAAAGTCCACTTCACCAACGCAGAAGAGCTTACCGGAGAGTTCAGGTGCCATTGCTGATGTTCTTCATAGCTGCATTTTCTAGTGAGATATAGTTGCTGAGCCATAGTATTTTCTTCAACCTTAGGAACGTGTTGCTAATTGGTAATGTGTATTCAGGGTTCCCCAATGCTGCCTTTTAACAAAATAAGAAAAACTACCACTTACATTTCAGGGATCAAAGGCAAGATATCCAAAGGCACTAATCCACAGAAGGAGCCAGGCCTCGATCTAAAAATTTTGAGACTGTGGATCATTATTCCCAAAGGGAAATAATACAAATGATGTAATTCTTGTGTGTGAGCCTAATCTCTTGCTTTTGTAAATATCATATGCCTATGAGATTTCAAATTGTGCATTCTTTATGCTTTAATATTTTTACTGATTTAAAAATCTTAATATATACAATTTTATTTTTTATTTACTTGTCTTAAAATTTATTTCATTGTGGTAAGAAAACAATAGGAAATGTACCCTCATCAAATTATTGTAGAATACATATCATTAACCATAGGTACAATTTTGTAGAGCAGATTTCTAGAATTTATTCATCTTGCTTGACTGAAATTTATGCTCATTTATTAATAATGCCCCACTTCTCCTTTCCCTAGCCCCTGGTAATCATCACTCTTCTCTTTGAAGCTATGAATTTGACTATTTTAGAGACTTCTTATAAGTGTAATTATGCAATATTTTCCCTTCTGTATTTGGTTTATTTCATTTAGCAAAATACACTCAAGTTTCATCCATGTTGTATCATATTGCAGAACTTCTTTATTTTTTAAGGTTGAATAATATTCCATTGTGTGTATATGTCATATTTTCTTAACTATTCATCCCTCATGGACATTTTGCCTGTTTCAAAATCTTTACTGCTGAGTTGTGTTGTAATGAACACAAGAATATAGATATCTTCTTTCCAAATCCTGATTTCTATTATTTTAAATAAAAAACAAACTACCTGAAAACAAGTAGAAAAAAAATCCCCATTTTATTTCACTTTCCTCTTTTGGGGGGGTGTGGGAACTAGAGATTGAACTGGGCCTTATGCATGCTATCCAAGTCCTGTAGCCCTGGTCTATACTCTTGGCTCTTTTTAAATTTTATTTTGAGTCAAGGTCTCAATGAGTTGCCCAGGCTGGCCTTGAACTTTTGATCCTTTTGCCTTAACCTCTCAAGTAGCTGAGATTAAGGCATATACCACCATGCCCAACTCACATTTTTAGTAGCACAAAAGGAATAAAATATTGAGATAAATTAAATAAGGAAGTGAAAGACTTGCACACTGAAAATTACAAAACATTGATTAAAGAAATTTTAAAATACTCAAAAAATGGGACGCATCTCACATTCATGAATTGGAAGACTTAACTCTTCTTAAAACTTCCATACTTCCCAAAGATATCTACAAATTCAATGCATTTCGATAAAATTCCAATGGCATTTTTTGCAGGAATAGAAAACGTAATCCACAAATTCATGTGGAACCACAAAAAAAATCCCTAACATCCAAGTGGGTCTTGAAAAAGAACAAAGTTGGTGGCATTATTGTTTCTGATTTCAAAAAAGTTTACAAAGCTAGAGTAGTTAAGGAAGTCTAGTCCTGGCATGCAGAAGTATAGACTCTAGTGACCGATCCATGGCTATGTGGTCAACTTATCTTTAACAAAGGTACCAAGTATATAAGAATAAACAGGAAATTACTAAATTGGACCCTTATATCACATACCAAAATTAATGTAAAACACATTAAAGACTTAAACTGAAAGCTTTAAACTGTCAATCTGCTAGAAAAAAGGAAACACCTCAGGAGAAGCTTAATATGGGTCTTGATGATGATTTCTTATGTATAATCCATCAAACACAGGAAACAAAAGCAAAAATAGACAAATGGTGCTACATCAAACGTAAAGCTTCTGGGCCAGGGATTTAGCTCAGTGGTTCCTCTGCCTGTCTCGCAAGTTCAAGGACCTGAGTTCGATCCCAGGTACCAAAAAAAAAAACCCAAAAAAACCACATAAAGCTTCTATACAGCAAAGAAAAGAATCACAACATGAAAAGATCATACAGAATGGGAGAAAATATTTGCAAACAATTTATCTGATAAGGGATTAATTTCCAAAATATATGTGGAATTCCTATAACTCAAAGCAAAAAGATTAATATTTTTTAAAATTAGCAAAAGACATCTATAGACAGTTCTCCAAGAGACATACAAATGTCCAGTGTGTGCATGAAACATCCTTAATCATCAGAAAAAATTCAAATCAAAACCACAATAAGACATCACCTTACACCTGTCAGAAAACTTTTTTTTGAGATAAGGTCTTCTTATGTAGCTCAGACTAGCCTTGAACTCACACCAGTCCTCCTGCCTCAGCCTCCTGAGTGCTGGGATAAAGGGATGTGTCACCATATCCTGCTTGAAAACTATTATTTTAAAGAAGAAAGGAAAAGAAAGTAACAGGTGTTAGCAAGAAATTGGAGAAATTTGAACTCTGGAACACAATTGCAATGCAAACTGTGAAGCTACTTCAGAAAATCAGTACAATATGGAATTTCCTTCAAACCTTAAAAATTGAATCACTATATGATTCAGCAACCTCATTTCTTGGATTATATCTAAAAGAATGAAAATCATTTTCTTATGTTTTTTTACACATAAACCAATATCCCTTCTCAAATACATACATGCCAAAGAAGTATTATGACTATAAGGAATTTTTTGAGCATGTTAGCTATAAAGTGGTAAAGTTAAATAGGGCATTGAGTGTTCACAGAGAGCTGTACAAAACATGTACCAGCTAGCATACATACCTCCACTCAAATTTAGTGTAATAGCCTATCACTCACCTAGTCAGGATATACAGAAAACCATAATTTTCCAAATTAGCAAGGTTAGTGTGGCTTTCTCTGCTTTGCTCTCCAACTGTACATGAATGATATGTTCATTGTTCAATCCATTTTTTTCACCTCATTATGCTATAATATTTTACTGTGGAAAACAAAGCTAACTACTAATAAGATATTCAAAAGTGTTGTGACAAAAATCAGTGAGAAATCAAGAAAAACAACAATGAAAACAGAGCACAACAAGAAAAAATACGAAAAATAAGTACAATGTTGGCAAGAAACTAATCTGAACTCAACTAAGACTGAGCTAAAGCATCCAAATCACAGATATCTAACAAATCCAGTTCTATTAAAATTTCACATAAGAGGAATTTACATATTTCTATAAAAAACTGTTGAATATAAAGTAATATTTAGGAAATTATAAGAATTGATGCTGAGCAAAATATTCCAAGTTAGTCATTATAAAATTTACATTAGTTGGAAAGGACACTAAAAATATTAGTGCAAGCAAAGCATGGAGGTGCACACCAATGATCTCAGCACTCTGGGAGGCTGAGGCAGGGGGAGCACATGTTCAAGCCCAACCTGGGCAACTTCATAATTTGGTGAGGCCTCAACTCAAAATTTTAAAAAAATTATGGGCTGGGGATGTAGCTCAGAGCTCAGACCCTGACTTCAATCCCTGCAGTACCACCGAAGAAAAGGGCAATAACGTACTTTTTCTGTATTACATTTTCTTTCCATAAAGTTATCGTGCATCTTAGTTTAGTTACAGTGTTTGTGGGCATAGGATAACATCCACAAGTATGTTAAAATAAGGTATTTTTTCATTGTTAATGACAAGAATATTCTTTTCAAAAATTTTATAGTTACCAGTATTTGCCTACACATAAAATATTTTAGTGCCTTTGATAAATGTAACATTAGCAAAGTGATGATTTTGTGCTATCTTAATCTTGAAAATTAAATTTTGGGGGCAGTTTTTTTGAGAAAAAGATATAAATAAAGCAGAATTGTACTATTACTAAATATTATAATTAAGTCAGTAGTTCTATAAAAACTTTGCTGGAAAATTCTGTCCCCATTTACTATGGTGATATGTAACATGGCACCTTTTAGGAACATGGAAACCCCAAGTGGATGTACCCTTAACAAGGACTAAGAATTAATTTATGTTGGAAACCAGCAGTTGGAAATCTTCCATCAAGGACTGTCCCATTAAGAACTTGTCCCTTGGCAAGAAGGAAAGCGAGCTAGACAGCTCTGCAGATATTTCTTGAGACAAATGTTTTGCCATTAAGTACCGGTGCTCACTCACAGGAGGCTGAGGAAAATGGTACTGGATGGCGTATTAATGACTTTCACTTCAGCATTGTGATTATATAATCATTTGGAGAGGACTTTTAAAACTCAAAAGAATTTGCAGGTGCAAAAATGGCTACAGACTTTCTGTGCACTCAGGGTTCGTGGCAGGTCATTAAAATAGAACCTATGTAGTGACGTTTTCTAAAATCTTCATTTACATCTTATAAACTCAAAATCTGAAAAAAATGAACTTCATACAAAATTCTGAATATAATATTTATTTTTCTAAAATACTTAACTTATAACAAATGATTCCCATGACCTTCTTGACATAAGTAAGCTTTAGTCATGAGTTTTAGGCAAGTATTACCACCTTGCTTTTCTGGACCAAGATTCATAATCTTAGAAAACATTTATTGCATTAGTTAAGTACAGAAGTAGTCCTGCATACTACCTTCATTCTCATCTGGGTTGTACTATAATAACAATTTGATGATAATCATACTAACATAAAATGCCTTTATATTGTTAAATATTTTTATATATTTTCATTTTATTTTAAGAACTCTACCTGGCTTATGTGTGCAGTAGACAGAATTCTTGGCCTATGGCCTCTATCCCCTGGGGCTGGTTCTTTGTAGCTCCACCCCTGGAGTGGAGGGAGAAACTGGTTTTGATTTCCTGCCAATAGAAGGTAGTGAAGTTGAGGTAATAATTACATGGTGAAGGAATGTTGCACGAGTAATTAAGGTTCTGAATCAGTTGATGCTGAGTTCATCAGAAGGGAGATTGTTCTGGCTGGGCTTGACTCCTCAACCTTTAAAAATGCTTCTCCTACTTGCCTTGAAGAACTGGCTTCCTTGTGAGAGGGGTGGCTCATGTGCCGAGCTGACCTTTAGGAGCTGAGAGTGGCCCCACTGACAGCCAGTAAAGAACAGAGACCTAGGTCGTGCTGCAGAGGAGCTGAAGTCTGCCAACAACCACAGCAGCCCATGGGGAACAGCCTCAGGCCCCGGCCCTAGGTTCCTTGGCTGAACCTAGCACAGCTGGATGGCAGCCAGTTGCAGCCAGGTGGGACCCTGAGTAGAGGATTTAGCTGTGCCTGATCCAAGGAAACCTAAATGAGAAATATACATTGTTTTAAGCTGCTAATTTGTTGCATAACAATAAAAAGTGTATGTTACTACAGTATGAAAAGATGTTTGATTTCACTTCTGATGGATGCTGACAAAAAAGAAAATAAGGAGAAGACTAAAATTACCTAAGTGAGCTTATCTGATCCACACTCATGACCACCTATTAATAAATACTTACATTTTAATCATTATATTGGTAGATATTGATATATTTTAAATAGCAGAGGAAAGAGCCATAAGCTAATGATATTGTAGCCTAGTTTGATGGTGTGTGTTTTTAATTCTGGCTGCCTGGGGTGCGGCCTCTGCGATTGCTTGTTCTGGTCCCAGCCGGGTCTGGTTGCAGAGCAGGCACACTGTATTGCCTGAGGCCGTCTAAAATTTCAGTTACATTAAAGAATTACAGTGTTGCATCCAGAGTACCAGATTTCACTTTTCCCCCCTATTTTCTCATTCCGAATGGTTCATGCTGATAGACGCCATGTGGTGTGTGCAGGCATCCTGTTACCTTGCTGAGAACGGGAGAGAGGAAGGGGTGGCCCGGAGGGACTCTGACAGCTCCTCCAAGGCTCGGTCAGCTCCATCTCTGCCTCCTTCTCTTCTCCTTCACTGCCACCTCCCCAGCCCAGCCCACCTCTCCTCAGACGGCCATTGCTCTGGCACAGGAACCTTAAACTCCCTGTCTCTCCTTGCCATTTGTTTTTCAAAGTAATAAAAACTATGATTTTTAAAAAATGACCCTGCGACATTTTTACCAGTACTTTGGCATTTATTTCCAATTATTTATATCTTTCTAAAAGGTATTATATTCTATCACTGCTTTCCAGTCTAAAAATCAAATTGAAATTTATGATTTATATGTTATTTATAATAGAATTGGATTGAAGCAGAGGTCACCAGACGATAGAAATGCGTAGGAACTTAATGGCATTTCCTTTCTAAGAAGACAAGATGTATTAGGACTGAGTTTGGAGGAGGAAGATAAACCTAGGGAAATTCCAAATACAGAGGAATTTCATTATCGCTTATATCAGTGATACAAATCCTATTAATACTGCTGTCTAAAGATACAAATACCGCTATAGTTTTAATTTTAATCCTAGCGCTGTGCCTTCAATTTTTCCTTTTATTGTAATTTTTTCTGTGATTTAACTATGTTACAACAAAGGCAAAAGCACACAGTCTCATCAGCTATAGACTAGCTGTGAAGAGTGCTATTCATCACCTTGAACTCGAACTGCGATTCACGTTCCTGTGACATGGAGTGCTATTATAAAGAAATTAATGGTTTCAAATGTAAATTTACTCACTGTCTTCCCTTTCTTACCAATATTATAAAGCTGTTAATGTCTTCTGTTCACATAATTGGGTTTTTTCCACAAGTGATAATGAAGATAATATCTTGAAATTATGCGCCAAACTAATTTCACTGATTTTAGTTCTGTTTGCTAGAAACAAAACAAAACAAACCTACTTTATAGTGCTGTAAAATAGTGGAAAGAACACTAGCTTAGGAGTCAGACTGGATAGGAATCTTGCTTTTAATTAGGATTATATTCAATCCATGATTCTTTACTAACACATACAAACACACATAAACAAGAACTAAGAACTGTTTGTGATTGTAGTCAGCTCTCCTTATCTGCAGGTTCTGAAGCTTTGAAGTGAACCAACTATAGATAGAAAAATTGTTTAAAAACTAATTGTATCTGTCCTAAGCCTGTGAAGACATTTTCTCTTGTCTTTATTGCCTAAACAAAACAGTGTGATTATTGCATAACACCTATTGTGTGTCATATAGAGATGATTTAACATACTGGGAGATGCACACAGGCTCTATGAAAATGCTTTAGAAAAAAAGCTTGTGCAGTAGGTGGATTTGGTATCCTTGGGGCAGGGAGTCCTGGAACCAATCCACCAAGGTATCAAGTGACACTGTTTATGTTTATGAAATGCTCAGTTTAAACTGGCACAAAATTATAAAGTCTCGTGACAAAAACTGTTCTTTTTTCTTATTCCAATATGAAACATAGAAGTGCTTGCCATCCTATTAAATTTCTCAGTGCAAAAACAATGTTGGTAGTCATACTCACATGAAAACTGCTCCATTTGTAAAAGGTTGATCTTGGTACAAATGATTTAGGAGATGTAAATATAATGAGATGGGAGTGAAAAAAATTACTAAAACAAAGACTTACTTTGGCAGTAATTAGAACTACCATCTAGCTGTAAGAGTTGAACTGTATACAGCTCTCAAATGTGGAAGTCAATTAGCTCAGTGGTTCTGCTGCTTGCCTCGCAAGCACAAGGACCCAAGTTCAATCCCAGGTACCAAAAAAAAAAAAAAAAAAAACAAAATTCAAATGTGGAAGTCAAACCAATTTCAGATATTCTGTTTCATAAAACAGAATTTCAAAGATTATAGTTCTCAAGAAAATGAGACACATAGAAGAGGAAAATTATCTGCCTTATCTTAGCAACAGAGCCTGTTAGGATCTTGAGCATGGGCTGCCATCCCACTGCTCCCAGCTCAGAGGAAGGGGCTTCCAGGCTGCCATCTGTCTCACTGCTCCCAGCTCAGAGGAGGTGAGCCGTGCGGGTGCCAATAGCAATCCCCCCCCTCAGGTCTCAATGAAAAGACACATAAACAAGTCTCAGAACCAGACTTCCAGATCACCTACAGCAATGCCCAAGGGAAACGAGATGGAACACTCTGATACTCAACCACCCGGACTCCCTGAACTGGCAACAAAAGAGGATCTGGAAAAAATGAAATCAGAAATAATTTCTGAGATAACAGCAGAGATTGTGCTTGTAGTGCAAGACATGATTAATAAATCTAGAGAGGACCTGGGGAACATGATGGAATCCCAACATAGGAAACAAATGGAATCCATAAAACAGATGCAAATAGATTTCCAGGAGATCAAAAACTCCATTGAAAGTCTACACAGCAGAATGAGCCAATGTGAGGACAGAATTTCAGATACAGAAGATAAGATTGCAATTAGTGATCAGGAGAAGGATCTTGAGCATGTTTCTCCATGCAATCGCTCCATGATGGAGTTTAATACTGACATTCATTAAATAATATAAAATTCTCTAATGTCTTATCTTCTAGCCTGGCCCAGTGCAGATCCCACACTCCCTGAGAACCACTTTCCAAATTCTCCAGTACACTTTAATCAGACCTTATTCTGAGTTGTCTGTTCTACAAGTGTATCTATTTCTGTCAGAAAAACTTAAGGGCCAGGAGGACATTGTACTTCTTTTGAATCCTCAGACATATCACTGTCTCACATGTAACGAGGTACTCAATGCCTATTTTATGATCCTAAAACATTAGTATAAATGAAAGATGACTTTCTGAAGTATATGTGTATATATGAAGTTATCACTGACCAAGAAAAAATGAAACATTTAATACTAGATTGGCCCCAAAGGAATACTGTGGGATTTTCAGGTAAGTTGGTGGGTTCAGGGTTACTATCAACAATTCATAAATCAACGGCCAGTAAGCCTATGGAAAAATGTTCAACATCTGTAGCTATTATAGAAATGTAAATCAAAGATCTAAATGTTGAAATGGAAACACTAAACCTGCTGGAAGAGAGGTTAGAACTCTTGAAGACATTGGTGTGGGAAAAGACTTATGAACAAAACCTCAGTCACACAAAAGTTAGCACAAAGAATCAACAACTGGGATTTCATCTTATTAAAAAGCTTCTGCACAGCAAAAGAAACCACTGACAGAGTAAAGAGACAACCCACAATCTGACAAAAAAATTTTCCAGCTGTTTCTCAGGCAAAGGGCTACCATCTAGGATATATAAAAACTTTAAAAAATCAGACCTCCCAAATTTAAAGACCCAATCCAAAAATGGGCATCTGAAATGAATAGACATTTCTTGAACAAAGAAGTAGAATCAGCCAATAAACATATGAAAAAATGTTCATCATCACTAATCATCTGAGAGATGAAAATGAAAACAATGCTAAAATTCCACTTCACTTCAGAGAGAATGGCTGCTTTCAAGAAATCAATCAATAGCAAATGCTGGTGGGGTTGTGGGGAAAAAGGAACACTTCTCCACTGTTGGTGGGAGAGTAGACTGGTGCAACCACTGTGGAAATAACTATGAAGATACATCAAAAAACTAGGATTAGAGGTCCCATTTCACCTAGCTATTCCCCTACTGGGTATCTTCCTAAAAGAATTAAAAGCATCATACCATATGTGCACCCATGTTTATAGCGGCACATTTTATAATAGCTAAATCTTGGAAACAGCCCAAATGCCCATCAACTGGAGGCTGGATAAAGAAAATGTGTGGTTTTTTTAAAATAAAATGGAGTACTACTCAGCCATAAAGAATGAGAAACTAGGAACATTCATAGCTAAATGGATGTGCATTGAGGCCATACTCTTAAGTGAAATAAATAGGACACACGTGTGTAAATACCAAATAGTTTCTCTGGTGAAAGAAACAAAGTGTAAATGAGGACCAAAATGTGTAATAGATAATGTGAAATAGGAAGAAAAGTCCAAAGGGGAGAGGGAAGGGGAAGGGGATGGGGTGGAAAGGAAAAAATATGAGGAAAGGAAAAAACAGAAACAACGTTTTTGTAAATAGAGAGGGGTGGAGGGGTTGAAAGGAGGCCAAAGGAATGGGGAAAAAATAAGAACCAAGATACATCATGTACAGGTATAAATTCCCAATGATGAATGTCATCATATTTTATACCTAAAATGTACCAATAGAATTAATGAATAAAAAAATTACATTGAGATTCGATCTCAGTCTCACAAGAATGGCGATCATCAATAATACAAAAAACATACTGGAGAGCATGGGTAGTGGGGCTTTCTGTACTGCTGGTGGGAGTGCAAATTAGCACAGCCACCATGGAAATCAATATGGAGGTTCCTCAGAAAACTACAAATAGAGCCACCATTTGATCCAGTTATGTCACTCCATAGTATAGACCCAAAGGAATTAAAACTCACTGTAGGGATACTTGCATACCTATTTTTATTGCAGCACAATTCACAAGAGCCAAGATATGGAACTAGCCTCGGTGCCCATCAACAGATGAATGGATAAAGAAAATGTGGTTTATGTACATAGTGAAGTTTCATTTGGCCATAGAGAATGATACCTTGTCATTTGCTGGAAAGTGGATGGCAATTGCTATCATTATGTTAAGTAAAATAAATCAAATTCAGAAAGACAGATGTCACATGTTTTCCCTAATATGCAGAATCTGAAAAAGAGAAAGAGAAAAGTGACATAAAAAGAGAAGGGAGACTATTATTAGACAAGAGCAAGGGAATAATGGAGAGCAGGGAGGGGATGTGAGGAAGGGTAATAGAGGGATGGATATGCTGTGTTCACGTATGAGAATAGATAAGTGGGTGAAAAGAGCCTATTATTTTACCAGAGTACGACAGCTTAATAGGATCTTTTGCAAATGGACAGGTGACCGAGAGACGGAAGAAAGGACAGGATGGAGAGGGGAAGGGGACATGCAAACAACCCCCCACTTCCACTGCATTAACTACATTTACTACGTTAACAGCCACTTTACATGTACAGCTCAACTGCACATTCACAAACACCTATCACCTCCGCTCATGTCCAGAGCACTCTGACCCGTAAAACTGAAACTCTACAACAATTCCTATTCCCTCTCCCACAGTCTGTGGCAACCACCACTCTGCTTTCTGTCTCTGTGCATTGTTCTGCTCTGCACACCTCAGAGGAGTGGAAACAGGCAGTACTGGTCTTCAAAGGGCTGACTTTTTTCACTTTGAATAATAGTATCCTCAAGTCCCATCCATGTTGTAACATGTGTCAGCATTTCTTTCCTGTTTTAAGTACAAATAGCAGCCCATTGTGTGTACCAGCCACATTGTGTGAATCAGTTCATCTCTGGGTGAGCATCTGGAGTAGCTCCCATGTTTGCTACACTCGGATGGTGAGAAGTAGAGATGTAGAGTGAACACAGGACAGGGCCTAGGGGCCAGAGCCTGAGGAAGCCAGGCATAAGAGACTGGGTAGAGAAGGACAAATCTGTAAGGGAGCTGAGGATGCAGTTCTGCGACTGGAAGGAAACCTAGGAGAGCACAGTAGCATGAAAAGCAAAGAAGGATCATCGTTCTCAGAAAGATGCCCGATGATGAATGCTGCTGGCAATGCAAAGCAAAGGAAGCTGAAAATGCCCATGATATTGATAGTCAGTGGTCATGGTGACCTGTAGAAATTTGCCTTCTGTTTGATTATCATTTACTGCGGACTCCTTGAGAACAGGGCCTTTAAACAGAGCTCCTCACCCTCCTGGAGTGTTTTGTATTTTAAAAGTTCCCAATATGTGTTACACAGTAAACTCAGATGATACACTTGATAGTGGATTCTGGGCATCATGACGATTAATCCCAGTGTGTCAACTTCACTGGATTTAGAAATGCCTCAAAGATGAATAAAGCACACCTCTGGAGCGGTCACGACCTTGGTTTTTATATGCAGTCCCTCCCCAGTTCCTCTCTGGCCCTGTTCCCCTGCTGTGTTTCCCACCTCCATAAACTGAGCGGCATTGCTCCTTCACACCCTTCTATCAAGGGGTTCTCCCTTGGAGCCAGGTGGCTGTGGATTGACCTGAAAGCATGAGCTAAATTAAACCTTTCCTCTTTTAAGCTGCGGGTGTCAGATATCGTGTCTCAGTGCCAGCAAAGCTAACTAGTACAGGCATGATGCAACTGTTCTGTGTCCTAATTGGAGTTTTGATCACACAAATCTGTGTATGTGCTAAAATTCACAGAACTCTATACCTCACAATGATCTATTTTATTGTATATTTATTTAACTAAAAAAAATAATGGTTTTTTTTAATGATTGTGCAGTCATGAATGTTGGTTGTAAAATGATTCTTTAACTCTTGTATCTTCCAAATAGTTCTTTGTATTTACGCAAGATTTTTAAAGAGGGGAATATTGAATAAAAACAACAAAAGTTTTAAATAAGGCATTTAGGATAAATGCCAAAAAATAAGAAAATGTATGGAAATACATGGATAATTGAGGTCAATAGTAAGAAAAAAGAAAGAGGACAATAAAACGCTACTGTCTCTTTTTTTAAAGACAGGAATGGGTCACTTGCGTGTGACAGGAGATGGCCTTCGTCTGGAAGGAGAATCGGAATTCTTATTCCCACTGTATGTCAAAGAAATACACTCCAGAGTGGTAAGAAAGTGATTTAAGGTTCAAACAATTTGTGCTTCATGAACAATTATGGTTAAGCACAGAAATCAAATATTTTTGGAGAAGATTTTTAGAGTATACATACCTACACGTGGGTGGCATGCTTTTAATAAAAAGCTTGGCTTTTATGTTGTGGAACTCATCTCTGATATTACATTCTGTAAAGGTTTTATTAGGTGCCCTCATTATTATTGACCTTAATTAACTAAAGATTTAAGAATGAGCATCTTTGCCCAAAAAACAAGTTAAACGTCCTTTCACCAGTGCAAGCGGCTTAAATAGTCTTGTTTTGGGGCATCAAAATTATCTGAGAAGCTTTGGAGAAATTAGTCTCATAGTAGTATATTCTGTATTAGTTATACTAATTACAGATTATGATCGTACAGAAGTCTCCATAGTACATCCAATATCCTCATTAAATAATTGTGAGACTTTAAAAGTAAATCAACATTTTCTTCATTTACCCTCATGGATTTTATAAAAAAGAATAGCCCAAGTAAAGTCAAACAATTTTTAATATATTCTACTTTTTCCTATGCAATGCTATGAACATTGTTCTAGATTATTATAAATGACATTTCTCCTTCCCCAAAAGTTAAAACATCATCCAATTATAACATACCAATTACCTAAAGAGTACACTCTTCACTTTCCTTCTATATTTCTGAAAGTGAATTGATATTTTAGTGTCTCCCGCCTGCAGATGCTGTACAGCTACCATAGGAGAATCAGAAAAGAAACGAAAGACTTACCACTAAGAAACACCAGGGGCTATTAAAGAAATGAAAAACCCTCCTAAGCTAGACATTAGAATAACAAGTTCTGCTGCCAGCTGCAGAAGGATGCAACATAAATTTTACACATAAAAAACTGACCACCAAGGAGAGATCCTAGGAGTACAAACCCTGTAGGTACTTTTATGCATGACTATATTATATTTCTTCTAGAAATATCTTATTGGCCATAAAGTAGACCAATGACCTGTCATATCATAGGCTAATTCATGTCTGAGCCCAATTCTGTGAGCTGTTTCCAGTAATAGCCTTACATTCACCATGAAAGCATTTTAGGATGTTAAGTAGCTCTGTCATACAGGTACATGGAAAATTAACAAAAGTTTTTGTAAAAAGGGAAGTCAGACATAAATAAAGCATTAAAAATATTAGAATTTAGCCTTTTTCTCCCAGAGATGTGTTGGCTGATCTCTCATCATATTTTGGAAGAAATCAGAGTGGTAAACTGTCCTTAAGATTGAAATCAGGTGACTAGATCATAACAAATATAATATTCTGGAATTAATAATAATTTTCAGTTCAATTTTATCAGACTCTTTCATCTCTGGTATTCTTTAAAAAGAAAACAAGGAGCAAAATTACAAAACTATTTCAGATAACCATGTATTAAAGTCTCACAAAGTGGCATTAATGGGTGTCAATCAATACTTAATGAAATTATAGAAATAACTTGAATATTATGTGATAATAGAGCTATACAAAATTTTGTAACTAATATAGCTTTTACAACAATAGAAGTTACAGAATAAAACTATGCCTTGTTAACTTCTGTGTGCACAGCAAATACATTAGTCACAAGTTTTCTTTTCAAAGGCAAGTCAAGGAAGCAATTTTCCATAAAATTGCAGAAAACAAATTGTCTTATAAATTTGCAAAATTTGCCACATTATTCACTAATCTATACTGCTGGGCTAACAGAATTTCTTAATTATAAATATAATTTAGGATGGTGCTCTGATCTCTAAAGTCTGATTACTCAGTAACCCCTCACGTAATGCACGAGGGCCTGTATTTAATTTGTGGTTTAAATCCTTGCACCCTAAAACAAAAAGGTTTTATAGGTGAAATAGCCCTTATACTTAACCAAAATTGTCTGAGATTTTACATTGTTTTCAGATTTTTTAATATTTGCATATACATAATGTGATATTTTGGAAATGGGACTGAAATCTAAACAAGAAATTTCACTCATGTTTCAAACATACTTTATTCACATCACCTGAAGGTGAATACAATATTTGTAGCACACGTGCATTTGGCTGTGAGCTATCACATAAGGTCAGGTGTGAAATTTTTCACTTCTGGCATCAAGCCAATGCTCAAAAAGTTTCAGGTTTTGGAGCATTTGAGGTTTTCGATTTTCAGATGCTCAGTCTGTATTTCAAAAATAGAGAACCAGACTGGGGTGGTGGCACACGCATGATCCCCGTACTCAGAACACTGAGGGAGGAGGATTGCTGTGAGTTCAAGGACAGCCTGGGCTATATAGCAAGATCTTGTCTAAAAAAAGGAAAAACTAGAACCATGAACAAGAATGAAATGAGTCAGAAATACATAGTCATGATGCTTTACTTGAAATGATCATCTTTGAGGTTCACAGCCCTGAAAAGAAGCAAGGGTGATTTACAGCCAAAGCCATGGGGTAATAAGAACCAAAAAGGATGAGACTCCATCCAGGACCATGCACAAGTTGGTGATGAAAGCAGAAAACAGCTTAGCTGCTGCCTATCCATGCTTGATCCCAGCTGCCCATGTGGGGAGAGTCCCCCAGATGCCAGGCTGGGACCAGCACATCCCTGAGGACAGAAGCCTTAAGACACCATTGTGAGCCTGAGGGACCCAGGAGTCTGATGGAAATAATAGTACAGGCTTTGATGGGCTGATGAGAGCAGAAAGACAAATACATCTACAACATATAAAGAACTAAAGACTGAAATGTTAGATCACACAAGAAAAGCTTCATCCAAAAGAAATGCCCGATTAACCTTACAAAAAGAGGACTGACATCCAACTAAATACAAACAGCTCTCCATATCTGTGAGCTCTAAATCCAAGGATTCAACCAAGTACAGATCAAAAATATGTTTTTAAAAATATGTACTGAATATATACAGTCTCTTCTCCTTATCATTATTCCTAAACCATACAGTACAACTATTTACGTGGTAAATCTATTGTGTAGGTATTATAAGTAATGTAGAGATGCTCTAAAGTGTATAGGAGGGTGCACATAGGTTCTATCCATTTTATTTAACAGACTTGTCCATCCATGGATTGCGATACCCTCAGGGCAGCCTGGAATAAACTCCCCTGCAGATAACAAGGAATGCCTGTGTACTACTTTACTGTTAATACAGGAGCACAGCAGTCTCTGGATTCTTGTTATATCAATTATGGAGGTTTTGTATTGTGTACAAGAGAATACCAAGCCAGCATCAGCATGAACTAACAGGAGCTTTAATTCCCACATAACAACTAGCTGGAGGGAGCAACTACAGCCTTGCTTCAGCCTTTGCCATCCTCTTACTTTTCCCCTAGCAGACCGCTAGACCATATCCAAGGCATGTGGCCAGGAAATGTCAGTGTTGGGGTGTATATGTGCCAAGACACTAAGTCCCACCCCAGCAGGTCTCAGCCTACACCTCCCTGGGCTCAGGCTTGGGCACCACTAGCCACAGGTGCTGCTAGGAAAATAAGCTTGTAGCTCTTCCAACAAAAAGGGTATGGAGTGCCTGTGGGCTCAAAGAACCAGAAGTGAACCCCACAAGAGCTGACTTTGTCCAGGCATGAGGGTGGATCTCCCAGCTCAAACCTGGGCCCTGCCCTCCCATTCCAGCAGAATGGTAGCAAAGAGCATGGGAGTTGCCATCTAAAGATCGAGTTCCATCATGGAACTGTCACTTGTTAGCTGTGACTTGAAGTGAGCAGTAATCTGTTCTCTCTGAGTTCAATTTCCTCACCTCTGTATTAGGAGTAATGGTACCTACTTCATAATGTGGAGGATAAAATGAGAGGCTCGATACTAAAATCACTATTAAAGTGTTCATTCTTATTATCATGCCAGTTATTTTCTAATCATCCAACAACAATTAAAGACAACATCACCGGATAAAATGTGAGCTGCTGTTAGACTTACCTGTTTTCACAAAACAAGTTAGAGAATTCCTTACATTCTTGATAGACTTCCACAGGCTCTTAAAACCTCTTTCCTTCTGGAAAAATCACAGAATTCCCTCTACTTTGGAAGATTTTCAGTGCCTGTGAGTGAAACATAAATTCACATGCTTGCAACAGCCAAATTACTGCATTCCCTTTGAAGACAGTCATTTATATAAATGCAAGCAAACTTCCATTCATAAGGTTTATTATGGTGCTCCAGAAAGCATTTACATTCTTGGAAAGCCATTGCCTTCCAACAAAAATTTCAAAAAATGTAGGTACCCATGTAATTTTAAAAGCTCTTTTTTATAATTAAAAAATTTAACTGATAAGTAAAAACATTTGATATGTATATATATGTATATATATCAGCGGAGTACCATGTGTTCTTTTGATACATGTATATATACATTGTGTAACGTTTAAATTAGGTAAAACATATATACCTTCTCAACATTTATCATTTATGATTTTGATGAAAGCATTCAAAATTTTTTCTAGCCCTTTGAAATGTACAGTTCATTGTTGTTATCTGTAATCGCCCTCCTGTGCAATAGCACACAGAACTTCTTGTCCCCTATCCAACCGTAACTTAGTATCTATTGATCAACCTCTCCTCATCAGTCCGACCCTCCAGCCTCTGGTAACCACCACTTGATTCTCTACTCTGAGATCATCTCATACCTGTCTTTCTGGGTCCAGCCTTTTTGAAATTGTGATGAGAAGTCTGCATTTTGAAAATATGTGGCATGGTATTTCTTATCAAATAGCTAATTATTCTCTGATTTATGTTCTTAAAATAGATCTTGTCCTGGACATAAATACCAACAACTACTAAAGAATTTTAATTCCTTGAAAAAGTAAAAGTACTAATTACAACATGATCATAAAAAGCGCTAATCATTGAAGTTTACATTGAGAACTGTTCGGCACATTGTAACTAGTGCACAGAGCATTGTAAACCCGAAGTTAATATATTTACTCCCTCAACATAATCCAAACTCTTTAAATAATTTTACCCATCAAATTTATAGGATCCTATGATGTGTTGATGATGGAGAAATTCTACATAAACCTAAAATTAAACGCAAATATATCTTTTGCTATCTTTGTAAACCCATTTCCAGGATTCATCTCTGCTTCTACAGTCAACTCAGAATGTTACCATGAATGCACGAAACTCAGAAGGGGAAGTCACAGGCAGGTTAAAAGTGGGTGAGTCCAATTCCTCAAATGTCTTTATGCACATGGGGTCCAGGTACAGAGCTCCACAGATAAGCTGCTTTCTCTTCCAGGGGATTAAGGGCTTATGGATGAGTAATAACAACACATGAATTTTCTAAAATCCATGTTGTGCTAACCACAGAGAATAGCGCCATGGGCTGGGTGGGAGGACAACTTGACATTTTTTAATCAAAATTATTTTTGTTCTGAGAAACTTAGGATCATCCAAGCTAGTGCAAGAGACAGAATATTGATTACAGAATAAAAACAAAAATCTCTCATCGACCAAAGTAAAGGAATCAAAGTAGCTGGCCTCAGAAGAACAGAAGTCAGGGCTGAGAGCCAAAATCCTGTTCCTACTTGCCTCCTCCCTTCTTCAGCCCCAGCCTCCTTGTCTCTTTCTCCCTCCTCTCTTCTCTAGCCTCACTTCTCTCCCTCTTGCTATTGCCCTTTCTCCTCCCTAAATGCTCCATGATCCTCCTTTCCAGTGTACCTTTACCCATCACTTCTACTTGGATGTGACAGCTGTCTCACTGCTGGCTCCACAGGGCCTGGAGAGCCTCCCTGCCTCATCTGCTTTCTGTAGTTCTCACCATTTACCATCTTAGCCTCCAGTTGTACAAATTCTAAACTTCCAACAGAGACCTCAATAAGTGAGCCCAGCTCCCCTGTTCAACCAGCCACCCCCAGGTCAGCTTTGTCCACCCTCCCAATGGGCTAAGGCCAGAGAATGAGGTCCTGTAGGGATGAAGTCACATGGAAGCTTTCAGACTGGAAAAAAGATCAGCAAGAAGGGGCACACACCTGGATTCATCCAAACACAATTAAAAATACGTGAAAAACATTGCTCCCATACTGAACAGGTACACACTTTACTTTCTTCTCATTATTCCTAACAATGCAGGGAAGCAACTATTTACATGATATTTCCATGTTGTTAATCATAGAGATGATTTTGAGGACATAAGAGGACTGTGTAGGTTCTGTGCAAACACTACTCTATTTACATAAGGGACTTAGGCAGGGTATCTGCAGAGGGCACTGGTACCAGTTCCACAGGGATTCTTAGAAGCACTTTACGACTTAAGAAATAACAAAAGAGAAAACCAAATGAGAAAAGCAAGGCATATCATTCTCTACACCATCCACACTGCACAGATGTGCTAAACCTATGAAACTGGCTGACTCTTGTGACTAAGGAGAAATGGAGTTAAAGGTATACAGCCGTGACCAGGACACAATAGAAATTCTCAGGTCTCTCTTTTTCCATGGCTTCTACAAAGCCAAATAATGTTGCACTGAAAAGTGCAGCTATTCATTAACCAAATGGTTACTTTATTATACTATACTTTTTTATATTATACTTCCTATTTTATGTTGTTTCAATTTTTATAACTTACCATGGATAATGAATTGTATTTTGTTTTTGCTTAGACATTTCAGTCAATCACTCCATCCACTGAAATTCTCATTCAATCTAGAAATGAACCTGAGGTTATCCAATATCCATGTTCTTGAAACTTGGTGAAATTAATTCCTATTTTCTTGATGACTTATACAGCATTAAGATTTATTTTTACCATCATTTCTTTAAAATCCTTATCTGCCTATAGTGTTTAAGTATTTGAGAAGTTTTTGCTCAGTCTTCTTATTCGTTCAACAAATATTTGCTGAATGTCTAAGGCTAGTCTCTATAGCTGTCAAGTAATAACATGTAGAATCAAAATGTATAATTGATATTGTGAAATAGGAAGAAAAGGTCTAAAGGAGTAGGGGAAGTGGGAGGGGTTGGGGAAAGGAAAGAAGGGAAAAGAAAAAATATGAGAAAAGAAAAAACATGGAAACAAAGTCTTTGTAAATAGGGAAGGGTGGAGGGGGTGAAGGGAGGGCAGGGGAAGGAGAAAAACATAGGAACCAAGATACTCATGTAAAGGTACAAGATCCCAATGATGAATGTAACTGTATTGTATACCTAAAATGGACCAATAAACTTAATGGGGAAAAAAGTGATAACTTGTAGAGAGTGTAGAATTATTTCTCAGAAGTTCCAAGGGTGGAAGAGTTTTTATTTATACTCTTATAAAAATTAATTGGCACAGATACTCATTTCCTTATCTTTTTGTAAATGAGATTTTCATGGAGACAAGATAGAGATCACATAGACATGGCTCTCATTTCAAAGGTAGAAAAATGGAAGCCCTAAAAATCTCTTTAGTTCTCAGGAACACACAGAGAGTTAGGAGAAAAGTCACGATGGAACCGGCCCAGGCCTTGCTGCTCTCCACAGCCGTGTTCTCGCCCTTCTCCCCATCAGTCTCCCGAGACCGAGCAGGCCAGGACCTCTCCTACCTATGTAAACCCATTTCCCACTTCCGTCATCAAGAAATTACCAGGAGTTACACCAGTTGTTGTCAGAAAAATTCACCCAATGAAATTACTTTTGTCAAAAGTGTTAAACTTGGTGCCTCATGCCCAATTATGTATTTAAATTGGTGATTTACAAATCTTTGGATGGAAAATCTGTCATATCAATGGACCTTGAGCTAGATGCACTACTCAGCTCACCACATTTCAGAGTTTTTTCTTTCAGTAAATGTATCTCCCAACCACAATACTTCCAGTTTCACATTTCCAGGAAGAGGTTCACTTTAGTCTATTTGTATATTAAAATATGATGTACCTAAAGTAGCCAAATGAATCCAATTTAGTTAAAAGAATAACTGCTTTTTCTTAAACCACTGAAAAATTAGCATCAAAAATAATCAAGACCAAATTTCCTAGAGAAAATCAAATTTTATAAAGCATCCCCTAGGAAACTAACGTTTCAAACCTCTAAACAAAAAGATACTAAAACTTAAGCAACAGAAAAAGAATCTTATTGTATTTACTAGTGGTAAATACAGTTGTTACCACAGCTAATTTTCCTTTGATTTGAAATGAGAGAAACCAATTCTGGATAGTTAAAAGTAAGAAATGCAAATTGGAAATGGTGGTTCATGCCCATGGTGGGAGGCTAAGGCAGGAGTATTACAAGTTCACATTCTGCCTGTGCAACTTAGTGAGACCCTGTCTAAACAAATAAAAGAAACAAACAAATAAAACATGCAAGCCATACCCAACAGTATAAGCAACACCTAGGTGGCTTGGTGGGGTTCAATGATAAGGAGTTTTCTGACAGCTGAGCCAGGCTGCAGCCAGCCACCCACAGAAAGAGCACCTAACTGCCTACCAACCAGCCCCAAGTACAGAATCTGATTAGGAGGACCACTGGCCGGCCTCTCCTTCCAGGAGTGCCTACAGCTATGTAATCACTGCAAATCCAAAGTGGAGATCTTCAAATTGCAAGCAAGTAAACCCAGTGGAGGAGCTGCTGATGTTTACGGCTGTGATGATCAATTGTAAGTGTCAGTTGACTGGATTAAAAGATGCCTGGAGAGCAGGTCAAGTGTTCTTGCTAGGTGTTTTCTTGATTGTGGAAGACACCTTCATTGTGGGCAAGCACTGTCCAATTGGCTGTGGTTGTGGATAGAATAAAACAAGCAAAAGAACTGTGAATTTTCTCTCTTCTCTCTTCTCTCTCTCTCCTCCCTGGGGCCTGAGTGCTCTCCTCTTCCTGCCTTATATATCAAGACTCCAGGCTCTCCAGCCTTGGGCTTTAGGACTTGTACCAGCAGGACTCCTGGGAATGTCAGGCCTTCCCCCTTAGACTTAGAATGACACCATCTGCCTTCATGTTTCTTAGGCCTTTGGACTTGAGCTGAGCTACTGGTATCCCTGGGACTCTCTGCAGATGGGTTGCTGTGGGATTGCACAGCCTCCAACATCATGGTGCCAGTTTCTCTAATAAGCCCCTCCCATGTATTTATCTGTTTATCCATCTGTATAAGTGTGTATATATGTGTACATGTGTGTGTTTGTGTGTGTGTGTGTGTGTGTGTGTGTGTTCTGTCTCTCGGGACATCATAAATGCAATGGTACAAATTGATCTCTACCACTCAGACTCTAAGTCACTTTCCCCCAGTGGAGAGATCTACCCTGTGATAGTCACACTGTTCGTCCTGGATCCAGAATTTAGGTGGCATTTGCAAGGCTTTGGTCTTGCTAACAAGGAAGAATCTCATCAATCCCATCCAATTACTAGAGCTCTTTGAAATTCTGCATTCAAAGAGTTGCCATGATAAACTTTTTTTCTTTTTGAAGTACTAGAAATTGAGCCCAGGGCCATGACACTGAGCTATATCCCAGTCCTTTCTTTAAAAAAATTTTTCTTTTTAATTTTGAGACAGGGTCTCACTAACTTTCCTGGGCTGAGCTCAAATTTACAATCCTGCTGTCTTCACCTCCCAGAGTGCAACATGATAGACTTTTGAGAGAGGCTTTCTACACTCAGTGGATTTGATATGAAAATATAAGCATAAAAAACAAGTACAACAAAGTGAATATATGTAGTACCATAGAATTTCACATATGCCATGTTAAGAAAGAGCCCTACAAGTACAGCCCCATGTCTTTGGGTCCAATGGTGGAATTCAAGGGATGTTGCCAGGACAGTCAAGAGTTATCCCAATTATGTGTTTCTCCAAAGTCACAAGACAAGTTGCTGCTTTGAACTCCTCACTGCAGCAGCAGGAGAGACAGGACAGTGAAGCAGAACCTGAAGATGAAAGACCTTCTAGTGCAGTAGCCACAGGGCAGAGACTCTCTGAACACAAGGCAGTGTGGGAACAGCCTTTAAAAGTGCTCACAAAACAAAGAACAATAGCAGAGGTGTTCAGTTTTCAGCCATTCACTTGATTAATGATCCCAAAGGCTCTGTGCCAAAATCACTAAAGCAGTTAGAGTGCTTTACGGACAGGTGTAAAGTGAAGATGATCCTCAAAGACATGTACCAGATAGGTGGGAATCAGGGAGCTTTTCTACTGTAGCTTTTACCCCTCATGCAGAGCTTTCTGCAGCCCCATCAAAGAGAAGCAACCAATGACCTTCTGCTTGCTGCACAAGCCTGGCACTGTTGCATGATGGGTACAGGAACTGTGGGATAAAAGCTGGAGGTCCTCTCGCTATGAGTGAAAACCCCATGCAGGCCTGACCCCATCTGAAACACACGTGAGCATGTGATGATATCGCGGGAACTTGGAGTCATCGCTCTAGAGCACCACCTCGTCAGACGGTGCAGGAGACAGGCTGCAGAAGGGCGCAAAGAGACAGAGAAGTGGGTGCTCCACATTGTGTCACCAGGAGGAGAAATCCGGGAAGCCGAGAGAGAAGAGGATACTGAGAATGAGGAAGATGTGAGGGAGAGCACCAATGTTGGAGAAGGAGGAGGGTGCCCATGTGGCTGGCTTGACATGTACCATATTTCCCCCAAAATAAGAACAGGTCTTATATTAAATTTTGCTCCAAAAGATACGGAGCGCATTGTGAGGATGTCTTTTGTTCATGTACAACAATCTAGATTAATTCATGTACAAAAGCTACATTTTTCAAACACAGCCCTGTCACCTTCCAGAACATCGTCATAACTCTCCAAACCCTGAATTCCGGCCTCCAGAAGCCTGAATTTCTCCAGAGTCTGAGTTTCTTGAGACTCCATTTCTTGCCAAACCATTGCCCCCATCTCTTGGGTCCAGCAACAGAGCCTCCTTAAATGAGCGCTTCCTGTCCTTATGGCCTGCTCGGAGTGCACTGCCAACACAGCCGTCGGTGACTTCATCCCATGAGTTCTTCACCCAAGTTGCAGCTTCTTATAGGCTGGATTCACAAAGTTTCCATTAAATCAAGTGTTAACTGAAGACCTATGAGACCTTTGAGACAACAAAAATCATGACAATTAAGAATAATGGTCCACATGAAAGCGACAAATAACTGCAGACACCAAAATTCAGATGTTCTTTCAAATGTTTCTTTATTTCACGCAAATGCATTAAGTACGCCCATTATAACACATGACATATGGAATTATAAAGATTCACATTACACGTAGCCACATCCGTTCATTATCAAGTGCACACACTATTCCTGCATTGTGTCTGTGCTCCAATTGGTAGTTAAGTTTTGAGTGCATCTGTTCAAATAGACATTTGCCTCTCATCCAAAGGCGCTCACTTGGGTATTTACAAATACTTAATTATAATTTATATTATCACTTATTTTAAGTTTTAATGTTAATAATAGAATTTATTTATACTTAATTATATATTAACATTATTATTTTATAATTCAGTACATCTATCATGCTTTGCAACAGATGTACTAACTGCATCTATCTGGCTGACAGTCTTAACTGGGGCTTATTTTCAGGGCAGGGCTTATATTATGAGTATCCTGAAAAATCATGGTGGGTCTTATCTTTTGTTAGGTCGTGTTTTGGGGGAAATGTGGTAGCGCTCTCTTCCACGAAGAGCAGCAAGAGTTTTCCAAGAAGCTGACCAGCACCCTTGCGGGGAGTGGTGGAGCCCTCCTCACTGGGTGGATTCTAGCCCAGGAAATGTTACAGGAAATCCACCTGGAAACAACTCAGCACTGCTCTGGGAAAGCCCCCCAAATGGAATATGTGCATTGAAATGAACGGTGCTGACGTGCCATGAGCCAACTGCACACTTTTGCCTGAGGGCTTTATTGGACATAAAAATCTCCTCTAACAGGAAGACTAGCAACTGCAATGGCCAGAAAGACCGAAAAGAATATGTTAGAAAGAAAATCAAAACAATCCATTTTTTAGTTCCACAAAAAAAGAGAACAGCTTTATGATAACACATTACATCCAGAAATTCCCACCAACAAATAGGTGTTCCATCAGAAAAAAGTACTTGGCACCACTGAGTGAACATCTGGGGAGAATGGGAAATGAAACGAAGCAATATCCAAGCAAGTTTTCTGTTTAAAGAATAATGCTAAATTTGTGTGGTTGCTCTGAAAATTAATAAGACTAGAGACATTTAAAAGTCCAGAGACACTATATGTTGAAAAATACAGGGGTAATCAAAATATATGGTGCATATTTCAATTTAAAAATATACGAAAAGACTCATTGCCATTAACCCCACTGTAATACCCGCCTTCTCTTCAAACACACTATCTCAGCATTCTTGTCATTTTCTGAAGCAGGTCTAGAAATCCTTTCATGAGTATCTTTACAAGATGTGATCAAAAATATGGTGCATGCGGCTGTCAAGTGCCATGCAGCAGAAAGACAGGCTCATAAAAACATTATGGTGTGCCCTTCCCCACCTTATTCCCTGGACCTGGCACTGTGTAAGTTCTGGCTCTTCCCCAAAGTCAACAGGTAAATGTTTTGAATCACAATTCAGGACAAAGAGACAATCATGTCAGTGCAACTAGAGACACATGAAAGAAAACTTCCAGATGGCTTCGGAAAGTGGCAGGAATGGGCCAAATGAGGGGGTCAAAGTGAAGGGGAGGATTTTGAGGGACATTAATGGCAGTGTGTCTTTTACTCTAATAATTTTTGTAATTTAAACATTACTTTTATCACACCTCATATAGTAAAAAAAAAAAAAAAGGCAATTTATTTGAAGGAAAACAGAGCGCTTATTTTGAAGGATGTCTGTAGAGTGGTATGTGTGCAACATCATTATGATTTGCAGTTTGCATTATACCTGAGCTGAAAGATACAGTCACAGAAGTGTATTGCCTTTGCACTCCTTTTACTTCAATTTTTCCCATTTCTACACCCTGTAAATAGCCAGCATCTGGTTTTAGGTTTATCATTGTATTCTTTCCTTCATTAGAATGAACAGATGTGTGTAATTTTTTATGTCCCCTTCATATTTTCATGAATGGTAGCATATAATAGGTAATCTTTGGCACTTTATTTTTTACTCAAATCCATTCCTAGAAATCTGCATTCTTTTTTACAGTTGCATAGTACTCCATTGTGCAGCTATACCATGGTTATTCAACCACTCACCCATGCATGTGGGCATTTAGCTTGTTCCTCATTTTCTGATTATAAATATTGTACAAAGTATAAACACCACCTAGGTATCTTATTTTATTGGCAGTGCATCTTCAGGATAGATTTCTAGAAGTAGGATATTAACATGTGCATACTTAGTTATGTTACGTTTTGCCAAATTTCCCCCTAGAATACTGCTGCAGTTGCAGACCTCTTCTACCGGCAATAAAGGAAGACGCACATCTGTTGGCAGCCTCACTAGTGAAATGTCTTCTCATTTATTTTAAGTTGTTTCCAATCCGATAGATGAGAAATGAAACTTCATTGCTTTTTTTTTCGGTATCAGGAATCGAACTCAGGGCCTTGTGCCAGGCAGGCTCATTTTCATTTTCTAATTATGAGTGATGTTGAAAGTTTTCATAAGTTTGAGAAACATTTTTATATATCTTCGCTGTGAATGTTCTGATTATGACTCTGCATTTTACTCTCAGATTTGTCATCTGCTGTGCCTCAGTGGCTCAGAGTCCTCTGTGTGTTCCTGATCTTAGCTCTGCCTGGGGCACACATCAGTAATATTCTCTCCCAGGTTTCCAGCTGCTATCTAACTATCAGGTATTTTAGTGATTTTATTTTTGTTTGATGTAGTCAGTTTTGCACAATCTTTCTTTAATTGCTCTGGATTTTGAGTCATGGTTTGGAAAAATCTTTCCTACACCACGATTAAAAAGAAAGTCACCTGTGTTTTCTTCTAGTGTATATATGGGGTTTCATTTTCTTACACTTAGACCTCTAATCCATGTGAAGTTTATTTTTGTGTGGTATGAGACATGGATCTAATTTTAGCTTTTCCAAATGGTTACCCAGTTGTCTCAAGACCATTTATTTGAAATGAGTAACTTTAAACCAGTCATTTGAGATGCCAACACATTCATATACTGCCTTTCCATATGTTTTTGGCTTCAATTATGGATTTGCAATTCTATGACACTGGTTTATCTGTTTATCTGTCCCTCAGTACCATATTCTTCTAAACTATAGGCACTGCAGGATGTGTTTTAATCTCTAGCAGGGCTGATCTCCCTAGAGTTTTCTTGTTCTAAGCTTTTTGTACATACTTATTTTTCCATAGTATCAATTTACTAATTACATAGTTTGTTGGCATCTTCATTGGATCATATTAAATTTATAAAATAAATGCAGAAGGAATAACATTACAATGTTTAGTTGTGCCGTCCAAGAACATGAGATGTCTTTCCATTTATTCAAGTGACTTTTAGGAGTATGTCAAATTTTTCCGCATATATATTTTACACATGTCTTATTAAATGAGTTTATAAACTTTCAGTCATCTTTTTTATGGTTGCAAGTGGTATTTTTGTTATGTATTTTAACTTTTGTTTGTGTGTATGAAAGTTATTATGGTATGTTCATGTTTTATCCTCCTACTTTGCTGAGTCTGTTTTGTTTTGTTTTATTTTTATGGGCTGAGTCGCTCTTATCAGTCTTTGAGGTTTGGCAGATGTAGTATATTATCCATCAATACAGTAGAGATAATTTTAGTTCTGTGCTCAATCATGTTATGTTAGCTGGATGTACTAATTCCTCTAGTACCATATTAGTTTTCCCTCACTACAATGAAACACCTGGCACACATTTGTTTGGGCTTGCAGTTCTGCAAGTTCCAGTCTGATATTGGCAGCCCCATCGTTCTGGGTTTCTGGGGAGGACTGTACATCATGATGGGAGTGCATAATGGAGGGAGCATTCACATCTTGAGCTGGGAAACAGAAACTAGAAGGCTGGGTTTCACAGTTCCCTTTGTGGGTGCACCTCAAATGCCCTAGAGACTGCCCACTAGGCCCCCTCCCTGAAGCTCCATAGCACCCCACGATGCTACCACCCCAGGGACCAGGCCTTTACTATGGACCTGTGGGGGGATACTCAGCATCAAACTATGGCAAGTACATAGTTGAGCCTTATCTGTTCCCAAGCTTAGTGACAATGCGTTTACTCTTTCTGTATTAAATAAGGTGTTGGCTTTAGGGTTAATGTATATATACGCATTCCTCAGTGCTTATGTTATTGAATTATTTTTATCAAAACTATGCATTGAATTTTTCCAAAGACTTTTCTAACATCAAGAGTTAACATAATTTATTTTATCAGGTATTCTAATGTCACAGTAGGATATTAATCACTTCCTCATATAAACCAGTGCTAGTTAATCTTGATTGTCAATTTGACTGGATTAAGAGCCTCCCAGAGCAGTGATAGGATGGTGAGGACACTAACTGCCTCATTGATAAGTCCATACCTGAATAGACTACTAGGAGGTGGGATCTAACTAAAGACCCCTCCCAGGCTCTTCTGCTCTCTGCTTCCTGGCTGCCATTGGGTGAGCAGCTTCCCTCCACTGTGCCCTCCTCCATGTTTCTGCCTTGGAACCAGCTGAGAATCAAACCTCAGAGAACCTGAGCTGAAATTAATCTCTCCTTCTTTAAGTCACAGCTGTCAGGCATTTTGTTCCAGTGAAGGGAGGCTGACCAGTACAAATCAGCCTTCCTGGAAGAAATCTCACTTAGTTGTAGAATATTACTTTCTTAATGTGGTACTGGATTCTGCTTCCTTCTGGTCCTACTTAGAATTTTTACACTCACAACTAATGCTGGTTTACGGTTTTCTTTGTGCTTTTTTTTTTCCTTGTTTAGGTATTAGTGTTCAAATTGCTTCTTAAAGTACTTTTGGTACTCTAGATTTTTTTTTCTTTTGATAAGAATACTGGGGATTGAACCCAGGGCCTTCAAACTGAGCTACATCCCTAGCCCTTTATTAATTTTTTTTAAAACAGGCTCTCACTAAGTCACTAAATTGCACAGGCTGGGCTGGAACTTTGAATCCTCCTGACTCAGCCTGGATTGAATGCCAGGATTACAGGTGTGTACCACCACACACGGCTACTCTGGAATTATTTACAGAGCACCCAGACAACCCAGTCTTTGTAAGTTTGTTAGAATTCCCTTGTGACATCATCTGTGCTTGGTGGGTTTTGGTGAGATAATTTAAATAAATCTCTTCATTTTCTCTTTGAACATAAGTCTGTAAAAACTTCCTAATTTAATGAGGTCAATTTAAATAGTCTCTATTTCCTCATGAAATTATCTTTTTAATCTAGGCTTTCAAATTTTCCTTATTTCTTTTTATGCTCTTTATTTTGAGACAGGGTCTCTCTAAATCGCTGAAGCTGTGTGGGCTGTGATCCCCTTGCTTCAGCCTCCCAGAGTGTTGGAGTTACAGGTGCACCACCACACCTGGCTCTCTCTGGTCATTTATATGGTTTTGTTCCCTGTTAATGTCTGCTTTTACTATTGTTATGTCCTTCTTTGGGTTCACTTTGTTGTTCTTTTACTAGGTTTTTGAATTAGGAACTTAGTGCATACTTCTATTGACAAAGATGTCGAGTACAATGTATTTCCAAATACAGTGTCTTCAATGTCAACACTTTAATCCCGTAACTTTTGTCTGTAGTTCACCCGGAAGTTATTTAATAAAAAAAGACTTTGAAATTGTTGGATAGGTGGATCTTGTCTTTGTTTAGGTCAGCAAATTCTAGTTTATGGCTTTGTGCTCGGGGATTTTCCTGACTTAGGAAAGTCACCGGTATTCTGTCTGTGCCCTTATATGCTCCTGGTCTCTGTGAGTGTGCCGTGGGCACTGCTTATCCTCAGGGCCTCGAGGCCAACAGATGTCCTTTAGGGTGGTGCACTGTGCTTCTAGATCCACCCTGCTTCGGGTCCCACTTGGTCTCAGGCCAGAGTTGGTTCTCGAGTCGCCAGTGTGTTCTGCCTTTGCCTGCTCACACCCTCACAGGGACACTTTTTGTTGCATGAAGGTGGTTTCTGTGGTATTTGGGAGATAAATATCGATGTTTGTATTGTGGATCCTGATTTTGGCATGAAAAGTGTCTTTTTGTCATGTTTGATGCTTTTGACTTGAATTCCACTTTGTCTGATGCCACAGTTTCATCCCAGCTCTGTTCTGCAAACATTTCCTGCAGTGCTCTGCCCTTCTCTTCTCCAGCCTTCACTAACGCCACTTGTCTATGTTCCTTGTGAGTTTCTTAGGGAACCTTTGTTCCCACCAAGCCTGTAAGGGAGCAGGAGTGAGCCAGGAGCTTGAGCAACCCTGGAACTTGGTCATTTTTCTCCTTCAACTCGGTTATTTCACAGCTTCTCTTTAAGCAGAGCTTACAGTGCACTTTGCATAAAATTTTTATAACTATGAAAGAGCTGTTCCATTTGCTTTGGGGAAGAAATTTGGGGAGGTTGATTTTTGCATAGCCAGCCCCATCTTCAGCTACTCAGAAATCCATCATTTTCCAATTTAATAAAAACATCTCCACAACATTATTTTACTGGCTATGTAATATTGCAAGGAATTAGTATGTATGGTAATTTAAATAAATAATATTCAAATATTGATCATAGCTTTTTTTCATTCAGCTAATGCCATAATTCTTAATTTAGGCTACTCTTATAGATTTAGTAGATATTCAATAAATATTTGTTAAATGGATGAACAGATGAATGAATAAAAGATTTATAAGATAGAAAAGGCCAAAACATCAGTCTAAACTTGGGATAGGCTCCAAGGGATGAGATGGGACAAGGTGAGCTAAATAGGGTGGTCTAAGCTCAGGGGCAGGACTGAGCCCAGGCCTTACTGGATGTGTTTGGTCATAGAGAGTGTTATGAATAAGAAACAAAGCCAAGACTTAACAGTTAAGACAGATGAAAGAACTTCACCAAAGAAGGGCAAGAATAATGAAAAGGGATTCTTCCAACAGAACTCTGGGAACAGATTTGGAACCTTTGCCTGGTCGCTCCAGGCCCACGACCTCATGATGCATGGGTAGAATAGTTCATTGCAGAGAATGGAGTCAGGCTATACAAGTGTTAAGAATAAATCACACCAAGTCAAAATATTAAAGATTGACTGTTTCTACACTCACACACACACACACACACACACACACACACACACACAGAGTTGTTGAACAAAGAGACCTCGGAGTGGTGAGAGGAAGCTTAGAAGCACGGAGTTACAGGCTGGCTTAGATATACAAAGTGAAAACAAAGAAATTGCTTTAACCTTTACAATGATTGATTGTAAAGGCAAGTTTCCAAATGGCAGAAGACTGGCTAAAAGTTATCATTTTTCACCATTTTTGGAAAGTGTCTTAAATTTTGTTTATGATTATCAAAGGCATTTACAAAAAAAAAAAATCCTAAGTTTTTTATGACTCCTCTGGCTTTGTTTATTCCAGGAATTCTCAAAGCTGGTCTCTGTTGTATTTTATCTTAACACAGGAAAAGGTCATTAATGTCAGGCTAATAAAGTGAAACTAAATAATGCAACATTACACCAAAAAAGTAGTAAAGCAAAATTTACCATAGTTTGATCCAGCCCTTCTACAAAGCCATTTCTGTAGCAGCAGAAAACACATTTCCTTTTTGTAAAGGGCTTTATCATAGTTGTTTTCAAATGCTAATGCTATTATCTGAAATTAAAGATCTCATGAGAGAAAAACGATTGCTAATGAAGCATATTGTAGGTAAGAAAGAATTTGATGGCATTTTCAGTAGAAAAACCCTTCAGCCATTTTCACAAATTTAATTAATCAGATCATAAACCATTAACTTTCCCTCTTTTATACAAGTCTTTCATTAAAAGTGATAGTGTCCTGAATAGTTATTTTCTTATCAACAATGTAGAATTTTTATTTCTTTTTTCTTTTTTTTATTTCTTTTTTTTTTTTTCAGCAGTTCCACCAGGATTTTATTCAGTAGGTAAGCTATGGTAGTGTTCTTGAGCAGGCTCACATACAGGCAGCCAGCTAGAGCCTAGGGTGGTCCTCTGCAAAGCTGCTAAGGACACCAAGCAGGTGAGGGGTCCTTTCTACCTTTCTAGCCTCCCCCTGAGTCCTTGTCCATGCTAGTCTCCCTGCCATGATTAGAGACATTATCAGAGAAATGTTTTACGGGGCACATCTGGGTACCACTCTGTTTCAGATTCATCCATTCCATCTCCAAATTCAATTCTTGACTCAATACAAGACCTTTTAAACCAGATTTCTTCTTGCAGGAAAGCTGACTTGGAAACACAGGAGGTGGAGGGAGGGGCAGTAAGAGGGACCCTGGCAAGCAGACTCGGGGAGAATTGTCTGCTGCCCACAGTGAAGAACCTTTGGCCTGGAAGAAACCGTGCACTGTAGGTCCTCCCCCTCTGGGAACCAAGCCAAGGGACAGAAGCAAACTGCAACTCCCTGTCATCCTACCCACCTCAGACTTGCACTTATAATTAGGAGGTAACTTAGAGAATTTACACTATGTACAAAGGCCACGCTACAAGAAGCAGGGAAAGTGAGACAGCAGGAATAGAATGGCAGTGATCTAGGGGATTCCTGATCCCTCTCACTACTGCTTCTGCATCGCCACCCTCAGCTCATGGCGGGAGAGCAGAGGAATCTCTCTCCAGAGACCAGGTGCACATCCTACTCTTGCAGAGGTCCCAGCAGTGGCTAGGGTGTGACTGCTGCCTTTGCATCACCAGGTGGTGGACTTCTGACCCACAGTCCTCTCAGAGGGTGTGGCATGCGCCGAGCCTGGGGCTGCCCAGCCACAAGACTGCCTGGGATGGTGGAGAGCTTGAGTGTAGGGTCCAGGCCCAGCCCCTGCTGTAGCTCAGGAATGAACTGAGACCAGTTGGTGTCAGGGCACAGGGGGTCCTCCTCCAGGCCAGGGAGGAGGGAAGCTGATGTCCAACAGGATCTTGCTCAGGCTGTCATTCATTGTGTCTAGAACCAGGCCTTCTGTCAGAGAACGGTTGGCTGAAAAGCTGGGGACCTGTGGCTCTGGGGATCCCAGCTTGGGGACTTCCAGATCTGAGGGGCAAGAGATGCTAAAGGGATCGGCGGCAAGGTCAAAGCGCTCTGAATTGAGGAGCTCTCAGGGTGAGTCAAAGAGGGGAATGCTTTGCAGTGGCGTGGTGCTCACATCCATTAGCCCTAGGGAGGCAGGCAAGGGGCCAAAGGTGCCCTGTGGT
Organism: Heterocephalus glaber; assembly: GCF_053883595.1. NCBI lineage: Eukaryota > Metazoa > Chordata > Mammalia > Rodentia > Bathyergidae > Heterocephalus > Heterocephalus glaber. Next base: position 4,923,335 of record NW_028258432.1, read on the forward strand.
GTTTGTACCGGGCTGAAATCCAGCCCCCTCACTTTGCAGGTGTGAGCCTCCAGGACTCAGGGGTTTTGAGGAGGAGAGATTTACTTGGGGTGGAGCAGATGGGCAGCATCTCCTTAGTGGGTGTCTTGAAAGGTCCTCCCTCCTCCTGGGGACAGCGGAGCAAAGGGGCTGGCTCCGCAGACTCCGCCAGGAGGCAGACAGGGTGCTCCACAGCTTGTCCAGAGGTGCTGGGCCCTCCGAGAAGACAAGCTCGGGCTCATCCACACAGGGAGGCAACAGGTGCTGTTTCCTTTGAGACCGGCTCATCTCCCTTCTCTCCGTTTAACCACGAGCATTTCTGAGACAGGCCGTGCCGGGGACTTGAGCTCACTGCAGGACTTCTTGGGCCTCGGGGTGGGAGAGCAGGATGAATCCTCCCAGGAGTGAGATGACTCTTCTTTGAAAGATGAGCACGGAGAGGGCCACTCCTCCAAGGGAGGGCTCTCCACTTTGAAGGGTCTCCCTAAGGGGAGCTTGTCCTCCCCAGGCTGGGTTTCTTCCTCCTTGATAGACTGAACCAGAAGCAAAGGTAACAGCCCTGCTCCAAGCAGAGATCTCTCCTCCTTCACTGGTCCAGCAGCAGGTAGCGGGGCTATGCCCTCGTCAGCCAGCAGCACCTTGGGGGCAATGCGGACTCGCTTGCTGTGGCAGGCTAGCTCTGAGCTCATGAGAGAAGCCGCCACGGGCAACGGCACCTTCACTGTGGGCTGCAACACCAGGGACTGGTTCACTGGGAACTGGATGGGCCCCAGGTACGAGTTGACCCTTGGCACCAGTGGCTTCATCTTCCACCATGCGCCCAGTGGGAGTTCAGTTTTGATGGTTGCATTCTGGCGGAGCTCAGCATTAGGCCACTTCTGCTGCTTAAACACCTGATCCAAAGTCAGGAATCTGTTTGCACTGGGGTGAATGGTCCAAAAGGAGACCTTGCCATTGGCAGATGTCTCCTGAACAAACATGTCATGGAGGGAAAGGTTATGGCAAATGGAATTCTTCCAGCCTGGCTTGGCAATGTGCTTAAAATAGGAGAAGTGATCCTCGATCCAAATGTAGATGTCCCTCAAGGTCATGCCCTTCTTCTCGGTGCTGTTGATGGCGAACTGTATCATGGCCATGTAGAAGTAGGGCAGCCTCTCAGACACAAAGTCCTGCCAGGCTGTTGATGCTCCCAAGGGCTCCTCCACCTGAGGGGTCTTGACCTGACTCTGCTCCAGGTAACAGTTCTCCTTCTCCTCCACCTCCTGCTTGATGCTGCAGGAGCTCAGTCCGTCAGAACTCATCTTCCCAAGCCACTGGATGTTACTCAGGCTGCTGTCCAGAATGCAGCCTGCTGCCTCACCGCCGGCATAGCTCTCCCGCCGGTGCCCTGCAGGAGCTCCAGGTGCCCTAGGAACATTCATATCTTTAGCTGCAGGCTTTGGTCCCAACTTCTCAGTGAGCAATTCTGTACTCTTGGAATCACTGCTGTTTTGGGCTTGCGGCTGTGGTCCTGGAGAGCAAGCTGGGGCTCCCCCACAGCTGATGAGGATGAATTTGTTAGGCCCACTGCTGCCCCTCTCTTTTCCTTTGGCTGTCAGTACTGTGATGATGCTCTGGATATCAGCATTGTTAGGGATGGCCACCACTTGTGTGTTGGACATGGTAGGGTGATTAATAATCTTGATTCCCAGCTGGAAACTTGCAAGAGCTGGATTCTGCCACCTCCTTGGAGGCTGGGGCTTGACTAGGCTCCTTTTGGGCAGGGGGTTTCTTAGACTCCTCTTCAGAAGTTTCAACTGGAGCATTTTGAACAGGAAGGGGCAGCCTCCTTCTTTGGAGAATCAGTGGCCGATGAGGGCCGGTTTTCATTCTGAGTCTGTGCTTTCGCGCTCCATTGAGAATCACAAGTATGGACCCTCAGACCGCAGCGCCGCAGCCCAGGGCCCAACACGGTGCTCTTGAGCCGGCCAGGCCCCAGAGAGCGGGCGGGACAGGAGCCTGGGTGCCCAGGTGCCCGGCGGGGAGTGGGCCTAGGTGGGCCGGGTGCATCAGCGGCCTAGAATTTTTATTTCTAAAGATTTCCACTGCAAAACAATTATTTGCTAAGCTCTAATCAATGTCCGAGACGACAAAAACTGACAGAACACTAATAAAAGTTAAAAGATTAATTGCAAACACAATAATTATAGGCTTGTCATCACTTGGAGAACAGTGCAGTTTCCTCTGAGGTGGAAACCATTTAAACCTAAATTAAAATGGAACTCTACTCACCTGTGTGCCCTCCTCAGGCTTCCTCCCCTCTGCAGTGGCCGCCCTCCTTCCTCAGGGAAGCCTGGGCTCACTCTTCAGGCCAGCTGGGCCTGGGCCACCCCAGATCCTGTTCTCGACTTCAAAGGACAAACCATGCATTTCTTGCCTGGACTCCCATCAAACGCTCTCCCTGCCATTTCACAGCACTTGCCTAGCAGTCCTGAAACTGGGCTTACTTACTTTTCTCTCTCCTGAACTATGAAATCCTAGAAGTTGTGAGCTAGCTCAGAATCTTGTTCATAAAAACATGCAATAATTTGTGTGAATGGAACAGACTCAATTTCTTGTGTTTTCTTTGAGTAAGGGTTCATGTTGCTTTGCTACTTGTAAGTAGTATGCAAATAGACTAGTTTGTTGAATGTTTCATCTGTGTCTATGAAATAATTGTTACAGAAAAAACTAGCCACTTAAGAATAAGCTTAACCACTTACCCTTAACAAACCTTCCTAGATCTGGCATATGAACTTTCAGGAAACAAAATAGTGAACTAATTATTGAGAAATAATTCCAATTCTTTCCTCAGCTTGATAGATATCATTATATTCATGATTCAGAGCAAATCAGTATTTATGTAGTAACTATTTAAGATATGTTAGTGACCAAGAAATAAGAAACAATGACCCTGTGTCTCAGAGAAGTGAAAATTCATACAATTATCAAAAAATAAAGCCAGGCTTTCTTAAAGGAAAAGAAATGGAGAAAAATAAGATGAAGTTTCTAACTCCCTCTCTCACCAAAAATACTCATTTCTGTATTTAAGAATCATTGGAGGGTTTTGAAATATGAATTAGCAAAATTTTATAAGAATACTCTGGTTATCAAGTCCAAAACCGATTAGAACATTAATTGAAAAGCTTTGTTTCTTCCAAGTAACAATTATTTTGATGAGCGCTGTAAAAGACATCGGTAGTACACATAAGACCCTAAGATACGACCCATTTTCAAAAGTATATAGGGCTAGCCTAAAATAAGTAGGACAATCTTGAAGTTTCTTTAGCAAACGGGAAAATTGTGCTCTAGGGCAGTGAATTCATGTTGTTACCTGGGTTGGAAAGTTTAGAAGCACAAAGAGAAATGAAGAAACACATAAAGATGAACACTTGGGGTCAGTTTAGGGCTGAGCAGAGAAGGGAGAGGGGTGATATCATACATATGCGAGGATATGGTATCCCCAGTGCCTGACATTGAGCAGGCACAAATTAATCATTTTCAGAATAAATTCACAAGTTGGAAGGCATTGAGCCTAGAGCTCAGGTGAAGGGATTGTGTTTGGAGATGAAAGTGAAATAGTAAGGATGAAGAAGACAAAAACATCTTATGCACAAGGCAAAAGTACAAGAGTGTTTTAGGTGATGCTTGTTTTGCCCATGGGAAGGAAGTGAGGCTCTTTTCTGGGCGTACTAGCAGGAGACAGGCTCTGATTCATCTTCTGGGTGAGCTTGGACCACTCAAGGGAGCCATTCATAGATTCTTCTCACAAAACTCACATTTCATCACGCAAGATCCTTAGTTGGTTAATACTCAAAAGAGTACAAATTTAATTATGAGTAGATGCATTATACAGACATTCCTCACTTAACAACAGAGCTACATTCCTGTGCAACTTGGTCGTTAAAAGAATGGGTCGCTAAATGAGGAATTGCATAGAGTATGTACATGACAATATTCAGAACAAAGAAATGATCAAAGGAAACTCAAACTTGATGACTTTGCTTTTATGTGCATAACTCTTCCATGCAGCACTGTAATATATAAGAGGACATAAAACTACAATCACTACTGTACTGTACAGTGCAATCAGCAAAAGTTACATTACGGTACTATAGAACAAGTCACCTTAAGGCCACATTGCTGCTCAAATTCCTGTGTCTTAAGTCCTGGCAGCTCATCCTAAGTTCGAACAGCATATCTTAGTCATAAGTCTGAACAGTTGTTAAATCTGTAGGTGATGAAATGAGGAATGTCTATATTATTTTCATCAAGTTTTAAAAATATGAAAAAATTAACTTTTGAATAATGTATTCATACATCTATTTAATAGAGATTAGCATGTTTGAAAATTAATTTTGATTATAGATGTAAATTTAAACCATGCAAATTTTAATCAGAGAATCAGTAAAACTATTGATAGCAAGTCATCAACGTTTAATTACTAGATGGCATAGAGTGTATGAAAATAGCCATTTCAACAGCACTGCTATGGTAAACACTTTGTAATGAACTGTTTTAATTGATCTTGTAGGTCCCAAAATGGTGGAGGTCCAGAATCAGCACTTTCAGATCAACTCAAAAGATGGCAAGCCGCTATTTACCGTAGATGAAAAGAAAGTTGTGGTCGGTACAGATAAGCTCCGAGTAACTGGTACGTATCAATACTTTTCTTTGTGCCATTTCTTTTGAAATTCTTTTCATACTCTTCTAGCAACAGAGTACTTTACCTACTCTTTTCTTCTACCATATTGATAACCTTTGTCTCTTTCCATTGGTGTAATACAAAGGATTACCATATAGTCTTCTTCCATCTCTATAACTCAAGTATCGAATTTTCTTTTATTCCAACTAATGGACACTTGGGTTCTCTGTATTTCTACCCCAAAAAAAGAAAGTAACTTATTCAATTAAAAGTGGAACAGACTTCTCATAACACTGCCTTTTAGGCCTAAAAAGAAATTTTAGAGGAAAAAAGTTTAGGATATTTTCTAGTTTCATTTGCTGAACTTCTGTAAAGACAAATAGTTGTTGAATATATTCCACCATACTGTTCTGAAAATCAATAGCAACATTACTCAATCATACAATAATACTCCCAAATAAAAACAAAATAAAGTTTTCTGGCTCAGGAAGTAAACTCAATTCCAATTCAAAGTTTTGTGCAATATATGTAATTCCCTAAAAACAAACAAACAAAAAACTATAAAAACCGTAATCTAATGTCCCAACTCACTCCAAGGCAGTGTGGCTGCTTTTCTAACTAAAATAAAGGTATTAGGAAATCTAATTATAGGAATTGACTATTGCTTAATAAATAAAAGATCAAGAGACGTAAATGCCTCTGTCAGCAGAAACCCACCGATGCATAAGAGACCATCCTGACTTAGGATCACTCAACCTAATTCTTACACTTTACAACAGTGCAAAAGCAATCTACATTCAGTAGAAACCGTACTTGGAAGTAAGTTTGAATTTTGATCTTTTCCTGGAGTCACGATTATAGTCCCGTGATTCTGGGCAGCAGAGGGAACTCAGTTTCCAAGAAAGACATTGACATTCTACAATGAGCTGAAATGCTGAGGTGGGATGATCAGTAGGTGAAGTACATCATATGCATTTTGATTTTAGATATTTTCAACTTATGGTGAGTGTTTATTAGAACAGAAGCCCCTCGTGAGTCAAGGAGCATCTGTATAGGTGATATGGGCTTCACTGATCTAGATTCTATTTGTACTTTAGTGACAGCTGCATGACCTCAGGCAAGTTGCTTGGTCTCTGTTGGATATTTCCTCACTTTTTAAGAGTAGACTGATGAAGTGTACTCTACTGTCATTGCCAGATTAAATGGATTAGTATATGTGAAGGATATCATAGTTCTTGATAAAGTATTGCACTGTGATGTAATAAAATCTGTAGGACAAACAATCAAAACAACAACTTAGTTTGCTTCATACTCAAACCATCCACACAGAAAATGAACTTTCTCAGTAAAATGAACTCTCTCCTGCCCCAGGCCTACATTCAGACTAATGCATCATTTGTGGAACAGGCGAGAAATCTGATGGGCAACTGTGTTATTTATCACCTGCATACATACATCAGAACCACCTGAAGGTTTTATTGTATTATATTCATATCTACTACATTCCTCTTCAGATCTTCTGCTTCAGTCGGTCTGAAATTAGTCTTAAGAATCTGAATTTCTAATAAATTCCCAGTTGATGCTGGTGCTGCAGTTCTGAGGACCACACTTTTAAAACCACTGGCCTACACTTATCTGACCAGAATCAATACAAGCCACAGGTCAGCAACATGTAGACCTTCTCTCTACCAGGTACACTCCAGTCATCCTTCTACAAAATAAATCATAGGTTTCTCTTTCATAAGTTTTTTTTGTTCTAAAACAAAATTCTCCCAAAGTCCTCTTCCTCTCCAGTGACGTTAACTAAAGAAAATGTACGCCCATCTCTAACAACTATTCCTTACTTGTCATTGTGCCATTGCAATAATGTGAAGTTCTTGTCATGGCAACCACAAGTGGTGAACGATCAGACTTCACCTCTTCTCAGTTTTTCAATATGTTCCTGCTTTCCCTAAATCTTATAATTAAAAAAACTCCAAAAAATCCACAATTCTACCTTTTCTTGTTTTGTTTATCTGTCCAAGGCATGAGTCTCTATGTCATCCAACTCATGTTTTTCAGATTTAACACTATGAACATTTGGGGTGGATAATGTCTTTGTTGTGGATATGGAAGTACTTTACCCTGTTGTTTGCAGGTTGTTTAGCAGCATCACAAATGCTATTTTAGCTCCATTAAATGCTATTAATATTCCCTACTACACCCATTGTGAAAACCAAAAATGTTTCCATTCATTGCCAATAAACTCCTTAGGGGAGGGGCCAAAATCACCCCCACTTGAGAACCACTGGCCTACCCTAAATTTATTCTGTTTCTCTGAAATTTAGTAACATTGATTTAGTATTTACTGTGTGTCAGTAATTAAACTATATACCTATGGTACAATATAATTACACATGATCTCTTTTACAAGATGTTTACATTTTGGCCAGGGAGATGGAAATAAAATTAATTTGTTAAGTATAACACGCTAAGGACAGCAAAAGATGGCTGGCCAATGAGATCCAGGACAACCTGGAGACAAACATCAGTTTTGCCAGGTGCAGCAGGAAGAGAGAGTAGGTGTTTCAGAAAAGGTTCCCCAGGGAGAGTCATGTAAACTGGTCCTAGAAAGATGGGTAGAAGTTTATCAAGAAGAAAAATAAGGATCATCACTCTATGCAGAGTGTATAGTACAGATGGATATTAACAGACAACGCTAAAAATAACAAAAGGTAATTTTTAAAGAATCAGAAGGAGTTCCAGTCCCAGCTGCATGACCTTGATTGAGCATTTCACCCCTCAGTGTTTCACACTTCTGCATCCACTGGTTTCTCATTGATTATAGGATACTCCACAGCTTCCTACCGAGCAAGTCACATTAAATTGCAAGTCTTGCAAGATGTAGGGTTTCAGAAAGTCAAAAGTAATGTAGAAATACTGAGACTGCTGGCAAATCCACTAACAAGAGAAGGCCAGGAAAGTTAGACCTGGCCTCTGACGCAGTGTGAATCAGCCATGAACGTGACATGACGTTACAGCCACTTCAAACAGTGATAACTCTGGGATGATGACAGATGATGCCCTCAATGCACAGCTACCACCAGTGACCCTGCTGGCCCTTAAGGTGTAAGCTTCTCCCCTGTGAGTGAGCATGCCCAGAAGTCTGTCTTTGGGTTATGTTATTTACATAGCAAAACAGAGATGATCTTGGTGGCCTAATCTGAGGAGACAGCCCTTTGTATGCCTGGGAGCAAAAGGGGAAGTCAGGGATTCAAGGGCAAGAAGAATTCTCTGCTTTGTTGCTCAGAAAGATGGAGGGGCTCCTCCATAACAAAGAGTGTGGTGGCCTTTAGATCTGAGAGATGAATTCTGCTAACAACAAAACAGACTGGGAAACCGCATCTTACCCAGAGCCTCTAGGTGAGATCCTG